>NC_064630.1:37700625-38952500 GCF_023864275.1 Schistocerca cancellata
CTTGGTGATTGGGCAGACGATATGGAGGCAGATGATGCACAGCAAACATCGATATCTCCACCAGAGCCCATGGCTGACATTGAGCCCGGAGGGCTCTGCCAGTCAGGAACTCATACGGCACAGTAATGCACAGCATGCAGATGGATGGCTGTGTGGTGTGTGAGATCACTGTGGACTTGCACCGGCACACTGCCTCCGCCACTTGATGTCTCAGTCTACCGCGTGGGAACAGTCAATGTAAATGGTGTCCACTCCACTGTCAACACCCGCATGTTACACGACAGGATCAGAGCGGCAGACTTGGACATTGCCATTTTCCAGGAGGTCCTTCCCGAGCTGCGTTTAGACCTATATGGCTACACCACCTACAGCCTATCCTCTGGTGACGGCGCAGGAGGAACGGCCATCCTTCTCCGAGATGGCATAGACGCGACGGACGCGGCGTACTTGCCGAACGGGCGAGGCATCGCACTCACACTTGGCGCAGTCCGCCTCATTAACGTCTACGCTCCCTCCGGTAATTCGCACCGTGGTGACAGGCATGTCTTCTATTCGGAGGATGTGTCCCCACTTTTGCAAGGAAATATGGACCATTACATAGTGGGCGGCGACTTTAACAGTGTTCTGCGGCCCGAGGACCAGATATCGCATTACGTCCCATGCCCGGCTCTACAAGCATGGATACGTGACCTCGCGCTCCACGACACATGGCTCTTACATCATGGGACCCAGAGTGGATATATGCACTTTACCAGCCATTCTGCCAGTCGTCTGGACCGGATCTACGTCTCGCGTGCCCTCCGCACGGCAACCTGTGATGCAGAACTCTGGCCGACGGCCTTCACGGACCATCTCGCGTACATCTGCACTGTCACCTTACCCCGACAACTCACAAGACGCAGCAGGGGCCCGTGGACGCTGAACGTCTCCCTCCTTCGCGAGGAAGCGTGTCGGCGAGCAGTCACTGACACGTGGCGTCGATGTCTCAGGCGCCTGCCCATGTATGCTTCCACGTTGCTGTGGTGGCTGGGATGTGTCAAACCTGCACTCCGAAAGACCTTGATGGCCTATGGGCGTGGCAGATCGAACTGGCAAAGGGCAACATCGGAATTTTACTATACAGCGTTACGTGAGCTGGCGACGCAACCGCCGTCTCCCGAACGTCAGATGTCCGTACAACGCATCAAAGCTCGTCTACTTCACATCAGGACAGAGTAGCTAGAAGGTGTACGCATCCATGCGCGAGTGCAAGACTGTATCCCCAATGAAACGGCGTCAGTGTATCACATTGTGCGCGAGAGGCGCCACCGCAAACGTCAGCTCACTACGGCGGTAAACACGGAGGAGGGCGGGGCGGCCGCGCAGTGACACAAACGGACATCGCGCACACGTTCGCCAGACAATATGGAACCTTGTACATAGACGATCCGCGAAAAGCACGTGATTATGACGAGCTGTTGCACGATTTTCCCGCCCCTCTGCACGTGGCATCCGATGATAGTCTGCTGTTGCCCATTACACCCGACGAGCTGACATCGGCTTTGGCACGTGGAGCACCGAACAAGTCGCCTGGACCGGACGGTTTACCCCTGGAATTCTACCGCACTTTTTACGACCTTATGGGCGACAAGTGGCTCCAAATGTTTCAAGACCTGATCCGTCCTGATTTCACTGTCCCCACAGAATTCACAGAAGGCATCTTGATCCCAGTACCGAAACCGAATGGTGGTTGTAGGTGGCAGGACTTTCGCCCACTCACACTCCTCAACAACGACTACAAATCTTCACCCGTATCCTCCGCGCGCGTCTCCACACCGCTATCGGGAAAGCCATCCACACCGATCAAACATGTTTAGGTGGTGTCAGCTACATTCATACGGCGTTAGGAGCATACCGCGACGTAATTGCTTTGACGGCGGCCTGCAAAATACGAGGCGCCCTTGTCGCCGTAGATTTTGACCACGCATTCGACCGCGTCGACCACGGCTTCTTACGCGCAGCTTTGCAACAGATGGGCCTCTCTCCGGAGTCTGCACAGGTGGTCCTTCGACTGGTCCACGGAGCGCGCTCCCGCGTGATGGTCAACGGTTATCTGTCTGGTCACATTGTTGTTGAACGGTCAGTCCGACAAGGGTGCCCCCTGGCGGGTATATTATTTGCTGCAGCGCTTGAACCAGCTTTACATGGTCTACGGCAGCGATTAACTGGTATCTCCTTGTGAGACGTGACCTTTCGTTGTGGTGCATTCGCCGATGATGTGGTGTTCCTGGCCAGATCAGAGGATGAAATGCATATGGCGCTACAGTGGCTACGCCAGTACGGGGCGGTCGCTGGGAGCGTCATCAACGTGAAGAAGACAAAATACACGGATGTCGGAGGAGGGCTTTCCCACACAACGGCGGTGCCCTTTGACAAGGTGCCCGTACTCAAGTGTTTAGGAGTGCAATTCTATAGCAATGTCCGCCGCACGGCGGCGGCTACGTACCGCCGGCTCCTACACCAGACACGTGCTCTGCTGCAGGACAACAAACTGCGTCGCTTGGATATGCTCCTCAGAACACGTTATGTCAACACCTATCTTGTCTCAAAGCTGAACTATTTTGCGCATATCCTTCCCTTCACGGCTACGATGGCCGACAGATTTCAAGCAGCATATGGACATTTCGTAAGCACCGGTCTGGTTTTTAAAGTCCGATACGCCACCCTGACACTACCACAGCGGGCGGGCGGTATCGGTTTAATTCATGTATATAACCGTGCGCGATCGCTTTATCTCAACACTATGCGTCGCACATGGATCTCTGCCCACGCCACTCTGACGGGCACCCTGATAGCGGAAGTGGCACCACACTCTCTGCATCCCCCGGTTTCTGTAGGACACATTTCACCGGCACTCACCCACATCAGAGAGTTCTTGATTGACTTCAGCTACTTACTGTCAGAACTTTCGACGACACGGAAGCCCAGCACAAAAGACTATTATCGCCTCTATCAACAGCAGCAACCTGTAAATACGGTCGCCCACAAACATCCTGAAGTTGCCTGGAACACGGTGTGGCGAGCGGTACACACGCCTTTCCTACCTACGACGGTGCGTTCATTGTGGTACGTGGTTGTGAATGGGAAGTTCACTACTCGTCAGAGGCTACATTCCATACATCTGACGGACGACCCCTTGTGTCCGACATGCTCAGTCGCTGACTCGGACGCACACCGTCTGACGTGTGCCGCGACCAGCGAGTGCTGGCTACTGACGCAGCGCATGCTGGCGTTACTCTTGCGGCGATTGCCGGAGTCTATCTCCCCTGATGATGTATTGCGCCCCGACGGCGTATACTTTCCATCAACCAAAACGAACGCCGTTAACTGGCTAAAAGGCATGGCCGTTGATGACGACACATGCAGCTTTCAGCCGCCACCCGAAGTACAGAACTCGTTTCGCAAATTATTTAGGTTCATTATTTGCGGTTCCTCCTGCTCACTGGGGCGTTCCGGGTATGAGACGCTGAAAATGAAGAAGAATCCTGGAGCATATTGATCCTCTACGGACGGAATAGGGGGGAACCCCTCCCAACAGACGAGAAAACGACTCGGACGCTTGGCTACGGCAGTTGTAGGATCTTTCTTTGTAATGATACAAAAATAAATCTATAAATACAATTAAAAAAGCTGGTAGAGCACTTACCAGCGAAAGGCAAAGGTCCCGAATTCGAGACTCGGTCCGGCACACAGTTTTAATCTGCCAGGAAGTTTCTAAAAACATGTTTGTGTTGATTACCGTACAATTTACGACTGCAATTAAACTTCTCAATTTTTGGCATTTTACGACGTAAAGCGGTTGCCATACTCAGTCACAACAACAAGACTGCAATATGAACACATATGAGAAACACAAATAAACGCAAGTAATTTACTTGCATCGACAGAAAGATCGACTGCAATAAATCCCTGCTAATACCACAGTCGGTACGTTCTTCGGGGTTATTACACAAACGAGTTGTTACAGAAATAGCGGCGTCAAAATTAAATAACGAGACATTGTGAGAAAGGTCTTATGTTGTGACAGTTACGCGTTCACGCGCAGATTTTGCTTTAGAAAAGCGTCTAAGCATGAAAACTATAAGGTGCTATATATGAAGTATACAATTTTAGAAACAGGAAGAATTGAATTGTACTAAATAAAAAAATATTTATTTTTGCCCTCATTACTTCCAAGACCCCCCCCCCCCCATGAACCATGGACCTTGCCGTTGGTGGGGAGGCTTGCGTGCCTCAGCGATACAGATAGCCATACCGTAGGTACAACCACAACGGAGGGTTATCTGTTGAGAGGCCAGACAAACGTGTGGTTCCTGAAGAGGGGCAGCAGCCTTTTCAGTAGTTGCAAGGGCAACAGTCTGGATGATTTACTGATATGGCCTTGTAACAATAACCAAAACGGCCTTGCTGTGCTGGTACTGCGAACGGCTGAAAGCAAGGGGAAACTACGGCCGTAATTTTTCCCGAGGGCATGCAGCTTTACTGTATGATTAAATGATGATGGCATCCTCTTGGGTAAAATATTCCGGAGGTAAAATAGTCCCCCATTCGGATCTCCGGGCGGGGACTACTCAAGAGGATGTCGTTATCAGGAGAAAGAAAACTGGCGTTCTACGGATCGGAGCGTGGAATGTCAGATTCCTTAATCGGGCAGGTAGGTTAGAAAATTTAAAAAGGGAAATGGATAGATTAAAGTTAGATATATTGGGAATTAGTGAAGTTCGGTGGCAGGAGGAACAAGACTTCTGGTCAGGTGACTACAGGGTTATAAACACAAAGTCAAATAGGGGTAATGCTGGAGTAGGTTTAATAATGAATAGGAAAATAGGAATGCGGGTAAGCTACTACAAACAGCATAGTGAACGCATTATTGTGGCCAAGATAGATACGAAGCCCACACCTACTACAGTAGTACAAGTTTATATGCCAACTAGCTCTGCAGATGACGAAGAAATTGAAGAAATGCACTGCGGAAGGATCGGTATAACTTCGTGAAATAACCTGTTTCTGACTAGTGCGGTACAAAGAATGGGTAATTACTTGCTTGCTTTTCATTTTGCTGACCTATGAAGGTCACGACCAAATCCTGGCGATCTAAATTTCCCCACGTATCTGACCTCCAACCCCATCTTTCCACGCTGTTACATCCCCAGAACACAATTTATCCCTTAATACTGTTCATCTACATTTATATATAGTACATACATTTAATGTTTATTCTTAACCCACTTCATTTAACAATAAACTTTAATTTTGTTCCATTAAATCACTATTTTTAATAATCTGTGATTTTTCCAATTCCTACAGCGAGGAAACTATTAGTCTTAGATAAAAAAATGAATAGAGCCTTTTTTGTAGGAAATTTAATGTATTTTAATTTTGTACCTGGAAACATTTTAGCTATAAGCCGCGTAGTTCGAGATATTCAAAAAAATTCTAAAATGGTGACCTTTACACGATCCCTCCCACTTCAACTCCACTCTCAGTCCCTACCGGTCAGGATTTTTAGTAGCTCTCTACAAAAATTTGTGACTACACGAATTTTTCCCGCGGGCGAAATTTTTGGGTCTTCGTTCACTGGGCTAATGCGAGCAGCGTTTGTTAAAGTTTCTCGTTCTTGATTTCGCTCTACCTGATGTTCACCAGAAGTCAGTACTTTCTGTGCGTTGACCTTGAGGCGCAGCAGTCGGAGCAGGGGTATTTTCAGTCCTGGCCTTGCCCGTGAAACGAAGACTATCTACGCTTTTTGCTGCAACAAAATGATGTTCATTAAACACTACTCATCTTTGAACCCGTGAACACACTGGCGACGGTAGCTGCTTTGAGATAATCAGCGCTCTATAGATGACGAGGTCGTCAACTTGCCCACGTCAGCCATGTTAAAAGTGTTCGACTTTTAGAGTAGCGTTAACAAGATTAAGACATGAACAAATACCGACTCTGAAATGCATCTCTACATCTACATCTATTCTTCGGAAGCCATCCTGCGGTGAGTGGTGTAGGGTACTTTAATATACCACTGTCACTTCCGCCTTTCCTGTTCCAGACGCGAATAGTTCACGGGAAAAACGATTGCCGATAAGCCTTCACATGCGCTCGAATCTCTCTGCTTTTATGTCCATGGTCTTTCCGTGAGATGTGCGTAGGAGGAAGCATTTTATTTGCTGCCTCGTGCAGAAACGTACGCTCTCGGAACTTTAAGAGTAAACCACAGCGTGATGTAGGACACCTCTCTTGCAGCGTATGCCACTCAAGATGGTCTCTCTGTAACGCTTTCGTGTTTACTAAATGAACGCGTAACGAAATGTGCTGCTCTTCTTTAGATATTCTCTATTTCCTCTATCAATCCTGCCCGTTTCAGATCCCGTACTGATAAGCAATATTCCAGTACTGACCGAACAAAGTTTTGTAAACTATCTCTTTTGTCGATGGACTGTATTTCCTCAGGATTCTTCCAATGAATCTCAGTCTGAAATCAGCCTTTCCTGCAATCAGTTTCATGTGGTCGTTCCACTTGAAACTAGATACTGTACGGAAGTGACCTGCTTCCAGTGGGCTCCAATCGCATAATCATACAATAATGGGTCTTTCTGTCTAAGGTAGCCATGTGTAGCGAAGTATAACCAGACGTCTTACCAGTTATTCCACAGGACCTTATATGGAATTTCTTGCAAATAACACTCGTTAAACAATGTATATGAGTGTTACGAGGCGTGTTTTTTAAGCAAGTACCGTTTTGAAATTAAAAAAAAGACGTGCTAAGATATCTCAATAATTTTATTTTTAGATGAAAGCCTGTACCTTAATTTGCTTTTCTACATAATTTCCGTCAATACTGAGGTACTTGTCATAACGTTGTACCAGTGTTTGAATACCCTCCTCATAGAAGTCTGCCGCCTGACTTGTTAACCACTGCATCACCACTGTTTTGACTTCGTCATCGTCTTGAAGACGCTGACCGCCCAGGTGTTTCTTCAAGTGCAGGAACAGATGGCAGTCACTGGGCGCAAGATCGGGGCTGTACGGAAGATGATCTAGAGTTTCCCATCGAAAAGATGTGATGAAATCTTTGGTCTGATTCGCCACTTGCGGACGGGCATTGTCTTGCAGCAAAACGATGCCCTTGTTCAACTTCCGTGGACTGTTGCTTTGATTCTGGTGTGACGCAGACCACCCATGTTTCATCGCCCGTAATAATTTGGCTTAAGAAATCATCACCGTCTTTGTGGAAAGTCAATGCACTGTCTAAACGTCTGGTTTTGTGCACATCCGTCAACATTTTCGGTACCCAACGTGCGCACAATTTTCGGTAATTCAAGTGCTCGGTCACAATGCAATACAAAACACTACGAGAAACATTAGGAAAGTCATCCCGCAAGGAGGAAATCGTAAAGCGTCTGTTTTCTATTAGCTTATTGTCCACTTCCTGCACCAAACTTTCATTAACGACCGAAGGACGCCCACTCCGTTGTTCATCATGCACATTTGTGCGGCCATTTTTAAATGCTCTCACCCACGTTCTTGCCATTCCATCACTCAAAATGTTTTCTCCGTAAACTGCACAGATCTCACGATGAATATCGATCGCTTTTAGGCCTTTAGGACTAAGAAATCTTGTAATAGCCCGTACTTCACAGTCGGCGGGACTCACGATTATCGGAGGCATCTTGAACACTCAGTACACAACGTAAACAAGGATGAATCAGACTGTAATGGCGTCAGTGCGTAGATTAAGGTACAGGCCTTCATGTAAAAATAAAGTTATTGAGATATCTTAGCACGTCTTTTTTAATTTCAAAACAGTACTTACTTTAAAAAAAACACACGCCTCGTATCTTACGCACAATAAACTGGCGGAAGCGACTTTACTGTGTGAGTTTCTAGTGACTTACTGAGTGAAGCGTTAGTAGTATCTGTACGATGATGCTACCTAGAAGCAGGAAGTGGAGTAAACTTGCCGCGCTCGTCAACTTGCCCCCGGTTTTCCCCGCTCGGCCGAGCTTTCGTACTGGAGCATAGTGGGTGGCTCCAAATTGCCAGGTCATCAAGATATTAACGTCTGTGCAGTTTTTTGTATTGGAAGATCAGAAATGGCGGTTACCATCCGAATCGTCGCAGCGGCAGCAGCAGGGGTGGGCGGGACCCGCGAGTTCACCGGCGCGCCTGGCAGCGGAGAGGGTATAACGGTGCGGCGCATACCGCGCGGGGTCACCAGCCGACCCCAGCCGCCACGCCCCGTGCCGTTACAGCGCCGCGCCGGCACGCGGCCACAGACGTTCATCTCGCCGGCTCCCGTCTTCTACGTGACGTCACTACGACGTCTAAGTGTCCAGCTGGTGCAGCGTACACGTTGCAAAGCGATTTGACGTGGTACGAGCACGCGAAAACTGTGGTAGGAAAGCCAACTGGTCGACTTCGGTTTACTGTGAGAATTTTAGGAAAGAGTGGTTCACTTGTAAACGAGACCGCGTATAGGACGCTGGTGTGACCTGTTCTTGAGTACTGCTCCAGTGTTTGGGATCCGTACCAGGTCGGATTGAAGGAAGACATCGAAGTAATTCAGAGGCGGGAGAATAGATTTGTTACTGGTGAGTTCGAACAACACGTAAGTGTTACGGAATGCATTTGGAACTCAAATGGGAATTCCTGTATGGAAGGTGACATTCATTTCAACACTATTGAGAAAATATAGAGAACCGGCCGAACGATTCTATTGCCGCCAACATGCATCATTATAGACTAAAGGCTATGCCTTGTCGATTTAGCCAAGTTCCTCTCTCTTCTGTCATCCACTTCAATTCTTCATACGATTTTATCCCCATTTCTTCTTTGATGTTATTAAAATAGAATAATAGAATCGATAGTGATGATTTTGTAGAAAACATACAAGCATTCTTCCGATATTGTTGAATTTACCGGATCAAAAAGTCAGTATAAATTTGAAAACTTAATAAACCACGGAATAATGTAGATAGAGAGGTAAAAATTGACACACACGCTTGGAATGACATGGGGTTTTATTAGAACAAAAAAACAAAGTTCACAAAATGTCCGACAGATGACGCTGGATAGCAAAACGTCAGTGACTGCGCATGACAATTGTGTATAAAAGGAGATGTAATGAGAGAGAGAATCAGATGCGCCAGCAGTCGCAGCATGTTGACGTTACCTGAAAAGGCGGTTTTAGTGAAGCTGTATTATCAGAATGGGGAATGAGCTAGTTCAGCGCTACGATCCTATCGCCATAGGAAGGTGATTCGAATGGGAAAAGGTCCGTTGACAAATGCAGCTGTGGCGAGAATGATTTCGAAGTTCGAAGCCACGGGATGTTTAGACGATAGACCCCGTAGTGGCCGACCGAGCACAAGGCGTAATGCCGCTGAGACAGTTCAGGAAGAAATGGAGACTGTAGCGGGTTCGTCGATTCACGGGGAAGTCAGCGCTCGTGCAGTCGCACGTCGCACCGGCATTCCATACACTACTGTTTGGTTGGCACTTAGGCGTACCCTCCGATGCTATCCGTACAAAATCCATCGGCATCCTGAACTGTTACCTGGCGAGTTAGTGAAGCGGAGGGCATTTGCGGTGTGGGCGTTTCAAAAGACGGCGGAAGATGACGATTGGTTGAGTAACGTGTTGTGGACCGACGAAGCTCATTTCACGCTCCGAGGGTCTGTCAACGCCCACAACTGCGGAATTTGGGCTACCGAAAATCCTAGAACTGTCGTGGAAACTCCACTGCACGACGAGAAAGTCACGGTATGGGTTGGATTTACCTTATCTAACGTTAGCGGGCCTTTTTTCTTCGAGGAAATGCGTGATCCTGGTTTTGTAACTGCTACCATAACGGGTGAGAGGTACGCCGATATGTTACAGAATCACATCAACCCCAGCCTCGCTGATAAACACCTGCTGGAACGTACGATGTTTATGCAGGATGGCGCTCCACCCCATATTGCTAGACGCGTGAAAGATCTCTTGTGCGCGTCGTTTGGTGATGATCGTGTGCTCAGCCGCCACTTTCGTCATGCTTGGCCTCCCAGGTCCCCAGACATCAGTCCGTGCGATTATTGGCTTTGGGGTTACCTGAAGTCGAAAGTGTATCGTGATCGACCGACATCTCTAGGGATGCTGAAAGACAATATCCGACGCCAATGCCTCACCATAACTCCGGACATGCTTTAGAGTGCTGTTCACAACATTATTCCTCGACTATAGCTATTGTTGAGTAATGATGGTGGACATATTGAGCTTTTTCTGTAAAGAACATCATCTTTGTTTTGTCTTACTTTGTTATGCTAATTATTACTATTCTGATCAGCTGAAGCGCCATCTGTCGGACATTTTTTGAACTTTCGTATTATTTTGGTTCTAATAAAACCCCATGTCATTCCAAGCATGTGTGTCAATTTGTACCTCTCTATCTACATTATTCCGTGATTTATTCAGTTTTCAAATTTATACTGACTTTTTGATCACCCGGTACATCGCGCGTAGGGACCATGAAGATAAGACACGAGAAATTAGGGCTCATACGGAGGCGTACAGACAGTCGTTTTTCCCTCGCTCTTTTTGCGAGTGGTAGAGGGGGGGGGGGGCGGAGGGAAATGACAAGTAGTGGTACAGGGTACCCTCCGCCACGCACCGTACGGTGGCTTGCGGAGTATCTATGCAGATGTAGATGTAAATGTACACAAGTGGCAGACGCCATACTGGATTTCATAGTTTTTAGATGAATCTGATATTTGGTATGTTTTATGCTATAAATTATATCCTACGAATATATGCTGCTTCAGAACACCATCGCAGCGCGGAGTGGCCGCGCGGTTTAGGGCGCCATGTCACGGATTGTGCGGCGGCTTCCGCAGGAAGTTCGAGTCCTCCCTCGGGCATAGGTGTGTGTGTTGTTCTTAGCATAAGTTGGTTTACGCTAGTTTAAGTAGTGTGTAAGTCTAAGTCTAGGGACCGATGACCTCAGCAGTTTGGCCTTTTAGGAATTCACACACATTTGAACATTTTTCAGAAGAGCAACGTCTCCAAGTAGAAACTTGTCGTCATCAATAATTTATAAATTGAGCATGAAACACTCAAAAGTGAGTAAATAATTAAAATATGTTGATCATTCGGTAAAATAAATAACAACTTAGAATGAAAGGTATAGAAAAGACTAACAGATTTGGAACAGAATTAAAAGACAACTTAGTCACTAAAAAAGTACATACATCAAAAAAAGTATTGCATAATCCTGTTCCCATAACTGCTGAAGATAGACGTTCATAGTGGACATTGTGTCACAGACACAGTCCCTTTGACTGTTCAGAGATGTCACTAAACCCGCCCAAAGATGTAAACAATCATGCATGAGCAGCACCTATTGGACGGAGAGGGTACGACAGCCGATCAGTTCCAGTCATTGCACCAGGAAGGAGGTACACGGCTCGTGTTGTCTGTAATTGAGCCATACCTAGAAGGTCAATACCGCGGTTCGATTGCGTCCGAATTGTTATTTTGTGCCAAGAAGGGCTCTCAACAAGGGAAGTGTCCAGGCGTCTCCGCGTGAACCAAAGCAATGTTGTTCGCACATGGAGGAGATACAGCGAGACAGGAACTGCCGATGACATGCCTCGCTCAGGCCGCCCTAGGGCTACTACTGCAGTGGATGACCGCTGCCTACGGATTATGGCTCGGAGGAACCCTGACAGCAACGCCATCATGTTGAATAGTGCTTTCCGTGTAACCACAGGACGTCGTGAAACGACTCAAACTGTGCGCAATGGGCTGCATGATGCGCAACTTCACCCCTTAAAACCGTGGCGTGGTCCATCTTTGTAACCACGACACCATGCAGCGCGGTACAAATGAGCCCAACAACATGCCGAATGGACTGCTCACAATTGGCATCACGTTCTCTTCACCAGACAATCGTCGGTGACGTGTTTGGAGGCAACCCGGCCAGGCTGAACGCCTTACACACACTGGCCAGCGAGTGCAGCAAGGTGGAGGTTCCCTCCTGTTTTGGGGTGGCATTATGTGAGGCCGACTTACGCCACTGGTGGTCCTGGAAGGCGCCGTAACGGCTGTACGATAGTTGAATGCCATCCTCCGACCGATAGTGCAACCATATCAGCAGCATATTGGCGAGGTATTCGTCTGCATGGACGACAATTCGCTACCCCATCTTGTGAATGACTTCCTTCAGGATAACGACATCGCTCGACTAGAGTGGCCACCACGTTCTCCAAACATGAACCTTATCGAACATGCCTGGGATGGATTGAAAAGGACTGTTTATGGACGATGTGATCCACCAACCACTCTGAGGGATCTACGCCGAATCGCCATTGAGGAGTGGGACAATCTGGACCAACAGTGCCTTTATAAACTTGTGGATAGTATGGCACGACGGATACAGGCATGCATCAAGGGAAGAGGACGTGCTGCTGGGTGTTAGAGGTACCGGTTTGTACAGCAATCTATACCACCACGGCTGAAGGTCTCGCTGTATGGTGGTACAACAAGCAATGTGTGGTTTTCATGAGCAATAAAAAGGGTGAAAATGATGTTTATGTTGATCTCTATTCCAATTTTGTTTACAGGTTCCGAACCGAGGTGATGCAAATTTTTTTTCGTGTGTGTATAAGAGAAAATTTATTAGCTAGTTATTTTAGGAGACTCCTTTTCAAAACAAGAATATCTTTAATTAAAGTATATATGAGTAGCCCGGATGCAAAACCCGCTAAATGCGTTTTTTGTCGATTTCGAATTGAGCACACTGCTGTGTAGATTTTTTCAGCGCCGACACGGTGGATTAGGATTCAGCGTCCAAAACCCGTTGGAAACCGTCGAAATGGGCTTTAGAAAATAGTTGCAAAAGCCGCTAACTGCACTTGTCTTCGAGTGCAAATCCCGCTAACTATCCCACATTTGCAAAACCTGCCAAGTTCAATAGGCATGGCGGCTGCCGTGCCATGTCCGGATGCAAGGAACGCCAACTGACTTCAGACTTACCAGTCTAGACATTCAAAGCTAAATTTCAGTTTCTTAGGATTAGAAAGGATATCTTCCTTATTCAGAGTTAGGTTGGCTGCGCTGTAGCGAACGTGTACGCTACACTGAGGCTCTTGCTGCCGAAGTGTTTTCGAAATAATACGCCGGTACGCACAGTCCAGCTGATCAGTAGGATGTTCGTTGAGGTATTTGCATGAGTGTCTTTAAGAAAATAAGTGATTTTGTTGACGGTTTAATTGTAAATAATGGTACAAACGAAGTGGGAGTAATTGAAACTGTAGGAATTATGCAAGAAGTCGAATGCATCGTTGTAGCTGCAAATGACCAGAACGAGATCGTGGGCGACGGTCCCTCCCGGAGAAAGTAGCGGTGTCCTGAACTGCAGAAAAGAAACTTTTTCAAAACAGAAAATGTTATTCAACGAATACTGTGTTGACACTAATCGTTATGACACGTGGAAGAATCAGTGAAAGTTGCTTGTAACAAGATTTGTCTAGTCCGTGGAGAGCCCTCCTACAACTTTGAAGCTGGAGACGGAAAGAGCATCCTGAAGAGGGGGAAAAAATTTCTGCAAAGAAATCAGCCCGACACCAATCGCAGCAGGTGTAGAACCTTCAGAAGTCAAGCTCGGAGCCGTCAAAGGCTTTTGAAGCCCCACTTTGGTGAAGACTGGGCGACTAACGACAAACTGAAATTCTACACCGAGGTGTTAGACTAGCAGGAAGGCGTTCCTAGAGACATCCCTGCCGCTGCCAACCATCAGCAGATGCCGAACGCGATTTTGAGTTGATGTGCAGTATGGAGGTCGATGTCACTTAAAAGCAATTTTCACCTAATTTCATTTTCTAAATTTTTTGTCGCTGTTTAACTGAGATGCAACTTTCCGCCAATTTTATTATTTTCAAAATTTTTGTCGATGTTTTGCTAGGATGCAATTTCTACTGTATCCTTTGATGTCAAAAACGGGATTATGCATATTTTTAATATCTGTTCTCTTTTTGACGTTAAGTAAGTCAGTTTTTCCTGTTAAAATAATGTCACGTTCGTATTTTTATATGCCAATTTTGTAGAATTTCCAAACTTGTCTTTGAAATAAAATGTATTCTGTTTATATTCGTAATAACTAAATTCTACATTTCTGTCATTCCAAACATATCACCGAATAACGTATTTTGCAACCGATTGTTTGTTTTGTAATTGGATCGATGCATTCGCAAAACTGCATAAATCGGGTACAAAAACCGCTAAATCAGTATTTCACTCAAGATTTTAACGTATAAAACATAATAGCAGATTCGAGCCATTAAAACCGTGTAGCTAATTTTTTTACCTATTTTTATAAAAGAAATTAAGTCTTTAATATTTTGGACGCGACAGTTTTTCGCGATTATCTCAGTTCCGCTTATCACGCAGTTAGCGGCTTTTGCATTTGGGCTCCTCACATGTAGCCGAAATATATTCTAGTACTGATACAGGAATGATCCTGCAGCTGTTTTTTCTCACTGTTTCAGTTACTTCATGAGCAATTTACTAAGTTTATTTTTCTAGCAGTGAATTTTAATTTTTCGCACAAATTAGAACGTACTTCATACAACGAGCACACTTTTACCGTTGGAAGAGCTTCTTGTTAGTATGAAGTTGGCAGGTTCTTACTTACAAAGAAAGAAAATGCAGCTAGGCGAAATTCCAATGAATGTACCAACTGAAAATATTTTTTCTCACTGTTTCAGTTACTTCATGAGCAATTTACTAAGTTTATTTTTCTAGCAGTGAATTTTAATTTTTCGCACAAATTAGAACGTACTTCACACAACGAGCACACTTTTACCGTTGGAAGAGCTTCTTGTTAGTATGAAGTTGGCAGGTTCTTACTTACAAAGAAAGAAAATGCAGCTAGGCGAAATTCCAATAAATGTACCAACTCAAAATATAATGAGCTTATAACACCACAACTCTGTATATGATCATATATTTTCTACGTGTTTTACCAAGTTTGTTTTATTAGTTGTGCTGAATATTATTCTTGTAAATGTGTTGTCAAGTTATAGAACCGCGCGACCGCTACGTCGCAGGTTCGAATCCTGCCTCGGGCATGGGTGTGTGTGATGTCCTTAGGTTAGTTAGGTATAAGTAGTTCTAAGTTCTAGGGGACTCATGACCTCAGAAGTTAAGTCCCATAGTGCTCAGAGCCATTTGAACCATTTTTTGTTGTCAAGTTACAAATGCTATTTGTTATTTAAGTAAGAGAATATGCATAGAATGTTAACATTTTGAAAGCAGACACGCTGGCCTAATCAGGGTAAAGCTATTGTCAAAGAGTATAATAAATCGTAAATGCATTATCGCTGGGCGTGCGAACGTGGAGACTGTAGTCGTTAGTTGTATGTATTCGCCGGTGTGGCTATGCAAAAGTGCGGAGCAGTGAAAACTGAAATGGTTGTTTTGGCGGATGTTTAATATGGACAAGCTATGTGTATGGTATTTCTTGGGCAGAGTACAAATGCGACAAGAGTAAAACACATAACATCAAGAGTACTGTGGGCCCTTGTCATTGGCTATTGTATTTAAATGGCTCTGAGCATTATGGGACTTAACTTCTGAGGTCATCAGTCCCTTAGTACTCAGAACTACTTAAACCTAACTAACCTAAGGACATTACACACATACATGCCCGAGGCAGGATTCGAACATGCGACCGTAGCTGTCGCGCGGTTCCAGACTGTAGCGCCTAGAACCGCTCGGCCACTGCGGCCGGCGGCTATTGTATGGCAAGTAGATCAGCTTGTGCCCTATTTCACCGCTAAATGAAACCACTAGACAAACCAAAGGCATCATAAAGTGATGTAAGATCTAGACTTCTTATAACTAGAAGTTTAATAGGCTGACCAGCGTAGTTGGAATTTTATTACTTAAATAACATTTTTGTCATGCATATTGTCACGTACATAATTTTCGTAAGTCGTTATCCAAGTAGTATCCATCCTCTCTCTGTCTACGAACCGAGATAATCAGAAAAAGAACTGAAAATGAAGTGAACGTTAATTTATTAGATTATCAAAACATAATTTTTAGAACTTTTTGACAATTACGTAATAATGAAATCTTCGGCTGTAGTATGAATGATGTCAGGAATAGAATGCTGCAAAAGCAATTATTAATTCATTTGAAAAAAATAGAGTAACTTTCATAATAAAAAATTGGTATTAAAACTTTACGTAACTTGGACACTGAACTTCACTGTCAAAGCATAGTTTCTAATTTATAGCTTGTGGCTTAATTTATAACTTTTATTACAAAGAAATATCAGAGTAACTGCTAGGAAAATGACAGTCCTTACCAATGAGTAAATTCAAACAATCTTTTTGCATGTTACAATTACGACAGTCAGTACTACGGGAACCAACGTAACAAAAATTTTCTGTCCACAGCCGGTAAACAGTCTTACTTTAACTCATCATTGAAAATTAATATAATATGTTGTATGTGTCTGCTACTTGATTATTATTTGACTACTGTGGAATGTGTGGTGTGAAGCGCTTGAAAGTGTGCGTTAGGTACCATTCCTACGTCATGACGCCAATAACTATTCTTACGTAAGATTGCTTACGAGTATAAAGTTCAGTTTCAATTTAATTATTCTTGTCCCGGGGAGGAACTGGCGACCGTTGGGTATTTTCATTGATGTCATACTTTGTAAACCTTTTTCCATATTTTTCACTAACTACTGTTAATTAATAATTAGTTTACGTAATAAAAATATGTAAAGCAATGGCGATTCGATTATAACTTCATCTACTTCTCTCGGCGTTGCATTATGCCTTTTCCCCACAGATTAGGTACACGGCCATATAGAAAAGCCTAATTAGCGACAGAGGTAGGAGGGTTATAAGTTGCTGCTTCAATTCTTGCGCAGAAATGGTTGTAGCAGGGGCGATGATACTCCATATTTATAATCTTTTTACGGTTTCAGAAGAGTGTTACGGTAATACTGCAGTTATTCTGCTGATGTACAAAGTTTTGTGTACATAACTAAACGACATTACGTTATGAATATGGCCCTCAAATGAATAAACAGATCAATTAATACAAAGGCAATGAACTGAGAAAATCGGATAAAATGATGGAAGATATAACTTATCCTCTGCTGCATAATCTGTAAATATGTTTCCATTTTTAACACTAATGGGGCGCACAAAATGATTTTGCGTTTGCAGACAGCATTTCTAAAATGAACATAACCTGGGTATCCACACATTCCTCCCACTTTTAAAAATAACTAGTCTGTAGTGTTCAACCCTGATGTTAGTGTGAAGCAGTACCCCTTCTCCCTGCTTTCCTCTTCATTTCCGTGTATGTGGCGCATCCCACATCACTCGTAATCTATTGCATGTGTGACCTCCTTGGTCATCCCCGGCCATTCCTTCCCTCAGTAGTTCCTTCTGCTATATCCAGCAATGTTTTTGTGTCTTAAAACTGTGTCTTATGAGCCTATCTCTTCTTCGGATGTGCCTCCACAGAGACTTGGTTTCCTGCACTTTTCTCTGCAACTCTTCTTTGGTAACTCTGTCTCTCCAGCAGATCTCCGTCAGCCTTCTGTAGCACGAAAACTCCAGGGCTTTTAGTATTCTTTTCTCTTGTTTTCTTGTTTTCAAAGTTTCACACCAGGATAGGGACACACCCCAAACAAATGCTTTCATAACGGTCTCCTTATTTCCGGACTGACGTACTTACTGGTGAGTTAGTTCTTTCTTACATAAAATTCAACTTTGGCATCTTGTATTTTGCATACAATTTATTTCCTTGTAATTCTAAATTCCTCGATCATTTCTAGCTCCTCTCCTCCAATTCTTATTCTCAAAGGTTCACATGTTCTTCAGTACTTCATACCGTTACTTCACTCTGTCGCTTGTTTACTCTCATACCATACTGATTACAGAACTTCCTTTCCATTCTGTTGAGGAACTTCTCTAGATTATTTTTCGTCTCCTTGGCCTCAGCAGTATCATCTGCATAATGCAGCAGCTCTACGTTCGGTCCATGAATTTTGATCCCCACATCACCAGTTTGGTGAACTTTGTCTAGCTTCCTGGACGAAAGCAGTTAATATAAGAGGAGAAAGAGGACATCCTGGTCTCACGCCTTTTCTAATTTTCTTCTTGTTACTAATCACAGTGTTTATACAGACGCTGAGTATCATCAGCACGTCTTTGTATTATAGACCTGCTTTCTTTAGCACTCAGTATATCTCTTGCCAGATAGCATTATCAAATGCATTTTCCAGGTCACCAAAGGCACTAGAAGTTGGTTTACATTTCTGTATTTGCTTTCCGATAAGAAAGCTCAGTGCCCGAAACGCTCCAGTTGTTCCTAATCGCCTCCTCAGTCCAAACTGATCTCCAGTCAGCAGATCTTCCACCTTTTCTTGAACTCTCCTCAAAATTATCTTTATGAGAATTTTTGATGCACGTGATATTAGGGTTAAGGTTCGGTACTGTTCACATTTTGTAGCTGTCGCCTTCTTCGGTACAAGAACCATGATGCATTTCTGGAACTTGGTTGGTATCTCTCCTCTGTTATAGAGAGGCCTAACCAGTTTCAGTAGCATCATTATGATGTTGTCACCAACATTCTTGATTAGTTCTGCAGGAATATCATCAATACCCGTTGCTTTGATCTCCTGTAGATCTTTAATACCTTTCTCAAATTCTTCTTGTAGAATGTCGTGTCCTTCGTCGTTTTCATACGCTTCCTCTTCTTTTCCTATTTCATCCTCCAATGAAGGCATTCCATTATACGACGTATTCTCCAATGTATCTCCTCACCACATCTCCACCAAACAACACTTTTTCCTATTTGTCTTCGACTGTGCCCTATTTTGTTGTTTTGCGTTTGTTAAAAAATTTATTTGCTGTTCTGTAAACTATATCAGTTCTTCAATTTCGCATGTTTTCTTCCACTTCTCTGCACATGTTCCCAAGAAAACTTTCTTTTGCTTTCCTAGCTTCTCCATTGACTAAGCTCCTTAATCTTCTGTATTCAGCTTTCCTTCGTCCATCAGTCGCATTTTTGCACAGTCTTCTGTTTTCCATAAGCTGAATATCATCTGCTGTAATCCACTCCTCTTGTTTTTAATTTAAGTTTTCCAAATAATATTGTTACTTTATATACACCAGATTTAATTTGTTCCCTATCTTCTTTTACTCAGCCATGTTGAAAAACTTCAGCTAGGTTGTCTGTTTCCTGTGTATAATACCTTGCCAGTCCTTCAGTTTTTCTACTTCGCATTTCTGTTTTCCTGTCTTTTATTCAAATATTTGAATTTGAATGGAGCCGGCAGCGGTGGACGAGCTTTTCTAGACGCTTCAGTCCGGAACCGCGCGACTGCTACGGTCGCAGGTTCGAATCCTGCCTCGGGCATGGATGTGTGTGCTGTCCTCAGGTTAATTAGGTTTAAGTAGTTCTAAGTTCTAGAGGACTGATGACCTCCGATTTTGAGTCCCATACTGCTCAGAGCCATTTGAACCATTTTGAATTTGAATTAGCTTTTCATCAGAACCATGTTGTGTCCAGTCTATGGCTGTAGATGGATAGCTTCTGTAGTCTTTCACCTGGTTTCTAAAACATGATTTCACTAAAATGTAATCGACGTGTTGTCTCATTAAGTCTCCTGGGGCCTTCGAGGAATATCTCCTTCGCTTGTGATGTTGGAAAAGTGTGTTCGCAACAACAAACTGATGCCTGGAGTAGAACTCAATTAATTGGACACCTTTTTCACTTCTTCTTCTACGTCCGTGGTTGCCCACAATCCCCTATTCAGATTCTTCACCAACACTCGCGTTCCAGCCCCCCCCCCCCCCCCATGACAACCAAGATTTCATCTCCCTCAACATGTCTAGTCACATTACTCATTTCTTCACATATTTCGTCAACTATCGCATGCTTTTCTCTGGACGTTGGCATGAAAACCTGCATTATCCCAATGTCCTAAATAATTAGTCACTGAAAACAGCAACCAGCAGCATTATTTCAAAGAGTCATTAAACAGTCACGACAGCAAGTCTACCAGATGCGACGAGCAACATTGGTTTCGTGTAATGCTCGGTGTAATTCGATAAACTGCTATTACAAAACCATTCCGTAGGTCGCGGCGTCGTATCAACACGCTCATGGTGCCAACTGTAACCTTCTTTCAATGGGAGACTTTCACCCAGTTCTTACTTTTCAGTACAGGAAACAACCACGAAAGTCGACGACATTCCCAACGATCGAAGCTGGGCATGTACACATCATAGTGACGTCATCTACATCTACATCTAGACACATATTCCGCAATCCACCATATGGTGCTTGGCTGAGGGTACCTCGTACCACAACTAGCATCTTCTCTCCCTGTTCCACTCCCAAACAGAACGAGGGAAAAATGACTGCCTATATGCCTCTGTAAGAACCCTAATCTCTCTTATCTTATATTTGTGGTCTTTCCGCGAAATATAAGTTGGCGGCAGTAAAATTGTACTGCAGTCAGCCTCAATTGCTGGTTCTCTAAATTTCCTCAGTAGCGATTCACGAAAAGAACGCCTCCTTTCCTCTAGAGACTCCCACCCGAGTTCCTGAAGCATTTCCGTAACACTCGCGTGATGATCAAACCTACGAGTAACAAATCTAGCAGCCCGCCTCTGAATTGCTTCTATGTCCTCCCTCAATCCGACCTGATAGGCATTCCAAACGCTCGAGCAATACTCAAGAATAGGTCGTATTAGTGTTTTATAAGCGATCTCCTTTACAGATGAACCACATCTTACCAAAATTCTACCAATTAACCGAAGACGGACTATCCGCCTTCCCCAAAACTGACATTACATGCTTGTCCCACTTCATATCGCTCTGCAGTGTTACACCCAAATATTTAATCGACATGACTGTGTCAAGCGCTACACTGCTAATGGAGTATTCAAACATTACGGGATTCTTTTTCCTATTCATCTGCATTAATTTACATTTATCTGTATTTAGAGTTAGCTGCCATTCTTTACACCAATCACAAATCCTGTCCAAGTCATCTTGTATCCTCCTACAGTCACTCATCGACGACACCATCCCGTACACCACAGCATCATCAGCAAACAGCCGCACATTGCTATCCACCCCATCCAAAAGATCATTTATGTAGATAGAAAACAACAGCGGTCCTACCACACGCCCGCATCTCGTGGTCGTGCGGTAGCGTTCTCGCTTCCCACGCCCGGGTTCCCGGGTTCCATTCCCGGTGAGGTCAGGGATTTTCTCTGCTGTCCTTACGTTAGTTAGGTTTAAGTAGTTCTAAGTTCTAGGGTACTGATGACCATAGATGTTAAGTCCCATAGTGCTCAGAGCCATTTTTAGACCTACCACACTTCCCTGGGGCACTCCAGATGATACCCTCACCTCCGATGAACACTCACCATCGAGGACAACGTACTGGTGTCCCGGAGAAATTAACGTCCCCCGCACACATCCCGGCCACTTCGGAACAAGTTCCACTAGCTGCTCCGGGTTGCTCCTATGCGGACCACGCTGGAGCACCGTAATTGTCGAAATTGCACAGGTCTTCGTAGTGTGATTATCGCTGTTGCCTTCACAACTAAGATTCTCGACAATTGCCTAGATGACTATATAAACACAATATACAGAAATTTAGTACACATCATGCTAATATCTCTAGCCTTAATAGCTGATGATTAGATCCCACAGAATAGGCAATTTCGAGGCTTTTGCAGTCATGCTTCGTGCGCTGTTCCGAATAACCCCAGACATTTTCTATGGGACCACAATCAGATGATTTAGTGGGCCAGCAGGCACGCGACAGGCTGCCTGGCGTTTCGACAAACCAAAAAAGAGTGCGCGTAGCCCCGTCAACACGGCATGTGTCCACAGCACACTTATATCGAAAATGCGGAGAAAAAAGGGCTGTACTTCGTCACATTGAATGTTTAAACAAACATCCTGACTCATCTTCAGACAAACCTAAATCCGTTTTTGTCCATATCACGGAACGTGGAACACTCCCAAAGCGTCATGGAACCACCTCCGACATTAACTGCAGAGGACTCACTAACAGGTTGTTTATTTGCGATTCAAACTTCAGAGAGTAACATAGTATAACAGACTTGTGTACCATAGACTGTTAACTAAGAGTAAGATGCTGTCTTTCCGGTTCTCTTAAATGTCTGTCCAAAACATTACATAGAAGAAAATCACCTATAAGCCAATCGAAAAAGAAGACGTCAAAAACACACAAAGTTGCGATCGATGTCCGTCAGCCTCTTTTCCGTCACAGAGAGAGCACAGTACAAATTGAATCGTCTATTGCAGAAACAGCATTTCTCCACTTTTTGACAATATGAGTTACTCGTATATTCGTGACTATAGGGGCAATACCTACGTTTTTAAGTAGAATGAACACGTTTACCAAATATCCTGGCCTGCACACAGCACGAAAAATTTCATTTTAGTGCAGAAACGACACTACTCCTGGATAGGCGGTGTTTCGCTCTAAATGTGTGCGAGAGGTATCAGTTTAGAAAGTGTTCTATGCAGACAACTCACCATCAATGTAATTAATTTTCACATCAGGGGCAGTACTGCAAAATTTTACATATATCTTGCGGCGAAGGGTAATGAAAGTCCAGATGAAGTTTGCTGTTTTATCTTAGCGGACATTAAAAGTGCATTATCCAACTTTACTAAGTACCTACGCATATTTTCTAACGGCTATCTCGGTCAGACAAAAATAACATTGTTGTTAATTTCTTCAAATCCTCTTCATTACAGGAAGATAAAATGTCCGCCATTATTTTCACGTACATCGGCACTCTTTCATGCCATGTGATGGCGATTTTGGTGTTATAAAGAGGAAGATTTCCACATCAGACAGAATCTATTCGCTGAGTGAAGAGAACAAGAACAAACCATTTACTGTTAAAATGGTACAGACAGCAGACTTTTTGATTTTCATAATTGATGATCCAGTGCTTCAAGATATTTGCATTTTCAGTGAAGTCTTTGGGAAGTGAGTGTAAAATACGAGAAAGTAACATTTTTTTAAGTGAATTTGTAGACTTCCAGTACGAGGAGGACTGTGTCATAGGAAAGAACTTCTTTCATGGACTGCTTGTCCATAAATTTAAACTATTATTTTCTACAATCAACGGTACACTGTTTCCATGTGCTCTTGCTCATCGCCGGCCGGTGTGGCCGAGCGGTTCTAGGCGCTTCAGTGTGGAACCGCGCGACCACTACGGTCACAGGTTCGAATCCTACCTCGGGCATGGATGTGTGTGATGTCCTTAGGTTAGTTACGTTTAAGTAGTTCTAAGTTCTAGGGGACTGATGACCTCAGAAGTTAAGTCACTTAGTGCTCAGAGCCATTTGAACCATCTTGCTTATCCACAGGGCTATTTGGGACTAAGTGAGAAGAAATTTGTTGACAAAACGAAACTTCAACTATACATACCAAAGAATATCCTGACTTTTATTATGAAATACTAGCTAGATCCAACGCAACAGCTGGTGAAAATTGTACTGATAAAGTTCCGTACACAGATATGTTATTTTTTATTCTCTCATTCTTTATCGAATTTCTAACAGTGTAACTTTATAATGTAACAGAAATGTTGTAAAATTATTGTATTTTTATTTTTAAGAAGACTTGGCGTAGGATAGGAAGAAGGGGTCATATCTGTTATCAGTCAGCTATGTTATACCTTGATACGCACTACATGTACATTCGTTTTTGACATGTAGGTGTCTGGATATGACATTAATGAGGTGCCGAAACTGGTAGTCTAAATAAAATAATTTCTGTAAACATATGGATGTTTGAAGATTTTTCTTTGTTAAATATTTGACCGGCTGCTGTCTCATATCGACGACGGACCAACAGAAATTGTATGGAGGATGATGTATGACAGTGAACCCAAGGCGCCGGATTCTTGCAGGTCTCATATCGCTCGTGTGTGGTGTGGGATTGTCACACAGAAGGAGTGGGTGCTCCGTGTGTGGAAGAACTCTTCGAATTCGTGCTTTCTGTTTTCTGAGGATTTCTCATGCACCGACATAGTTACGTTACACCCCGTCATGACACAGGCTACTATTCGGGTCCCTCTAAAGGCACAGGGCTGCAAATATGCAAACATGAAGAATAAAATGTAGAATGTTATTAACGTTCGTTTTAGTTAAAAATCTTTAAGAGCTTTCACAAAAAAAATCGGTGATATTACTCTTTATCACTCCCTCGTACAAGATGTCCTAAGAATTTGTGCCTTTTAAGTGAGAATTCATCTGATCGCCACGCTGTTTGATTAATTGTGTGGCACTAGTACAGAAAAGATCTGTATCAGGTATGATTCCAAAGGCTTCTTCATCGTTCGCATGCAGGTGGGGAATGCCGCGGAAGCTTCGTATCGTCACTTTTTTGAGACGATATATTTTAAAAAGATTTAACCAATTTGTGTCATATTAGTGCTGTACTTCCCAGCTTAGGATGCTGCGAAGATCATGAAACTCACTTTGCTAATAAGGTGATTCCGCAGCATTGGAAAGATAGGTTTTCTATGGGTACTGAATGAAGCTGGAAGGATCCGAAGTCCATTACACCTTCGATGTCTACAGTAAAACTATCAAAACTAACTGAGAACTAACATTAACGGAGATAGACAGCTTATAAACTGATTTCTCCATTATATAAAATTCACACTTTTTAGTGTCATTAAACGAATTTCGATGGAACTGAATTCCTCATTAAAGTATACATTTGTACATTCAAAACTACCTGGCAACTGTAGGTAAGTCCATTAAACTAACAAATTTTTGCAACTGACTAGGTAAATTTATATTCATGAATGAAGGTGTTCGTGTGTTGCGGTCGTATTTCTTCCATCTGTTATGTGATAACTATACCCACAACTTTGTTATTTAGTACAAGTATTTTATCAGTATGAAATCAAAAGTAACCACAAAATTATGCACCATCGACTAGAGATTTCTAAATCATTTACGTTTCACAGTTATTCATCTAAAGATGACGTAGTACAATTGCAAAGTAATAGTTGATGCATTGTAATTTCCAAGCCAGGAAATTTTCATCAGGAACACTTGCAGTACTACAGCATCTTTGGTACAGAATATCTTTAGCACTGTTTACTCTTTGCTAATTACTCTGCTTGCAGAAGCGTAAAAATATTTAGAAATGTTTATTGGGATTAATAATAACAGATACAACATTGCACTTAGAACTTTTGCCAACATCACTGCCATTTTCACATTAATTTTAACAGACATTTACTATTTTTAAACGTTGTGCAATAATGTTCTTGTTATTGCGAGGTGCGCTCAATAAGTAATGCAACACATTTTTATCTGGAAGCAGGTTGGTTTTATTTTTGGATCCCAATACACCCTATTATTTCCCACGCTTGTGGCTACAAAATCCTATTTTTCAATATAATCTCCGTTCAATGCAACCGCCTTACGCCAGCTTACTGGGAGGACTTGTATTCCCGCACAGACTACTACACTGGTCGACGCGGGAGCCAATCTCTCGCTGCATCAGTAACGTTCTCAGCATAAGCCTACTGCTTCTAGTAGAGTGCAATCTTCGGTGGGCCAAACAGATGGAAGTCGGAAGGTGTGAAATCCGGGCTGTAGGGTGAAGAGTCCAATGGGGTTCGTGAGGTCCTCTCGGGTGCACAGACTTTTGCCAGGTCTTGCGTTGTGATGGAGAAGGAAAAATTCGTTTGTTATTTTTGTGGTAACGAACACTCTGAAGTCGTTTCTTGAATTTACCGAGGGTAGCACAATACACTTTGGAGTTGATTGTTGAACCACGAGAAAGAACATCAAACCTTGCAGAAGGTTCGCAGAAGAGCTTCTGTAAAGTTTGGAAGGTAGGAGACGAAGTATTGGCAGAAGTAAAGCTGTGAGGACGGGGCGTGAGTCGTGCTTGGGTAGCTCAGTTGGTAGAGCACTTGCCCGCAAAAGGCAAAGGTGTCGAGTTCGAGTCTCGGTCCGGCACACTGTTTTAATCTGCCATGAATTTTCATATCAGCGCACACTCCGCTGCAGAGTGAAAATCTCATTCTGGAACGATAATACTGCTCAACAAGAAAGGCAGCATTCACGACATGAAAAGTTATCGTCCTGTAAGCCGAACCTGCGATTTGTTCAAAGTTTCTACGATAATACTGTTAAATCGCATCAGTCGTCCAATCCTTGACGCAGTGTAACCCATTGAGAAGGCTGGATTTCGCAGCAGTCGCATCATGCCATTAGGGAAGACATAAAGTTTAGACTGCCAATGGTAAGAAAAGCATTTCTGAAGAAGCGAAATTTATCATCGAATATAAATGTAAGTGTTAACAAGTCTTTTCTGAAGGTGTTTGTCTGGAGTGTAGTCATGTACGGAAGTGAAGCGTCGATGATAGGCAGTTAAAACAAAAAGAGACTAGAAGCTTTTGAAATGTGGTGCTACAGAAGAATGTTGAAGATTATATGGGTAGCCGGCCGCAGTGGCCGAGCGGTTCTAGGCGCTTCAGTCTGGAACCGCGCGACCGCTACGGTCGCAGGTTCGAATCCTGCTTCGGGCATGGATGTGTGTGATGTCCTTAGGTTAGTTAGGTTTAAGTAGTCCTAAGTTCTAGGGGACTGATGACCTCAGATGTTAAGTCCCATAGTGCTCAGAGCCATTTGAACCTTTTTTTTTTTTTAGACGGGTAACTCATGCATCTAATGAAAAGATACTGAATACAACTGGAGAGAAAAGAAATTTGTGGCATAGCTTGCCTAAAAGAAGGGATCTGTTGACAGGACACATTCTGAGATATCAAAGAAACATCAGGTTAGTACTGGAGGGAGTTGTGGCGGTTGGGTAAAAATTGTAGAGGAAGACCAACAGATGCGAACAGTAAGCAGGTTCAAATGGATGTAGGTTGCAGTAACTATTTAGAGGTGAAGAGGTTTGCACAGGATAGAGTAGCACGGAGAGCTGCATCAAACCAGTCTTGGGGGTGAAGACCACGACAGCAACAATAACAACATTCTTCCTTGAATTGTCAAACACTGTTTTGCGTATTGTGCCACCTATCATCTGAAACTTATTTAATTTATTAATGACGTCACTTTGATCTGATTGTACATCTAATCCATATTTTCGTATTATTCTTGAAGTGTCAAGTTTGCCAAGATCGCTAGCAATTCTTTTCATTACTGTGACAGGTTTCGACAGACCTATGCTGGCGTCATTGGGTCTCATAACATTATTAGGTGTACATGCTTGTTACAAGATCCGATAATGACAGTTTATATCTGTTGGAACCGGTCATAGTATTAAAAAGAATTGCTAGCGATCTTGGCAAACATGATTCTTCAAGAGTAATACAACTTCCAGACCGCCCCCAAGGACTGATGCAGTGTCGAATACATATAAGATATTTTGAAGAGTACTGGAAATTTTCCTTTAAACACCATTACCTTAGTTTTTCCTGAAAATTTTAGATCAAAGGTTTTTTGTTCCACACAGTTGGGATTTTACCATGCGTCAGATTGCCAACACAAGTTTTTAGCGTAGGAAATCAAGCACGTTCCAAGACATCGGATGTTTGGGCGCTGAATGTGGTAGTTGGCCTTGAAGAGACACGAGAACGGCATACTATAACCTGCAAAAAAGCAGAAGCCTACCATGCGCTAGTACAGACGAGAATTTATTATGATTTTAAAATCAATCGAATTTCATTACATGCGTCAGTGGTGGAATCAATAGATTCTGACAAGTGTCACAGCAAACGAAATAGGGGCAGAGACAGTGCACAGAAAAGATAGCTCATTATGATCCCTATTCGAGGATTCATTTCTTTGTGTAATTATGTCACTGTGCTCTTACTCTCTGCTAGCAACTGCCAGTGACAAGAAATTCGGAAACGTTATTCAGGTATGTCGCGTGGGAGAAAGAATAGTTAAGTTTGTTCGCTAGATTGCAATAGACTTCTAAACATCTTCATCTTGTTCTTACGATTAGCCGATTCTACTGTTCAATTCACAGAGGAAGTTCACGTTTGCTACTTGCGTTAAACATTGTTGTATTAATTAAATAAACACTACATTCAACGAGAGACTCTAGGAATACTGAATTGATTCGACAGGGTTTCCGCACCATTTAATCTACATCTACATCCATACTCCGCAAGCCACCTGACGGTGTGTGGCGGAAGGTACCTTGAGTACCTCTATCGGTTCTCCCTTCTATTCCAGTCTCATATTGTTCGTGGAGAGGATTGTCGGTATGCCTCTGTGTGGACTCTAATCTCTCTGATTTTATCCTCATGGTCTCTTCGCGAGATATACGTCGGAGAGAGCAATATACTGCTTGACTCTTCGGTGAAGGTATGTTCTAGAAGCTTCAACAAAAGCCCGTACCGAGCTACTGAGCGACTCTCCTGCATAATCTTCCACTGGAGTTTATCTGTCATCTCCGTAACGCTTTCGCGATTACTAAATTATCCTGTAACAAAGCGCGCTGCTCTCCGTTGGATCTTCTCCATCTCTTCTATCAACCCTATCTGCTACGGACCCCACACTGGTGAGCAGTATTCAAGCAGTGGGCGAACAAGTGTACTGTAACCTACTTCCTTTGTTTTCGGATTGCATTTCCTTAGGATCCTTCCAATGAATCTCAGTCTGGCATCTGCTTTACCGACGATCAACTTTATATGAATATTCCATTTTAAATCACTCCTAATGCCTACTCCCAGATAATTTATGGAATTAACTGCTTCCAGTTGCTGACCTGCTATATGGTAGCTAAATGATAAGGGATCTTTCTTTCTATGTATTCGCAGCAAATTACACTTGTCTACATTGAGATTCAATTGCCATTCCCTGCACCATGCGTCAATTCGTTGCAGATCCTCCTGCATTTCCATTGTTACAACCTCTCGATGTACCACAGCATCATCTGCAAAAAGCCTCAGTGAACTTCCGATGTTATCTACAAGGTCATTTATGTATATTGTGAATAGCATCGGCCCTACGACACTCCCCTGCGGCACACCTGAAATCACTCTTACTTCTGAAGACTTCTCTCCATTGAGAATGACATGCTGCGTTCTGTTATCTAGGAACTCTTCAATCCAATCACACAATTGGTCTGATAGTCCATATGCTCTTACTTTGTTCATTAAACGACTGTGGGGAACTGTATCGAACGCCTTGGGAAGTCAAGAAACATGGCATCTACCTGGGAACCCGTATCTATGGCCCTCTGAGTCTCGTGGATGAATAGCGCGAGCTGGGTTTCACACGATCTTCTTTTTCGAAATTTGCTTTTTTATCGCTATAGGATGTCGGAATTCTTTACTTTTTGAGCAAAGTTGGTAATTCTGACAGCCTTTAGAAAAGTCCTGCTTGCTTGTGCGGACCGTTTTGTAGTTGTAGAATCATCTTAGTCTCCACGATTCTCGTTATTCATGATGAAAGTAATGAAAAGTCGAACACAGTTACTGTATGCTCTCCACCGACTTAGGCTCTCCGCCGATATCAACGCGCAGAGCGAGCACCGGCAGGTGCCGAGCCGATGACAAGATGTAGAACAAAATTTACCCTGATTAATGGTCCAACTGGGCTACGACCGCACAAATATTTTCCGCTAGGTCTGGCAGTACCTATGGCCGCTGATAAAAGCCGATTTCTGACTCTTCTTGTAAGCTTTGAGTAAACAACGACAGGGAGAGATAAGGTTGACAAGTGGACGCTCTGGGAACACGGAGACCTTATCTTCACAGCAGCTTAAATCACTCGTATTGCAGCCACTTCCTTGTGCATTCAGAAACTGCTATTGTGCACTCGACCTCGTTCCCATCCCTTGTTACTGATGCGAGTAACCATATTTCGCAAGTGCTTTTACACGTGAGCTCTGTTCTTCAGTGCAACTAGCTTGCCAGTGGCCTCGTTCGTGTACCATCCAGAACTGACACTCCAACCGGATGGAACAGCATGGCACTCCCTCCCTGAACTGACAAGCTTTTCGCGCCATTAGAGTTTTGGTTTATAACACTACTACTCCTACTGCTATACCATAACCTTTAAGTTGGAGGCAGATCGTATAATGAAACTATCTTGTTAAAGCAATTATTGTATAAAGCAATAGTGCAGTGCTACCCTCTGAAAGGAATTTTGTTATGTTGACCATGATGTACCTAATGGACGTGGCTTACCGGAAGTGAAAGAATTACGTAAATATTTAAACAGTAACAAACAATAATTTACCTATCCACACTGTCCAAATGATAATAAAAAGCGGTCGCCAGCCTAATTAGGCATAAAAATGAGTAACATTCATGTCCAAGAAAATAGATATGAGTAACTTTAATGGCCAGACACAGCCTATACTTTATCAGAAGAGAATGCAATGAACTGTGTCATTAGCAGATGTTGACGTTAAGGAAAGTGCTAACAGTTATAGGAGAACAAGGCTATTTGCATAAGTACAACAGATAATGACATACACTTTTGCCTTCAAGGCTTGGTCAAACTGAATGGTTTCAATAATATTACTATTAAAGTGCACTTTAGGAATATACAACTAAGCATAGATTTAGTCTCACTTTTCAAACACTTTCCTATCTGACATGAGATGTGAATAAAGTTCACTGCAAAATTATAAGTTGGGCATAGGTTTAGTCTATCTTTCACCAATTACTTTTCTAAATGACATGGAAAAAAAATTCATCAGCAAACTATTCCTCACTGTCCTCTTAATAACAGAAGTTACTGTTTTCATAGAAAGTGGTCTTTCTGTTAATTGTTATTTATCATGAGTACAATGTACGAACTGTGCATCCTGTTACAATATTAATATGCACTTTCAGTACACAGGAGGAGCAAGCATTTAGCAAGCATGAGTATATAACTACCCACAGTTACAGTTCTCAACCTTTACTGCAATGAGACACAAAGTTGACATTTTATGAGATACTGACTCACCTTTTGCAGTTTGCAACAGGCAGCACTATGATCGTTAACTAAGCAAAACTTTATAAGCCTCAGTTCTAAGTACTTTTAATTTTTAAAAGTAACCGCAAATTATTTTAATACCTGTTTGAACTACTTTATTACTTTAAATTCTATTTTTCACTTTGCTTTTTAGCAAGCCCACAAACTTTTAATACGCAGTTTCAATTGCAAAATTACTTTTAGCAAACGTTATTTACTTCAGCACACTCTTTTGCCACATTAACTTTAACTTTCTTTTTACTACACTACTGGCCATTAAAACTGCTACACCAAGAAGAAATGCAGATGATAATCGGGTATTCATTGTACAAATATATTATACTAGAACTGACATGTGATTACATTTTCACGCAATTTGGGTGCATAGATCCTGAGAAATCAACACCCAGAACAACCACCTCTGGCTGTAATAACGGCCTTGATACGCCTGGGCATTGAGTCAAACAGAGCTTGGATGGTGTGTACAGGTACAGCTGCCCATGCAGCTTCACCGCGATACCACAGTTCATCAGAAGTAGTGACTGGCGTATTGTGACGAACCAGTTGCTCAGCCAGTTGCTCGGCCACCATTGACCAGACGTTTTCAATTGGTGAGAGATCTGGAGAATGTGCTGGCCAGGGGGCAGCAGTCGTACATTTTCTGTATCCAGAAAGACCCTACAGGACCTGCAACAAGCGGTCGTGCATTATCCTGCTGAAATGTAGGGTTTCGCAGGGATCGAATGAAGGGTAGGGCCACGGGTCACAACACATCTGAAATGTAACGTCCACTGTTCAAAGTGCCGTCAATGCGAACAAGAGGTGACCGAGACGTGTAACCAATGGCACCCCAACCATCACGCCGGGTGATAAGCCAGTATGACGATGACGAATACACGCTTCCAATGTGCGTTCACCGCGATGTCGCCAAACACGGATGCGACCATCATGATGCTGTAAACAGAACCTGGATTCGTCCGAAAAAATGACGTTGTGCCATTCGTGCACCCAGGCTCGTCGTTGAGTACACCATCGCAGGAGCTCCTGTCTGTTCAAATAATGGTTCAAATGGCTCTGAGTACTATGGGACTTAACATCTGAGGTCATCAGTCCCCTATAACTTAGAACTACTTAAACCTAACTAACCTAAGGACATCACACACATCCGTGCCTGAGGCAGGATTCGAACCTGCGACCGTAGCAGCCGCGCGGTTCCAGACTGAAGCGCCTAGAACTGCTCGGCCACAACGGCCGGCTGCTCCTGTCTGTGATGCAGCGTCAAGGGTAGCCGCAGCCATGGTCTCTGAGCTGATAGTCCATGTTGCTGCAAACGTCGACGAACTGTTCATGCAGATGGTTGTTGTCTTGCAAACGTGCCCATCTGTTGACTCATGGTTCGAGACGTGGCTGCACGATCCGTTACAGCCATGCGGATAAGATGCCTGTCATCTCGACTACTAGTGATACGAGACCGTTGAGATCCAGCACGGCGTTCCGTATTACCCTCCTGAAGCCACCAATTCCATAGTCTGCTAACAGTCATTGGATCTCGACCAACGCGAGCAGCAATGTCGCGATACGATAAACCGCAATCGCGATAGGCTACAATGCGACCTTTATCAAAGTCGGAAACGTGATGGTACGCATTTCTCCTCCTTACACGAGGCAACACAACAACGTTTCACCAGGCTACGCCGGTCAACTGCTGTTTGTGTATGAGAAATCGATTGGAAACTTTCCTCATGTCAGCACGTTGTACGTGTCGCCACCGGCGCCAACCTTATGTGAATGCTCTGAAAAGCTAATCATTTGCATATCATAGCATCTTCTTCCTGTCGGTTAAATTTCGCGTCTGTAGCACGTCATCTTCGGGATGTAGCAATTTTAATGGCCAGTAGTGTATGTTGAAGAGGCATTAATTAGTAAAACACTTCTCTCAATAAGGACACTCGGTAGGCACTTTAACATGGAAGGATTCTAAGTGGATATGTAACAGAGGATAAATCAAGGTAAGTTTTCATAGATAGTCTTTTTGTTTACCTTATATTTGAAAAGAAATAAATCATCCACATGAGCTGATCCTTCACTGTACACTTCTCCAATTCCTTGGTTCCATTACAGTGATTGCGCAACGTGGTGGCGAGTGCATGTTGTTGGATGGAGGTGCAGGTAGACAAGCTGGACTCTGCCATTTCTTGGTGGCGAAGATAGACATTAATTTCAGAGTATTGCCACCATATTACTCCATTAATCCGGTGCTTTGATGCGTATTAAAACGGCACTAAAAGCCCCTCTCGGCAGCAGCACAAATCGCAACCTTTACATGAGCTGTTAGCGGTTCAGTAGCTCCTCTCCGACTGACTCTTGGTTTCACCTTTCTATCCATGCTAACCACATTTTGCGCGCGCTACACTGTTCCGTTCACGAGGGTAACCACAACATCTTTGATACATATAAATAACTAATAACGCTAAGTGAGGATCAGCAGTTACATAACAGCAACCAAACATATTAAATAAAACAGAACATTTGCACGTATTGACATTTCTACAAATAAGTATTCACCCAATTTCCAAATACATACAGTAAGTTTTGTCTCCCTCCAAATGAGACAAAGAATTTAAATGATACATACACTACATTGCACAGAATCAAACCATGACATCAAAGTTTTTACAAAGAAAAAAGCGAACACTCTTGTGTTATTGATATAATCAAACAGTATTTACAACAGTTTAGCTACAGAATACTAAATAAAACACAAAAAGGCAAAGTAAATTAATAGAGCCTTATAGCTCTGATATTCTTGTTTTCATTTTTTTTATTATTATTGTTTTCATTTCAATTCTGTGGCGTGCATTGTGCCCATCCCATTCAATACACCAAATAACAGAAGTCAATCCTATGTATTATGTGGCTTATCCGTGTGACTGATTAAAGAGGTCTTCTTTCAGAATATTATAGCAGAGGGTAACTCAACTTCGCGCACTTCATAATACAGCCGGCGAAATTATAAACGTAGTTGCAACATTGGTCAACAAATATCCTATGAAGAGAAAGTAGAGAGCCAGATTGGTACAAAATACAAATAGATTGCTTGCAATTATTAAAGAATGGATCAGTCTCTGTTTACACAGATCAAAAAGCAAGTGTGATCCATTTGTAGTGAGACAGATGCCAGACTATTTGCGCGTAAACGCCAATCTATTAGTTCAGCCAAATTTCGCACTCGTAGTCCGGTACTATTCAAATGCCATGCTCTGACCAAATCACTAGCCGAAGATCTATCGTTGTATTTTGTTGGACTTTCATGGAATGCTGATATTCCAATAAGTTCAAAACGTTGCTCGTGAGCCGTATTAGTGATAAAATTTCTCCTAGGAAATAATTGGGGTTCAAGGTATAGACAGCAAATGGTTCAAATGGCTCTGAGCACTATGGGACTCAACTGCTGTGGTCATAAGTCCCCTAGAACTTAGAACTACTTAAACCTAACTAACCTAAGGACAGCACACAACACCCAGCCATCACGGGGCAGAGAAAATCCCTGACCCCGCCGGGAATATAGATAGCAGTAAATACATACAACACTGATGACAGCACTGCAACGATAATTTTACGTGCAACACTAGAGCTATTTTTCATGTAACTGTAAAATTAATTAAAATAGTAAAGTAGTTTTGCGAGTAATTGTAGATCTTTTTATATTTTTATTGTGAAAATCTGTAAATAAACGTGTACGCTCTCGTGTACGAGCAACGAATGTGTTGCTTTGTATCACTACGTATTACATGTATATTGGTGCGAGGCGACGATTGGAATACCATTATTACCGAAAATCTTCTGGGAATCATGTGGTGGCAGAATATCGGGCCGCAGAAATAGAGAAGTGGAAGTGGTCCCAGGTGTGTGAAGAGACTAGACATTTTCCAATCTTGGCACACGTCTCTTTCACTGTAGTGGTACTGACTGTAACTAATCTCACCGCCGTTGGGAGATTTACATGCTATCTCTCAATACATTTATTGGTAAAATTAATTAATGGAAAATGATGCTTAATCAGGTCATATCGTCTACTATAATGTGCAACGCCCTCTAGCTGCATCAGAGAAAATTACTCGAATAGGGTCGAACAAATGTTTAAAATGTGTTAAATAACTTACTGTGAAATTTATTTTGGAACTCATCAGTAGAGTCAAGAGGGAAAGCCTCCGTTTCAAGTGTGTTTCGGTGCGTGGCGTGTAGTCCCATCGGCTGCTCAGCAGGTCTCGTCTCTCTGCAAAACTGACACTGTGACAACAGCTCTAGGTCACATGCTCTCTAAGTCACGCCTGGCGTATCACTGGTCGCTTCAGCGTTATGTCACTTGTACAGAAAGACGAGTCGGAAGTGGAGTGGTTCAAATGGCTCTGAGCACTTAACATCTGAGGTCATCAGTCCCCTAGAACTTAGAACTACTTAAACCCAACTAACCTAAGGACATCACACACATCCATGCCCGAGGCAGGATTCCAACCTGCGACCGTAGCGGTCGCGCGGTTCCACACTGAAGCGCCTGGAACCGCTCGGCCACGGCGACCTGCGGAAGTGGTGTGTCTGCAAGTTTTGTGATGAATGAATAGAACAAATGATATTTATTCAGTCAGCTGCATCCAGTTATTAACGATTAGTAGGAATGTAAACAGTCTGATATCAAAAACTTAGAAGGAAATGAATTCATCCAATACAAAAAGATAAATTAAAATCTGAGAGACAAACAGAAATGAAAAAGCAATATATGATTAGATTAATGTCTTTAAAAATCTGAAATAATATTCACTCGAAGATATTCAAGCATATTTCCTCGTACAAAGAGGAAGAATTTTGGAACACGTATTGTGTTCGAGTATAATGACTTTTGCGGAGACTAGAAATCTACTCTGTAGGAATCAGCATGGGTTTCGAAAAAGACGGTCATGTCAAACCTAGCTCGCGCTATTCGTCCACGAGACTCAGAGGGCCATAGACACGGGTTCACAGGTAGATGCCGTGTTTCTTGACTTCCGCAAGGCGTTCGATACAGTTCCCCACAGTCGTTTAATGAACAAAGTAAGAGCACATGGACTATCAGACCAATTGTGTGATTGGATTTAAGAGTTCCTAGATAACAGGACGCAGCATGTCATTCTCAATGGAGAGAAGTCTTCCGAAGTAAGAGTGATTTCAGGTGTGCCGCAGGGGAGTCTCATAGAACCGTTGCTATTCACAATATACATAAATGACCTTGTGGATGACATCGGAAGTTCACTGAGGCTTTTTGCAGATGATGCTGTGGTGTATCGAGAGGTTGTAACAATGGAAAATTGTACTGAAATGCAGGAGGATCTGCAGCGAATTGACGCATGGTGCAGGGAATGGCAATTGAATCTCAATGTAGACAAGTGTAATGTGCTGCGAATACAAAGAAAGATAGATCCTTTATCATTTAGCTACAAAATAGCAGGTCAGCAACTGGAAGCAGTTAATACCATAAATTATCTGGGAGTACGCATTAGGAGTGATTTAAAATGGAATGATCATATAATGTTGATCGTCGGTAAAGCAGATGCCAGACTGAGATTCATTGGAAGAATCCTAAGGAAATGCAATCCGAAAACAAAGGAAGTAGGTTACAGTACACTTGTTCGCCCACTGCTTGAATACTGCTCAGCAATGTGCGATCCGTACCAGATAGGGTTGATAGAAGATATAGAGAAGATCCAACGGAGAGCAGCGCGCTTCGTTACAGGAAGCATCAGTGTGCTCCCTGCCGCCGTTGGATAAGCAGCTGCAGCAGCAAGTCGTATACTCCTAGCTCACTCATTTGTTACATAGTTTAATTCTTAATTTCTTTGCGTGTTTTTGGTACTTGCATTGTTTAATTCATAAATTTCGGGCGTATTATAGTATTTGAGAGTTGTAGCATCACGTTTTAGTACTCGAATAGTGTTAAATCGCGTAGTCTCCTTCCGCCGCCGAGCAGTGTGTCAGCAGTGCACAAGTGGCAGCATTACTGCATTTACTAGGCAATCTTGTATTTTAATAACCGCTTCAATTTTGTGTCGTTTTGTTTGCGCTCTCTGTAGATTAGTTCAGACGTTCTTTGCACAAGTTTTTAGCATGGATAGGGACTGCAACTGCTGTGTTCGGATGCAGGCTGAGTTGGCATCCCTTCGCTCCCAGCTTCAGGCAGTGTTGGCTTCGGTCACACAGCTTGAGGCTGTTGCCAATGGGCATCACTGTGGGGGTCCGGATGGGGGTTTGTCGGGGACGGCCAGCTCGTCCCACGCATCCCCCGATCGGACTACGACTGTGGTTGCCCGGGATACTGCCCGCATTGAGGCTGATCCCTCACCTGTGGTAGAGTGGGAGGTCGTCTCAAGGTGTGGCAGGGGGCGAAAGACATTCCGGAGGGCTGAACGGAAGGCCTCTCCAGTTTGTCTGACGAACCGGTTTCAGGCTCTGTCTCAGGCTGATACTGATCTTCAGCCTGACATGGCTGCTTGTCCTGTTTCAGAGGTTGCCCCTCAGTCTGCAAGATCCGGGCAGTCGCAGAGGGTGGGCTTACTGGTAGTTGGGAGCTCCAACGTCAGGCGCGTAATGGGGCCCCTTAGGGATATGGCAGCAAGGGAGGGGAAGAAAACCAAAGTGCACTCCGTGTGCATACCGGGGGGAGTCATTCCAGATGTGGAAAGGGTCCTTCCGGATGCCATGAAGGGTACAGGGTGCACCCATCTGCAGGTGGTCGCTCATGTCGGCACCAATGATGTGTGTCGCTATGGATCGGAGGAAATCCTCTCTGGCTTCCGGCGGCTATCTGATTTGGTGAAGACTGCCAGTCTCGCTAGCGGGATGAAAGCAGAGCTCACCATCTGCAGCATCGTCGACAGGACTGACTGCGGACCTTTGGTACAGAGCCGAGTGGAGGGTCTGAATCAGAGGCTGAGACGGTTCTGCGACCATGTGGGCTGCAGATTCCTCGACTTGCGCCATAGGGTGGTGGGGTTTCGGGTTCCGCTGGATAGGTCAGGAGTCCACTACACGCAACAAGCGGCTACACGGGTAGCAGGGGTTGTGTGGCGTGGGCTGGGCGGTTTTTTAGGTTAGATGGCCTCGGGCAAGTGCAGAAAGGGCAACAGCCTCAACGGGTGCGGGGCAAAGTCAGGACATGCGGGGACCAAGCAGCAATCGGTATTGTAATTGTAAACTGTCGAAGCTGCGTTGGTAAAGTACCGGAACTTCAAGCGCTGATAGAAAGCACCGAAGCTGAAATCGTTATAGGTACAGAAAGCTGGCTGAAGCCAGAGATAAATTCTGCCGAAATTTTTACAAAGGCACAGACGGTGTTTAGAAAGGATAGATTGCATGCAACCGGTGGTGGAGTGTTCGTCGCTGTTAGTAGTAGTTTATCCTGTAGTGAAGTAGAAGTGGATAGTTCCTGTGAATTATTATGGGTGGAGGTTACACTCAACAACCGAGCTAGGTTAATAATTGGCTCCTTTTACCGACCCCCCGACTCAGCAGCATTAGTGGCAGAACAACTGAGAGAAAATTTGGAATACATTTCACATAAATTTTCTCAGCATGTTATGGTCTTAGGTGGAGATTTCAATTTACCAGATATAGACTGGGACACTCAGATGTTTAGGACGGGTGGTAGGGACAGAGCATCGAGTGACATTATACTGAGTGCACTATCCGAAAATTACCTCGAGCAATTAAACAGAGAACCGACTCGTGGAGATAACATCTTGGACCTACTGAAAACAAACAGACCCGAACTTTTCGACTCTGTAAGTGCAGAACAGGGAATCAGTGATCATAAGGCCGTTGCAGCATCCCTGAATATGGAAGTTAATAGGAATATAAAAAAAGGGAGGAAGGTTTATCTGTTTAGCAAGAGTAATAGAAGGCAGATTTCAGACTACCTAACAGATCAAAACGAAAATTTCTGTTCAGACACTGACAATGTTGAGTGTTTATGGAAAAAGTTCAAGGCAATCGTAAAATGCGTTTTAGACAGGTACGTGCCGAGCAAAACTGTGAGGGACGGGAAAAACCCACCGTGGTACAACAACAAAGTTAGGAAACTACTGCGAAAGCAAAGAGAGCTTCACTCCAAGTTTAAACGCAGCCAAAACCTCTCAGACAAACAGAAGCTAAACGATGTCAAAGTTAGCGTAAGGAGGGCTATGCGTGAAGCGTTCAGTGAATTCGAAAGTAAAATACTAGGTACCGACTTGACAGAAAATCCTAGGAAGTTCTGGTCTTACGTTAAATCAGTAAGTGGCTCGAAACATCATGTCCAGACACTCCGGGATGATGATGGCATTGAAACAGAGGATGACAAGCGTAAAGCTGAAATACTAAACACCTTTTTCCAAAACTGTTTCACAGAGGAAGACCGCACTGCAGTTCCTTCTCTAAATCCTCGCACCAACGAAGAAATGGCTGACATTGAAATAAGTGTCCAAGGAATAGAAAAGCAACTGGAATCACTCAACAGAGGAAAGTCCACTGGACCTGACGGGATACCAATTCGATTCTACACAGAGTACGCGAAAGAACTTGCCCCCCTTCTAACAGCCGTGTACCGCAAGTCTCTAGAGGAACAGAAGGTTCCAAATGATTGGAAAAGAGCACAGGTAGTCCCAGTCTTCAAGAAGGGTCGTCGAGCAGATGCGCAAAACTATAGACCTATCTCTCTGACGTCGATCTGTTGTAGAATTTTAGAACATGTCTTTTGCTCGAGTATCATGTCGTTTTTGGAAACTCAGAATCTACTATGTAGGAATCAACATGGATTCCGGAAACAGCGATCGTGTGAAACCCAACTCGCTTTATTTGTTCATGAGACCCAGAAAATATTAGATACAGGCTCCCAGGTAGATGCCATTTTCCTTGACTTCCGGAAGGCGTTCGATACAGTTCCGCACTGTCGCCTGATAAACAAAGTAAGAGCCTACGGAATATCAGACCAGCTGTGTGGCTGGATTGAAGAGTTTTTAGCAAACAGAACACAGCATGTTGTTCTCAATGGAGAGACATCTACAGACGTTAAAGTAACCTCTGGCGTGCCACAGGGGAGTGTTATGGGACCATTGCTTTTCACAATATATATAAATGACCTAGTAGATAGTGTCGGAAGTTCCATGCGGCTTTTCGCGGATGATGCTGTAGTATACAGAGAAGTTGCAGCATTAGAAAACTGTAGCGAAATGCAGGAAGATCTGCAGCGGATAGGCACTTGGTGCAGAGAGTGGCAACTGACCCTTAACATAGACAAATGTAATGTATTGCGAATACATAGAAAGAAGGATCCTTTATCGTATGATTATATGATAGCGGAACAAACACTGGTAGCAGTTACTTCTGTAAAATATCTGGGAGTATGCGTGCGGAACGATTTGAAGTGGAATGATCATATAAAATTAATTGTTGGTAAGGCGGGTACCAGGTTGAGATTCATTGGGAGAGTCCTTAGAAAATGTAGTCCATCAACAAAGGAGGTGGCTTACAAAACACTCGTTCGACCTATACTTGAGTATTGCTCATCAGTGTGGGATCCGTACCAGATCGGGTTGACGGAGGAGATAGAGAAGATCCAAAGAAGAGCGGCGCGTTTGGTAACCGTGATAGCGTTACGGAGATGTTTAACAAACTCAAGTGGCAGACTCTGCAAGAGAGGCGCTCTGCATCGCGGTGTAGCTTGCTCGCCAGGTTTCGAGAGGGTGCGTTTCTGGATGAGGTATCGAATATATTGCTTCCCCCTACTTATACCTCCCGAGGAGATCACGAATGTAAAATTAGAGAGATTAGAGCGCGCACAGAGGCTTTCAGACAGTCGTTCTTCCCGCGAACCATACGCGACTGGAACAGGAAAGGGAGATAATGACAGTGGCACGTAAAGTGCCCTCCGCCACACACCGTTGGGTGGCTTGCGGAGTATAAATGTAGATGTAGATGTAGATCATTTAGTAATCGCGAAAGCGTTACGGAGATGATAGATAAACTCCAGTGGAAGACTCTGCAGGAGAGACGCTCAGTAGCTCGGTACGGGCTTTTGTCAAAGTTTCGAGAACATATCTTCACCGAAGAGTCAAGCAGTATATTGCTCCCTCCTACGTATATCTCGCGAAGAGACCATGAGGATAAAATCAGAGAGATTAGAGTCCACACAGAGGCATACCGACAATACTTCTTTCCACGAACAATACGAGACTGGAATAGAAGGGAGAACCGATAGAGGTACTCAAGGTACCCTCCGCCACACACCGTCAGGTGGCTTGCGGAGTATGGATGTAGATGTAGATGTAGCAGAATTGACGTAGCATTTCGAAATATTATCAAACAGAAATATTCAAGGTATACTACGAAGCGCAGAAGTCCCTAACATATTAAAAAAAATTGTTAAAGACGCAAAATAAGCATAATAGGAAACGAAACGAGTGTTTTCTCTGTAAATCTAGTCGCAACTTACTTTTACTTACTATAATGTCGTAGTAACTACTACTCCTTTTCAAGATTGATCCAAATACTGTTCTACAACAACATACAAAATTAATTTGTTATTTTTCAATATAATCACCATCTTTGACCACAGTTTTTTCCATCTTGAAACAAGAGCTTCTTTATCTGTGTCGTAAAAATCATGGTCCAGCTTCCTCAGCCACTAGCGCACAGCACTTTTCAAAGTCTCTGCATCTTCAAGGAGATGCCACAGATGAGCTTCTTTGAGTGGGCCGAACAGACACGAGTGTGATGGTGCAACGTCAGGGCTGTATGGTGGATGCGGCAAGACTTCCCAGCCAATTTCTGCAATGTTGCCAGCGGTGAACTGACTGGTGTGTGGTCTTGCATTGTCACGAAAAAGAACATCCTCCGTAAATGCTGATAAGAAAGTTCACTGAAGAACTGCTTTCAACTTCTTATGGTTTTCACGTATTGGATAGAGTTTATTGTGCACCCTCTCTCCAAAAAATCCTCCAGAAACACATCCTCTGCATCCCAAAATTCTGTCGCCTAATCTTCCTAGCAGACTACACTGTTCTGAGTTTTTTGCTTGTAGGTGATGATGTGTGATACTTCATCGCCTGTGTCCTGAACTCAGGTTCAAAAATGCCCCCAAATCTTGTCTCCAGTCACAGTTATTGTCAATAGCTCATCCCCTCCAACACTGAAACGGTCAGATAACATTTTCAGTTCCCAGACTGTACAAACCTTGGAGTTGTCTAGTTTTTTTCAGTGATGGCCACAACATTGGCTTTACCGATGTATAACAGGCGACACACTGTATTTATTGCCAAGAGTCCTCGTAGGATACGGTGGACGGTGCGCAGTTACCAATTTTCGTCCAAAAGCGATGGGCGAGTTCATTCGTTTGTTTGGAAGGGGAGGCCTACATTCTTTGCTCCCTTTCGGCCACGCTGCACTGACAGAATGGCGGCCCAAGCCTTGCCGTCTTTCTCAAACGCGTTTGCAGAAGCTATTAAGTAAACAAAAATTAATTTTTGCGTTGCTTATAGCTTTATTGTCAGCTTCGTGATGAGGTGCCCATCATTTCGTTAATGGTGACCGTTATTGTGATGTCTGTACTTAATCAAGGGAACGCGAAAATAGAACTGGTAGGTACATATTACATCATATTTTGCTGTGTATGAAATTTGACTACCATATTGAATTTTTCCGTAGACTTGGTGGCGGTCTCCATCTATCACCAATTATGAGAAAATTTATCTGATGTAGCACACTCATCTGCCACCAATAAAGCTAGAATGAAATATCCATAACATTGCTCATGTCTCATAAATGGTTTGAGATATCGAAACGAGATTTTGGCAACACAAAGAGGACAGTACTTTGGTATACGATTATAATGCAAAATTTCATTATCAGTTGTGCTAATCCACTAACTAAAGACTTTTTTTGATCAAAGACTAATTTTTAAGGAACATCAGTAGCTGAAATGAGTAACGCAGTGTGTCTTGGAACAACATGGGTGAAGACATATTTGCACCTAGGATGCGCTTTTCCATAGTGTACTGACCTTACTTGATCTCAGTTCTTCACTCAATAAACCATTGTTTCAGATTTCTCTCTCCTACATTTGTACAACATGTTAGTGACGTAACATCGTGTAAACTCCGCTGCGTTTTGGCAAAAGAAGCAAATTTTAACACAGCAACAAGAGGAATATATGTTTAATTCAAAATTAACCACTCGTGACTCTTCTCTGGTAGTTACAAACGGTTAACAAGCCAGACGAAAATAAATCACTGCTTTTATTGCATTTTCTGCAGAATTCCTTAAAGATACTAACCAAAGCAGAGGTGACAGTAGATCTTTTTCGATGATCGCGATGCAATATTTACTAAAATGTGCGAGTATGCTTCAGTTTAGAACGGCACTTCCCATACAGCGCTCGGCATTTCCCATACAGCGCCTGACCACAACCCCCACCACTACCACACTCCCCAGGCGTGCCCTGCTGACTGCACATCCACCTCCCACGGTTTTCTACGTGCAACACACTGGACGTTGTGTGAAGTCACTACAGTCGCTGGGCGGCCGCTCCACGTTCCATCAGCCGACTATTCTCGCCATTCAGCTTTTCTACAGCGACGAACTCCTCGCCTAACAGTGCTGACGTCCACCGATGTATCTTCATACACCTCCTTCAACCTTTCATGAGTGAGACTGGGCGTTTCACTTGTTGCAGTAAGGAATTCAATCACAGAACGCTGCCTTTTACATACGCCTATGTCAGACATTCTCTAAACTTATACAGTGCTGACATCTGTTGGTGTAGGACGCTGTTACTGGAGCTGACGGTAGAAGAAGGTTTTTCGGAAACGTGCCGTATCCATGAGTATTTCATTACCAACTTAATGAAAGAGAAAAAAAACAAGAATCATTACTTTCTAGCTGGTCGTCTTAGGCGTATCCACGTTCCACGTTATGAACTCTATGTACTACTATACGGCTGCCCTAAATACCGAAGTCTTCATTCGCCGAGTGTATTGAGCACGTAAAAGGTTTTAGCTTTAGCATCTAGGCGGCTCGGTCGCCGATGTCACTGTCACACGCTCCTGTGGTGGGCTGGACCTGAAGGTCTTCGAATGGAGTCGGCGAAGGAAAATTTCAATTTCTAAATTTGATATTCAAAGGCAAGAGAAGGGCTGGAGGAAACCAGCCTATCACCAGATTGTGCAGTACCATCTTAGGGCAAATCCCGAACCTCTCTAACTTCTAACAGATTGAGCATTTATCATGTTGTTGCTATTAGGCCCCGATGCTGATCCTTCCATTGGATGGCGACCTAAGCTCAATAACCCCCCTGGTACTACTCGATATAAATAGGCTTCGTGTGAAATTAGGTTTCAATCTCTCCTTTCTCCCTCACTATCATTATAAACAACACAAACAAGACATTACACTTTACACATATTAACCATCGTCTGACACAATGACCAGCAGCACCTAACACAAATTACACGCAAGCAACTGAAATAGCATACGAATTTGCAAAGGACTATGTTACGCTGCGACCCGCACTACGCTAATAACAGGAATATTATCGTACTGCTGTAGCCCAGATACTGGTTGATCCATCCGTGCAGTTATGAGTACGAGAAATGGCAGCTGGTGCTGATGACTTGCTTTGTTATCTCTCTGGCTGTACAAGTGCTCTTATGTTCCGCCACTATGTGTAGCTTTTCTGATCTGTTTAGTCTAGAAGACCATAGATTGTGTCAACAGCATTCAGAGTCGCAAATACTGCTGCTATAACAACACATGAGTTGACGTCTAAAAGATAAATTTTGAGGCTGAAGAAATAGGAAGTTATGGCCCCTAAAAAAATTAGAAAGTTATGACGAGTCATAGACATGTGCGAATTGTATTCAGGATGAGAAATCCCTAAATGACGACAAATTAGATCGAAGTCTGGAAGGAACACGTTGTGTCGTCCATGCCCCTGCCCCACCCCTCTCTTTAAGGAATTTGAATACACCGTAAGACCCTCTGAAGAGATTTATGTGCAAACGGTGGAAAGTCACCCTATGGGTTCTATGCCAGCTTCGGTAGTCGTTGGTCTGTCAGAACTGATGCTTCACGTTCATGCAGTCTGCGTGTGACTGCTGTACCGCCGGAGTATCGGCGACCGTGAGTGTGGTTTCTGGAAGGTATTTTTGAGTACAGATTTGATCTGCATGTACATTTCAATGCACTGCACCTTTTCTCTAGCAGCCGAACTACTTTCTGTATTTCATCAGGAACATATCGAGAAAAAAGGTTTTCAAGCTGGTGAATCACATAATCTAAAATGTAATGATGGCAATGAGGACTCCCCCCCCCCCCCCCCCAGGATGATCATTTGTGTCCCAGAATGACGCGTGTGGAAACGGTGGACTTCGTTCTACCAGCACCACGGAGAGCGCTGAATCAGGAGAGCACAAACAGCAATAACATTGTACACTCCTGGAAATGGAAAAAAGAACACATTGACACCGGTGTGTCAGACCCACCATACTTGCTCCGGACACTGCGAGAGGGCTGTACAAGCAATGATCACACGCACGGCACAGCGGACACTCCAGGAACCGCGGTGTTGGCCGTCGAATGGCGCTAGCTGCGCAGCATTTGTGCACCGCCGCCGTCAGTGTCAGCCAGTTTGCCGTGGCATACGGAGCTCCATCGCAGTCTTTAACACTGGTAGCATGCCGCGACAGCGTGGACGTGAACCGTATGTGCAGTTGACGGACTTTGAGCGAGGGCGTATAGTGGGCATGCGGGAGGCCGGGTGGACGTACCGCCGAATTGCTCAACACGTGGGGCGTGAGGTCTCCACAGTACATCGATGTTGTCGCCAGTGGTCGGCGGAAGGTGCACGTGCCCGTCGACCTGGGACCGGACCGCAGCGACGCACGGATGCACGCCAAGACCGTAGGATCCTACGCAGTGCCGTAGGGGACCGCACCGCCACTTCCCAGCAAATTAGGGACACTGTTGCTCCTGGGGTATCGGCGAGGACCATTCGCAACCGTCTCCATGAAGCTGGGCTACGGTCCCGCACACCGTTAGGCCGTCTTCCGCTCACGCCCCAACATCGTGCAGCCCGCCTCCAGTGGTGTCGCGACAGGCGTGAATGGAGGGACGAATGGAGACGTGTCGTCTTCAGCGATGAGAGTCGCTTCTGCCTTGGTGCCAATGATGGTCGTATGCGTGTTTGGCGCCGTGCAGGTGAGCGCCACAATCAGGACTGCATACGACCGAGGCACACAGGGCCAACACCCGGCATCATGGTGTGGGGAGCGATCTCCTACACTGGCCGTACACCACTGGTGATCGTCGAGGGGACACTGAATAGTGCACGGTACATCCAAACCGTCATCGAACCCATCGTTCTACCATTCCTAGACCGGCAAGGGAACTTGCTGTTCCAACAGGACAATGCACGCCCGCATGTATCCCGTGCCACCCAACGTGCTCTAGAAGATGTAAGTCAACTACCCTGGCCAGCAAGATCTCCGGATCTGTCCCCCATTGAGCATGTTTGGGACTGGATGAAGCGTCGTCTCACGCGGTCTGCACGTCCAGCACGAACGCTGGTCCAACTGAGGCGCCAGGTGGAAATGGCATGGGAAGCCGTTCCACAGGACTATATCCAGCATCTCTACGATCGTCTCCATGGGAGAATAGCAGCCTGCATTGCTGCGAAAGGTGGATATACACTGTACTAGTGCCGACATTGTGCATGCTCTGTTGCCTGTGTCTATGTGCCTGTGGTTCTGTCAGTGTGATCATGTGATGTATCTGACCCCAGGAATGTGTCAATAAAGTTTCCCCTTCCTGGGACAATGAATTCACGGTGTTCTTATTTCAATTTCCAGGAGTGTATATTCGTCAAGACCTCCGAACAGTGGTTGATGACAACGTCTCATTGTCGTGTATGATCATCCAGGCAACGGCTGTTACCTGAGCGTAAATCCTAGCGGCTTGCTCGACACTTGTGTACGTCTACACAGGCGGTGTTGCTGTCTTAGCGGAAGGTTCTGGCTTGGGCGGTGTAAGTGCTGCTGCAAGCTAGGCGCCTCTGGTAGCCAGCGGACTTGAGGCTAAAGCTGTTTGGCCCCTCACAGAACCATCGGCTGAGGTCGTAAGCTCCGCAATCTGTCGTAGCACGAAGGCGAGTGCTGCTAAGGGCTGAGCGGAGAAATCTGAACTACGCAACACTCCTACCCCCCGTAGAATATTCGGTCCTCGGAATACCAGGCTGTTAATAAACCTATGAAAACGCTTAAAATAACATACTACTTTTGCATTTATTTTCTCTTCCACTCTTATTTACACAACAAAAGAAAACACACCGTCGCCTGTCAACTCAAGTTCATCGTCAAATCTCCAAATCACCACACTTACAAGACCCCAGAATCAATCAAAGTAAACAACCCACAATACGTCAGAACATTGAGATGCGTGAAAAACTGGCTTCTGCTTAAAACGGAGCTCTAATTATCCAGAATATATTCATCCAGTGTTCGATAATGAGAGCCCTTAGCGACTTGCAACAAATTTTAAACATAATTTCAAACAAATTTTAAACATAATTTCAAACATTTGCTAATTTTTTTCTCGCTTACGTTCTTAACGTCAAATACTTACCGCGTTAACTCATTTGTAAAGTCTGCATCTACATGATTATTCTGTAATTCACAATTAAGTACCTGGCAGATGGTTCATCGAACCATCTTAAGGCTATTTCTCTATCGTTCCAATCTCGAACAGGGCGCGGGAAAAACGAACTCCTAAATCTTTCTGTGCGAGCTCTGATTCCTCTTATTTTATTATGATCATCATTCCCCCCTATGTAGATGAACGCTTACAAAATATTTTCACACAACCAGGAAAAAATTGGTGATTGAAAAAATGGTTTAAACGGCTCTGAGCACTATGGGACTTAACATTTGAGGTCATCAGTCCCCTAGAACTTAGAACTAATTTAAGCTAACTAACCTAAGGACATCACACATATCCATGCCCTAGGCAGGAGTCGAACCTGCGACCGTAGCGGTCGCGCGGTTCCAGATAGAAGCGCCACTGTGGCCGACTTGGTGATTGAAATTTCATGACAAGAATCTGCCGCAACGAAAAACGCCTTTGTTTTAATGATGACCGCCCCAATTCGAGTATTATATCCGTGGCACTCTCTACCATATTTCGCGATAATCTCTACCCTATTTCGTGATAATACAAAACGAGCTGTGATTTTCTGAACTTTTTCGATGTCCTCTGTCAATCCTACCTGATGCCGATGTTACAGCGCACATCAGTACTCCAGAAGACGATGGAAAAGCAGAGTGCAAGCAGTCTCTTTAGAAGACCTGTTGCATTTTGTAAGTGGTCTGCCAATAAATTGCAGTCTTTTGTTTGCTTTCCTCACAACTTAACCTATATGATCGTTCCAATTTAAGTTATTCGTAATATTGCAATCCTTAAGCATGTAATTGAACTTATAGCTGGCCGCTGTGGTCGAGCGGTTCTAGGTGCTTCAGTTCGGAACCACGCTGCTGCTACGGTCGCAGGTTCGAATCCTGTCTCGGGCATGGACGTGTGTGATGTCCTTAGGTTGGTTAGGTTTAAGTCCAGGGGACTGATGACCTCAGATGTTAAGTCCCATAGTGCTCAGAGCCATTTGAACCTTTTTTTTAACTTATAGCCTTTATTTATCGTGTAACTGAAATTTAGCTGATGCCTTTTACCACTCATGTGGAGGACATCATATTTTTCATTATTTACAGTCAATTCCCAACTTTTCGCATTATATACATATTTTGTCAAAATCATTTTTCAATCGGTTTTGATTATCACGCTACTTTACAAAATGGTAAATGACAGCATCATCTGCTAACAATCTAAGAGAGCTGCTCAGATTGTCTTCTAAATCATTGATGTAGATCAGAAACAACAAGTGGTCTGTACCACTTCCTTGGAGAACGCCAGACATCAGTTTTGTTTTACTCGATGACTTTCCATCAGCTACTACAAACTGTGACCTTTCTGACAATAAATCACGAATCCAGCCTCACAACTGAGATGATACTCCATAGCCACGCGATTTGATTGGAAGTCGCTTGTGAAGACTGATGTTAGAAGTCTTCTTGGAGTATAAATATATGGAATCAATTTGACATCCTCTCTCGATAGCAATCGTTAGTTCTTGAAAATAAAGAGCTAGTTGTATTCCACAGGAACGAAATTTTCTGAATATGTGCTGGCTGTTTTGTTTTCTTCGAGTTAATTCACATAATGTTCGAACACAGTACAGGTTACAAAATCTTACTGCAAATCGACATTAGTGATATGTGTCTCTAATTCGGCGGATTACTCCTATTTCCTTTCTTGGGTATTAGTGTGGCTTGTGCAACTTTCCAGTCTTAAGGTACGGAACTTTAGGTACGGATCCCTCTACAAGCGAGTGGTTGTGTTCTATTGCTAACAAGGAAAACTCCCCATTGCACCCTCGCCTCAGATTTAGTGGTAAGTTGGTCCATTGGATAGCCCGTCAGAAATTGAACACAGATTAAGCATGAAAACAGGAAGAAGGTGTACTGAAGTGTGGAAAATAGAAGCAAAATAGAAACAGTGAACGGTCCAAATTTAATATGTGCAATATCGAGTACCTTTTATAAATGTCGTATCATATTATGTAGTCATGGTGCTAGATGCGAAGGGGGAGATCCGAGTTCAAATCTACCTCGTGCTAAACTATTTTTTCGCAAAATTATGAACTATTCGTCCGATCATTGGCGTGGATGTTCGCTGTGTTCAAATTTGTGTATGTATCATGGTGTAATGTCCGTTTCCAACAGCGACGTGTAACGAAGGGACCTCCAGACATCCGCACGCCCTATTTGATCTACACAGGTACCTTATGTTATGCCTCTTGTATTCTGCCTGTAAGTTTTGACTCTCGAATTCCTGTTAATTTGTTGTTTTCGTTTCTGTGAGATGTCTATGCGGCATCTCTCCTGCTCTCACTATTCATCTCATCTACTTGCGTCGGATTCTTACAATATGACTCATATTCTGTGATGAATAGTAAGAGCAGATGAGATACCCCATAAACCTCTCACACAAATGAAAACAACGAATTAACGTGTGTGAACTATGTTACAACAAAGGAATTAGAGAGTCAAAATTTGCAGAACGGAATGCAAGAGGCACAACATTCGGTACCCGTGTAGAACAAATAGGAGGTACGTACATCTGGATGTCCCTTGGTTAAACGTTGCTGTTGCAAACGGACATTGCACCACGACACATACACAAATTTGAATACAGGAACAGACACGTCAATGACCGGACGGGCAGTTCATAATTTTGCGGAAAAAGGGTAAAAAAAAGCTGTGTACGAGGTAGATTATAACCCGGATCTCCCCCTTCGCATGGACTCGCATTCGGCAGGACGACGGTTCAATCCCGCGTCCGGCCATTCTGATTTAGGTTTTCCGTGATTTCCCTAAATCACTCCAGGCAAATGCCGGGATGGTTCCTCTGAAAGGGCACGGCCGACTTCCTTCCCAATCCTTCCCTAATCCGATGAGACCGATGACCACGCTGTCCGGTCTCCTTCCCCAAACCAACCAACCAATCCCCCTTCGCAATCTGTCACTGCGACCACACAACCACGGCACGACGTTTGATAACGTTGTCGATACTGTATTTATTAAATACGGACCGCTCACTGCTTCTGTTTTGCTTCTTTATGCCACAGTTCAGTACACGTTGTTCCTGTTTTCATGCTTGATCTGTGTTCAGCTTTCGACGTGCTATCCAATGGGCCAACTTACAGCTAAATCTGAGGGGGGTGCGAATGGGAGTTTTCCTGATAAGTATGGAGCTACTGTTTCAGCATTCCCTGAAAGGAACCTGACTGGTATACAATCTGGGCCGGAGGTCTTGCCATTATTAAGTGATCTACGCTGCTTCGCTACTCTGAGAATATCTACTTCTAAGTTACTCATGTTGGCAGGTGATCTATATTCGAGTTCTGGAATAATTAGTTCATCTTTTCTGGTTAAGGAATTTCGGAAAACCGTGCTTAGTAACTCTTGCTTTGTTGGTGCTGTTATCAGTTACATCACCATTGTTATCGTGCAGTGAATATACTGATTTATACTTGCCGCTTGTGTACTTTACATACGACCAGAATCTCTTTGGGTTCTCTGTCAGATTTGAAGGCACAGTTTCGTTGCGGAAACTATTACAACCATCTCGCATTGAAGATGGCGCTAAATTTCGATCTTCTCTGAAGTTTCACCAATCTTGGGGGTTTGCAATTTCTTTTAATTTGGCATGTTTTTTCGCTGTTTGTTCTCACCTGCTTTGTATGCATTGGGGGTCAGTAGTAGGTTTCATTAATTGGTTTGGTACATATCTCTTAACTGCCAGCACCACGGAGAAAATTAAACTACAGCTGATGTATGCTTACATAGACAGACTACAAACACTCTAACTCATTTGTAAAGTAAACAGAGGTTTGAAGGTACTTTAAACTCGAGAGTTCGATTCTTTACATAATCTGGGGTTTACTGGTTAGTACTAAACATAAGGGGCAGTCAAATGAAAACGAGATAGATCGAAAAAAGAGCGTAAACTGTTTATTATTTCAAAAGTAATCACCGTAAACGTTAATACAGCATTCCACTGTGGATCAAGGCGGTCCGTGCTTTCGTGAAAAAATGTTTGCAGTTCTCTAAGGAACCATGATTGTAGTCAGGCGTGTACCTCTTCGTCTGAGGCCCACATGTTTTCAAAGTTGTTTCCACTAAGATACAGAAGGTCCACTGGGAATCCCTTACACATTTCCATACAGTCCCTATCTCTCCCCATGCGATTTCCATAATTTTGGAGTGTTAAAGACAGACATTCGTGGCCGTCGATTTGATCCGGAAGAAGAGATACACGCCTGGGTACAATCAGGGTTTCGCAGACAACCGCAAATATTTTCTCACAAAGGCATTAACCGTCTCGTCTCACAATGACATAAACGCACAGTAGAACAAATGTATGTTTTACAGTTATGGCGTTTACTTTTGAAATAATGAACAGTTTACATACTTTTTTTCCATCTGCCTTGTCTTCATTTGACTGTCTCATACATTTACAGCAACAACTGGGGACTGCGAAGAAACACGAAAGTTTGAGAAGCCGTATAAGTCAGTCACACAAGACTTCAGGCAGGTGTCGCATAAATTCAGTAACCTGCATTTACGGAAGATGAGTGATGCATCACAAGAAAAAAGCCAAGATTTTAAATAATATTTTTCATTCTTTCAGCAGGCCAGTTAATCAAATAGCACACTAAACGTGCTGTGCTTCTCTTGCTCTCTCAATTGTTCCGCAGCACAACAAAGAAACAAGTTCTGTAAATTAAACGGCAAAGAAAATAGTGGCACATTACGGTTTGACGCCGTGTCGTCGGCATGGCCGCTACAGACGCCCAGGAACTCCGGTTGTGGAAAGCAGGGAAGGAAACATAAGACAGCAGATTCCTCGACTTGCGCCGTAGGGCGCTGGGGTTTCGGGTTCCGCTAAATACGTCAGTTCACTATCCACTACACACAGGAGGCGGCTACACGGGTAGCGTGGGTGTGGCGTGGACTGGGCGGTTTTTTAGGTTAGTCAATCTTGGGAAAGATCAAAAAGGGCTCAAGTCTCAAAGGGTACAGGGCAAAGAAACGACGAGAATCGACCAAGCAACAGTCGGTATCGTGGTTGTAAATAGTCGTAGCAGTGTTGGAAAAGTACCAGAGCTTCAAGCTCTGATAGAAAGGACTGAAGCTGAAATCGTTATAGGAACAGAAAGCCGGAGATAAATTCTGCCGAAACTTTTACAGAGGCGCAAACCGTGTTCCGAAAGGATAGATTAAATAAAGTAGGTGGTGCTGTGTTTTTGTCTGTTGGTAGTAGTTTATCTTGTAGTGAAAATTGAAATAGATAGTTCCTGCGAATTACTATGGGTAGAGGCTATACTCAACAGACCTTTCAAAATAATAACTGGCTCCTTCTACCGACCCCCCGACTCAGATGATATAATAGCTGAACCGTTCAAAGAAAACTCGAATCTCATTACAAATAAGTACCCCACCCTTACAGTTATAATTGGTGGAGACTTCAATCTACCCTCGATTTGTTGGCGAAAATACATGTTCAAAGCCGGTGGTAGACAGCAAACATCTTCCGAAATTGTACTAAATGCTTTCTCTGAGAATTACTTTGAACAATTAGTTCATGAGCCCACACGAATTGCAAATGGTTGCGAAAACACACTTGGCCTCTTAGCCACAAATAATCCTGATCTAATAGAGAGCGTCATGACGGATACAGTGATTAATGAACACAAGGTCATTGTAGCGAGGCTCAAAACCAAATCAACCAAAACCACTAAAAATAAACGCAAAATATATCTATTTAAAACAGCAGATAAAAATTCGCTTGATGCCTTCTTAAGAAAGGGTCTCCATTTCTTCCAAGCTAATTATGTAAGTATAGACCAGGTATGGCTCAAATTCAAAGACACATTATCGACAACAATAGATAGATTCATACCGAATAAGTTAATAAGAGACGGGACTGATCCACCATGGTACACAAAACACGACAGAATACTACTGCAGAAGCAACGACAAAAGCATGACAAATTCTGAAGAACGCAAAATCCCCAATACTGGCTAAGTTTCACGGAAGCTCGAAATTTAGTGCGGACGTCAATGCGAGATGCTTTTAATAGTTTCCACAATGAAATATTGTCTCAAAATATGGTAGAAAACCCAAAGAGATTCTGGTCGTATGTAAAGTGCACCAGTGGCAAAAAACAGTCAATACCGTCACTGCGCGATAGCGACGGAAATGTTACCGATGATGGTGCCACTAAAGCGAAGTTACTAAATACAGTTTTCCGTAATTCCTTCACGAAAGAAGACGAAATAAATACTCCAGAAATCGAAACCAGAACAACTGTTTCCACGAGTGACATAAAAGTAGATATCTTAGGTGTTGAGAAACGACTCAAATCACTTAAGAAAGGCAAGTTGTCCGGTCCAGATAGTGTGCCAATCAGGTTCCTCTCAGAGTATTCAGACACAGTAGCGCCTTTCTTAGCAATTATATACAACCGCTCACTTGACGAAAGGTCTGTTCCTAAGGACTGGAAAGTAGCACAGATCACACTAATATTCAAGAAAGGAAATAGGATAAGCCACTGAATTACAGACCCATTTCACTGACCTCAATTTGCAGTAGGATTTTGAAGCATACACTGCACTCGAACGTTATGAATCACCTTGAAGAAAATGACTTATTGATACATAACCAACACGGATTCAGAAAATATCGTTCTTCTGCAACAAATCTAGCTCTTTATTCCCATAAAGTAATGAATGCTGTCGACAAGGGATCTCAGAGCGATTCCATATTCCTAGATTTCCAGAAGGCTTTTGATACCGTTCCTCACGAGCGACTAGTAATCAAATTGCGTGCACATAGAGTATCGTCTCAGTTTTGTGACTAGATTCGTGATTTCCTCTCAGAGAGGTCACAGTTCGTAGTGATACACGGTAAATCATCGAGTACAATAGAAGTGATATCTGGCGTTCCGCAAGGTAATGTCATAAGCCCTCTGCTGTTCCTGATTTATAAAAATGATTTAGGTGATAACCTGAGCAGCCCCCTTAGATTGTTTGCAGATGACTCTGTAATTTACCGTCTAGTAAAATCATCAGACGATCAATTCCAACTACAAAATGATCTGGAGAGAATTTCTCTATGGTGCGAAAAGTGGCAATTAGCACTAAACAAAGAAAAGTGCGAGGTCATCCACATTGGTATTAAAAGAAATCCGATAATTTTGGGTATACGATAAATCGCACATATCTAAAGGTTGTCAATTCGACTAAATACCAAGGAGTTACAATTACGAGCAATTTAAATTGGAAAGAACACATGGATAATATCGTGGGGAAGGCGAAACAAAGACTGCGCTTTGTTGGCAGAGCACTTACAAGATGCGACAAACCCACCAAAGAGACGGCCTACATTACACTTGTCCGTCCTCTGCTGGAATAATGCTGCGCGGTATGGGATCCTTACCAGGTAGGAATGACGGAGGACATTGAAAAAGTGCAAAGAAGGGCAACCTGTTTCGTGTTATCGCGCAATAGAGGTGAGAGTGTCACTGATATGATACGCGAGTTGGGGAGGCAGTCACTGAAACAAAGGCGGTTTTCTTTGCGGCGGGATCTATTTACGAAATTTCAATCCGTAAATATTTTGTTGACACCCACCTACATAGGGAAAAATGATCCTCATAATAAAATAGGAGAAATCAGAGCTCGAACGGAAAGATTTAGGTGTTGCTTACGCGCCATTCGAGAGTGGAATGGTAGAGAAGTAGTATGAAAATGGTTCGATGAACCCTCTGCCAGTGAATTGCAGAGTAATTATGTAGATGAAGAAATCGGTCTTGTTCATTTCGTAGGGACCTTCCCTGCATTCGTCTTAAACGAAATACGGGAAACACGGGGAATTAAATCCGGATGGTCGGACGGGGATATGAAGCTCGCTTCTCCCCAAAGAGAATACAGTGTCTTAACCCCTGCACCAACTTTCAGGATAAAAATCAAATTTAAGCAAGAAACCAATTAAAATGTCCTGGTAGGGGTTATTGTAAAATATATTTAGTAAAGAAAGTAATCACCTCAGTTATTTGGCGAACTTTGATAAAACCTTCTTCTTTAGCACGACGGACATAATTGTAATGTTCATGGTTCAGATGTATAATCGTCGACAATAACTATGTTCAGAGATACTATTTTTACGAGGCTGAGTGCCCACGTTTATATCTACCGCTAACTCAACTTCCTTGCACGATCAGTATACTCCGTGTGATAATTACACATCCTAACGGCCTTGCTGAGGAAACAGTAGCATTTTTTGTACAAACACAGGACTTTTTTGAATGTATAACGAAATAAAGCGAATATCTCGCGGTAGTCTACTGTTTGTACTAGCAATTGATACTGCCGCAGTATTAACTAGCTGTCGTGATAGTCACGTAGCTAAGGACGAAATGATAGTAATACACGATTACAGGCCTATCACCAAATGCAGTGGTCGGTAACGCTCGTGAATCGAAGACCTATTTGACTCACCTTCAGTTACTTTGACAGAAGAATAAAAGTCCCTACCACCCACTTTCGTACAAGCAGCAACAAAATTTTTGAAAATGGACCAGTTCCAGACGCCTCAGAGAATCGAAGCGAATTTAACATCGTATATGAACTTCACAACTGGACTCATTCAAGTTTACAATATAAACGAATGATATAAGTAAGCAGATTGGAGCTACCCGTTCTGTTGCATCAGATACACTACAGCTACATGAATTTGTCGAGCATAAAAAGCACCTCACTTTGTTATTATACAGCCTGCCACATAAATACTTTCCGTGACAGATTACGATGTGTTTGCCTTGTTTTGCGGAATTACTGCAATATTTGTGCGAGAAACTGTTACCTGACTTACATAATTTTAATTTTAAGCACATGCAGATACCTAATTTTCTGTTAGCCCCTTACCAATATAGATTCATTAGTACACAACTTGTCATGATACTCTTACATTTAATTCACAAATCTAAAATACGGTGCAAGGCATTCTCCTTGCAACTAAGGAAAACCTGAATACCTGGAACAGAACCGGGGATATATATAACGGAAAAACATTGCTACCAAAAATTTCGGAAAGTTCTCGACCGGTTTACACAGTACTCTAACGAAGGTTCGGACGGACATAGGCTACATGTTTTCTTAATACATACAGTATATAAATCTATATACAGTATATACAGGGGAAATGGCATTAGTAAAAATCTCAAAAAGTTCTTAGCCGCTTTACATCAAATTTTTACAAGACGCTTTAACCCTTTCCACTCCAAAGTCGAGTGAGGCTCGACATTGCAAATTTTGTTATCCGTTCCAATGTCGAGCCTCATTCGACACGGTTATTTTTAGCTGTAACATGCTCCACCATCGTTTCTGACTGTACTAAGCATCAGGTACTTCTTTTTTGCGTAGTTAAGCTCAATGTATTTAAGAATTATTTCAATTCTATACAACTTACAGTACAGAATTGGATGATCCGCACACTGCCCTTATGCCACACACACACACACAAACCAATAACTCTAGAATGAAAATAGATGTCGCTTTACGTTAAATTTTGACTTTGATATGTTAGCTATATTTCAAAGCCAATAATGTATGACCTGAAGTAAACCAAAAGTAAACTACAGTAGTAGCAATATGAAAAATTCACTGTAAGCACAAGCAATGGCTTACTTTATTTTAAAGCTGAACAGTAAACGTAAGTAATTACGAAAAGATTGCCAGTTCATTATCAAGCTAATGCATTTGACTATGAAATGCTTAAATTTTAATTTTTTGTATTGAGTATTTTCCTTAAAATCGGATATGAAGTATTTATGAGAAGCCGCCACTTTTGCGTTAGCAAAGTTCCTACTGTAGAAGTACCGCGCCTTGAAAAGTTTTTACTGTAATGTTTCTATAAATATATTTGAATGAAAGCACACCTTTTGTTTTAATAAACACCCTAACTGTTGGTCAGTGGCTCATTGTTTCCACAAAGAGATCTGCGCAATTCTCTATGGCGCGCTGACGCCCAGGAAGAGGCGATTTAAACAACCACCCCGTGTCTGCTTTACGGAGTGCAAAGGGTTAATAAAAATTCGGACAGACGTAGGCTATGTTTCTTAAACATATATTTCATATGAATATATATGATATACGAAGGAGACACATTGTTACCAAAAATTCCAAAACGTTTTTAACCAATTTAGTTCATATTTTTACACAATGCTCTAATAAACATTCTTTGGGAAATAAGCTATGTACTTACATCATATATTAAAATATATATATAAAGGGGAAACATTGTCAGAAAAAATCTCAAAAAGTTCTTGGGCGATTAACCTCAAATTTTACACAGTAACGTAATAAACATTCAGACATAGGTTATTCACACGGATAGTGGCTGGATATCAGGTCAAATAACAATGTACAGGTTTTCGGTTGAAAGCAACTGCGAGAAAGAAAATGCTATTAAAATGTGCCGTTTATTTTTCTTTCTCGCAGTCTGCTTTAACTGCGACATGGGGGCATTTAATCCTTTAGACAAATTGTTTCTCCCACATACTATTCTTTCTCCTTATATGTAATTTCAAACAGAAATTATATAGACAACAATGTGCAGTTTTGTGTTCTTCTGCGCAGTTTAACAGAAATAAAAAAAGTTGTATTTATCAATGTATGATTAGAATACTATAACAGAATCTGAATCGTCCGAAACTTTGTAATCATACACGTGCGCAGATTAAATCTACGCGAAATACTGGCAGTGAAGCTACTATCCTGAAAGGTCCAGCAGGTGGTGAGGTATAACAATCTTCCCAACCGATTTACCCACTCATATTTTGCGTTCAATGCCCAATAAAGGTTTTGTTTGGAATAACAGCAAACAAGGCTCAGGGACCGAGAGGGGTGGCAAGAGGAGATGGACAGAGGGAGCAGGGGAGGAAAAGGACATGTAGTGGCGGAAGGAAGTGATGGGCGGGAGGGGGGAGGATGATGGACAGGGTGAAGGGTGGACAAGAAGAACCAGGAGGGGAGAATGGAAACAGAGAGGAGGAAGAAAGTGATTAGGACGTAAATACAATTCCCACAGATATTTGATAACTGCAAAGCATTGCTGAGATCATTAGTAGATGTTTATGTGTACACAGAGTAAAGTCCCGTGCTACTGTAAAGGTTATCAGCTACCAAAAAACTTACGTTTTGTAAAGGAAATGCGAGAAAAAAATACTACGCAACTAATTCGACAGACAATATTAAGGCTACGTTGCAAATGTGTTAAATTATGTTTTCTCAATGAAGCTATAGGCAAAATACGACAAAGCACGTTGCATCGTGGTTATTATGTTGTCAAAAGCACAGATCTAGGACCATGTAGCAGTAATCTAAGATTTATTCCCTACCTTGAGCTGCAAGCGCTCGACGTAATGGTCTGATCCAGCTCATTGTTCAACATCAGCGTTGCTCGGAGAGATGGTTATTGTTGATATCTCAGTTTTCAGTAAAGGTGCCTAGACCGCTTATGTGAGTCACCACTGCTAAAAGACATCAGCGTTGGCTTCCTCTGAAACACCAAAAGTCTGTGACAAAATATCTGTCATCAGTTTGATGCAGCCATAATTGCTTAGTTAGTACCTTAAGTTTAAGTATAGTTCTGGAAAGCGCGCTGGCGAATAATATATTACTACGCGTTGCGAGTTTATTGGCACAAAGCAACACATTAATCAATATAAGTCAATTTCCATAAAATGTATTCTACGGACTAGAAGAAATATTCCCACCGTCTTAGCAAATTAAGGCCTCTCTCGTGGCCTCCATCCAGATCTGTAGGCGTGCTGTTTTCGATTCGTATTTCCACTGCAAGAATATACTCGGTCACGGTAGATATTGTTCACACATACTAACGTCTGTCCATCTCCAAACAACATATTTTACAATTATCACACATCGTTTCACATTAACATACATCCACCTACTCGCTTTTAGAATTTATTCTGTTCAATGTAACAGTTGATATCACAAGAGTAACGAATCAACAGATTCTCTCTAGGCAAGGAGGTTACATTAATTTCCTGTTGGAGATACAGCGTAGGAATATCTATGAAGTGAGCATAGCGCCTGCGCATATCGCCAACATCAAACTGAAATAGACACGTGACATTCGTATCACGCTCTTGTTTACATTTCGCAATAAGTTGGAAACTTTAATATTCTCCTTTTTGGCATTTTTCAAACATTTAGTTATTATCAACAGCAACAGTGTTTAATTTCTCGACTTACGGCTGCAAATCGACATACGTCATAGATAGAATAATTACTTTTCAGGGACGAGTACCGCAAAGGTAATTATAATTATCGTACTAGTAACAGGCACTTTATACCTTGAAAAATGTCGAGTCACAATACAATAAATAATTATTAACTAAGGCTAATTCATGACTGTATACACATGAGATAAGCGCTAGTTAATTCGGTAGTGTGATGTCAGACATTTTGTTAAATGTATACACATTTCCAGTAATATTCATCTGCAAATAAGAATTATACATGTTCGTCTGAGTCTCTTCTTCCGTATTAGGTACGTTGTCAAGCAATTTTGCTTATACAACTAATGTGGAGAATTTTTATATCCGGTGAACACTTTGTTTCCCTAACTATGGACGACAGTTACAAATACAGTACTAGCAAATAAAAACGGAATATTTTCGTCCCTAAAACAGCAAAAGCGTGCTCAGAAACGTTTTAAGTGAGCATATTTTGATAGGGAGACTTTCGCATGTGTGTGTGTGTGTGTGTGTGTGTGTGTGTGTGTGTGTGGTGCCGGCCGCGGTGGTCTAGCGGTTCTAGGCGCGCAGTCCGGAACCGCGCGACTGCTACGGTCGCAGGTTTGAATCCTGCCTCGGGCATGGATGTGTGTGATGTCCTTAGGTTAGTTAGGTTTAAGTAGTTCTAAGTTCTCGGGGACTGATGACCACAGATGTTACGTCCCATAGTGCTCAGAGCCATTTGAACCATTTTGTGTGTGTGTGTGTTTGTGTGTGTGTGTGTGTGTGTGAATTTTTATCGTGTAATAGTATGTATTCTGTAATTTAGTGGACATTTCTATATAAAATGCACTAAATAAATATGGTACATTGTAAAATATTACTGTGAGCTTACATCTTATGAAAAGAAAAGTGTATAAAGAACAATCTATAAGAATCACGTACAACCGTAACTCCATACTCTCGTGACACCACAATTCCAAATTCGATATTTTTCGGGGCACGGTTGCACTTGCGTATGGGGAAGCTTTTTCTGCATACCACCGCAGTATAATGTATAAAAACAGAGACTCGGCAATAGAGTCACTGAAGTACTATAGAATACCTAAAAAGTAGCAGTGGCCCTCCCGTCTTTCCCAGTCAGAAAAAATAGCGAAAATAGAACTGTGACGCTTGTCTCAAACAAGCAGAATGCCCTTGCGTTTATCTCTTCAAAGCCTTAACCCGAGTACATTCCAGATATGAAATGCAAATCGTTAACATGCATATGAAATGCGTGTAAAAATCCGCAATGGCTTTTAACGGGCAACGTAAGGACGTTCACAATCTGCAGGACGCAAACATACAAACCGTAAGCCGTACTGCAGTCACATCACTTTGGCCGCAATGAATGTTAGAAAAATGGCTCTGAGCACTATGGGACTCAACATCTGTGGTCATCAGTCCCCTAGAACTCAGAACTAGTTAAACCTAACTAACCTAAGGACATCACACACATCCATGCCCGAGGCAAGATTCGAACCTGCGACCGTAGCAGTCGCGCGGTTCCGGACTGAGCGCCTAGAACCGCTAGACCACCGCGGCCGGCTGAATGTTAGAAAAAAAAAAATCCTCTGTTGTCCCTATGTAAATGCACATTCTATAGACATTCCTACTTCATGATTACCTATAGAAGTTACTTGGTCTACATATTACACAGCATCCGGAAGATAAAAACCTAGCTTCGAAAACCAGTTTTCGCTATCGTGTGTATATCTTAAGGCTAAATCTACCTATTTTCAGAGTCCGAGTAGACATCGGTACTACGAGAGTTGGTTGTTTTGCCTGAACGGTATCTGTAAATCCAATTTCGAGCGCGTAATTTACCAAGGCTGCCAATACTTTCATATCCTTTTTAATGAAAAAAGAATGCAATTTCCCTATGGATGTCAGTGAACTACATAGAATAACAAAAGTGTTGCGTCACCCGAATATATCACACAAGTGTGAAGCTATTGTGGCTGTTCCTGTACCGATGAGCTCACGACGTTGTTTGTACACACACACACACACATACAATTACCATGAGCATTGCCTACGGGTAGAACGCCGCACTCGAATGAACTGCAGCATTTCATTTGAAAGTAATGCGCCGGTAGGAACGCATTAGAGACATCTGTGAAACAGTAGAGTGAACATCCGTTGTGCCCCAAAGGACAGTCGCTAACAGTGTTCGGGACAGCAACATCATGTTATGCACAGAATTCTTCTCAACCAAGGAAGTTACTCGACTTGTGCACTGGAAAAAGTGATGAGATGCCGACATGGAATCGGTCAGTGTCGACGAATTTCACGGCACAGGCCGTCCACTTTCAACAGCTGTACAGGATAATCAATATCTACGACTTCTGAGTCAAAGGAACCGTGGGCTGCGTGGTCCAAAACTGAAGAGACTGCAAGACGTCATGCGTCGCCTGAGACTGTTTTGACAAGCTTGCATGATGCGAATCTCGATTGCCGAAGTCCATAGTGAGCACCACGTCATCGTACACCACAACACCGTGACTCCCGTTACAGGTGGACAAGAAATCATTCAGGATGGACGCCCCAGGATTGGCGTTGGGTGTTGTTTACGGACGAAACTGTTACCTGTTCGTCCTAATAATTGTGGACAACGTGTGTGGGGACAGCGCGATAATATCGAACGTTTGCAACACTGTGTCCCACATGTGCAACAAGGTGATATTGGGGTGATGTTCTGGGTTGCCAATACGCTGTACCACCGTACACTTCTCGTGCTTTTAGGGTTCCGTACCTCAACATATAAAAACGGGACCATTCCAGGATCACGTTGTTGTCCGTCTGCCTGTCAGACTGTCAAGAACACTCTTTCTCAGGAACAGAAGGGCGTATTAAGCTGAAATTTGTCACGTACTAAGGTCTACGGGTCCTTGGAGATTTAAAAAATTTAAGCTGCAACGTCAGTGCAATCAAAAGATACGGCAATTTGTGACACATATTTTGATACATGCAAATTCGCTCACCACAACCTATAGGGTCCTTCCTGCTGACCTAAAGCCATGAAATTTGGCAAGAAGGAAGGTTTCACAGTACAACTACAGAAAAAATTCCGAAAATTGTTAATCTGTAACTATATCACAAGGAAAAAAGTTGTCGTTTGTCATCCGACTGTATGTTCGACCGTTTGTTAACATCCCTGCTTCTCAGGACGGGGTAGACGTATCAAGGTGAAGTTTATGCCACATAAAAGGTCTATGGTCCCTTGGCCCCGTAAAAGTTTTAAGCTTCCAAGTCACTGCAATCAAAAGATATGGCCATTTATATCTCATATGTCTTCGAAAACTATATGGTACTTTCCTTTGACCTAGAGTCATAAAATTTGGCAAATAAAGGAAAAAAATTTGAAAATTGTTCACTTGTAATGAAATCACTCGAAGAAAAATACAGCGTGTATCAAAATGAATCATCCGATTTTTAAAAAAATCATTACTTTAATGTTATTTGAGGTATGTGCGTGAACAACGTACTGTTGGAAAGAGCAAACACTCGAGTTTGTAATATCTCTTTATATTCGATGAATTATTCTGATACAATTCTACCCTTGAATGACGTTTACAAATTTTCTATCTTCATACTCGCAGAATCCATGCGCAAAATAGTTTCATACAATAGCTATGCTATGAGCGCATAATTATTCTTTGTAGTACTCTCTCTGGTGGTTGTTAGAAGAAAAAGCTTCCGGGATTGTCTTCGTGCCGATTAGCCTGAGCTTGGTTTGAAGAATTGTAATCTGAATATTGAGATTTATGACAAAAGATAACTGAGACGGAATTGTACGATTAAAAGGGAAATATACATATATATTGCTCCTTCATACAAAAGGTGTGTATTTGACATTTGAGAATTAATGATATTCATCGATATATTGCGTAGTTGTTAATCAGAAGGGAACTTCCGAAGGACTGGATACGAACCTGCATTTAATAATCCAAGAGCTCCATCACTTCTTCGGAAGGTTAAACTTCATCAAAGCCAAATATCCGCTTGATTTGAGATTTCCCGACTGATTATACAACGCTCCCCAAATCACGAGGCATTTTATGGGTACAGATTAGCAGACTGCCGCAAAGCACGAGCCTGCAGAGAAGAAGAATAATCGCCTGATTTCATTCTAATAAGTAAAATTTCTGAATCATTTTTAGTGACTGAGCTATGACTGTGTTTCCTATCATGAATGATTGATTGCTCGAACGAATTGAGAACTACATAGATAGGAGGAAAAATTACAAGTTTTACATGGTTCTCGCTAGGTACCAGTAGTGTGCGCCCACTTCAGTTCTAGTAAAAATGGTGTCGGGTCAACAGAAAGCGTTTTGTGTTTTACGTTTTGCGTATTGTGAGTCAGTAATAACTGTTCAGCTTGACTTTCGTACTACGTATGGTGTGGATCCTCCTACAGCACATAGCATGGCATGATAAAATTCCGAGAAACAGGTTGTTCGTATAAAAGCAAATCGCCGGGCTGTCCCCGAGTGACCGACGCTGACGTCGAACGCATCCATCATAGTTTGTCAAGGAATCCGCAGAAATCCTTTCGCCGTGCAGTTCGACAGCTCAACACGCTCCCCATGTCTGTATGGCGTGTGTTGTGTCGACGTTTACACATGAAACGATACGAAATTCCTCTACTGCAAGCTCTTCGAGAAAGTGACAAACAACAACGTGTGGATGGTTCAAATGGCTCTGAGCACTATGGGACTTAACTGCTGTGGTCATCAGTCCCCTAGAACTTAGAACCACTTAAACCTGACTAACCTAAGGACATCACACAGATCCATGCCCGAGGCAGGATTCGAACCTGAGACCGTAGCAGTCGCGCGGTTCCAGACTGTAGCGCCTTGAACCGCTCGTCCACAACGGCCGGCAACAACGTGTGGAGTTATGTAATTTCGCACTTGGCAAGATGGAGGATGACAGTTTTCTTCCACGCTTAATGTTTAGTGACGAGACAACATTCCATTTAAATGGAAAGGTGAACCGTCATAATGTGAGAATTTGGGGTACGGAACAACCACATGAAGTTGTACAACATGAGAAGGACGCTCCAAAATTTAATGTGTCTTGTGCTGTTTCACGGCAAAGGTGTATGATCCATTTTTCTTTCCCTTTACAGGAAGAACATTTCTCGATGTACTTGAGAACTTTCTTTTTCCACAGTTGGAGACTGATTCGAAAGACTTCATTTACCAACAGGATGGGGTACCGTCACACTGGCATCTGGAAGTGCGGGAATGTTTAAATCAAAGGATTGCTGAACGATGGATCGGTCGCACTGGATCACATGATTCAGCCTTACATTATTGACCTCCAGGGTCACCAGACGTGACTGTATGTGAGTGTTTCTTGTTGTGGTTCGTAAAATACTCTGTTTATGTACCTCCGTTACCAACAACAATAACTGAACTGAGACATGGCGGAACAGCAGCAGTGGAAGCTGTAACTCAAGACATGCTCCCTGCTGTGTGGGAACAATTTGAATACCGCATTGACACATACCGAGCATCTCAAGGGGGGCATATTGATCAGCTCTGAGAAGGTATAAAAAGAACTTTTTCAATTTCCCGTTCATCAAAAAACAAAATTCATTGTATATGTTTTTTAGTTTCAGAAATATAGACGTGCCAAATCGGATGATTCTTTTCGATATACCACATATTTTGTTTTTTGTCATGTTATCTGACTGTCTGTCTGTCAACACCCTTCGTTCTCAGGAAGGGGTAGACGTATCATGTCGACGAAATTTATGTCAAATGTTAAAGTCTACCGTCCCTTGGAGGCGTAAAAAATTTAAGTTCTTACATCAATGTAATCAAAAGATACGACCATTTATGTCGCATACTTTGATATCTTGTCAGTATCGATATCTATAACAGACAAAAATCGTGGAAGTTCTTGACTCCCAGGATGGTAAATTATCTATATACGTAATTAACTTTGAACGGAACCCTCAAAGCTCGAGTCCTACTTCTTGAGTAAAATCTCACTGTTCTACGGTACAAGGACGAGATTCTACAACCAATACCGGGACCGTATGGCCAACGTTTTGGAGAGAACATCTTGATGGGTGATAACTCGCGTGCTCATCGTGTTGTCTTCGTGAAGATATTCCTTCAGAATTACCAGAATAGAAAGGCCTGCCCGTTCCCTGGCCATGAACCTAATCGAGGAGTGTGCGACGGATTGAAACGAGCTCTGCGCGACCAGCGCAGAAGCGCCATTGAAGAGTGGGACAATTTGCACCGCGGCTTGGTGATTTCTTCTGTGGTACCACACGACTTATTCAAGCCTGCATTCGAGGAAAGGGACCTTCCATTCCACCTCGTACTGAAGTTGCTCAGTAGTGCTGTGGAAAAATCCCAAAAGGAAACAGTCGATTTTGTGTTACACAATTTTTTTAAATTTTTTATTTACTTTTTTATAATTTGGTGACCTGGAAATATTGGAAATGAATATAGAGGGTGCAACAAAAATGTACGGTACAAACTGCGAGATACATATCTCACACGTACACGAAGAAATTATGTTATTTGAATATGACGGGTCTGGAAACACTTTGTTTCCATGTTACAACTCATTTTCTCCAACTCATTAACCCTCCGTTACTCGCGCGAAAATTCATGACATGGTCACTCGCGCGGATGACAGGTGTCATCCACAAAGCAAACCGTCTATTTGTATACTTTGAACCGTCTTTATGACTGATTTTATGATTTTTATTAAATCTAAATATAATACATTTAATATTCGTACACAGTATAATACATTCTAACGTTTGAAACACTTTTACCTTTCGAAGAACAATATCTTCAGCTGAATTACTGGCATTACATGGTCCCTCCGGTTGCTTACCGATGTACGGTTCTAAATTCAAAGTGTAAGCTGTTTTTACATCAACCAAAGCAAAGACTTTTAACCCATACTTCGCTGGTTTGCTAGGGATATCTTGCCTGAATGAAATGGACAGTTTCCTCTAAATGCCAAAAGCTTTTCGTCAACAGTAAGATATTCACTAGGTGAAAAATATTTTTGGCAATTGTTAAGGTACCTCTCTGATAGGAGCCAACTTGTCAGTCTCTCTGCGAATCCCTCTATCACAGATATTATCAAACCTAAGACATCTCAACAGAAACCTGAATCGGTTTTCACTTATGCATAAATAACATGATTCAAGTCCGTTTCCCTTTGAGTTATCCCACAAATTCGATATACTCTTCCCAGAACGTCTCAAAGATCCACACAGATATAATAAACCAATGAAAGCTCTGATCTCTATCGTATCTGTTGCTTTAGCCTCCCTTTCCCTAGAGAAGTTACCACGAACTTCACTGAGGGATATATTAGTGCATGTTGCGATAATGCTTATTATGTTTTCATCCAAGAACAAATTCAGAATTTCTATTTCTGTCTTTTTTATACGAGCTTGATTTTTTGGTCCAGACAAATGCGTAATAATATTACAATATCTGATTCTAACAATGGTAGGATATTTATTAGGTATTCCATCTTTCCCTAAAAGAAATGCATCCTCCTGACTTACTTCTTCCTGTGACTCATATTCATCATTCTTTGGCACTTCTTGTTCTTTTCCTGAACCACGACCGCTTTCATGAACACAGTCCTCAGTCTCTGAGTCAGTGCTATCCCTGTGAGCATCTTAATCGCTCAGCTCATTGAACCATTCCAACCATACATCAGGACCTCTACTAAACTCTGTCCGAGTTTTTTTTTTCTTTTGACATTTCTTCCACAATCTAAAAATAAAGAGAATACTAGGTAACACGGAAGGTAACTGCAATCAGTTTCAATAAGTTCAAATTTACGCACGTGAAAGATCGATTGAATCTAGGAAAGCAATAAAGTAATACAGACCTACTTTGTTTCAGATTGTTTCAGCAGAGCTTCAAAATGGTTCAAATGGCTCTGAGCGCTATGGGACTTAACATCTATGGTCATCAGTCCCCTAGAACTTAGAACTATTTAAACCTAACTAACCTAAGGACAGCACACAACACCCAGCCATCACGAGGCAGAGAAAATCCCTGACCCCGCCGGGAATCCAACCCGGGAACCCGGGCGTGGGAAGCGAGAACGCTACCGCACGACCACGAGATGTGGGCTTCAGCAGAGCTCTCGCGGATGACTGGTGTCTTCCAGACTATAATAATGTTCCATAAACAATGTATCTTTCGTAACTGAAAGCCAACAATGATGGAGCTAACTGCTGGAGAATTAACAGAAAAGTACTGAAAATGGCGCGATCTCAATCCTGCCCTGTCAGGCAGAACTGAGCGGGGAAGTCATGTGCATGACGAGTGTCATCCGCACGAGGGACGGAGGGTTCATGGGAAACACATACGAAGAGAAAGCACCAGCATACTACATGCATCTCTTTCCCACAGGCGATGCTTTATATGCCCTTGAGCGGGCGTTGATAGATGCATCAACCCACCGCCGTAGTGAATCTCGGATGCGCTGATACATTCCTGGAGTATTTCGTAATGCTTTCGCAGTATTCAAAAATACGGATACGGAGACTCAGAACATTTGGTACTAAAGTTCCATATACAAGAGCTTTCAAATGCTCCCACAAATAAACGTCTGGTGGGTTTAGGTCCGGAGAGCTTGGAGGCCAGGCAATTGGTTCATCCCCACTTATCCATCTGTCACCGAATCTGTTATTTCGAAGCCGTGGGACATTAACACTAAAATGAGGAGGTGCTCAGTCCTACATGAAGTACGTGTTTTGTTGTACAGCTGAAGACATATCTGCTAACAGATCAGGTAGAACACTCTCTACCAAATTATGATAACTTTGTCCGTTGAGCCTAGGTGAAAGAAAGTGAGGCCGACAATGCCAGCCGAAACAATGACAGAAGATCTTTGTTGGTGACTTATTGTAACAGTTGCGTGAGGACTGACGTCTGCCCACACACGCCGATCGTGAAATTTTACAATCTGATCTCACTGAGCAACACCTGTGAGCAACACCGTTGCACTAAAATTAGGGTTGACACTTTACTGAAAAAACTATTCGCAGAAGAGTACCTGTGCAGGAATATCGGCTGCTGATAGTGTCTGAACACGCTGTAGAGATATGCATACAGCTGGTCCTCGTATAACACTCGCCACTCGTGTAGTCAACATTCAGTGTTGCAGCTACATGTCTTGTACCGACACCAGGGTTGTCGTCAGCTGCATAAAGAATTGCCGTCTCCCATTGCGTTGTTCTCGTCTTGCCGGCTGCTGTCACCGAGCGGTTCTAGGCGCTTCAGTCTGGAACCGCGTGACCGCTACGGTCGCAGGTTCGAATCTTGCCTCGGGCATGCATGTGTGTGATGTCCTTAGGTTAGTTAGGTTTAAGCAGTTCTAAGTTCTACAGGACTGATGACCTCAGATGTTAAGTACCATAATGCTCACAAGGGAACCTCCCCATCGCACCCCCCTCAGATTTAGTTATAAGTTGGCACAGTGGATAGGCCTTGAGAAACTGAACACAGATCAATCGAGAAAACAGGAAGAAGTTGTGTGGAACTATGAAAAAAATAAGCAAAATTTACAAACTGAATACTCCATGTTTATCGTAAGCAATATCAAAGACATGTGAACGCGGGAGCGCCGTGGTCACGTGGTTAGCGTGAGTAGCTGCGGAGCAAGGGGACCTTGGTTCAAGACTACCCTCGCGCAAAAAGTTTAATTTTTTATTTTCAGACAATTATTATCTATCCGTCCGTCCGTCCGATGTGAGGTAACTGCGCCGTAGTATGGGGACGCTACACCTAAACCGAAAAATTTGAAAACGTTAAAAACATATGTTTTGACCGAGCACAGGAAAAACTTTGCGACTGTGAAACTGTTGCATTCATTTGTTGCAGTTTACGTGACAAACTCTTATGTTCTCATCACTTTTCTGGGAGTGATTATCACATCCTCAAGAAAACCTAAATCGGGCAAGGTAGAAGAATCTTTTTACCCATTCGCCAAGTGTACAAGTTAGGTGGGTCAACAACATATTGCTGTCATGTGACGCACATGCCGTCATCAGTGTTGTGTAGAATATATCAGACGTGTTTTCCTGTGGAGGAATCGGTTGACCTATGACTTTGCGATCAAATGTTTTCGGTTCCCATTGGAGAGGCAGGTCCTTTCGTCTACTAATCGCACGGTTTTGCGGTGCGGTCGCAAAACACAGACACTAAACTTATTACAGTGAACAGATACGTCAATGAACGAACGGACAGGTCATTACTTTGCGAAAATAAAAGAAAAAAGCAAATTTTTCATTCGAGGGAGGACTTGAACCAAGGACCTCTCCGTCTACAGTTGCACACGCTAACCACGGGACCGCGGCGCTCCTGAGTTCGCCTCCTCCTTGATGTTGCTTATCTTGCGCTTGGGCTACTCAGTTTGTATATTTTGCTTATTTTTTCCACAGTTCCACACGACTTCTTCCTGTTTTCTTGATTGATGTGTGTTCAGTTTTTCAAGGCCTATCCACTGTGCCAACTTATAACTAAATCTGAGAGGGGTGCGATGGGGAGGTTCCCTTGTCAGAGCCATTTTTTGTTCTCGCCTTGTAGGGCACCTTCGGTCGCGAGTAATAGGCTTAAATGCCCCACGTACCCTGAGTCGACAATTAGTCGCTTCAATCGTTTTCCTGTCGGAGCACGAGATGGGCCTCTGCCACCTCTGCATTGTGTACGCTGTCGCTGCACGAGCCAAATCTGTGATTAACCCTACATAGCAACCCGTGCGCTTGCAACGGTCGTACTGATCGCTGGAATAGTTGCTATTAGCTATAAACAAACAATGACGTATGTCACGTGGCAACAGGGACACGTAAAACAAAACACTGGCGGTGCACAACGTAACCAGCTGTCACCAAGAGTGCATGACCTCATGATTCCAACATTCTGTTCTTGTGTGTTTTCCATGATTAACGAGTTGGAGAAAATGAGAAGTAAAATGGAAACAAAGCGTTTCAGGACCAAGGTTCACATAACATGATTTCTTCGCGTACGTGTAAGGAATGTGTCCCGCATTTTGTGCCGTACATTTTTGTTACACCCTGTATACTCATGCCTTAGGGACAGGTTTTGTCCCCTGTACCATAAGTTTCGAAATAAAGGGATGATGCAAAACTTTTGTTGAATTGTGTAGTAAGGAGAAGGGTACATTGGTCAAGTAGAGATGTTTTGAACATGTTATTCACGCCAATTAATGTGTTCTGACCCGTTTTTAACCCAAGTAAACCACACATGTTGTCGAAAGAAATGACAAAGGGTGACTAGTGGCAAATGATAACTGGAGCACGATCATTCTACTCGAATCTTTTGGATAACTGAAATAGCTACAAAATGAGTAAAGACTAATACACATTTCTACACTGAGAACAGCGAATGTTTCGTCACTAGCTATTGGCTGTTTACGAAGTCTTGTGGACTAAAAGACAGACTGGATATAGCAGTTACCAAATAGGCCAGCTCTGCAGAAAATAGTTTACTTTTCCAATTACTGTACGCTAGTTAGATTTTTTAGTGCAAAAAATGCATCATTGATGTACCCCTTGTCATCTAACAAAGATAAAATGCATAAAACATATTCGCTGTTGTGAATATGTACAAAAATGAGCTCTATAATGGAATGACGACAATGAAAACTGGAATTTATCTGGGTATAAATATGCAGCCAGTCACTCTTTTGTATTTTAGATATGTTTGGTTTTACCATTAACTAGTTTTCGAACCACTGAAGACGCAGCATCAATTGGAGGCGTTTTTCAATAGTCCAAAAAAAGAACTACACAACTTAGCACATGAAATCAATAAAAGGCACCCAGACACCAAATTCACAATTGAACATCAGACAACTGAGGGAATTAATTTCCTTAATATGACTACCTCCATGCACAATAACAAGCATGCTTCCCAAATATATAGAAAAGCCACTACCACTGATGTTGCCATTACAAATACCTCATTCCATCTGAACCAACATAAAAATGCATTCTTCAGCTCATCTGTAAACCTTGCTCCACACCCCTAGCAGTGAAGCAATGCATGTGAGGAAATTAATATAGTTAAATCTACAGCCCAAAAAAAGGGTATAACACCGTCCTCATAAACACCCTAGCTTGAAAAAATCCAAAGTAAACTTAAGCAGCCACCGTCACCATTACAAGATGAGAAAGAAGTACCGAAATTTGTTAGTCTTTCACTCCTTGGCAAAGTGCTGTACAAACTTGCAAATCTTTTCAAATCATTCAACATAAAAATATTCTTGTACAAAGAAAATGAAGTACACAATAAAATTGTTCACAACAATAAATCCACTGAAGAGTGGCATCAAAAGTGCGGCACATACAAAGTCACATGCTCCTGCTCTTTTTTCTATATACTATAAACAGGTACAAATTTTGCAACCCGTTTCAAAGAACATGTGGATGCGCTTCGACTCAAAAATTTATGTAAGTCCAGCTTTGAATCAGTTATTAATCATCATGAACGTCTGTTGGTGATATCGACGACAATCTGTCAGTTCTAAACATTGTTGGACAAGGATTCTAGATGAATCTTCTTTGATAATTAGAGCTTTATATTCACAAGCTAAAATCACCACAAAAAATACTTAACGAACAAACCGAATCAATACAAAACTTCTTCTTCCAGAATTTCCGAGACGTTCTGGGACCAAAACACCAAAAATGACAATAACAAGACATATTCATCCTCCTGCATAAATTGTATTCTCTCAGTCTTGTAACAACTATATCATTCTGTAAATTATTCGCTTTTTAATTACATAGTACATATTTCACTCTTTTAGTCACGTAACAACTATGCCATACTGTAACTAATTCGCTCTTTAATTACATAATGAGTAATTCTCTCTATATGTTTATCTTCTGTGTACGTTTCTAAGCCCTATTACTTGTATATTGTCGATATAAGAAGCAGCTGACAAGATTCACTTAAACATATTATCTGTACTTGCAAATATTTATTTTGTAATACAGTGTATCAAGGGCCCAAGGTTATGATGTAGCAAAGTTTTGTATCTGTTGTATACATATTCTTTGTATTTATATCCAACGTTTACATTCTGTGAATAAGTCCGAAACCAACTGCAACTAAATACTGTGTATATTTGTGTGTACACCTGATAATGTACATTATGTGAAAGGATTTTCTATAGATAGCACGATCCAGTGCACTGTAAGAACCCAAAACATGACAACATTGCCGTTTCATAAACGTTTAGTTACCGATTACTAAGTTTCCGTCATTTTCGCCAGCACGTCACCAGAGCGTCTAGCTACACTTGGGCCACGATATATTGTTCCTGTAACACGTCCATCTGATGATAACCCTGCAGTGGCTCTAAAACTTCTTAATGGTACAATAAATCGTATCGAAAATCCAAAAAAGCGACTAGTTTCGTATTTACACCCAGATAAATCGCCAGTTTTAATCACAGTTACTGATCGTCATCCATAATGGACATACTCATATGAATATGTGTTGAACTGTATCACGAATCCCTATTTCCTGCTTTTCGTGAACGATCGGCTCACCATTAGGCTATCTGACCATGACTCACAGCCAGACCCAAATCTCCCCATGTCGTCAACCACGTGTCTACAAACTTCACTCGTATATATAATGCTGTACACAGGAGACATTTTGATTGAGAGTCCCTTGCCCGTTGTCTGTGGATGAATACGATGTTGACATGCAAGCAACCGAGGCAAGTTTCAAAAACGGTTGAATGTTAAAAGCTGCTCCTGAAAATGTCAACTTTCAAATTATTCATTCGTCGGAATCGCAACCACATTGCAAAAACGCATTGCACTATGAGGGGAGTTGCCATGACTTCACAGACATGAAGCTGACGTCCGCCATTTTAGTTGCCGCAAACGTTGGCTTCTGGTGGAAGTGTTTTCATCGTAAATGCTAGGTTACATCACTTATAGGCTTTTTTACTATAGTCTAAAGTGTACAGTAATCTCATTACTAAGTGGACTCGTTCAAGCAATAACTTCTTTTATGTACGTGAATTCTGTTTTTTTTTTCTTTTTTTTTTTTTTTTTTCAGATGGGAGAAGGCGGGCACATGGAGAGCCTAATGCTCTTTGGTGCCTTAGCTTAACTTATGGTGTTCTGTTGGGGCTCCATTTATTTCTTCAGAAGGGAAATTTCAGTTTGTTTTCTGCGTATTCTTTGTTTGTGTGGTGAGAGGAAGTGAGGACCCTGGCATTTGCCCAAGTGCTAAGGGAAACCTCTCAAAAACCTTAGCAAGGGTCCTTGTGTTGAAAGTTGTTATCTTCTGCCTTTGTTCTTCTGCGATTCTTGTGCTATTCTTCTACTAGGTGACTGATGTAGTTGATGTGGTTGGTCCTATTCTCGTTGTCACTGCTATCGTCGGTGTAGGCAATGCATTCTTTTATGGTTCTAGGTGGGAACGCGTATTTATATTGCGGGAAGTTGAATTCAGTTGGTGTGTAATTGAGTAGGTCAGTCGTTAGTGTTTTGTTGGTTTGTCGGTTTCTTCCTATTTTTGCTGTAAGTTGGATCCACCTCTCTTTTATTGGGTTGACCTTTGTGCTTCGGTAGACTGTGTTGTTTTCAGTTCTCCTGTCGAGTCGACCTGCAATGCGGAGGATTTTCCTCTCGAGGGCTTGTAGTTTTAGCGTGTTGTTCTTGTTCGTTATCCATACTGGGGCGGCATATTCAAGGATCGGTCTTATGAACGTCTTATATGTGTGAATTAGTGTTTCGTTATTTGCACTGGTTGTGCTGTTTACTTTTACCGTAGTGCTTTTATTTCTGATATTTGACTTTAGATTCCCTATCAGTCCAACTCTAAAATCTCTTTTGGTGAACGCTTTGAGAAGGAGAGATTGCGGACCGGTCAAACAAGGCAAAATTTATTCTCAATAGTTTCGGAAAGACAACATTAACCGAACATCAGTTTTTTTCAGTCCATATTAAGTAAAATGATGGGTTTCGAAAGAAAATGGTTCAAATGGCTCTGAGCACTATGGGACTTAACTGCAGTGGTCATCAGTCCCCTAGAACTTAGAACTACTTAAACCTAACTAACCTAAGGACATCACACACATCCATGCCCGAGGCAGGATTCGAACCTGCGACCGTAGCGGTCGCGCTGTTCCAGACTGTAGCGCCTAGAACCGCTCGGCCACTCTGGCCGGCTGATGGGTTTCGAAAGCAGCCTTCTCGCATCAGATACTTCTCTTCTTGGTTATTCGAAACGTATAACAAAAGGAATGTTACATAAACGAGGCGAAATGCATCATATTTATATGTCAAATATACACTGAAGACCAGAAACACGTCTCATAACGCATTCCTGGCGTTGTATTATTTACAATAACACTATAACGTCTTTTTTTTATTTAAAAGACCTTTTGCGTGCACATGACAGAAATTAAGAACAAGAATCAATCGTGAACAGTAGTCAACTAATGTTTTGGCCTATCTAACATGGCGACGCCAGCTTCAAAGCAACGTACAACGTAAGTCTGTATCGCCGCCCCTCCTTATTATACTCGTACCACCACTGTGATCGAGTACTTACGGTAGCAGAGAAAAGCTGTGTCTGCCAGTATATTCTTCGGCTCATTACGCAGTACTCAATCAGAGGATTGCGTGAGCCTGGTAGCTTGTTTTATACGTCGGTGAATGAAGACAAAGAGATTCTACACTCTATTTTCGTCCGCTTTTCGGTATGCTGTTCTGGTTGTGGTGATGTTCTTCGTTATTGCTGCCACGTTTTGCTTGGTAACTTGCTTTGAGACTGCTGTCTGATAACCGTTCTCATGCAACGAGTTACCAGAAATACGGTGACGTTGCGGCGCTCATTTTGCAGCTTGCCGTAACATTTGTTTGCAGTATCCTCAGGTCTTTGAAAATGTCGTCACTTGTATTCAAAGCTAACTTCTGTTGCCCAGAGAGGAAGGTAACCGTAAATGCATATGGTACAGTAGCGGGTTTTTACTCGTCCATCGCCGGCCGAAGTGTTCTCGAACTTCCTTGGGAGTGCTTTCCACGACCCGCCTCGCAGCTGCAATGTGTTAAGCCAAGAGAGAAGAAGGTTTCCTGTTTGAACCAATGAACATTTCTGAACAATTCAACGGAACACATCAATTTCGAGAAGACGTGACTCAACATATTACCAGCGGGGCGCAGAAGGCCTCTGATCAAATACGCAACAAAACTACACAAAAAAAAACAAAAATAAAAATAAAATAAAATAAAAAAAATTAAAAAAAGGAAGATTTTGTTGTTTGTAAGGATAGCCCTAACCTTGATTTCCCATATTTCCCCTGGTATATAGGCAGCTCTCTGGAGTAGGTTTAGCCAGGAGCCAACGCCTGAAGTGGACCAGATTTTTTTGTTATAGGATGAAAAGTGGTGGTGGCACTTAGTTTTTTTTAGTTCCATTTCATTAAGGGGCTTAAAAATAGTCTAAAAAAAAGAAAAAAAAAGTGGCCGTGCGGTTAAAGGCGCTGCAGTCTGGAACCGCAAGACCGCTACGGTCGCAGGTTCGAATCCTGCCTCGGGCATGGATATTTGTGATGTCCTTAGGTTAGTTAGGTTTAACTAGTTCTAAGTTCTAGGGGACTAATGACCTCAGCAGTTGAGTCCCATAGTGCTCAGAGCCATTTGAACCATTTTGAACTCGTCCATCCGTACAGTTGGAGTACTCACTACAACGCATCTTCGATAATTTTAATCTGTTAAGGACACTCTGCTGTATCTTGAGTCTATAATTGTTAAATTCTTTCATAGATTGTGGCCTTTTATGTTACGTGGTCCGCAGCAGGATAAGAGTAAAGTGTCACGTATTAATGCTTTTGAATTGAGTTAATAATTAGTAATTTAATTGAAGTCTCTACCATTTATTTTCATTTCTCAGACTCTTATGAAATTCGTGTCCAAATTACGACTGCAGCCATGCCTTGATATTCAGTTTTCAGTGTGCACTTAGTTCAGACACAAACATTACTCTGAGTTCTGCCTTCAGCAGGAACGTTGGCCTACGTGAAGCAAAACTGCAATCAGTTTTCTTTTTTAAAAATGCAATCATTGGAAACCTTTCCCTGCTCTTTGCATGTTTTACAGTTTAGAAGGTACTTGGTACCGTGGAGTCTTCGAGATAGCTTGCTGCTTATCAGATTATGGTCGACTTGATCGCTATACGCATTTGTACTTCAGGTTTTGTGTGGACAGGTGATGGCCTATCGGATCGACCCACGCTTACTCGTCGCACTTAATCTGCCAACAAGGAAGGCCACTCACACGTTCACCCAATCAGGTTATGAAATTTCTAGAAGTAGCTGTGACTTTAAATTTCACTCAAGTATTCTTTCATACCCCCATTTCTCTCCGTTTCTCAATGTAAGTGCTCTCTACTTTTTATTACGTTTATGAAATGTGGTAAGCTTGCATTTTAAATAGTTTCTTGGTCAAAATTTTTTGTAGGGAAGGGAACTTATTGATGCCACTTTTCAGAAAACATACTTTCATGTGCTCAGGTCATTAAAAAAGGGAAGGAGAGTTACTGTGTTTACGTGGAAACGCATATCAATTACGGTAAAGGAAATCCGGCAGCTAGTAGCGAATTTTCAGGATAAAGACTGGAGTATTTACATGACCATCCAAAAGGGATATTCGGGAATCGGTTCACGAATATCGGTTTTTGGAACCCCATGTAAAAGTAGTAAATAAAGTTCCTTAAGAAATAATTACAACATTTAACCATTTACATTTAACCGTCGTCCTTATGCCACTTCTGTAATTATATAGAATTTAATCGCAAAAAGTACGAGCAATGAAATTGACTGTAGCAGTAGCCTCTTACGATTTACAGGCGAAATGCTAATTCAGAATTATAATTGATGTTAAAGTTGTTACTAAGAGACTGCAAAGACTGAAATAGGAACAGTCAGGAAAAAAGATTACAATCTTCCCTGCAAACACCAAATAGTAACTTTACGCAACCAGTATGAAAATTATTTTCCAAGTTAAGATTGGGGCTTACTGCATTCGAATCAGTTTTATCGTTGGTTCACAAGCCATCCTTGCTCCTTGATTGTGGAGAATACTAGGCTGTTTCTCAAAAATTTACACAGTGTACAAGCAGTTCAAACCACACAGGAGACAGGAGCCCAAGCCGAGTTTAAACGTTGAGTCGGTACAGGATGCATGGTCAGATGGTGTACTTCGTACTGAACAGTCCACGGAAGACAGGATCCACATTCGGATTCGGATCTCCGTCCTCCACAGGTTTAATTTGTCACATACAGTGAATAATGAACAGGTGAAAAGCTGTTTACACTCTGTGGAATATAAAAGTACGTATCAAAGACTACCAAGAAGGGGACCACGCCTTCTCTTCATCACCGATTTCGTCTAAATTTGTGGTGTATGTAAGGTGTGGCCAGAAATTGAAGTTACAGAAGAGGTGGCTTCACGATGCCGACTGTTTAATAAGAAAACTGTTGCATTTTTGGCGCCAGTCGGGTGGGACGTGAGCCATTTACAGTGTGTCGGCGTAGTTTCCAAGGCAGCGGTTGGCGCAGTGGAGAGAGTAGAGAACGGTAACGCGAGAGACGTGCTGCAAAGTCCCTACACAGAAACATTTCCTGTTTTCGATTCTTGCGATAATTACACTGCAAATAAACCGAAATAATGATCAATATAACTGTGCCTATTGATATTTTTATTACAGGCATGAACGGAAAGGCATAGGAAAATAAATTTCCAGGAAGTGACTGTAAGGGGTACACGAGAATTTCGTATATACGACGGTAATTCCAAAAGTAAGGGCTCCTATTTTTTTTATAAGTGCATAGACCTCTTTATTTCTACAATGCTTTACATCAGTTTATAGCTTGAACATTTAACTACTTTTCGACATAATCACTATTTGTGACGATGCATTTTTGTAGTCGCTGTGGCAATTTTTGTATGTCCATGTCATACCAGCTGGTCGCCATGCTGTTCAGAAAGTTATGAACCTTTTCTTTCACCTCGTCGTCGGAGCTGAATCGCTGGGACCACAATTAACGCTGACACGTACTGTGAGATTCTGAAAAAACTCAAACGGGGAATTCAGAACCGGAGAAGAGGAATGTTGAGCATAATCGCCCACCCACCCTATAGTCCTGACTTGGCGCCCAGTGTCTATCACCTGTTCCCTAGGTTAAAAGAACATTTGCCGGAAAGCGATTCAGCTCCGACGACGAGGTGAAAGAAGAGGCTCATAACTTTCTGAACACTATGGCGGCGAGCTGGTACGACGTGGCCATACAAAAACTGCCACAGCGTCTACAAAAATGCATCGACAGAAATGGTGATTATGTCGAAAAATAGCTAAATGTTCAAGCTGTAAACCGATGTAAACCATTGTAGAAATAAACAGGTCTGTATACTTACAAAAAAAGAGACCTTACTCTTGGAATTACCCTCTCGTAAATTTAGATACTTTTATTATTTTACAGTGAATGCTGGGCGATATTTGTCATAGAAGTAGGAGAAGCGGTAATTTCCACAGCATCTTACGTGATTGTTTTTAAGTCTTTACGAAGAAGAATACTCTAAGTTCTCGCAATATTCTAGAAGAATTGACTTTACTCAGTCGAGAGTCGTAGCAAGTGAGTAAGCTCCGTAGCCGTAGCTAGCGTTGTCCCCAAAGACCTGTTTTACCTGCACTGGGAAACAACAGTTCACGAGCAGTTACCGAGGGTTGTTCGAAGGTCAACCCGAAACTAACGAAATAACAAAACCTGTACACATTAACTACAGTGCTTTCTGGGGAAATTATTTGCAGGATCCTCAAAAAATGGTTCAAATGGCTCTGAGCACTATGGGACTTAACTTCAGAGGACATCAGTCCCCTAGAACTTAGAACTACTTAAACCTAACTAACCTAAGGACATCACACACATCCATGCCCGAGGCAGGATTCGAACCTGCGACCATAGCGGTCGCGCGGCTCCAGACAGTAGCGCCTAGAACCGCTCGGCCACCCCGGCCGGCTGCAGGGTCCTCATGGAGGCTATCAGGACAATCTTTTCTTGGAAATTTTTTCTTTGCAGTCCCAATCTTTCCTTCGCCTTTCCTTTTCGTGCCTTTTATGAAAATATTAATAAATACAACAAACTGAGAGTTATTCCGGTTTCTTTGCAGTGTAAGTAACGAAAATACTGAAAATAAAAAAAAATTCTCCTGGAGATATGAACCCATGACTCTCGCATTACCGTTCTCTTATCGTTCCGCTGCACCAACAGAAACCCGCACAAACTACAACAACATACACCGTTCGTTACCAGCCCAATCCGCACCAAAAATGCTATTTTTTAAATGTTTTTCCATGTGGGACTGCCACTTCTGCCCCTTTCATTTCTGGCCGAGCCCTGCGTACACCATAAATTTGAATGAAATCGTTGATGACGAGTGGGTGCGGTCTCTAAACCGTGGCATTACTTTCCAAAAAACTTTCCATCTGAAAAGTAAATGTAGATATAAATTATGCAGTAAACCGTAACCTTGATATTGATATGTCATGCCTAACCCTGCAATACAAAGAAATTTGCAAGCATTACTGTTTGACTTACAGGTATAAACCAGAAGTAGAGATCAATGGGCGTCCACTGGATGAGGCATCACATGTGATGTTAGTGGCACCAGTATGTGGGTAAGTTAACCGAAAAGCTCAGTCCTGCCTGCTTTTCACACAGAAATCTCTAGCATTGTGTTGATAGGCTGACAGGATGGGTAGCAGGTAAGTCTAAAACTGAAGAAATTGCAAAAAGTTTGGAAGTTAAGGACATAGGAAGTGGATAAACTGAAACAAGCAGAGGTTGTTGAGAGTTTGAGTTGGAACATTAGCCAACTTCGATTGAAAGGATAACAGTTAAAGAGCATCTACATGGATACTCTGCAAGTCACATTTAAGTGCCTGGGAGAAGTTTCATCGAACCACCTTCACAATTCTGTATTATTCCAATCTCTTATAGCGCATGGCAAGAATGAACACCTATATCTTTCCATACGAGCTCTGATTTCCCTTATTTTATCGTGGTGATCGTTCCGCCCTATGTAGGTCGGTGTCAACAAAATATTTTCGCATTCGGAGGAGAAAGTTGGTGATTGGAATTTCGTCAGAAGATTCCGTCGCAACGAAAAACGACTTTCCAGCCCAAATCCTGTATAATTTCTGTGACACTCTGTCCCATTTTTTTGTTTTTTTTTTTTGTTTTTTTGGTCATCAGTCTACTGACTGGTTTGATGCGGCCCGTCACGAATTCCTTCCTGTGCTAACCTCTTCATCTCAGAGTAGCACTTGCAACCTACATCCTCAATTATTTGCTTGACGTATTCCAATCTCTGTCTTCCTCTACAGTTTTTGCCCTCTACAGCTCCCTCTAGTACCATGGAAGTCATTCCTCATGTCTTAGCAGATGTCCTATCATCCTGTCCCTTTTCCTTATCCCTTTTCCACATATTACTTTCCTCTCCGATTCTGCGTAGAACCTCCTCATTCCTTACCTTATCAGTCCACCTAATTTTCAACATTCGTCTATAGCACCACATCTCAAGTGCTTCGATTCTCTTCAGTTCCGGTTTTCCCACAGTCCATGTTTCGCTACCATACAATGCTGTACTCCAGACGTACATCCTCAGAAATTTCTTCCTCAAATTAAGGCCGGTATTTGATATTAGTAGACTTCTCTTGGCCAGAAATGTCTTTTTTGCCATAGCGAGTCTGCTTTTGATGTCCTCCTTGCTCCTTCCGTCATTGGTATTTTACTGCCTAGGTAGCAGAATTCCTTAACTTCAATGACTTCGTGACCATCAATCCTGATGTTAAGTTTCTCGCTGTTCTCATTTTTACTACTTCTCATTACCTTCGTCTTTCTCCGATTTACTCTCAAACCATACTGTGTACTCATTAGACTGTTCATTCCGTTCAGCAGATCATTTAATTCTTCTTCACTTTCTCTCAGGACAGCAATGTCATCAGCGAATCATATCATTGATATCCTTCCACCTTGTATTTTAATTCCACTCCTGAACCTTTCTTTTATTTCCATCATCGCTTCCTCGATGTACAAATTGAAGAGTAGGGGCCCCTTCTTAATACGAGCACATCGTTCTTGATCGTCCATTCTTATTATTCCCTCTTGGTTGTTGTACATATTGTATATGACCCGTCTCTCCCTATAGCTTACCCCTACTTTTTTCAGAATCTCGAACAGCTTGCACCATTTTATATCGTCGAACGCTTTTTCCAGGTCGACAAATCCTATGAAAGTGTCTTGATTTTTCTTTAGCCTTGCTTTCATTATTAGCCGTAACGTCAGAATTGCCTCTCTCGTCCCTTTGCTTTTCCTAAAGCCAAACTGATCGTCACCTAGCCCATTCTCAATTTTCTTTTCCATTCTTCTGTATATTATTCTTGTAAGCAGCTTCGATGCGTGAGCTGTTAAGCTGATTGTGCGATAATTCTCGCACTTGTCAGCTCTTGCCGTCTTCGGAATTGTGTGGATGATGCTTTTCCGAAAGTCAGATGGTATATCGCCAGACTTATATATTCTACACACCAACGTAAATAGTCGTTTTGTTGGCACTTCCCCCAATGATTTTAGAAATTGTGATGGAATGTTGCTGGCCGCGGTGGTCTAGCGGTTCTGGCGCTGCAGTCCGGAACCGCGGGACTGCTACGGTCGCAGGTTCGAATCCTGCCTCGGGCATGGGTGTGTGTGATGTCCTTAGGTTAGTTAGGTTTAAGTAGTTCTAAGTTCTAGGGGACTTATGACCTAAGATGTTGAGTCCCATAGTGCTCAGAGCCATTTGAACCATTTTGATGGACTGTTATCTATCCCTTCTGCCTTATTTGACCGTAAGTCCTCCAAAGCTCTTTTAAATTCCGATTCTAATACTGGATCCCCTATCTCTTCTAAATCGACTCCTGTTTCTTCTTCTATCACATCAGACAAATCTTCACCCTCATAGCGGCTTTCAATGTATTGTTTCCACCGATCTGCTCTCTCCTCTGCATTTAACAGAGAATTTCCGTTGCACTCTTAATGTTACCACCGTTGCTTTTAATGTCATCAAAGGTTGTTTTGACTTTCCTGTATGTGAGTCTGTCCTTCCGACAATCATATCTTTTTCGATGTCTTCACATTTTTCCTGCAGCCATTTCGTCTTAGCTTCCCTGCACTTCCTATTTATTTCATTCCTCAGCGACTTGTATTTCTGTATTCCTGATTTTCCCGGAACATGTTTGTACTTCCTCCTTTCATCAATCAACTGAAGTATTTCTTCTGTTACCCATGGTTTCTTCGCAGCTACCTTCTTTGTACCTATGTTTTCCTTCCCAACTTCTGTGATGGCCCTTTTTAGAGATGTCCATTCCTCTTCGACTGTACAGCCTACTGCGCTATTCCTTATTGCTGTATCTATATCGTTAGAGAACTTCAAACGTATCTCGTCATTCATTAGTACCTCTGTATCCCACTTCTTTGCATATTGATTCTTCCTGACTAATGTCTTGAACTTCAGCCGACTCTTCATCGCTACTATATTGTGATCTGAGTCTATATCTGCTCCTGGGTACGCCTTATAATCCAGTATCTGATTTCGGAATCTCTGTCTGACCATGATGTAATCTAATTGAAATCTTCCCGTATCTCCCGGCCTTTTCCAAGTATACCTCCTCCTCTTGTGATTCTTGAACAGGGTATTCGCTATTACTGGCTGAAACTTGTTACAGAACTCAATTAGTCTTTCTCCTCTTTCATTCCTTGTCCCAAGCCCATATTCTCCTGTAACCTTTTCTTCTACTCCTTCCCCTACAACTGCATTCCAGTCGTCCATGACTATTAGATTTTCGTCCCCCTTTACATACTGCATTACCCTTTCAATATCCTCATACACTTTCTCTATCTGTTCATCTTCAGCTTGCGACGTCGGCATGTATACCTGAACTATCGTTGTCGGTGTTGGTCTGCTGTCGATTCTGATTAGAACAACCCGGTCACTGAACTGTTCACAGTAACACACCCTCTGCCCCACCTTCCTATTCATAACAAATCCTACACCTGTTATACCATTTTCTGCTGCTGTTGATATTACCCGATACTCATCTGACCAGAAATCCTTGTCTTCCTTCCACTTCACTTCACTGACCCCTACTATATCTAGATTGAGCCTTTGCATTTCCCTTTTCAGATTTTCTAGTTTCCCTACCACGTTCAAGCTTCTGGCATTCCACGCCCCGACTCGTAGAACGTTATCCTTTCGTAGATTATTCAATCTTTTTCTCATGATAACCTCCCCCTTGGCAGTCCCCTCCCGGAGATACGAATGGGGGACTATTCCGGAATCTTTTGCCAATGGAGAGATCATCATGACACTTCTTCAATTAGAGGCCACATGTCCTGTGGATACACGTTACGTGTCTTTAATGCAGTGGTTTCCATTGCCTTCTGCATCCTCATGTCGTTGATCATTGCTGATTCTTCCGCCTTTAGGGGCAATTTCGCACCCCTAGGACACGAGAGTACCCTGGACCTCTATCCGCTCCTCCGCCCTCTTTGACAAGGCCGTTGGCAGAATGAGGGTGACTTCTTATGCCGGAAGTCTTCGGCCAGCAATGCTGATTATTTATCAAAATTTAGGCAGTGGTGGGGATCGAACCCGGGACCGAAGACATTTTGATTATGAATCAAAGACGCTACCCCTAGACCACGGGTATTTCGCGATAATACAAAACGTGCTGCCTTTCTTTGAACTTTTTCGGTGTGCTCCGTCAGTCGTATCTGGTAAGGATCCCACACCGCGCAGCAGTACTCTAAAAGAGGACGGACACACGTAGTGTGGGCAGTCTCCTTAGTAGGTCTGTTACATTTTCTAAGAAGCATGGATACCTCTGAGAGTTGAAACAGTGATGGCAGCAGCGAGACAAACAGACAACAGAACAAGACCAGCAGGTATCCTTAGCTATCACACGAGATATTGAATTTAAATAACAGAAGGAGGAAATATATAAATGCAGCCAGTGAAGCAGGGCAAAATGGAATACAGACGTCTAAAAATTCATGTTGACAGGAAGTGCGCAAGGGTTGAGAGGGTATGGCTAGAGGACAAAAGCAAGACTGTAGAAGCGTGCAGGAATGGGGAAAAGATATATAGCAAAATTAAAGAGACCCCTTTGGATGAAAGAAAAGCACCTGTATAAATATCAAGTGTTCACATAGCAAACTTTTAAACAAAGAAGAGTACGCCGAAAGTTGGAGGTAATACGCTATTTGACCAAAAGTGTACGGATACCCCTATGTAAATCAAAAACGACCACTAGATGTCACATGAGTCGGATCCTCCAGTATAAAGGCAGGTGTACTGTGTCGTCATTAGAGAAGCAGTAGCGGCATAAGGGGTTGGTCGCATGGAGTTAAAAACGATGGTGTACAATGATCGAGCAGCTTCCCATAAGCCACATATCCCTGCAGTGAATGCTAGGCGATGCAGAGAGGTCGCCGCTTGACAGTGGGTGACTGGAAACAAGTGATTTGCTGTGGTGATCCACGACAATCCGATGGAACGGTTTGGAATTGGCGCCTGCCTGGAGGGCGTTACCTGCTATCTTGTATAGCGCCAACACTGAAGTGCAGAGGAGGTGGCGGTGTGGCGGTGTTTGTCAATGTTAGGATATTTTCCCATTATTGCGACATGTATTTGGTCTTCTGATCGCTTCTGGGATCCTTCAATTGATCATCTTGTGGGACTTTGGCCAGTTCCTTCCTTGCGCAGAGACGTCGGATGGCCAATGGGCCGGTGTTCCCTCTGCATGGTTGGGTCCGAGCCAGTGTCTCTGGGACGTCGTCCATCTGAAGGGAGTGGAGACGGAGCAGCAATGAGGTCCAGACGGCCATGACACGTCCGACCGTTGCCGGCACACGTGACTTCAGTGGGGATGACCTCGGTTGGTCGTTCGGTCGGTCGTCTCATCGGACGACGTTTATTTGGTCGCCGACCGCTTCTGGGTTCTCTGTGTGTGTCGACTTGTGATTCGTTCTCGTTGTTCCACAGTGACTGGTTTTAGTATTGTTCAAGTTGTTTGTGGAAATGTTTTCGCAGAACCGTGTGTGGCTTGTGTGGTTTGACTGAGCAGTTGTTGTAATGCTGTCTGCATGCTGGAGTGAGTGGGTCGGTTGGGACAGAGCAGTGAGGAAGTTTGTGCGGCTCGAGGTCAAGTGGGGGCTGCTGGCGGCGTGCACACGCTGTCGGATTTGTGAGGCGCTAGCTGCGAGAGCTAAAAAGTTTGTTGCACACCGAACCTGTGTAAGTAGGCTGTCTATGTTTTCTTATTGGCAACGTTACGTAGCGCTCTGTATGAAAATCACTGGCTGTGCTGTGTGCAGTCTGTGGCTAGTTTGCATTGTTGTCTGCCACTGTAGTGTTGGGCAGCGGCAGCTGGATGTGAACAGCGCGTAGCGTTGCGCAGTAGGAGGTGAGCCGCCAGCAGTGGTGGATGTGGGGAGAGAGATGGCGGAGTTTGGAAATTTGTAAGACTGGATGTCATGAACATGTATATTATGGTTTTTCAACACTATTAAGGTAAATACATTGTTTGTTCTCTATTAAAATCTTTCATTTGCTAACTATGCCTATCAGTAGTTAGTGCCTTCCGTAGTTTGAATCTTTTATTTAGCTGGCAGTAGTGGCGCTCGCTGTATTGCAGTAGTTCGAGTAACGAAGATTTTTGTGAGGTAAGTGATTTGTGAAAGGCATAGGTTAATGTTAGTCAGGGCCATTCTTTTGTAGGGATTTTTGAAAGTCAGATTGCGTTGAGCTAAAAAAAATATTGTGTGTCAGTTTAAGCACAGTCTTGTATAAATTGTTCTAAGGGGACGTTTCATACCTGGACACTGAAGTTGAGTGATCAGTTAACCTGTTATGAAACCTCAACTGCTGTGACATCTCTTTGTTCATTGCCGGTTTTTGCTTTTTGAGCTGTTCCCACAAGCAGCAACATATGGTGTGTTGGAGTCAGCGAAATTTTGCAGCCATCTTCCTGTATGGTGTTTAATTATTGAACTGGTTGATACTTATTAGTGAAGTGCACTAGCGCTATCCTCTACCTTGTGGCCGTTAACATTCCAGTTACCTGCCCTGTCTGTTAGTGGAGTTTTCCAGCAGCGTGTTTTTCCTCACCATGTTGATGCTGCCCGGCACGACGCGTAGTTCGACAGCCTTTGGTGATGTTTTTATTTTTTTGAGAGGTTACTGTGCCTTGACTGTTTTTAGACGATAATTTTCAACACGTGGTGATGCTGGTATCTTCGTCCTCGCTGATTTTTCTGTTGTCGTGCTGTTGGTCGGGTGCAAGAGAATTGATTTGGTTGTTCGTCGGACCTTCAGCCGTCCCTGGGTTGGGTTGCCATCCGATTAATTAGTATTACGCTTGGTTGTCTGTCTCACCTAAACTTATGTTACAATTGGCTCCTCAGGCCAACCCTTGGAGCACTTCTGAGCATCACTGTTCTGTTATGTTAGATTGTGATTTTCCTTTATTTATTTATTTATTTATTTATTTATTTATTTAACCTGATCAGATTAGGGCCATCAGGCCCTCTCTTACATCGGACCAGTGTTTCACACATGCAGCATTTCACACATCAGAGTTACATCATGAACATAGTTTAAATGAGAAAATTAGCTTACTCTAGTGACAATATGAATAAAGAGTAGTGACTAAGACCTAATAAAGTAAATGCGGAAGTATTTTTACAACAGTTGCTATACATACAGATTATGATAAAAGCAATAATAATAACAGTAAAACAAAAAATCAAATAATAATGATGAATATGACTAAGACCTAATAAAGTAAATGCTGGCAGTATTTTTACATCAGGTGCTATACATACAGATTATGGTGAAAGCAATAATAATAACAGTAAAAAAAAATCAAATAATAATGACAAACATGAGAAAGAGTGGCAATAATAATGAAGGTTTGTGCAGATGTACATTAATATATTGGTGTGTAAAGTAGATGTTTACTAGTATAGCGAGTTTTGGGTAAGGGAGGTTTAAGGAGGGGGAGAGAGGGAAGTAATGAGGTGAAGTGCACTCATGTACAGAGGAAGGCATTACTGTTGCTTAAGTAGATACGTCATTAACTGTTTTTTGAAGCCGGTCATGTTTTTAAGTTCTCTAACATAACGAGGGAGGTTATTCCAGAGTCGGGTTCCCGCTACTGTAAAGGACTTGGAGAAGGTGACTGAGCGATGCAGTGGAACGGAGAGAATTTTATTATGATGGGAACGTGTGTTTCTGTCATGTTGTTCCGACATGAGTGTTAGGGAAGAGGAGAGATATGAGGGACAGTGTACATTTATAGTCTCAAGAACTGTGCAAGGCCTTCAGCCATCTATTAATTTAGTTTGTTTTAATGTTAAGATAAGGCCTTCAGCCATCTTAAATTAAAACTTTCAATATTCTTGCTTAAACTTTTTTTTTTAAAGAAAAGGAGATTTTGCCGACTGGAAACCCTTATTACTACCCAGGCCTTAAGCCTTGAGTTGTTCTATATTCAGTATGTGGCCTTTGGCCAAACTTTACGTGAAATATTTTAAGGTAAGGCATTCAGCCGTCTTAAATTGAAATTTGAAAAATCACTTGTTTAAAACTTTGGAAATATTTTTCTCTATCTGAAATTCTTGTCATCCAGCCCTTAAGCCTTGAGTTGTTCTATGTTCAGTATGTGGCCTTCAGCCGAATTTAACACGAAATATTTTAAGATAAGGACATCAGCCATCTGAAATTGAAATGTGAATAGTCACTTGCTTAAAACCTTTTAAAATTTTCTTCTCCATCTGAAATTCTTGTTATCCAGGCCTTAAGGCCTATCTCCAGTGTGTGGCCTTCAGCTGAGTCTTTTTGTAAACTTTTTAACTAAGGCCTTCAGCCATGTGTATTCCATAAGTCAGTTTTAATAACTTGTGTTCGGGCCTTGAGCCATATTGTTTTTGAATGCTTTTAAGGGCATGTGTGATTAAGTGTTTTAGCAAAATAAAGTTTGTATGTTTTGTGCAACTGACAGTAACTGATTTTGGCCCCTTTCCACAACTACAGCCTGATCCGCTCTGTCCTGCAAAACCAGATTTCAAGGAGAGGGGAAAGGACTAAGACTTGGGGCATGCTAGCAGAGGGATAGAGAGTACAGGAGTTGGAGCTGTGGATAGTGAAATAGGAGGGACGATGGGAGAGGAAGGAAGCGACGACATGGACAAAATTGATGGGGAGAGCATATTATGGAGTTTTAAGAGGAGTGTGGGATGCCAGACACTGTTGTAGGTCAAGGGAAACAAAAATAGTGGAGCAAGAGAAGATTGGTGAGATTAAGGAGCTGGTCTTCAGCTTAGGAAGCTGATCAGAAGCCACACTGAGTAAGGGGAAGGAGGTGGTGTTGGTTAAGGTGGCAGTGAATATGTGCGGGTCTCAAAAACACGGAGGTGAGGCAGATGATAGGAAGAGGTGTCAGAGGGGGTTTTGTTGTGTTTAGGGAACAGCAGGACATGGGAAGTCTTCCACAGGTTGGGGTAAAATCCAGTGGAGGACATTGAACAGGGTAGCAAGGACAGACAGGAAGGACAGGGGGGATTCATTGAGGTGGCAGCAGCCGACACCATTGTGACCAGGGGCGGTGTGGCATTTGGAGCGGAGGACAAGTGTGATGTCATGTGTGATGATTGGACAGTTGATGTCTGAGGGGGGTAACTGATCCAAGTACTGGAAACAAGGGCAAGCAGTGGGACAGAGGTATCAGTGTAGTCAAGGATGGTGGGGAAGAAGGAGTAATCAAAATGAGGATTGTCAGGAATGGAGAAGACCTCAGCTAGATGGGAAGCAAAATGGTTAGCCTCACTGAGGTTTTCAGGGAAGAGGCAATTGTTGTGGATAAGAGGGAAATGTGGGGTGGGATGGCTACCAGTAAGGCAGTGAAAGGCTGACCAGCACTTGGAGGAGTTGACAGGGAGGGTGATGTTGAGGCATGTGCATATCTGGCACTAGTCCTGGCGTTTCTTTGCCGTAAGGAGGTTCTGGATATGTCGTTGTAATTGCCGGTGGCAGATGAGTGTATCCCAGTCATGGGTGTGAAGGAAGGAGTGGTAGACTCTGCGGCATTCACAAAGAAGAAGGATGGCCTGTGGAGGAAGTATAGGGCGGTAAGGGTGGATGAATTTGGTTTTGAACAGGGGCCTCCAAAGTATCAGTGATGGTCTTCTGAAGGAAGGAAGAGCCATGGGTGACATCAGGACAGTGAAAGATGAGGGGGTGGCTTTCGACCTGTGAAACAATGGATTCCCAGTAGGCATCACAGTCAGCGTGGCGGTAGTTGGGGATGGACATTGGAGGGGCAGTTGGGCAGGGGGCTGCAGGGGGGACCACAGGTGGAGGAGATGGCGAGAAGAACAGGGAGATGGTCACTACCAATGGGATCAAGGACGTTCATGGTGATACAACCAAGGAGGTACGGGGAAGTGAGGATAATCCTTGGTGGAGTTACTTTCAGGACAGATGTGTTGTGGGAGAGGAACCAGGTCACCATACAGGGTGGCAAGGAACTGATACCACTGCCAAAGGGTGGCAGGGTTACAGCTGTGGATGTTGGCGGCAATCACACAGGTGGAGAAGTTACGGTCAACATGGGAAATGAAGTTGTAGGGGAGAGGAGCTGCAGGGCAGATATAGATAGTGGCACAAGTGATGGTGAGGGAGGGAAAAAGATGCTGAGGAGAAGGGGTTGTGGTTGAATGGGGAGATACTTGAGGTGGCCAATAGTGACCCCACCTCAGGCGAGGGGAAAGGGATTGTCAGTGCAGTGAAGGAGATAGGGAGAGGTTGGAGGAAGGTTTCATTAAGGATGAAGGAGTTGACCCAGTGCTGGGATAGGTATTTTTGGCAGGGAGGGAGTGAATGTTTACGTAGAGGAGATGATACTGTTGACACACCAGGGGGTGGAAGTGGGGGAAGAAAGTGGGGAGAGGAAAGAGGGGCTTAAACGAAGCTGTCCAGGCAAGTGAAGATAAAGTGGGCCTGGTTGTGGGAGTAGGTGGCATAGGTATTTAAATGGAAAACAGAGCAGGTGGCAAGGGAAATCTGCTGGAGGGTGTGAAGGCGTTGGAAGGGGTGGATGTTCTGCAAGATGATGGTCAGTAACCGGATGATGTCTTCAGCCATAGGGGGAGGGAACAGGGAATTGTTGGTGGGGATGGGCTGGTCGATGGGGCAAATGAGGACAGTGAGCTCAGGGTTGGGGGAAGGGGTTTGGCTTAGCATTTGGAGGAGTAGGTGGGGTGAGGTTCATTGTAGGTGTTGCAGAAAGGGGGAGAGGCGAGGTTAAGATACTGTTTAAGGATATGGGACGCTTTACAATGGGGGCAGGTGGGAGGATTGAGGAGGGGAACAGGACGGGTCAAAGGGGTGGCAGTTGAAAATCGGCGCTCCCTGTGTGAGGAGCTGATCGATGAAGGAGGTGGACTTAGTAAAGATACGCATGAGGAAGGTAGGGCCAGAGGAGTTGTAAATATGGTAGGCCAAGAGGATGTTCGGGGCAGGGTGAGCTTTCAGTCCCCCAACACTTCTGCCTCCATGATCACAGGGCTTTTTTGTGATCACGGCAGTGAGGGTTGGCGGACAACGAGGTGGTTGGGACTGACAAGGAGAGGAGGATTTAAGGAAAGGGGTGAGGGATGCATGGGGGCCAAAGGTGATGCAGGAAGGCGCTGGAGGAGATCAGTATGGAAAGAGGGAGAGGAGGATTTGATGAGAACAGAGTCTCTGCAAGGGATAGGTTGGCTAATAGGGGCACTGAGGATGTTTTTTCAGATTTCAAGGGTGAGGGTGCTGGCATCTAGGAATTTTGGATCAGGATTGGCAAGGACAAAGGTATACAGGGTGGGGGCTGGGGAGGCGAGAGGAGGGGTGGTATCCATACCAGGAACAGAGGGAAGCAGGGCGGGCAATGGTTTTTTGGAGGAGGAGGTGTAGGTGAGGTTGCCATTTGGGCGCTTGGGCGGGTGTGGCCTGGGAGGAGGGGTGAGAGACTGGATGGATGGGGAGGTGGTGGGAGGCAGGCCCCTCCTGTGAGGTGGATGCACTGGGAATGGAGGTGAGGCACTCTGTGGTGGCGACTGTGGTGCGGATGGCAGTGACTTGGGTGGGGGAAGCAGGAGTAGTTGTAGCAGAGCAGCTGGTGAGGGGGAAAAGTCGTGCCGGAGATAGAAGTGGGAGGGGTAGCAGGGGCAGGGGCAGGGTCAGGAGCAGGAGCACCTTACAGATGGGGATACAGGGACGAGGAGAAGAGACTGTGAGTAGGGGAGGTGGAGTAGATGGGTTAAGCCTGGAGGAAGCACTCCATGAGGTGACGGTGCAGGGGAAGGGGAGGTGTAGATTATGGTGGTAGTGGGGGTGTCCATGACTGAAGGCGTTGTCCACTGGCGACTGGAGCCGCCGAAGTGGGAAAATAACTAAAACGGGAGGCGGCGGCGGCAAACAGCGGGCGGCGGAGAGCACCAGGCGGCGGCGGCGAACTCCGGTTGACAGACAGACAGACGTACGGACTGGTGGACGGCCGGGCGACAACAGCGGCAGGCGGCGGTGAGCAGTGACGGCGGACGGACGGACGCAGGCAGGCAGGAAGGCAAACAGACAGACAGACAGCAATACCGAGGGGCTCTTCCAAAGCGTAGATTCCACCCTGAGTGCAGCACACGCAGCGGAATCCTTCGATTTGGGAGGGGATCCAATCCTCGAGAATGTGACAAGATGTGTATTTTTTCCCTTTTTTTCTTTATTGGATTTTAATTCCCCCTCCCCCCCGTCCAGAGGAAAGGGAGGCAGGCTGCTAGTAGCGTAATATGCTGCTCTACAGCCTACAGAAAAGTTGAAAAACATAATGAGAATAGAAACAAACAAGAAAAACAGGCGATAAAACGGTGACATTGTAAAATAACTGCAAAATGGCGGTAAGTTGTGGAATTTAAAAAATAAAAACACTGCGGTGACGATGTGGATGAAGACACAAGAGAAGAAGACAGGCACAGTTAAAAACACGGTGACAGTCTGGCTTCTGTTCGCATGAGATAAAAAACACAACTAGCGACAATAAGGCGGCTGTTCGCAACTGACAGTGGACGCACAACGCTGAACACTCACTTATAACAGCACAAGGTGACACGGCGGCAGGGGGGGGGGGGGGGGGAGGACCCGGAGCTATGAGGGGGGAAAACGAAAAATGAGGAGCCAATAGTCGTGGACTATATATGCTCAGACTTCAAGAAGACTAATAATTTCCTAAAAGGCGTGTGCTCATAAGTGATAATGTTATCGAAACGATCAGTTTAATAAGTCGTAGTTGTAAAATAAGGACACGAATTCCTTACTGAGGAATGAAGAGGCTGACCCTGGGGAAGGTAGGTTAGGTTCCGGAGACATGTAGGAATGTACAGGGCACTGCTGACATCAAGACTTATCCTAGAAGTTAGACTGAAGGAAGGCAACCCTACAGTCATAGCATCTGTTGACTTCGAGATAGCTTTTGCCACTATTTATTCGACTACACTCTTTGAAAATCTGAAGGTGGAAGGGATAAAATAAAGGGAGCGAAAAGTTATTCAAGTTTTCTTCAGAAACGAGACTGAAGTTATGGCAGTTAAAGGATATAAAAGAGAAGCAGTAGTTGAGGTGCGAGTAAGTCAGAGTCCTAGCCTATCGACATTGTTATTCAGTTTATACTATCGACAAGCAGTAAAGAAAACGAAGGAGAAAACTGTAATAGGAATTACAATCAACGGAAAAGAGAAAAAACTTTGAGATTTGTCTAGGAGGTAATCGTCTCAGAGAGGAGCAATTGAACGGAATGGGAAAATCTAAAAAAGAGATTATAAGATAAACATAGATAAAGTAGAAGAAAGTTAATGGAATGCAGTGGAACTAAACCAGGCGATGCTCTAGGAATTAGATAAGGAAATGAGACACTAAAAGTAGTAGAAGAATTTTGTTAATTGAGCACCAGATTAACTGATGATGACCGAAGTAGAGAAGATATAACATGCTGACTGACAATACTGGAAAATCATGTGTCAAAATGAGAAAGTTGTTAATAAGAATATAAATTTAACTATTTGGAAACCTTTTTGAAGTTACTTGTGTGATAGTGAAACGTGGACGATAAACAGGACAAGAAGAGAATGAAAGCTTTTAATCGAAAAACTAACGAGCAGGTACTGATTCGAACTGGAGAAAAAAGAATTTTCTAGTATCACCTGTTTAAAAAGAGATCCGTTAATAGGAAATATCATGTGGCGTGAAGGAATCTACAGTTTGCTGATGGAGGGAAACGTGGAGGGTAAAAACTGCAGAGGGAGGCCAAGACTCGAATACAGTAAGCGGTTTCAAATGGATGTGAGTTGTAGATATGAAAAGGCATGCACGTGATAGACGAGCTCGGACAGCTGCGAGGAACCAGTATTCCGACTGAATACCACAACAGTAAAAACAGTAACAAGGATTTTAGGACGAACTCTACAATAATTCATGATCACAATACTCCTTTCTTTCTTTATCCCAACGTTCATCCAGTCTATTATGGGATCCGATATGTCAAATTTTATTTTATTATTTAATGGTGTGGAAGAATACCTCATTAACCACTCCTCTAATATATGTAATTTTCGCATAGCACTAATACTTTCATTACATACATCCTGACTTCCGAGTACACAGAGAGTTGATACTGGTCTATCTAAAGGGCCTTTATTTTTAAGCGCTGCATTTAAGCACCTGAGTAGCGAAGGAGGACGACGATCGGTCCCATCCACAGCTGGTGGTCCAGCGACGCCGGCACAGTAGCTCAGCGTTTTCGCTCAGAGGGTTTACTGCCCTCTGTAATAAGAATACTGAGTGGATGGATCAACGATGAACTTGAACGAGTGTCTTGGGGCGTCAGCCCCGAACAAATGCAACAAAATATAACGAACAAAATGAGACCAACAAAAAAAAGTGACTAGCGTTGCTGCCTCCCGGGTTCGATTCTCGGCCGCGTCGCGAATTTTCTCCGCCCGGGGACTGGGTGTACGTGTTGTCATCATCATTCAGAAAAGTGGCGATACTGAACGGTGAAGAAATTGGGATTTTGAACGGGCGCCGATAACCACGCAGCTGAACGCCCCACAAACCAAATCTTATCGTGACTATCATCACTCGCGTTTTTCAAAGTAATCATTTCCTCCTCGCACAAATGTAAAAGAGCAATAGCCGCCAGGATAACCGCTAACCGGGATTCGGGTGAAGACCCTGCCCCAGATCGAACGCGCTTTGCGGATTAACGACAGAGGCTGGTGGGCCGACCAGCCTGGATGTGACTTTTAAGTGGTTTCTCACACCCATCTATGTCAATACCGGGCTTATACTCGCGTCCCGCCTCAGATACACGCTACGCAAACATTTAGAAAAATGTTATCACACTTGGAACACGAGATTTACACAAGACGCAGACGGGAAGGCTACACAGATTCCGTCCAAGAGGGAGTGGTGGCGCTAGGGAGCGCTTCCAGCCTCCCCGTGTCACTGCCACTGCCCCAACCCGTATAACAATGCCGACCCCGTAGAGAATCGGGAAGAGCGAACAGGAGAGGACAAACATATAAGGTTATACAGAAGTAGTTACCTCACTTACCAGTTTAGGTTTATTAGCACTCGTGATAATCTGTCGTTAGTACACTTCACAGAATTATCCAGCAGTGGTGGCCTGTGCATGTTAATACATAGTTTGACACGTTCCCCATCTCGCAAGGCTCTCCTTCGTGATGGGATTTGCTCAACACGATGTGTGAATGAATGAATGAAGGCACCTAGAACTCACGCTCGGCACCCAGAGCTCTAGTTCCTACTACACTTAACGGCAAATAGCTGTAAGATGAATTATACGATGTTACACCCATTGTTCCTCATGCCACGTCTGTAATTTTACGAAAACAATTAAGATCAATTTGAGTAGTACAGGGTGATTATACACTACTGGCCATTAAAATTGCTACACCACCAAGATGACGTGCTACAGACGCGAAATTTAACCGACAGGAAGAAGATACTGTGATATGCAAATGATTAGCTTTTCAGAGCATTCATACAAGGTTGGCGCCGGTGGCAACACCTACAACGTGCTGACATGAGGAAAGTTTCCAACCGATTTCTCACATCGTATAATTCATCTTACGGCTATTCGCCGTTTAGTGTAGTACGAACTAGAGCATTGGCTGCCGAGCGTTAGTTCTAGGTGCCTTCATTCATTCATTCACACATCGTGCTGAGCAAATCCCATCACGAAGGAGAGCCTTGCGAGATGGGGAACGTGTCAAACTATATATTAACAAGCACAGGCCACCACTGCTCCAGTTGACCGGCGTTGCCTGCTGAAACATTGTTGTGATGCCTCGTGTAAGGAGGAGAAATGCGTACCATCACGTTTCCGACTTTGATAAAGGTCGGATTGTAGCCTATCGCGATTGCGGTTCATAGTATCGCGACACTGCTGCTCGCGTTGGCCGAGGTCCAATGACTGTTAGCAGAATATGAAATCGATGGGTTCAGGAGGGTAATACGAAACGCCGTGCTGGATCCCAACGGCCTCGTATCACTAGCAGTCGAGATGACAAGCATCTTATCCGCATGGCTGTAACGGATCGTGCAGCGACGTCTCGATTCCTGAGTCAACAGATGGGGACGTTTGCAAGACAACAACCATCTGCACGAACAGTTCGACGACGTTTGAAGCGTGGACTATCAGCTCAGAGACCATGGCTGCGGTTACCCTTGACGCTGTATCACAGACAGGAGCGCCTGCGATGGTGTACTCAACGACGAACCTGGGTGCACGAATGGCAAAACGTCATTTTTTCGGATGAATCCAGGTTCTGTTTACAGCATCATGATGGTCGCATCCGTGTTTGGCGACATCGAGGTGAACGTACATTGGAAGCGAGTATTCGTCATCGCCATACTGGCGTATCACCTGGCGTGATGGTATGGGGTGCCATTGGTTACACGTCTCGGTCACCTCTTGTTCGCATTGACGGGACTTTGAACAGTGGACGTTACATTTCAGATGTGTTACCACCCGTGGCTCTACCCTTCATTCGATCCCTGCGAAACCCTGAATTTCAGCAGGATAATGCACGACCGCATGTTGCAGGTCCTGTACAGGCCTTACTGGTTACAGAAAATGTTCGATTGCTGCCCTGGCCAGCACATTCTCCACTCACCAACTGAAAACGTTTGGTCAATGGTGGCCGAGCAACTGGCTCGTCACAATACGCCAGTCACTACTCTCGATGAACTGTGGTATCGTGTTGAAGCTGCATGGGCAGCTGTACCTGTACACGCGATCCAAGCTGTGTTTGACTAAATGCCCAGGCGTATCAAGGCCGTTATTACGGCCAAAGGTGGTTGTTCTGGGTACTGATTTCTCAGGATGTATGCACCCAAATTGCGTGAAAATGTAATCGCATGTCAGTTCTAGTATAATATATTTGCTCAATGAATACCCGTTTATCATCTGAATTTCTTCTAGGCGTAGAAATTTTAATGGCGAGTAGTGTAATTAAAGTTAAACTGCCAAAGGCCTATAGAAATAATACCATTGGTCAGAATGACTTCAAATTGCAACGGAATATTATCGGAGACGGGGAAAAACGTATGGCAGAAGAAAAATACATAGTTACAAAATCTAGCAATAGATGGCGCTGTGAGCATCATAACTTAATAGTGGTCGGCTACAAAAGACTAATGAATTATACAACAATGCCTAAGGTGTACGTTTGACACTAAACAAACAGTACCACTCAGTGTGCATGGTGAACAGGTGTGATATTGTTAGTTACGTAAACCCATTCACCACCGCTGGGTCATATCACATCGGATGGGAATAATCGGTTTTTAGTTGTCCTGAGGCTAAAAACCGTGTAAAAACCATTCATCCAATCGATTTTTAACTGCCTTGAGGTTAAAAACCGCATAAAAAGCATGACTCAAAATCAAATCGGATTATTAATTTCCATGTGACTGGCGCAAAACATGTTCAATGTGCTGTCCACCGTTTTCTTCAACAAGTTGAAATCGAGAAACAGTATGTTAGAATGTTCTACAACTGATGGAAGTGTTTCCAGGGCCACGTTCAGAATGTGTTGTGCAATGCGTGCCTTCGATGCTGCTAAGTTTGCAATCGGAACACTCAACACAACATATGAAGAAGCTATCTCTTCTTTCGGACATGTCCGAAAGAACAGATACCATCTTCATATAGTTAAGGCTAACCAGCCATTGACCTTCTTCAGTGCTGGATGCACACGCATTGCCCCAACTTTTACGGGACTCGGTAAGATTGTCTGCCGCGAGTAATGAGTGTAATGGGCAGGGACATTACGAATGTAGTGTGTGGACATTAAGTTGGGAATGTGGATCTCACGGGGAGCGTGCAAGGGATAAGTCCCTGCAGTCGCACTATCCTCTGTGCCTTCGGTGGCTCAGATGGATAGGGCGCCTTCCACGTCAGCTGGAGATCCCGGGTTCGAGTCACGGTCATGACACACATTTTCAACTGTCCCCGTTGATGTATATCAACGCCTGTCGACAGCTTAGGGTCTTGATTTAGTTCTCATTTCACTCAACGCAACATCTTTCAGATAGCCCCACAGCCAGAAGTCACACGGATTCAGATCAGGAGATTGGGACGGCTAGGCTGTATGGAAACGGCGGCTGATAATTCTAGCATTTCCGAAATGCCGCTTCAGTAGCTGCTTAACTGGATTTGCAATATGCGGAGGTGCGCTATTTCTCATGAAAATGATCCCATCCACACATCCACGCTGTTGGAGAGCTGGAATGACGTGGCTGCGCAGAAGACACTCATAGCGCTCACCAGTGAGGGTACAGGTAACAGGACCGGAAGCACCTCTCTGTTCGAAAAAACGTGGCCCTATGGTCAATGATGTCGTAAACCCGCACTACACAGTGACCTTTTCAGGACGAAGTGGTACTGGCTGGTTTGCGTGTGGATTTTCAAAGCCCCATATTCGACAATTCTGTGTATTGACATATCCTGTCAGATGGAAGTGGGCTTCGTCTGCCCACAAAATCTTCCACGGCCAATCATTGTCCACTTCCATGCGAGCAAGAAATTCTAAAGCAAAGGTCTCTCTTGCTGGCAGGTCAACAGTAAGCAACTCGTGCACATGGGCGATTTTTAATAGATAGCAAAGAAGGATGTTTCGTAGGATTTTACGCACCGTGCTCACGGATATGTCCAATGTTCGGGCAATTTTTCCGTGCACTACAGGTCTGCACACCACCACTCGTCTCCTCCTGCATCGCTGTGGCCACTGCTTCCACTGACGTCGAATCAATTCGTTCCCTCCCTGTACCAGGTTGCACACGAAACGAACCCGTCTTTTCGAATTTTCGAATCATTTTCTCCAGACCCACGACAGTCATCGGACCAACGCCTTCTTTTTTTTTTTAACCCTTCAGTGTCTGGGACTTCTGCAGAGCGACATGTGCACAGTCATCATTCTTGTAACACAGCTTTAGAAGCAGAGCGCGACCTTTCATTGAGACTGACATGGCGAACGTCGCAGACGCGAAAGGACGAAAATCCTTGTACCCGGCGTATTTACTTCAATGGATCGTGCGCATAGCAGGTGTTTTCATTTACTTCATTTACGTTCAAAATGGCTCAAATGGCTCTGAGTACTATGAGACTTAACATCTGAGGTCATCAGTCCCCTAGAACTTAGAACTACTTAAACCTAACTAACCTAAGGACATCACACACATCCATGCCCGAGGCAGGATTCGAACCTGCGACCGTAGCAGTCGCGCGGTTCCGGACTGAAGCGCCTAGAACCGCACGGCCACCACGGCCGGCTTCATTTACGTATTCTGACACATATAGCGCCATCTATTGATCAATTTTCACACTATTTTTTTTCCCTCTGCCATACGTTTTCCACCTTCTCCGATAATATTCCGTTCCAATTTGACGTCAGTCTGACCAGTGGTGTTATTTCGAAATAATCACCGTGTATAGGTATTACTGTTACCATATTGTTACAGGACGTACGCAAGAAGTGATATACAGTGTAAGTAGGCTGTTTAGGTTTTCTTATTGGTAACGCCACGTAGTACTGTGTTTGAAAATCACTGGCTGTGCTGTGTGCAGTCTGTAGCTAGTTTGCATTGTTGTCTGCCATTGTAGCGTTGGGCAGTTGGCTGTTAACAGCGCGTAGCGTTGCGCAGTTGGAGGTGAGCTGCCAGCAGTGGTGGATGTGGGGAGAGAGATGGTGGAATTTTGAGAGCGGACGATCTGCACGTGTGTCCATCAGGGACAGTAAATTTGTAATATTGAATATCATGAACTGATATATATATTATGACTTTTGAACAATATTAAGGTAAATACATTGTTTGTTCTCTATCAAAATCTTTCTTTTGCTAACTATGCCTATCAGTAGTTAGTGCCTTCAGTAGTTTGTATCTTTCATTTAGCTGGCAGTAGTGGCGCTCGCTGTATTGCAGTAGTTCGAGTAACGAAGATTTTTGTGAGGTAAGTGATTTGTGAAACGTATAGGTTAATTTAGTCAGGGCCATTCTCTTGTAGGGATTATTGAAAATCAGATTGCGTTGAGCTAAAAATATTGTGTGTCAGTTTAAGCACAGTCATGTATAATTTTTCTAAGGGGACGTTTCATATGTCGGCCCTTAGCCAAGGATGGCTCACTGGAATCTTCTGATTTTTTCTTGTAGTTTGTGTAATTAGTGTAGCTTTTGTTTATTGCTAGCGCGTAATTGTAGAGGGAATCTCCTTTGTAGTTGCAGTCTTTCATTATTGTACAGTCAAACAGTTGTGGCATGCATGTAGATTTGCACCAAGTATTTCGCAGCTGCGCTTGAAATTAACTAGATATTATTTTCAGTGCTATGTTAATGTGTTCTCTTATTTTTGCTCTTCAAATTGTGCTTTTCTGTGTTATCGTGTGAAATATTGTGACAATAATGGCGTGTCAAAAACGTAACACTAGGCTCCAAAGTAAACTGAGAAATAATAGTGACGTCGAGCGTAGCTTATCAGCACCACTGTGTAGTGACTTAACAGACATTCGAAGTAGTAATTTGGTAATTGTGCATAGGGAAATGGAGCGGGCGGCAAATAATGGTGTAGACAGTGAAACAAGTAGTGAACAGGGAAGCATGATCGATCGATCGGTCGGCAACAGATCGCCTCAGGAATCCGAAATGACAGAACACAATATTGCAAAAACTGTAGACTCAGGTTTTGGGTCCTCCCCGTTTTCTAAAATGAGTCAAGACACATTTTCTGCTTGTCAAAATGTGAATGTTGCCGGTGAAAATGCACTGCCAAAAAGCATAGAGAAACAGATTCCTGACACTAATACATTATTATTGCAGTTAATGCAACAAATGGAACAAAATCAGAGACAAACACAGCAAAAGCTTCAAAAGTTAGACACAATGGAACAAAATCAGAGACAAACACAGCAAAAGCTTCAGAAGTTAGATACAGTGGAACAAAATCTTCGGAAGTTAGACACCACGCTTGAACAAACACGTGAAGATTTAACTACTGAGTTACATAACATTGAATCGAAATGTCAAAAAGTCTGTAATGATGTAAAAACACAAATTTGTTAGCATTTTCAACCTATTTTTTCGCGGCATGAAAATGCATTACAGAATCACGAAGCAGCCATAAAAGAACTGCAAACTATAGTTCATGAAAATCATGAGACCTTGCAAGCTAAAATTGACACAGCTGCTTCTACCGATTCGGTTACGCAACTTGCAAAACTCAGGAAAACTTAAAGGACACAGTAGATACTCTGAAAATTGGTTCAGAAAGACACATGGAGGAAATTAGTTCATTATCAGAGAAAGTAGTTGAACTTTCAGATCAGCTAAATAATTTATCTACGAAGGTAGATGATAATCTGAATGACACAAAACCGGTAGTCTTTATTGTCACAGAGGAGTGTGAACAAATTAGGAAATTCAAACAAAATCAGAATCAAATTAATACGCAACACCAAAGAGAAATCCGCGAAGTACAAGATCAGTTGATACAGGTAATACAAGAATTACATATTTCAGAGGACTCTCGCGCTCCAATACGGGAAGAGGGACATAGAAATACGAAACAGCCACAAAATAATAACACAGGGCACTTCGGAAGTTATGAAAGAAATTGGCAAGGTACACCAAATTTTGAGATGGAACCGTCGAAACTGCGTAACAGTGACCGACATGCGACTCGCCGACATGATGATTTTGACTATAAGCTGTTTATTACTACACGTAAACTCAAAACATTTAAGAATTCCGGCAATGACATTCATCCACAAGCGTGGCTTCATCAATTCTCTCATTGTTTTCCTCCCAACTGGTCATTAGAGCACAGATTAGAATTTATGTGTGGCTACTTAGAGAATGAACCAGCTTTAAGAATGCGATCGGTCATTCACGATTGCCACAGTGAAGGAGAATTTTACCATGCCTTCCTCTCAGCATATTGGTCGCAAGCCACACAAGACCGAGTAGAACATAGCGTCATAATGATGAAACATTTTGAACAATGTGAATCTTCCAGCCTTGTGAAATATTTTGAAGACATGTTGCACAAGAATCAGTACCTGTCAAACCCATACAGCCCCTCAGAACTCATCCGCATTTGCTTAATCAAATTGCCTGAACATTTACGACATATTATTTTGGCAGGACGTTGCAAAGACGGCATTGAAGCTTTTCAGGGACTTTTACAAGAATTGGAAGTTGATACTGACAATCGCGGAACGTGAAAACAGGAGCACAACAATTACAGGCCACATCTGTCACAATTCCGCGATGACAGAAATAATAAATGGACACGACAAGGCTATTCTTACAACGTAAATCGTGACCAAAACAGACACCACCCGTATGACAACCATTGGCTGAGTAGTAATAATTACAGGGAAAGATCACCTCTCCGCGGTAGTGACTATTGCAGAGACAATCAGAGAAACAGACAATGTGGGAGCCAAAACAATTATTATCAAGGGAGACAGAATAACTTCAGACACAACGGTTCTCCGCACAGTTACGATGCAGGGAGAAGTTCTCCACCACGTGACCGACAAGAAATTAATTACAGAAATTACCAACATGACGACAGACGATATAATTATAACAACAGACCTGAATTGTATCAGAACTGGTGGGATTCAAACAGGGCTGGGCCCTCTCGGCAAGGTGAATTTGTAGAAGTTAGGTCTCCTAATCCCAACAACGATGCACGCCAACAAAGGGATAGCAGACAATGACTCTCACCGCAGGCAGCCACGTGCGCTGGCTGTCTCAGAGAAAAATAACATAGACGCTAACCTTGAGAAAAATTTGAGCATTCTTTACCGATGTACCATATACCACATGATAATTCCGTTGAAGCTGAGGTCTGCATAGTAGGAAGAGTAAAGGCTTGCACCACATTTCGCATGTAACACCGTTTATAGAAAGATAATCTGCTTTTTAACTTAAGTCTTTCCAATAAAATTTTTCACTTCACGCTACTAGTACAATTTGTCACACTTAGAAACTGTTAACATGCAACAATGTTTTGAAGTTAACTATCCAGTCTAGAACCTAGGGAACATATTTAGACAGTATTTACAAATGCATTGTTATAGTGAACAGACGACACAGTGTTATTGTGTGTGTACATTCTTGCTTGTTAGTTGCACGATTACGTAATGACTATAAAGCTTACATGCTTAGAACATATAATGGTACTGCTAATGAGATTTTAATGCAACATTTTGGTTTACTTGAAAATACATTCTGGATTTAAAGTACTTTCTGTGAGATACCAGATGACACAGTGGTTAGTTAATGTGACAGCTACACGATTTCATCACGACGCTGCTAATGAGTGACAATTTACAATGTTGGTTTTTGCGGTGTTTCTGTTTTACATCTGCACCGTTTTTCTGTATTATTCTGGAAAGTAAAACATGTTTTAGTAGTAACTTTTGTGGCATAGCTACAATGAGACAGCCTTTTCCATAGCACAACAATACGTTACAGTACATTACTTTCTTCATCGCGGCAATAAGCATAATAACTACGATATCTATACGTAAAGCATTTCACTTTTGTTTATGATGAGGCGAGTACATTGACTTTAGCAGAACTTTGCTTACAGAGGACGATAACTACGACACTTCCACAGAATTATCTTACAGCAAGACGCACATTTAGCGCTACAGGACACGCATTTGAGTGATTAATTTTGTATTTAAAACATTTATTTTTAAAGATTTTTGAATCACAAAGATACAAAGAAAGTTTTCAGTGATATATTTCAATCGATTGCTGTAATCTGTAACACCTGAGGGTATAATTACATTAATCTTCAGGGGGGTACACACTTACTTTGTGTACCATGTGTGTGGCAAACACAAGGAGCCCTAGCTAATTTGGTATTTGCTTATACAACTTTAGACATCGGTACCATATTCCTCTAAAACAGAATTACATAGCTATCTGATTATTTGACAGAGAAACAAACATCTTTTTACTACATCAGTGACACATGTTTACACAATTACATAGTTGGCTAACTTCACACTTATGAAACTGTATTTTGTCTTTACTTTGTGAACTGTTCATATTTTTTCGGAACCATGTGATACTATGAGAGCTTTGAATGATGTACTTGGTATGGGATCATGATTTTTAAAGTACGTTTGAGGTAGATGACACTATTGAAATGAGCAGAGAATTTTCTTTAGGTTTTGAAATTATTGCAGAAAGCTACGACGTTTTTGAGATTTGGCTGAGTTTTTATGATGTTATTATTATGATGACAATGTGTATTATGCTGCTGAGGTATGTTTATGATCAATAAGCTGATGCTACATGAGGAATTTGATTATGCTATGTATCTGTTATGATGAAATATTGAAGAAGTGTCGACGAATATGTATATGTGTAATAATGTAAGGAATAATGAGTAGTGGTTAGGGACTCTGGATTGTGAAAAAGATTGTTGGAAGCCAAGAATCATACTTTAATAATTATGAAATGTATGTAAATGCGTGAATGTATTACAATGCCGACGAAAATTTTTTGGACACTGTTATATTTACAGGATTTTGTTTCTACATATTTGTAACGCAAATTCTCGACCTGTGAAATTTTTATATGAGACTGTCATTGTAGCGGAAACTGCTGCCGTAAATATTTCAGTAAGAAAGGTAAGTGACCTTGACGTAATGCGTTTTGGGCGCCTACCTGAGAAATAGTCGTCTGACAAAAGAAAGTCATTAGGTGGCGAAAAGAAAGAAGCCATTATCCTCGCTATTGACATTTCTTTGTCGAAAGCATCGCATATACGACACACTCAAACTTTAAAACATATGATTACACTGTGGAGCCCTTAATTTATGATATTTACTAAAATGCCTAATGAAATGATGAGAAACATTTTACATCTATTGTCTTTCTAGTTGAGAGATGGCTCATTTCGTTTAATATCTAGTTTCTAGCTGCACTGCAGCATTGGTTAAAATAAAATTTTATAGATGTACTAATATAGATATTTTCTGCCTACAGATCCAGTAAAGAATAATATTATGATGTACTTTCTTAGAAAAGAGAGCACAAATAGACATTTCCCTTCACAGGAATTACAAACATAATTTTTTCAACGATTTGGTAACTTGTTTCGTAGAGTAAGTCAAGGTAATGCATCACTCTAGTGTTAAGATGTGACATAGGTATTAGACATGGCCAGCTTTACTGTAATATTTTTTCTGCTTGAGCTTTGTCATGTTTAGGTATAAGTTATTGCATTTGCTGCTGCTGCTTGCCAGGCATAGTGCTATTAAATTTCACTTTGTATTACTCTGTTAAGCCAGTTTTACTACTGATTTATTTTTCTTTTTTCTGCACATTGGCTCATATTAGTGATAATGTTGCATTTGCTTTGCTAACTTATATATATTGCTGCTTGCTTTGCCAATTTGAATTTTTTGTCATTGCTGTTTGTGCTAATTGCTTTGTGCTGCTGCATTGCCTCGTCCCTTAGTTTAGCATCTGAGCTCAGTAGATTTAAGTTAGCTTAAGATGGGGTACGCTATATAAGAGAACGAGTTGTGATGAATTGGAAGAAATGCATTGAGAAGCTATAAGAAAATGGTTTGGCCAAAAAAAGTAGTGTACAGTGGAGAAAAACTATTTTTGAAAGAGGATGTGAACAGAATACAGAAAGCATGCTTGGATAGGATTTTTTTGGTGGAAACAAATGTTGAAATAAGAGGAAAGATCTACGGAATGAAGTTTTGGGTTGGACTGCAGTACCAAATGTCACACTGAAAACAAACCCTGTCCTGTACTTCTGTGTTATTATGCTATGTGAATTTGTGTTTTTCCTGTCTTTATGTGTTTAGCTAATAAGAGTTATGTTGTAGAATTTTTCTATTAATATGTTATTTACTTTGTAGAGATGTTTAGACATTATTTATTCTGTTCTGTTTCAATGCTCATATGTGAGATTAATGTTTCGAAAACTATTCTCATTATTTTATATATTTACTTATGTCATAATTCCTATAACACTGATGTATATGTTTATTTCTATTCTTTTGTAAAGCCTGTATTACTACAAATGTTATCTGTATTATTATGTTTTTAATGATGTTTTCTGTATCTTTGCAATTGTATTCTCATGTTATAAAATTGTAATGGACACCAGTTCAGCAAATTAAGTAACTTGTAAGCATTCATTTCAGTGCACATGTTTCTGTTGGTCATAGTAATGCACAATATGTGAGAAGTTGGGACTGTTAGTGTTTGCACATGTGTTAATAATTCAGCAAGGGACAGGTTAACAGTGTAAGTAGGCTGTTTAGGCTTTCTTTATGTAAGTTTGCTGTTTATGTTTTTTATTGGCAACGTTACATAGCACTCTGTATGAAAATCACTGGCTGTGCTGTGTGCAGTATGTGGCTAGTTTGCATTGTTGCCTGCCATTGTTGTCATGAACTGCTATAGCTGGATGTGAACAGCAGATAGCGTTGGGCAGTTGGAGGTGAGCCGCCAGCAGTGGTGGATGTGGGGAGAGAGATGGCGGAGTTTTGAAAAATGTCATGAACTGCTGTATATATTATGAATCTTGAGGTAAATACATTGTTTGTTCTCTATTAGAATCTTTCATTTGCTAAGACTATCAGTAGTTAGTGCCTTCCGTAGTTTGTATCTTTTATTTAGCTGGCAGTAGTGGCGCTCGCCGTATTGCAGTAGTTCGAGCAACGAAGATTTTTGTGAGGTAAGTGATTTGTGAAAGGTATAGTTTAATGTTTGTCAGGGCCATTCTTTTGCAGGGATTTTTGATAGTCAGATTGCGTTGCGCTAAAAACATTGTGTGTCAGGTTAAGCACAGTCTTGTACAATTGTTCTAAGTGGACGTTTCACATGTAAAATTAGTTCTAAGGGGACGTTTCATATGTCGACCCTTAGCCTAGGATACCTCACTGGAATCTTCTGATTTTTTCTTGTAGTTTGTGTATTTAGTGTAGCTTTTGTTTATTGCTAGCGCGTAATTGTAGAGAGAATCTCCTTTGTAGTTGCAGTCTTTCATTGTTGTAATGTAAAACAGTTGTGGCATGCATGTAGATTTGCAACAAGTATTTCGCAGCTGCGCTTGTAATTAACTACATATTATTTTCAGTGCTATGTTAATGTGTTCTCTTATTTTTGCTATTCAAATTGTGCTTTTCTGTGTTATTGTGTGAAATATTGTCACAATAATGGCGTGTGAAAAACGTAACACTCGGCTCCAAAGTAAAATGAGAAACGACAGTGAAGACGAAAGCAATGTGTTAGCGCCACTGTGTAATGAGTTAACTAATGTTCAAAGTAGTAATTTGGTAACTGTGCATAGGGAAATGGAGCGGGCGTCAAACAATGGCGTAGACAGTCAAACAGGTAGTGAACAGGGAAGCATTATCGATCGATCGGTCGGCAACAGCTCGCCTCAGCAATCCGAAATGATAGGACACAATTTTGCAAATACTGTAGATTCAGGTTTTGCGTCCTCGCCGTTTTCTCAAATGAGTCAAGACACATATTCTGCTTGTCAAAATGTGAATGTTGCTGGTGCAAATGCACTGCCGAAAAGCGTAGAGGAACAGATTCCAGACACTAATGCATTGTTATTACAATTAATGCAACAAATGGGACAAAATCTTCAAAAGTTAGACACAATGGAACAACACCAGAAACAAACACAGCAACAGTTACACACAATGGAACAAAATCAGAGACAAACACAGCAAAAGCTTCAAAAGTTAGACACCACACTTGAACAAACACGTGAAGATTTAACTACTGAATTACATAACATTGAATCGAAATGTCAAAAAGTCTGTAATGACGTAAAAACACAAATTTGTGAGCATTTTCAGCCTATTTTTTCGCGGCATGAAAATGCATTACAGAATCACGAAGCAGCCATAAAAGAGCTGCAAACTATTGTTCATGAAAATCACGACACCTTGCAAGCTAAAATTGACTCAGTTGCATCTACCGATTCGGTTACGCAACTGGCAAAAACTCAGGAAAACTTAAAGAACACAGTAGATTCGATTTCAACACAAATGGACACTCTGAAACTTGGTTCAGAAAAACACACTGAGGAAATGTGGTCACTATCGGAGAAAGTAGCTGAACTTTCGGATCAGGTCACTAACTTATCTACAAAGGTAGATGATGATCTGAATGACACAAGACCCGTAGCCTTCACTGACACAGAAGAGTATGAACAAATAAGAAAATTCAAACAAAATCAGAATCAAATTAATACGCAATACAAAAGAGAAATGCGGGAAGTACAAGATCAGCTGACACAGGTAATACAAGAATTACATATTTCAGAGGACACTCGCGCTCCAACACGGGAAGAGGAACTTAGAAATACGGAAAAGCCACAAAATAATAACACAGGGCATTTCGGTAATTATGAAAGCAATTGGCAAGGTACACCGAATTTTGAGATGGAACCGCCGACACGACGTAACAATGAGCGATATGTGACTCGCCGACATGATGACTTTGACTATAAGCTGTTCATTACTACACGTAAATTCAAAACGTTTAAGAATTCTGCCAACGACATTCATCCACAAGCGTGGCTCCATCAATTCTCTCATTGTTTCCCTCCCAACTGGTCACTGGAGCACAGGTTAGAATTTATGTGTGGCTACTTGGAGAATGAACCAGCTGTAAGAATGCGATCGGTCATTCACGATTGCCACAGTGAAGGAGAATTTTACCATGCCTTCCTCTCAGCATATTGGTCTCAAGCCACACAAGACCACGTAAAACATAGCATCATAATGATGAAACACTTCGAACAATCTGAATTTTCCAGTCTTGTGAAATATTTTGAAGACATGTTGCACAAGAATCAGTACCTGTCAAACCCATACAGCCCCTCAGAACTCATCCGCATTTGCTTAATCAAACTGCCCGAACATTTGAGACATATTATTTTAGCAGGACGTTGCAAAGACGACATTGAAGCTTTTCAGGGACTCTTACAAGAATTAGAAATTGACACAGACAGTCGCGGGATGCGAAAACAGGAAAACAATCACTACAGGTCACATCCGTCACAATTCCGTGACGACAGAAACGATAACTGGACGCGACAAGGCTATTCTCACCACATAAATCGTGACCAAAATAGACACCACCCATATGACAACCGTTGGCAGTGTAATAGTTACAGGGAAAGATCACCTTTCCGTGGTAATGACTATCACAGATACAATCAGAGAAACAGACGATATGGGAACCAAAACAATTATTATCACGGGAGACAGAATAACTTCAGACGCAACAGTTCAGCACGCAGTTACGACTCAGAGAGAAATTCTCCAGCACGTGACAGACAAGAAAGAAACTATGTAAACTACCGACAAAACGACAGACGTGAATTTCATCAGAACTGGCGGGTTTCTAACAGAGCTGGGCCCTCTGGGCAACGTGAATTTGTGGAAGTTAGGCCTCCTAATCCCAGTAACGGTGCGCGCCAACAAAGAAACAGACAATGACTCACACCGCAGGCAGCCGCGTGCGCCCGCTGGCTTAGGGAAAAATAACATTGACGCTAACCTTGAGCAAAGTTCCAGTATTCTTTACGGACGACTACCGCATGATAATTGCATTCAAGTTGAAATTCTGCGTACTGAGAAGCGTAAAGGTTTACACCACATTTCTCATGTAAAACCATTTATTGACAGATAATCTGCTTTTAACTTAGTCTTTGCAATTTTCACTTCACGCTACTTGCACAATTTGTCACACTGAGAAACTGTTAACATGCAACATTTTGGTTTGCTTGAGAGTGGATTCAGGATTTGAAGTACTTTCTGTGAGATTCAAGATGACTTAGTATTTGGTTTCTTTGACAGCTACACGATTATATCACGATGTTACTAATGAGTGACAATTTACAATGTTGCTTTTGCGGTGTATCTGTTTTATATCTGCACAGTTTTTTGTGAATTCTTCTATAAAGTGAGACATGTTTTAGTGGTGACTTTTGTGCTATTGCTACAAGGAGACAGCCTTTTCCGTAGGACAACAATACGTTACAGCACAGTACTTTCCTCATCACGGCAATAAGCGTAATAACTAAGTTATCTATACGCAAAGCATTTCACTTTGTGTATCATGAGGTAAGTACATTGACTTCTGCAGAGCTTAGCTTTCGGAGGACAATAACTACGACACTTCCCAGAGATTATCTTACAGCAAGCGCATTTAGCGCTACAGGACACGTATTTAAGTGATTAATTTTGTACTTAAAACATTTATTTTTAAAGATTTTTGAATTACAAAGAAAGTTTTTCGTGATACATTTCATTCCATTGCTGTAATCTGTAACACCTGAGGGTATAATTACAATAAACCTCAGGGGGGTACACGCCTACTTTGTGTACCATGTGTTTGGCAAGCACAAGGAGCCCTAGCTAATATGGTATTTGCTTATACAATTTAACACATCGGTAACATATTTCTCTAACACATAAATTACACAGCTATCTGATCATTTAACGGAGAGAGACAAACTTGTTTATTTCGTCAGTGACAGATGATTACGTGATTACACCGTTGGATAACTTCACACTTAAGAAATTGTACTTTGTCTGCACTTTGTGAACTGTTCATAATTTTTTTTGAAACCATTGTGATACTATGAGAACTTTGAATGATGTATTTGGTAAGGGAGTATGATTTTAAAGTACGTTGGAGGCAGATGACACTTTTGACATGAGCAGAGAATTTTGTTAGGTTTTGAAATTATTGGAGGAAGCTACGACGATTTTGAGATTTGACTGAGGTTTTATGATGTTATTTTTACGACGACGATGTGTATTATGCTGTTGAGGTATGTTTATGTCAATAAAATTCTTGACCTGTGAAATTTTGTATATGAGACTGTCACTGTAGCGGAAACTACTGTCGTAAATATTTCCGTAAGAAAGTTAAGTGACCACCTGCACATAATGTGACGTGGGCACCCAGGTGTGTCAGACACCTGGAGAACAAGCCTTTTCAGACGCTCAGGTAGAAAAGAAAGCCATTAGGGTGTGCCAGAGGCACAGGTGGAAGAGAAGGACAAAAGGAGGCCATTAAACTCGCTGTTGACAATTCTTTGTAGAGGGCATCGCTAATGCGACACGCTCGTTACTTGAAAACATATGATTTTTGTAATGCGTTGTGGGCACACAAACACCTGGAGAACAAGCCATTAGGGAGTGCCTTTCATCGCTAATGCGACACCCTCGTTACTTAAAAACATATGATTACTCGCACTTTGTGCTAATTATTGAAATGCTTATGAATTGATGGGAAATATTCGTACATCTGCACACCTGATTATGACAAGTGTCTTTTTACGAGAGTTGAGAGCAATTAACTTATGAAACGAAATGCCACATGACTATTGAATGATATTTTTATGCTTTGCTTTTCGTAGTTGCTTATTTCATTTGATATCTGGTTTCCAGCTGTGTTACAGCATTGCTTTGATAAAATAAAATGCATTTGATAATGTGAACTCTTTCTGTCAACAGATCTATTAAATAATTATTTTATGATCCACATTCTTTAAAAAAGGAGCACTTGGAAAGGAAAGAACAATAAGAAGGAACTAGTAACTGGACACATAGTTTTCTTTTCAAGTACATGGTAATATTTTTTTTTACAATAAGTTGTTATGGTGCACCACTTTAATTACATAGACATTAAGATGTGAATATACATTTCCCTTGTCTGCATTATCGTCTTTACTGTAATATTTTTTCTGCTTGAGCTATGTCATGTTTAGGTATAAGTTGCTGCTGTTTGCCAGGCATAGTGTTACTGAATTGTACTTTGTGTTACTCTTCTAAGCTAGTTTTTCTTGTTTCCTGCACAGTGCCTTATATTAGTTGTAATATTGCACTTGCTTTGCTAATTTATGCTGCTAGCTTTGCCAATTTGCATTTTTTGTCATTTCTGTTTGTGTTGATTTGTTGTCATGCTGCATTGCCTCGTCCCTTGGTATATATATCTGAGCTCAGTAGATTTAAGTTAGCTTAAGAGGGGGTAGACTATATAAGAAACTGACTATGGAGAATAGGTAAAGAATGCATTGCGAAGAAAGATTTGGGCCCAAATGAGTATGGTACAATCAGAAATAATTATTTTGAAAGAAATATGAATAGAATACGGGAACGAGGTATAGGTAGGATTTTCTTGGAAATAAATGATGAGGTAAGCAATGTGTGAACATATAAATACAGAAAGCATGCTTAGATAGAATTTTTTGGTGGAAACAAAGGATGAAATACGAGGAAAGATATACGGAATGAAGTTGTGGGGTGGACTGCAGTACCAAATACACTGAAAACAAACCCTGTCCTTTCCTTTTGTGTTATCCCACTATGTGTTTGTGTACCCTTGTGTATTTGTGTTTTTCCTGTCTTTATGTGTTTAGCTGATGAGAGCTCTGTTGTAGACTTTTTCTAATAATATGTTATTTACTTTGTAAAGATGCTTAGACATTATTTATTCTGTGTTGTTTTCATGCTCATGTGTGAAGTTGACGTTTCAAAAGTGATTCTGATCTTTTATGTATGTACTCATGTTATCATTCCTGTAACACTGATGTATATGTTTATTTCTATTCTTTTGTAAAGCCCCTATTACTACAAATATTATCTGTATTGTTATGTCTTTAATGTTGTATTTTGTATCTTTGTAATTGTATTCTTATGTTATAAAATTGTAATTGACACCAGTTCATCATATTATTAACTTTTTAGTTACATTTCACTGCACACTTTTCTGTTGGTCATAGTATATGGACAATATGTGAGAAGTTGGGACTGCTAGTGTTTGCACGTGTGTTAATAATTCAGCAAGGGACTGGATAACAGCATTGCTGGTTCTAAGGACAATTCCACAAACTTTGTGAGTGCACAAGTGGTTGTTTATGGACTTGCTATCTTCTCTGCAAGACTCTTCGATGGTGATTGTGCACCTGCACAGTCGCAGCAGATGGCTGCTGGCCATCTCTACCAGGACTACAGTGGGTCTACACCTTTGCTGACTCACCAGTACCACAATTTCTACAAGGACTACAGTGGGTCTGCACCTCTGGTGGCCCACCACTACAATACTCTCTACCAGGACTGCAGTGGGTCTGCTCTGTGATGACCTACCTACCAATATTCTTCAACACGTCGACTGACTCTGCTGTGGGTTTGCTCCGTTGTGGCCCATTACCTGTCAGCATTTCAAGAGTCAGCACTGTCTTTCCGTTGGAAGGACAACACTACTTCTTCAAGACTGCATGGAAATCCACTACTTCTATGTGCAATTTCTTTTACTAATGAGACTTTGTGAAAAACAAAAACTGTAATTACTATTATGATGAACAATCTGGACTGTCTTTATTGACTGTGAAAAAAATTTTAGCTGTTGACCAACATTGTATCAATAAGTGTGTGCATTTGATATCTTTGTTATTGTAATTATGAAAAATTTTATCAAATCATTATTGGCCACTGGCCAAAAACATTTGTAAAATTTTTTGTGGGGAGCATGGGGGCTATGTAAGTAGGCTGTTTAGGCTTTCTTTATGTAAGTTTGCTGTTTATGTTTTTTATTGGCAACGTTACATAGCACTCTGTATGAAAATCACTGGCTGTGCTGTGTGCAGTATGTGGCTAGTTTGCATTGTTGCCTGCCATTGTTGTCATGAACTGCTATAGCTGGATGTGAACAGCAGATAGCGTTGGGCAGTTGGAGGTGAGCCGCCAGCAGTGGTGGATGTGGGGAGAGAGATGGCGGAGTTTTGAAAAATGTCATGAACTGCTGTATATATTATGAATCTTGAGGTAAATACATTGTTTGTTCTCTATTAGAATCTTTCATTTGCTAAGACTATCAGTAGTTAGTGCCTTCCGTAGTTTGTATCTTTTATTTAGCTGGCAGTAGTGGCGCTCGCCGTATTGCAGTAGTTCGAGCAACGAAGATTTTTGTGAGGTAAGTGATTTGTGAAAGGTATAGTTTAATGTTTGTCAGGGCCATTCTTTTGCAGGGATTTTTGATAGTCAGATTGCGTTGCGCTAAAAACATTGTGTGTCAGGTTAAGCACAGTCTTGTACAATTGTTCTAAGTGGACGTTTCACATGTAAAATTGTTCAAAGGGGACGTTTCAACAGCATTGCTGGTTCTAAGGACATTTCAAAAAAAAATGTTGTGAGTGCAGAAGTGGTGGTTCAAGGACTTGCTATACTGTCCGCAAAACTCTTCGATGGTGACTGTGCACCTGCACAGTCGCAACAGATGACTGCTGGCCGTCTCTACAAGGACTACAGTGGGTCTGCACCTTTGATGACCCACCAATACCATTATTTCTACAAGGACTGCAGTGAGTCTGCACCTTTGATGACCCACCAATACCATTATTTCTACAAGGACTGCAGTGGGTCTGCACCTCTGATGACCAACCAGTACCATACTCTCTACCAGGACTACAGTGGGTCTACTCTGTGATGACCTACCTACCAATATTCTTCAAAACTTCGTCTGACTCTATGGTGGGTTTGCTCTGTTGAGGCCCATTACCTGTCTGCATGTCAGGAGTCAGCATTGTCTTTCCATTGGAAAGACAACACTACTTCTTCAAGACTGCATGGATATCCACTACTTCCATGTGCATTTTCTTTTGCTGCTCAGACTTTGTGCATAAAATTGCAATTTTACTGTGATGAATGATGAGGACTGTCTTTATGAGAACAATTTTAGCTTTTGACCAACATTGTATCAATAAGTGTGTGCATTTGATTTCTTTGTTATTGTAATTGTGAAAAAATTTTAACAAATATGTATTGGCTAGTGCCCAAAACAATTTGTAAAATTTTTTGTGGGGAGCATGGGGGCTATGTAAGTAGGCTGTTTAGGTTTTCTTATTGGCAACGCCACGTAGTGGTCTGTATGAAAATCACTGGCTATGCTGTGTGCAGTCTGTGGCTAGTTTGCGCTAAAAAATATTGTGTGTCAGTTTAAGCACAGTCATGTATAATTTTTCTAAGGGGACGTTTCAACAGGACGGTCAGAAACAGTCTGAAGAGCTTGTAAGGGTGTTGCAGGGTAGGCTGTGCTGTGAAATAACTGTTAAGAAAAAATTCGATACATTTCGCCGTTTTCGAGGGAAATAACATTGAAAAGTGAAATAATATTGAAATTTGCCAGACAGCCTGTTGTGTTCGCAAATTCAAGCGGACCTCCAGAGACAGTATCAACCAAATACAGGGTGTTTCAAAAATGACCGGTATATTTGAAACGGTAATAAAAACTTAACGAGCAGCGATAGAAATACACCGTTTGTTGCAATATGCTTGGGACAACAGTACATTTTCAGGCAGACAAACTTTCGAAATTACAGTAGTTACAATTTTCAACAACAGATGGCGCTGCGGTCTGGGAAACACTATAGTACGATATTTTCCACATATCCACCATGCGTAGCAATAATATGGCGTAGTCTCTGAATGAAATTACCCGAAACCTTTGACAACGTGTCTGGCGGAATGGCTTCACATGCAGATGAGATGTACTGCTTCAGCTGTTCAGTTGTTTCTGGATTCTGGCGGTACATCTGGTCTTTCAAGTGTCCCCACAGAAAGAAGTCACAGGGGTTCATTTCTGGCGAATAGGGAGGCCAATCCACGCCGCCTCCTGTATGTTTCGGATAGCCCAAAGCAATCACACGATCATCGAAATATTCATTCAGGAAATTAAAGACGTCGGCCGTGCGATGTGGCCGGGCACCATCTTGCATAAACCACGAGGTGTTCGCAGTGTCGTCTAAGGCAGTTTGTACCGCCACAAATTCACGAAGAATGTCCAGATAGCGTGATGCAGTAATCGTTTCGGATCTGAAAAATGGGCCAATGATTCCTTTGGAAGAAATGGCGGCCCAGACCAGAACTTTTTGAGGATGCAGGGACGATGGGACTGCAACATGGGGCTTTTCGGTTCCCCATATGCGCTAGTTCTGTTTATGGACGAAGCCGTCCAGGTAAAAATAAGCTTCGTCAGTAAACCAAATGCTGCCCACATGCAATCGCCGTCATCAATCCTGTGCACTATATCGTTAGCGAATGTCTCTCGTGCAGCAATGGTAGCGGCGCTGAGGGGTTGCCGTGTTTGAATTTTGTAGGGATAGAGGTGTAAACTCTGGCGCATGAGACGATACGTGGACGTTGGCGTCATTTGGACCGCAGCTGCAACACGGCGAACGGAAACCCGAGGCCGCTGTTGGATCATCTGCTGCACTAGCTGCGCGTTGCCCTCTGTGGTCGCCGTACGCGGTCGCCCTACCTTTCCAGCACGTTCATCCGTCACGTTCCCAGTCTGTTGAAATTTTTCAAACAGTTCCTTTATTGTGTCGCTTTTCGGTCCTTTGGTTACATTAAACCTCTGTTGAAAACTGTCTTGTTGCAACAACATTGTGTTCTAGGCGGTGGAATTCCAACACCAGAAAAATCCTCTGTTCTAAGGAATAAACCATGTTGTCCGCAGCACACTTGCACGTTGTGAACAGCACACGCTTACAGCAGAAAGACGACGTACAGAGTGGTGCACACACAGACTGCATTGTCTTCTATATCTTTCACATCACTTGCAGCGCCATCTGTTGTTGAAAATTGTAACTACTGTCATTTCGAAAGTTTGTCCGCCTGAAAATGTACTGTTGTCCCAAGCATATTGCAACAAACGGTGTATTTCTATCGGTGCTCGTTTAGTTTTTATTGCCGTTTCAAATATACCGGTCATTTTTGAAACACCCTGTATATGTCACAGGAATGAACCCTTACAAGCTTTTTGGACTGTTCCTGACCACCCTGCATGAAACTGGAACAATTCATTCCTGTGACATATACCATTAGTGCTAATTTTCAATTCCTTTTATGCCATGTCTTTCCTATCTCTCCACATAATGCTGGGGACAGGCTGATAGGAGCCACAATGCTGTCCTTTAGCCTAATACAAACGTGAGCAATATTTTACAAATGAATAAAATGTGAGTATTGGAGAAACAAAAGGTTATTTCCAGAAGCCAGAGCCACGACAGGTCTGGTAGGTGGGAGAGGGGAGTATAGTCGATGAGGAAGAAAATGCATGAGACACAATGTCTGGGGCTAGGGGCAGTAGCTGAGTACTGGCAAGTGTGAGAGTAGGAGGTGGGGGCAGGACAGAGAGGAGGGTGCCTTTTTTTCCTTTACTGTTATTTCATATCCCTGCGCCATGGAGGCAGGGGCAGGCTGGCATTGGCACAATTCGCGGCTCTTCAGCCAAGAGACCATATGAAACGAAACATTACATATATAAAAGAGGGGATCAAAGATGGGGTTTACTCATGAGAAGGAGAAACAATGAGAGTTAAAATATACAAAGAAAAAGATGGGTAGTTTCACGAGGCGCATTTATGTCAGATTCACATATAATTAAAATGACACTCGATGAAGGACATAGCACATAAACACTGGCGGCACAAAGAGCACAATTAAAAACGGCATTCTCAGTAGTGAGAGTCACATGGGGCGACAACGCTGAATACACACTGCACTTAATGTTACAACCATGGCGAACATCAAAACGCGACAATGTAATTGGGTTAAAATTGGAAGGACTTGCCAAGGGAGGGGAGGTCAGAGAGGAGGGAGAGAGGAAAGAAAGAAGGGGGTTCGGCAGAGGAGGGGGGGGGCAGGAAGGGACGGTATGGGGGGAGCCAGCAGCACACCAATGGCAGGAGACAGAGGGGATGGGTAGGGAACAGCTGAGGAGGGAGTGCAATGGCTAGGAAAGGAGAAGTGAGAAGCAAATTGGATAGGAGAGAGGAAACAGCAGAGGGGGATGGGAAGGACAGGTAGTCCTAGGGAGGAGGGGAGAGGAAGAGGGATAAATATCAGGGCAAAGCACGTCATGCAGGGCGGGGAGAGATTGGAACTTCCTTTGGGAGGTGTGGAGATGGAGAAAGGGTGGGACACATCAGTAAAGGAGTGGCAGCAGGTGGGGAGTGGAGAGGAACGGAGACGCGAGGGGGCGAAGGGGATCGAGGCAGTGGTTGGTGTAGAGGACACAAATGTGTTCAAGGAAAAGCAGTAGAGTTGGGAAGGGAATGAGGTCACAGAGGATCCGCGCAGGGGATGGGAGACGGATACGGAAGGGAAGGCGGAGTGCATGTTGTTCAAGGATTTGGAGGGCTTTATAGAACTTAGGAGCGGCAAACATCCAGGCAACACTGGCGTGACAGAGGGTGGAATGGATCAAACATTTGTATATACGAGGGATGATGGAAGGATGTAATTTCCATGTCCAGCCAGAGAGGAGTTTCAGGAGACGGAGTCTACTGTGGGCTTTGCGTTGGATGAGGAGTCCAGGTGAGGCGATGGTCAAGAGTAAGGCAAAGGTACTTCAAGAGGGGAAGATGCGCGGTGGTAATAGGAGGTTGTGTGAGACAAACGAAAGGAATCTGAGAGTAACGAACACGAAAACCACAGACAAACGAAAGGAATCTGAGAGTAACGAACACGAAAACCACCAATTATGTGTGCTACACAGGTATGAATTGAATTGTGTGCGGAAAAGGAAAACATACGACTTAGAAAACGTTATGGAGAATGCTTCATCAGTGCTTCGGACCTCACGGGGTCGCTATCGCCACTAGCCTCAAACCCGTTTTGCGCAGCTGACTTTCTTGTCTCAGTCGACCACTCGAGACAAGTGGGTCTGGTATTTCACTCCTGTACCGAGTTTCGTCTGTTTCGAGTGGTCGTTTTCGTTTACACGTCAGCGTCAAAATTGTGTTCTGATGTGCAGTTTGGCATCTGAACGCTGAAAGCTAGGTTATGAGGGACCATTTTTTATTAAAAAAACGAAATATAGTAATAAAATGTAAGAACAAGCAAAGGTGACAGTTTATTAATGACCAAGGCACAACTTGTTGTGAATTGGCAGGAGCCAATTCACGGAGTTTGGAGGAAGCCGAAAGGCACGCGTTTAAGCTCACGCAGGCTGGCGTGAGGTCTGGAACAGGTCAGAGAAATAAGACTAGCAAAACAGGAGGTAACTGGTAGAATACTTAACTTTAATCCACAATTGGTGAACATCTCGCTTGACTGTACATGCTTCATAAGATAAATGGCAAATGATAATGGCGCCTTGCTAGGTCGTAGCAAATGACGTAGCTGAAGGCTATGCTAACTATCGTCTCGGCAAATGAGAGCGTAATTTGTCAGTGAACCATTGCTATGAACGTCGGCTGTACAACTGGGGCGAGTGCTAGGACGTCTCTCTAGACCTGCCGTGTGGCGGCGCTCGGTCTGCAATCACTGACAGTGGCGACACGCGGGTCCGTCGTATACTAGAGGACCGCGGCCGATTTAAAGGCTACCACCTAACAAGTGTGGTGTCTGGCGGTGACACCACACAACTGATACTGAAATTTCGTGTTAAAGGTCGGGTGGTAAATTCTTTACAGTCCTGAGAATTGAAAGAATAGGTCATATGTTATCCAATTATTTCAGAATATATAGGCGTTTATTTATTGGCTGGAGAAAATATTTACTTTCAAAGAGATGAAACAATATCTAGAACCCAAAAACGCCTTTTTTCTTTATCCTTTGGATCTCGTTTTCTTGCTAAATGCCAAATAACGTCGAAAATTATTTTTCTGGTCAAATAATGCCGACATTTTCACTGTTGAAATAAGTTTCGTTAAAACTCACTTATCTATTTTCGTTTCTTAGGTATATACGTTTCTTTCTTTTAGTTATTTCGTCTCTGTTCTAGAAGAATATTAGAAGAAAAGAAATAGAAGGAGCTTGTGTAACCTTTCTGCTGTCGCAGAAACAAAGCAAACAACACAGTAAATGTTAAGAAGACACGACAACATAAAATCCATTTTCATGGTAGAAATGTGCCGAGTAGGAACAAGTTAATTTCCGATATTGGCAAACGCCGCTGTAGTCCCCTATCAAAACCATAGGTGGAAGCATAAGCGGCCAAAGACACTACTAGCTAGGGATCAGTCACGTATGGCGAGCTAACATACACTCACATCGAAAACACTGGCAAGCCCCTGCTCATCAGCAACGTTGACTGGATATGCCAGCTGCTATTAAAGCCGACCAACAGGCTAAAGCAGGGAAGCCGACAAGCTCGCACACTAACGCACAAACAAATCGCCAAAGTTACCCTACACTGTGAACCCGACACGTGACCTATCGGACACTAAACGTTGATGAACCCAACCGTTGCAGGCATGCTCATGCTGACCGAGAAGCCAACTCCGGGACACAGCTGCAGCCGCCGAGTAACACCGCTCCACAAAGTCAAAGTATCGGCCTGCATGATACCACTACTAACAGAGGCTACCCTTGCATGACCTGTCGCAGGCAGCTAGAAAACCGCTACTGCTCTTACAACCAGACCCAACTATCGTTTTTTTCCCTTTGCTCTTGACTTGACACTTTTTTCCCCACTGCCCTTCAGACCACTACACTTCGTTCAACTTTCGACCCAAAGTATCTCCAAAATAGAAAGTGGTGCGCGCAAACTTGCCTCGGGCAGAGGTTTTTTTTCTTTTTTTTAATATACTGTGTAGTGTGCGCTGAAGAGATCATCCTTGAAGACCTATTCTTCTAGGATGGGATGTAAGGATAAAAGGAAAACACTATTTATTGCACTTTCAGTTAGGCTTGGGCACTCAATGGGTCGTTTATCCTGCTGTCTTTGGTGATGTCTATCTGCTGTGGAGGGTGAGACGTGTCTAGGCTGTTATGTGTGACTGCTTCCTCGTGTTATGACAGATCGCCTATGGGGGGTGAAACATTATTGACTTCGATACTCGATACTTGCGCCATCTTGCAGGTTTACAGTTCCTACCGATTCTAACTGTCGAACTTCGTCCCTAAGGGCATCGATTTTGTCAAAAACTCGTAGAGCTTTGTCATGGACCTTGTTCCGTGGAGTGCGATTCGGATGTCGACGTTTCTTGTCCACCATGGAGTTCCTGTGATCCGTCGGTAGCAAATGTTCTGCAGCGCTTGGAGTTTGTTGTAGCTGGAGACGCACGTAGTTCCCCACGAGGTGGAGCCATATAACATTGTGGGTTCCACCGTTGCCTTATACAATTGGAGTTTAGTCTTAGGGTTGAGATCCTTACTCTTCAGGAACGGAATCAATGACCTGGCGATCTTCTGGGCTGCCGTCTTCTTGTCGTCAATGTTGTTGTTGTTGTTGTGGTCTTCAGTCCTGAGACTGGTTTGATGCAGCTCTCCATGCTACTCTATCCTGTGCAAGCTTCTTCATCTCCCTCTTCAACCTACATCCTTCTGAATCTGCTTAGTGTATTCATCTCTTGGTCTCCCTCTACGATTTTTACCCTCCACACTGCCCTCCAATGCTAAATTTGTGATCCCTTGATGCCTCAAAACATGTCCTACCAACCGATCCCTTCTTCTAGTCAAGTTGTGCCACAAATTTCTCTTCTCCCCAATCCTATTCAATACCTCCTCATTAGTTACGTGATCTACCCACCTTATCTTCAGCATTCTTCTGTAGCACCACATTTCGAAAGCTTCTATTCTCTTCTTGTCGAAACTAGTTATCGTCCACGTTTCACTTCCATACATGGCTACACTCCATACAAATACTTTCAGAAACGACTTCCTGACACTTAAATCTATACTCGATGTTAACAAATTCCTCTTCTTGAGAAACGCTTTCCTTGCCATTGGCAGTCTACATTTTATATCCTCTCTACTTCGACCATCATCGGTTATTTTACTCCCTAAATAACAAAACTCCTTTACTACTTTAAGTGTCTCATTTCCTAATCTAATTCCCTCAGCATCACACGACTTAATTTGACTACATTCCATTATTCTCGTTTTGCTTTTGTTGATGTTCATCTTATATCCTCCTTTCAAGACACTGTCCATTCCGTTCAACTGCTCTTCCAAGTCCTTTGCTGTCTCTGACAGAATTACAATGTCATCGGCGAACCTCAAAGTTTTTACTTCTTCTCCATGAATTTTAATACCTACTCCGAATTTTTCTTTTGTTTCCTTTACTGCTTGCTCAATATACAGATTGAATACCATCGGGGAGAGGCTACAACCCTGTCTTACTCCTTTCCCAACCACTGCTTCCCTTTCATGCCCCTCGACTCTTATAACTGCCATCTGGTTTCTGTACAAACTGTAAATAGCCTTTCGCTCCCTGTATTTTACCCCTGCCACCTTCAGAATTTGAAAGAGAGTATTCCAGTCAACATTGTCAAAAGCTTTCTCTAAGTCTACAAATGCTAGAAACGTAGGTTTGCCTTTCCTTAATCTAGTATCCAAGATAAGTAGTAGCGTCAGTATTGCCCGACGTGTTCCAACATTTCTACGGAATCCAAACTGATCTTCCCCGAGGTCGGCTTCTACCAGTTTTTCCATTCGTCTGTAAAGAATTCGCGTTAGTATTTTGCAGCTGTCGTCAATATGCTGCGTAAAGAGCAATTTTTTGACAAGGTAGACACCGAGGTACTTGACTCCCGGCGACCATGGGATAAACGGATCAGCTATTTGGAGTCTGTCGTTCAGAGCTGGTTTCCTCCGTGTGAACATAACGGCTGCCGTCTTCGTCGGGTTGATTGTTATCTTATTTTGCAGCGCCCAGCTTTCCATTACGTCGAGTCGCCGTTGCATGGGCAGAGTTGCGGGCGCGAGGGAAGCAGCGGCATCGGCAGCGGCAGGGCCGGCTCAACAGGTGGCGCCGCCCCGCCTCCCTGCGGCGGGCGCAGGCGGCGGAGGGCACGCCGCGCCGCAGGTACCGTTGCCGCCTGGAATGCCGGTCCAGCTCCGGGCTCCAGTCTGGAGGCGGCCGCTGGAGCCGCAACACCTCAGCAGCCGCCGCGGGTGTGGGCGTGGCGGACGACGACTTGCTCTGCTCAGCTGACCGCACAGATGGCGACCACCGACTCTGCGGCAGGTACGACCGCCTCTTACATCCACTAAATCCAGTGCTAAGCCGCCTGTGATACTTTCTCTGATATTTAGTTTACTGATTGGCTGTCCCACCACTAAGCGTGGCCAACGTGTTTACTTTCGAAACACGGAACGTGCATAATACGTCAACTACTGACCGCCAAGTTCGAATTGAAACTAATGTAGTTTGGCACTAGTAACGAGTGCCAAGACAATAGAAAGAAGTTGTGTTACAGCATAGCTCCAGATTTTATCGTGCCTCAGGTGTGTTGTTGCCGGGATATGCGAACATACGTAAACCTTGTATGAGTAGATATTGAGAAGCTTGCTTCGATTGTGGCTCAAGTTTGTTGCTCCCGTTTTCAATCTGTAAACAGTTGGCGATTCTAATGTTACTCCAACTGCAGTTCTGGCTAAAATACTTCTCATTACAAGATATTCATCTCAGTATGAGAATGATGCAGCTTTTATGTGAATTGCCGAGTCACCGCCACCAATAAAGTCCATTAGGGGACGTATATTGCAGATTTGCCTGGATTTCGGGCTTGATGAAAAATCGGATGTTAAAATAATATTTTCCAACTCAGTGATGAACCCTTTCAACAGCAGATGTATTTTCCGTAAGCATTTACAAAAACTGCTTTCTACTAACATGACCGACAAAACACCAACCATTATAGACTTTGCATCATTACATGGGCCAACCTGCGACTGACTACATGGCCTTTTCAACGCTCAGTATATGCCCTATCTTAACGATGTATCTTCTTTGGTCTGTTTTCGAAAACAATTACTTTTACTGATTTATAATGAAAATTTAATGGTTCACAACAAGCTGTTAGTACGGTTTTTTAAAGACAATAACTGCGAGGCGGCGCAGTGGTTAGCACACTGGACTCGCATTCGGGAGGACGACGGTTCAAACCTGCGTCCGCTTATCCTGATTTAGGTTTTCCGTGATTTCCTTAAATTGTTTCGGGCAAATGCCGGGATGGTTCCTTCGAAAGGGCACAGTCGTCTTCCTTCCCCATCCCTCCCTAATCCGATGGGACAGATGACCTCCCTGTCTGGTCCCTTTCCCAAAATCAATTAAGAAAGCAACCAAAGACAATAAATGTTGATTCAGCCTGAATACGTTTCTAAATATTGTTCTTTTGACTCTTGTGTGGAAATTTGGTTATGAAGTTGCAATACAATACCTATCGTAAAATTATTAACTACATCTTGATTTCAGGATCGATTTTATTCCTGACATGAACTAAAGTACAGTACAAAATACCAAAACGGAATTTCGGATTAAAGAGCTGTGTGATAATTTCTCAGTATCAAAATCAGTGATGTTTACATCAGAATGTTCGACAATCCTTAATGATAAAGTTAATTACGACTGATGTAATTGGTTTTTCCTAGTGCACATGTCACGTTAAATACATGAGATGACTGATTAACGTTCAAAAGTCTGTTTTTAGATAAGTTGAAGTTTACGAATTTTGCTATTTAATTATTGATTTAATTACAACAGAGATATTTCTCCTAACATTTCTATGGGAATGTAGTAATACAATCACGCGAATGAAATTATAAATTTTGCTCAAATTTACGGCAGTACGCTAATGCACAACATAAGGTTTCGTAAGTAATTATAACTTTGTGTTAATTGCAGTTAAATGACCTGAAATAATGTTAATGATGTTGATTCGGTGTATAAGTCAAACATACAGTTTAATTTTGTGATAGAAATTAAGTGAAACCACACTTTCTAATGCAACCATTGAACTTTTAGTGGTACCGAAGGAATCGTTAACTACCCTATAACTGTCCTATTACAAGCTGTTCTATGAAATACGGAAATCTTGATATTATTTCGTACATACTAAGAAATAGTTAAGCTAGTAAGGTAACATGTATTGTACCAATAAGAAAGATAGGTAACGGAAGTACGGAAAGTTACGTTTTACGTACCGTCGACGAGTATGGCATTTGCGACGGATGACATACTCGTACTGATGAAGGATAGGGAAGGGAATAGGCGATGTCCCTGTCAAAGCAACTATCGTGACGTTTGTCGTGATCGATTTAGCGAAAGCACCATAAACCTACATCTTGATGGGCGCAGTGGGATTTACACCCCTGTCCTCGCGAATGCGAGTCCAGTGTAATAGCTACTGCGCCTCCTCGTTCCGTGAAAAATATTTTGAGTGACTTGCAATAGAATGCGGCGTTCCATCTCGAGACTGGCACAACTTCCGCTACACTGTTTTATTATTATTTCTCTTTATTCCTCAAGGTGACACCAGTAGCAACGTACTGAGCAGCGTAATATCTGACCTACTTTAAGTGGGAGCGTTAGTATAAGTCTCTTAGAAATTTAACACAAAATTGTGAGTTCTTTCATTTTTCGATTTTTTATTTCCTATCACTCAACAACTGTATCTCATTCTGATTGCTCCATGGCATTTGTGCAGCTTTCATTGACAATAATTGTGTGCCTCGGTCGCAACAACAACGAATCGGTACACACACTGCTCACGTCACTCACGTGCGCTAAATAATTTCCACCACATCTAGAGCAACTTGCTGTCGCAAACTGCGTTATGAAACTTGTTTCATTTTTAAAGATTAACAAATTTTGCATTTACTAACGATGACCACAGTTATTGTTCTTAATGGGAATCAAGTATAGTTTAAATAACTATTTTGTCAAAACTGGTCATATTTGTTACAATAGCTACCCATGGTTCTTATTTGCAGAAAGAAAAACTTATTTTACATCTGTCGATCGCTGTTTTTTATTACTTTTGCCCGCATCTCGTGGTCGTGCGGTAGCGTTCTAGCTTCCCACACCCGGGTTCCCGGGTTCGATTCCCGGCGGGGTCAGGGATTTTCTCTGCCTCGTGATGGCTGGGTGTTGTGTGCTGTCCTTAGGTTAGTTAGGTTTAAGTAGTTCTAAGTTCTAGGGGACTGATGACCGTAGATGTTAAGTCCCATAGTGCTCAGAGCCATTTGAACCATTTATTACTTTTAAACTGAACTGTTCTGCGCGGTGTTACCCATCTTCTCATCCCTCAAACAATACCGAAAACGACAACTGGGTTCTAATCATCCGCTTACAGTGTTACAGGGCTAAATCTGGCCAGACGGAAAGTGGCGAAAGTCAGGCTGAGGTTTTGTTCCGCCTCGCAGTCCGCGGCAGACCGCAGTACTAGAGACGCCTCTCCTAGTGCCGTCACGGGAGGTGGAGGGGGAAGCTTTGCCTCTCTCTTTAAACATCCGTCTCGTCCGTGTCTAAAAACACAGGCAGCGAGGCGGAAGATACAAAACCAACACAGCGAAATGTAGTGTGAGGAGGGCTATGCGAGAGGCGTTCAATGAATTCGAAAGTAAAGTTCTATGTACTGACTTGGCAGAAAATCCTAAGAAAATTTGGTGTTATGTCAAAGCGGTAGGTGGATCAAAACAAAATGTCCAGACACTCTGTGACCAAAATGGTACTGAAACAGAGGATGACAGACTAAAGGCCGAAATACTAAATGTCTTTTTCCAAAGTTGTTTCACAGAGGAAGATTGCACTGTAGTTCCTTCTCTAGATTGTCGCACAGATGACAAAATGGTAGATATCGAAATAGACGACAGAGGGATAAAGAAACAATTAAAATCGCTCAAAAGAGGAAAGGCCTCTGGGCCTGATGGGATACCAGTTCAATTTTACACAGAGTACGCGAAGGAACTTGCCCCCCTTCTTGCAGCGGTGTACCGTAGGTCTGTAGAAGAGCGTAGCGTTCCAAAGGATTGGAAAAGGGCACAGGTCATCCCCGTTTTCAAGAAGGGACGTCGAACAGATGTGCAGAACTATAGACCTATATCTCTAACGTCGATCAGTTGTAGAATTTTGGAACACGTATTGTGTTCGAGTATAATGACTTTTCTGGAGACTAGAAATCTACTCTGTGGGAATCAGCATGGGTTTCGAAAAAGACGGTCATGTGAAACCCAGCTCGCGCTATTCGTTCACGAGACTCAGAGGGCCATAGACACGGGTTCACAGGTAGATGCCGTGTTTCTTGACTTCCGCAAGGCGTTCGATACAGTTCCCCACAGTCGTTTAATGAACAAAGTAAGAGCATATGGACTATCAGACCAATTGTGTGATTGGATTGAGGAGTTCCTAGATAACAGGACGCAGCATGTCATTCTCAATGGAGAGAAGTCTTCCGAAGTAAGAGTGATTTCAGGTGTGCCGCAGGGGAGTGTCATAGGTCCGTTGCTATTCACAATATACATAAATGACCTGGTGGATGACATCGGAAGTTCACTGAGGCTTTTTGCAGATGATGCTGTGGTGTATCGAGAGGTTGTAACAATGGAAAATTGCACTGAAATGCAGGAGGATCTGCAGCGAATTGACGCGTGGTGCAGGGAATGGCAATTGAATCTCAATGTAGACAAGTGTAATGTGCTGCGAATACATAGAAAGATAGATCCTTTATCATTTAGCTACAAAATAGCAGGTCAGCAACTGGAAGCAGTTAATACCATAAATTATCTGGGAGTACGCATTAGGAGTGATTTAAAATGGAATGATAATATAATGTTGATCATCGGTAAAACAGATGCCAGACTGAGATTCATTGGAAGAATCCTAAGGAAATGCAATCCGAAAACAAAGGAAGTAGGTTACAGTACGCTTGTTCGCCCACTGCTTGAATACTGCTCAGCAGTGTGGGATCCGTACCAGATAGGGTTGATAGAAGATATAGAGAAGATCCAACGGAGAGCAGCGCGCTTCGTTACAGGATGATTTAGTAATCGCGAAAGCGTTACGGAGATGATAGATAAACCCCAGTGGAAGACTCTGCAGGAGAGACGCTCAGTAGCTCGGTACGGGCTTTTGTCAAAGTTTCGAGGACATACCTTCACCGAAGAGTCAAGCAGTATATTGCTCCCTACTACGTATATCTCGCGAAGAGACCATGAGGATAAAATCAGAGAGATTAGAGCCCACACAGAGGCATACCGACAATCCTTCTTTCCACGAACAATACGAGACTGGAATAGAAGGGAGAACCGATAGAGGTACTCAATGTACCCTCCGCCACACACCGTCAGGTGGCTTGCGGAGTATGGATGTAGATGTAGATGTAGAACGGTCCATTTGAAAGGACGTTCAGGTAGCGGCGAATGTACCAGGACCAGCGTCCGATAGAAACAGTATTTCACATCTGGAAGCCATTAAATTCAGAGGCTTTATAATTTATCGGGAATATTTTTTTTTCAGTAAATAGGACAGGGTTCCTCCTGTTTTGTACTGTTTGCCATACGTTTAGTTACGGAACTGTGTCACGGCATCATAGAGGCCGACACAAAGAAACGTAATATCCATCAGTATATAAGGATCGGGTGACAAATCTGAGTATGGCATCGACACGTGTCTTCCAGTGTGTATTGTTTCTCTTTTTCTCCTACAGTCGCTTTGGGAGAAGAGGCGGGGTCGTGATAGCTTCGACATGTCAGAGCATTTAGTTTGTCGTAACTGTCAGCGATGTGCAAAGCACCAGCGGACGTATTTTACACATTTCCAAATCACATCCGAGTCCCGCCTTCTGATTGTCCCGCCGTTCCCACTGTTCCGATCAATTCTCTGCGTGAGATGTCCACCCCGACAGTATACGCGCCCAGTTTTGCAAGACACAAGATACAGTCTCGTTGCCCTATCACGTGAACTGGAGCAAAATATCTTTTCAAGATGGTCTTAGTGTAATGTGAAGGTCCGTTAAATGCGAAAACACTCTCTAAGCTTCGTCGATCCAGGAATGTCCGTGTGTCCGTGTGCTTTAATTTAATCGCTGTTTTCTTTTACATTTTTATCATTGCACGGAAGTGTCTACTGATTGTACAGGGTGATTCAAAAAGAATACCACAACTTTAGGAATTTAAAACTCTGCAACGACAAAAGGCAGAGCTAAGCACTATCTGTCGGCGAATTAAGGGAGCTATAAAGTTTCATTTAGTTGTACATTTGTTCGCTTGAGGCGCTGTTGACTAGGCGTCAGCGTCAGTTGATGCTAAGATGGCGACCGCTCAACAGAAAGCTTTTTATGTTACTGAGTACGGCAGAAATGAATCGACGAGAATCCGCGGGAAACAACTAAGTATGAACGTGACTCGCCTAAGGTGAACGTTTTCTGTGCCATTTCAGCCAATAAAGTTTTTGGTCCCTGTTTCTTCGAAGGTGCTACTGTAACTGGACTACAGTATCTGGAGATGTTAGAGAATTGGCTGTTCCCTCAGCTCGAACAAGAAGCACAACAATTCATATTTCAGCAGGATGGAGCGCCACCACATTGGCACTTATCTGTCCGTAACTACCTGAACGTCAACTACCCGAGGCGATGGATCGGCCGCCAGGCAGCCCGTGACAGAGCACTTCATCACTGGCCTCCAAGAAGCCCTGATCTTACCCCCTGCGATTTTTTCTTATGGGGGTATGTTAAGGATATGGTGTTTCGGTCACCTCTCCCAGCCACCATTGATGATTTGAAACGAGAAATAACAGCAGCTATCCAAACTGTTACGCCTGATATGCTACAGAGAGTGTGGAACGAGTTGGAGTATCGGGTTGATATTGCTCGAGTGTCTGGAGGGGGCCATATTGAACATCTCTTAACTTGTTTTTGAGTAAAAAAAAACCTTTTTAAATACTCTTTGTAATGATGTATAACAGAAGGTTATATTATGTTTCTTTCATTAAATACACATTTTTAAATTTGTGGTATTCTTTTTGAATCACCCTGTATTATACTTCTTATATTCCACATACAAGGGTAATCCCAAAAGTAAGGTCTCCTGTTTTTTTATAAGTACAGAACTCTGTTTATGTGGCAGTTGGTCACACTGTTATGAAGAGTGCTTCACGCGCTCTGTGTAAACATGCGCACGCCGCGCTCAATCATGGCTTGGCAGCCGTTGAAAATGGAGCTCCCGTTGGATGTTACCGCCAAGTGCGAATTGCGCGCAGTTATTCGGTTTTTGAACGCAAAGGGCACTACGCCGATTGAAATCCATCGCCAATTGACGGAAGTGTATGTTGAATCGTGCATGGATGTCAAAAATGTTCGTAATTGGTGTAGAGAGTCTGCAGCTGGTCGTACCGAAATTCACGAATAACAAAGGAGCGGGAGACAGTCAGTTTCTGAGGAGACAGTGTTGAAGGTTGAGCAAAGCATGCGTGAAGATCGGCGGATCACCCTGGATCATCTCTGCACGTTGGTTCCTGAGGTTTACCGAAGCACCGCTCACAGAATTTTAACGGAAACATTGAACTACCGGAAGGTGTGCGCGAGATGGGTGCCAAGCATGCTGACAGCGGATCACATGCGGCAACGAGCTGGTGCTTTCCGCGCATTTCTTCACCGCCTTGCAGCCGAACAGGACAACTTTCTGGACTCAATTGTCACGGGTGACGAAACCTGGGCATACCACTTTACACCTGAGACCGAGCAACAGTCACGCCAGTGGCGGCATCCTCCTCCGCCAAAGCCGCGGAAATCCAGACAAAAACAGTATGCCGGTAAAGTCATGACAACCGTTTTTTGGGATCGGAAAGGGGAATTGTTGGTCGACTTTATGCCCACTGGGACCACAATTAACGCTGACAGGTACTGTAAGACTCTGAATAAACCCAAACGGGCAATTCAGAACCGGAGAAGAGGAATGTTGAGCAAGGGCGTACACATTCTCCATGACAACGCTCGACCACACATCGCTCGGCAAACCCTTGCTCTCCTGCAACAGTTTCAGTCGAACATAATCACCCACCCACCCTATAGTCCTGACTTGGCGCCCAGTGACTATCACCTGTTCCTTAGGTTAAGTCCGCAGCTCGTGGTCGTGCGGTAGCGTTCTCGCTTCTCGCGTCCGGGTTCCCGGGTTCGATTCCCGGCGGTGTCAGGGATTTTCTCTGCCTCGTGATGACTGGGTGTTGTGTGATGTCCTTAGGTTAGGTAGGTTTAAGTAATTCTAAGTTCTAGTGGACTGATGACCATAGATGTGAAGTCTCATAGTGCTCAGAGCCATTTGAACCTTAGGTTAAAAGAACATTTGGCCGGAAAGCGACTCAGCTCCGACGACGAAGTCAAAGAAGAGGTTCATAACTTTCTGAACAGCATGGCGGCAAGCTGGTATGGCATGGGCATACAAAAACTGCCACAGCGTCTACAAAAATGCATCGACAGAAATGGTGATTATGTCGAAAAATAACTAAATGTTCCAGCTGTAAACTGATGTAAACCATTGTAGAAATAAACAGGTCTACGTACTTGTAAAAAAAATAGGCGACCTTACTTTTGGGATTACCCTCGTATATGATAAGTATAGTTGACATTATCGCATTCTTCAGCCATACCATCTTTTGAATCTCACAGAAAACTGTCAACATTTGTAATCTTCTTGTCCTATACAACTGAAAGTGGTCCGTTACACTGTATTCAGCAGCAACGTCATTTGTATACAAGTTCAAAATGGTTCAAATGGCTCTGAGCACTATGGGACTTAACTTCTAAGCTCATCACTTCCCTAGAACTTAGAACTACTTAAACGTAACTAACCTAAGGACATCACACACATCCATGCCCTAGGCAGGATTCGAACCTGCGACCGTAGCGGCCGCGCGGTTCCAGACTGTAGCGCCTTTAACCGCTTGTCCACCACGGCCGGCGACCTGTATACAAGTGACAGATCCTTTGCAATATACACTGACAACTGCTATAGCCCTCGAATTGCATGTGTTTCGTAGCCATGACCTGCTTACTCATTTTTTAAACACTTTCTGTCTTAGTTATATGAAAGCAACGTCACGATTTAGCTGATGCTACGTTCGGAAGGCTAGCTCTAGTAGGTCCGCTACTGACAACACGCCTGACGAAACTTAAGATCAGCGTCTTGGAAATAACGCGTGTCTTCGTTTCGCGACTGTGCCACTGTTACCGGCTCCTATCTTTTTAGTACCATTGTAATAACGTGCAAGTCGCTCATAAGATGTTTTCGGTACGTTCTGGTACATAACTAAATGGAATCGTTTTTTAAAGGCGGTATCCAGTTGCTTTAACATCAATATGTTACTCACGTGTAGTGCCCGGAATCACAGATAACAGTATAAATCAGACAACGTAATCCTTAAATTATTTATATTGTCACTTTGAACCTCTATGTTAGGATCATTGGGTAACATGAATCACGGTCATACAGGGCTATTACAAATGATTGAAGCGATTTCATAAATTCACTGTAGCTCCATTCATTGACATATGGTCACGACACACTACAGATACGTAGAAAAACTCATAAAGTTTTGTTTGGTTGAAGCCGCACTTCAGGTTTCTGCCGCCAGAGCGCTCGAGAGCGCAGTGAGACAAAATGGCGACAGGAGCCGAGAAAGCGTATGTCGTGCTTGAAATGCACTCACATCAGTCAGTCATAACAGTGCAACGACACTTCAGGACGAAGTTCAACAAAGATCCACCAACTGCTATCTCCATTCGGCGATGGTATGCGCAGTTTAAAGCTTCTGGATGCCTCTGTAAGGGGAAATCAACGGGTCGGCCTGCAGTGAGCGAAGAAACGGTTGAACGGGTGCGGGAAAGTTTCACGCGTAGCCCGCGGAAAATTGGCTCATGCCACAACTGGAGACCGACAGCACCGACTTCATCTTCAATAGGATGGTGCTCCAGCGCACTTCCATCACGATTTTCGGCATTTCTTAAACAGGAGATTGGAAAAGCGATGGATCGGTCGTGGTGGATATCATGATCAGCAATTCATGTCATGGCCTCCACGCTCTCCCGACTTAACCCCACGCGATTTCTTTCTGTGGGGTTATGTGAAAGATTCAGTGTTTAAATCTCCTCTACCAAGAAACGTGCCAGAACTGCGAGCTCGCATCAACGATGCTTTCGAACTCATTGATGGGGACATGCTGTGCCGAGTGTGGGAGGAACTTGATCATCGGCTTGATGTCTGCCGAATCACTAAAGGGGCACATATCGAACATTTGTGAATGCCTAAAAAACCTTTTTAAGTTTTTGTATTTGTGTGCAAAGCATTTTGAAAATATCTCAAATAATATAGCTATTGTAGAGCTGTGAAATCGCTTCAATCATTTGTAATAACCCTGTACTATATTGCACTCCTCTACATCTACATCTACGTGATTATTCTGCTATTCACAATAAAGTGCCTGGCAGAGGGTTCAATGAACCAACCACCTTCAAGCTATCTCTCTACCCTTCCACTCTCGAACGGCGTGCGGGGAAACGACCACTTAAATTTTTCTGTGCGAGCCCTGATTTCTCTTATTGTTCCGTGATGATCATTTCTCCTTATGTAAGTCGGTGCCAATAGAATGTTTCCGCAATCGGAGGAGAAAATTGGTGATTGAAATTTCATGAGAAGATCCCGTCGCAACGAAAAACGCCTTTCTTATGATGTTTGCCACTCCAATTCACGTGTCATGTCTGTGGCACTATCTCCCCTATATCGTGATAATACAAAACGAGCTGCCCTTCTTTGAACTTTTCCGATGTCATGCGACAGTCCCACCTGATGCGGATCCCACACCGCACAGCAATACTCCAGATTAGGGCCATTCACTCTTTTGCTTTTTTCTTTCACAGTCCAGTACACCTACTTCCTGTTTTCGTGCCTGATCTGTGTTCAGTTTTTGATGAGCTGTCCACTTGTCCCTCTTACCATTAAATCGCAGGGGGGTGCGATGGTGAGTTTCCGTTGTGAGACCCTCTGCGCACAGAGTGTATGAAAGTTGAGCCTGAGCAGAATTTCATGATTAAAACTAGCACTAACGTACATACGGTTTGCCATTCCACCAATAATCACTCTGAGGTTAGAATAAGGACACTGGCTGCTCAGCGCCAGCATCAGTAGTTTTTATTCATCCTGCGTGCTTCTTCCTCCCCGACTGAAGTGCCCAGTTTCGTTGGCAAACACATCTGTGGTGAAACATTGTCTGCGTATTGTCTTGACCCTTCCTTGGGTTTCCCCTCAACTTCAGGACCCAAAAAATGGATTACGAACCGGTGTTCTTGTTTGGTAGAAATGGAATGTGGCGCAACATATCAAAGCGAATTTATGTCATAATGGTGAAATAAATAGAGAGAACGATGCCATGTAGTGCCTCGCGACCTCTGGAAGGTGCCACTGGTGATCAAACACAACAGCGCTATTTGCAGGTTCGGCCATCATCTGCATTTACATCCAAGCAGGCATTTCTCGCACCGTTTTCATATTTTTGTCCATCCCCGCTACGTGATACAGAAAAAAAGCGCCTAAATCGTAACTTCGCCGCTTGCCTCATTAATGGCGGAGCACAAGTTCCGTCTGCATATGGTTGGGCGTTTTCTGAGGGAGCACCCCAACATGGATGCCTGGTGGTCTGGTACACATTTTCTTACGCATCTCGTGGTCGTGCGGTAGCGTTCTCGCTTCCCACGCCCGGGTTCCCGGGTTCGATTCCCGGCGGGGTCAGGGGTTTTCTCTGCCTCGTGATGGCTGGGTGTTGTGTGCTGTCCTTAGGTTAGTTAGGTTTAAGTAGTTCTCAGTTCTAGGGGACTGATGACCATAGATGTTAAGTCCCATAGTGCTCTGAGACATTTTTGAACACATTTTCTTAACTCATGTCTGCGAACCGAAAACGAATGAATGTGTAGGAACATTAATAGCTATGTTCTGAGTGAGTATTCTCTTACTTTTTATAAATGTGGTGCTACGTGAAACAGCTGAAACTGAAAGTAGGAATCAAATGGTTCAAATGGCTCTGAGCACTATGGGACTTAACTGCTGAGGTCATCAGTCCCCTAGAACTTAAAACTACTTAAACCTAACCAACCTAAGGACATCACACACATCCATGCCCGAGGCAGGATTCGAACCTGCGACCGTAGCGGTCACGCGGTTCCAGACTGTAGCGCCTAGAAACGCACGGCTACCCCGGCCGGCAAGTAGGAATCGATAGTAACTTTCGCAAGAAAAGTCTTTGAAACAGAAACCAATGTTTCATCACAATTTACTCCTGCTCGTTAAGTAACGACCTAGTTTATCAATTCTAGAGGATTTATCTATTGTTTGTCTATTTAAGAACATCCAAATCCTGCTCCAGAACTGTATGAAGGATAAATCCTTCAGAATTCGTGTCGTCTGTGAAAAGAGTACTCACAACTTCTATCCGATTGCAACGAAAATATTATAGGGGGTTTGGGATGGCATTCACATGTTTTTAAGAGAAATTCGAACATTAACTTCCCATTTCTTCATCTCTGCCGACGACCGAATCTATCAAATTCAGCAGCCTTTAGAGGAAAGGCCGTTGCCGAAGTTACTTATATCTCGCAGTGGAAATGCATTGTTGGAGTATGTAATGGATCACGCTGACCTTTTACTCCCGTCTTTTCTTGTCTTATTATTCCTTAACAGGTTTATCGTCTGCAGAAAGCACTGAATCTTCTTGGACGAAATCACGTAGCACGTTTCATTGCGAACGAAAGTGTACAGAACGCGCACGTAGTTTCTTCCCTATGAACCTCTCCTGACCTTTCCCACAAATTGCAAACTTTTACGAGTGTTTTACTATGGCCTCTAATAACACGGAGTCCATCGTTGCCTTGACATTTGAGACTCCCTCCTAGACGGTGTATGTTTTCTAAGAACTCCCTGGCAGAGTTACGTCTACCCGCTACGTCACGGAGAAACTAATAGCTTCCTTGGATGTAGGTGAGTCACCTCTGGCGGGCATGAAATTCTTTCTTTCTTCGAATGAAGATATTCATGGTAAACTGATTTGCCCGATGAACATTCGACTGCTTTGCTAATATCTGTGTTTTCTGTCCGTCACTAAATACAAATTTACATCTGACGACAAATATATGGTTATGACATGAAGGTTTCACTGAGGAATGTTGTGAACTAGTTTACCCACGTTCCGTGAATTGCCTCCACGGTGCAAACTGTTGGATTACAGGCCCTTGCAGCTTGCTCCTAAAATCCCCTCCATTCACTTAACCACACTACATTTGTTTCGATTGTCTAATGAAACACAAGACCAGGAGCGTCAGCTCTGTAATCAGTTAATTCACTTTTGCTGTTACTAACTTCACGTTATTTTCTTCCAGTGTTCAGTGGCGCTTCCTTTAGAGGATGAAGGAACCATAACGTTATTTAAAAACCAGTCATTTTTCGCTCGGCACCGCGACCAAAATGTGTACAACCATCGGAGGGTTTCCTTGTTACTTGCGATTTGAAGCATTTATTTCGGGTGAAAGTCAGACCACGTTTCTAGTAGTTTTAAGATGCAGTATGTTACCATTTCTGACATCTTGTACTATCAAAATGTCTGAGGACAATCAAAACTTAGTGCCTCAGAAATGTTGCACGTATTAATGCAAAGTAAAAGCATTTGTTTTAGAGACTATTACTTATGTTAACTAAAATTGATTTTTTTTTCGTGTTAGAAACCTTTGTGCAAGAATATTTCATATCATTAATTGAAGACCAATCGGCGTATTACCTAGCAGACAGGGTGTTACAAAATGGTACGGCCAAACTTTCAGGAAACATTTCTCACACACAAATAAAGAAAATATGTTATGTGGACATGTGTCCGGAAACACTTAATTTCCATGTTAGAGCTCATTTTAGTTTCGTCAGTATGTACTGTACTTCCTCGATTCACCGCCAGTTGGCCCAATTGAAGGCAGGTAATGTTGACTTCGGTGCTTGTGTTGACATGCAACTCATTGCTCTACAGTACTAGCATCAAGCACATCAGTACGTAGCATCAACAGGTTAGTGTTCATCACGAACGTGGTTTTGCAGTCAGTGCAATGTTTACAAATGCGGAGTTGGCAGATGCCCATTTGATGTATGGATTAGCACGGGGCAATAGCCGTGGCGCGGTACGTTTGTATCTAGACAGATTTCCAGAACGAAGGTGTCCCGACAGGAAGACGTTCGAAGCAATTGATCGGCGTCTTAGGGAGCACGGAACATTCCAGCCTATGACTAGGAAGACCTAGAACGACGAGGACACCTGCAATGGACGAGGCAATTCTTTGTGCAGTTGACGATAACCCTAATGTCAGCGTCAGAGAAGTTTCTGCTGTACGAGGTAACGCTGACCACGTCAGTTTATGAAGAGTGCTACGGGAGAACCAGTTGTTTCCGTACCATGTACAGCGTGTGCAGGCACTATCAGCAGCTGATTGGCCTCCACGGGTACACTTCTGCGAATGGTTCATCCAACAATGTGTCAATCCTCATTTCAGTGCAAATGTTCTCTTTACGGATGAGGCTTCATTCCAACGTGATCAAATTGTAAATTTTCACAATCAACATGTGTGGGCTGACGAGAATCCGCACGCAATTGTGCAATCTCGTCATCAACACAGATTTTCTGTGAACGTTTGGGGAGGCATTGTTGGTGATGTACAAGTACGACACAACATGTAGTTCATGCACGATGGAGCTCCTGCACATTTCAGTCGAAATGTTCGTACGCTTCTCAACAAAAGATTCGGTGACTGATGGATTGGTAGAGGCGGACCAATTCCATGGCCTCCACGGTCTCCTGACTTCAACCCTCTTGACTTTCATTTATGGGGGCATTTGAAAGCTCTTGTCTACACAACCCCGGTACCAAATGTAGAGATTCTTCGTGCTCGCATTGTGGACGGCTGTGATACAATACGCCATTCTCCAGGGCTGCATCAGCGCATCAGGGATTCCATGCGACGGAGGGTGGATGCATGTATCCTCGCTAACGGAGGACATTTTGAACATTTCGTGTAACAATGTGTTTGAAGTCACGCTGGTACGTTCTGTTGCTGTGTGTTTCTATTCCATGATTAATGTGATTTGAGGAGAAGAAATAAAATGAGCTCTAACATGGAAAGTAAGCGTTTCCGGACACGTGTCCACATAACATATTTTCTTTCTTTGTGTGTGAGGAATGTTTCCTGAAAGTTTGGCCGTACCTTTTTGTAACACCCTGTATAAATTCCCAGGAACAAAAATAAAATTAAAATAATTTAAAAAAAACGTACGCACCACGAAGGAATTGTCCGAATGGGACTTAAATCTGTAGATGTGATGTACACGTACAGCCAAACAAATTATTAGAGTTTCAGAAAAATTGAATGATTCATTCAAGGGAAAGAATTTCACAAATTGAGCAATTCAATAACGCGTTAGTCACCTCTGGCCACTATGCAAGCAATTATTCGGTCTGGCATTAATTGATAGAGTTGTTGGAGGAACATAGTGCCACATTTTGCTGCGGATGGCAACCAAGGAATCCCGCTAAGAAATGGAGTGGCGTCTCACTCCTGGTTGTCGAGCCGTGTGGCGGATGACAGGTTGATGTCCACCGCTGTCTTCAGACATATCTCCGCTGCTTGTCGGGGCTCATTTCGAAGCGGGACTCATTACTGAAGACAATACTATTTCAGTCAAAGAGATTCCAGGCAGAAGGAATGTCTGGAGAGGCCAGCGGCATCCTTACAGCAGAGCGGTGCGTCGCCGAGTTTCTACATCCCGTTTTGATGTCCTGCATGGCAAGCCATCCTGGGATTACCTTTCAGCAGGCAAGAGTTTCTACTGCTTCTCTTCACGCGTGCCATACGCTACCTTGTCCAGAAGATGGCCAGATCTCTCCCCAACTGAGAACGTTTGGACCATTAATGGAAGGGCTCTCCAATCAGCTCCAGATTTTGACGATCTAGTGTCCCAATTATACAGAAGTTGGCACGATATCCCTCTGGAGGCTATCCAATAATTCTGTTGACCAATGCCAAGCCGAATAACTGCTTCCATAAGGGTCAGAGGTGCACCAATGGGTTATGGCCTACCAAAGTTAGTGAAGCCCTTTCTCTTGAATAAATAACCCTGTTTTCCTGAAATTTTTATTACTATTTTGACTGTACATGTACATCACACACACACACACACACACACACACACACACACACACACATATATATATATATATATATATATATATATATATATATATATATATATATATATATATATACACTCCTGGAAATGGAAAAAAGAACACATTGACACCGCGTGTCAGACCCACCATACTTGCTCCGGACACTGCGAGAGGGCTGTACAAGCAATGATCACACGCACGGCACAGCGGACACACCAGGAACCGCGGTGTTGGCCGTCGAATGGCGCTAGCTGCGCAGCATTTGTGCACCGCCGCCGTCAGTGTCAGCCAGTTTGCCGTGGCATACGGAGCTCCATCGCAGTCTTTAACACTGGTAGCATGCCGCGACAGCGTGGACGTGAACCGTATGTGCCGTTGACGGACTTTGAGCGAGGGCGTATAGTGGGCATGCGGGAGGCCGGGTGGACGTACCGCCGAATTGCTCAACACGTGGGGCGTGAGGTCTCCACAGTACATCGATGTTGTCGCCAGTGGTCGGCGGAAGGTGCACGTGCCCGTCGACCTGGGACCGGACCGCAGCGACGCACGGATGCACGCCAAGACCGTAGGATCCTACGCAGTGCCGTAGGGGACCGCACCGCCACTTCCCAGCAAATTAGGGACACTGTTGCTCCTAGGGTCTCGGCGAGGACCATTCGCAACCGTCTCCATGAAGCTGGGCTACGGTCCCGCACACCGTTAGGCCGTCTTCCGCTCACGCCCCAACATCGTGCAGCCCGCCTCCAGTGGTGTCGCGACAGGCGTGAATGGAGGGACGAATGGAGACGTGTCGTCTTCAGCGATGAGAGTCGCTTCTGCCTTGGTGCCAATGATGGTCGTATGCGTGTTTGGCGCCGTGCAGGTGAGCGCCACAATCAGGACTGCATACGACCGAGGCACACAGGGCCAACACCCGGCATCATGGTGTGGGGAGCGATCTCCTACACTGGCCGTACACCACTGGTGATCGTCGAGGGGACACTGAATAGTGCACGGTACATCCAAACCGTCATCGAACACATCGTTCTACCATTCCTAGACCGGCAAGGGAACTTGCTGTTCCAACAGGACAATGCACGTCCGCATGTATCCCGTGCCACCCAACGTGCTCTAGAAAGTGTAAGTCAACTACCCTGGCCAGCAAGATCTCTGGATCTGTCCCCCATTGAGCATGTTTGGGACTGGATGAAGCGTCGTCTCACGCGGTCTGCACGTCCAGCACGAACGCTGGTCCAACTGAGGCGCCAGGTGGAAATGGCATGGCAAGCCGTTCCACAGGACTACATCCAGCATCTCTACGATCGTCTCCATGGGAGAATAGCAGCCTGCATTGCTGCGAAAGGTGGATATACACTGTACTAGTGCCGACATTGTGCATGCTCTGTTGCCTGTGTCTATGTGCCTGTGGTTCTGTCAGTGTGATCATGTGATGTATCTGACCCCAGGAATGTGTCAATAAAGTTTCCCCTTCCTGGGACAATGAATTCACGGTGTTCTTATTTCAATTTCCAGAAGTGTGTGTGCATGGGGGCTTAATAAAATGATAAAATACAAATGAAAATATTTTTTTTTGTAACTGTGAGTCCGATTACGCAAGTCTCGTAACCGGTTGGCCCTGACTAGTATTATTACGCTATCTGACTGCTTAGAATGACAACAAAGAATGTAAGAAAATTTCTGTTAACACAATTAACTAATTAAGTCCCCAGCAACTATAAAATCTACGAATCCAACAAAGCACAAGTGTAACTGTTCTGTGTGTGGGAGTGTGACTCAACGTACACATCTGGCATGGTTCTTCTTCAACAAGACAAGAAATTTCAAATACCATTTATACTGATGTGATAGAAAAAAAATTAGAAATACTATAATTGCTCAAGAAACCCAGAATTACACACTAATACAAGAACACAAGCCAGATGCTTTGTTGACTGAACCTGTAATGAAGCATTATTCAGGACACACAATAATAAGAAAATAAGAACAGTAGTTAGTTACCTTAATTTATATTGACGAAAAGCACTCAGATCATTACAATATTTGCATTGGAACAACATCTGCTATCTCTCCCATCAATAACTGCATAAAACATGGAACAACACTCTGCACTACCACATCTCATCCCACTTCAGCTACAAGCTGTATCCACCACAACTACTCGGCAAGAACTGCCTGCCACTACGTCTCATAAAGCACTGCCTGCCGCTACCTCTCAACATGCACTGCCAGTGGAGGCGGCGGAACAATACCCTCTCTGGCGCGATTTTTGGCGCTGTGGCTCAGTGTAGCCACCTTTCATGTGTTATGTGGACATGTGTCCGGAAACGCTTACTTTCCATGTTAGAGCTCATTTTATTACTTCTCTTCAAATCACATTAATCATGGAATGGAAACACACAGCAACAGAACGTACCAGCGTGACTTCAAACACTATGTTACACGAAATGTTCAAAATGTCCTCCGTTAGCGAGGATACATGCATCCACCCTCCGTCGCATGGAATCCCTGATGCGCTGATGCAGCGCTGGAGAATGGCGTATTGTATCACAGCCGTCCACAATACGAACACGAACAGTCTCTACATTTGGTACCGGGGTTGCGTAGACAAGAGCTTTCAAATGCCCCCATAAACGAAAGTCAAGAGGGTTGAGGTCAGGAGAGCGTGGAGGCCATGGAATTGGTCCGCCTCTACCAATCCATCGGTCACCGAATCTGTTGTTGAGAAGCGTACGAACACTTCGACTGAAATGTGCAGGAGCTCCATCGTGCATGAACCACATGTTGTGTCGTACTTGTAAAGGCACGTGTTCTAGCAGTACAGGTAGAGTATCCCGTATGAATTCATGATAACGTGCTCCATTGAGCGTAGATGGAAGGTTGTACAGTACATACTGACGAAACTAAAATGAGCTCTGACATGGAAATTAAGCGTTTCCGGACACATGTCCGCATAACATCTTTTCTTTATTTGTGTGAGAGGAATGTTTCCTGAAATTTTGGCCGCACCTTTTTGTAACACCCTATATATATATATATATATATATATATATATATATATATATATATATATATATATATATATGTGTGTGTGTGTGTGTGTGTGTGTGTGTGTGTGTGTGTGAGAGAGAGAGAGAGAGAGAGACAGAGAGAGAGATTGGATATATATATACACTCCTGGAAATTGAAATAAGAACACCGTGAATTCATTGTCCCAGGAAGGGGAAACTTTATTGACACATTCCTGGGGTCAGATACATCACATGATCACACTGACAGAACCACAGGCACATAGACACAGGCAACAGAGCATGCACAATGTCGGCACTAGTACAGTATATATCCACCTTTCGCAGCAATGCAGGCTGCTATTCTCCCATGGAGACGATCGTAGAGATGCTGGATGTAGTCCTGTGGAACGGCTTGCCATGCCATTTCCACCTGGCGCCTCAGTTGGACCAGCGTTCGTGCTGGACGTGCAGACCGCGTGAGACGACGCTTCATCCACTCCCAAACATGCTCAATGGGGGACAGATCCGGAGATCTTGCTGGCCAGGGTAGTTGACTTACACTTTCTAGAGCACGTTGGGTGGCACGGGATACATGCGGACGTGCATTGTCCTGTTGGAACAGCAAGTTCCCTTGCCGGTCTAGGAATGGTAGAACGATGGGTTCGATGACGGTTTGGATGTACCGTGCACTATTCAGTGTCTCCTCGACGATCACCAGTGGTGTACGGCCTGTGTAGGAGATCGCTCCCCACACCATGATGCCGGGTGTTGGCCCTGTGTGCTTCGGTCGTATGCAGTCCTGATTGTGGCGCTCACCTGCACGGCGCCAAACACGCATACGACCATCATTGGCACCAAGGCAGAAGCGACTCTCATTGCTGAAGACGACACGTCTCCATTCGTCCCTCCATTCACGCCTGTCGCGACACCACTGGAGGCGGGCTGCACGATGTTGGGGTGTGAGCGGAAGACGGCCTAACGGTGTGCGGGACCGTAGCCCAGCTTCATGGAGACGGTTGCGAATGGTCCTCGCCGATACCCCAGGAGCAACAGTGTCCCTAATTTGCTGGGAAGTGGCGATGCGGTCCCCTACGGCACTGCGTAGGATCCTACGGTCTTGGCGTGCATCCGTGCGTCGCTGCGGTCCGGTCCCAGGTCGACGGGCACGTGCACCTTCCGCCGACCACTGGCGACAACATCGATGTACTGTGGAGACCTCACGCCCCACGTGTTGAGCAATTCGGCGGTACGTCCACCCGGCCTCCCGCATGCCCACTATACGCCCTCGCTCAAAGTCCGTCAACTGCACATACGGTTCACGTCCACGCTGTCGCGGCATGCTACCAGTGTTAAAGACTGCGATGGAGCTCCGTATGCCACGGCAAACTGGCTGACACTGACGGCGGCGGTGCACAAATGCTGCGCAGCTAGCGCCATTCGACGGCCAACACCGCGGTTCCTGGTGTGTCCGCTGTGCCGTGCATGTGATCATTGCTTGTACAGCCCTCTCGCAGTGTCCGGAGCAAGTATGGTGGGTCTGACACACCGGTGTCAATGTGTTCTTTTTTCCATTTCCAGGAGTATATATATATATATATATATGTTTGTGTGTGTGTGTGTGTGTGTGTGTGTGTGTGGTTGAGAGAGAGAGAGAGAGAGAGAGAGAGAGAGAGAGAGTGGTGGGAGAGAGAGTACGTAGCAGAGCAAATTCCTTTATGCAGGTATGGTTGCCGTTTAGTGATACACCACGCAGTAAACTGAGTTATGCATCGGCGCTGACAGTCGACGGACCAGAAGAGTCACATGAGTCTGGATGGCTCGAGTTAAAAATTGTATTCTTACTAGCGGCACTAAAATCCACAGTACTTTACTAACCATGGCGAGCTAACAAACATTCTCTCTGTTTCAGTCTTGACATGATGTAGTTCGCTAACATGCTATGAGCGTCCAGTTGTCGAGTTCCTCCAAAAGCCATTCAGTAAGGAAATCTCGAAAATTTCTGTGACGGATATCTTGACAGTAACGGTAACGGACAACCACGTGAGGTATCGGTGATCCTTATTTTCAGGTATTTTCCGCTGTCGTCTCGAAAACGTAGCAGATTACATGATAAAGACTGTATCAGGTGATATATAGGACATTATGACCTGACTCAGACCGAAATGATATCTTTTCAATCGCCGCCAGTTGATGGGGAAGGTCTTGAACATTCATCATCCCCTATCAATGCTATGTCAGTTCCAACGTCACGTGTTTACTCCGGTGGGTTTTAGCGAATATACTCTCGATGTCAATTCCTGGCGTTTTACCTTTTCGTAAGGCTGACTCAGGCCAAATATTCTACGAACTCGAAAGGGCATCAACCTACTTCTACTCAAATAGTTTCATTTTATGTTTCGTTTCTGTCAACGTCATCACTGTCCTTTTGAAAAATCAACAAAGATCTTTTGAATTCAGTAAAATGTGGCAAACAATCTACTTCAGATTACATATTTCTTCAGATCATGATATGTCCGTCCTAAATACACTTTGATATTCACTTAAGTTACTCTCCAGTGCCGTTTCTACTCTGTTTAGTATAAACTCGGGAAATGTGTTACACGCAACTGGTTGCAAAGAAATTCCTCTGTAGTTGTTAACATCTTGTTCATTGCCTTTCTTACGTAATTGATGTATCAAGGCCACCTTTCATGTCCTGCCGGCCGGAGTGGCCGAGCGGTTAAAGGCGCTACAGTCTGGAACCGCACGAGCGCTACGGTCGCAGGTTCGAATCCTGCCTCGGGCATGGATGTGTGTGATGTCCTTAGGTTAGTTAGGTTTAAGTAGTTCTAAGTTCTAGGGGACTTATGACCACAGCAGTTGAGTCCCATAGTGCTCAGAGCCATTTGAACCATTTTTTTCATGTCCTGGTAGTTTTTCTGTTTTTCGATATTCCTTTGTGGTAGAGACCATTTCAAAAGTTCTGCTCTAATAGTGCCTCTTCCACTAGCTCTATAAGCTTTTAATAACCTCTTCTTTAATAGTTGTTCGTAAATCCTTTTATAACATTTAACGTCTTTGAGTATTAGAGCTTATGCATTGCTTCTGGGCAATTAACAATCTGATCAAAATTTTTTGCAAATATTTCCAAATTTTCAGTGTTACGTAACCCAGAAAGGTGAGCACCGTCCTACGCTCCTCTACTGTTAGGTTTGAACTGGATGTCCATCGACCCTACTTTTGAAATCTTACTTTCTCCTCGAAAGAGCTATTGGAAAAGCGTCTCTTTATCAGATCATCTACAGAAAACACTTTCATAGTCAATTTCCTCGTATACTCGCTTTTTTTACCACCATCTAGCCTATAGCCTTTTGATTTACAACGGTAGTAATCGTGACTAAATTGAATATATTAATTTAACATATAAGAATTGAAGTGTATAAAATAATTTAAATTTTATTATAAATACGTTAACACTGCGAGGAATAAGATAAAATGAAAACAAAATTGGTATCCGTGGGAATCGAACATGTCTCATCGAATTTCCAGTCTGTGTCTTAGACCACTTTTTCTGCATAATCCGTTTTCATCGCTATTTTAATTATAGCTAGTCTCACTTTTGCTTGCCACGGTACCGTTATGACAATGCCTGCTCAATGCCTCATGCTCTACAGCTACGCAATGCGCCTCACCCAACTTCAACGAAAAATATTGACTTGGTGCTGTGAGCAACATAGCACGTGGAGTGCTGGATGCTATGACGTCACATCAGGGCACGTGCAATCGAAAACAGTTAGCTTCATCCCTTCTCTCAGTTGATCGTAGCACAGCTGAGCAAGATTTCGGCTCTCGGCTCTGGTTTTTGTTAACCACGGGAAGAGCTCTACAAAGCACGTTTGCATACAAGCACGCCTTCGAAGAGAAATGGCGTAATTTTAGAGCGATATTTACAGAGTGGTGTAACACATCAGCACATGATAGCAGGCCGCCACTGCTACTACCTGCTTTGTGCGGCTGCAGTAAAATGCCAATCATTAGCGTATCAGAGTATGTCGTACACATTGTACCGGTTAGGCGTTAGTTGCCTGTCGCCTTCATGGTGTTGCAATTTTAACTGCGTACTGTGTACTACATCGCAGCAGCATACTTTACAATTATATACAGGGTGACAATTATTGAACAACATGAAAAGAAATTTAAATTAGTCACAAACTACTGCACGGTCACACTTTATTCGACATCTAAACGTCAATACAGAGATTCGCATTTAGGGTATGACATGTCCGGTATGCCTGCCATCATTGGCAATGATGTGGCGCAGACGAATAGCGAAATTATGCATCATCCGCTAAAGTTTCGGAACATAGATGCTGGCGATGACCTTCTCAATGACTGTTTTCAGCTCAGCAGTTATTTTGGGGTTATTGCAATACACCTTGTTCTTAATGTAGTCCAATAAAAAGGAGTCGCATGTGTTCAGATCCGGGGAACATTGAGGCAAGTCGAGGCCCATGCCAGTGGACGCTGGGAAACCTACAGCCAGTATGCGGTCCGCAGAGTGCTCCTTCAGCACATCAGACACTCTGCGGCTTCGATGGCGTCGAGCTCCGTCTTGCATGAACCACATCTTGTCGAAATCAGGGTCACTTCGGACAATGGGCAAGAAATAATGTTCCAAAACCTTTACGTACCGTTTGGTAGTCACCGTGCCATCAAGGAATGTCGCACCAAATATTCCGTGCCTGGACATTGCACACCACGCTGTCACCCGTTCAGCCGGCCGGGGAGGCCGAGCGGTTCTAGGCGCTACAGTCTGGAACCGTGCGACCGCTACGGTCGCAGGCTCGAATCCTGCCTCGGGCATGGATGTGTGTGATGTCCTTAGGTCACTTAGGTTTAAGTAGTTCTAAGTTGTAGGGGAGTGTGACCTAAGTAGTTAAGTCCCATAGTGCGCAGAGCCATTTGAACCATTTGTCACGCGTTGAGGGTGAAGAGACTTCTCGGTGGTGAATTGCGGATTCTCAGTCCCCCAAATGGGCGAATTTTGCTTATTGACGGACCCATGCAAATGACAATGGGCTTCGTCGCTAAACCAAACCATACTAATCCCCATCATGCCCCGCGCCCAACCGTACAGTCTGAACTGAAACGTCGCCTTAGAAAAATTAATGAATTACTGTGCTGATAAACCGCTTACGTTATTTGATTTTCAAATATCTGAGCAAAACTGAACGTACTCAGACATTTCTCTCTTTACTTATTCTGATCATCAGTAAACTGACACACAATATTTTTAGCGCAACGCAATCTGACTTTCAATAATCCCTACAAAAGAATGGCCCTGACTAAGAATAACCTATACGCAGATCAATCGAGAAAACAGGAAGAAGTTGTGTAGAACTATGAAAAAAATTAATAAAATATACAAACTGAGTAGTCCATGCACGAGATAGGCAACATCAAGGAGAAACTGAGCTCGGGAGCGCCGTGGTCCGTGGTTAGCGTGAGTAGTTGCGGAACAAGAGGTCCCTGGTTCGAGTCTTTCCTCGAGTGAAAATTTTACTTTCTTTGTTTTCGCAAAGTTATGATCTGTCCGTTCGTTCATTGACGTCTCTGTTCACTGTAATAAATTTTGTGTCTGTGTTTTGCGACCGCACCGCAAAACCGTGCGATTAGTTGACGAAAGGACGTGCCTCTCCAATGGGAACCGAGAACATTTGATCGCAAGGTCATAGGTCAACAGATTCCTCCACAGGACAACACGTCTGATATATTCTATACGACACTGGTGACAGCATGTGCGTCACATGACAGGAATATGTTGTCGACCCACCTAACTTGTACACTTAGCGAATGGGTAAAAAGATTCTTCTACCTTGCCCGATTTAGGTTTCCTTGTGGATGTGATAATCACTCCCAAAAAAGTGATGAAACCATAGGAGTTTGTCACATAAACTGAAAATAAAAAATTAAACTTTTCCCTCGAGAGAGGACTTGAACCTAGGACCACTCGTTCCGTAGCTGCTCTCGCTAACCACTGGACCACGGCCCTCCTTGACTTCCATTGTCCTTGATGTTGCCTATCTTCGCATGGACTACTCAGTTTGTATATTTTACTAATTTTTTTCATAGTTCCACACAACTTCTTCCTGTTTTCTCGATTGATCTGTGTTCAGTTTTTCAAGGCCTATCCACTGTGCCAACTTATAACTAAACCTGAGGGGGGTGCGATGGGGGAGGTTCCCTTGTCAGTACGGACTGGGTTAATTCTGAGGCCACTATTCAGCCGCACCGGTACACACCTCCACGTGCATCTCATTGATTCTTACCCCGTATCGCACAATGTAAAGCTAATGCGTCCAAATGCTTCTCGAAAAAGTTGTTGACCTATTTGACTGAGGTGCGCGCTCATGGCAGTCAGCGGTGCCTGCAAGCTGCCAGCAGGAGCTGCGGTGTGAGCGGAGCTCCGCCGGACGGCCGCAGAGGCAGACGACCGGCCGTTTAAAACTCGTTCCGGCGCCAGCTGTAAATCGAGACGTGAGGCTGCAACTGGTCCCCCGGCCGTTCGGGGTCAAGGGCAGGCGAGGCCGCCTCCTGCACCAGCGGACACGGGACAGCCGCACCTCCGGCACAACAGCCTACCGGCACGTAGCCGGCGGTGTCGTTCTTCTGAAACACAACTGGCTCTGTACTCACGCGAAGTAAGGAGTGCTATCGACAGGAGATCTCAAGCTGATTACAAATTCCTAGTTTTCCAGCTTCTGGTCAAACTGTGAGCGATTGGATTTATGTTTCCCTGCGAATCAGAGTAATCACAGGTCGTAGTAATTCACGAAGAGACAGCTAGTGAGAGTGAAGTTGTACCTGGGGTTCCCCAAGTACTGGTTACACGGTTACGCGCCTTCTGCTGTGCCCACCCTACATAAACCACTTCGGAGATAGTCAGAGCAGCCCTCTTAAGTCGTCAGAAGATGGAAACGAATTGGAAAAAAAAATTAAGGCAACACATCTGCGTGACGCGAAAAGTGGCAGTTGACCATGAAGAATAACGAAGTTTGTGGTCCTCCACATTAGCATTAAAAAGAAATCTTTCAAATTGCTGTTACACGACAGCTAACGCCAATTTAAGGGCTGTCAATTCAACTAAATGCCTAGTTTTACAATTACGAGGGTGAGTCAAATGAAAACCTTAAATATTCTTTTAAATATTATTTATTGAGCAGAAGTGGTACAAAGCTGTATCACTTTTCAACATAATCTCCCCCACGCTCAATGCAAGTCCTCCAGCGCTTACAAAGTGCATAAATTCCTTTAGAAATAAAATTCTTTTGGTAGTCCGCGCAACCACTCATGCACCGCGTGGCGTACTTCTTCATCAGAACGGAATTTCTTTCCTCCCATTGCGTCTTTGAGTGGTCCAAACATATGGAAATCACTTGGGGCAAGGGCTGGTGGACGAGGAAGACACTCAAAATGCAGGTCTGTGATTGTTGCAACTGTTGTACCCGCAGTGTGGGGCGTTGCAAAAGGACACCTGCTGACAGCAATCCACGTCGCTTTTATTTGATTGCAGGCCGCAGATGGTTCAAATAGCTCTGTGCACCATGGGACTTAACTTCTGAGGTCATCAGTCCCCTATAACTTAGAACTACTTAAATATAACTAACCTAAGGACATCACACACATCCATGCCCGAGACAGTATTCGAACCTGCGACCGTTGCGGTCTCGCGGTGCCAGACTGTAGCGCAGGCCGCAGATGATTTTTTAGGAGGTTTGTGTATGATGCACTGGTGACCGTGGTCCCTCTAGGCATATAATTCTCCAAAATGACGCCTTTTTCGTTCCAAAAGAGAGTCAGCATAACCTTCACTGCTGATGGTTCTGTTCGAAACTTCTTTGGTTTTGGTGATGAGAAATGTAGCCACTCCTTGCTAGCTCTCTTCGTTTCCGGTCGGTGGAAGTGAATCCAGGTTTCGTTCCCAGTGACGATTCTTGCAAGGAAGTCACCACCTTTTCGTTCAAAGCGCCGAAGAAGTTGTTCACAGGCGTCAACACGTCGTTCTCTCATTTCAGGAGTCAGCTGCCGTGGCACCCATCTTGCAGACACTTTGTGGAACTGGAGCTCATCATGCACAATGTGGTGTGCTGACCCATGACTAATCTGTAAACATGCTGCAATGTCATTCGGTGTCACTCGGCGGTTTTCCTTCACTATGGCTTCAACTGCTGCAATGTTCTGTGGAGTCACAACTCGTTGTGCCTGACCTGGACGAGGAGCATCTTCCACTGAAGTCACACCATTTGCGAACTTCCTACTCCATTCGTAGACTTGCTGCTGTGACAAACATGCATCACCGTACTGAACCTTCATTCGTCGATTAATTTCAATAGGTTTCACATCTTCACTGCGCAAAAACCGGATAACAGAACTCTGTTCTACCCTGGTGCAAGTCGCAAGTGGGGCGACCATCTTTATACTGATACTGCGACGGTATATCCATCTGCACTATGAAACTTCCTGGCAGATTAAAACTGTGTGCCCGACCGAGACTCGAACTCGGGACCTTTGCCTTTCGCGGGCAAGTGCTCTTTCTGCTTCTTTCAGGAGTGCTAGTTCTGCAAGGTTCCCAGGAGTGCTTCTGTAAAGTTTGGAAGGTAGGAGACGAGATACTGGCAGAAGTAAAGCTGTGAGTACCGGGCGTGAGTCGTGCTTCGGTAGCTCAGTTGGTAGAGCACTTGCCCGCGAAAGGCAAAGGTCCCGAGTTCGAGTCTCGATCGGGCACACAGTTTTAATCTGCCTGGAAGTTTCATATCAGCGCACACTCCGCTGCAGAGGGAAAATCTCATTCTGGAAACATCCCCCAGGCTGTGGCTAAGCCATGTCTCCGCTATATCCTTCTTTTCAGGAGTGCTAGTTCTGCAAGGTTCGCAGGAGAGCTTCTGTAAAGTTTGGAAGGTAGGAGACGAGATACTGGCAGAAGTAAAGCTGTGAGTACCGGGCATAAGTCGTGCTTCGGTAGCTCAGTTGGTAGAGCACTTGCCCGCGAAAGGCAAAGGTCCCGAGTTCGAGTCTCGGTCGGGCACACAGTTTTAATCTGCCAGGAAGTTTCATATCAGCGCACACTCCGCTGCAGAGTGAAAATCTCATTCTGGAAACATGTGCACTATGCTGCCACCTACAGGCCGTTCGGCACGCTGTTTGTAGCATGCTAACCAACTTACAGGATAACGGCGCGAAATTTCGATTTGTTATTACACATTTAAGATTTTCATTTGGCTCACCCTCGTACGAAGAACATAGACTGGAACCATCTCATAGAAAATGTTTTGGGGAAGCTGAACCGATGACTGCGTTTTATTCGCACAAAGATGCAACAGATGTAGTAGAGAGACTCCCGATAGTACGCTTATCCGTCCTCTTTAGGAGTTTTACTGCGCAGAATGCGATTCTAGCAGAAAGTATTCACAGAGAAAACCGACGAATTTCAGAGAGTGGCAACTCATTTGGTATTATCGCGTGACGGAGTGTCGCGGATACGAAATTCAAGCTGGCGTGGAAGTCAGAAAAATCTATCATTAAAACAGAGATGTCTTTGGTTGCGGTGAGATGTTTCCACGAATTTAAATCAGTAACTTTCTCCTACAAATTGTGAAATATTTAACTAACTCCCACTTAGAATGGGAGAAATACCTATCTTAGTAAAATGTGAGAATTCAGAGCTCGCATGCAAAGATCTAGGTGTTCATTTTTTCCACTTGCTATTCGGGAGTGGAACTGTAGAGAAATGACGTGTGAATTGCAGAGTACTCATACAGATGCTGATGTAGACAGGAAAACAACGTCTCAGTTTCATAACATTGTCGCACCCAGTGCGAGTACATTACTTTTAGTCCAACAGGGTGCGCATTGTTGGATTACGTAAATTACAGTGGTGTTCACGGGTACTTTTATAAAAGCAGACAAAAGCGACTTCACCCACCACAAACATGTACACAAGCTGACATAGCGGAAGTGACACGGATTGATTGCTCCATTGGAAGACCTTTGTATGACGGCCGAATGTTACGGTTAGGAGCGGCGTTTTTTTTTTTTTTTTTTTTTTTTTGTCTCTGTGTGTGTGTGTGTGTGTGTGTGTGTGTGTGTGTGTGTGTGGTGCTGAAGTCTGATCAACTTCGTTGATTTTTACTTCTATAGGGAATGGAAGGGGTAAAAATTTTCTCTTTATTTATTTATTCTTCTTTCAGCTTTAGTTTGGGCACACAGAAGGGTCCTTTAACTCGCTGCTTTTGGTGTGTATTTGTAAACCTGTGTGGAGAAGTGCTAAAGGACGATATGTCCTTAAATTATGGAGAAGTACGTAGGGATATCATTTACGGAGGCTCAAATACTATCGCCTTCGGTACTTTATATTTGTGGTTGCGTAAGGGTTCTACCGTACCTACTGTGGTGAGTTGTGGTGTACTGTCACGTATCATGTCCAACTTCCGAAATAAGGTTCGTGCCTTCTCCTGACCTTGTCTGAGAGGTAAGATTCGCTTAAGGCTCGATGAATGTCATGATTTCGGATCCACCATTGGGCTCCTGTGATCCATCGTAGGCATCTGCTTTGTACAACCTGTAACTTCTTGTAGTTAGTGGCACACGTAGTACCCCAAGAGGTCGATCCATACAAAATAGATGGTTCGACTGTGGCATGGTACAACTGGAGTTTCGTGCGTTGGCTGAGGTATGAGCTCTTCAGAAATGGGAGGAGAGCTCCTAGCATTTTGAGACCAGACGTCTTCTTCTCCATAATGTGATGACTATACAACAGTTTGGCGTCCAGATGCACTCCCAGGTATTTTACAGTTGTTGCCCAGGGGAGTGGCTGGTCTGATATCCGTAGGCGTTCATTGACGATGGGTCTCCGACGTGTGAAGACAATAACTTTGGTTTTCTCTGCGTTGACCGTTATTTTATTCATGTGGGTCCAGTGGTCCACTAAATCTAGTTGGCGCTGCATCCGTGTGACGAGGTGGTCCATTCTGGTGCCTGCAGTCAGGAGCGCTGTGTCGACGGCATAGAAACTGGCAGTAACATGTGGCACCGTCGGGAGGTCGTTAATATATAAATTAAACAGCAGTGGAGAGATGACCGATCCTTGTGGAAGTCCTTCAAGGACAGGCCGTGTTGATGAATTCTTGTCATCAATGCGAACATATAATCTGCGATCCTGAAGAAAATTGTCGAGAAGTTTTAAATAGCAGTCTGGTAGGGGAGTGGTACGTCGGAGCTTGACGATCAAGTTGCGTCGCCATACTTTATCGTAAGCCTTCTCTATATCGAGAAAGACTCCAATAGTATGTCGTTTCTTGTTGAAATTGTCTTGGATAGATTCCGTGATGCGCAGTAGTTGTAACTCAGCCGATAGCTTCGCCTGGAAGCCAAACTGCTCCGGCCGGATGATGTTGTGTGCCACAAGGATGTCCAGCATGCGTTTCAGTAGGACACGTTCCAGTACCTTTCCCAGTGTCGGCAGTAAACTTATGGGTCTGTAGCTGTCGGGGTGTGAGAGGTCCTTGCCCGGTTTTGGTATTGGCACTATTCTGGCAATCTTCCATGCCTCTGGGAAGTATCCAGTCCTGAGGCAGCTGTTCACTATCCGGGTGAGAAGCACAACAGGCTTTCTCGGGAGGTGTTTCAACTCCGCATTGCTGATTCTATCTGCTCCAGGTGAGGTGTGTTTGCTATACTTGATAATCCTCCTAATTACCTCCGGCGTTGTCAGCCGGGGCATAGCGGTAGTCGGGGCGTCCCGAATAGCTTCCCATTCCGCCGCTGTGTCCTCCTCTGCACGGTGGAGTGCATCATCTCCATCCTCCGTGGGGGGCGTAGTCATCTGTTGTTGGTATGTATCCACATACAGCTCCGCCTGCGCAAGTGAGTCGTACAAGAGGCCATGGGGTCCTCGAATTGCCCTTTTGGGGGGCTGTTGTTGTCTGAGACTTTTAACTATTCGCCATTCATCTTTGGTGCGTAATAGAAAGTTGTCCATTTTGAGTTCCCACGTGTGTTGCTTCCAGTCCTGAACCTTCCGCCGGAGTTCGCGGGTTAGTCTGTGAGTCTCCCGTCTATCGTCTGGATGGCGGTAGCGGACCCATCGTTTCCGAAATCGATTGCGCCTTGCCTTAAGTTCCTGCAGTGGTGGTGGAAACTCGTCATAATTGACTTCTGGTTGCAGGTGCTCCGTGAGTGCTCGTTGTTTCGCATTGTTAATCTTCTTTGTGAGTACTGCGACTGCCTCATCAATCGCTTCTCTGGTAGTAACAACCTGGGTTGGTCGCACATTGTTGTTGAGGTACGCTTGGAACTGCTGCCAGTCGTAAGTTCTTGTCGTCGGCAGTGGGAGTTGCAAAGTAGCCCTCTCTATGAGTCCTAACACCGGTCTGTGGTCCGACGAAAGATCATCCAGCGTCCGCAGATGGAGATTCGGGTTGATGTTCTTGATTATGGCGATGTCTAGAACATCAGGGTCTTGTGTCTGGACGTAAGGTATCCTCGTCGGTTCCCGTGGTCCATGGACGGAAATATGTAAATTCTCAGCCAGTGCAAACAACATATGTCCTTTTGGGTTAGTCTTACGGGAATTCCAGGCAACATGTTTACTATTAAGATCCCCTCCAAGGAGGACCTTGTCGTAACCCTCTGTAACGGAGTAAAGATCTTCTGGGTGGAGAGGCTTCTTTGGGCTAAGGTAAGCCGCAATACAGGTAATGTTTCCGAGCGTCGTGTGGATTGTTACTGCCGTGGCCTCTAAAGTCTGGAGTGGGGGTAAACGTTCTTGGTGGTGACGAATACATTTTTTGATCAGAACTGCGGTCCCTCCACCCCGTTGGTCCCGTCTGTCCGTCCGGTAGATGTGCATGTTCCTCAAGCGGAGGTCGGTTGACTCGCGGAGATGTGTTTCGGAGACAAATGCTACGTCTATCTTGTGGCGATGTAGGAAGTCCGTGAATTCTATTTTCTTCAGTTTCAGGCCATTGGCATTCCAAATGCAGAAGTTAAGATGCCTCGTGTGATGCCGTCTATCCATTTAGGGTGTTTGAAAAGCTGTCAGTACGCTTTTTACAAGCGAGAGGATAGACGTCAGCTTCTGCTGGAGGGCGGTGAGTAGTTGAAGAATATCTGTTAACGCTGGTGTAAAAGTGGTCGACCAGGCAGATGGTGTCTCCGCTGGTGTTGGCGTCGGTGGATGGGCACGTATTGCTTCGGAGTACGAGCGCTGTTGTCTTGTCTGTCGGAGAGTCACTCTGGGTGCCGGTTGTGGCCGAGAGGCGATTGTTTCCACTGGGAGAGGTGCCGCTTGTTGTTGGGTGGCCGGAATCGCTGCCATGGCCGAGTTCTTAGCAATTATAGGCCGTTGTGGGGTCGACTTCTTTGGTGTCCTTCTAGTATATTTCCGTAGGAGTTCTTGAAATTTTGGGCAGCCACGGAATGTCGCTGGATGTTCTTGTTCACAATTGGCGCACTTTGGGGGCGCCGTCCTAGGATGGGTACAATTCGATGATTTATGGGATCCACCGCAGCGGACGCAGCGTGCTGGCATGCTGCAGTAGTTCGCTGTATGCTCGAAACGTTGGCAATGTAGGCACTGGACTGGTCCTTCTTTACTATTATAGGTTTCTATTATCACTCGTGTGTAGAGCAGGTATTTGACATCATATACCTTGTCACTGTCTTTTCCGGATGGGAGGGTGACTCGGTACGCAGGTTGCGGTATCAATTGTTTCGTCTTCTCGTCGCGTTCCTTAAATTGGTAGACTTGTAGCACGTTGAAGCCTTTTTCCTTGAGGGCATAGTAAAGTTGTTCTTCGGTAACTTCCGCCAGAAGGCGTTTGACAACTACTTTCAGTTCCCTGTCGTCTGGTGCTTGATGCGTAAAATAGGAGAAGCTGTGGTTCGTGAAGTATTTTATTGCACGCCTTTGGTCTTCGAAGGACTCAAAGTGGTATTTGATGCGGTCCTTTTGGTATATAGCTTTAAGGGTGCCCTCTAGAAGCCCGTAGAGCGTTTCATTGAGGTGAACGTAATCCTTTGTGTAATAAATTGTGACTGGGGGCACTTTGCGTAGCACATTCTTGTCTCTGTCCACGGCTTCTGCGGCATTATAAGTTTGTGCCTGCGGCTTGTTGGTGGTTGATGGAGGCGCAGCTTGAGGTGTCAGTGGGGCGAATCGGTTCGTTGTGGGGATGGTCTCCGTTCGTCTCTTAGCTGGGTTGGCTAAGTCCTTGGCTAATGCGTTGCTTCTGGGCCGTTCGTTGTGGACGAGCGTAAAGTCCCCCTCTGCGTGTGGGGAGTCGTTGTCGTTTTCTGCTGGAAAGGCCGCTGCCATCTCTGCGTCGTCGACCGTTTGGTGGGAGTGCTGTGATTCGACATCTGAGTCCACAGATAGAGATGCCAGACAGGTGTCGTTATCCTGCTCTTGCGTTTCCCGTGAATAGCGGATAAGGCGTTGTATGTCCTTCAGCGTTTCTTTGTCCTCCTCCCGACATATTTCGAGTCTTCTGACGTAGTCCTGGCGGTCGTCTTCATTGCTGCGTCCGTCGTGATGTGATGTATGGCCGACGTCCGAATACGGTTTCGTCGTGCGGTGTGTAGTCTTCTGCGGTCGAATAGCGCCTGTCGATCGTCGTTCTATCCTGTCATGAACCGGTGCCGTAGCCTGGGTCGTCAACCTGGGATCCGTCCTGTGTGGAGCGGCCGCTGGGGCGTCCGGCGGGCCAGGCCCAACCGACCGACCGACCGACCAGCGGCCGACTCCGGCGCGTCCGAGGCGGCTGCCCCGGCCGCGCGCGCATCGTCCTCGCTCTTCGGCATCGCGAACTCGACTGCGTGAGGAGCGGCGTGTGGCGCGCGTTGTAAGCAGGCTGTTTAGGTTTTTATGTTGGTAACACCACGTAGCTCTCTGTATGAAAATCACTGACTGTGCTGTGTGCAGTCTGTGGCTGATTTGCATTGCTGGAACATTTGCTATTGTAGTGTTGGGCAGTTGGATGTGAACAGCGGGTAGCGTTGCGCAGTAGAGTTGGGCAACACGATTCTTTTTCCCGATTCGATTCCTACGATTCAATCTCACATTGCGAATCGATTCCTACGATTCATTCACGATTCTTTCACGATTCATTCTAGTCTGCAATGGCACGATTCTTACGGAATGCAAAAAGTTCTACATCTTACTCACAGATGGCAGGACATGTCTGAAATTGTCAATGGGGTTAGAATCGAACTGTGTCATGACGAGATATGCCAGAAATAGTTTATTTATAAGTAAACATGCATATGACGCTACAAGTGTGATTCTCCATTTATACGTGTAATGCCTTAATTGATGAAAGGACACCATGTCTAACCTAAAACATATCTAGGATGATTGTTACTATTGGATGTACGGTGAGTCAAACGTGTTCGTATTCGGATAATGTTATACCGCCATCTCACAAAATTTTTATACACCTCTACTGTAACATCCAATAGTAACAAAGATTTACGAAACTGCGATATAAAATACTTATTGTGTAAAATCGAGTTTTTCAGGAAACACGCCAATATAGATAAACTTAAAAATCAAAATCCGTATCTAAATATAAAATTTCATCCAAACTGTTAAAGCCGTTCCCAAGAAACACGAAATTCGCGTTTTTGTTTAAAAAACTCATGTGTAAAATTGCATGCTGTAAGGAAAGATACCTATATACAGATAAACATGAAAACCAAAACCTTAACTACATTCAATACGTACTAACAAATTTTTACTAGATGGCGTTTAAAAAGATGTGAAGTACAGTACAGTTTTACGAATGGAACTATGTAGGATTTATATATTGTAAAATTGACTTTTTACGAAAGAATGGAACTATGTAGGTGAACTCAAAAAGCAAAAATACAAAATTTCATCCACATCGTTAGGGCCGTTTTCGAGATACGCGAAATACAGGGTTATTACAAATGATTGAAGCGATTTCACAGCTCTACAATAACTTTATTATTTGAGATTTTTTTCACAATGCTTTGCACACACAAACAAAAACTCAAAAAGTTTTTTTAGGCATTCACAAATGTTCGATATGTGCCCCTTTAGTGATTCGGCAGACATCAAGCCGATAATCAAGTTCCTCCCACACTCAGCGGAGCATGTCCCCATCAATGAGTTCGAAAGCACCGTTGATGCGAGCTCGCAGTTCTGGCACGTTTCTTGGTAGAGGAGGTTTAAACACTGAATCTTTCACATCACTATGCGTGAAACTTGCCCTCACGCGTTCAACCGTTTCTTCACTCACTGCAGGCCGACCCGTTGATTTCCCCTTACAGAGGAATCCAGAAGCTTTAAACTGCGCATAACATCGCCGAATGGAGTTAGCAGTTGGTGGATCTTTGTTGAACTTCGTCCTGAAGTGTCGTTGCACTGTTATGACTGACTGATGTGAGTGCATTTCAAGCACGACATACGCTTTCTCGGCTCCTGTCGCCATTTTGTCTCACTGCGGTCTCGAGCGCTCTGGCGGCAGAAACCTGAAGTGCGGCTTCAGCCGAACAAAACTTTGAGTTTTTCTACGTATCTGTAGTGTGTCGTGACCATATGTCAATGAATGGAGATACAGTGAATTTATGAAATCGCTTCAATCATTTGTAATAGCCCTGTATAATACATAATCCAAGTGCTAATGCTCGTGTGTAAAGAAGGTGTGTGTGTTTTGCATTGCATCTGCAACAAATAAGAGGTACGTATTTATTCATCATACTTGGATTTCTTGATTTTAATTGTGTGTATTGGGAGCTGTGTACTCGCTGTATATCGTTTCTGCCATCACTAGTCCGTGTATTACTCGTGCAAACTAAGCTGACGTCGGCGCGGTGGCTGATGGTAGCGATAGTAAATGGGAAATGCCTTTACGCTCGTTCCCGTCACCGACCGACAAGTGTCAGCTTGGTTTGTTCGTTCCGAGCTTCCTCTGTTCACGCGCATCCTCCACTTGACTGCCATCTGGCGGTCGTAATCATTCGGCACGACACGGCATGATTCGGAAGTTCCCTTCGAAGCATAGCGTACCAAGAATCGATGAATCGTTGGAACTTGGAATCGTCACGACTCGGAAACACGCAATCGTTCTTACGATTCTTTTGAACGACGATTCGTCCGTATGAAGATTCGATTCTTACGATTCTTTATTTAGAGTCGTTCAAATGAACGACTCATTCACGAATCGCCACAACTCTACTGCGCAGTAGGAGGTGAGCCGCCAGCAGTGGTGGATGTGGGGAGAGAGGTGGCGGAGTTTTGAGAGCGGACGATCCGGACGTGTGTCCGTCAGAAAAACGAAATTTGTAAGACTGTATGTCATGAACTGATATACATGTTATGACTTTTGAACACTATTGAGGTAAATACATTGTTTGTTCTCTATCAAAATCTTTCATTTGCTAACTATGCCTATCAGTAGTTAGTGCCTTCAGTATTTAGAATCTTTTATTTAGCTGGCAGTAGTGGCGCTCACTGTATTGCAGTAGTTCGACTAACGAAGATTTTTGTGACGTAAGTGATTCGTGAAAGGTATAGGTTATTGTTAGTCAGGGCCATTCTTTTGTAGGGATTATTGAAAGTCAGATTACGTTGCGCTAAAAATATTGTGTGTCAGTTTAGTGATGATCAGAATAAGTAAAGAGAGAAACGTCTGAGTACGTTCAGTTTTGCTCAGCTGTTTGAAAATCAAATAACGTAAGAGGTTCACCAGCACAGTAATTCATAAACTTTTCTAAGGGGATGTTTCAGCGTGTAGACGCCGCATCTGAACAGTCTGACATGACTCATTCACTGCTGAACTTGTTATCACGTTATCAATTTTATTTCCGAGTTCCCTACACATGAAACGCAAATGTACCCCTGATTAAACATTCAGAGGGCGGCAAACCCGCAGTAGATAGATTCCTGCCACATTGTGGAACAGTGTGCCACTATCAGGACTTGGATGTAATCACTTATAGAGAGGATGTGACTATTTGCTTGGGATAGCACCAACTGTGAAATCCAGACAAAAATTCAAACGTCTTGTCTAGGAGAGACGCAGTGCTAGAGAAAGGACTGTGCTTTCGGCGGCTGGACTCAAGGCAGGAGAGGGAATGTCTGTGGACAAAGGAGGGTGTCTGTTCTAGGAACGCCGGAAGGCAGGCCTTGACCACTGCGCCTCCCTACGGCTGAAACTAAGGCTATTTTTTGAGGTCGGAAGTTCACCACTCCGTGGTCGTCCACAAACCGTAAAACTTCAAAGAGCCGCCGCCCCAGCCTCAGTTCTCCAGCTTCTCGTCGAATCGATGGACACAGCTGGGCGGCACGCTGTACGCTGTCGGCTCTTGCCGCCTTCTTTCAGGGTAACGTTCGCCTGCTCGTCACCTTGAGAAGAAGGTACGAACTAGTGATGCGGAGCTCGTGAATGAGTCGTTCAAATGAACGCTTCACTCCTGTGAAGTGTGAACTAACCATTCAATTTCAATGAACTGGTACTTCAAACTCTTCACAGATAGCACACTCCACACTTTTTTCTAGTTCACTCACTCTCTTCCCCTCTCCCTCACCCACGTCACTCCTCCTCCCATCACTTCACTCCTCCCTGTCCTGCCTGTCGACGAATCACGCGGTGTTAGTGGGGAACGATAGGTTTAGGATGGGTGGAGGAGGTGAGGGGTGAGGAGAAGGCAGCGTCAGCTGCTACCTGCAGTGCTGACATCATTACCTGTGACTATTTGTGCAGTTAAACTTCGCGTCTACGGGTAGCCTACCGTTGGCAGCGCTTGAAGACAAATGAATATTAAAGATAGAAACGAAGTGGCTATCTGTGTGAGCACGCACAGCAAACATGAAAATAAAAGGTTTGTTAATAACACTGAAAGAGGGATTTTACCTGAAATCGTACCAGTGACTACAGGTGACAGTTTAAGTTTTGAATCTAGTGGGTTATTATTGTCAACAAAAATAAAATCTACAGGAAAACTTCTGAATAATTACTTAACGTAGGTATATAGACTTTGTGACAGTGTTAAACATACTCATTCTATTTTGGATTAAATTTTAAAAGGAACATAACATTGGACTGCATTTCGTTGGTAGCCCTATTTTTCAGTTCATGAATACAACAAATAATGTTTCATTTGGCAGATAAAGACTTTTTTGGGCGCTTCATGAGAAAATGTCGAGCAAGATTAAATGTAGTACCTTCTTTATATGTGACAGCCTTCTCTGTTTATCTTTCCTTTGTCCCCCTTTTTTTTTTCTTTATTGTCATTTTGAAACCTGTATACAGGCAGGCCTGCAGCAGCATATTACGCCGCTCTTTGGCCGCAGAGAAACACAAAAGATAGAAATGAAGACAATTAGAGAACAAAGATGGTGGAAATATAAACGGAGCCAAACACTTTTTAAAATACAAGGTGCCGTTCACGGGCGTAAAGTCCAAGATAAAATTGTTCAGACACTTGGACACAGACAGAAACGCCCTTTATCCCCTTCGACCATGCTGTATTTAAGATAACTCAGACGCTGTAAGAGCGTAAAACGTTGCGTGCACGTTACTCCATAGTTCTGCCATCTGTTGGTAAAATGGTGAAGTATTACGAAGCTTTATCGTACGAGCGAGGCGAAGCGAGCGTAGCAGCGGCTGAGCGGCGAACTGGGCAACTTCGCTAGGCTTCCGTACTTCACGAATGAACTACTTCATTTGAACGCTTCACGGCAAAGAGTGAAATGAATGAAGTAGTTCACGGGAACGAACGAGTTCGACCCACCTCTAGTACGAACTCCAGTCGCGTATAGGCGCCACCATTGACAATTTGCGAGAGCGACTGTGTCGCGCTCCTGCGGCGAGACGACTCACCGCCACGTGGTAAGCCCCCACCGCAACCACCCCTTTTCGTCGTATCAACGGCTACCTGATGATTTCTGCTCTCTGTCTAAAATATTATGATCCTCACCGCAATTCAACACTCTCTTTCATTTTAAACTCCATGGCGGTTTAAGTTCTTTTGAAAAACACTCCAAATTTAAAAGAACACCAAATCCACGAGGCTGGTGAGGTTTTGCAGATGCTCGATATTTAGCACATCTTAAATGTGAAGTGCTTATAATAGTTTCCACAAAGAAACTCAACATGTGACACAAAATTGAAAGTTTCTTTTCATATGTAAAGTATCCAGCGGCAAGACGCAATCAGTACCTTCACTACGCGATTGCAATGGCAATGTTGCTGATGGAAGTGCCACTAAAGCAAAATTACCAAACACGGTTTTCCGAAATTTCTTCACTAAAGAATACGAATATTCCACAATTGGAATCTAGAACGACTGCCAACAATGCGTAACGTAGAAGCAGATATCCTAGGTGTAATGAAATCACTTAATAAAGGCAAGGCTTCCGGTCCAGATAGTATACCAGTCACGCTCCTTTTATAGTATGCTGATACAATACGTCAATAGTTAGCAGCCATGTACAACCGCTTCCTCGTCGAAAGATCTGTAACTAGAGACTGGGAACTGTTACAAGTCACACCAATATCCAAGAAACGAAACAGGGGTCGTCCGTTGAGTTAGAGATTCATGTCACAAACGTCGATTTGTAGTTGGATTTTTGAACACATTCTCTGTTCGAATATTATGAATTACATCGAACAAAACGATTTATTAACAAACAATTAACACACATTCAGAAAATACATTCTCGTGAAACACAACTAGCTCTTTATTGCCACGAAGTAATGAGTGCTGTCGATAGATAATGTCAAATTTATTGAATAATTTTAGGTTTCCAGAAAACTTTTGACATCATTCGTCACAAGCGACTTCTACTCAAACCGCGTGGCTATGGAGTATCGTTTCAGTTAAGCTACTGTATTCGTGATTTCCTGTCAGAAACTCCACAGTTCGTAGAAACTGATGGAAAGCCATCGAGTAAAACAGAAGCAATATCTGGTGTTACCCTAGGAAGTGTTAGAGACCTCCGGCCGCAGTGGTCGAGCGGTTGTAGGCGCTTCAGTCTGGAACAGCGCGACCGCTACAGTCGCAGGTTCGAATCCTGCCTCGCGCACGGATGTGTATGACGTCCTAAGGTTAGTTAGGTTTAAGTAGTTCTACGTTATAGGGGATTGATGACCTCAGATGTTAAGGCCCATAGCGCTCAGAGCCATTTGAACCATTTGTTATAGACCATCTTCTGCTCCTGATGTACGAGGTGCATTAAAGTTCTAAGGCCTCCCATTTTTTTTCTAATTAACTACTCACCCGAAATCGATGAAACTGCCGTTACTTCTCGACGTAATCGCCCTGCAGACGTACACATTTTTCACAACGCTGACTCCATGATTCCATGGCAGCGGCGAACGCTTCCTTAGGAGTCTGTTTTGACCACTGGAAAATCGCTGAGGCAATAGCAGCACGGCTTGTGAATGTGCGGCCACGGAGAGTGTCTTTCATTGTTGGAAAAAGCCAAAAGTCACTAGGAGCCAGGTCAGGCGAGTAGGGAGCATGAGGAATCACTTCAAAGTTGTTATCACGAAGAAGCTGTTGCGTAACATTAGCTCGATGTGTGGGTCCGTTGTCTTGGTGAAAGTGCACACGCGCAGCCCTTCCCGGATGTTTTTGTTGCAGTTCAGGAAGGAATTTGTTCTTCAAAACATTTTCGTAGGATGCACCTGTTACCGTAGTGCCCTTTGGAATGCAATGGGTAAGGATTACGCCCTCGCTGTCCCAGAACATGGAACATTTTTTCAGCACTGGCGGTTACCCGAATTTTTTTTGGTGATGGTGAATCTGTGTGCTTCCATTGAGCTGACTGGCGCTTTGTTTCTGGATTGAAAAATGGCATCCACATCTCATCCATTGTCACAACCGACGAAAAGAAAGTCCCATTCATGCTGTCATTGCGCGTCAACATTGCCATTCGTGGCACCCACCTGGATGACACTTTTCGCATTTTCAGGTCTTCATGCAGGATTGTGTGCACAGAACCCACAGAAATGCCAACTCTGGAGGCGATCTGTTCAACAGTCATTCGGCGATCCCCCAAAACAATTCTCTCCACTTTCTCGATCATGTCGTCGGACCGACTTGTGCGAGCCCGAGGTTGTTTCGGTTTGTTGTTACATGATGTTCTGCCTTCATTAAACTGTCGCACCCACGAACGCACTTTCGACACATCCATAACTCCATCACCACATGTCTCCTTCAACTGTCGATGAATTTAAATTGGTTTCACACCACGAAAATTCAGAAAACGAATGATTGCACACTGTTCAAGTAAGGAAAACGTCGCAATTTTAAGTATTTAAAACAGTTCTCATTCTCGCCGCTGGCGGTAAAATTCCATCTGCCGTACGGTGCTGCCATCTCTGGGACGTATTGACAATGAACGCGGCCTCATTTTAAAACAATGCGCATGTTTCTATCTCTTTCCAGTCTGGAGAAAAAAAATCGGAGGCCTTAGAACTTGAATGCACCTCGTACAAAATAAACGATTTAGGAGATAATCTGAGCAGCCCTCTTAGAATGTTTACAGATGGTGCCGCCATTTACCGTCCTGTAATGTCATCAGATGATTAAAACCAACTGCAAAATGATTCAGGCAAGATATCTGTATAGTGTGAAAAGTGGCAGTTACTCTAAATAATGAAATGAAATCATCCACACGGGCACTAAAAGAAATTCCCTAGTTCCGGTTACGTGATTCAACCAAATACTTAGGGATTACAGTTACAAATAAGTTAAACTGAAAAGATCAACAGATAATTTTGCGCGTAAAGTGAACCAAAGATTACGATTTATTGGCAAGAAAAATGAAAGCTACAACAGGTTTACTGAAGAGACTACTCATATTGCGACTGTCCGCCCTCTTCGTCCTCTTACTCTGCTGTGCTGTGTGGGATCCATATCAGGTAGGTTTTACTGAGGAAACCGAAAAAGTTCAAAGAGCGGGATATCGTTTTGTATGATTGTGAAATAGAGAAGAGAGGGTCACGGATAAGACAGACGAATTGGGTTGGCAATCATTAAAACAAAGACGTTTCCCTTGATGCACGATCATCTCATGAAATTTCAATCACCAACTTTCTCCTCCGAAGACGAAAGTATTTTGTTGGTTCCCCAGCTACATAAGGAAACATTTCTCATCATAAAAAATAAGAGTTCAGAGTTTGCATGAAAAGACTGAAGCGTTCGTTTTTCCCTCGCGCTGTTCGAGAGTGGAACGGTAGAGAAATATCTTGAAGATAATTGGATGAATCCTCTGCCATGCACTTGATTGTCAATTCCAGAGTACTCATGTAGATGCCGATCTAGATGTAGATAATTATATATCCTAATTCTTGCATTAATTGATTACTATCTCTGTGTGCAAGTAATTTATATGGTCAGAGAAGACTGCTTTAGGCTCTAGGTTTGTAAATTCTACACGAATGTACAGGGGATAGGCAAAATAATGTGAACGCCTGTACTTACTTGGGAATGGTTTATTAATAAGGGGTGGACCCCCACTTGCCAGTACTACAGCTGCGATTCTTCTTGGAGTAGTGGCATATGATGATTGTATAGTCTCCAGTGGAATTTTACGCCACACTTCAACCAAAACCTCTTCTAACTTCTGTTGTGACGAGGGAGGCGGAAATCTGTTCCGGAATCTGCGCTCCATTACCGCCTGTAAGGATTCGATAATGTTCAAGTCCGGGGACCGTGCTGGCCCGAGAAGACGCTGCATTTCGGTTGCATGCCCCTCATATCACGATTGTAGTGTCCTGGCTGTGTGAATGGGTGCATTGTTGTTGTTGTTGTTGTGGTCTTAAGTCCTGAGACTGGTTTGATGCAGCTCTCCATGCTACTCTATCCTGTGCAAGCTTCTTCATCTCCCAGTACCTACAGCAACCTACATACTTCTGAATCTGCTTAGTGTATTCATCTCTTGGTCTCCCCCAACGATTTTTACCCTCCACGCTGCCCTCCAATACTAAATTGGTGATCCCTTGATGCCTCAGAACATGTCCTACCAACCGATCCCTTCTTCTGGTCAAGTTGTGCCACAAACTTCTCTTCTCCCCAATCCTATTCAATACTTCCTCATTAGTTATGTGATCTACCCATCTAATCTTCAGCATTCTTCTGTAGCACCACATTTCGAAAGCTTCTATTCTCTTCTTGTCCAAACTATTTACCGTCCATGTTTCACTTCCATACATGGCTACACTCCATACAAATACTTTCAGAAATGACTTCCTAACACTTAAATCTATACTCGATGTTAACAAATTTCTCTTCTTCAGAAACGCTTTCCTTGCCATTGCCAGTCTACATTTTATATCCTCTCTACTTCGACCATCATCAGTTATTTTGCTCCCCAAATAGCCAAACTCCTTTACTACTTTAAGTGTCTCATTTCCTAATCTAATACCCTCAACATCACCCGACTTAATTCGACTGCATTCCATTATCCTCGTTTTGCTTTTGTTGATGTTCATCTTTTTATTTCTTCTCCATGGATTTTAATACCTACTCCGAATTTTTCTTTTGTTTCCTTTACTGCTTGCTCAATATACAGATTGAATAACATCGGGGAGAGGCTACAACCCTGTCTTATTCCCTTCTCAACCACTGCTTCCCTTTCATGTCCCTCGACTCTAATAACTGGCATCTGGTTTCTGTAAAAATTGTAAATAGCCTTTCGCTCCCTGTATTTTACCCCTGCCACCTTTAGAATTTGAAAGAGAGTATTCCAGGCAACATTGTCAAAAGCTTGCTCTAAGTCTACAAATGCTAGAAACGTAGGTTTGCCTTTCTTTAATCTTTCTTCTAAGATAAGTCGTAAGGTCAGTATTACCTCACGTGTTCCAGTATTTCTACGGAATCCAAACTGATCTTCCCCGAGGTCGGCTTCTACTAGTTTTTCCATTCGTCTGTAAAGAATTCTCATTAGTATTTTGCAGCTGTGACTTATTAAACTGATTGTTCGGTAATTTTCACATCTGACAACACCTGCTTTCTTTGGGATTGGAATTATTATATTCTTGTTGAACTCTGAGGGTATTTCGCCTGTTTCATACATCTTGCTCACCAGATGGTAGAGTTTTGTCAGGAATGGCTCTCCCAAGACTGTCAGTAGTTCCAATGGAATGTTGTCTGCTCCGGGGGCCTTGTTTCGACTCACGTCTTTCAGTGCTCTGTCAAACTCTTCACGCAGTATCGTATCTCCCATTTCATCTTCATCTACATCCTCTTCCATTTCTATAATATTGTCCTCAAGTGCATCGCCCTTGTATAGACCCTCTATATACTCCTTCCACCTTTCTGCTTTCCCTTCTTTGCTTAGAACTGGGTTTCCATCTGGGCTCTTGATGTTCATACAAGTGTTTCTCTTATCTCCAAAGGTCTCTTTAATTTTCCTGTAGGCAGTATCTGTCTTACCCCTAGTGAGATAAGCCTCTACATCCTTACATTTGTCCTCTAGCCATCCCTGCTTAGCCATTTTGCACTTCCTGTCGATCTCATTTTTGAGACGTTTGTATTCCTTTTTGCCTGCTTCATTTACTGTATTATATGGGTGCATTATCGTCCTGAAATATGGCATCATTGGTGAGCAACAACATTTGAGTGATGTGGGCACCTGATCATCTAAAATGTTCACATAAGCGTTGGCTGTAACACGGCCTTTGAGAGTAATGATGAGACCAGCAGAATACCATGATATGGCTGCCCACACCATCACACTTCCGCCTCCATGCATAACCGTTGAAATCAAGTAATCAGGATTGCAGGCTTCTTTTGGCTTTCTCCAGATGTAAACGAGACCCGATGTTGGAAATAACGAAAACATTGAGTCGTCGGATAGTATGATTTGTTTCCACTGATCAGCCGTCGAAGATTTATGCTCCTGACACCATATCTTTGAGTCGGTTGTCGTCACTAATGGTGTCGGTACAGCAGCTCGTCCACGAATATTCGCTTTATGGAGTTCTCGGCAGACAGTGTCGATAGATATGAGGTCTCGAAGATGGCTACTGAGCTCTGCAGTCACTTTAACCGCCTCAGTTTTGTGTCGTTTTGACACAATTCGTGTTAGCGTACGACGATCTCTGTCATTTAGTTTTGATTTGCGCCCACTATTATGTTTACACGATGATGTCTTTCCATGTTGAAACACTTGCTTTTGAAACATTCTATAAGCTGTCTTGGTTATTGATGCTCTAGCTAATCGGGCCGGCACGACCTGTCCTCTTTGGAACTCTGTCAGGTCTTTCATTGCACGTCGACCTCAGCCTCTGAATGCAAATACGAAGTGTGCACTACTCGTAAACAACCTGCACTGATTCCTAGTCCGTACTGAACACGCACAGTCCAGCGCGACAGGTGCCGTACCTGCGTTGTTGACCGTCAGACACAACCACCTCATTACTACCACTGTTCACATTATTTTGCCTATGCCCTGTATTCTGTTGTTTAATATTCGTCTGTTTAAATAAGAGTTTCATCCCTTGCGCACTTTCCTTAGTTTTCTAATTAATTAGGCTCCCTTGAGAAGAAGGAACGCTGTAGATATGCTGACATCTTCATCTAAATGTACGCCCAACAGGTGGAGAGCGAGTAGTTGCAGGGTTAGAAGGGGACTGGGAGGGGGAGGGGTGGAGTGCGACAAGGCGGCCTCCAGCGTCTGACACGCGACGTCACGCCGCCTCCGCAGAGCCACACTGGGCGATCGTCGGCCTCGTGTGAGTCACACCGCCGCCGACATCAGTATAGTGCGTCAGCAACGCATTCCTACCCGGCACGTACAGAGAGAAGTACCGCGCCGAGGCTTCACCGACCGGCGACCGGGTCGTGTCCGTGCGCCTTCGCACGACTTTTACCCACTTAGGTACCCCCTTAGTGTTACACATCGCCCCAGGTTAAACGGAAACAAAAAATTATATTCTATATGAGGAGAGCTAGTGAAGGGAGACGAAAATTTAATAGTCATGGGTGACTGGAATTCGAGTGTAGGAAAAGGGAGAGAAGGAAACGTAGTAAGTGAATATGGATTGGGGGTAAGAAATGAATGACGAAGCCGGTAGAATTTTGCACAGAGCACAACTTAATCATAGCTAACACTTGGTTTAAGAATCATGATAGAAGGTTGTATACATGGAAGAACCCTGGAGATACTAAAAGGTATCAGATAGATCATATAATGGTAAGACAGAGATTTAGGAACCAGGTTTTAAATTGTAAGATATTTCCAGAGGCAGATGTGGACTCTGACCACAATCTATTGGTTATGACCTGTAGATTAAAACTGAAGAAACTGCAAAAAGGTGGGAATTTAAGGAGATGGGACCTGGATAAACTGAGAGAACCAGAGGTTGTACAGAGTTTCAGGGAGAGCATAAGGGAACAATTGACAGGAATGGGGGAAAGAAATACAGTAGAAGAAGAATGGGTAGCTCTGAGGGATGAAGTAGTGAAGGCAGCAGAGGATCAAGTAGGTAAAAAGATGAGGGCAAGTAGAAATCCTTGGGTTACAGAAGAAATATTGAATTTAATTGATGAAAGGAGAAAATATAAAAATGCAGTAAATGAAGCAGGCAAAAAGGAATACAAACGTCTCAAAAATGAGATCGACAGGAAGTGCGAAATGGCTAAGCAGGGACGGCTAGAGGACAAATGTAAGGATGTAGAGGCTTGTCTCACTAGGGGTAAGATAGATACTGCCTACAGGAAAATTAAAAAAAACCTTTGGAGATAAGAGAACCACTTGCATGAACATCAAGAGCTCAGATGGAAACCCAGTTCTAAGCAAAGAGGGGAAAGCAGAAAGGTGGAAGGAGTATATAGAGGGTCTATACAGGGGGGATGTACTTGAGGACAATATTATGGAAATGGAAGAGGATGTAAATGAAGATGAAATGGGAGATACGATACTGCGTGAAGAGTTTGACAGAGCACTGAAAGACCTGAGTCGAAACAAGGCCCCTGGAGTAGACAACATTCCATTGGAACTACTGACGGCCTTGGGAGAGCCAGTCCTGACAAAACTCTACCAGCGGGTGAGCAAGATGTATGAGACAGGCGAAATACCCTCAGACTTCAAGAAGAATATAATAATTCCAATCCCAAAGAAAGCAGGTGTTGACAGGTGTGAAAATTACCGAACAATCAGTTTAATAAGCCACAGCTGCAAAATACTAACGCGAATTCTTTGCAGACGAATGGAAAAACTAGTAGAAGCCGACCTCGGGGAAGATCAGTTTGGATTCCGTAGAAATACTGGAACACGTGAGGCAATACTGACCTTACGACTTATCTTAGAAGAAAGATTAAGGAAAGGCAAACCTACGTTTCTAGCATTTGTAGACTTAGAGCAAGCTTTTGACAATGTTGCCTGGAATACTCCCTTTCAAATTCTAAAGGTGGCAGGGGTAAAATACAGGGAGCGAAAGGCTATTTACAATTTGTACAGAAACCAGATGGCAGTTATAAGAGTCGAGGGGCAGGAAAGGGAAGCAGTGGTTGGGAAGGGAGTAAGACAGGGTTGTAGCCTCTCCCCGATGTTATTCAATCTGTATATTGAGCAAGCAGTAAAGGAAACAAAATAAAAATTCGGAGTAGGTATTAAAATCCATGGAGAAGAAATAAAAACTTTGAGGTTCGCCGATGACATTGTAATTCTGACAGAGACAGCAAAGGATTTGGAAGAGCAGTTGAACGGAATGGACAGTGTCTTGAAAGGAAGGTATAAGGTGAACATCAACAAAAGCAAACCGAGGATAATGGAATGTAGTCGAGTTAACTCGGGTGATGCTGCGGGAATTAGATTAGGAAATGAGAGGCTTAAAGTAGTAAAGGAATTTTGCTAATTGGGGAGCAAAATAACTGACGATGGTCGACGTAGAGAGGATATAAAATGTAGACTGGCAATGGCAAGGAAAGCGTTTCTGAAGAAGAGAAATCTGTTAACATCGAGTATAGAATTAAGTGTCAGGAAGTCGTTTCTGAAAGTATTTGTATGGAGTGTAGCCATGTATGGAAGTGAATCGTGGACGATAAATAGTTTGGACAAGAAAAGAATAGAAGCTTTCTAAATGTGGTGCTACAGAAGAATGCTGAAGACTAGATGGGTAAATCACATAAGCAATGAGGAGGTATTGAATAGAATTGAGGAGAAGAGAAATTTGTGGCACAACTTGACTAGAAGAAGGGATCGGTTGGTAGGGCATATTATGAGGCATCAAGGGATCACAAATTTAGCATTGGAGGGCAGCGTGGGGGGTAAAAATCGTAGAGTGAGACCAAGAGATGAATACACTAAGCAGATTCAGAAGGATGTAGGTTGCAGTAGGTACTGGGAGATGAAGAAGCTTGCACAGGATAGAGTAGCATGGAGTGCTGCATCAAACCAGTCTGAGGACTGAAGACCACAACAACAACATGAGGAGAGCTGCATGGGTCAATAACGGTATGAGAAACAGATTCTGCTCTGGATAGCGACCGCCAACATGGCATTATAGTGCGTCCAAAATTAGTCGCTGCTTTTGACAGTTCAGTACGGAGCGAGTGGAGGGAAGCGCAGTTGCCAGTGTGTGCTGGGGCCGTCGGCAGGCGACGATATCGCCAGGCCCGCTCGGCGCGTAACCTGGCAGCCGCGCATCTCAAGTCTTCCTCAAACTATTTTAGAGAAACTATACGGCAGTGAACTCTGAGTCTCATTCGTCTTATAGCTTCATTAGTCAGCTTCATGGCGAATTATCTGTCATTTCGTTGACGGTCATAGTTACTGTGATACTCATATTTTGGTATTAGCTGAACTACTGCTAGAAATTCTTAAAATTTGCTGTGGGAAACAGGTATCGCTATGAATGCGCATTTAGCGTGTGTTAGGTCATACGTTGCTGCACATGAAATTTAGATAACATATTCTAGAGAAAGCTTTTGACAATGTTGACTGGAATACTGTCTTTCAAATTCTAAAGGTGGCAGGGGTAAAATACAGGGAGCGAAAGGCTATTTACAATTTGTACAGAAACCAGATGGCAGTTATAAGAGTCGAGGGACATGAAAGGGAAGCAGTGGTTGGGAAGGGAGTAAGACAGGGTTGTAGCCTCTCCCCGATGATATTCAATCTGTATATTGAGCAAGCAGTAAAGGAAACAAAAGAAAAATTCGGAGTAGGTATTAAAATCCATGGAGAAGAAATAAAAACTTTGAGGTTCGCCGATGACATTGTAATTCTGTCAGAGACAGCAAAGGATTTGGAAGAACAGTTGAAAGGAATGGATGGTGTCTTGAAGGGAGGATATAAGATGAACATCAACAAAAGCAAAACGAGGATAATGGAATGTAGTCGAACTAAGTCGGGAGATGCTGAGGGTATTGACACTTAAAGTAGTAAAGAAGTTTTGCTATTTGGGGAGCAAAATAACTGATGATGGTCGAAGTAGAGAGGATATCAAATGTAGACTGGCAATGGCAAGGAAAGCGTTTCTGAAGAAGAGAAATTTGTTAACATTGAGTATAGATTTAAGTGTCAGGAAGTCATTTCTGAAAGTATTTGTATGGAGTGTAGCCATGTATGGAAGTGAAAGATGGGCGGTAAATAGTTTGGACAAGAAGAGAATAGAAGCTTTCGAAATGTGGTGCTACAGAAGAATGCTGAAGATTAGATGGGTAGATCACATAACTAATGAGGAAGTATTGAATAGGATTGGGGAGAAGAGTAGTTTGTGGCACAACTTGACCAGAAGAAGGGATCGGTTGGTAGGACATGTTCTGAGGCATCAAGGGATCACCAATTTAGTATTGGAGGGCAGCGTGGAGGGTAAAAATCGTAGGGGGAGACCAAGAGATGAATACACCAAGCAGATTCAGAAGGATGTAGGTTGCAGTAGGTACTGGGAGATGAAGAAGCTTGCACAGGATAGAGTAGCATGGAGAGCTGCATTAAAACCAGTCTCAGGGCTGAAGACCACAACAACAACATTGAATTATTCTTTAAACCCCGAAGAAGATCGCTGTCATCTCCAATGTCGAGAAAATGGAATGTACGAGGCGCGCTCGAAAAGTTCGTAGCCCTACATCGTTACCTTAATGTCTCGCACAAACACTGCCACCCACTCTTATCTTGACCCTTTGTGGGTAGGAAAGTCAAATTTCGCGGCTCCAGCTTCTCCAGTTTTGCCGCTACGGTGCGTTGTATATCGTAGCGTAAGTAAAATGGCGAATATCGACAGTATCAAGAACCGTACTGTGCTTGAATATCTTCATTTGAAGGAAATGACGCCCAAGTAAATTTGCGGAGGACATCCGGAATACACTCAAAGATAGTGCTCCGTCTTATGCAACAATGAATAACTGAGTGTAAGACTTCAAACGTGGAAGAAAGAGTGTGGAATATGCGCCGAGGAGCGGAAGGCCTGTCACTGATGAAACAGTGACTGCAATTCACGATACGATTTTGCAGGATCGTCGAATAACGTTGCAGCACATCGAAACCACATTTGCAATGTCCCATGGGCGTGCTTATCACATTGTAGTGGATATCTCGGAAATGCGGACAGTTTCATCTCGGTGTGTCCCGAAAGACTTGAATGCAGATCAGAGACGGGAGCGTGTGCAGTGCTGTGAAGAAATCGTCCGCCAGTGTGAAGCGGATGAAGACGGTTGTCTTGCAAGGTATGTGACAATGGACTAAATGTGGGTCCACCACTTTGACATTGAGACAAAACTACAATAACAACAATGGAAACATCCTTCATCCCCTACCCAAAAACAAACAAAAAAATCTGGGGGCAAAAATTAGCCGGCAAGGTGATGGGATCGGTCTTCTGGGATACAGAAGGGGTAATTATGGTGGATTACTTGCAAAAGGGAGTAACTATCAGTGCATCATACTATTGCAACCTCCTGCGCCGTTTGAGAGAAGAGATAAAGCAAAAAAGGCGCTGAAAATTGGCGCACAGAATTATTTTGAATCAGGACAACGCACAGACGCACAACGCCCTCGCAACACTGGAAACTCTGCGCGACTGCGGGTTCGAACTGTTACGTCATCTGCCATATTCTCCAGATTTGGCTCCATCAGACTTTTTTCTTTTCCCAGAGCTAAAAAAAGGCGTCAAAGGACGACGATTTGACAATGATGATGCAGTGATTGATGCTGTGAACTGTTGATTGGACTCGAAATCGAAGACTTTTTATTTGAATGGTTTGCAGAAGTTATCTGAACGTGCCCGCAAATGCATTAGAGTACGCAGGCATTACATTGACAAATAGACTGGTTTTATGAAACTTCTGTCATTATTTATTTGTTAAGCTAGAAACTTTTCTACCCACCTCCTCGTATATATTAACAAATCTCTCGTATCTTATAAACGGTCTGAGATCGAAACAAGATTTTGGCAAACGATAACATGCAAAGAGGAGAGTATTTTGGCATGTGATTAATATGCGAAAGTTCCAATTTACCGCGATAATCAAGCAACTACAGATTTTTTTAATCAAATAATGTAATTCTTAAGGACCGTCAGTAACCTGCGAAACGAGAATTTCTATGGATTTTACAACAATATAAGTGAAGAAGCTGCACATTTGTTTTTATACTGAGAAAGGGCTTTCTCGTAACTATTGATATTTCTCGCCGTCAGCTGCTAGTTTAATAATACGCTGTTTTAGTGTTCTATCAAAATTTCACATGCGTTAGAATGTTGGTGAGATGTATATCTGTAAACTCTGCTGCGTTTAGGCAAAAGAAGCAGATGTTAACGCAGCAACAAGGGAAGTAACGTATTACTCAAAACTCGACGCAGTCTTTCATGAATCCGTGTCTCCTCAGCTACATTCTCGGTATGGCTGACGATTTGAGACAATTCCTGCGATGTAACACATTTAACGACTTCTTCCGTCAGCATTTCAACCGCGCTGAACGAAAATTTCTTGTTGATTTTTACCACATTACTGTTCACCTACGCCCATATATTCTCAGTCGGAGTCAAATGAGAATGATACGGAGTAATCCTGATCAAACTATGCTCTGTATTCTATAGCCTTAGCCAGTTCGTCGACCCAGTAGTATGGAGTTTTTGGTTTGTACAGTACTAAAAGTTTCATTAAGTTCCCCTTACACAAGCTAGGTTCAGCTTTACTCAATAGAACATGTCCCTTTACCCAGAGAAAAATAGCCGCTTTCCTCCGTTGCATTGTTGGAGCTTTACCCATCAGAATCGAGTCCTATTGCGCATTGTCCATTACTGTTGTCGAATTTGGAGGAATATTGTTCTGCAGAACATTATCTTCACAGCTGGTCGACGTATTCTTATACGGCCACTTCTATTGCGAATCTCGTGTTCAGACGTTCTGCACTTTTTTATTAATGCAGAGCAACATGAAACATTCGTTCACAATTCCTGACGACTATAGAAGAATTCAACGCCAGAAAATATCACAACCAGGGCTAATGAACGTAGGTGCCGCTAATGCATGACACCATGTGGGGGGCGCTTTACCAACCGAACTGCTGGTGGCGTGGTAGGGAAAGCCGGCTCACCATTGGTGTTACCTAGGCAACGGCGTCATGTCCCCTCCGGTGAGCCAAACGTTAAAAGTCGCAACTAATTTTAAACGCACTATAATAACACCGTGGGTATGTAGGACGCACTGCCATATGTCAAGTTCCCTGTGCGGCCTTTACCTTGTTCTGTTCTTCTCTCCTGAAGCGAATCATGCAACTTTCCTGGCTTCGCTTTATGTTATAAGCTTTCGACCGTCCTGGGTGTTGCATTGCTTTATCGCTGAAGCGGGATGTTATTGCTATCCAGAGATTGAATATAATCACAGTCGCAAAATTTCTGCGATTCATGTAAGCTCTTTGTGGTTTAATGTTTTAACCATTTTTATATCTTGCCTGGCGTAAATGAGAAACCAACTCGCCATTAGGGTAAACGTCTTTATGAAGCTGCCAAAAATCCAGACCAACAACCTATTCTTGTAAAAGTCCCTACAATAAAGCAAGCGCGCTACGCATTACACTTTAGGTGCACATACAGAAAGTACAATTATTTTATGAAAAATAACGAAGTAGCCGTACTCACCACAATTTCTCGACTGCATTTAACTCCAATAAAATCACCATCGACGATTAAAGGTACTGAACTCATATTACAGAGTAACGACATTCACATCGTTCTTCCGTAGCCTATATTTTATTAACGAATGCTGACGGAGAGCGCACAAGCCATATTTTTATTAAAAGAAAACATTTTATTACCCTTAAGGTTTCCAGCTATAATGCCCATCTTCAGGGGGCTACACTTTTTACTACGGTGTAATATCCGTCAGCAACATATTGTCCGCTCGTGCACCGTATAAGAATATATGCTTGACAGCGCCACAGTAGAATGACTTTTATAATGCAGAAATATTCGCCATTGGGCAACAGCTGCTGCATCAGTTCCCAGTTGTTGCATATCGACATTTTTGTGCTTTACTGAAGCCATCGACACAGCGTGCAAACTGGCACTAAGTGAGATATTATTACGCGGTGCAGAAAGGGACGCCATACTGCTGAGCAATTTTACGCCGTATTAAAACAAATACAGTTACTTGAAGATGGGCACTATAGCAGGAAACCGGTAAAGTCAGCAAAACGAATCTTTTTTTTTAAAAAAAGATTTCTGACTCTTTGGGTCCTCCGAAAAATTCTTAATTGAATGACAGCAACGGAGTTCAACAGTAATGGTTTTGGTTTTCTTAAATCAGTTAAGGTGAATGCTGGGATAATTCCTCAACAACGCCACTGTCGAGTCCTTTTCCATCCTTTTCCAACTTCGTCCGCCTCTAATGACCTCTGTGTTAACAGGACGTTAACCTATTTGCTCCTAAGAAAACCCGCAGAGATAAAACACCAAACACGAAAAGCGAAGAGTAATACATACTGACTATTAAAAAAATATTTTTAAAGACGCTACTTTTTTCTGCATTCAAATTAGCATTATTTGACATAGAAAATGTATAAGCGTTGCCTTGCAACTGCTCAAAAACGTCGGATCCATTCAATGATCAAGTGCGTTAACTGGAACATGAAATCATAATAAATCAGTTTCGGATGCGTGAGTGCATACACTTACAGGAAATGGTGCTAACGAGGCGATAATGCCAAATGTTTGGACCTATCAGTTACTTCCACATAAACAACCCCATGGTCTCAATGAAAGACAATGCTGATTATTGTAAAACTACGTAGAAATATTCGACTTAAATCATTATGGTTCACTGCAGAGACAACAGTGGACGAATGCTGTACACGATAATAACCAGCAACGATACGTGATGAGGTGCGAAACAGTCTAGAAGTTCCACTTTTTGGTTCCTTCATAAGGGTATGGCAGATTCCTTCAGACAGCGCTACTCAGATTTGTTAGTATCTATTTGTAATGGATAATCAGTGCTAGTGCAAGTGTCTGGCCTTTCTTCAATGATAGAACACTGTGAAATCGCTGTTTGTGTTATGCTTGCACTACTTGTACTGAATACTTTTCCACCTTGTAGTTCAGAGTCACAATAGTTTTACAGGGAACTTGGGGAATGTATAAGAAGATCTGACAAAGCGAGTAGATCAAAATGGTCTCAATCCGCGCATAAACAAAGAAGAAAATAGTTCAAATGGCTCTGAGCACTATGGGACTTAACTTCTGAGGTCATCAGTCCCCTAGAACTTAGAACTACTTAAACCTAACTAACCTAAGGACATCACACACAACCATGCCCGAGGCAGGATTCGAACCTGCGACCGTAGCGAAACAAAGAAAGAGTGTCCCAAAAATTAGCTAGCAAAGTGTCATAATAGATTTTCATTAACAAACCCAGGAGGAACGTGTCTTTCTTTAAATGCCCACAGAGATTATAAAAAGGCGTAATAGTGTACGTTCATAATTCTGTTTACGGGTTATCTTCTGCTGGCGCCGCTTCAACCGAGGCGCCATCTTCTTCTATCTCGACTTGCCTCAGTGCTCATATTCCTTGCTTCCATTGCCTCCTCCACATCAACTTGCTAGTTGTGTCGAGGGTGACTACTTTTCCTCCAATGGGATGGTATCTATCCTAATATGCTATTTGGTATCCTGTCTTTAATGGAGTTCGAAATGGTTCAAATGGCTCTGAGCACTATGGGACTTAACTTCTGTGGTCATCAGTCCCCTAGAACTTAGAACTACGTAAACCTAACTAACCTAAGGACATCACACACATCCATGCCCGAGGCAGGATTCGAACCTGCGACCGTAGCATTCGCGCGGTTCCGGACTGAGCGCCTAGAACCGCTCGGCCACCGCGGCCGGCAATGGAGTTCGACAACGGGAATGAAAATGAACTTTGCATTTTGATAACTGTCCTGTGCAGGACATTCACAAATAGAAGTCGCAAAAATTTCAATAAATGTCAAATTGGAACTAACCTCTGTCGAGAACAGTACAGTAATTTGCAGATTAAATTTGTAGATCCAATGTGCCTATGTCAAAAAATTGACACTAGAGACGGAGCATCGCATTGGGTCTCTTGTTACCCATTCAACTACAGGTGGCTGAAAAGAGCTGAAGTGTTTCGACGAGTCTCTGGATCAAGTGTTGTTGTTGTGCTCTTCACTCCAAAAACTGGTTTGATACAGTTCTCCATACTACTCTATCCCATGCGAGTCTCTTCATCTCCGAATAACTACTACAGTCTACATCCTTCAGAATACTTAGTGTATTCATCTCTTGGTCTCCCTCTACGATTTTTACCCTCCACGCTTCCCTCCAGTACTAAACTGGTGATGCCTTGATGGCTCAGAATGTTTCCTACCAACCAGTCCGTTCTCCTAGTCAGGTTTTACCACAAATTACTCTTCTCCCCAATTCTGTTCAGTACCTCCTCATTAGTTACATCATATACCCATATAATCTTCGGCATTCTTCTGTAGCACCACATTTCAAATGCTTCTATTCTCTTCTTGTCTAAATTGTTTATCGTCCATGTTTTACTTCATACAAATACTTCCAGAAAGGACTTCCTGACACTTAAATCTATACTCGATGTTAACAGATCTCTCTTCTTCAGAAACGCTTTTCTTGTCATTGCCAGTCTACATTTTATATCCTCCCTACTTCGACCATCATCAATTATTTTTCTTCCCATATAGCAAACTTCAAGTGTCTTATTTCCTAATCTAACTCCCTCCGCATCGCCTGATTTAATTAGACTACATTCCATTACCCTTGTTTTGCTTTTGTTGATGTTGATCTTATAACCTCCTTTCAAGACACTATCCATTCCGTTCAGCTGCTCTTCAAAGTCCTTTGCTATATCTGACAGAATTACATTGTCATCGACAAACCTCAAAGTTTGTATTTCTTCTTCCTGGACTTTAATTCCTACTGCAAATTTTTCTTTTGTTTCCTTTTCTGCTTGCTCAATATACAGATTGAATAACGTCGGGGATAGGCTACAACCCTGTCTCACCCCCATCTCAACCACTGCTTCCCTTTCGCGCGCCGCGACTCTTAATAACTGTTTCTGTACATGGCTGTTGATATACTTTCCGGGATGTGAGGTCGTGGTCCAAGAACTTTTCTGCTCCTTACGTTTCGTCCAGGACTGCGCTGGACTTCCTCAGAGGCGCTGCTCCGCTGAGTCTTGCCGACTGACTGGTCGGGTGTCTGAGAGTCTGAAGTCTTTTGTCGCTCTCAGACACCCGACCAGTCAGTCGGCAAGACTCAGCGGAGCAGCGCCTCTGAGGAAGTCCAGCGCAGTCCTGGACGAAACGTAAGGAGCAGAAAAGTTCTTGGACCACGACCTCACATCCCGGAAAATATATCAACAGCCATGTCAACCGGTCGTGAAAGCCTTCATTCTATGTTTCTGTACAAATTGTAAATAGCCTTTCGCTCCCTGTATTTTATTGCTGCCACCTTCAGAATTTGAAAGAGAGTATTCCAGTCAACAATGTAAAAAGCCTTCTCTAAGTCTACAAATTCTATAAACGTAGGTTTGCCTTTCGATAACCTATCTTCTATGAGAAGTCGTTTGGTCTGTATTGCCTCGCGTGTTCCTACATTTCTCCGGAACCCAAACTGATACTGCCCGAGGTCGGCTTCTACCAGTTTTTCCACTGGGTCATGTATAAAAGCTAATGGCGTGTTTCGCATATCACACACACCTGACGGTATCACCGTTAACAACAAAGCGCTGTGCGTGGAGGTACTAATTTTGAGCAAATTTGATGTGTCTTCGTACGCCCAGAAATAGACACAGTATAAGATTTTCGGGCTGATGGTGGAAAGATCTGATCTCTTCGAAATCTTCCGTTTGAACTAAGAGACAGTTCATTATATCAGCAGCGTTTCGCATTAGTTTTCTGCCCCATCGAACTGCTGCGCTATAGGGTCTATAGGAGAGGCTGCAGATCCACATGTTACTTCCGTGCCGTCACTGAATTTCGCCCCGGTCGGCTTCTCGAGGACAGTCTGCCTCTGTCCCGCGAGGAACGTCGCTCAACTGGGTCACTCGGCAGCGAGATTTGCAGTGGGCTGCTACAACTTTACGGCGCGACGAGGCTTCGCGCTAAAGGAGAGTACGCGCGAAGTATCTGGGAGGCTCATTCGGGTAATCTAAGCATTCCGACATTTGTTCCGCACGAAAAGCTCTTCAGTGAACAGCCGCGACCCAGTCGCAGTCCCGGTACGCGAAAGTCTAGATCTGGCCCAGCGGCACACAGCCGGCGTGCAGCCGCAAACTGCTGCCAGCACCTCGATGCCTGCCCTACCGTGACCCTTCTTGTACCCAGCCTGAAAGACGCACCCTGGGTCACTTGAGCTGCCTATGCATTGCAAAGAAGGAGATAGATAAGGAGGGGGAGGGGGAGGAGGAAGAGGAGAAGGAGACACCTGGAGCAAAAGAGGCTTCTTGTAGTGGACTGACAAGACAGCCAGTCCACAGTGACGGGTAACCTAAAGGCACGCGTTTACACACGCCGGCTGGCGTTATGTCTGGAACAGGATACGTAATGAATGCTATAAAGAAAGGTAGGTAACTGCTGGAATACTTAACTTTAATCCATCATTTGTATACAGCATTCTTGATGATACAAGTGAGACTCTCTCTAGAAATGGTTAATGGCGCCTTGCTAGGTCGTAGCCATGGACTTAGCTGAAGGCTATTCTAACTATCTCTCGGCAAATGAGACAAAGGCTTCGTCAGTGTAGTCGCTAGCAAAGTCGTCGTACAACTGGGGCGAGTGCTAGTCAGTCTCTCTAGACCTGCCGTGTGGTGGCGCTCGGTCTGCAATTACTGACAGTGGCTACACGCGGATCCGACATGTACTAATGGACCGCGGCCGATTTAAAGTGAAACGTCCCCTTAGAACAATTTATACACGACTGTGCTTAAACTGACACACAATAATTTTAGCGCAACGCAATCTGACTACAAAAATCCCTACAAAAGAATGGCCCAGACAAACATTAAACTATACCTTTCACAAATCACTTACCTCACAAAAATCTTCGTTACTCGAACTACTGCAATACAGCGAGCGCCACTATTGCCAGCTAAATAAAAGATTCAAACTACAGAAGGCACTAACTACTGATAGGCATAGTTAGCAATTGAAAGATGATAATAGAGAACAAACAATGTATTTACCTTAATAGTGTTGAAAAACCATAATATACATAGCAGTTCATAATATCCAGTATAACAAATTTCAAAACTCCGCCATCTCTCTCCCCACATCCACCACTGCTGGCGGTTCACCTCCAACTGCGCAACGCTACGCGCTGTTCACATCCAGCTGCCGCTACCCAACACTACAATGGCAGACAACAATGCAAACTAGCCACAGACTGCACACAGCACAGCCAGTGATTTTCATACAGAGAGCGCTACGTGGCGTTACCAATAAGAAAACCTAAACAGCCTACTTACATAAAGAAAACATAAACAGCCTACTTACAAAAGCTACCACTTAGCAAGTGTGGTGTCTGGCGGTGACACCACACTTCTCGCTAAGAACGAGGATGGGTTTAGAAAAACATCGTTGGTGTGACACACAGCTCACTTTATTCGACCAAAACAACTTGCAAATAGTATAAACAGGTGAAGAAGTGGATTCCGTCGCCATACATTCAATATCGTTCGCATTAAGGACTCATGACCACGGTACGATCATACAGAGTATCTTCTCATGTACGTAATTTGTGCGAAGAATTTTTGATCAGTAGAACACAGTACCTAGCAGTGGACACCAAATGTTTAAGACAAACTGAAATAACATCGGATGTGACTCAAAGAGGCGTAATAAGACTACTATTCAATGTACATGAAAGATTAATCGTAGAGGACCAACGCGTAACGAAACAGGAACTCCTCTAAGATTACTACTGCAGGAAATTTCTGTGCTCGTACAATAAAAGTGGAAGAAATCTTATAAATTTCTAATGATATTACACAAGATCTCGTGTACATATAACTCGGAATAAGTAAAACCATAGAAGTACAGCTGTTCCCAAAATTAATTAAATGTTACTAACATTTACGACCCATGTAAGCTCTGGCATTCGAATACCATATCATGAGGAATATAAACAAATATAATGCAACTATCAGATTCAAATTTTTCAACCGATCTAATACACCAATGAAAGCGCGCTTACTGTTTTCTGATTGGTTGCGGCCTACTGACCTAATGACGGACACTGTTTAAAGTACATAATGTGCGCGCAGACTAAGTTGACATTCTGCGCAGTGGCTGCTGCGACCAGCCGCAAAATCATTTCCCATTTATGAGTGCTCCCATCAGCCACCGCGCCGAGTGTCAACTTAGCATGTGCTGACTTCACTTCGCTAACACATTGCAATAAACAACACAAACTTCGACTTATAAATTTGATAAACATGCGATATACAGGAGTAACATCCACAAATACTGTAACTATCTTATGTTATCTTATGTTTACCGGGGACCTAGAAACGACGGAGAGGCTCCGTCCCCGCCGCAGCTGCTGTGGTCCGCAACCCCAAGACGACTACCGCAGTCCATTTCACCCCTCCGCCGCCCCACACCGAACCCAGGGTTATTGTGCGGTTCGCCCCCCCCCCAACCCCTCCCCCCCCCCCAGGGGAACGTCTCACACCAGACGAGTGTAACCCGTATGTTTGCGTGGCAGAGTAATGGCTGTGTACGCGTACGTGGAGAACTTGTTTGCGCAGCAATCACCGACATAGTGTATCTGAGGCGGAATAAGGGGAACCAGCCAGCATTTGCCGAGGCAGATGGAAAACCGCCTAAAAACCATCCACAGACGGGCCGGCTCACCGGACCTCGACACAAATCGGCCGGGTGGATTCGTGCCGGGGACCGGCGCTCCTTCAAATGGTTCAAATGGCTTTGAGCACTATGGGACTCAACATCTTAGGTCATAAGTCCCTTAGAACTTAGAACTACTTAAACCTAACTAACCTAAGGACATCACACAACACCCATGCCCGAGGCAGGATTCGAACCTGCGACCGTAGCAGTCCCGCGGTTCCGGACTGCAGCGCCAGAACCGCACGGCCACCGCGGCCGGCAAGGCGCTCCTTCCCGCCCGGAAAGCCGTGCGTTAGACCGCACGTCCAACAGGGCGGGTAAATAGTGTAACTTTCATATCTAGCAACAGATGAAGAAATGAAAACTAAAAAAAAAAAAGTTTTATATTACTGCAGGCAAATACGTAGCATGCGTGAATACTACAAGAAGGAAAGCAGTGTTGAAAGACAAATTATTTGGAGAAATGTAATACTGCTTATGGAAAGTTTCATAATAAAAGATATGGATATTGGTTTAAATTTTTGATATCATTAAAAGTGTTGTTTAAAAATGTTTGAGGTTTCAGTTACATGAAAAAATACTAACAGTGAGGAGTCGTACAACAGAATCAATGTTTATTACAAAATTATTTCAGACATTTGCCTACAAGACAAGAGTTTCCATCTTTTATATGTAGTCCAACGAACAATCACTCAGCTGATTTCATCGGCGTGTCGTCGTTTAGCGCCGGCGGCCCACAAACCAATCGTGCAATTTTCATTAACAATCGTGGTTGTAATGGCCCTCTTGCACATAACATCTTGTCCAACAAGTGGTGCAAGAAAGTGCAATATTTACAGTGTCCTCTTCGGTCCAAGTGTCAACAGTCGGGGATGTACACCGAACGTGTTTGCCTAACTCGTGAAGATTACCTGGTGACAGTGCTTTTCAACCATTCATTACCACAGTTCGGATTTTGTAGTTTGATATCATACAACTGCATGAAGTACTTCGTACAGGATGTCTCAGGAGGAATGGCCAATATTCAGGGATATGACAGGAACCACCATTCGAAGCAAGGCTTCTGAAATGTGTACCATGAGAACTGTGATCACTTGTGCAGTAAAAGAGAAGTCACATTAGCAATGATGGAAAAGTGTTCGTAGTTCTTCAGAGCCCATGTCTACAGGACATTTATTTCTTGTTTCGTCTGTACAACCACCTCTCAAAATACGGAAAGCAAAGAACTTATAACAGATTTGTTTCGCAGTATCGAAGAAGTGCTGATAGCTCTTAAGGGCTGCGTTTTAAGGCTCACGTTTACTGGACTTTTTTCTTCGAATGATCGTTCCTGTCATATTCCTGAATATTGACCATTCCTTCTGTGACACCCTTTATATTATAGTCCGCAAGGTCCATTAGAAACCGTTCACTTGTTAAACACGTAGCTTCACAGGCCCAACATTATAGTGTTCCAATTATCATTTTGTGAATATTTAGTCTGTGAGAGATACTGTGGAAGCGCCAGGGCGCTAAAGAAAAATCGTTTAATTAAGAATCATTTATTGGCGAGAGTTCAACAGTGGCTCTGAGAAAATTACTGCATTTAGCCTCGTTACAGTACAGTGTTCTTTCTGCTTTTAGCTCTTGTCAAAGTTCTGAGTCAGTTGTTTGTTGTTCGCATGCCTCTCGCATAGTCTGATGAAAGAGCTCTGAGCTTGTTTGCACTTTGGGCGTCCCATTCTGGCATTCGGTTACAACACTGTTGCGTAGCTGACTGACGCAGCCCACTTAGCGACGTCTCAGTTGGATTCTAACGGACTTTTATTCTTGTACTTACTGTTCTACTGTGCAACAGTACGATCGTTTAACTCACAGCTCACTCCGCACAGTGACAACCATACAGGCAGCAAACAGCCTGTTGCAGTGCCCACACATGGTAATTTCAAGCTAACTTTGTAATAGGAGAGCCCATCATGTGAAAGTACTATAACATGTTTGTAGTTTTAATTAGCAGTCCACAATGCACATCGAAACAGTTTGTGTTCTACACAGACAATACCATCCACTGCGACCAGGTGACTCCGCTGACTGCGCTTTGTATTTTCGAGTTTATTTTCCTAAGTGGTAGCCCACGATGTGGAACCCTGTAATATGTTTATTTTTTAGCCTCATCATTTGCGATGTGTTTCGAAACCGTACACTTATCACCGAGACGAGGGTCTCAAAACAGCGGACACGATCACACAACCCTCGCGGTCACACCTAACCTGACAGTCAGTGTGTTGACTCGCTCTCCCTAGACCTTTGTTAACGTTTAACCTACCGAAACATTAATAAAGCTCGACTTCTCTCGTACAACATTATACAGAGTACAATATTCAAATTCCTAAGTGACACTTATGTTTTATACTATTACATTCATAGCAAAGTCTTATACCACCTATTAATAAACACTTATGTTTTATACTATTACATTCATAGCAAAGTTTTATGCCACCTATTAATAAACAACATAACAAATTTGAAAATAACAATTTCATAAACAACAACTAAAGAATATATATAGTAACAAAATTACAGAATCTAAAGCATTGAAACTCTCTCCTAAAAACGAAAAAATAAAGAAAACAACAGAAAAAATAATACTGTGTTAGTGCTGTATCTTCACTAGCGCCAGTAGTAAATTCTTTGCTGGCGATGCCGTTGTCTTGAGGACGACCGTAAGTGAATGCAGAATTACTCGGACATAACTTCCATTTGGTGTAATGAATGGCAGCTCTCTTCGAATGCTCAGCAAGAAGAAAACCCGATCCCATTAAGGAGTGAGTGTTCAAGTTTTGAAGCTTGTCGAGTATTTGGAAGTAACATTACGACGATATATAAGGAACGCGCAAGTGACATCAGCAGAAGAGAAGGCGAATAGAGGATTTACATTTCTTGTGAGGCTTGTGGGAAAAGGCGGTGCGTCTAGAAAGGAAATTATATACGACGCACTGTTAGAGAGGGGATTGGTAGAGAAATAGCCTCAAGGTGGTTCGAAGAGCCCTCTGCCAGGCACTTAAGTGTGAATTGCAGAGTAGTCATGTACATTTAGGTGTAGAAGGCAGCCCACATGCTGTATAATGAATCGGAGTCGCGGTCTGCGATGGTAAGGCGATGATATACTTCATACGTAAGTATTGTGGACATGCTCAAGAACATCAAATAGGAATCTTTGGAAGCAATGTGACGTTGCCTTATGGAAACTCTCTCTCTCTCTCCATCCCTCCCTTCCTCCCTCCCCGCCCGCATCTCGTGGTCGTGCGGTAGCGTTCTCGCTTCCCACGCCCGGGTTCCCGGGTTCGATTCCCGGCGGGGTCAGGGATTTTCTCTGCCTCGTGATGGCTGGGTGTTGTGTGCTGTCCTTAGGTTAGTTAGGTTTAAGTAGTTCTAAGTTCTAGGGGACTGATGACCATAGATGTTAAGTCCCATAGTGCTCAGAGCCATTTAAACCTCCCTCCCCCCCCCCCCCTCTCTCTCTCTATCTTTCTCTCTCTCTCTCTCTCTCGATAGTCGTTTAGTCGATTTCGACTATCCGTGACCCAGTAAACTAAAAATTAAATAAAGCACGCCAATTTCTGCTGTCTCCCGACTTTCTAGGTAAGAATCTATTAGTTCTGTAATCCTAACAATCCTTCTCAATCTTTGCCACCCTCTTCTCCTTTTGCCTTCGATCTTCCCCAGCGTTAAAGTAATTTGCAGCGAATCATGTGTTGTCGTGACATGCCCAACGCAGGTGAGCTTTTGTTTCACTATAGGACCTTCCAAGGAGCAGAGCAATCTAGTTTTATTCACTGTAATACCGACCTATTCGTTCCCTTTGCAATTTTATGACAACTGTTTTAATTCTGGTTTGTTCTCCATCTAAGCCAGCATTCCTCATAATGCGCTCTGCACACATATTGAATAAATAAGGTGATAATATGCAGATTGAACAAAAAACTCCCTTGGGGAACTCTTTCCTGAATATTAACCCGCTTAGGCGCTCCATACATAGCGTTCTCACTGTCGCTTGTTGGTCAGAGAAGGAGTTCCATATGAGGTAAGTGAGATGAACAGGTACTCCCATGTTTTTGCGCTCCTTCCTATCACTTATTGTGGTCGACGTAAAAGGCTTTAGCATAATCAATAAAGCGGAGGCAAGAAAAAGTGTCTGAAATTCACTTGTCGTCTCAATAATCCACTGGATGTCGGTAAATCAATCTCTGATCTGTCTTCGTTCACGCAATCGAAACATTGTCGCATAAATGTAGAGAATCGAAATACTTCAATGATAGCGTTCCAGCTGAAATGTCTCCATCGCTTCTTTCTTGTAAGGACTTTAATATAAGAGCACTTACCGAGTCATATGGATCGCTTTTCCCCTCGCATTATATTCTAATGGGATAGGATAGGGAATCGACAACGTTGATACCAACTAGTGTCTGTCAGGCAGGATAGAGTGACTGACTTGTTAAATATCTATTTACGTGTACACGCGTGTAACAGTGGCGGAGCTGTTTGTCATAGTTAGTCTGTTAAATGATTTCTGTGTCCTATTCTGTCTCGCAGGCTTCTCTCGTCCTCACATCAGTCGTTGCACTCTGAAACATGCCGTTGTCTGCCACGCACAGACAATATCTGCTCAAAAGTATCTTGATCCTTTTTAGCGGAAAATCAGTATGGGTATCAATTATAACGGCCTGAACTCTGCTGGGGATATTTTCAATAAGTTATCTGAACGTCTCTGGAGGAATGGCAGTCCACGCCTCTTCAAGACCCGAAACCAGAGAAAGTAGTGATGTTGGACGCTGAAATCTTGAAGCGAGGTCGTCGTTTTAAATCATCCGAAAGGTCTTACATTGGACTATGGTCGGGACTCTCGGCACGCCAGACAATGTCAGGAATGTTGTCGTCCACAAACTACTGCCTCACAGACGTTGCTTTATGACAGGGAGCACTGTCAGGTGACACAATCATCCTTTCCGAACTGTTCCTCTGCTAAACGCAGCACACAAAGCTGAAAACTGTGTCCGTATCCTTCCGTACGTAGCGATTTCTTAATCGCAGTAAGGAGACCACTACCTGATCACGGAAAACACTCTCATATCGTTAACACCGCCTCCTCTGTACTTCACTGTTGAAGCTACACATGATGCCAGCTAGCTTTCGCCAGGCATTCGCGGGTAACCGTTCCACTGGATTGCCACGGGGTATAGTGTTATTCGTCATTCCGAATCTCTCATTCCCAGTCATCCACGGTCCAGAGACGTCGCTCTTTACAGGATCTCAAACATCGCTACAGAAATGTGTGGCGTATGAGGAGCAGCTCGGCCATTGTACTGTAAGTAGGCTGTTTATGTTTTCTTATTGGCAACGTTACGTAGCGCTCTGTATGAAAATCACTGGCTGTGCTGTGTGCAGTCTGTGGCTAGTTTGCATTGTTGTCTGCCATTGTAGTGTTGGGCAGCGGCAGCTGGATGTGAACAGCGCGTAGCGTTGCGCAGTTGGAGGTGAGCCGCCAGCAGTGGTGGATGTGGGGAGAGAGATGGCGGAGTTTTGAGAGCGGATGATCTGGACGTGTGTCCATCATGTCCTGGATGTCATGATCTGTTATGTATATTATGATGTTTCAACACTATTCAGGTAAATACATTGTTTGTTCTCTATTAAAATCTTTCATTTGCTAACTATGCCTATCAGTAGTTAGTGCCTTCCTTAGTTTGAATCTTTTATTTAGCTGGCAGTAGTGGCGCTCGCCGTATTGCAGTAGTTCGAGTGATGAAGATTTTTGTGAGGTAAGTGATTTGTGAATGGTATAGGTTAATGTTAGTCAGGGCCATTCTTTTGTAGGGATTTTTGAAAGTCAGATTGCGTTGCGCTAAAAAAATATTGTGTGTCAGTTTAAGGACAGTAATGTAAAATTGTTCTAAGGGGACGTTTCAGTACGTCGTACCATTCTTTTAAAATCGCTACGCACAGTCACTGTGGTAGCTGGACTGCTCGTAGGGCTTTGGAAGTGACGAGTGATTCCTTCCTCTGGTTTCGTGCGATTTTTCGCAACCATCATCCGCAATGTTCGATCAGTGCACGACGTCTGTCTGGTCGTGGTTCACCTCTGGTCGTTCCCTTGCGCTTCCACTTCAGAATCACGTACCCAACAGCCGTGTTGGCAGTGTAAAAATGTCCCTACGTGATTTGTTACTCAGTTAACGCCCAATGACGAGTCCAGATTCGAAGTCATTGAGCTCTTCTGTGTGAACCATTCTCCTGCTACTGCTTCGGCAATATCAACACATTACTCTCTCCATTTCCTTTTATACTGGTTGGTCTGCTTCGTGACATCTAGTGGTCACTTCCACATTGCATAGAGGTGAGTGGATACTTCTGGTTGCATAGCGTATTATCCCGTAGGGCTGCGGCGGCACAAGTTGGTATGTGATAGTTATGAGCATCGCCTACATTGGCAACAATTTTACCAGCTTCAGCAACAGCAGCTGTGTGTTTTTCCGAGTTAATGTTATTTTGCAAATCTTACCTAATTTATTGAATCAACTGAGAATTAATTACATGTGTATACAGAAAAATGGAAAATGTAACGCCGGAAATGCATATCCTCCTATTTCCATCTATTGTACTATAATTTTTTTCCTTGTTTTGTTACCTCAAGATATGACATTTCTGTGTCTTTATATATTGTAATTGTTTTACTATTTGTATATATACAGGGTTATTACAAATGATTGAAGCGATTTCACAGCTCTACAATAACTTTATTATTTGAGATTTTTCACAATGCTTTGCACACACATACAAAAACTCAAAAAGTTTTTTTAGGCATTCACAAATGTTCGATATGTGCCCCTTTAGTGATTCGGCAGACATGAAGCCGATATTCAGGTTCCTCCCACACTTGGCGCAGCATGTCCCCATCAATGATCTCGAAAGCATCGTTGATGCGAGCTCGCAGTTCTGGCACGTTTCTTGGTAGAGGAGGTTTAAACACTGAATCTTTCACATAACCCCACAGGAAGAAATTGCATGGGGTTGAGTCGGGAGAGCGTGGAGGCCATGACATGAATTGCTGATCGTGATCTCCACCACGACCAATCCATCGGTTTCCCAATCTCCTGTTTAAGAAATGCCGAACATCATGATGGAAGTGCGGTGGAGCACCATCCTGTTGAAAGATGAAGTCGGCGCTGTCGGTCTCCAGTTGTGGCATGAGCCAATTTTCCAGCATGTCCAGATACACGTGTCCTGTAACGTTTTTTTCGCAGAAGAGAAAGGGGCCGTAAACTTTAAACCGTGAGATTGCACAAAACACGTTAACTTTTGGTGAATTGCAAATTTGCTGCACGAATGCGTGAGGATTCTCTACCGCGCAGATTTGCACATTGTGTCTGTTCACTCCACCATCAAGAAAAAATGTTGCTTCATCACTGAAAACAAGTTTCGCACTGAACGCATCCTCTTCCATGAGCTGTTGCAACCGCGCCGAAAATTCAAAGCGTCTGACTTTGTCATCGGGTGTCAGGGCTTGTAGCAATTGTAAATGGTAAGGCTTCTGCTTTAGCCTTTTCCGTAAGATTTTCCAAACCGTCGGCTGTGGTACGTTTAGCTCCCTGCTTGCTTTATTCGTCGACTTCCGCGGGCTACGCGTGAAACTTGCCCGCACGCGTTCAACCTTTTCTTCGCTCACTCCAGGCCGAACCGTTGATTTCCCCTTACAGAGGCATCCAGAAGCTTTAAACTGCGCATACCATCGCCGAATGGAGTTAGCAGTTGGTGGATCTTTGTTGAACTTCGTCCCGAAGTGTCGTTGCACTGTTATGACTGACTGATGTGAGTGCATTTCAAGCACGACATACGCTTTCTCGGCTCCTGTCGCCATTTTGTCTCACTGCGCTCTCGAGCGCTCTGGCGGCAGAAACCTGAAGTGCGGCTTCATCCGAACGAAACTTTATGAGTTTTTCTACGTATCTGTAGTGTGTCGTGACCATATGTCAATGAATGGAGCTACAGTGAATTTATGAAATCGCTTCAATCATTTGTAATAGCCCTGTATATGTACGCATTTATGTCGATGTATAATTGGTTTGTTTTGTAAATATTATTTGTATTTTACGATGGGTCTTGCTTAGGGAAAACTATGCTATCGAATGAATACATCGATAGGTCGTGTGGAGAACGAAAGTGTTTAGGATCTTTGGTAGTGTTAACTCTGCCGCGTGGAGCGTGGGCAGAGGGGAGTCTGGCTGGAGTAGAGCAGTGGAGCAGGTGTGTTGTGTGACGCTCCCGCGAGTTACCGCGCTTTCGGGGTTTGGCAGCATGTAATTGCGCTCGACTTGCTATGATAGTTTCTGACACGGTGTCGCGGACGGGAAGCATTAGCTCGCGCACACCAAGAGCCTGTTTCGCCTGGTGACCGTGTCGAGAAGAAGGTGCGCCAACATCCAGCTTCTGTAACAGCGACGGCCGACAATGGGTGACTGTCGCCACCTCCTCGATCGCCGACTTCAAACCTTCAATCAACCAACAAGGAAGACTGGAAGCACGTAAAGTTTTAGAACTGTATGGCAGACCTCAGCTTTTCAAACTATTAAATATTTCTCGCTAAATTACAGCAACGTAGCATGAACCTTTGTTGCTCGTTGTCCCAATTGCATTACCAAGCAGGGTCCCTTCCTTTTCCGGAATGAACCCGAGTGTCGTTGAAATTCAGACGCCAGAATTAAAGTAATATCATTCCATTTCATTGCTTTAATTTCAAAGTTCAGTTAAAGTATTCATAGCTGGCTACAATATTTAGATTACACAAACACAAATTATGAGTGCGAGTTTTGTTACCATATTTTAGCCTACCTGTGACTACAGCTCAGCTTGGTACGTACTAAATTTTACTATTGTTAATTGTTCAGAATCATTAAATTCAAGTTCAAAGTTAAATCTCTTATTTCTAAATTGCGTAGATTCAAGTAGCTTTTGAAATGATTGTTGAGGTAGCCCAAGAATAACCTTATTTTATTGAAGTTCGTAGTGCTTCAGAGACAAAGCTCACTATTAATTTCAGTCACTAAATTAACTTTCAGTTTTCCGGTTTTATTAATTCTTTTGCTAAATTAAGTCAGAGTGTAGCGAAATTTATTACTTCTGACAAACTTTCAGTTTTCACACTACACGTGTCAACCTTCAGTTGCCACGCTTCTAGTGCTAATTAAATGTAAAATAACCTTTCTTTTTCAGTTACTATAGTAATTGTCCATAGGACTGGCGACCGTAATTTTCCCCAAATCTCAAATATCTAATTACCGCTAGTTAATTGTTAACGTAACGGCCGCACATTTACTTTCTTTATTAACTTTACCCCTTTTCAAAATTAATTTCCACCAGTTTCATTTGCATTTTTCCTTTCATTTAGATGTAACCCTTTCCTCCCTCTTTACTGACAGATTAACTTCGGTGACGATTGCTTTTCCCAAATTTCCTTTAGGTACACACGGTTTAGTTTTTCACTGTCATTAAGGTCGATAAGTGAGGAGGAGGTTACAAAAAGAAAACCGAGTATGTGTTATACGACGATCAGTTTGGTTTTAGAAAAGCTAAAAGCAGCAGAGGGACTGTTCTGACGTTGCGGTAGTGTGTGGAAGCAAGACTGAAGAAAAATCACGATACGTTCATAGGATTTGAGGACCTGTAAAAAGCGTTCTTCGATGTAAAATGGTGCAAGATGTTCAAAAGTCTGAGAAAAGGAGGGGTAAGCTACAGGGGAGGAATGTACAAGAACAAAGGGCGAACAATAAAACTGGAAGATCAAGAACGAAATACTCGAATTATACAAGATGGTAGACGTGGATGTAGTCTTTCGCCCGTACTGTTCAATCTATATATAGATGAAACAATGACGGAATCGAAAGTTTCAAGAGCGCGATTAAAATTCAGGATGAAGACTCGCTGACGACAGTGCTATACTCAGTGAAAGTGAAGAAGAATTACACGATCTGTTGAATGGAGTGAACAGTCTAATAAGTACAGAATGGATTGAGAGTAAATCCCAAAAAAGACGAAAGTAAAGCGAAGTATCAGAAGTGAGAACAGCGAGAAACTTAACATCAGGATTGGTGATCACGAAGTAGACGAAGTTGAGGAATTACGCTATCTAGGCAGTAAAATAACCAATGACGGACGGAGCAAGGAGGACATGAAAGCAGACTAGCACTGACGAGAATCGCATTCCTGACCAAGATAAGTCTACTAGTATCAAACATAGGTCTTAATTTGAGGAAGAAATTTCTGAGAATTTACGTTCAGAGCACAGCATTGTAGACCAGTGACACATGAACTGTGGATAAACCGGAACAGAAGAAATGGTTCAAATGACTCTGAGCACTATAGGACTTAACTTCTGAGGTCATCAGTCCCCTAGAACGTAGAACTACTTAAACCTAACTACCCTAAAGACATCACACACATCCATGCCCGAGGCAGGATTCGAACCTGCGAACGTAGCGGTCGCGCGGTTCCAGACTGAAGCGCCGAGAACCGCGGGGCCACGCCAGCCGGCGGAACAGAAGAGAATCGATGCGTTTGAAATGTGGTGCTACAGACGAATGTCGAAAGTTAGGTGGACTGATGATGTAAGGAATGACGAGGAGCTCCGGAGAATTGGCGAGGAAAGGAGTATACTGAAAACACTGAAGAGACACCGAGTGAGGTGGCGCAGTGGTCAGCACACTGGACTCGCATTCGGCAGGACGACGGTTCAATCCCGCGTCCGGCCATCCTGATTTAGATTTTCCGTGATTTCCCTAAATCGCTCCAGGCAAATGCCGGGATGGTTCCTTTGAAATGGCACGGCCGACTTCCTTCCCCATCCTTCCCTAATCCAATGAGACCGATGACGTCGATGTTTGGTCTCTTCCTCCAAACAACCCTAACCCCCCCCCCCCCCTAACTAAAGAGAAGAAGGGACAGAAAGATAGGACATCCGTTAAGACATCAGGGAGTAATTTCCAGGGTACTAGAGGGAGCTGTGCCAACGGCTTTGCCGCAATGGAAACACCGGTTCCCGTCAGATAACCGACGTTAAGCGCTGTCGGGATGGGCTAGCACTTGGATGGGTGACCATCCGGTCTGCCGAGCGCTGTTTGCAAGCGGGGTGCACTCAGCCCTTGTGAGGCAAACTGAGGAGCTACTTGATTGAGAAGTATCGGCTCCGGTCTCGGAAACTGACATACTGCCGGGAGAGCGGTGCGCTGACCACATGCCCCTCCATATCGGCATCCAGTGACGCCTGTGTGTGGGGGTGACACGGTGGCCGGTCGGTACCTTTGGGCCTTCGTGGCCTGTTCGCGAGGAGAGAGGGAGCTGTAGTGTAAAAACTGTAGACAGAGATTCGAATACATGCAGCAAATAATTGAGTGTGGTGTCACGGCCATACACCACACTTGCTAGGTGGTAGCCTTTAAATCGGCCGCGGTCCGTTAGTATACGTCGGACCCGCGTGTCGCCACTATCAGTGATTGCAGACCGACCGCTGCCACACGGCAGGTCTAGTCTAGAGAGACTCCCTAGCACTCGTTCCAGTTGTACAGCCGACTTTGCTAGCGATGGTTCACTCTCTACATACGCTCTCATTTGCTAGCGATGGTTCACTGTCTACATACGCTCTCATTTGCAGAGACGACAGTTTAGCATAGCCTTCAGCTACGTCATTTGCTACGACCTAGCAAGACGCCGTATTCAGTTACTATAAGAAATATCTTCAAGAATGTATTCTGAACAGATAATATTGTGAATCATGTACCGTCAAGAGCGACGTTCATCATCAATGGATTAAAGTTAAGTATCAAACTAATTACGTCCGCTTTCTGAATTCTCATTCCTTGTCATGTTCCAGACCTCACGTCACTACAGTTCTTCCCTCCTCACGCTAGCCTGCTTGAGCTAAAACGCGTGCATTTCGGCCTCCATTCGTAACACGGTGTTGGCTCTTCTGCTAACACGAAATTGAGGATGTAGGTGGCAAGTGCTACTGTGAGATGAAAAGTTTGGCACAGGAGAGGGACTCGTGGCAGGCCGTGTCAAACCAGTCAGTAATGACCGCGCCGGTATAAATGTGGAGAACTTTGAGCTCGTACTTAGGCACTATTCGCGTTTGGAATGACGGTGAATGTTGTAGGGGCCAACTTTTACTGTCCCATACTGCGCGACGGTCTGCGGTGCGCAGATAGAGCGGGTGTGAAGAGACCCTTAGGCCGTTATTACAATATCTTTGTCCAATATCTTTGTCAAAGATATTTGATAGTGTAATAGGGACTTTGTCAAATGTCGTCCAATATTTGATCAAATCTAGGGCCTCGCTGTATATTTGATCAAAGAAACCGCTTGTCTTCTGTTCACTGCAATGTGACATGTTACCACATGGAGCGCTAGCATCGCTGCAGCGTACTGTCGTCTGTAGTGTTTTTATAACCATTGCCGGTAAATACAATTGGTGTGTGCCGACAACTACAAAATTAATAGAGATGTCTGAAGCTGATGAGGCGCTTTACAACGTGAGGCACCCTGAATACAAAAATAGATTAAGATGGAGACCTAACCTGATCTAACCTAACCTAACCTAACCTAACATAACCCTCTCCTGTAGCAAGGAATGGAGGTGTTATAGTGAGCCGGTCTTTTGAAGATGTAGCAGTTCTTAAGTGAATATTGTGCTTTGTGATATGAGGATACACTTCATTGAGCACATACAGAAATGTATGCTCATCCATTCTTAAGTAATTGATGTATGACTTGACGTCTTCCACTGTAAGCTCACGTAACAAGTTTTGTTGAATCCTTTTATCGTGTCGTCGTAAAACCCAGATTAGATTAGTTTTTCGTTCCATAGATCCGTGCTTAGGAGAGCCTCGTGGCTGTGGAACATGTCGATTTTTTTTAAGCTGAAATAACAATACTAATAGTATGAATAAATACAATACATCATTTGTTTCTATTAAAAATTTTGCCAATGGAGTAGAAGGAGTTGGCCAGTAGTAAGTCTTTCAGGCTCCTTTTAAACTGATCTTTATTTCTAACTAAATTTTTTTATGTTTCCTGGCAAATTATTGAAGATGAGTGTTCCTGAGTAGTGGACCCCTTTTTGACCTAAAGTAAGTTGGTTGGTTTGTGGGATTAAAGGGACCAGACTGCGATGGTCATCGGTCCCTTTTTCCAAATACTAAAAACACCCACAGAGAATAAAAAGGAGTAACAGAATAGATCACAGACGCTTTTAAGTCCTTGTGCAAATCATTTTTGTTCCTGGTATTGTATGTATGAACTGAGTTGTCTGTTGCAAAAAGAGATATATTATTTACGACAAATTTCATTAAGAAGTAAATATACTGAGAGGCAGTAGTTAGTATACCCAGTTCTTTGAAGAGGTTTCTGCAGGAGGTCCGTGAATTTACTCCACAAATAATACGTATTAAACGCTTTTGGACCTTGAAAACTTGTTTGACTTAAAGATTTACCCCAAAATATTATCCCATATGACATTATGGAATGAAAGTATGCAAGCTTTTTCATTTTTATGTTTCCTATGTCTGCTAACACTCGAATTGCAAATACAGATTTGTTAAGGCCTTTCTGCAGTTCTGTGGTGTGCTCCTCCCAACTGAATTTATTATCAAGTTGTAATCCCAGGACTTTTAAGACTGTCAACCTCGTATGTATGGTTCCATTTTTTCCCCTACTTCTTTCCGCACGTGCAAACAATGCAATTGGAGTACGTAGAACTGCTGCGGTTAGTAACAAGTTGTTGTCAGCCATCTTGAACTTTGACGAAAAATTTGATGACAGTGTAATACCCCCTCTAGCGCTACGTCAAAGATCTTTGTCAAATACACTCCTGGAAATTGAAATAAGAACACCGTGAATTCATTGTCCCAGGAAGGGGAAACTTTATTGACACATTCCTGGGGTCAGATACATCACATGATCACACTGACAGAACCACAGGCACATAGACACAGGCAACAGAGCATGCACAATGTCGGCACTAGTACAGTGTATATCCACCTTTCGCAGCAATGCAGGCTGCTATTATCCCATGGAGACGATCGTAGAGATGCTGGATGTAGTCCTGTGGAACGGCTTGCCATGCCATTTCCACCTGGCGCCTCAGTTGGACCAGCGTTCGTGCTGGACGTGCAGACCGCGTGAGACGACGCTTCGTCCAGTCCCAAACATGCTCAATGGGGGACAGATCCGGAGATCTTGCTGGCCAGGGTAGTTGACTTACACCTTGTAGAGCACGTTGGCTGGCACAGGATACATGCGGACGTGCATTGTCCTGTTGGAACAGCAAGTTCCCTTGCCGGTCTAGTAATGGTAGAACCATGGGTTCGATGACGGTTTGGATGTACCGTGCACTATTCAGTGTCCCCTCGACGATCACCAGTGGTGTACGGCCAGTGTAGGAGATCGCTCCCCACACCATGATGCCGGGTGTTGGCCCTGTGTGCCTCGGTCGTATGCAGTCCTGATTGTGGCGCTCACCTGCACGGCGTCAAACACGCATACGACCATCATTGGCACCAAGGCAGAAGCGACTCTCATCGCTGAAGACGACACGTCTCCATTCGTCCCTCCATTCACGCCTGTCGCGACACCACTGGAGGCGGGCTGCACGATGTTGGGGCGTGAGCGGAAGACGGCCTAACGGTGTGCGGGACCGTAGCCCAGCTTCATGGAGACGGTTGCGAATGGTCCTCGCCGATACCCCAGGAGCAACAGTGTCCCTAATTTGCTGGGAAGTGGCGGTGCGGTCCCCTACGGCACTGCGTAGGATCCTACGGTCTTGGCGTGCATCCGTGCGTCGCTGTGGTCCGGTCACAGGTCGACGGGCACGTGCACCTTCCGCCGACCACCGGCGACATCATCGATGTACTGTGGAGACCTCACGCCCCACGTGTTGAGCAATTCGGCGGTACGTCCACCCGGCCTCCCGCATGCCCACTATACGCCCTCGCTCAAAGTCCGTCAACTGCACATACGGTTCACGTCCACGCTGTCGCGGCATGCTACCAGTGTTAAAGACTGCGATGGAGCTCCGTATGCCACGGCAAACTGGCTGACACTGACGGCGGCGGTGCACAAATGCTGCGCAGCTAGCGCCATTCGACGGCGAACACCGCGGTTCCTGGTGTGTCCGCTGTGCCGTGCGTGTGATCATTGCTTGTACAGCCCTCTCGCAGTGTCCGGAGCAAGTATGGTGGGTCTGACACACCGGTGTCAATGTGTTCTTTTTTCCATTTCCAGGAGTGTATATTGGACGGAATATTGGATCACATCTTTGATCAAATCTTTGACAAAGAAATTTGATAGTGTAATACCGGCCTTAGACAGGTGAGTGTTCGCACAGTAGGGCCGCGGCGACTTGCCGGCCAGTCTGTCAGGCGGGCTGGCGGCCGAGGCGTGACGGCAGCTGTGCTCCCGCCTGAGCCGGCACACTCGTGTCGGGGCCGGCTGCCGCCGCCACCGCCGCCGCCCACGGCTGCCGCGCCGCCTCCCGGCTGGAGGTCAATGCCGGGCTGTCTGCCGCCTGCGTAGGCCGGCTCGGGCGCGCGCCTGCCCGCCGCACATCGACCCGCAGCGCGCCTCCCACGTCGCACAGTGCAGCCGCAGTCTAGCATGACAGTCGCGACCTTCGACCATAGATTGTAGTAGACTGGCCTTGCTGTGCAGAAGCTATAGGGCTGGTGTGGCTCCAACATAAACCACGTGACTGTTGGCAGAACGTGGCGGGATTTCCAATCAGCGGTCTGCCATCCTATGTTTGTATCGTATTTTACCCACATTTCTCAACTGTCTGCCAAACGCTTTATAATGGTACTTGAATTACGTAACCATTACGGCACCTCAACTTAACCTCTCGATACCAGCAGTACTCTACTGTTTTTCTGTAAAGTAGTTAACATATTTCTGAGACAACATTCAGATTAGATTTCATTGATGTACAGGTATTTTGATACATCGGTATGTTTATATTGCAATGATATTATTCTTATGTGTATTCTTTCTTTTGTCACTATGGTCTTTGACGTGCTTGTAACTCTGATTTTTGGGCGCGTAAGCGATTCTTAGTGAGTTAGAGTCGAACCTTGAAAAAGTCAAGCCTTGGACGTCATGTTGGAAAGACGCATATAAAATGTGAACTTTAACAGTGGGGAAGATGTTTTCAAGTATGTTTTGTATTGTGAAGTGATGTTTTATGTGTTACGTGCTATCGCAACAAAAGCAATAAAAAAGAAGTGTAACTTGAATTCGGAGTGCTGATTATTTTTTTTACATCACCATTGTGCTAACCTTCAAGAATGGTTTGTGAAGCGCATCTACAAAACTTTTGAATATAGCAGAATAAAACCTAGGCCTCTTTGCATCCGAGCTAGGAATCATCACCACCTAGATTTTCGACGATTGAGCCATGATTTTACAACGAGATCAGCGTTGGAAACACGAAAAGATGAGTGCCTAGTTTATTCATTATTACATGAAATGACTTTAATAACTGTGCTCTAATGACACCTGCTACATAATAACTTTGTTGTTGCCCGAAAATACAGTATTTAGCAGCGTGAGCAACACCACAATCATTATTAAATTTTGACCTTTGTTGTGGTAGGGTTTTTAGAACATGGATGCTCTAGCCGGGATAGGCAGCACCAAATATTCAAAAATTAACTGTAGATCGTTCTAACAACCCTACCACAACAAAGGTCAAAATTTAATAATGATTGTGGTGTTGCTCACGCTGCTAAATACTTCATTTTCGAGCAACAACAAAGTTATTATGTAGCAGGTGTCATTAGAGCACAGTTATTAAAGTCATTTCATGTAATAATGAATAAACTAGGCACTCATCTTTCCGTCTTTCCAACGCTGATCTCGTTGTAAAATCATGGCTCAATCGTCGAAAATCTAGGTGGTGATGATTCCAAGCTCGGATGCAAATGAGGCCTAGGTTTTATTCTGCTATATTCAAAAGTTTTGTAGATGCGCTTCACAAACCATTCTTGAAGATTAAACCTTTCAACGTTAGCACAATGGTGATGTAAAAAAATAATCAGCACTCCGAATTCAAGTTACATTTCTTTTTTATTGCTTTTGTTGCGATAGCACGTAACACCCAAAACTCACTTCACAATACAAAACATACTTGAAAACATCTTCCTCACTGTTAAAGTTCATATTTTATATGTGTCTTTCCAACATGACGTCCAAGGCTTGGCTTTTTCAAGATTCGATTCTAACTCACTAACAATCGCTTACGCGCCCAAAAATCAGTGTTACAAGTACGTCAAAGATCGTAGTGACAAAAGAAAGAATATACATAAGAAAAATATCGTTGCAATATAAACATATCGATGTATCAAAATACCTCTACATCAATGAAATCAAATCTGAATGTTGTCTCAGAAATATGTTAACTACTTTACAGAAACACAGTAGAATATTCCTGGTATCGAGAGGTTCAGGTGAGGTGCCGTAATGGTTACGTAATTCAAGTACCATTATAGCTTCCAACAAAAATTACTTTTTTATTTGCGAAAAATTATGTCAGAACTACATTTCACCTGGATTTGTTCACAGTACCATTTATAAAATCTAACAAATACATCGTACGCCCCTCTGGTGGGCAGCGGGACGAAATTACTATAAACTATCAATTAAAATAAAATGTCGTTAAAATTATTTTAAACAGTAACAGTGGGCTCGTGTCAAAACTTTAAACATTGAATTCGCCGCGTTTTGAGCTCTAGTCACTTATAAAAGAAAATGGGCTATGGGAATTATGTCAACTACAGGTGCCAAAATTGTCGACTTTAGGAGCAGGTCCATTTTAGAGTATCAATTATAGGTGCACTTCAAAGGTTCAGTTCCTACTATTTTTACAAAAGTCTAAACTATCAGTTTAAAAAAAAATGATATTGTAGGTGAAAGGTGAGACTTTGAAGTTTCAGAAAATAATTTTGGAGACTACATTTATTTAATAGTATTAGAAGGTAGAAAAAATTCTCTTTATGTGTCGACTATAGGTGCTGTTACCTTATTATAATCTCACTTGTATATACAAAAAGGCGCGTATATGCAGATGGCTTAAAGCTTTTCCGTTTCAGGGCCTGTATCCAAAACTGCCTTCGGTTTTCATCCTTAGGGAACCTATGAGTAGGAACGAGAAACAGTTATACTTACTTCTGTAACCGAATTATCACAGATACTTTCCAAAATGTAATATGAGTCTCACTTTACAGGCATCACTTTCAACACTTTAATTTACGTGATACTCTATTTCAAGTGTAAAAAAACATATAAAAGTCACTTCAGCAGATTTCAATAAACGCATCTGCACTATCATAGAAACACACGTGAAATGTAATGCTATTTCCCCCGACAAAACGCTGAATACAGCCATAAGCGCAACACGAAACAACCATGTTTTGCCAACATTCATGTGACTTTAGCCCAGAGATGTTGGAGCCACGAAAATGACGTCAGGGCCAGTCTATTATACTTATGGTCGAAGGTCGCGACCCTTCGCCTCGCTTTAGTTGCCTACCGCACCAGCAGGGCCCCAAGCGGCCAGTACCTTAAACTGTGACTTCGGCGCGATAGTGAAAGCGAATAGTGGTTGTTTCTTTTGATTTCTACAATGGTTTTTACAAGCGGAGGCGTTTGTAGCGCAATAAATTGCAGTAACAAGGCGTTCGATACAGTTACCCACAGTCGTTTAATGAACAAAGTAAGAGCATATGGACTATCAGACCAATTGTGTGATTGGATTGAAGAATTCCTAGATAACAGAACGCAGCATGTCATTCTCAATGGAGACAAGTCTCCCGAAGTAAGAATGATTTCAGGTGTGCCGTAGGGGAGTGTCGTAGGACCGTTGCTATTCACAATATACATAAATGACCTTGTGGATGACATCGGAAGTTCACTGAGGCTTTTTGCGGATGATGCTTTGGTATATCGAGAGGTTGTAACAATGGAAAATTGTACTGAAATGCAGGAGGATCTGCAGCGAATTGACGCATGGTGCAGGGAATGGCAATTAAATCTCAATGTAGACAATTGTAATGTGCTGTGAATACATAGAAAGAAAGATCCCTTATCTATTAGCTACAATATAGCAGGTCGGCAACTGGAAGGAGTTAATTCCATAAATTATCTGAGAGTAGGCATTTGTTGAAGTTACGAGAACATACCTTCACCGAGGAGTCAAGCAGTATATTGCTCCCTCCTACGTATATCTCGCGAAGAGACCATGAGGATAAAATCAGAGAGATTAGAGCCCACACAGAGGCATACCGACAATCCTTCTTTCCACGAACAATACGAGACTGGAATAGAAGGGAGAACCCATAAAGGTACTCAAAGTACACTCCGCCACACACCGTCAGGTAGCTTGCGGAGTATGGATGTAGATGTAGATGTAGATGAAGACACCACAGCTGTCTTTTTTTAGGTTTCCTAAGGCTCCTGAGATATATACCATCATGTTACTAAACTGTACCCTCAGGATTCACCTGCAAACTACACGTGTATTAATAATTAATGTTTCGTTTTAGGAGCAGAAAATGGCTAGTTAATAGCAGACGAGAAGACCTTATGAAAAATGACCCTGTTTACCTGTATAATAATATCAGGTTTTATTCGCTATATTTCGAACAAGACCAGTTCATGAACGCACACAATAATAAACTCGTGTGCAATTCAGTACCCACACTGTTTGACATCCCAAATAAGCCACCTGAACTGACGATGAAGAGGAAACTGCCACAAACATTCGAAAATCCATCTAAAGCTGTAAAACAGTCCTATGACACAGAAACAGCCAGTTCAGCTCTCCGTGTATCAGTGGCAGATTCGTGTGAATCGTCAACACAGACCTGCTTTGACGATGAAGTGGTTAGATTAAGTGCAGTTATTCGTGTCTTACAAAAGCTTAATGTTCGGTATGTATTTAATTCACTTCTGTTGTTAGAGACTTAATTTTCCATGCTTCCTTCGTGTGATGACATTATTTTGTTAGCACCTTGTTCACTGACCGATTGTTTGAAAATTATTCATATATTTGGTTTTGCGTAAAATGTAATGTAATCAGCTCAGTATAATGAAACTTCCTGGCATATTAAAACTGTCAGTTTTAATCTGCCAGGAAGTTTCATATCAGCGCACACTCCGCTGCAGAGTGAAAAATCTCATTCTGGAAACATCCCCCAGGCTGTGGCAAAGCCATGTCTCCGCAATATCCTTTCTTTCAGGAGTGCTAGTTCTGCAGGGTTCGCAGGAGAGCTTCTGTAAAGTTTGAAAGGTAGGGGACGAGATACTGGCAGAAGTGGAGCTGTGAGGAGGGGGCGTGAGTCGTGCTTGGGTAGCTCAGTTGGTAGAGCCCTTGCCGGCGAAAGGCAAAGGTCCCGAGTTCGAGTCTCGGTCCGGCACACAGTTTTAATCTGCCAGGAAGTTTCACATCAGCGCACACTCCGCTGCAGAGTGAAAATCTCATTCTGGAAGCTCAGTATAATGTTTTCAACATATTTCACCCACTATTTGGCAATTGCTTGTCCCACTTAGAATAATATAAAGATTAAGGTCGTACTTACGGCAACAGGCGACAATGTCAAACACAGTAGGCCTACCGAACGATAAATGAGCTGTCGATCGCTTTTGCATGTAGAGGTACATGTCTGTGCTTTTTACGTGAGAATCTGTGTGTTTATATTCTTTTGATATCAATGAGTTAAGCTGCAATTCTATCCAAAGTCACAAGTGTTTCTTCACGAATGAGTTGTAGCTTGCCACTCGATCCATGGTTTTTGTCCATACTTGCGCTTATTTTAGAATCATTTTTAGAAACATTTATGCCTTCTGATAGTATATAAACCCTTAGAGGCAAGAAAATAACTCAAATATTTCGTAAATTACGTAGGAAATGGATACAAAACAAACATTATGCTTACGACGCGTCTGATGTTGACCTTACTCGCCGCTTGGAGCGCTAGTGTGGCTCCATCTGTCAAACGGTAACAACTTCTACAGCAGTGAGTGTCGCGCGACTGTTTGTCATACTGCGGTACAGCGGCGCCACCTGGCCGTCCACCTTCCTATAATCCGTACTGCCACTGTTCTTTTTCAGCATTTCTCTATACAGGGTGAGGCATGTAAAACTGTTTGCCGGAATATTAGGCGGAATACACATCGGAGAAAAAAAAAGTGGTAATAAACGTTGTTCATCTCTAAGAGGGACATCCGTTAACAAACGCTCGACCCCCCCCCCCCCTGCACCTCCCCTGGGGGCGGGAGGGGGGGGGGGCTGACTTTGAAATCTTAAATAGGAACCCCAACTATTTATTGCAGATTTGGATTCCGTGTGAAAAAATATGTAACTTTCGTATGAAACATTTCTTTCGTTTCGTGATAGGTGGCACTATAATCGGTGCACATGAATATGGGCTGACAGTTGTTGCAAAACTGTAATACGAATATTGAAAGGTATGTGCTAAGCTCCGATCAGGGTAGATCCAGAAAATAAAGTCGATAGTTCAAAAATGGTTCAAATGGCTCTGAGCACTATGGGACTTAACATACAGGGTGTTTCAAAAATGACCGGTATATTTGAAACGGCAATAAAAACTAAACGAGCAGCGATAGAAATACACCGTTTGTTGCAATATGCTTGGGACAACAGTACATTTTCAGGCAGACAAACTTTCGAAATTACAATAGTTACAATTGTCATTCAGGTCTAAAAGTTAATTTTTGAGTACCATCTTAATGCCATTGCACAAATGGCATTATTCTCTTAAACTTGTTTGCTGAGTCAAATACATGTTTCATTACTGACAAAATGGAGGAATGCAAGAAACAAGTTTGCAAACACAGTCAGATGCAGGTTTGTCGAATAATTGATTTGGAACAATTTTATCTTTGATACTTCCACTAATAAAAAAGGAAACAATTTTGGGTAGATACTTTCACTTTTAAAGAAATTTATAATAGGCTGCGAGTCATCGCACCAAATAGAAATTCGTTCTAAGTCTGTCGCGTCCACAGGAGGTCTTTTTTAGGATAGAGAAACTCCCCCTCCGGGTCAGACACGAACTGCCTGCCAACATCGAAGTTACATCTGCCACTGTCTTCTCAGAGAGTGTTCGTCCTCCAGATCGGATTACAGGAAAGGTTGAAAAAATGTTCAAGTGTGTGAGAATTCCTAAGAGACCAAACTGATGAGGTTATCGGTCCCTACACTTACACATTGCTTAAACTAACTTAAGCTAACTTACGCTAAGGACAACACACACAGCCGAGGGAGGACTCGAACCTACGGTGGGAGGGGCCGCGCAATTCGTTACATGGTGCCTATAACCGCGCGGCCACTCCGCGTGGCTCGTAAAGGTTGATCTGACATTGTAAACTGCAGGAGTATCCAAGGAAGGATCCCATAATTAGTATCGCTTATTGAAGGTTATAATGCCCAAATAATATTAGGGGCAGAAGGTTCGTTGAATAACAACGAAATCCTATTTGGAATATTTATCGTAAGGACAGATTAGTCGCCAGTGGTGGCGGCGTATTCATTGCAGTAAAGAGCTGGAAAATATTCCGCGAGATTATCACAGATTCCGTAAGTGTATTAGCATGCGTGAAGTTCAGGATAAAACGCCGGTCAGAAGTGGTAATAGGGATGCTTTTATAAACTGTCTGGATCAGGAAATGTAATGGTAGAGCGCTTCAGAGTGAACTTGCAGATCATCCTCAATAATTTTCCTGGTGATGCCGTTGTAACAGGGAGTGAGTTCGGCTTGTCAGATAGATCGGAAGAGTCATCCTATCAAAACTGGCGCTAGAGACAGGGATTCGTGTGACATTATCCTTACCTTTTTGTTCGAAAATTATTTCAAGGATGTAATTAGAGAACGAACTCGTGATTTTCACATTTTAGACCTCCTAGCGACAAATACACTTGAAATTATTGTACTAGTGAACGCAGAGGAAGGTATTAGTGATCACAAGGCAATGATAGAAACTGAGTATGGGATTTCATAAGGAATGTTAAGAAAGGTGGGAAAATATTTTTGTTTGGCAAGCGTGACAGGATACAAATTGCAGAGTATCTGAGTAGTCAGCATGAAATATTCAGTGCTGAGGACGAAGATGTTGAGTACAAATGGAAAAATTCAAAATCATCGTTCACTATGGCTTAGACAAGTACGCTCCCAGAAACGTCTTAAGGGATATGATAACCCGTCGTGGTTTCCTAGCCGTGTTAGAAAACTACTACGCTAAAAAAGAGAGCTTCAGCACAGATACAAGAGAAGTAAAATCCTAGCTGACGAACAAAAGGTGAAATGAATGTTAGGAGAGCAATGAGAGAAGCGTTCAGTGACCTTGGAAATAGAATTTTGTCAACCGATCTGACTAAAAACCACAAGAAGTTTTAGTCGTACTTAAAATGAGTCATCATCATCATCATCATCATCATCATTTAAGACTGATTATGCCTTTCAGCGTTCAGTCTGGAGCATAGCCCCCCTTATACAGTTCCTCCATGATCCCCTATTCAGTGCTAACATTGGTGCCTCTTCTGATGTTAAACCTATTACTTCAAAATCATTCTTAACCGAATCCAGGTACCTTCTCCTCGGTCTGCCCCGACTCCTCCTACCCTCTACTGCTGAATCCATGAGTCTCTTGGGTAACCTTGCTACTCCCATGCGTGTAACATGACCCCACCATCTAAGCCTGTTCGCCCTGACTGCTACATCTATAGAGTTCATTCCCAGTTTTTCTTTGATTTCCTCATTGTGGACACCCTCCTGCCATTGTTCCCATCTACTAGTACCTGCAATTGTCCTAGCTACTTTCATATCCGTAACCTCAACCTTGTTGATAAGGTAACCTGAGTCCACCCAGCTTTCGCTCCCATACAACAAAGTTGGTCGAAAGATTGAACGGTCCACAGATAACTTAGTCTTGGTACTGACTTCCTTCTTGCAGAAGAGAGTAGATCGTAGCTGAGCGCTCACTGCATTAGCTTTGCTACACCTCGCTTCCAGTTCTTTCACTATGTTACCATCCTGTGAGAATATGCACCCTAAGTACTTGAAACCGTCCACCTGTTCTAACTATGTTCCTCCTATTTGGCACTCAATCCGTTTATATTTCTTTCCCACTGACATTACTTTCGTTTTCATACCATAGTCCTTACATTTCTGATCTAGCTCTGAATGAGTAAAATGAGTAATCGTTCGAAATCCTGCACTCATCCACTCAGTGGCCATACTGACACTGCATCGGAAGATAAAAGACAGAAGGCCGAAATACTGAATTCGGTTTTCCTAAATTGTTTCACCGTGGAATCAATCCTTTCAATCATCGTACGAACGTCGAATTCACACCGAGATAACCGATCGCGAAATAGAAAAGCAACTTAAACGGCTTTGTAGCGGAGAGGCATCATGAGATATCTATAACATTCTAAAAGCACTAAGCGAAAGAACTTGCTCCCCTTCTAGCAACAATTTATCGTAGATTGCTGGAGCAAAAGAGTGTACCTAGCGACTGGAAGAAAGCGCAGGCCACTCCCGTTTTCAAGAAGGGACGTAAGACAGATGCACATAACTATACATCTATACCGTCGGCTTCAGTCTGTTGCAAAATTATGGAGCGTGTTTTGTGCAAGAATTATGACGTATTTGGGGAACGAAAATCTCTATAAAAATCAACATGATTTCCGCAAACAGAGATCCTGCAAAACTCAGTTCGCTCTGTTCCACCATGAGCTCCATAACGCTGTAAAGAACGGGGGTCAGGTTGATGCTGTGTTCTTAGACTTTAGACGGCATTTGACACAGTCCCGTACTGCCGTTTACTGAAAAAAAATACTACCTTATCGAGTATCGGAGCGGATTTGCGACTGGATTCAAGGCTTCTTTGCAAATAGAACTTAGCCGGCCGCGGTGGTCTAGCGGTTCTGGCGCTGCAGTCCGGAACCGCGGGACTGCTACGGTCGCAGGTTCGAATCCTGCCTCGGGCATGGGTGTGTGTGATGTCGTTAGGTTAGTTAGGTTTAAGTAGTTCTAAGTTCTAGGGGACTTATGACCTAAGATGTTGAGTCCCATAGTGCTCAGAGCCATTTGAACCATTTTTGCAAATAGAATTCAACACGTTACTCTTAATGGAACAAACTCGAGCGATTTAAAGGTAATTTCCAGAGTGCCACAAGGAAGTGTGGTAGGACCGTTACTGTCTAGAGTATTTATAAATGATCTAGTAGAAAGCTTAGGGAGCTATTAAGACTGTTCGCAGATGTTGCGGTCGTTCTAAGAAAGTAGCAGCGTAAGAAGAGAGTATCGATTTGAAGAATGACTTGGAGAGGATTGATGAATAGCGCAGGCTCTGATAGTAACTATCCAGAGCGACATTAAGTGGAATGGCCGCATAAAACACGCAGCAGGAAAAGCAGGTGCCAGACTGAGATTCATAGCAAGAATCTTAAGGAAATGTAGCTCATCCACGGGCAGAGATGGGTTCTGACGTGCCTGTTCGACCGATTCTTTGTTCATCAATATCGGTTCGTTACCGGGTAGGATTGACAGAAGACATAGAGAAGATCCAACGAAGAGAGGCGCATTTAGTCACAGGATCAACCGGCGCGAGAATGTTACGCAGATGCTCAACAGACTCGCTTGGCAGGCGCTACAAGAGAGGCGCTATGCATGACGAGGGGGTTTTCTATTGAAATATCGAGAGATCACTTTGTGGGAAGTCGGACAACATATTACTTCCTCCCACAGACACGTCGCGAGATGACCACGGTGAGAAAATTCGAGACGTTGGAGCCAATACAGAGGCTTACCGACAATCTTTCTTCCCACGCGCCGTTCGCGAGTTGAACTGGGAAGAGGGGATGGGGTAATGGTACCATAAGTGCCCTCCGCCACCCACCGTTAATTGACTTGCGGAGTGTCATGTACAGATGAACGTGTGGTCCTGCAGTCACTTCAGCGAAAAAGCTTTGCGGTACACAACAGCGCCATCAACAGACAGTCGCAATTGTTGTTGAAGTCTTCATTCGGAATGCCGGTTCGATGCAGTCCTCTACCCTCTGCCAGTCCTGTGCAAATCTCTCCGTCTCTGTGTGACTACCACAGCCTGCTTCCATCTGAACTACTTTGCACCAGTCGAGCTCTGGCCAAGCTTTAGACCTTTTACTTCCCGGTCTTCCTTCCATTAACAAACCAACTATCCTTGATGTCCTAGGATGAGTCTTTTCTATTCTTTTGGGCAATTTATACTGAAACAAAATATTTTCTACTCCATTAGATTCAGAACATGTCAATCAGTTATCTGATATACCCATCCAATCTTCAACTTTTTCTTTGACTTCCGATTTCAAGAGCTTCTGTTCCATTTTCGTCTGCACTATTTACAGTCCACCTTTTGCTTCCGTGTCAGGACACACGTTAGACAAATATTTTCAGTTAATCGTTCCTGACGCTCAGAGCTATTTATATGTTAGCATATTTTTCTTTTTAAGAAGAGTGTTTCTCCAATTGCCAGTTTCAAGTGATAAGCGCTTTATTTCTGCTCTATCACCAGATTGTGTAAATATCAACTGGATTGTTTTCCCCTCTGTAAAACGGCGGGAATTAACGTGGAGTAAAACGGCACATTTCGAAAGCTTTCCTCTCCTCTTCGTTTTGATTTTGATGCGTCAGTAATTCAGGTGTCCTAGAAAGACAATTAGACATGTATGGAAAGGTACACGTTGTAACCTCCCCACTATGGAATTTAGCTCAACTTTACCTGCCACTGTATAAAAATCTACGTATTACCAAAACTATGTCCCCCCCTCCCCGCAGACTGTTATCCAACTTAAACTCGTGTGCTAAACTTCGACCAAAGAGAAAATAATTTGAACTGAACTGTAACTGATCAGAATGCAGCTTGTTTTTATATTAATTGCGCACCTAAAGTAAAACAATCATCTGGCCCTAATCAAAAATTTCACTTACCTCGCTTCTTGACAACATTGTTGCATATTTCTCGAAAGCACAACAGCGAATAGCAAGCTGGCAGCGGCTAAGCTAGGTTTCTATTTCTAAATGCATATTCAAACTGTTGCACGTGGTAATGCGTAGTGACAAGTACTGGGATGGCGAGAGTAACTATTCCTATGAAACGATATTCCGAGACAACGATTTTAGAATCAAGTACAGTACATATTCAAAAGGACGCAGTAAAGTTTCGCGTGATCTTCACACATAACATACGTCTGAACAGTATTATGCTTAACAAAGTAAACAATGATTTGAAGGGGTTAACTAGCTGACAACAACATTGCTAGCTGCACAGTGCTGCAGTCTTACCTCAAACTTCTTCTCTGCAAAAAATAATAACGTTATTCAACATTTATATTTATTTCACCTTTCTATCATATTCATCCTTGCTGTACTTTTTTCATGTAACAGATACACAGCAGTACAGAAAAATATGGAAATGAGCGTTTGGCGTTATTGGCCCGGAGGCCCCCTAAGCCGTCGGCACACGGCCCGTGCATCCGAACGTTGAGCGTTGAGCGTGCCGAGTTTCTGACGTCATACCGTGAAATAGCACGCTCGGGAGTCTTTCCGAACGTGCAGAGCAATATCTGACATGTCAGATATTCTGAGCGTGCGTCTGAGCGTTGACCAATGAGATGGCTCAACGCCACCTACGTCACACGCACGCTGTCTTCCCTTCAGTACAGAGTTGAGAGGTGCCATATGTGCATTCATTTCAAACCTATATGTACATACGCCGTCTCTGAGAACCAGCAAATTGAGAATCACTGGAAAACCGATTGTTAGTTGTGTGATTCGTTCCAATAAAATAATGAGAAACATCATATTCTTGGCAAAAGAATTATTGTAACTTGCGTACTATGAGAGTAGGCTATTTGAAGGCAGCGACACGCTGAAGGTCCACCCAAAACGGATTGTTCTTGGTACAGTTTGTTGTAATTAAACTTCAATTAGTAACATAATTATCTACGATTAACGTTTATAGTAAGGAGTAAGACAATATGATTAAGTACAAACAGCATGTTGTTGAAACTTCCTGGCAGATTAAAACTGTGTGCCCGACCGAGACTCGAACTCGGGACCTTTGCCTTTCGCGGGCAAGTGCTCTACCATCTGAGCTACCGAAGCACGACTCACGGCCGTTACTCACAGCTTTACTTCTGCCAGTATCTCGCCTCCTACCTTCCAAACTTTACAGAAGCTCTCCTGCGAACCTTGCAGAACTCTCGGTCGGGCACACAGTTTTAATCTGCCAGGAAGTTTCATATCAGCGCACACTCCGCTGCACAGTGAAAATCTCATTCTGGAAGCATGTTGTTGGCTGAGCGTCTCTGTCCACCAATGAGTTTTTGTTGAGTCAGTGATTCGGATCTTAACACTTCCAAATTTTTTTCCTAACATTCGCGTTTTTATTATGTTCTGATACTTTATTATTAGTTTAATATAAGTATGTGCTATAATATTTGATGTTATGTAAATATAAGTTCACCTTTTTTTGAGGGGTGAATTTGTTCGATTGGCTTAATCGACAGGACAGCTTGCGCTACTTGTATAAAGATACTTTGCTCCTTTTTCTTTTACGCTTTGTAATTCACATGTTGCAAAGATTCTGCTACTGGGTAGGAACAGTGTTCAAGTAAGACTGACCTTGGGGTTTTACTAAAATGTGGGAATGATGAAATAATATTTATCTTATGTGGAGAAGTGTTCCAAATTTGTACCGCACTGTTTGCAATGGAACTTTTATAAGCTTGTGTCCTTATTGATTGGACCTGGTACTTTCCTTTTCGTGGACGATGGAGGAAATGTGTTTTAATAGAGCTAACGTGGTAATTTTACGCTCGCCCGTTGAGTAAACAGTGTGATTTACGAACTAGAAACATCCTTCAACTGCCGCTGGAGTGCGTTGCTATCGCGTATACCACGTTGAGGCCAACGTACCTTATGCACAAGTAGCATCGTTCCTGAGCGTTCAGCAGCACGTTAAACTTGGCACGCTCAAGGTTAACGTTCGACAGCACGGTCCGTGTGCCGACGGCTTTACGGGGCAGGTCCGGCCGCCTTGACACAGGTCTTATATTCGACGCCACAATGGGCGACCTGCGCGCCTGATGGGGATGAAACTATGATGAATACAACACAGCACCCAGTCCCTGAGCGGAGAAAATTCTCCGACCCAGCCGAGAATCGAACCCGGTATTATATCTCTTAAAAAATATAACTATTTATTTTGAGGAAACATTCTCCTAGTAAATTCGTTTGTCCTTTGATTTATCGTGATCTGTTACTGATTTTTAGTGGAGTTAGTTTTTACTTTTAGCTTTCAAAAAAAAAAAAATACAAAAGAGATATAATAAGCAAAAATAATGAATTTCGTAGGTTGCCAATTACGTATTATATCTGGTTTTATCGAGCGCCAGGCTCCCTACAGATTACTGTAAATGCAATAGCGTAGTAGTACTCAGCTCTGAAATTATTACTATCACACAAAATAGACAAGTTTTAATAAAATTATTTCAGTGGATTACTTCAATTATTCTCACCGAATATTTTTACTTAATTTCTTCCGCTCCGGCTATCAGACATTGTGCTGTGAAAAAATATTTTTAAATGTACCGCGTAATGGCGGCTAATTGTTAACAGTCAGAGATTACTGTTACTCGCTCCGCAGCAGCTGGAAACATGCTAAATAACTTTCGTTAAATATTCTTTTCATAAGATAAATGTGGCGTGGGTTCTTGAAATAACACACGGAGATCACTTTATACTAATATATTCTTACTAGGACACAGTTTACACCATTAAATATTTGCAATTACGCTATGACAGAAACAAATGCTAGCGCAGCACAATAGCTTGCGTACCTTAATCCAGCTAACACCAGAACGAACGGAACAAAACAGACTAGACCGAAGAATGAACATTGCATTGTGTTTTATACTCTTAGAGAGATGATAATACTTCTTTTAATTACTTACACATTATAATCTCATACACTAAAAATAATGTCTTTTCTGCATTTATCGATATATATTGTATATTTTTACAGTTAAATCAATGATAAATCAATGTTTGCAATTCATTTTGAGTCACATACAGTCATTTTTATTTATTTTTCACCTCGATAATGGTGAATATTGCAAAAGGGACACTACACCGGCCCCGTAGGACGGCAAGCTGACCACTCAGCTATCTCTTTTTATCACTTTTTTTCTATATTGTTCGTGGAATTTGTTAGCGGCGGATGTCCGATGACACCCGTTCAGTTGTTCGTTGATCCGTTCACTCAGTTTTTTTTATTACAGAGGGTAGTTATACCCTGTGACCGAACACGCTGAGCTAACGTGCCGGCTAACTATGAAGGTATCAGACTGCTCAGAGGTAAAGACTGTGTCACGACTGTGCTAAACAGTAACGTAGCTTGCTCTCTCTCTGATGTGCACTAGAGTGCTGCAACGCTCAGCGTTTGACCGGTCACGGCTCGCCTGTTGACGGGTGGACCTAGCCGCTCGTGTCCGGCCCCATACGACTCGACTCGGTCACGTGCTCGCCCCATGTCTTATGTCCGGATTCGGGACACGCGGATAACCGAGCATGACCGGTCACCGCTGACGTCTCACCTCGCATCGCCCCGGCTCGCTGCACTGTGCTTTACTGTACAAATCCAACGCCTCTCTGTCTGTCTGTCTCTCTCTCTCTCTCTCTCTCTCTCTCGCGCGCGCGCGCTCTCTTTTAATACAAAAGTAACGTTCCCAAGAACGGCTACGTGACACAGCTAAATTCATAAAGCACCTGGAAAGTAAAATGATATTTCAATACAATCGCGGATAGAAGACGAGTCTCATTTCCAGACAAAAGAGATATTTTTCCTTTCATTTATAGGAAACATTAAATAAGTGCTTTCCCTGTAATCTAGAAGACAACCATCTTCATAAAGAAAGCATACAAAGAACATTAAACATTTACAGACGTAACTTGTCATACGTTTCAATTGTATGCAACATAAACAAAATTACAGTTATTGTTGATCAGCAGGAAATCACTAACGCGTTCCGGATTTAATTGGCTGCGGCAATTTGTTAGTAACATGCCGGCTTTACTGAAGCACCTTTCACTAGGTGCGCTTGTTGCTGGGATACATAAAATACGTCTTGCAACTGCAGCCAAACCTGGCAGATCTGTTTCATGTCTGCTCCACCACTTTAAGATGTCATCATCATCTCCGGGGTGCATTAAAATGTACAGATCTACTTCATCTGCTGCGGATGATCTGTTGTTCCTCCATTCCTTGAAACGATCTCTCTTTCTGGGTGGTGATGACACAGTACTTGAAGGATGTATGATAATAAACAAAAGAGACAAGTAATACAGAACTGATATGGAAATCATCGAAACATTCCCGTAAGAGACCGATGACCTCGCTGTTTGGTCTCTCCCCCCAAACAACCCGACCCCCGTTCCCATAACAACGAGATGTTTTACGTTAATGAAATATTATACGAGTCACAACATTCCCGTTTCTCTATAATACACTTTCCACTAACTATGCAAAAACGATTATGTTAATGATTCAATGTTGTACCTGCGTACGTAGCACACATTTGTCGCACATTGTTAAGAATTTCCTGCTTTTCACTTATTTCAAGCATATTAAGATAACGGAAGGACGGCCAAACAAACGATCTTTGTGAGGTTTCTCGCAACTGTGTTTCTTTAAATGAGTGGTTCCCGACTGGAAAGACAATAAATTGGAGCAGTTTATGCACGGTACGTACCCAGTAGACGCAATGTTTTCATCTACAACCAACAGAAATGTACTCCATACTTGACTTTTTAGACCTTCCCGTTTCTTTAATGTGTAAACATTCGTTTCAATCTTACGTCTAACTACACTGGCTTCCTATCGCTGCATGATTACAGAGAGAGACACACCACAAATAAGAAGCCCGTACTGGCTGCAGTGTCACACGAATAATAACACGAGTAATGTGTTTCAAGTTATGTGCTACGTATTCGGTCACGGCTTCTATGCTCGGTCACTAGAACTAGTGCGGGCAGCCTATCCAGTTAGGGTGTGCTCGCCCCACCTCGTATTTTGTGCTCGCTTACTCGGTCATGCAGGACTCTAATGTGCACATTGATAATATACAAAAACAAGATGACGTGACCTCCTTACAACGTTAATAAGATTATTTACAGGGTGACAACTATTGAACTATATGAAATAAAACCGTCATAACTTCTGAAGGGTTTGCGTTATGACCACCGAACTGCACAGTTGGCCGCGGGGCGTGATGGGAATTAGTATGCCCATACCCACGCGCCTTGTTGTTGTCGGTCATTTGCGGTTGAAAATGTCACAGTACGCCTGAGCGTATAGCGCTTGTGAAGGCCTATTATGCGAGCAATAACAGACCAACTGCTGCTCAAAGGAAGTTTGCGGCCGAGTTCGAGCTGAAGACAACCGGTCCAAATATGCTGACAACCAAGAATTTGATTTTCAACTTTGAGAGAACGGGTAGTGTTCGTAATTACAGTGTCGGCAATGTCGGTCGTCGAAAAAGGGCGAAAACGGCTGAAAACATCGAGAAGAAACGCGCAGTGTTTTACATCGGCCCCAGAAAATCGATCACATTAGCTGCACAACAGCTGGGAATCAACCGGGAGACACCGCGACAAACTGTTGATGAAGACCTGCATCTCTTCGCACACAAAATTCAAACCCGTCAGCCATCAAGCGCCAGGGCCGTGAAACAGCGGTTGTGTTTCGCCGCCGCTATTGTCCACAGAATTAACGAAGAGGACTTTCATGTGAATATGGATTGGTTTAGCGATGAAACCCAATTTCATTTGCATGTGTTTCTCAATAAGCAAAACTGGTCCATTTGGGGGCCTGAGAATCCGCATTTCGACATCGAGAAGTCTCTTAATCCTCTACAGGTGAGTGTGTGGTGCGCAATGTCCAGTCACGGAAAATCGGTGCGATATTCCTTGATGGAACAATGACTACCGAACGGTACATGCAGGTTTTGGAAGGTGATTTTATGCCCACTATCCGAAGTGACCCTGATTTCGACAAGATGTGGTTCATCCAAGACGGAGCTCGACTACATCGAAGTAGGGGAATGTTTGATGTGCTTGAGGAGCACTTAGGGGACCGCATTCTGCCTCTGGGGTACCCAGAGGCCACTCACATGGGCCTCGATTGGCCACCAAATTCTCCGGATTTGAACAACGTGCGACTCTTTTTTGTGGGGCTATATTGAAGACATGATGTGCAGCAATAACCCCAAAAACATTGTTGTTGTTGTGGTCTTCAGTCCTGAGACTGGTTTGATGCAGCTCTCCATGCTACTCTATCCTGTGCCAGCTTCTTCATCTCCCAGTACCTACTGCAACCTACATCCTTCTGAATCTGCTTAGTGTATTCATCTCTTGGTCTCCCCCTACGATTTTTACCGTCCACGCTGCCCTCCAATACTAAATTGGTGATCCCTTGATGCCTCAGAACATGTCCTACGAACCGATCCCTTCTTGTGGTCAAGTTGTGCCACAAACTTCTCTTCTCCCCAATCCAATACTTCCTCATTAGTTATGTAATCTACCCATCTAATCTTCAGCATTCTTCTGTAGCACCACATTTCGAAAGGTTCTATTCTCTTCTTGTCCAAACTATTTACCGTCCATGTTTCACTTCCATACATGGCTACACTCCATACAAATACTTTCAGAAATGACTTCCTGACACTTAAATCTATACTCGATGTTAATAAATTTCTATTCTTCAGAAACGCTTTCCTTGCCATTGCCAGTCTACATTTTATATCCTCTCTACTTCGACCATCATCAGTTATTTTGCTCCCTAAATAGCAAAACTCCTTTACTACTTTAAGTGTCTCATTTCCTAATCTAATACCCTGAACATCACCCGACTTAATTCGACTACATTCCATTACCCTCGTTTTGCTTTTGTTGATGTTCGTCTTATATCCTCCCTTCAAGACGCCATCCATTCCGTTCAACTGCTCTTCCAAGTCCTTTGCTGTCTCTGACAGAATTACAATGTCATCGACGAACCTCAAACTTTTTATTTCTTCTCCATGGATTTCAATACCTACTCCGAATTTTTCTTTTGTTTCCATTGCTGCTTGCTCAATATACAGATTGAATAACATCGGGGAGAGGCTACAACCCTCTCTTACTCCCTTCCCAACCGCTGCTTCCCTTTCGTGTCCCTCGACTCTTATAACTGCCATCTGGTTTCCATTAATGAGCTGAAAACATGCATTGAGGAGGTCATCGACAGCATCGATGTTCCGACACTTCAGCGGCTCATCCAGAATTTCGCTATTCGTCTGCGGTGCATCATTGGCAATGGTGAGAGGCATATCGAACATGTCATAACCTAAATCAGAATGTCTATAGTGACGGTCACATGTTGAATAAAGTGTGTGCACGCCGTAGTTTGTAACTAATTTACATTTTTTTATGTAGTTCAATAATTGACATCCTGTATAATATGTACGCTGGGAAATGGTGTGGGTTCTTCTGTGGGGTGGGTTCTGCAGTGAGACCAACGTTCTTGATAGAAACAAGTTGTCCTGAATTCTGATACAAACCGATAAGAAACTGCCAGGTAGTAATGCGTAGTAGTGCTACGTCGACGTAAATTCCTTAATAAAGTCTTCCGTACTGAGGTTGATACAAGCTTTAAGGTCCAATGAATCTGGGGTGATGCTCTGAACGTAGCGCCTTAAGAATACGCGACGGCCAGTCAGAGTGTCAGGGAATGAGGGTGATGTGAACTGAGGGTTCTCTGGTGGCGAGCATGCATGGAGACAGCGGAGCGAGCTCGACTGGCGGCGGGTTCGAAAGCGCCTGGCCGGGCGGTTCTAGGCGCTTCAGTCCGGAACCGCGCTGCTGCTACGGTCGCAGGTTCGAATACTGTCTCGGGTATGGATGTGTGTGATGTCCTTAAGTTAGTTAGGTTTAAGTAGTTCTAAGTCTAGGGGACTGATGACCTCAGATGTTACCGAGCGAGGTGGCGCAGTGGTTAGACACTGGACTCGCATTCGGGAGGACGACGGTTCAATCCCGCGTTCGGCCATCCTGATTTAGGTTTTCCGTGATTTCCCTAAATCACTCCAGGCAGGTTCCTCTGAAAGGGCACGGCCGACTTCCTTCCCCATCCTTCCCTAATTCGATGAGACCGATGACCACGCTGTCTGGTCTCCTTCCCCAAACAACCAACCAACCAACCAACCTGTGTGCGGTCGGCGAAGACGCCGCCGGCGCTGCACGTTTTCTGTGTGAGACCACGCAGTAGCTCACAGGCGCTGTCACTGGTCACTGCTTGACCTCTAGGAGTGCAATGAAACAACAACAACACAAACACCAAACACATAAAATTTTTATTTAAACTAGTTTAGAGCTGGCCCATACAACCAACGTTTGCCGGAGGTTTTCCTTGTTTACCGAGCTAATGCCAGAACTGGAAGTCCCTTCCAAAATACACTCCTGGAAATTGAAATAAGAACACCGCGAATTCATTGTCCCAGGAAGGGGAAACTTTATTGACACATTCCTGGGGTCAGATACATCACATGATCACACTGACAGAACCACAGGCACATAGACACAGGCAACAGAGCATGCACAATGTCGGCACTAGTACAGTGTATATCCACCTTTCGCAGCAATGCAGGCTGCTATTCTCCCATGGAGACGATCGTAGAGATGCTGGATGTAGTCCTGTGGAACGGCTTGCCATGCCATTTCCACCTAGCGCCTCAGCGTTCGTGCTGGACGTGCAGACCGCGTGAGACGACGCTTCATCCAGTCCCAAACATGCTCAATGGGGGAGAGATCCGGAGATCTTGCTGGCCAGGGTAGTTGACTTACACCTTCTAGAGCACGTTGGCTGGCACGGGATACATGCGGACGTGCATTGTCCTGTTGGAACAGCAAGTTCCCTTGCCGGTCTAGGAATAGTAGAACGATGGGTTCGATGACGGTTTGGATGTACCGTGCACTATTCAGTGTCCCCTCGACGATCACCAGTGGTGTACGGCCAGTGTAGGAGATCGCTCTCCACACCATGATGCCGGGTGTTGGCCCTGTGTGCCTCGGTCGTATGCAGTCCTCATTGTGGCGCTCACCTGCACGGCGCCAAACACGCATACGACCATCATTGGCACCAAGGCAGAAGCGACTCTCATCGCTGAAGACGACACGTCTCCATTCGTCCCTCCATTCACGCCTGTCGTGACACCACTGGAGGCGGGCTGCACGATGTTGGGGCGTGAGCGGAAGACGGCCTAACGGTGTGCGGGACCGTAGCCCAGCTTCATGGAGACGGTTGCGAATGGTCCTCGTCGATACCCCAGGAGCGACAGTGTCCCTAATTTGCTGGGAAGTGGCGGTGCGTACCCTACGGCACTGCGTAGGATCCTACGGTCTTGGCGTGCATCCGTGCGTCGCTGCGGTCCGGTCCCAGGTCGACGGGCACGTGCACCTTCCGCCGACCACTGGCGACAACATCGATGTACTGTGGAAACCTCACGCCCCACGTGTTGAGCAATTCGGCGGTACGTCCACCCGGCCTCCCGCATGCCCACTATACGCCCTCGCTCAAAGTCCGTCAACTGCACATACGGTTCACGTCCACGCTGTCGCGGCATGCTACCAGTGTTAAAGACTGCGATGGAGCTCCGTATGCCACGGCAAACTGGCTGACACTGACGGCGGCGGTGCACAAATGCTGCGCAGCTAGCGCCATTCGACGGCCAACACCGCGGTTCCTGGTGTGTCCGCTGTGCCGTGCGTGTGATCATTGCTTGTACAGCCCTCTCGCAGTGTCCGGAGCAAGTATGGTGGGTCTGACACACCGGTGTCAATGTGTTCTTTTTTCCATTTCCATGAGTGTATTATCAGTTGGAACGTCCTCTGCCTCACAAAAAAGCCTCTGAGCACTATGGGACTTAACTTCTGTGATCATCAGTCCCCTAGAACTTAGAACTACCTACACCTAACTAAGGACATCACACATAACCACGCCCGAGGCAGGATTCGAACCTGCGACTGCAGCGGTCGCGCGGTTCCAGACTGTAGCGCCTAGAACCGCTAGGCCACCCCGGCCGGCTCTGCCTCACCCCTGACCTGCTTATGTATTGGCTGGAAAGAACAAAGTTCTGCAAGAGCTTGCCCACATACCGTTCAAAATGGTTCAAATGGCTCTGAGCACTATGGGACTCAACTGCTGAGGTCATTAGTCCCCTAGAACTTAGACCTACTTAAACCTAACTAACCTAAGGACATCACACACATCCATGCCCGAGGCAGGATTCGAACCTGCGACCGTAGCGGTCTCGCGGTTTCAGACTGCAGCGCCAGAACCGCGCGGCCACTTCGGCCGGCTCACATACCGTGAGTAGGGAATATATCCCAAAATTCTGTTATCACCATTAATGCAGAGGCCCGGCTTTTCAATTTTTTTGCCGTAAGCGGAGAAGCATCTTTCGACACTGAGCTTCGCTGCGTATTCTGTCGTTTGTAGTGATCAACCCACGCCTCATCGCTGGCTACTGTGCTACTGAAAAGTGTTATCTTTCCTATTTAAAACATCTTAAAATGAACTTCGGCATTCCTAATAGTTCCTGTGTGTATTTTTCTCTCAGTGGACATGGTATCCAACTGGCGTAAAGATTACGACGTTTAAGAGATTCATGGCCAACTGCAAATACTGAACTGTGGCTAACGTTCAGCCACATTCAGTATCGCCAGTTCTGTCCAGACGATCATCGCGCGAATCGTCCGCTCGGCTGTCTGATGTTCAGTGCGTCTACGAAGTGGGTGGCGTACCCGAACGCTCTTCGTCGCAGGCAGACTCATCCCCACTTTCAAATCTACAAGGACGTGCTGAAAAGTACAGGGTGATTCGAAAAGAATACCACAACATTAGGAATTTAAAACTCTGCAACGACAAAAGGCAGAGCTAAGCACTATCTGTCGGCGAGTTAAGGGAGCTGTAAAGTTACATTTAGTTGTACATTTGTTCGCTTGAGGCGCTGTTGACTAGGCGTCAGCGTCAGTTGATGCTAAGATGGCGACCGCTCAACAGAAAGCTTTTTGTGTTATTGAGTACGGCAGAAGTGAATGGACGACAGTTGTTCAGCGTGCATTTCGAACGAAGTATGGTGTTAAACCTCCTGATAGGTGGTGTGTTAAACGTTGGTATAAACAGTTTATGGAGAATGGGTGTTTGTGCAAAGGGAAAAGTTCTGGACGGCCGAGAACGAGTGATGAAAATGTAGCACCCATTCAGCAAGCATTTGTTTGCAGCCCAGGAAAATCGACTCGCAGAGCTAGCAGAGAGCTGCAAATTCCACAATCAACTGTATGGAGAGTCCTACGAAAAAGGTTAGTTATGAAACCTGAACGTCAACTACCCGAGGCGATGGATCGGCTGCCAGGCAGCCCGTGACAGAGCACTTCATCACTGGCCTCCAAGAAGCCCTGATCTTACCCCCTGCGATTTTTTCTTATGGGGGTATGTTAAGGATATGGTGTTTCAGCCACCTCTCCCAGCCACCATTGATGATTTGAAACGAGAAATAACAGCAGCTATCCAAACTGTTACGCCTGATATGCTACAGAGAGTGTGGAACGAGTTGGAGTATCGGGTTGATATTGCTCGAGTGTCTGGAGGGGGCCATATAGAACAACTCTGAACTTGTTTTTGAGTGAAAAAAAAACCTTTTTAAATACTCTTTGTAATGATGTATAACAGAAGGTTATATTATGTTTCTTTCATTAAATACACGTTTTTAAAGTTGTGGTATTCTTTTTGAATCACCCTGTATTTTATTGTGTTGTCAGTGTCGGCTGAGGTATTACGTGTCATGCATATTACTCGGTCGACTTTCCCGCTTCGCTGACGCAAATTGCAACTTTATACCGCTAGGGGGCTGCGAATTGAAGCTTGCAGTATGGCCGTGTGTAACGTAAGTGTGTCAGTGCGTGAGAAACAGCCTGCTGTAGTCGGATTTCTAACCTCAGAGAACTCGGTCCACCCATGGAGGGACCCCTCCCTTCAGCACGGCGGTGTCAGACCACACACCAGCGCTGCGCCGTGTGCCACAGCGCGACACTCTAGGTTGACTGTCATCGATCGTCCTCCACACAGCTGCGACTTGGGACCATCCCATTACCATCTGCTTCCAAACCTTAAAGAAGACCTTCGAGGAGTTCACTTTGACAGTGGTGAAGCTGCGCAAACACAGATGTTGTGGCTCAGTCAACAAAGTGAATAATTCTGCGGTGACGGTATCAACAAACTGGTGTCTCGTTGGGGGAAATATGTTCGTCGACAGGCGGACTGCTCGTATGTTGCGAAATAATAATGCAGACAAGAAAAATAAAGTCGTAGAATGTTAATAAAGTTTGTTGCGTTTAAAAAAGCTTCAAGAGATTTCGCATAAAGAAAATGTGAGGCATTACTTTTCAGCAAGCCCTGGTATTAATTCATTAGAAAATTTTTCGTTGCTTAATACAGCTCCCACCACACTGCAGCTGCATTCTGGCATTCTGCGAATAAAAAAAAATGGCTCTGAGCACTATGGGACTTAACTTCTGAGGTCATCAGTCCCCTAGAACTTATAACTACTTAAACCTAACCAACCTAACGACATCACAGACTTCCATGCCAGAGGCAGGATTCGAACGTGCGACCGTAGCGGTCGCGCGGTTCCAGGCTGTTGCGGCTAGAACCGCTCGGCCACTCCGGCCGGCACATTCTGCGAATAATTTCCACAGCATTCGTCCCCGCATTTCTTCTTTGGTCCATACGTACAATGGGACGCTCAATGCCGTCAATCAATAGAGCAGAAAAAGATTCCTCTAGTTATTGAATTTCCCTCGTATATTCTCAAAACTTGTAAATAAACCACGTAATTACGAAACTGCTTTGATGCACAAAGCTAAAGACCATAATAAAAAAATAAAGTCCGTTGTGTCAGTCTGGTGCTACACTAGACACAAATGCTAACATCAGTGAGAGAACTTGTCGACCACAGTTTGACTTCCTATTCGTGCCTTTTGGCACCATATTGTATGACTAGTTACGGTTAATAAAAGGGTGTGTGATTTGAGAATGTTCGTGTCAGTCCGAAACCGCTAATCACTGCAGCAAAAACTGTATATTAATGCAACTGAGACGGACGGAATGAAAACGGAAAAAATTATCCAACTTTCTCACTGCTCAACAGTTGCGGACATACCATTCCGTGGTAGCATGCCTCGACTCAGCAGATAAATAAATAAATAAATAGCTGATAAATAGGAAGTATTTTACAACACTTCTGCAGTTAACGGTTCGTCGTCTGTGGCTAGTATAAGAGACGTGTTGCGGCGCTGCGGCTGCCCGGCCCATCGCCGCTGCCGGTTACACAACAGGCAGACGGCAGACAGCAGACGCTCAGGCGGATTACGGATTACGGGGAACCGCCGGCCGCAAATGGCGGAGAAACTCGCCGATGGGCGCGCAGATCTGCGCGTTCGCCGCCGGCGCTTTCCCTTCCGCAGCCGGCCGAAAAGCGGCCGCTTCCGCGTCCAGTCACTGGCTCCGGCGTGACCAGACACCTGTAGACTGCAGTATCACCTCGTAACGAACAGCCGCTACCTGACGTCTCCCTGCGACGTCCACAGGAGAAGTATTGCTCTCAAGGGGACCAGCTACCGGTCTGTTTGAGAGGTGGCATGAGCCCCCTCTCATAATTCTATCATACGATTTTCCTCTCTAATTGCATGCAGTGAAAAGTCGCTATTCCTTCACACGCGGACTTCCCACGCAGCGTCTCTCGTCACCCAGGTGGTCCAGTGACAGGCGGGCTCTGTTTGACTTTGAAAGGGTAAGCCGACAGGTGTGAGGGAGTCGAGTGAATGCTTTCCAGACGCCGACATTGTCAAGAGGCACGCCCGCAGGGCCTGAAGTAGCGGCTGGGCTAGAGGTTCCGTTACTTCGCAGAAACTTAGCGAAAACACTTTCTGGCGGGCTACCAGCAAGGCGTGGGAATGACTTGTGTACCCAGGCAGTTGTGGCGGGTAAATTCCCGCGCTTTCTGCAAAATAGTAACTGTGATTGGCTTGCTCAAGGCATAGCTCCGTGAAGTAGCAAAATCAGCGCAGAAATTGGCGCCAAGAATCTCCATTGGTGGAATGGTAGTGCTCTGGCAATAGAGTGGAATTCTCCGCCGGTTTTCGAGTTGCTGATTGGAACGTTTAACCACGGCCACTGTTGTGGGGGCGGGAATGTTGTGTGTTCGGCCTGTACGGGTGCTCTAGGTAGTCGGCTCTCGCCTTTCGGTCGAGGACGTCGAAGCAACCAGCCAACGGCTCCGGTACGCCAGATCGTGTCCTGGCAGTCAAGAAGACAGTTTGGTAATGTATGTCCGCAGCACCGGCAGATAGGGATTTTCCTAGGTGATAATCAGAGCTCAGCAGAGCGCACCTGTTCGTCTTTTTTCTTTGTTCTGTCTTGGATAGCAGCGATTAATATTGGGTTGGCTATGTGTTTTCTCTAAGATTTGAGTTGCAAGGAATTGGCTGCACATACCACTTTGTCATAATCCTCACAATCTAGTTTAGGGACAACTTCACATTCACAGAGTTTGTTTGAGTATCCAATTTGAGCCAATTTGATGTATTGTAAATATTTCATGTGTTTTTGTTTATTATTTTGTGTTTAGTCTTAATAAATCATATTGTTATTTTGGACAGAACTTTCATTCTGTTAATCGGTAGAGCAACCCTATCATTCCTCACTATGTTAATGAGACCTTCATATATTTAACTTATTTATCAAATTAAATTATTGCAGGTGCCAAACTCTCTTCTACTCCACTGGCAGGGTTGATTAGAGTCAGTTCGCGTATTTTTTTAATCCTTGTGCAACAGCAAAAGTCGGAGTTAGAATAGGGGGGGGCTTAGCTCATCATGTACATATGTAGCTTCTAGAAGAATTTAGTGTTAAATACACTGCTTGCCCTGGCACCTCGCATGTTCACTCTCTTCTGCTGACACAGGTGAAAGAAGCTATTTATCGGAATCAGAAAGAGGTCTGACCAATGACTTTCGAGACCAGGGCAATCGCCATTTTCGCGACGATTAAGTTTGTAAACTGTTTCTAATCTTTTTGTTCAAAATTTGCCGAGGATGTTACAAGCAGCAAATATTTTCTGTGATTTGTCAAAGGCATTTGATTTTGTGAACAACAACATCCATTTAAATAAATTAGAATTCTATGGTGTCACAGGCAGTGCTGCAAAATGGTTCAATTCATACCTCGCTAACAGGAAACAAAGGGTGTCAGTGCAAGGGACTAGTGAATTAAGTCGTCAGTCATCATCAGAATGGGAAGAAATTACATGTGGTATCCCACAAGGATCCATATTAGGGCCACTGCTTTTTCTTGTGTACATTCATGATCTCTCATCAGTTACACTGCCAGAAGCAGAGTTGGTTTTGTTTTCAGATGACACAAGTATTGCAATAAATAGTATGTCGAGTGTAGTTCTAGAAAGATCTGCTAATGATATTCTCATGTATATTAATAAATGGTTTAAAGCCAACTCACTGACATTAAACTTCGACAAGACTCACTACATGCAATTCAGAACCTGTAAGAGGTTTCCACCCAGCATATGCATAAAGTATGAAGAAGAGAAGATAGAAGAGGTTGACCATCTTAAATTCCTGGGATTATAATTTGATAATAAATTCAGTTGGGAGGAGCACACCACAGAACTGCAGAAACGCCTTAACAAATCTGTATTTGCAATTCGAGTGTTAGCAGACATAGGCGACATAAAAATGAAAAAGCTTGCATACTTTGCCTACTTTCATTCCATAATGTCATATGGTATAATATTTTGGGGCAACTCTTCAACTCAAACAAAAGTTTACAGACTACAAAAGCGTGTAATACGTATTATTTGTGGAGTAAATTCACGGATGTCCTGTGGAAACCTCTTCAATGAACTGGGTATCCTAACTACTGCCTCTCAGTATATTTACTCCTTAATGAAATTTGGCCTAAATAATATACCTCTTTTACCAACAAACAGCTCAGTTCATACATACAATACCAGGAACAAAAATGATCTGCACAAGGACTTAAAAGCACTTACTTTAGTTCAGAAAGGGGTCCACTACTCAGGAACACTCATCTTAAATGATTTGCCAGCAAACATAAAAAGTTTAGTAACAAATAAAGATCAGTTTAAAAGTAGCCTGAAACACTTACTAGTGGGCAACTTCTACTCCATTGACGAATTTTTAATAGAAACAAATGATGTATTGTATATATTCAACTATTAGTATTGTTATTTCAGCTTAAAAATAATATTGACATGTTCCACATCCAAGAGGATCTCCTCAGAACGGATCTATGGAACGAAAAAATAATCTAATCTAATCTAAACGTATAACTGTGCTGTACTTTAACTGACTAGATTTTTTTTTCTCCTTATACATATATGGTATTCTGCTGCTACCCCTAAAGCAGACACCTTATCAGTTATGTACTCAGATTAAATTAATCTCCTCTTCCGTTTAAATTTACTACGATATTGCAGTGCCTGTATTGTTGAGAAGAACAATGCATGCACGCGTATCCAAAGGAACACAGCATCGTCCTTCTTAGTAACACAAGCACTGCAGTATCGCATTTATCCGCCGATACCAAGCATCGACTTTCAATTAAAATGTCCTCCTCCCTATGGGAATTGCATAACGCGTGTACGTGTAAAGGTTGTGACGCAGGCACGACGACATGTGGAAGTCTTGCACGGATAGCGAAGGCAGTAAAGGCGACCGCTAGCGTAGAGCGGGAAATCCGGATTAGAGGCCCCCACACAGCTGATACGTTTTCTTGTTCGCAACTGTGTATACATTTCATTTAAATTTACTGTGTTTGACAACATCCCTATGCAGTCCGATCCCCAAATATAACAAAACGCCCTCTGCTGGCAAGTCATGCCACTCGTACACTCACCCAAATGCATAGCACTGACATAATGACAATGTTCATAGCTGGAACCATAGGCTCCGCAACGGGGGGAGGGCAGAAGTAGGCCTTTGCCCCCTCCTGGAACCTGGGTTTGCCGAGATTGTATTTATTACAGAGCTACTGATCAGACGCAGCTTCGCGCAGGTAGCAGTAAGCATCTATGTGCGGACGACGCATTTATAATGTGAAGTGTGGACTGAGATAATACAAGACGCTCGCAGTCGGAGTTATGTCGCTCCTCAGTTTTGGAAGGAGGTTCCAAAGAGCAAGTTGAAGCCCTCTGTCCTCGAACAGCAACAAGTCTCACCTCACGATCTTCACTGGATTCTTGAGACCTCATATTACTCAACCTTTAGGCGTTCTAGGGTATCGAGAAAGACTCGACCGGTTAATTGTCATGTTTAATTGTAAACAAAACGAAATCAACATGGTAGACACCCAAATCACAAAGGAGGCTCAATAAAATCGTTTTTGCTATCCAAGAAGGCAAATATAAATGGAACCTATGGGAAGAAGCAAAGTAATTTCGTAAAGTTTTTGATGCCCAAAGCGAAATCAGTAAATCCGTATATCCTAGACACGAAAACTGACTGTCCGTTTGTCTTTGTAAAGATGAAGTTGCTGTGCTTAATTCTAGCACCCACATAAATATTCGATAATACTTCTATCATTTAGGTAAAAAAACTAACAGTGCCATCTGTTGGCTCTTTGGTTCACTACGCCGTCAGAATCGTGTCACTGATGTAAACAGTGTAAAAACGTTAAATTAAGATATCTTTTTTTACGTGATCCGATGTTGATGAAATGAAGTGTAAATTTTGCCTCAATCTAGGCTCAAGTTACGTGATAATTCAGATTTTCTCAGCGTGATTCATTGGGAAGAAAATGGAAACAACAACTCGGCTGAACACCTAGTTCACTATTAATGACGCTCAAGCTTCCTGTGAAAACCCTGTGGCAATTGGTCTAGTGGTTTTGGAGATTAGCGTGTTCAAACAGACCAACAGACAGACACAGTTTTTAAAAAGTGTGTTATTGTATTCTGTTACACTCCCTACATCAATCGCAATCAGCTTTTGGTAAATACTTTGATTGTATAGACACGACGATTTTACAGTTAATAATTATTAGTCTGGTTAGTTAGTTAATAATTATACTTAATAATTATTAGTATAAATTCTCTCCCAAGTTTAGCAATGATTGTCTGCGACCATAGCAAATAGCAGGTGCAGCATTGTCAGTAAGCGAAATACTGTTCTTTTTAAACTTTATTTCCGTTTCTCCTCATTGACAAGCATTAATTTGGCATTTTTGTTGTATTCCAATAGTGTTTCCTCCATGGTTCCAACTTTTTTAATTTCATACTTTTAATTTTCAATGACAGCCTTCATTATTGGCATCTTAATAAAAACATTAATTGTGAATAACTCGTTGAAAACCATGGAGATTATCATAAAAATTATATAATTTCAGGAAGTTAAATCAGAACGGTGTCATTCATTTTCATGTTAAATATTCAGAGTTGTGTGCTTAGCTTAGACTAAAAAAGAACATCCGTCCCATATTTCTGTCAAAATATTTCCTATGAAAAACATTGACTAGACATCTATTAATCGTCTAAGGTACAGTGCATTTATGTAATTCTTGTAAAATTGATTTTATTGGGGCGGTACATGTCCTCAGACTACGTGTACCAGTTGTATACCGGTAAGAGGTGGCAACTCTAGAATATTGTCCCCTCCCGACAAAATTTCTGCGGACGCCCATGAGTAGAACACACATTAAAGAAATCAATAAGAATAATTAAATAAGGTTGTGCATATGTTAAATTACTGACACATCATAATGTGAAACAGTAAATTCGTGTACCCGATTTTTATAATTACTGGTTTCATTTATCTGTAAACCAGGGGAATTTTTTATTTCATCCTGCAAGAGAATTCATACTAGAAACTTACCTCCCAAATTAAAGGAAGCGGCAATCCCGCTGCTTGTTGATATTTCTTCCGTGGCAGCCGAAGATTTGATGTCCGCTCGTTCCCATTGTATGTAGGTTGCGGGGGATGTAGCGGTCTCTGGATCCTCTGCTTTTGCAAATCATTACTTGAGTTACGTTTGACCCCCAAGAAATTGGAAAGTTACAGTTTTGAGTAAGTAAGTACTTTAAAGAGGCTTCAGATGTATAGCACTGACAGGATTGATCTAAAACTTTCACTTTAGCCCAGTTTTTCAAGAACGAGTAATCACACGACTTATTTATTCATTTTCACTGAGGAGCCATCGTTTACCGTATAGCCACTCACTGCAGTCACTATGCTACGCCTCTACAAATGTCAATGCTTGATAGTCTTCAACAAAGTCACTGTTTGTTGTCCTTAGTGAAACACGTTGTACGCTGTACACAAAATAAATTTTTAAAAAATTGTTGCGATCCACATATAAAATCTCTTTCTCATTCGCATCGAATGGAGGAAACTCGATACGTCTGCTCCGCACCGAAGTCCAACTAGACGCTCTCTGAGTCATTTCATTAGACTCAGCACTTCACTCCACCGATAACGGACAGAGCGAGGTGGCGCAGTGGCTAGCACACTGGACTCGCATTCGGGAGGACGGCCGTTCAAACCCGCGTCCGGCCGTCCTGATTTAGGTTTTCCGTGATTTCCCTATATCGCTTCAGGTAACTGCTGGGTTGTTTCCTGTGAGAGGGTACGGCCAATGTCCTTCCCCATCCTTCCCTAATCCAATGGAACCGATGACCTCGCCGTTTGGTCCCATCCCCCGAATCAGGCAACCACCCAGCCACCGACAATTAAGTCACATTTCGATGGTAACTGCTTTAAGGAGGTCTGGTGTCCTCGTTATTTACTGAAGTATGGAAGTGCAATGGCATGTTGCTTGCAAGGTATGTAGTGTGGTTCTCCAGCTTTCGATGAACAGTAATAGCTCCAAAATTTGAGATCCATCGAGTCTTCTGCGTCCGCAATACTCTTGCCCGATCACCCACACGTCATACACTGCCACACCAGCAACGCCTTTTTCTAGACGCTGTGTGGCCTAAATGCCTTATTTGTGCCTCCGTGACGTACTAGGTACCTGTCATGCTCAAAGTTCTGATTCCCATTACAGTCGGGTCATCGGGTTATTTGCCGGTCTCTGTGGCTGAGAGGTTCTAGGCGCTTCAGCCTGGAACCGCGCGACCGCTACGGTGGCAGGTTCGAATCCTGCCTCGGGAATGGATGTGTGTGATGTCCTTAGGTTAGTTAGGTTTAAGTAGTTCTAAGTTCTATGTGACTGATGACCTCTAAAGTTAAGTCCCATAGTGGTCAGAGCCATTTTTTTTCGGGTTATTCTAAACGAAACGCTGGTTCCTGCTCTAGATTGTGCCTGACGGTACCGGTTTGAATTACCGCGATCGACGGTTTAACATCTGCGTGTGCTTGTAGGCTGAATAAGAGAAATAGGCTTGCCTCCGCTTGATGGAACAATTTATTTACGAAACCCTGCGGTCGGAACAGACAATATTACACTGCAACCGATAACTCGTGCGAAGGCGTAAGAAAAGTTCAGTACGGTAAATTATTCCGTATCCGACTCACTTGGATTCACGCTTTCGCCACGGAGTAGAACGTGGAACTCAAATCAACAATCAAAGAAGAAAATACAGAACAAATGTCGCTTGTGTATAGGGTCTCTGGCGTCCAGCGGGAAAGTTTCACTGCACTGTATTTTCAAACACCTGCGCATGTCACGGCACTGGACGATGACAGAAGACCCCACAGTGCCCTCCAATAAAAAAGGAAACAGATTACCAAAGAAGGGGACTAACACAGAGAAGATTAACGCCATCGTAACGTCTAAATAGGCCAAGGAATTTCAAAAAATGGTTGAAATGGCTCTGAGCACTATGGGACTTAACATCTATGGTCATCAGTCCCCGAGAACTTAGAACTACTTAAACCTAACTAAGGACATCACACAACACCCAGTCATCACGAGGCAGAGAAAATCCCTAACCCCTCCAGGAATCGAACCAGGGAACCCGGCAAGGAATTTCCTTCAGGGTGATCGCGGAAGACCTTAAGTCATATCTAGCCTAGTGTTGTGATGCTGTGCTAGATCTTTCGGCCACGAGTAAACGCATTAGCAGGTAAGGAATTGGACACGTGGAACCATCGGCTTCAAGGGTCCCCTCACGTGTTGCAGCGCCAATGGAAGCGACCCAGATCCTGGAGGTGCTGGAGAAGCAGCTGGCGACTGCGGCTGGAGGCCGCGACCTGGAGGGACGGCCGCTGCTGCTGGTGCCCGCTCCAGCCGAGGCGCCGCCGCCCTCCGTGGAGGAGAACCTCGATATAACGCTCAGCTACATCACCTCCATATACAGGTGAGCACGGCTTGGCCGCGACAGACAACTTCTCAGGTCTGAGGGAAGTTCTGTAGTACACTCCGTTTTCTCACTTATGTTGTACATTCTCAATAACGTCCCGTAAATCTCCGTAGGCTTCTAAAGCACACATCCAACCAGTCTACATCAGTATTCCGCAAGCCACCTTATGGTGTGTGGTTCAAAATGGTTCAAATGGCTCTGAGCACTATGGGACTTAACATCTGTGGTCATCAGTCCCCTAGAACTTAGAACTACTTAAACCTAACTAACCTAAGGACATCACACACATCCATGCTCGAGGCAGGATTCGAACCTGCGACCGTAGCAGTCGCGCGGCTCCGGACTGAGCGCCTAGAACCGCGAGACCACCGCGGCCGGCTATGGTGTGTCGTGCCGGTTTTTTTGTGTAACACTGTCACTTCCTCAATTTCCTGTTTCAGTTTCGTATGATGCTCGGGAAAAACGATTGTTGGTAAGTCAATGCGTGAGCTTGATCTTTTTGCAAGGTATACATTGAAGGAAACAATATATCCGTTGTCTCTTCTAGGAACGTATTCTACCGGAATTTGAACATTAAACGACACCGCGACACACAACGCATTTCTCGCAGCTTCTGCCACTAGACTGGACGGGTGTGTCCATAACGTTTTTGGGCTTTCAAAACCAACCTGTGACGAAATGCAGTGTTCTTTTTTGGATCTTGTCTATTTCCTCTATGAGTGCTTCCTGGTAAGAATACTGTGCGAGGTGGTCCTGTGATTAGTACACCGACTCATATTCGTGAGAACGACGGTTCTGTTTCGCTGTCTCCGTTCGGCAGTGGATCGGCGAGGACATCTTGTTTGCGTCTCGTCCAAGAAGTAGAGAGCGCGCGTAGTTTGTTTACCTTCTCATCGCAGGTTTACTCGAGTCTGTTGACACTGACTCGTTATGGCTCACTCTTATAGAAGAGCGACCGTCAAGATCAGCTTCCGACCCGACCACGCACAACAACAAACCTTCGAAATCGAACGCTTTTACCGTGGCGAAGTTCAACTTGAACCACATCACATCGTCGACATCCCCTTATCCATCACAAGTAGCGTCATCTACGACAACGTGGTCAATGACGTGACACGTGATGCTGTTGTAAGCAGATGTGGAAATACTCTTGAGTTCTAATACTCTTATGGCCACATCAGGGCACTAACAGTCGAGTACGTGAGACTAGGATTATGCACTCTACATGTCTGTGAACTCACATTCGAAGTGCTGCCAAACATAGTCACTACAGCTTTCCGACTGTGTGGAGTGTTCATTAGCCACATGGCAGAAAAATGGAACGCCTTCGGGACGTAGCGGTTCTCAGAGGCATATGGCAAGTAAATATTGAATTAAAAATACATAAATCGTCCTAGTAATAACTACATCTCTCGAGTAAAAGAATTTAAATATTTAGGTGAATGGATTGCAGAAAATTGTAATGAAAAGAAATCTGTCAGATCAAGAGTCCAGAAAATGGAGATGGCGTTTCAGTTAACAAAAAACATTTACAACGAAAAGAGTCTCTCGTGGAACTGCAAAATACGACACTACACAACAGTAATTAGACCCGAAGCTCTCTACGCATCTGTGACACTAAACCTTCAACACAGAACACTAAAAGAGTAATTACAAGTGAAAGAACGTAAGATAATGAGGAAAATCCTAGGACCAAGAACTAAAGATGGGGTACATTATCCAAAACCCAATGCAGAAATATATAAAAATATCTACAAAATAACAGACACAATGCGCATGAGAAGAATCCAATTCATGGGGCACTTAGAAAGAATGGACTCAAACAGGTTAACCCACAAAATCCATACATTTTTAAAGAACAAAACTACAAGACCGAACTGGTACAAACAGACGGAAAAAGACCTGAGAGAATTAGGATCTCCAAATCTACATGATAGAAATGAAATCAGAAAAATCACAAACACACGGGGTTTTGAGGAAGAAGAGAGAAAAACTAACCGACATACATGGTCTACGCAACGAAAGCTAGCCCATTCGTTGTTTATGGAGGAATACTGGGCGAAAAGGAAGGCCAACAAATGTTGATTACGCGTGGTCCTAAGTGATCCATCCGCGAAGAAGAAGAAGAAGAAGAAGTGGATGTAGGGCGATCATGGTGTACGATGGACAGGCCGGCCGGAGTGGCCGTGCGGTTCTAGGCGCTTCAGTCTGGAACCGAGCGACCGCTGCGGTCGCAGGTTCGAATCCTGCCTCGGGCATGGATGTGTGTGCTGTCCTTAGGTTAGTTAGGTTTAATTAGTTCTAAGTTCTAGGCGACTGATGACCTCAGAAGTTAAGTCGCATAGTGCTCAGAGCCATTTGAACCATTTTGTACGATGGACAGCCATCTACTTGTTCTAGTTACGGCCAGAACAACTTGGAAGAAAGGGAACATCAGACTGGAAAACTGTAGCAAGTTTAGAATTGACCGACATCATGCCCGAGTCGTCTGAGATTGAGGAAGGCCGCCCATCGACTTCGCAGGCGAATTTGGACGAGAGAAATGAACTCGACGCTAATTTGGTTCTGACCTCTGCTTTTCTCCCTGAGGGGGATGCGATGAAGGAACCACACATTCATTTGGACGTGGAAACCCACGTCCACGAACAGAGGACACCGCGTAAACATAAATAGCGACGCCATACATCCTCTGATGATTGCCTCCTGCCTCTGCCTCTACCCCAGTTGATGACCAGACGTCCGACGACACGGGAGACACGGATGACACTGGGTGTCCCCCAGCTGTTGCTCTCCCTGACTTCGACGCGGCCTATATGGCCTTTCGGACGAAAAGACTACTGGGTCAACACCCGACACATGACAGGAAGTAAGTGTGGATTCGGCTTTGGTCATCCAGCGCTCAGGTGCCCTACTGTAACCACGGTTAACTTACGGAAGTTAGACAGACGATAAGGAAGAAGATTCTATGCCCCACCATGGTGCATGAGGACAGGGCTGTCTCATCCCACACCTCGGTGCCTCCCTGGTAGCAACATCCCACGGCGCGGACACAGCCAGCAGGTGAAAGGCTACAGCGTTACAGCGACCTATCACTTAGAGACGATCAACATAAACATCATTCGGGCAAGTACAAAGATGTCGCTGTTCCAAGATATCTTCGATGCAGCAGACGTCTACATCTACATCTACATCTACATCCATACTCCGCAAGCCACCTGACGGTGTGTGGCGGAGGGTACCTTCAGTACCTCTATGGGTTCTCCCTTCTATTCCAGTCTCGTATTGTTCGTAGAAAGAAGGATTGTCGGTATGCCTCTGTGTGGGCTCTAACCTCTCTGATTTTATCCTCATGGTCTCTTCGCGAGATATACGTAGGAGGGAGCAATATACTGCTTGACTCTTCGTTGAAGGTATGTTCTCGAAACTTTGACAAAAGCCCGTACCGAGCTACTGAGCGTCTCTCCTGCAGAGTCTTCCACTGGAGTTTATCTATCATCTCCGTAACGCTTTCGCGATTACTAAATCATCCTGTAACGAACCGCGCTGCTCTCCGTTGGATCTTCTCTATATCTTCTATCAACCCTATCTGGTACGGATCCCACACTGCTGAGCAGTATTCAAGCAGTGGGCGAACAAGCGTACTGTAACCTACTTCCTTTGTTTTCGGATTGCATTTCCTTAGGATTCTTCCAATGAATCTCAGTCTGGCATCTGCTTTACCGACGATCAACATTATATGATCATTCCATTTTAAATCACTCCTAATGCGTACTCCCAGATAATTTATGGTATTAACTGCTTCCAGTTGCTGACCTGCTATTTTGTAGCTAAATGATAAAGGATCTATCTTTCTGTGTATTCTCAGCACATTACACGTGTCTACATTGAGATTCAATTGCCATTCCCTGCACCATGCGTCAATTCGCTACAGATCCTCCTGCATTTCAGTACAATTTTCCATTGTTACAACCTCTCGATACACCACAGCATCATCTGCAAAAAGTCTCAGTGAACTTCCGATGTCATCCACCAGGTCATTTATGTATATTGTGAATAGCAACGGTCCTATGACACTCCCCTGCGGCACACATGAAATCACTCTTACTTCGGAAGACTTCTCTCCATTGAGAATGACATGCTGCGTCCTGTTATCTAGGAAGTCCTCAATCCAGTCACACAATTGGTCTGATAGTCCATATGCTCTTACTTTGTTCATTAAACGACTGTGGGGAACTGTATCGAACGCCTTGCGGAAGTCAAGAAACACGGCATCTACCTGTGAACCCGTGTCTATGGCCCTCTGAGTCTCGTGGACGAATAGCGCGAGCTGGGTTTCACATGACCGTCTTTTTCGAAACCCATGCTGATTCCTACAGAGTAGATTTCTAGTCTCCAGAAAAGTCATTATACTCGAACACAATACGTGTTCCAAAATTCTACAACTGATCGACGCTAGAGATATAGGTCTATAGTTCTGCACATCTGTTCGACGTCCCTTCTTGAAAACGGGGATGACCTGTGCCCTTTTCCAATCCTTTGGAACGCTACGCTCTTCTAGAGACCTACGGTACACCGCAGCAAGAAGGGGGGCAAGTTCCTTCGCGTACTCTGTGTAAAATTGGACTGGTATCCCATCAGGTCCAGAGGCCTTTCCTCTTTTGAGCGATTTTAATTGTTTCTCTATTCCTCTGTCGTCTATTTCGATGTATACCATTTTGTCATCTGTGCGACAATCTAGAGAAGGAACTACAGTGCAATCTTCCTCTGTGAAACAACTTTGGAAAAAGACATTTAGTATTTCGGCCTTTAGTCTCTCATCCTCTGTTTCAGTACCATTTTGGTCACAGAGTGTCTGGACATTTTGTTTTGATCCACCTACCGCTTTGACATAAGACCAAAATTTCTTAGGATTTTCTGCCAAGTCAGTACATAGAACTTTACTTTCGAATTCATTGAACGCCCCTCGCATAGCCCTCCTCACACTACATTTCGCTTCGCGTAATTTTTGTTTGTCTGCAAGGCTTTGGCTATGTTTATGTTTGCTGTGAAGTTCTCTTTGCTTCCGCAGCAGTTTTCTAACTCGGTTGTTGTACCATGGTGGCTCTTTTCCATCTCTTACGATCTTGCTTGGCACATACTCATCTAACGCATAATGTACGACGATTTTGAACTTTGTCCACTGATCCTCAACACTATCTGTACTTGAGACAAAATTTTTGTGTTGAGCCAGCAGGTCTGTCTTTCTCCAAGAGGTCATCGTTGATGATTTCCTGGGTACATACGGTTATATGTCTCATGTGTTCCACTACTTGCCAACTAACAGTGGTGTCACAGTTCTTCTCAGGGAGGGCCTCGAGACGGGTGAAGAATTAGGTTGAAGTGATGGCGGTCATGATCTGGGGAAGCCTTTACGCAGACTGCTATAGACTCTAGTTAGAAAGAAATACAGAGACCTATTGAGCGAGCGAGGGGGGGGCATTGGTAAGCAGCGGGACTCGCATTCTCAAAAAGCGTGGCTCAAATCCTCTTCCGATCATGCGGAATTACGTTTCCCGCGATTTTCCTGAATCGCTTAAGCCGAATGTCGGAATAGTTTCTTTACAAGGGCAGGGCAGCTTTCCTTCACCGTCCTTTCACAATCCGGGCATGCGCTCTTTCACTAACAACCTAGTCGTGGGCGGGACGTTAAACGCTGATCGTCATTTCTTTTCCTTACTTAGCAATCTACTGCAAGACGACACCCATCCGCGTATTCAGCTAGAACTGAACGGTCTGGAATACAGCGAATCACTACATTACTTCCAAAACGTATCAGAGTGGTTCGACGAACTCGCTACAGACTAAAAGTAATTACCAGGCCTGTTGCGAAGAACACGTGTTCCTTGGACCGTGTTCCTGCAGCGCTCCGTCTGTCACGAGAGATGCTGGACTGTCACGGATCAGCTAGGCTCTCTGTCTCTTCGACACCTTCTCGAATCCCCGTCACTGTGACTCGACGTGAAAACAGCTGCGAAAGGAAACACTAACTCATTTCCTTTCTATCGTGAAATTATGTGGATAAGTAACAATGAGACCTTATCACAGGAGGAGAAGAAAATAATTGAAGACATTAAACTTTAATGCCTTCCACTACTAGTTACTTTAACCTGTGACTTGATAAGAGACTATGGGCCAGATTTTTATGCCATGACACATTACCCTTTTATATAGAGAGCGATCAAAAATCTCGGTTTGTTTTCCTACAGTGTACATGCAACGTATCGCGACTGCGATGCGAATATATAAGCAGCTACATCTAGGCAAGGGATTATGGTCACACTCGTGTCTTCCCAGCGTGCCTGCAGGTGTTGCGGGAATTTGAACTTTGGCGATGTTATTACCAACGCATCAGAACAGGACCGAAGTTCTGTTATTCTTTTCTAGGGTGCCGAAGAGCAGACACCAGTAGGCCTTGTTTGGAGAATGAAGATAATGTATGCGGGCAGCATGTCTGGCGAAAACCGCCGTTGTGCTGAATGATAACGCACGTCCACATATCACAGACATCGAAACGCGGAAGTTACACCAACCCAACTGGGAGACACTCGAGCACCCGTCCTACAGTACTGATGCGGTTCTCCCGCCTTCGGTCCCTTAAAAAAGGCCTTCAAGTGTTGAAGATTGTGTCGGACGAGCACAGCAGGCAGTCGCGGACTCCTTCACGCAGCAGGACACGGTGTTTGGCAAAACAACCTGGTGCGTCGCTGGTATGATTGGCTCAGGCTTACAGCGATTTTGCCTGATTGGCAAACCGATTCTTGACCGTACGGACTTCGAACGGAAACTTTTTGATCACCTCTTATACATAATCTAGGCAACGGCCTTGCCGAAGTGCGTACACCGGTTCCCGTCACATCACCGAAGTTAAGCGCTGCCGGGCGTGGCCGGCACTTGGATGGGTGACCATCCGGGCTGCCATGCGTTGCTGTCGTTTTTCTGGGTGCACTCAGTCTCGTGATACCAATTGAGCAGCTTCTTGACCGAATAGTAGCGGCTCTGGTCACAGAAAACCGTCATAACGATTAGGAGAGCGGTGTGCTGACCACATGCACCTCCTATCTGCATCCTTAGCTGAGGATGACACGGCGGTCGGATGGTTCCGATGGGCCACTTGTGGCCTGAAGATGGAGTGCTTATATATAATCTGACCCATATGTGAATAAGTGGAACCTGACTAACTTCAAGTTTCACAGTGGCAAGAACTTTCGCTAACTGGAACGAAATAATTAAAGTGGATTTGATAAAAGTTAACCTAAGACAAAACTGAATCTACACACTTTGCAACAAACCTCACCCAACTATTAAGTGTACGTATACATGAATTGTATCTTATACACTCCTGGAAATGGAAAAAAGAACACATTGACACCGGTGTGTCAGACCCACCATACTTGCTCCGGACACTGCGAGAGGGCTGTACAAGCAATGATCACACGCACGGCACAGCGGACACACCAGGAACCGCGGTGTTGGCCGTCGAATGGCGCTAGCCGCGCAGCATTTGTGCACCGCCGCCGTCAGTGTCAGCCAGTTTGCCGTGGCATACGGAGCTCCATCGCAGTCTTTAACACTGGTAGCATGCCGCGACAGCGTGGACGTGAACCGTATGTGCAGTTGACGGACTTTGAGCGAGGGCGTATAGTGGGCATGCGGGAGGCCGGGTGGACGTACCGCCGAATTGCTCAACACGTGGGGCGTGAGGTCTCCACAGTACATCGATGTTGTCGCCAGTGGTCGGCGGAAGGTGCACGTGCCCGTCGACCTGGGACCGGACCGCAGCGACGCACGGATGCACGCCAAGACCGTAGGATCCTACGCAGTGCCATAGGGGACCGCACCGCCACTTCCCAGCAAATTAGGGACACTGTTGCTCCTGGGGTATCGGCGAGGACCATTCGCAACCGTTTCCATGAAGCTGGGCTACGATCCCGCACACCGTTAGGCCGTCTTCCGCTCACGCCCCAACATCGTGCAGCCCGCCTCCAGTGGTGTCGCGACAGGCGTGAATGGAGGGACGAATGGAGACGTGTCGTCTTCAGCGATGAGAGTCGCTTCTGCCTTGGTGCCAATGATGGTCGTATGCGTGTTTGGCGCCGTGCAGGTGAGCGCCACAATCAGGACTGCATACGACCGAGGCACACAGGGCCAACACCCGGCATCATGGTGTGGGGAGCGATCTCCTACACCGGCCGTACACCACTGGTGATCGTCGAGGGGACACTGAATAGTGCACGGTACATCCAAACCGTCATCGAACCCATCGTTCTACCATTCCTAGACCGGCAAGGGAACTTGCTGTTCCAACAGGACAATGCACGTCCGCATGTATCCCGTGCCACCCAACGTGCTCTAGAAGGTGTAAGTCAACTACCCTGGCCAGCAAGATCTCCGGATCTGTCCCCCATTGAGCATGTTTGTGACTGGATGAAGCGTCGTCTCACGCGGTCTGCACGTCCAGCACGAACGCTGGTCCAACTGAGGCGCCAGGTGGAAATGGCATGGCAAGCCGTTCCACAGGACTACATCCAGCATCTCTACGATCGTCTCCATGGGAGAATAGCAGCCTGCATTGCTGCGAAAGGTGGATATACACTGTACTAGTGCCGACATTGTACATGCTCTGGTGCCTGTGTCTATGTGCCTGTGGTTCTGTCAGTGTGATCATGTGATGTATCTGACCCCAGGAATGTGTCAATAAAGTTTCCCCTTCCTGGGACAATGAATTCACGGTGTTCTTATTTCAATTTCCAGGAGTGTAGATGCAAACTGTGATATGCAAATTTCTTTCTCTCTATATCCTCCAAGATCTATCGAACTGAAAAGATGTGAGCTGCTGTTGTATCTTAAATGTACATAGCATACAATCATGTAAATACAGTGAATATATGTGATCCAATGACCATCTCACAATAATCTAGACTGAAATCGGTTGAATATGCCCAATTCAAAATCAGAAGGCAAGAGTCCGTAATAGAAGGTAGGATCTGCACTTGGACATCACAGTGGCAAGCAGAAGGCAAGAGCGTGGGTGGTAGAAGTGCCCACCAGCTGCAGAATGACCCCACTATTGGGACAAGGAGGGTATGGGAACAAAGTACCATTATCCAAGATGGCGACGATGACGTCATTCAAGATGGCGGCCGTGACTAATCAAGATGGCGGCCGTGACTAATCAAGATGGCGGCCGTGACGTCAATCAATATGGCAGATTTTGGCGCGAAAGTGCCACGCCCCCCTGCCCCAGTTAAATGACGCAAAGATCAAATTCCGGCAGGATAATGCATCACACTCTGGTTATCTCTACTAGGCAAGGAAAATGGTGGGAAATAGTACTTCTCTTTATTATTTAACCAATTTCAAGCAGATGTGTTCCCCACTGGGTCTGGACTCCAACTAACTTAGTTCATATCGTCACCACCAGAGGACACAAGATCGTCTGCTCTCTCTCTCTCTCCCAGGCGTCATAACCGGACACTCACTGTGGCAGTTGGCCTCTGGAGCTCGTGGTGAACACACTGGGTGCAGCCATCTTGAATAACGGTACTTGTATCATCATCTGACGTTAGGAGAGCGCCCTCTGGTAGCACCGATATGAACTAAGCCAGTTGGAGGCCAGACCTAGTGGCTAACACATCTGCTTGAAATTGGTTAAATAATAAAGAGAAGTCCTTTTTCCCTTCCACTTTGCTTGCTTAGTAGAGATAACCGGTCTGTGACGCACTTTTTTTTTTTTTTTTTTTTTTTTTTTTTTCCAGTCTACTGACTGGTTTGATGCGGCCCGCCACGAATTCCTTTCCTGTGCTAACCTCTTCATCTCAGAGTAGCACTTGCAACCTACGTCCTCAATTATTTGCTTGACGTATTCCAACCTCTGTCTTCCTCTACAGTTTTTGCCCTCTACAGCTCCTTCTAATACCATGGAAGTCATTCCCGCATGTCTTAGCAGATGTCCTATCATCCTGTCCCTTCTCCTTATCAGTGTTTTCTACATATTCCTTTCCTCTCCGATTCTGCGTAGAACCTCCTCGTTCCTTACCTTATCAGTCCACCTAAATTTCAACATTCGTCTATAGCACCACATCTCAAATGTTTCGATTCTCTTCTGTTCCGGTTTTCCCACAGTCCATGTTTCACTACCATACAATGCTGTACTCCAGACGTACATCCTCAGAAATTTCTTCCTCAAATTAAGGCCGGTATTTGATATTAGTAGACTTCTCTTGGCCAGAAATGCCTTTTTTGCCATAACGAGTCTGCTTTTGATGTCCTCCTTGCTCCGTCCGCCATTGGTTATTTTACTGCCTAGGTAGCAGAATTCCTTAACTTCATTGACTTCGTGACCATCAATCCTGATGATAAGTTTCTCGCTGTTCTCATTTCTACTACTTCTCATTACCTTCGTCTTTCTCCGATTTACTCTCAAACCATACTGTGTACTCATTAGACTGTTCATTCCGTTCAGCAGATCATTTAATTCTTCTTCACTTTCACTCAGGATAGCAATGTCATCAGCGAATCGTATCATTGATATCCTTTCACCTAGTATTTTAATTCCACTCCTGAACCTTTCTTTTATTTTCATCATTGCTTGCTCGATGTACAGATTGAAGAGTAGGGGCGAAAGGCTACAGCCTTGTCTTACACCCTTCTTAATACGAGCACTTCGTTCTTGATCGTCCATTCTTATTATTCCCTCTTGGTTGTTGTACATATTGTATATGACCCGTCTCTCCCTATAGCTTACCCCTACTTTTTTCAGAATCTCGAACAGCTTGCACCATTTTATATTGACGAACGCTTTTTTCCAGGTCGACAAATCCTATGAAAGTGTCTTGATTTTTCTTTAGCCTTGCTTCCATTATTAGCCGTAACGTCAGAATTGCCTCTCTCGTCCCTTTACTTTTCCTAGAGCCAAACTGATCGTCACCTAGCGCATTCTCAATTTTCTTTTCCATTCTTCTGTATATTATTCTTGTAAGCAGCATCGATGCATGAGCTGTTAAGCTGATTGTGCGATAATTCTCGCACTTGTCAGCTCTTGCCGTCTTCGGAATTATGTGGATGATGCTTTTCCGAAAGTCAGATGGTATATCGCCAGACCCATATATCCTACACACCAACGAGAATAGTCTTTATGTTGCCACTTCACCCAATGATTTTAGAAATTCTGATGGAATGTTATCTATCCCTTCTTCCTTATTGGACCGTAAGTCCTCCAAAGCTCTTTTAAATTCCGATTCTAATACTGGATCCCCATATCTCTTCTAAATCGACTCCTGTTTCTTCTTCTATCACATCAGACAAATCTTCACCCTCATAGAGGCTTTCAATGTATTCTTTCCACCTATCTGCTCTCTCCTCTGCATTTAACAGTGGAATTCCCGTTGCACTCTTAATGTTACCAGCGTTGCTTTTAATGTCACCAAAGGTTGTTTTGACTTTCCTGTATGCTGAGTCTGTCCTTCCGACAATCATATCTTTTTCGATGTCTTCACATTTTTCCTGCAGCCATTTCGTCTTAGCTTCCCTGCACTTCCTATTTATTTCATTCCTCAGCGACTTGTATTTCTGAATTCCTGATTTTCCCGGAACATGTTTGTACTTCCTCCTTTCATCAATCAACTGAAGTATTTCTTCTGTTACCCATGGTTTCTTCGCAGCTACCTTCTTTGTACCTACGTTTTCCTTCCCAACTTCTGTGATGGCCCTTTTTAGAGATGTCCATTCCACCTCGACTGTACTGCCTACTGCGCTATTTCTTATTCCTGTATCTATAGCGTTAGAGAACTTCAGACGTATCTCGTCATTCCTTAATACTTCCGTTCCCACTTCTTTGCGTATTGATTCTTCCTGACTAATGTCTTGAACTTCAGCCTACTCTTCATCACTACTATATTGTGATCTGAGCCTATATCTGCTCCTGGGTACGCCTTACAATCCAGTATCTGATTTCGGAATCTCTGTCTGACCATGATGTAATCTAATTGAAATCTTCCCGTATCTCCCGGCCTTTTCCAAGTATACGTCCTCCTCTTGTGATTCTTGAACAGGGTATTCGCTATTACTAGCTGAAACGTGTTACAGAACTCAATTAGTCTTTCTCCTCTTTCATTCCTTGTCCCAAGCCCATATTCTCCTGTAACCTTTCTTCTACTCCTTCCCCTACAACTGCATTCCAGTCGCCCATGACTATTAGATTTTCGTCCCCCTTTACATACTGCATTACCCTTTCAATATCCTCATACACTTTCTCTATCTGTTCATCTTCAGCTTGCGACGTCGGCATGTATACCTGAACTATCGTTGTCGATGTTGGTCTGCTGTCGATTCTGATTAGAACAACCCGGTCACTGAACTGTTCACAGTAACACACCCTCTGCCCTACCTTCCTATTCATAACGAATCCTACACCTGTTATACCATTTTCTGCTGCTGTTGATATTACCCGATAGTCATCTGACCAGAAATCCTTGTCTTCCTTCCACTTCACTTCACTAACCCCTACTATATCTAGATTGAGCCTTTGCATTTCCCTTTTCAGATTTTCTAGTTTCCCTACCACGTTCAAGCTTCTGACATTCCATGCCCCGACTCGTAGAACGTTATCCTTTCGTAGATTATTCAATCTTTTTCTCATGGTAACCTCTCCCTTGGCAGTCCCCTCCCGGAGATCCGAATGGGGGACTATTCCGGAATCTTTTGCCAATGGAGAGATCATTACAGGCCACATGTCCTTTGGATACACTTTACGTGTATTTAATGCAGTGGTTTCCATTGCCTTCTGCATCCTCATGTCGTTGATCATTGCTGATTCTTCTGCCTTTTCTGCAATTTCGCACCCCTAGGACAAGAGAGTGCCCTGAACCTCTATCCGCTCCTCCGCCATCTTTGACAAGGCCGTTGGCAGAATGAGGCGGACTTCTTATGTCGGAAGTCTTCGGCCGCCAATGCTGATTATTTATCAAAATTTAGGCAGTGGCGGGGATCGAACCCAGGACCGAAGACGTTTTGATTATGAATCAAAGACGCTACCCCTAGACCACGGGTGACGCATTATCCTGCTTGAATTTGAACTTTGCGCCATTTTTCTGTGGCAGGGTCTGTCACTTTCGAACCAAAATTCAAACTTCCCGCCAAAATCCGCCATCTTGGTTGACGTCACGGCCGCCATCTTGGATGACGTCATCGCCGCCATCTTGGATAACGGTTCTTTGTTCTCGTAACTCCCTTGTCCCAATACTGACCCCAGTCTGCCAGTGATGCGGCCTCACGAAGTCTCCAACTGACGCTCTCCTGCCAAGACTTAGATAACTTGCAAAGGCATGGCTCCCAGTATCCACCCAGGAATTTAGTACCCCACCAGACAGATAAGTGACTACAGATTTTTCTGACAGGCAAGTGGATATCTGTACGTGAATATGCAGTATGAGAGGCGTCTAAAGACAGCCACCTTTTAAATTGTTCAGTTGTTACTGTAAATCAATATCTACCTAAAAGACAAGTCTTCAAATTTGGCTCTAAATAAAGCAGTGCTATGAACTCCCAACCATTAACAATTTCATGTATGAGAAGGTGCAAGAAAGTAACCCTATGGTACTGGACATGACTCAGTCGTCGTTTCAACATAGCTGCAGCCTAAGCCTTAATGTATCCTTATGGAGCTGACCTTATATTGTTATTTAAGTAAACTCGTAGGGCAGAACACTGACTTTATCAACAGTAAAAAAAAAAGCTGATGAGAAGGAAAACGGTTCGGTGCGAGGTGGCAGATTTCGGCGGGATCACATTTGTTTTCAAGAACGAGATTGCTACAATAAAAGTATCTCATAGAACTTCCTAAGCGACAAATCTTTCTGCAAGAGGACTGTGAAGCAATAGAAACAGGCGAAGTGAATAAAAGTTTAACAAGCGAAGTAACCAGCGACGATAAAGGGCGTGTGGATGAAGATTTTTCAAATGTAAAATGAGACACGTTACTAGAGATTTGTTCATAAAAACTTATGCCATGTAACAGTTCTCAGAAAAATTTTCCAGCACTCTCTGCTAATAAAATGTATCACCTCCAAACGAAACTGTATTTTCTTTCGAATTAAACTAATTTTCTTGGAGCAGAAAGCTTGAATTAGTTGTGACGTACTCTAGAATTGTTCGTCACCGTGTGATCGCTTTCATTTGAAAACGTCTTTGCTCTCAGTATCCCAGCCTCCAGGGCGAGTTGTCTTGAGCCTGGTGACAGTGTCCAGTGTCTCCCAGTCTGTGATGCTGGTCAACGCAGGAAATTTATGAAGCGTTTTTTTGTGTAGTCTTTACTTTTTGTCCTTGCCTGGTGCTGATATTGACTTTTTCCTATCCTGTGTTGTTACTGGCGTGCATATACACCCACTCTAGACAGTGTTCTCAGCCATCTGTTTTACTTAATCTTGAACTTCTGTGTGTTATAATTCCCCCCCCCCCCTGTTGTTGCTTCCATTCATTGACAACTGCCGGATTCTCTAGTATACATACATCACAGACCTTCCTCTTCGTTTGGTAACAGTTTCCGGAAACATTATTTGTTGGCATATTTAATATGTCTATATTTAATTCTTTACCCATTCACTAAATAGTTAACGTTATTGGATCGACCACACTTCAGATTGTTTTTGAAATTGCATCCAGTTTCCTTATCTCTATGGTGATGCCAAACGTGCCACTCCAGATTGTAGTACTGCTCTCTTTGTGGTCTCTTCGTTTCGATATTGTATCGCATCTTGCTTCCTGTGCAGCACAGTCTTCAACTTGCTTTAATTAATTCTCTTCAGTTTGCGTCTTTTGCTGGTTTTTCTTCTCGTTTCTGCCGCTCTCGTCACTATCATTACTGTGACCTTTGACCTTAGTCTCAGTTCCAACACAGGATGCGGCGTTCCTTTCTCTTCCCCGAAACTGAACGCTACGCTGACGGCCGTACTTCAGAGCCAAATACTTCACCGTACTTTCCCTCGTGGTGTAAGGTACCTGCATGAGTGCATCGTGTCACATCGTCGACGGCAAGAACTCTAAGCGGCAAATCAAATTCCATATATTCCCGCCCTGCTATCAATATTACCAGTTAAAAAGTGACCATCTGGTATGCTGTCCGTGAGACATAGACAATAATAATTAGCTTCCATCTGCTTTCAGCCTTAATCACGTTCTCAAAGTCTTAGAAAGTTTGTACACTGGATCTGATTTTACTAACCTTTATAGAGTTCTTTGCTCTGCCTTGGAAACATCACAACCTTTCACAGTCTCCTCCGAATACGCAAATAATGAAGTTCACTAGTTCTGTAACTCTCGAAACACTGCAGTAAATTTTTCAAGCATACGTCAGTAACTCAATAAGCAATTAATAAAATACTCCACTAAAGTCTGTCTGAATCGTTGCTTTTCTCCTGTTTCCTAGCCAAATCTGTTAGCTAATGTCCACTACTCGTCCGTGACGGAAGAACACTGGAAAGGTGAAGTACTGCGAGAAGCGAAGCTGTGGGCACCTACTTGAGCAGTTTAGTCTATAAGGGCAGTGCCCCCGAAGGCGAGGTTCCGAGTTAAGGTTCCAGCATAGTGCTTTAATCTGCCATAATATTTCAAAACATGTGTCTTAGTTTCGTTTATAGTCGTATAGAATGACAAGTTAAACAAACTACATACGGAACATTTATTTGTTATTAGTAGCGTTTCGACAATTTCATTCATTTATGCTCTGGTGAAAAAATGTGATACATAGTTGATGTGGAAGCTCTATGTATTTGATTTCACTTCTAGTAGGCGTTGCTTCAGCGTTGCGAATGGTCACTATGAATATTACAACAAATTAGTAGTATTCGTAACAGTTAATGTCGCGCATTAATTACAAAAATGTTGCTTGTTTGGTTAACAGTATATAACAGGCTATCCAGTTCGCAATAGGCATATAAAGAGATTCTACTAGATACCGTTTTGTTACGTAGGCGAAGAGATTATTTTCAGATCCATTCATACTCCTTTGTTCCTGAAGTGGCATTTGTTCCTTTGTCTCTAGTCACCAACAGCGCGACTGCCCTGTCTTAACTTACATAAAATATGTTATGTCCGCCTTTATCAGCACAACTAAAAACTGCACACATCTTTTAATAGCCTAAAATTAGTGGGTTTTGTGTATTTCATTTACACGTGATAGGCTTTAGTAGTTGCGAGCTTGCGAAGTCTGCTGATGGCTGTATTCCACCTGGCTTGTCTGCCAAGCATTAAAAACGTTATCTCGGCTGAATTTGGATGTAACTGCCATGTTGGCATGATTATGACTATGATGACAACGGCTGTACAGAAAGTCCAATCCATTCGTACTAAAAAATACGAAGCAATACTTTTACAAATTTTGAACGCAGATTTCTCACACAAAAAATAAGTAAAACGCCCGTACAAAATTATGTCCGAAAAACTGTCGTTTCTTGTGTTATTAGTGAATATTTGTTAACCGAGATTTGACAGTAAAGTGCAACTGAAGTTCGTAACGAATAATTAAAATTTATTTCATTGATAGTCTAATGATGTTATTGACGCTTATCAATATGCTAATGCACGTATTGCGTTGCTTTGTTACTGTAGAGAAGATACGTGATACGTGTCCCGCTAAATCATTGCACGGCTGATGCAAGTTTTAAGTACCCTCATAAAACGCAGATAGACGCGAGACTGTTTCACAACGCGTTTCCCGACAGAAGACAGCCACGTCAGCTAGCCTTGCTGCTTTTTATCATTGCGTTGCAGCAACGTGATCACCAGACCATACTGCGAGTCGACTTGCTCCTACCCCTGAGCAGCACTAACGCTTTCTGGCAGCTCTCGAAAATAGTGCGATGGATAGCCATACATTTTAAGACGTCGACAAAATGAAACTGCGACCGTGAAATCTGGTGACGGTTTCAGTCCTTCTCCACATATTCACCCTTCAATGCGATACATTTCTCCCAACGATAGGTATTCGGTAGACATCTTTGTTGTAGAAGTTTGCATTTTTGTGCTTGCGTCCTCGAAAAACACCTCGGCCTCATTCTGGAACTGCATGCCACGTGGTGGTTTGTTCATCCGAGGAAAGAGGAAGAAGTCACCGGGGCCATGTTAGGAGAATACATTGGAAGAAGCAAAATCTGACAGGCCACAGAAGCGAAGCGGCACGTGTGCCTGCATCTATCGTAAAACGAGCAGATGACAGTTCGGTCTTCGCATATATATATATATATATATATATATATATATATATATATATATACACACACTCCTGGAAATGGAAAAAAGAACACATTGACACCGGTGTGTCAGACCCACCATACTTGCTCCGGACACTGCGAGAGGGCTGTACAAGCAATGATCACACGCACGGCACAGCGGACACACCAGGAACAGCGGTGTTGGCCGTCGAATGGCGCTAGCTGCGCAGCATTTGTGCACCGCCGCCGTCAGTGTCAGCCAGTTTGCCGTGGCATACGGAGCTCCATCGCAGTCTTTAACACTGGCAGCATGCCGCGACAGCGTGGACGTGAACCGTATGTGCAGTTGACGGACTTTGAGCGAGGGCGTATAGTGGGCATGCGGGAGGCCGGGTGGACGTACCGCCGAATTGCTCAACACGTGGGGCGTGAGGTCTCCACAGTACATCGATGTTGTCGCCAGTGGTCGGCGGAAGGTGCACGTGCCCGTCGACCTGGGACCGGATCGCAGCGACGCACGGATGCACGCCAAGACCGTAGGATCCTACGCGGTGCCGTAGGGGACCGCACCGCCACTTCCCAGCAAATTAGGGACACTGTTGCTCCTGGGGTATCGGCGAGGACCATTCGCAACCGTCTCCATGAAGCTGGGCTACGGTCCCGCACACCGTTAGGCCGTCTTCCGCTCACGCCCCAACATCGTGCAGCCCGCCTCCAGTGGTGTCGCGACAGGCGTGAATGGAGGGACGAATGGAGACGTGTCGTCTTCAGCGAAGAGAGTCGCTTCTGCCTTGGTGCCAATGATGGTCGTATGCGTGTTTGGCGCCGTGCAGGTGAGCGCCACAATCAGGACTGCATACGACCGAGGCACACAGGGCCAACACCCGGCTTCATGGTGTGGGGAGCGATCTCCTACACTGGCCGTACACCACTGGTGATCGTCGAGGGGACACTGAATAGTGCACGGTACATCCAAACCGTCATCGAACCCATCGTTCTACCATTCCTAGACCGGCAAGGGAAATTGCTGTTCCAACAGGACAATGCACGTCCGCATGTATCCCGTGCCACCCAACGTGCTCTAGAAGGTGTAAGTCAACTACCCTGGCCAGCAAGATCCCCGGATCTGTCCCCCATTGAGCATGCTTGGGACTGGATGAAGCGTCGTCTCACGCGGTCTGCACGTCCAGCACGAACGCTGGTCCAACTGAGGCGCCAGGTGGAAATGGCATGGCAAGCCGTTCCACAGGACTACATCCAGCATCTCTACGATCGTCTCCATGGGAGAATAGCAGCCTGCATTGCTGCGAAAGGTGGATATACACTGTATTAGTGCCGACATTGTGCATGCTCTGTTGCCTGTGTCTATGTGCCTGTGGTTCTGTCAGTGTGATCATGTGATGTATCTGACCCCAGGAATGTGTCAATAAAGTTTCCCCTTCCTGGGACAATGAATTCACGGTATTCTTATTTCAATTTCCAGGAGTGTATATATATATATATATATATATATATATATATATATATATATATATATATATATATATATATATATATATATGTAAGACTTTTTCTTTTACGCTTTGTAGTTCACACGTTGCAAAGATTCTGCTACTGGGTAGGAACAGTGATCAAGTAAGACTGACCTTGGGGTTTTACTAAAATGTGGGAATGATGAAATAATATTTATCTATTGTGGAGAAGTGTTCGAAATTTGTACCGCACTGTTTGTAATGGATCTTTTATAAGCCTGTGTCCTTACTGATTGGACCTGGTACTTTCCTTTTCGTGGACGATGGAGGAAATGTGTTTTAATAGAGCTAACGTGGTAATTTTACACTCGCCCGTTGAGTAAACAGTGTGATTTACGAACTAGAAACATCCTTCAACTGCCGCTGGAGTGCGTTGCTATCGCGTATACCACGTTGAGGCCAACGTACCTTATGCACAAGTACACTCCTGGAAATTGAAATAAGAACACCGTGAATTCATTGTCCCAGGAAGGGGAAACTTTATTGACACATTCCTGGGGTCAGATACATCACATGGTCACACTGACAGAACCACAGGCACATAGACACAGGCAACAGAGCATGCACAATGTCGGCACTAGTACAGTGTATATCCACCTTTCGCAGCAATGCAGGCTGCTATTCTCCCATGGAGACGATCGTAGAGATGCTGGATGTAGTCCTGTGGAACGGCTTGCCATGCCATTTCCACCTGGCGCCTCAGTTGGACCAGCGTTCGTGCTGGACGTGCAGACCGCGTGAGACGACGCTTCATCCAGTCCCAAACATGCTCAATGGGGGACAGATCCGGAGATCTTGCTGGCCAGGGTAGTTGACTTACACCTTCTAGAGCACGTTGGGTGGCACGGGATACATGCGGACGTACATTGTCCTGTTGGAACAGCAAGTTCCCTTGCCGGTCTAGGAATGGTAGAACGATGGGTTCGATGACGGTTTGGATGTACCGTGCACTATTCAGTGTCCCCTCGACGATCACCAGTGGTGCACGGCCAGTGTAGGAGATCGCTCCCCACACCATGAAGCCGGGTGTTGGCCCTGTGTGCCTCGGTCGTATGCAGTCCTGATTGTGGCGCTCACCTGCACGGCGCCAAACACGCATACGACCATCATTGGCACCAAGGCAGAAGCGACTCTCTTCGCTGAAGACGACACGTCTCCATTCGTCCCTCCATTCACGCCTGTCGCGACACCACTGGAGGCGGGCTGCACGATGTTGGGGCGTGAGCGGAAGACGGCCTAACGGTGTGCGGGACCGTAGCCCAGCTTCATGGAGACGGTTGCGAATGGTCCTCGCCGATACCCCAGGAGCAACAGTGTCCCTAATTTGCTGGGAAGTGGCGGTGCGGTCCCCTACGGCACTGCGTAGGATCCTACGGTCTTGGCGTGCATCCGTGCGTCGCTGCGATCCGGTCCCAGGTCGACGGGCACGTGCACCTTCCGCCGACTGTACTGTGGAGACCTCACGCCCCAGGTGTTGAGCAATTCGGCGGTACGTCCACCCGGCCTCCCGCATGCCCACTATACGCCCTCGTTCAAAGTCCGTCAACTGCACATACGGTTCACGTCCACGCTGTCGCGGCATGCTACCAGTGTTAAAGACTGCGATGGAGCTCCGTATGCCACGGCAAACTGGCTGACACTGACGGCGGCGGTGCACAAATGCTGCGCAGCTAGCGCCATTCGACGCCAACACCGCTGTTCCTGGTGTGTCCGCTGTGCCGTGCGTGTGATCATTGCTTGTACAGCCCTCTCGCAGTGTCCGGAGCAAGTATGGTGGGTCTGACACACCGGTGTCAATGTGTTCTTTTTTCCATTTCCAGGAGTGTATATATATATATATATATATATATAATTTTTTTTTTTTTTTTTTTTTTTTTTTTTTTTTTTTTTTTTTTTTTTTTTTTGCTCTTGTGAACCCACGTGTCTCCACTGCTTGATTTGCCTGTACTGTCTAAGGGTCATAACGACAGTCCCTGCACTCGTCCATCGTGTTGAGGCGGCTAAAGAGGTCATCTGCGTTGGCCCGACGCCGCTGCAACATTTCAGCTGTTGCCTCGCTTCGTCGGGATTGTTGAATGGGTGGGCGCAGCGGCCGCTAACCTTTGTTAAGTTCAAAGAGACCTGCAAGTCGTTGAAAACAGGTCCACAATTGATCCTCACCTTTTTTCCACTACCGCCTCAACTGGGATACGCCGGTGTTTGAGCACGAGAGACACCCCTTCTCACTCCCGGTGCATCATAAAAGAGACGCTTTGCCAATTCGTTGTTCATCATTTAGGCCTGTCTGACCACAGTGGAAACGTCTGCGCCTTGTCAGTCAGCGGTGCATTGTTGCCGTGCATTTGTACGAACTCAGCATGGATGGTCGACTCGTTGTTGCCCTTCAAATGCAGGAAACCTATGGTTGTATGATACTCCACAGTATCAAAGGGCTGCGCAATTTTGTTTTGGACGCTTTAGCCGCCTGTTACGGTATTGTGGCGAGATAATTTCAGTGTGTAGCAGGAGTGCAGACACGCACCTGCGAAACAAAAAATTATGTTCCTAACTTCATTCTAGAATAAAACTTATGATTACTCGCATACATGACACATCAATGTATCACGTGACACACCTCAGATTGTCCCATGGTGGGTACTTCACGGGCAGTTCATGTATCCGTATCACCTTGACACGTCCAAGGGCGCTCACCGACCAGGCGAGAGCTTTTGTCTGTTTTGTGTTGCACAGCACGCTCTAATTCAAGACAGAGACCAGCAATAGTTTAAAATTAATGTGTGGACTGGAGCTGTACGTGACTTAATGGCACATCCATATGGTTTACCAACACGTCTTACGCAGCTGCTGTATACGAGAACCTTACTCAAAAGACCCATCCATAAGTGCTGCAGAATGTTTCTCTGCTAGTAACAGGAAGAGTGTAGTTATGTACAAGTACGACTTAACTCCAGCATATTGTAGTCCCATTGTTTAAGATGCTCTGGAAGGTGTCTACCATGACGTATGATATGGTAGCGGAAGACAAGTTTCATGGTCTGTACGTCCTCCCAACCTCAATCATGTAATGGACCAGCGAAAACTGTTTATTCAGCAAACATTCGTAACGGAGAGATGCTTCAACACTGTCTTATCAAAGCCTGCGAAATCATTTGAATCCTTCGGGGATGTTTGAGAGGGTGCGGTGGGTCATTACGCGATGAGTACATGCTCATATAGTATCAAGAGAAGGATATTTTGAACCTAACTCGGTACTTTTTGACTTCAAAACTTTGCTAAATGTTTTTACGGCTGCATGTCAAGAGATGGGGATTTTCCGATACATGTTTATGTGGGCTACTTTCTGGTTCCAGTGAGAGGTATTAGACCTCGATGTCTGTGAAATTTCTTCTGATAACCCTTTCTAAACAAACGAGGAAAAACGGTACGGGAATAAAAATTTAGAAAACTCTGCTAGTAACAGGAAGAGTGTAGTTATGTACAAGTACGACTTTACTCCAGCATATTGTAGTCCCATTGTTTAAGATGCACTGGAAGGTGTCTACCATGACGTATGATATGGTAGCGGAAGACAAGTTTCATGGTCTGTACGTCCTCCCAACCTCAATCATGTAATGGACCAGCGTATGATGAGTCAATATTTAAAACACTGACTTCCGTACTGCACTCATTACCGCGTAATATAATCGATGCCAGCTACTTAAGAAAAGGAGCACAACCATTTAAAATGTGTAGAAATGGATCAATTATCATCTTATTAATGTTATTATTTATTACGTTCTGGGTAATTTTAAATGAGCTAGATCGTTTCGGCTGCCAGACCTTTGCTGCACTCCCTGAGCACAAACTTGCAGACTAATAAGGGAGAAAAGAAGGTGCAACGTATATCACACCTTTACTAAGGGAAAATTAAAAATGACAGCGTCCAGAGTTGTTCAGAATATTTAGTATTAAATGAAATATAAATACAGATAGTCACTGAATATTTCTTTGCTTTCATAAACTAATTTTCAAGTTTTTTCAGAATCATTTTCGTATGATGCATTCAGAAGCTTACATACCCATGTTCGTAGGACTACGCGGCGTTGTGGCCGATAATAGTATCAACTTCGAACTCGTGGCTTCTATTGGAATTGCCTGTAAGTCACAGAGTTAAGCAATTTTCATTATCATTCTGTTTTTGTTACTGCTATTTTGCAGATACTGAGTATCACGAGAAAACGGCAAGAATCCATCATGTGCAGTACAATTGCCCATCATCGTGATACAAAAACGAATATACGGGGCCGTCAGCAGCAGTCTCAGAAGCTAGTAAGGGTGTTGCAGGATATGTTGTGCTGAGAAATACTTGTTAAGGAAAAAATTCGATATGTTTCCCCGTTTCCGAGTTAATTATAATTGCAGTTAGCCAATCAGGCCGTTGCGTGCGCTAATTCAAGCTGTCCGCCAGACAATTATTGTCACTTGTTCACAACCGAGTGGGGTGGCACAGTGGTTAGACACTGGACTCGCATTCGGCCATCCGGATTTAGGTTTTCCGTGCTTTCCCTAAATCACTCCAGGCAAATGCCGGGATGGTTCCTCTGAAAGAGCACGGCTGACTTCCTTCCCAATCCTTCCCTAATCCGATGAGACCGATGACCACGCTGTCTGGTCTCCTTCCCCAAACCAACCAACCACTTGTTCACATATCGTGCGTGACAGCGCACTAGACTGCTCGACCTTTGACTCGGGTTCGATCCGTACTACCGTCTCATATCCAATTTTTCCATCGCCCTCTTCTTCGATTTCAAGCAGCCAAAGGAAGAACACGTTTGGAGACACCGTCTCTGGAGGACCGCTTGAAACGGCGCTCAACGACCTGATGGCTGACTAATTCAGTATTAATTAACCCGAAAACGGTGGAACTATCGAATTTTTTTCTTGACGGTTATTTCTTTGCACAGCCTGATCCCTTACAAGCTCATCGGACTGTTTCTGACCAACCTGTATAAATTTCTGTCTGCTATATCTAAAAATCAGTATGGAAAGCCTCGAAAACTAATTCATGAAAATGAAGAAATATTTCTCAATTATCTGGTTACAATTGTTTTTATAAGTATAAGTCTCAAAACAGCATTTTCTACCAAGGAATAAGTCTGTTCAATAAATTGCCCAAGGAGATTAAAGAGATTACCAAAACGAGCTTTCTTAAAAAGGCAGCTTAGAAAGTAAATATTAAGCAGCTAAGGGACAGGATGATAGGACATCTGCTAAGACATGAGGGAATGACTTCCATGGTACTAGAGGGAGTTGTAGGGGGCAAAAACTGTAGAGGAAGACAGAGATTGGAATACGTCAAGCAAATAATTGAGGACGTAGGTTGCAAGTGCTACTCTGAGATGAAGAGGTTAGCACAGGAAAGGAATTCGTGGCGGGCCGCATCAAACCAGTCAGTAGACTGATGACCAAAGAAAAATAAAAAAAGGATTACTTAGATAACACAGAGAAGAAACATTGGTAAACTGCTGGTGGTGTCACTCCTGTCTACATAACGTCAGTCGACCAATGGTGTAAACGCGCAGAAGATGACCCCTACGTTGGGTTGAAACCGGTTGGCGGTATAATAACAATACATGCGATTAAGACTGTTTTTGAATAAGTGATTAATCATACTAATCGCTGCTTCATCTCCACGATCATGTTGTCCAAAAATTGGCAAAAAATGTGACACAAGTAACTAATAATGACGATAATGAAACGTCTATCATTTCACGTAACACTTCCATACTAGGTTTTTTTCTTGCTTTTTAATTTTATTTTCTCTTTTCTGAAAAACCATACTCTCAAAGCAATGCAGTGTATAATACTAACATCTTATCCTATTTCTGAGCTCGATATTCAACTCATTATAGAAGGGCGCTGCCTCAGTTTTTCAGGCTACCAAATTGGGAAGTTGCGGTGCAGATAATGGGAAACAAGCAACATCGCTATGGCCCCGACGTCAGCCGACAGTATGTGTAGTGTCACATTGTGAAATAATGTGTGTATAGTGCGTAGTGCATGCAGTTACTGCGATTGAAAAGTGCAGGAACAGTGTAGCAGTAGTCTTGCACGTTATTAGATAACCTGAAACTTCCTGGCAAATGAAAACTGTGTGCTGGACCGAGACTCGAACTCGCGACCTTTGCCTTTCGCGGGCAAGTGCTCTGCCAATAGTCGGAGCTGAGATAACTTTTCGGCAAAACTGTCGTACATTACGTACAAAACCGGACGAGATATCACTCTTTTAAACAGTCTGCCCTGTGTTCGGAGGGGGGGGGGGGGCTGGAGTAACTAGCATTCTTCCTGCCCTCCTGATTTAGATTTTCTGTGGTTTCCTTAGATTACCTAAGGCAAGTGCCAGGATGGTTCCGAATTTAACGTCACCGCCGACTATCTGCCCCTCCCTTGTCGTACTATGGAGTTGTATGTATGTAAATGCCTATGTATATGAATTATATTATTTTTATTGTTCTTAACTTGTAATACCAGGACAAGTCAAATGTACTTGCAAAATTGATCCACGGATCAAAAAAACTACTACTACTGCTGCTGCTGCTGCTGCTGCTGTTGCTATTCACGTTTCATTTAATGCAGAGTCGCGGGGCTCTGAAGTACCCACAGAGGATCTGCTTAATTTAATATTCGAATCCTGTCTGCAGCTCTTATCATATGAAATCAAAATATTGTTGATACAGGGAAGAATGCCGAAATTAAAAAGCCGACGTTCCAAAAAAAGATTATAGTCAAATCCAAATAAAGTAAACGAACAAGAATAAGCGTGAGTCAGCAATTACGTCACAGAAGAGTACGGTCTCTTAGGATATTTCAAGTGGGCTTGTGAATATCAGTGCGCCATATCTTAACGACGTGGTTAGTCACTGGCGCAATATGTTTTCTCACGTTTGGCCAGTTCCTTGAAAGATTCAAAACCACCTTACTGAAACCATTTTATTATCATAGGAAAGAGAGAATGTCTTCTTTATCACTAATACACTTTTTGAGAAGTCTAACTAGTCAGACACCTACATAAATATAATTTGTCAGACTCGCTGCCTGGTTGCAGCTGAGGTACGTCAACAGAAAATGCAATTTATCATTTTGTGTGTGAGACACTTGCACGACCGTATGACAAATTGATCCCAGTGATTATCTTCTCTGATTCCGAAAAAGCATTTGTCTTAACTACGTTGCACTCTTGCATTAACTGAAATAGTATGGTCTTAGGGAAAAAACGTGTCTGGCACATTTCGTATCTGGTATAACAGGAACAAGAAGAGCTGTCATCGAGTATAATGAGAAGTGAAACGGGCAGTTGGAGGAAGTGGAAGGGACAGCCGCTTCACGCTGGAGACGGTTCAAAGGAAGGTGACACAGTTCTCCATTTCTGAAGACGTGTGATGTAATTTAAATAGGATAGTACTGACGCCATCTCCAACTTCCGGAAAAAAAATAATTGTACGTGTTGTGAATTTGCAGGAGCCAATTCACGGGGTTTGGAGGAAGCCGAAATGCACGCGTTTAAGCTCACGCAGACTGGCGTGAGGTCTGGAACAGTTAAAGGAATTGAGTCTAATAAATAAAGTACGAAGCTCTTGGAATACTTAACTTTAATCCACAATTGGAGAACATCGGTCTGACGGTACAGGCATCCATAGATAAATATTAAATGATACTGGCGCCTTGCTAGGTCGTAGCAATTGACGTAGCTGAAGGCTATGCTAACTATCGTTTCGGCAAATGAGAGCGCTATGTGTCAGTTCCATCTCTAGCAAAGTCGGCTGTACAACTGTCTCTAGACCTGCCGTGTGGCGGCGCTCGGTCAGCAATCACTGACAGTGGCGACACGCGGGTGCGTCGTATACTAGCGGACCGCGGCCGATTTAAAAGGCTACCACCTATCAAGTGTGGTGTCTGGCGGTGACACCACAGTACATACGTTTTAGGAGGCAACTTTCTTGTTAAAACAATGTTTTATTGTCACATTTTAATTAAATAAACGATTGAGTTAAAAGCTTTCAATTCCTTGGACGTACTGTCACTAAGACTGAGAATGACGTTATTACTGAGACTTCTAAGCTAAAGATTCGCTTATGACGCGTTACTTTTATGCTGCACGAGAATTCCTTGCAGTAGAAAAAATGGTTCAAATGGCTCTGAGCACTATGCGACTTAACTTCTGAGGTCATCAGTCACCTAGAACTTAGAACTGATTAAACCTAACTAACCTAAGGACATCACACACATCCATGCCCGAGGCAGGATTCGAACCTGCGACCGTAGCGGTCGCCCGGCTCCAGACTGTAGCGCCCAGAACCGCACGGCCACTCCGGCCGGCCTTGCAGTAGAATCTTACGCTTTAGTATATCTATCGCGTGTATGAACTGTTGAAATTCATTGGTGTGCGTGATTTGTCTCTCAGTCATAATGGTGTTAACTGTGTAGTTGCTGGTGCTTGCTTAGGCGGGAGGGAGAAAACTGGAATGATTTGTGGTGTAATTTAAGCACTGTAACGGTATGGCCGTGGTCGGAAGCCTCCTCCGTTGTGTGGTCTACTTGCTCAGGTCCCAGTTTTTCTGTCTCCTCCAGTATTACGGTGCACGTTTTTCCTTTCCGGCAGAAGGTGGACGTAGCTGCGGTTACCCCGTTCGCCTTTGCTCTTTGTCCTGAGCCGGCCGGTGTGGCAGAGCGGCTCTAGGCGCTTCAGTCTGGAACCGTGCGACCGCTACGGTCGCAGGTTCGAATCCTGTCTCGGGCATGGATGTGCGTGATGTCCTTAGGTTTGTTAGGTTTAAGTACTTCTAAATTATAGGGGACTGATGACCTCACATGTTAAGTCCCATAGTGCTCAGAGCCATTTGAACCATTTTTTTTCTTCGTTCTGAGAGGTCGCAAGATCTGACTTTCCTACTGCAACTGGCTGACATTAGCAACTACAGCAGGCGGAGATGTCTGAACGACGCCACTGCGTTAAACCAGTCAGCAGCTTATGTCACAGTTGAGTTGTTGACGAGAGAAATACGATTCCTAATCACTGAGGTAAAAGATCTGTCGTTGACGGAAATGAAGCCACTGGATTCATGTTCGGGACACGTGTACATTGAATCCTCCTCAGTGGTTAAGGTTTCTAATCGATTCCACTAATCGCTTAATACGAATGCAGGAAGAAGAGTAAAACCTATCCCTTCATCACCCTTGTCCAGCTAATAAACCGCTGCAATAGTTACATGTGTAAGGGACATCGAACTGTAAGGTTCATTCCATTCTTCGATCGAAAAACACCGCAGTAGTTGGAGGTTGCAGTCCCTGCGACTCTTTTCCGGCGTCGTCGTAAGGCATTCACCTATTTTCAGTATCTGTCCCTCCCACTTGCAATTAAAACTTAGCCGTCCTTTTCGTCTTCTCTCAACGAAACACGTTGGCGTCGCAGTGACTCTTGTTCATGATATTAAGGTGGCCATGTGCTAGGTATCTGATGAAACGCGTCTGTTTCAACGTATAAATTCTTAGGTATTTACTCCGGTGACGACACTATGGAGGTCACTACGAAGCTGACGTCCTTTGCAGCACGTGCTGGTTTTTATCCTCTCTCATGCTCCTCCACGTTTTCCTGTTTCCTAATATCCCTTCCAGTTAGTTCTCGACTATTCACAAACATTTTGTTTAAATAAGGCTTTCAATCATTTATGAAGTAATGGCTATCTTCTCATTCGGATTTTATTTCAAAGACTAGCCTTTTCCCAACGGCTTCGCTAACACACGCGTTCGGCACATATATAGCACCTATCCCCTTAATCCCCCCCCCCTCTCTGCGTCCACCCCTTTCTCCCCCCATCTCTCTGTCCACTTAATCCTCTCGTCTCTGCATATGCATCTCCTCCTAACTCTCTATCTCACCATCTCGTCAACTACCTCTCGCCACCCATTTCCTCCTGCCCATCTCTCCCTATCCACAGTCTCCTCCCCCTCTCCCAGCACCTGCATACATGTTTGACACATATATTGCACACATCTTCTCCTCCACCCCTTTCTTGGCCCATCACCTTTTTTCCGCTTCTCTCTGTCCATACCCTTCTCCTTGCTCTTTCCATCACCCCCTCACCCCTCCTCTCAGTCTCGTCCCATCTGCACATCCCCTCACCCTTCTTTGGCCATCTTTTGCTGCTCTCTCTGCCGACCTCTCCCACTCCTCCTCTCTGTCCACTTACTCCTCCTTCCCTATCACTCTCTCTGACCATCACCTTATCCCCCTTCTCTCTCTGTCTCCTCCTGCTCACTTCTCCCCACAACCCTGCCATCCCACCTCACCCTTTTATCTTCTCCTGCCCACCTGTCTCCATCCCTCTTTCCGTCTCTCCCTATCCATCTTTTTTACCTCTCCCATTCTATCCCCTCCTCATTCTCTCCCTATCCTTCTAACCTACTCCTCTTACTACCGATGTCCTCTACCCCCTCTCCCTGTTCCCTCCTACACTCCTCTCTCTGCCCATCCCTTCCAGCCCTCTCTCTCTGTCCTTTCCCTCCTGCCACCCTCCCCTATCCAATCCCTCCAGCATCCTCGCTATCCATCTCTTCCTGCAGCCCTCTACCTGTCCATCCTCTCTTACCAACCTCCTCTATCCAACCCCTGCTGAAACCCTCTCTCTATTCAGCCCCTCCTGCATTTCTCTCTATCCCCTCCTGCCCCTCTAACTGTTCCTGCCCTCCCTCTCTCTGTCAATCCCCTCTTGCCACCCCTCTCTATGCATCCCCTCCTTCATCACTCTCTCTGTCCATCTCCTGCTGCCTCCCTATCTCTGTCTTCCCCTCCTTCTCTCTCTCTCTCTCTTTCTCTATTCCCCCCTTTCTATACCCTATCCATCCCCTCCTGCAGCCTCACTATCCGTTCCCTTCTGCAGCCCTGTTCCTATCCATCCCTTCCAATCCCCTCTCTGTGTCATTTCCTCCTGCCCCTTTTGATTATCCATCCCCTCCTGCTCCCCCTCTCTGTCCATACCATCCAGCTCCCTCTCCCTATAAATCACTTCCTGCCCCCTCTGTGTTCATCCCTTCCTGCCACCTTCTCCCAATCCAGCACATCCTGTCTGTCTCTGTCTGTCCATCACCTCCTGCTCCCATCTCCCTGTCCATCACCACCTCCCCCTCTCCCTAGTCATTCACTCCTGCCACCCCCTTGTCGTCTCTCCATCCATTCGCAACTCTATACAGCCTTTCCCCAACCATGACCGTCTGCACAACAGGTTGATGAAGCTGGCTTATACTACTTCCTCAACTTGGCCATCATGCAGGGCAGCCTATACAGGTGGGGTTGGAAAATCAATTGTAAAATGCATACCTTAAGAGCATCGAGCACGTGTTCATCTTCAGTATTGTAAAACAAATCTCTTCTACTGCAAACTCTTTGCTTTCCATATTTTGAGAGGTGTAGTACGGAACAAAACAAGAAAAAATTGTGTAGTAAACATGGGCTCTAAAATGCATTCATTAAGGCACTTGTTCATCTTGGCTTCTTTAAACACATCTCTTCTACTGAACAAATGCGTGATAGCTCTTCAGCAATGCATTTTAGAGCCCATATGTACTGGACGCTTCTTCCTTGCTTCAGTCCATACTATCTCCTCCAAAAATATGGATACCAAAGAGCTTACAGTAGAAGAGATGTGTTCCATAGTGTCGAAGATGATTAAGCGCTCGTAGCTTCTTAAGGTACGCACTTTAGAGCTGTTGTTTGCAAGACAACGTTTTTACTGTTTTGGTCCATACTACCGCCTCTAAAAGTTGCCTACCGCTCAGTCTTAGCAGCAACTGTATTGGTACGTCAGAGGTATGAGAACGATTTTTGCTTATAACTTTCGTGTAGATCGTTTCCACACCAGGCTTCCTTACCTCCAATTCATTCGTTTACCTTTATTTATCATCCAAGAAAATTTGTAACATCATTGTGGAATCATCCTGTAGATGATAGGTGCAACTATACTGTGTTTAGTGTCCCCTCGAGTCTCTCGTAGTATTTATTCAACTAGAACAGGAAAACTAGGTATTTCCCAATTCCTTTTAATTATGACAGTTACTCGCTGCACAGTGGTCCTTGTTCTCAAACCTTAACGTAAAGGAGGAAGGAACGAATATTGGGATCTAAGGTACTGTCAACGAAGAGACCATTAACGATGTAGCCCATCTCCGAACGTGGAAGGGCAGAGAAGGAAATCGGCCGTGTCTTTTACAAAGGATCCACCTCGGCATTTATGTCAGTCGATTTAAAGAAACAACGGGAGACCGACATCCAGATGGCCGGGTGGGGATTTCAGCTATGTGCCGTGACCTCACTCAGTGTAAGGGACGGTAGACAGATCCGATAAGGACAGATCTGCTCCTCAACGAGCACCGTCACTATAGAACAGTGCCAATTTCGCCAACAGCTTCTTTTTGCCAATTTAGTTCTTCCAGTACGCGCTGTTCCCAGTTTCTATCACGAGGTACCACATTAGTTACACTTATCGTTCTCCGAAGACCAGTAAGTGCACAGTAATATTACACTCTTCACTTATTCTTATCGGATGGTTCTCGTCTCAGTGACAAGACACTGATAAATAATCATAAACATCTGCCGTTCTCGAAAAGCCCTTGTGACCTGCCCATACACGCCCACTTTCCCGTCGCCGTTATCCGGCGTTGTACAGTGGGAAATGTGTACGACACGATTCTCACGTATTGCTTATCTGATTCATCCGACAATGGATTGTATCTAAAATTCATTACCCCTGATTGCAAGTCTCGTGCTTTCACTTAACACAACAACAGATAACATGGAGTGTTATTTCGTGCGTCACAGTTCATCAAGAAACTATAATTGTCAATTCCGGTTATCGTACGCTTGAGTGTGCTGAGATCATAATTAACTTCGTCTCGGGCCAAATCATTTTCTCACGCTTAACACGACTGACCGAGGTGAACCAGACGCTGGAGAACTCAGCTTCAGATCCTGGTCCGGCGATGGAGTTTTACATTTCAATAAATGGCAGCTGACCATCCTGGTAATGGTTTCTTCGAAACGAGAAGGAACGATTCCGATCCCCTTCCGATTCTAGCAGGAATATCTCCGTCTCTTAAGTCAGACGTTCGAGACTCATGGGCGAAAGGGGCAAATCTTAAAATTGTCAATTTCTTACAAACCTTAAACGATCTGTTAGGTTTGGATATGCGTCACACCACAATTAATTTCATAATTCACAGAAAATTATTATGTGCCAGAGGATTCATAGCTACACCCATGGTAGCTGCTATAACGAAACTGAACATCACGCATTTTGAGCGTTATTTTTAAGTATGAAAATAACAAAGGTGAGTCTTAACTTCTTTAAATGATGAAAAAAACATCTTCCCTGTTAGAAAATAGTGAGAAAGCGTAAAACAAAGCATTTGATTATGAAGGGCAGGTTTCAGTCCTTTGTGAGACATTCTCTTTTCCGAATTTTCAAGAAGGCAGGGGGAAAAACTACTCTCTTGTGCCATGCAGACTTCTGTTTACTGCCTCCTTCTTGTTAGATTAATTACAAGGCTCGACCAGATTTCAGGTCTAATCTAATGGACACTCCTAAACCTTACTATGTAATATTCTATTGGTCCTACATCCTCCATGCTTTTCTGAAGTGTGAGTCGTTCACTGTACACGTATTATACACGCACTCTACGAACGCTATCGGCAAGGGCGCTGAAAGTCTATTTGAATCGACCGGTATGAACTAAAGAGCGCGTGCTGGAAAGTAACGCCTCCAAATTTTTTATGTGAAAACCTTTAAAGCTTTTTAAATATAAAACATCAGTAATATTCTACACCTTTACTCTTCGTGTCTACGTAATTATTCTTCAACAAAGTCAACCTGGCGACGAGCAAATTACGCTCAACGAGAGACCAGCCACTGAAGAATGTTTGAAATTGTTGGCGGAGTTTGCACAGGTCCATGAATTCCAAAGAGAAGTCCTCGAGGGCGTTCTTTAAGTTTTGGAAAATTGGGTGATCGATGAGAGACCTCGGATTATTACAGGTGTCGCAGATCTCGTGTGTCTTCTGGCATTGTCATGTGTGGTCGAACTCTTTGACTTCGTGCTTTCCATTTTTGAGGGTCTTGCAGTACCCTCAGAGTTTACTGTGGTGCCTTTAGGCGTGAAATCCAAATGCACCACACACTGAACGTCCCAGAACACTGTGAGCATGACTTCTCCCTCTGGCGGCGCGGTCTTGAACGTTCTTGGCGTGGGCGACTACATGTCGCGCAACACCATTGATGCTCTCTTATTTACGGCGTCAGAATGGTGAACCCAGCTTTCGTCATCTCTCACAATGTTGTTAAGTAACCCATCACCCTCACGCTAGAAGTGCAAAAGAAATTGTTGACAGGTGTCCACTCTCCTCTGTTTCATGTGAAGGGTGAGCATTCGAGGCGCCCACAGTTTCATTTAAAGCAGTGTTGCTCTGTGCACCCCCTCGTGGTATGCCACATTTACCTGAGACCTCTTGCCTGTGTTGCCCGACGATTTCCTCTGATGAGTTCATCAACCGGATTCCGGTGAGTCTCGTCGATTGCCGTGCGCGGGCGTGCACTCAGGGCTGTGTCGCACACGTTGAGGTTGGCACCACTGTCTCGAGCACGAACACTTCAGCGACGCACGTTACTCATCTCCGTACACGGCTTAGCTTTCGTTATTCTGTATATTTCAAACGGAGGCACGGTTTCTGCGTTTAAAAACTTGATTACAGCACGATGTTTATCACGTGCCGACATAGTTATCAAGCGCCGTGGTGCACGCTGGTGTTCGGAGCCCTCTAGCGGCACAGGGCTAAAGTCTGTGAACGTCTGGTTTAGCTGTTTTCCTTAATCGTCACAAAGATGTAATTCATTGTCCTTCCATCAGTTGTTAAAATTAGTTGTGTCGCAATGAGTCCTTTGAGCTTAAGTTACCGAAACTGTATAAGACACTGCAAGAAGATTTCGCCTCAGGCTGCCATTCCTATCAGCTGTAGATTCATTTTCCTTCCGTCGATGCCGTTCACACACCACTTAGAAACACGTGTGCGTGATTGTGCATTTTTTACAGAAATAGAAGTTGAGTATTTTCGAATGTTTGAAGAATAAGCTCGACGTAATTCTGTTCAATTAAAATATACCTATTTGCTTTACACTGTTTGTTGTGGATTGGCAAGACAGCCAACCCACTATAAGGAAGCCGAAAGGCACGCGTTTAAGCTCACGCAGGCTGGCGCGAGGTCTGGAACAGGACAAGGAATTGAGACTAGCCAAAAAACGTACGTAGCTTCTGGAATACTTAACTTTAATCCATAATTGGTGAACATCGCTCTTGACGGTACATGTTTTACAGCATCAATAGTAACTGGTAATGGCGCCTTGCTAGGTCGTAGCAAATGACGTAGCTGAAGGCTATGCTAACTATCGTCTCGGCAAATGAGAGCGTAATTTGTCAGTGAACCATCGCTAGCAAAGTCGGCTGCACAACTGGGGCGAGTGCTACGAAGTCTCTCAAGACCTGCCGTGTGGCGGCGCTCGGTCTGCAATCACTGATAGTGGCGACACGCGGGTCCGACGTATACTAACGGACTGCGGCCGATTTAAAGGCTACCACCTAGCAAGTGTGGTGTCTGGCGGTGACACCACACTGTTGACAAAACTCATCTAAAATTCTTTTGTTGGTAAACCCTCCCACCAAAGGAAGTCGGCCGGTTTGTGAATTAGTCGCACATTCAGAATACTCCCTAAGTCTGACGGCTATTGGTTGGACTGAAAGTTAATGATATTCTACGTCACTTAGTGCTGTTTTTGTGATCATGTTTTGCGTTCGTGTCTGCAGTTTTGAATTTAGACACAATAACTTTTTTTCAATTTGTTTGGCTGCATTGCTCCGGTAAAGTTGTGATCTTTAACACAGCGTTATTATTCTCTCTCCCAAACGTTGCACTGTTACACCTGCTGCACACTTAACGCCTGCTGCACACCTATGCGCACGGTCAGAGATCCACGTTCCGCACACGCTTGGCAGTCGCGCAAGCGCGGCACGGATCGTCAACGACCATTAAACGCACAGTATAACGTCTCAGAAATGAGATCGACAGGAAGTGCAAAATGGCTGAACAGGTATGGCTAGAGGACAAATGTAAGGATGTAGAGGCGCATATCACTAGGGGTAATATAGATAATGCCTACAGGAAAATTAAAGAGACCTTTGGAGAAAAGAGAACCACTTGCATGAGTATGAAGAGCTCTGATGCGTGAAGAGTTTGAGAGAGCACTGAAAGGTCTAAGTCGAAACGAGGCCCCGGGAGTAGACAACGTCCCATTAGAACTGACAGCCTTGGGAGAGCCAGGCCTAACAAAACTCTACCATCTGGTGAGCAAGATGTATGAGACAGGCGAAATACCCTCAGACTTCAAGAATAATATAATAATTCCAATCCCAAAGAACGCAGGTGTAGACAGATGTGAAAATTACCAAACTATCAGTTTAATAAGCCATGGCTGCAAAATACTATCCCGAATTCTTTACAGACGAATGGAAAAACTGGTAGAAGCCGACCTCGGGGAAGATCAGTTTGGATTCCGTAGAAATGTTGGAACACGTGAGACAATACTGACCCTACGACTTATCTTAGAAAATAGATTAAGGAAAGGCAAATCTACGTTTCTAGCATTTGTAGACTTAGATAAAGTTTTTCACAATGTTGACTGGAATACTCTCTTTCAAATTCTAAAGGTGGCAGGGATAAAATACAGGGAGCGAAGGCTATTTACAATTTGTACAGAAACCAGATGGCAGTTATAAGAGTCGAGGGGCATGAAAGGGAAGCAGCAGTTGGGAAGGGAGTGAGACAGGGTTGTAGCCTCTCCCCGATGTTATTCAAATGGTTCAAATGGCTCTGAGCACTATGGGACTTAACATCTGTGGTCATCAGTCCCCTAGAACTTAGAACTACTTAAACCTAACTAACCTAAGGACATCACACACATCCATGCCCGAGGCAGGATTCGAACCTGCGACCGTAGCAGTCGCGCGGTTCCGGACTGCGCGCGTAGAACCGCTAGACCACCGCGGCCGGCCCCGATGTTATTCAATCTGTATATTGAGAAAGCAGTGAAGGAAACAAAAGAATAATTCGGGGTAGGAATTAAAATCCATGGAGAAGAAATAAAAACTTTGAGATTCGCCGATGATATTGTAATTCTGCCAGAGACAGCAAAGGACCTGGAAGAGCAGCTGAATGGACAGTGTCTTGAAAGGATGAACATCAACAAAATCCAAACGATGATAATGGAATGTAGTCGAACTAAGTCGGGAGATCCTGCGGGAATTAGATAAGGAAATGAGACGCTTAAAGTAGTAAATGAATTTTGCTATTTGGGAGAAAAATAACTGATGATGGTCGAAGTAGAGAGGATATAAAATGTAGACTGGCAATGGCAAGGAAAGCGTTTCTGAACAAGAGAAATTTGTTAACATCGAGTATAGATTTAAGTGTCATGAAGTCGTTTCTGAAAGTGTTTGTGTGTAGTGTAGCCATGTGTGGAAGTGAAACGTGGACGATAAATAGTTTAGACAAGAAGAGAATAGAAGCTTTCGAAATGTGGTGCTACAGAAGAATGCTGAAGATTTGATGGGTAGATCACATAACTAATGAGGAGGTATTGAACAGAATTGGAGAGAAGAGAAATTTGTAGCACAGCTTGACTAGAAGAAGGGCTCGCTTGGCAGTGATTATTCTGAGGCATCCAATTTAGTATTGGAGGGCAGCGGGGAGGGTAAAAATCGTAGACGGAGACCAAGAGATGAATACACTAAGCAGATTCAGAGGGATGTTGGCTGCAGTACGTACTGGGAGATGAAGAAGCTTGCACAGGATAGAGTAGTATGGAGAGCTGCCTCAAACCAGTCTCAGGACTGAAGACCACAACAACAACGACAACAAGTTCTAGGGGATTGAAGCCTTATAAGTTAAGTCCCATAGTGCTCAGAGACATTTCAACCATTTGCCAACGTCGATTAAGCAAACTGACCAGCCCGAAACATACACTCCCCCCCCCCCCCCCCCCCAGCTTCATACAGCTCTTTTCACTATCCACAGACCTCCTTCACCTACGCTACACCTTCAATATACCAACGGAATCCTATCCAGTCTATACAACATCCTGAAGATCTGTCCGTCCACGCAGCGCGGGATTAGCCGAGCGGTCTGGGCGCTGCAGTCATGGACTGTGCGGCTTGTCCCGGCGGAGGTGCGAGTCCTCGCTCGGGCATGGGTGGGTGTGTTTGTCGTTAGGATAATTTAGATTAAGTAGTGTGTAAGGTTAGTGACTGATGACCTTAGCAGTTAAGACCCATAAGATTTCACACATTTGAACATTTTTTTTTTTTTTTTTTTTTTTTTTGTCCGTTCACACGGAAGCTGCGACTCGCCATTGCGCTGCGGCTCATTCAATGTCCACAACATCTTGGGAGATATTATAGTTATTATATGGATTCAGCTGAATACATAGTGGCATCAGAACTTTGAACGATTATATTTATTATTTAAATTAATCGTTTTCCGTAGTGTTATTCATATTGTTAAGGTTACTGTTACTCGTTCAGTCAGTTTCCACGCGTCTAACTGTCTTGTACTCTACCGAAAATCTCGTCGAAAATATGTATAAAACTTGTTTTCTTCGTTACTCAAATCGGAATACAATGTGAGCGACGCACCTTTCGTATATATTTGTTCCACTATATCCGGAACCGCGCGACTGCTACGGTCGCAGGTTAGAATCCTGCCTCGGGCATGGATGTGTTTGGTGTCCTTAGGTTAGTTAGGTTTAAGTAGTTCTAAGTTCTAGGGGACTGATGACCTAAGATGTTAAGTCCCGTAGTTCTCAGAGCCATTTGTTCCACCATAGGACGCAGCCGAACTCTCTCTCGCGCGTGGAATTTTTCAATTTGTATATCAGATAGGCTGAAATGACATTCAGTTGCAGCAACCTCATCTCTGTAAGTGCGATCAGACAGAACGATGACCGAGTGAGGTGGCGCAGTGGTTAGCTCACTGGACTCGTATTCTGGAGGACGACCGTTCAGACCTGCGCCCGACCCTCCTGACTTAGATTTACCGTGACTTCCCGAGATCGGTTCAGGCAAATGCCGGGATGGTTCCTCTGGAAGGGCACTGCCTGCTTCCTTCCCCATCCTTCGCTAATCCAATGGGACTGATGACCTCGCTGTCCGGTCCCCTCACTTCAAATCAACCAACCAACTGACCCGTCTGCGACTGTCTCAAAAAAAAAATCAGAGCATAGTGCACACAACGATGCATTCGCCGGACTGCACGGAACCACGCGCATCCGTCTGACCGTGTGATCCATCGATAGCGGTCCGCCAGCCGAGAGCGTAACGTGGAGCGCGGACTATCCGCATAAGTGTCCAGCTGTCCTTAAGTTTCCACCTTCCACCACTAAGCGTAACAGATTAGAATTTCACCAATCGATGTGTCTCGTCGTTTGACTGTGTGGCACAGAACAATAGTGTCTTGTATCTGGTGCCACATACCGGGTGATCAAAAAGTCAGTATAAATTTGAAAACTGAATAAATCACGGAATAATGTGAATAGAGAGGTAAAAACTGACACACATGCTTGGAATGTCATGGGGTTTTATTAGAACCAAAAAAATACAAAAGTTCAAAAGATGTCCGACAGATGGCGCTTCATCTGATCAGAATAGCAATAATTAGCGTAACAAATTAACACAAAGCAAAGATGATGTTCTTTACAGGAAATGCTCAATATGTCCACCATCATTCCTCAACAATAGCTGTAGTCGAGGAATAATGTTGTGAACAGCACTGTAAAGCATGTCCGTAGTTATGGTGAGGCATTGGCGTCGGATGTTGTCTTTCAGCATCCCTAGAGATGTCGGTCGATCACGATACGCTTGCGACTTCAGGTAACCCCAAAGCCAATAATCGGACGGACTGAGGTCTGGGGATCTGGGAGGCCAAGCATGACGAAAGTGGCGGCTGAGCACAGGATCATCAACAAACGACGCGCGCAAGAGATCTTTCACGCGTCTAGCAATATGGGGTGGTTCTAATAAAACCCCATTTCATTCCAACAATCTGTGTCAATTTCTACCTCTCTATCTACATTATTCCGTGGTTTATTAAGTTTTCAAATTTTTTACTCACTATTTGATCACCCAGTACATCCGGAAACGTACCGAGGTCCTAGTTGGATGCATGTCACTCAGACCCGCTGATGTATTGCCTTCGAAAAGTGACAGAAGTGCAATCAGGTAGGACAGTCCTGAGCCAAACCCACAGTAGTTAACCGCGGCATCTGTTGGAAAGCCGTGAAATGGGTGACGTTGCAACAGCGCCAGGTTCCAGCCTCAGAAGGATTACGCACCGTCGCGGAGCCTGCTCGCCCACTGCAGAAATGCAGATCTGCGCCCAGCGGGGATTTGACGGGGCGAGTGCGCGCTGCCGGCTCTCTCCGATCCTCCGCCGCCCGCAGCCGCCTCCACATTCTTGCGGTTGACGAGTCGCGCCACCTGGAGGTAGAGGGCCTGCGGTTTTCTGCGCTCATCCTTTGTTCTGCGGATAGGCGCGCTGTCCCGCGATATTCCGGGACACGCTCTTTCCCACAGTATGCAACATCTACGACGTCTTCAGAAAATAAGTGTACCAAAATCACCCGTCACACATTAGCAGAATAGGGTAAAAATATACAGTAGAGCGTCGATTATCCGAACGTCGGTCAACCGAACGACCGCTTAACCGAACTGTGTACTCGCTCGCACCTGTTGCTCTCCCACCCTACCGTCCATCATCCTCCTCACTCCCAAATCGAGTTTCCCACAGTAGTCGCCGCACTGGGCCACCGCTGGCGGAACATTGCTTCTAATGGGGCCTTCACAAGGCGCTGCTGACCGGCCGAGCCGCCAGTCGCTGTGTTCCGACATCAGCACACTTCTGTCGGCTTGGCACTGGCAGTAGAAGTAGCGGCAGTGTCAAAGCTGTTCTCAGCAACAGCTGCGCCAGCTTAGGCTAGGCGCAAATTGAGACGCGTATAGCGCGTGTGGCGCGACGCAGCGCAGCGCGTGTTTTGTAACATCACAGGTTCAAACAGGACCGCGCAAATTGCCACGCGACGCGACTGGGACGCGACACGCGCCTGCGCCAGGTCGTGCGGCGTTGTGGTTGAGGCACAGTTTCTCGCGCCGCGCGTCGCGCTTGCCTCGCTAGCACCGTGGGAAATTTGAGACGGGGAGCGGAAAAGTAGCACGGAGATATGCTCACATCGGAACGGCGCATATGAGCAGTGGTAATATTGCCCATACGATAAATTTTGCCTTACTGTGTACTGAATTTTATTGCCTTTGGATAGTATTTCGTTTTTCGCCATTTAAACGCTCCAGCTTTCTCCGTTAGCACCTTATACTTTTCTGTTACTTATATGTGCATAGTTTTGTTTTGTTTTTCTTCTGTCAAGAAAAATGTATACTTCAGTAACTGATGAGCCATTGGCCACTGGAATTGCACCGTATGCCTCCGCGATGTTTTCAGATCGCAAGAAGGGACAGAGGGTAGTGAATAAGGAAGCAAGGAATATTATAAAAGCATGTGATTAAGAATCAAGGCAGGAAAGTAAAGCAAGGTTATCTTCTCGCTGCCTAGTAAGCTAGCGTATCTGTACGATCTGTTACAAAAATTTAGAAAGGGATAATCTCCACAGGTGTGATCCCTTTGTGCATCTGGTAAAAAGCGTCCAAGATCTGAAGTATAGAAGTTTCACTGTGATTACTCCGATATGGATGTAATAATGTAATACGACACACTGTACTACACGCATGTGAGCAACATACTTCCACTGTAAGCTAGAAACAGTCGAAAAGCAGTCACAAATAACAATGTTTTAATTGGTTCGCCGTGATGAGAAAAAGCATTTCAATTGTTGCATGGGCATTATCAGCATTAATAAACTAATTATACAACAACAGGCTACAAAAATGAAGAAAATGGTCGGTATTATTACGAAAGTAGGAATATCCCAAAAGAGTGCTATTATTAGATATATTTAATTTGTTGAAATGTGCTGCTGACAAATGCAGATCTACTTTCATGACAATGTTTTTCGAACTCCATCTCACAAGGCACACATGGCTAGCTTGTGCATTCCTGTCGCGCGCATTATCCTTCGCTGCTGACAATACACTCACCGTTGTGTTGTGCGACAGATCAATTGTTTATTTTTCTCAATAACAACTATTTTATTCGCGATCACGCATTGTCAGTTTGGCAAGCCGTAGGTGAGTAACCAGTATCTGGCATGTGCCTATCATTCCGCCTGAAGGAACGCTCCTCATTATTTTAACACTGCTCAGATCAAGAGAAGGAATAAAATCCTTTGGTAAGTTTCCATTCCAGTCGCTCAGTGTTAAAAATACGATGGGTTACGGGGATTCCACCAAATTCCAACAGAATTGCCAATCTGTTTTTGTGTGAGTTGTTAACCTTTTCTCATTCGAAGAAGCATCACCATTTATGAGTAAAAGCCACATTTCTCTTGGTGACTGGTTTAATTGTACTTCCTTTGTCACAATGTAATTTTCCAAACTCATCTCACATCAGCTATTGAGACAGAATTCCGAAACGGAGGGCCTCATTAAACAAGTAATTGGCAATCACAGAGCGCAATAGCTTACGAAAAACCTCGTATTATCGGTTTGCAGTAACATAAAAGAAGAAATTTCATGTTTATTTTCATACTAGGAAGCTCTCGTTTCGCTAGCTGTCGATAACTCTTAAAAAATTAGTCACTGGAGTGAAATAAATAAAAAAAGAAGTAGTGATATATCGCCATAGATAAGAATGTTCCGTGTGTTTAATAATTGGCAAAACACTCTCCTCCTTGTGTGCTATCATTCGCCAAACTTTCGTTTCGATGTCTCGAGCGGTTTAGGAGATACGAGAGATGTTGCGAGTATTTCATTCTCGCGGGCGTGAGATCGGAAGTGAGCGCGCTACATGGGATCCATTTTCTCGAGATCGGAGGCAGATAGAGATCTCCTCCCAAGTCTAAACAAAAATTCAGCATGTTAGCTGAATTTCATACGCAGCAACATATGGTGTAACACGCACCAAACGCAAAAACATAGCGACCCCTAATTTTCGTTGCAAACTTTTTGAGTTTTGCGTAGTGTCTCACTAACATGGGTACATCACAATAAGAATGGTCATTAGCGAGGTGATGGGCACTTCGTCACGAAGCTGACATATAAACACTACAAGTAAGGCAAAAATAATATATTTTCAGAGAATAGTTTCTGTAAAATCGTTTGAGAAAGATAAGAGGTTGCGCGCGAGTCGGTTCAATCAGCGCAGAACGTCGCCAGTCGGCGCGTGCGAAGTATGGTGTACGCGTCGCAATATGCGCTGGACCCGCGCGACCCGTGCGGCACGTGCGTGTCGCGCTGTAGTCTAGTGTCACGTCACACGTGCTATACGCTTCTCAATTTGCGCCTAGCCGTAGGGTTGAGGCGTGCCGCTCCGCGCAGTTTGAAGGATTGCGCGACCCCAAGAAGAGCTTCTCTCGGTGCAGACCAAAATAAACGATTTTTTTAAACGTTAATTTTGTATACTGTGTGTATTGTTCATGCAAAATGCATATGTAATACGTATATATTTTTGTTTAATAAACTGTGCCACGTACTATATATTCCTACTGAAGTTGCCTTTGTATGTCGCTTTGTAATACTAAAAGAGATGCCTGTTTTTATGAATAAATTTACTGTACAGTACTTCTTTTTGGCAAATAAACATGTACAGTTCGATTATACGAACAAACCAGTTTTCTGAACACCCATGTCCCCCAATTACTTCGGATAATCGACGCTCTACCGTAACAGAATTTGAAACATCTACATGGACATAATGATACAATAGCACACTTCTTAGCTAGGCGCAGGAAGAATTTCGTTTGAGAATACATTATCGCTAGAACTGCTGCAACGGAATCTCACGTAACCGTAGGACACTGTGGTTTTATTCTCTGCGTGCTATACTGAGTTAAATTTTGCTTTCTTTCACTTCGCCGTTTCGAAACAAACTGCATTATATCTTTTACTTCCGTGTCATTTATACATCTGACTTATCCGTCTGTGACTGTCTCAACAAAACAGACCATTAAAAAATGAAACTTCCTGGTAGATTAAAACTGTGTGCCCGACCGAGACTCGAACTCGGGACCTTTGCCTTTCGCGGGCAAGTGCTCTACCATCTTTTTTTTTTTTATCTCATTTTGTTCGTTTTTGTCCGTTGAATCTGATCGTAGCGGATGTCCTAAGACACCCTTTTAAGTTCGTTGTTGATCTATTAACTCAGTTTTTTTTTTTTTTTATTACAGAGGGCAGTAACCCTCTGACCGAACACGCTGAGCTACCGTGCCGGCTAAAGTAAACATCTTCATGTTTCCAGAATGAGATTTTCACTCTACAGGGGCGTGTGCGCTGATATGAAACTTCCTCACAGATTAAATCTGTGTGCCGGACCGAGACTCGAACTCGGGACCTTTGCCTTTCGCGGGCAAGCGCTCTACCACTGAGCTACCCAAGCACAGCCATCTGAGCTACCGAAGCACGACTCACGCCCGGTACTCACGGCTTTACTTCTGCCAGTATATCGTCTCATTCTGGAAGCATTAAAAATGGTTCAAATGGCTCTGAGCACTATGGGACTTAACTGCTGTGGTTATCAGTCCCCTAGAACTTAGAACTATTGAAACCGAGCTAACCTAAGGACATCACACACATCCATGCCCGAGGCAGAATTCGAACCTGCGACCGTAGCGGTCGCGCGGTTCCAGACTGTAGCGCCTAGAACCGCTCGGCCACTCCGGCCGGCACAGACCATTATTCTCTTACAAATACAAATAGAATGCTTTCAGGTATCTAAGTGTATGATGTTAATAAAACAGCGAAATACTTTAAAACATAATATCTGACTTGCCACGTATTATAACATGAGATTTATTTATTTCTCTGCCCAAACGTTATTTTGTCTACTACCTAGAAAAGTACATTCATATGAACTTCCATTGGAGACAGCACGAATGCGGGTAGCAGTTATTCATTTCACCGGTGACTGCACTGAAGGTTTAAAGTTCAGAAACGAGAGTTGAAATTGAGAAGCGAGATCGTAGATGGGACATTTTACGTCAGCTGTTTCAACGTTTTCTGTTGGTTAATTTTCATTCTCCAAGAACGCATTAATATTGAGATTATATATACATTCCTGGCACATTCCGTGATTATGGACTAAATCACATAGCTTGGTTGCTTAAAGGCTAAAGTGATGAGCATACAGATGAATGTTAACACCCTCTTTACCAGACAGTCACACGGTTTGAACACTATGGAACACCTGTGGAGAGGAGAACGATGCGCCAAATACGCCCCTGTGATCGCTGGGAGAAGTAAGTACTGTACTGATTGCCAGCATTAGTGTTCATGGCCTGACAGAGATCGGCAGAGTTCTCCGCGGCGCGGATGTCCACGAATATCCGCAGTAGCAGCTATTTTTAAATTTATTCATGTGGTATGGATTTTGTTGAGGACTGCGCCTATACCACAAAATTTTGAAAATAATATTTCACCTTCAGCCACTTTAATTTAAAAATATTTATCGGCAATAGGTGATTTACAGTTAAAAGATGTCTACTTATTGATACCTTTGTAGCGTGATGACATCTACTTGCTTGATGTGCCACTGAGCTTATGGACCAATATCTGTCCCTACTCAGAAAGGTGTGCACCGTTATATGTGTTGTATGTTTACATACTCTCAGTAATTTCTTTAATAAATTTCTGCTGAACGTATCCGTATCTGGCACACAGAGCACAAGAACAAACTCAACGCCATCACTCGACAATTTACATAAAATCGTTTGCCCATTCCAAAGATTCTTAAGTACTAAGAAAAAAATTATTTCGGTTTCTAAGAAAGTATAATAATAAAAGAGCCGTTTCTGTATAAACATATTTATGCCATGGGTCATGTTAGACAATTGATATTCTGAGTGTTTATGAAGCATTATTAAGTCAGTTTTTTATATATGTACACATTAAAAACTGACTTAATAATACTCGATAAACACTCCACAATCAACTTTCTAATATATATACACTACTGGCCATTAAAATTGCTACACCACGAAGATGACGTGCTACGGACGCGAAATTTAACCGACAGGAAGAAGATGCTGTGATATGCAAATGATTAGCTTTACAGAGCATTCACACAAGGTTGACGCCGGTGGCGACACCTACAACGTGCTGACATGAGGAACGTTTCCAACCGATTTCTCATACACAAACAGCAGTTGACCGGCGTTGCCTGGCCGGCCGGAGTGGCCGAGCGGCTCTAGGCGCTACAGTCTGGAACCGCGCGACCGCTGCGGTCGCAGGTTCGAATCCTGCCTCGGGCATGGATGTGTGTGCCGTCCTTAGGTTAGTTAGGTTTAAGTAGTTATAAGTTCTAGGGGACTGATGACCACAGCAGTTAAGTCATATAGTGCTCAGAGCCATTTGAACCATTTTTTTGGCATTGCCTGGTGAAACGTTGTTGCGATGCCTCGTCTAAGGATGAGAAATGCGTACCATCACGTTTCCGACTTTGTTAAAGGTCGGATTGTAGCCAACCGCGATTGCGGTTTATCGTATCGCGACATTTCTGCTCGCGTTGGTCGAGATCCAATGACTGTTTGCAGCATATGAAACCGGTGGTTCAGGAGGGTAATACGGAACGCCGTGCTGGATCCCAACGGCCTCGTATCACTAGTAGTCGAGATGACAAGCATTTATCCGCATGGCTGTAACGGATCGTGCAGCCACGTCTCGATCCCTGAGTCAACAAATGGGGACGTTTGCAAGACAACAACCATCTGCACGAACAGTTCGACGACGTTTGCAGCGGCATGGACTATTAGCTCGGAGACCATGGCTGCGGTTACTCTTTACGCTGCATCACAGACAGGAGCGCCTGCGATGGTGTACTCAGCGACGAACCTGGGTGCACGAATGGTAAAACGTCATTTTTTGGGATGAATCTGGGTTCTGTTTACAGCATCACGATGGTCGCATCCGTGTTTGGCGACGTCGCGGTTAACACACATTGGAAGCGTGTATTCGTCATCGCCATACTGGCGTATCACCCGGCGTGATGGTATGGGGTGCCACTGGTTACACGTCTCGGTCACCTCTTGTTCGCATTGACGTTACTTTGAACAGTGGACGTTACATTTCAGATGTGTTACGACCCATGGCTCTACCCTTCATTCGATCCCTGATAAACCCTACATTTCAGCAGGATAATTCACGACAGAATGTTGCAGGTCCTGTACGGGCCTTTCTGGATACAGAAAATGTTCGACTGCTGCCCTGGCCAGCACATTCTCGAGATCTCTCACCAACTGAAAACGTCTGGTCAATGGTGGCCGAGTAACTGGCTCGTCACAATGCGCCAGTCACTACTCTTGATGGACTGTGGTATCGTGTTGAAGCTGCATGGGCAACTGAACCTGTACACGCCATCCAAGCTGTGTTTGACTCAATGCCCAGGCGTATCGAGGCCGTCATTACGGCCAGAGGTGGTTGTTCTGGGTACTGTTTTCTCAGGACCTATGCACCCAAATTGCGTGAAAATGTAATCACATGTCAGATCTAGTCAGTCCAATGAATACCCGTTTATCATTTGCATTTCTTCTTGGCGTAGCAAGACTGCTTGATCTCCGCTGAGTGCCCTTTCAGTAAGATACCTGAATGGCTGTGGAGGAATGTCAGCCGATTCTGCTTCAAGAACCGAAACCAGGCAGTGTGATGATGCCGGACGCTGCGGTCTGGAGCGAAGTCGATGTTCTGACTCATCCCAGGTGTTCCATCGCGTTCAGGTCGGGACTCCTGGCAGGCCAGTCCATTTCAGGAGTGTTACTGACCACAAACCGTTGCGTCAAAGATGCTGCCTTATGATAGAGTGCATTATTATGCTGACACAAACAATCATCGTCCCCGAACCGTTCCTCTGCTGTACGCAATACACATTCCCGTAAAATGTGTGCACATCCTTCCGCATTTGGTGCTTCCTTAAGCATAGTAGGGGACAAAAATAACCCCTTTATCGTAAAACTGCTTCCTCCATGCGTCACTGCTGGCATTACGTATGATGGCAGGTAAAGCCTCTCCGGGCACTCGCCAAGCTCAGTCCCTTCTATCGGACAGCCATAGGTTATAACTTGATCCATTATCCAGATCAGTCATCCACTGTCCAATGGCGTTGCTTTTTGCACCACCTCAACCCTAACTTAGCACTGATTAAGGAAATGTGTCGGTTACGAGAAGTTGCTCGACAGTTGTACACCGTCCCATCCTTTTCAGCTACCCACGCACAGCCATTGTGATATTGTGCTTTCTGGACTGGTGGTAGCACTTGGGAACTCACGACTGATTCGTCTGCCGATTTCATGCACAGCCACCGATCACATTGCTCGACGGTCTCTGTCCGTCACGACACGAGGACTGCCTGGTCTTGGTTCAGCTGTGGTTGTTCCTTCGCGTTTCCACTTCACAGACACATCTTCAACAGGTGACCTGTGCAGCTTTAGAAGGGTCGAAATGTCCCTGTTACTCGGCCGACTTCCAATGACTAGACCGTGTTCAAAGACGCTGACTCCTGCTGACCTGAGCATTCCGCTGTTAACTGCTTATCTACTGACTAATAACACTGTCCGACTCCTTTTATACTGATGGGTCCACCTGTCGTGACTTTTGGGTCTCAGTGCCGCATTACGTCCGTATGCCTTTCACCAGATAGTGTATGCAACCTAGACAGACAGAAAATATGTGGGTGTTACTAGAGATATTTTCCATGTATCCATATACTGGTAAAAAACTAATCTTCCCAAATTCCTAACGACTATTCTTATGCAGCTGGCCGGTGTGGCCATGCGGTTCTAGACACTTCAGTCTGGAACCCTGTGACCCCTACGTCGCAGGTTCGAATCCTGCCTCGGGCATGGATGTGTGTGATGTCCTTAGGTTAGTTAGGATTAAGTAGTTCTAAGTTCTAGGGGACTGATGACCTCAGATGTTAAGCCCCATAGTGCTCAGAGCTATTTTTTTTATTCTTATGCATTTAATAATGAAAATACGCTACGAGTTTAAATGAAACTGGAAGACCAGTAAACAATTAATAAAACCCGAATGATATGCTCCACAACTTATGTATCTAAATATCGTGTTTTGCGACTGTAATAAAAGTCTTATTACGACCACTCGCAAAAGGCAATATTAACCTATATAACGTGTACACTGAGGTGAAAAAAGTGTAAGGATACTCCCTAATACCGCATCGAACCTCCTTTTGCCCATTGTAGTACAGCAATTCGACGTGACACGGACTCAACAAGCCTTTGGAAGTCCACTGCAGAAATACTGATCCTTGATGGCTCTGCAGCCGTCCATAATTCAGAAAGCGTTACCGATGCATAACTTCGTATATGAACTGACCAGTCGATTATGTCCCATAAATATTACACTCCTGGAAATTGAAATAAGAACACCGTGAATTCATTGTCCCAGGAAGGGGAAACTTTATTGACACATTCCTGGGGTCAGATACATCACATGATCACACTGACAGAACCACAGGCACATAGACACAGGCAACAGAGCATGCACAATGTCGGCACTAGTACAGTGTATATCCACCTTTCGCAGCAATGCAGGCTGCTATTCTCCCATGGAGACGATCGTAGAGATGCTGGATGTAGTCCTGTGGAACGGCTTGCCATGCCATTTCCACCTGGCGCCTCAGTTGGACCAGCGTTCGTGCTGGACGTGCAGACCGCGTGAGACGACGCTTCATCCAGTCCCAACCATGCTCAATGGGGGACAGATCCGGAGATCTTGCTGGCCAGGGTAGTTGACTTACACCTTCTAGAGCACGTTGGGTGGCACGGGATACATGCGGACGTGCATTGTCCTGTTGGAACAGCAAGTTCCCTTGCCGGTCTAGGAATGGTAGAACGATGGGTTCGATCACGGTTTGGATGTACCGTGCACTATTCAGTGTCCCATCGACGATCACCAGTGGTGTACGGCCAGTGTAGGAGATCGCTCCCCACACCATGATGCCGGGTGTTGGCCCTGTGTGCCTCGGTCGTATGCAGTCCTGATTGTGGCGCTCACCTGCACGGCGCCAAACACGCATACGACCATCAGTGGCACCAAGGCAGAAGCGACTCTCATCGCTGAAGATGACACGTCTCCATTCGTCCCTCCATTCACGCCTGTCGCGACACCACTGGAGGCGGGCTGCACGATGTTGGGGCGTGAGCGGAAGACGGCCTAACGGTGTGCGGGACCGTAGCCCAGCTTCATGGAGACGGTTGCGAATGGTCCTCGCCGATACCCCAGGAGCAACAGTGTCCCTAATTTGCTGGGAAGTGGCGGTGCGGTCCCCTACGGCACTGCGTAGGATCCTACGGTCTTGGCGTGCATCCGTGCGTCGCTGCGGTCCGGTCCCAGGTCGACGGGCACGTGCACCTTCCGCCGACCACTGGCGACAACATCGATGTACTGTGGAGACCTCACGCCCCACGTGTTGAGCAATTCGGCGGTACGTCCACCCGGCCTTTCGCATGCCCACTATACGCCCTCGCTCAAAGTCCGTCAACTGCACATACGGTTCACGTCCACGCTGTCGCGGCATGCTACCAGTGTTAAAGACTGCGATGGAGCGCCGTATGCCACGGCAAACTGGCTGACACTGACGGCGGCGGTGCACAAATGCTGCGCAGCTAGCGCCATTCGACGGCCAACACCGCGGTTCCTGGTGTGTCCGCTGTGCCGTGCGTGTGATCATTGCTTGTGCAGCCCTCTCGCAGTGTCCGGAGCAAGTATGGTGGGTCTGACACACCGGTGTCAATGTGTTCTTTTTTCCATTTCCAGGAGTGTAGATGAGATTCACGTCGGTCGGTCTGAGTGGCTAAATCATTCGTTCGAATTGTCCAGAATGTTCTTCAAATCAATTGCGAACTATTGAAGCTCGGTGACATGGCGCCTTGTCATCCATAAAAGCTCTAGGAACACGAAATCTATGAATGACAGAACATGTTCAGAGATAGGTTCTCCCCATTATGGGGGCACCACCAGCTAGCACGGTGCCTTGTTGACGACTCGCGTCCATGGCTTGATGGGGTCTGCGCCACACTCGAAACCCAGCATCAGCTCTTTCCAACTGGAATCGGGGCTCACCTGACCAGGCCACGGTTCCAGTCATCTGCGATGCAGCCGATACGGCCACGAGCCCGGGACAGGCGCTGCAGGCGGTGTCGTGCAGTCAGCAAACGCAGTCGCGTCGGTCGTCTGCTGCCACAGTCCGTTAACGCCAAATTTCGCCGCGCTGTCCTGACGGATACGTTCATCGTACGTCACACACCGATTTCTGCGGTTATTTCGAGAAGTGTTGCTGGTCTGTTAGCACTGACAAATCTATGCTAAGGTCGTTGCTCTCGGTCGTTAAGTGAACGCCGTCAGCCACTGCGATGTCTGTCGTGAACACTCTAAGTCTCAGAATACTGAATTCCCAAACGATTTCCGAAATGGAACGCCCCATGCGTCTAACTCCAACTACCATTCCGTGTTCAAAGTCCGGTAATTTCCGTCGTCTGGAACACCTTTCCAGATGGGTCACGTGAGTGCAAATCACAGCTCCGCCAATGTACTGCCCTTTTATACAGGGTTATTCTAAATGATGATGCATGTTCAAAGATTCGTATTTATTCAAGTACAAATCCCAAATGAACAAGCTTTATACCAATGAAAAGAGGAAGTTTCTAAGTTTTTTTCGTAATGTTTGATATCAATTTAATAGTTGGTCCAATGCTTCTTGTTAATGAGCTCTGAAAAGAACTGTTTCTGCTATTTAGTTGGTATGTCATTGCCAGGAGATCCTATGGATAGTCTGGCTGCCTGTAATCACTGTTGCTCAATTAGCACCACCCAGGAGGCTACGGACGTGAGCAACGCTACCTCCCATCTGTGGCATTTGTTGATCTAACTGCCGCCTTCGACACTGTGTGGAGGGAAGGCCGCATCATACCCTGCAGAACAATGGCTCGACTGATTAACAGCATGCTAAGTGATCGGAAGTTCCAGGTAATCACTGGAAGCAACATAGATAAGGAGAGGAAGCTGAACAACGGATTGCCTCAAGGATCAGTTCTCTCACCCTTACTGTTCAACCTATATCTATCTGATCTACCCGACACTTCGTCCAGAAAATACTGCTATGCCGATGACCTGGCTCTAGCCGTCAAACACCAGGAAATGAAGACAACAGAAGAGATTTTAGCCAATGACCTGTCTGCATTAGACAATTACTTCAAAATCTGGAGACTCCAACCCAGTGTGAGTAAAACAGAAGTGTGTTGCTTCCATCTAAATAACCAGTTGGCGAACGTAAAACTGGAAGTAAGTTTCAGAGGCAGAATTCTTCGTCACAATTGGAACCCAAAATATCTTGGTGTTATCCTGGATCGTACACTATGCTTCAAACAACACCTTCTTAACTTAGCTCAAAAGCTAATGACTCGAAACAACATCCTCCATAAGCTATGCGGAACTACCTGGGGATCTTCAGCAACCACCCTGCGAACTTCAGCTCTGGGCTTGGTATACTCAAGTGCTGAGTATTGTGCACCTGTTTGGATGAATAGTCATCATACAAGGCTTGTTGATACGCAGCTGAATACGACAATGCGCATAATATCCGGCACAATCAGATCTACTCCAGTTTATTGGCTTCCACTGTTAACCGGTATAATGCCTCCTGATCTACGCAGATGTACTGCCCTTATGACAGAATTCCACAAGATCTCCAGGATTTCTAACCTACCCGTGCATAGCGACCTGCCACTTTTAAATCGCAAGAGACTGAAATCACGTCATCCAACTCTGTGCGATGCTGCTGACATGGTTGCTAAGAATTTCAAACCTCTTGAAGATTGGAAAGGTCGGTGGGAAGCAGTGACAGACGTGTACCTGCATAACATCTTCTCAGGTGCTAAACTTCCAAGTGGATTCGACTTACCGCGCAAGACCTGGTCTACTCTCAACAGAATCCGTACCAGCCATGGGCGATGCAGGGATGCTCTCTTTAAGTGGAAGAAGCTGCCTGATCCAGCTTGTGACTGCGGGGCTCCATACCAGACTGTTCACCACATTGTCAGTGAATGCAGGATTCGAGCCTATCACGGCGCCAAAGAGGACTTCCTGCTAGCAACTGCAGATGCAGTGCGCTGGATTGAAGGAGTGGATATTCAGTTGTAAAGACAAACTTAAGTTTCTTGTGTGTCAATATGTACATATGTATATGTAATTTCATGATATGTCTGTATTAGCCATACGCTAAATAAATAAATTTAATACTTTATAATAATTTGGAATTAATTAGTTTTAACAAATATTTAATAATTAGAAAATGTGATAAATGTGGCCACCGTTGGCTCCACGGCAAACATCGACGCTGCAGCCAAATTCGTCCCACACACGCGAAAGCGTATTTATGTATGCGCAATACTACCGTCATCTGTATATGTGGATATCGCTATCCCACGACTTTTGTCACCTCATTGCAGAACCGCGCCTGCGAAAAACCAGGTCGTAAACAAAGAAGACAACATGGATACACTTTATGTTTGAATTTCGTTTACGACTTCATTTCCTTTACCACGCACGCAGGTTCGTACTAAGTGTCTGAGCATGTAAGGATGAACATACAAATAACTTTATAAAATACGTAATACCTCTCTTGCAGCGGCTTACTATTTGGACGTCGCTCACTCCTAAACGTAGAAGAGAACTAACTTATCACTGGGTCTTGATCAAACTATGGTTCAAATGGCTCTGAGCACTATGGGACTTAACATCTATGGTCATCAGTCCCCTAGAACTTAGAACTACTTAAACCTAACTAACCTAAGGACAGCACACAACGCCCAGTCATCACGAGGCAGAGAAAATCCCTGACCCCGCCGGGAATCGAACCCGGGAACCCGGGCGTGGGAAGCGAGAACGCTACCGCACGACCACGAGCTGCGGACGATCAAACTATGAAATGAGAAAAGGGTCTTGTACTTTCGCTTCTGTATGTCAACTTGACGGTACAGTTTAAATATTTTTTGAAAATCAAGCATTGAATCAAGGATCAAGTATCTGATATCTTCCGATGTAATAAAGTAACAGTTTCAGAAATAGCAGCTGGTGTATCTAGATCATGAAGACGACTGATAACTAAATAAGGAATCTAAATGAAGAGCTGGGACGTACACTGACACCAGTGACATAATACCTTTGTCGCCATATGTCGTGGTGTTAATCACACAGGTATAATTTAGTAATGAAAACAATTTAGTTTAACATTTTAAGGGGCTCCGGAAAAGCTCAAAATCATGAAAAGCTAAATTTTTACTTTTTTGCGTTTTCTGTAACTGCAGACTATTACCTTTTAATAGATATATAATTTATTCAATTCCGAAGACTACAACTATTTTTAAAAATTTTTTGAAATGTGTTCTACATGGGCGTGACCCACTGTGGCGCTGTTAAACTGCTGTCAAATGGTGTTATTATTAACGTCCGTGTTCATCAGGTACATTTTAGTGATGTGGGATAAAGTATGTGTTGTGGCTAACCTGTGATGGTTCAATATATATCGCTGCTGTCATTGTCGATTGTTTCATGTTTATTTACTCTGTCGTTATCTCGAAAATATTCGTAATTAATTCTATTTCTTGAGTCTCTGTTTTGTTGAAGTATAATAATGAGTAGAAGTAAAGTTGCTGTTGCGACTTTCAATGATAGCAACATTGTAAGGTGCAAGGTATTTAGAAATATGGGAATGAAGATAGGTTCTAACATGGTACGAGCGATGCTTGCTTTAGACAAGGAACGCCTTCGGGCTGCAGACAGAGCTGTGAAGAGTCTAGAAATACAAGCAAGAGTAAACAGGAGGAGAAACAAGAGGAAGCTGGAGGAGGAGTTTGCAGAGGATGAAGATAATCCATCCTATGGACCTGGAATGCACTAAAAAGTTAATCCAATCTTTGTCGCTCGATTCCCAAAACTTTTATTTTCTGATACTAATTACATGTTTTCTAAGGATCTTCCAAACATATTTGTTTCAAACTTTCAGTAAATGTTACACAGTACCTTCAGCATAATTTAACACAGCCTTTTTCCAAAAAACTGTATATTTTTGAATATATAAATAAAATATTGCAAAAAAATGTTGTGAATTTTCATTACAATTGAAAAAAATCATCTTTAATAACTGAACTAAAATTTTGTAAAATCCCTGTGTTAAGTTGTAGCCCATATTCCAATAAATAATCTGTAAAAAGTTCAACTTCCTACCTCAAATACTTTGTGAGGAAAGATGTAATTTATAAGCGTTATTTTAACATTGCAAGTATAGGGCGTTCCGGAGCCCCTTAAATAAGTGAAAGTACGCGCAACGAAATGGGTATTACTGTATCCCCATTTAGCTGTACGTTTGTGAAATCGAAAGTTAGCATGAACGTACAAGTTGAAAGAAACAAGTCTGTATAAAGTGATACTGGCAAGTTACAGTCGTAAAACTCCGTCGCTGCTGGCTGCGGTGGTGACCCTACGGTACAGTACAGTGAGGTACGGCGCGGTGTGTTGCTGTGTTGCAGCGCGGAGACGCGGCGCCACGGCGTGACGGCGCTGGTGGACGCGACGCGGCGCGCGGGGGCGGCGGCGGGGGCGGGGGGCGTGGCCCGCGCGTGGGCGCGGCGCGTCGCGGCGGCGCTGGGGGCGGAGGCCCGCGTGCTGCTGCTGCGCCCCGACGCCTTCTGGGACGGCTCGGCCGCCGCCGTCGACGCCTGCGCCAGGACGCAGCCACATGCGCAGGTGGGTGGCCCAGCCAGCAGCCGCCAACACAGCCGACTCCAGGACACCCCCCTCCTCTAAGGGCAAAACTACACGACTAGAATAAGTACACGCAGGGGAGAGAAAGACGTTCGCCAAGTGTTTTGTCTAGAGGGTAGTACTGTATGGCACAGAATCGTTGAGACGATAACTGTATCAACATGGCAGCGCACCGTGTCTTAAAGCAACCTCTGTGTGAATGCATTGTAACATCTTTGGGGTGATTATACAGGGTGTTTCAAAAATGACCGGTATATTTGAAACGGCAATAAAAACTAAACGAGCAGCGATAGAAATACACCGTTTGTTGCAATATGCTTGGGACAACAGTACATTTTCAGGCGGACAAACTTTCGAAATTACAGTAGTTACAATTTTCAACAACAGATGGCGCTGCAAGTGATGTGAAAGATATAGAAGACTACGCAGTCTGTGGGTGCGCCATTCTGTACGTCGTCTTTCTGCTGTAAGCGTGTGCTGTTCACAACGTGCAAGTGTGCTGTAGACAACATGGTTTATTCCTTAGAACAGAGGATTTTTCTGGTGTTGGAATTCCACCGCCTAGAACGCAGTGTTGTTGCAACAAGACGAAGTTTTCAACGGAGGTTTAATGTAACCAAAGGACCGAAAAGCGATACAATAAAGGATCTGTTTGAAAAATTTCAACGGACTGGGAACGTGACGGATGAACGTGCTGCAAAGGTAGGGCGACCGCGTACGGCAACCACAGAGGGCAACGCGCAGCTAGTGCAGCAGGTGATCCGACAGCGGCCTCGGGTTTCCATTCGCCGTGTTGCAGCTGCGGTCCAAATGACGCCAACGTCCACATATCGTCTCATGCGCCAGAGTTTACACCTCTATCCGTACAAAATTCAATGTGGCAACCCCTCAGCGCCGCTACCATTGCTGCACGAGAGACATTCGCTAATGATATAGTGCACAGGATTGATGACGGCGATATGCATGTGGGCAGCATTTGGTTTACTGACGAAGCTTATTTTTACCTGGACGGCTTCGTCAATAAACAGAACTGGCGCTTATGGGGAACCGAAAAGCCCCATGTTCCAGTCCCATCGTCCCTGCATCCTCAAAAAGTACTGGTCTGGGCCGCCATTTCTTCCAAAGGAATCATTGGCCCATTTTTCAGATCCGAAACGATTACTGCATCACGATATCTGGACATTCTTCGTGAATTTGTGGCGGTACAAACTGCCTTAGACGACACTGCGAACACCTCGTGGTTTATGCAAAATGGTGCCCGGCCACATCGCACGGCCGACGTCTCTAATTTCCTGAATGAATATTTCGATGATCGTGTGATTGCTTTGGGCTATCCGAAACATACAGTAGGCGGCGTGGATTGGCCTCCCTATTCGCCAGACATGAACCCCTGTGACTTCTTTCTGTGGGGACACTTGAAAGACCGCCATAATCCAGAAACAATTGAACAGCTGAAGCAGTACATCTCATCTGCATGTGAAGCCATTCTGCCAGACACGTTGTCAAAGATTTCGGGTAATTTCATTCAGAGACTACGCCATATTATTGCTACGCATGGTGGATATGTGGAAAATATCGTACTATAGAGTTTCCCAGACCGCAGCGCCATCTGTTGTTGATAATTGTAACTACTGTAATTTCGAAAGTTTGTCTGCCTGAAAATGTACTGTTGTCCCAAGCATATTGCAACAAAAGGTGTATTTCTATCGCTGCTCGTTTAGTTTTTATTGCCGTTTCAAATATACCGGTCATTTTTGATACACCCTGTAACATCGGTTCCGCTGCAGACCCCAGCCTTCTGCACCGCTGGTTTCGGCTCCTGAGGAGGAATGGGCTGCCATTCCTCCACAAGCTTTCTGACACACACTTCAGTGTCACCAGCGGAGTTCAAGCCCTCGCAAAGACAAATGGTGGACGCACCCTACATTAACGTCCACTAACAGGTGTCCGGATATTTTTCATCGGATAGTGTATATAAAGGGCTGTCGCGGTAGACTGATTTATCACATAGGCTGCGATCCAGGTTAGGAAGGGCAAACGAAGATTATTTTTTAACTTTCTGCCGACTTCAAAGTTGACAGAAACGGAGCATAAGCGTAGTTTGGGGGAGAATGGCTGTGCCCTTTCGAAAGGAACTCTGCCTGCATCCGATTTAAGCGTCTTAGGGAAATTACGGTAAAACCTAAATCTGATTCGTCGGAAGGGGAATTAAACCTCAATCCTCCCGAGTTCTAAGCCAATGTCTTGATTACTTTGCTATCCCACTGATAAATAACTCTCTTTGCATATGAAACAACCATTACGATCTTGTTCACCACACAAGTGCTGTTAAAATACAGTAGATCTACTGAGCAGTTTTCTGCAAATGATACCATTTAACATAAAGAAAATCGCGATCCATAGAGTTTTGTGCAGAGTAAAATGTACCAAGAAGAAAAAGAAGGAGGAGGAGGAAGAGGAGGAGGAGGAGGAGGAGGAGGAGGAGGAAGTGGATGAGCAGGAAGACTGAATTCAGCACTGCAACCATTTAAGTCTCATTCAAAGAAGCCGGCCGATGCACAAAATCATAAATCAACTGCAACAATTTCCCCACTTTTGAAGTCGAAACTTTACGAAAAAATAACTCAGCTCTAATAACACTCTTGATCTTATTAACTGGACAGTATCAGACCTGGAAGAAAGCCAGAGGATGAGAGAGGAAAACGTTCACAGTTTTCACGAACGTGGCGTCCAGCACCTTAAACCACCTGTTGAAAGAGAAGAGCGGCAGGGTTAACAGATGCAGAGCAGATACATGGAAAGCAGCTTTGTAAACTGAAGCGGTATTCTCACAAAGAGACTCATAGGCCATAAAGCAATGCCAACTGCGGGCGTAATTACAGTAGAACCATGTAATCTAGAAGAAGCAGCTGGTACAGTAGCCAGATCTAAAGTAGAAATAATTAGCACCACGATGATAAGTTCGATGAGCAAATAATCGCAGGAGAAACATTCACTCGACCTCATACAGCATCATATCTATCTGCAAGCATCGAACTACTAGTTGACCCAAGCAGTTTCCAACGTAAACAGAGTGATTTATGACAGCAGTAAAATATTAGGTTGCTGCGATGAGACTCTATCTGAAACATAGTCCGAGGAAGTCCTATTGTATAGTCTCATAGTTATCTCATCCAGTCCTGATGCCTTTCCACTGCTGACAGATTTTACTTTCCACTGCTGAGAGATTTTACTTGATTTTCCATTCCACCGAAACTTATCTCAATACCTACCGTTTCCGCTTTCGTACAGTACTGGGAGATGAAGAACCTTGGACAGGATAGAGTAGCACGGAGAGCTGCATCAAACCAGTCTCAGGACTGAAGACCACAACAACTACGAAATTTCAGGAATACATTTGTCTAAATAACATATTTAAGTGATTGATAGTGCAAGAACACGGGTTAATGTAAGTGCGAGATAAGCCATTCCAAATATGAAATGCTGGTACATAAATAACTACTGTAACCGCCAGAACGTGGAATGCACGCATGCAACCGTACGTGCACTGTGTTGTACAGGTGTGGGACGTCAGCTTGTAGGGTGGAGTTCCGTGCCTGTTCCACTTGGTTGGGAAATACAGAAACGGTTATGCTTTTTGCTGAAGACGCTGGAATTTCCGTCCGATTATGTCCCATAAGTGCTCAATTGAACGTAGATGAGATGATCGAGCAGACCAAGGCAACATGTCCACACTCTGTAGTACATGTTGGGTTACAACAGCGGTATGTCGGCGAGAGTTATCCTATTGGAAAACACCTCCTGCGATACTTTTAATGAATGGCAGCTCAAGGGGCCGAATCACCTACAGATTGGAAAATTGCGCAGGTCGCACCAGTGTTTAAGAAGGGTAGTAGGAGAAATCCATCGAACTACAGACTATATCATTGACGTCGGTTTGCAGTAGGGTTTTGGAGCATATACTGCATTCAAACATTATGAATCACCTCGAAGGGAACGATCTATTGATACGTAATCAGCATGGTTTCAGAAAACATCGTTCTTGTGCATCGCAGCTAGCTCTTTATTCGCACGAAGTAATGGCCGCTATCGACAGGGGATCTCAGGTTGATTCCGTATTTCTGGATTTCCGGAAAGCTTTTGACACCGTTCCTCACAAGCGACTTCTAATCAAGCTGCGGGCCTATGGGGTATAGACTCAGTTGTGCGACTGGATTCGTGATTTCCTGTCAGGAAGGTCGCAGTTCGTAGTGATAGAGGGAAAATCATAGAGTAAAACTGAAGTGATATCAGGTGTTCCCCAGGGAAGCGTCCTGGGACCTCTGCTGTCCCTGATCTATATAAATGACCTGGGTGACAATCTGAGCAGTTCTCTTAGGTTGTTCGCAGATGCTGCTGTAATTTACCGTCTAGTAAAGTCATCCGAAGACCAGTATCAGTTGCAAAGCGATTTAGAAAAGATTGCTGTATGGTGTGGCAGGTGGCAGTTGACGCTAAATAACGAAAAGTGCGAGGTGATCCACATGAGTTCCAAAAGAAATCCGTTGGAATTCGATTACTCGATAAATAGTACAGTTCTCAAGGCTATCAATTCAATTAAGTACCTGGGTGTTAAAATTACGAAAACTTCAGTTGGAAAGACCACATAGATAATATTGTGGGGAAGGCGAGCCAAAGGTTGCGTTTCATTGGTAGGACACTAAAGAGACAGCTTACACTACACTCGTTCGTCCTCTGTTAGAATATTGCTGCACGGTGTGGGATCCTTACCAGGTGGGATTGACGGAAGAAATCGAAAGGGTGCAAAAAATGGCAGCTCGTTTTCTATTATCACGTAATAGGGGAGAGAGTGTGGCAGGTGTGATACGCGAGTTGGGATGGAAGTCATTAAAGCAAAGACGTTTTTCGTCGAGGCGAGATCAATTTACGAAATTTCCGTCACCAACTTTGTCTTCCGAATGCGAAAATATTTTGTTGAGCCCAGCCTACATAGGTAGGAATGATCATCAAAATAAAATAAGAGAAATCAGAGCTGGAACAGAAAGGTTTAGGTGTTCGTTTTTCCCGCGCGCTGTTCGGGAGTGGAATGGTAGAGAGATAGTATGATTGTGGTTCGATGAACCCTCTGGCAAGCACTTAAATGTGAATTGTAGAGTAACCATGTAGATGTAGATCACACTGATGTGCAGTGAGGTGCGTGAGATAGCCACGAGAGTGATCCTGCTGTCATACTAAATTGCATCCAAGATTATAGCTCCATGTGTAAGTGCAGTGTGTCTAGCATGCAGACAGGATGGCTGACGCCCTCAACTCACCTCCTCCCAACCAACATACGGCCATCACTGACACCGAGGCAGAATCACTGTCATGAGGAAGGACAAGACACGTCCACCATGCCTTCCAAGAAGATCTCGCTTGACACCACTGAAGTCGCAAATGGAGTTAGTGGTGTCAGTGGAATGCACGCTGCAGGGCGTCTGGCTCGGAGCTATTCTTGAAGTAACGTATTTGTAAAAGTTCGTTGTGTCACTGTGGTGGCAACTGCTACTCATATTGCTGCCGCAGATGCAGTACGGTGCGCCAGACCCATACGCTGTGTACGATGGTCTTCGCTCTCGGTAATGCCAACGAGCCGTCCGGAGCCCGGTCTTCTCGCGACGGTACGTTCCGGTGACTACTGCTGTCAGCAATCAGGCACAGCGGCTACATTCCTGCCAAGTCTTTCTACAGTATCGCAGAAGGAACATCTAGCTTCTCGTAGCGCTACTCACGATCCCGTTCAAACTGAGTGAGATGTTGATAATGGCGTCTTTGTCGGATTAAAGAAATTCTTGACTAACGTCAACTCACGACGTCAAGTCTCTATGGTAACTAACGCTTACGACCATTAGAGCGTGTATTTAAACAAACCTCATTGGAATCCTCATGGAGGCGCTACTAGCGCCACTCTTCTGCGACTGGTGCGAAATTTGATTACTCATCATCTTTCAGATGCAGAAACACGCCTACCAACTTTCGTTTGTGTCGCACAACTCCTGCTTGGTCTCGCACCATTGTGTAGACGACAAGAGAAGGAGAGACGGTAGCGTTAGGTTTCTGACCACCAAACACCACAGAGTCACATCCTTGACGTCATAATTGACGGTGGTCTGTCCGTCGGATTGGGGCGTTTGTGCTCCTTTAAAAGACTAGGGTATGTGCCGGCACCAAGTACGTCATTCTCCCTTCGCTTCACCCATAAAAGGACAAATACAGGAGTGCATTGCAAAAAGAATCCGCACTAGAGCCACAAGACATTGTTGCATACCTTACACTTTGTAACACGGACGAGGAAAGCAACGAACAGCCACATTCACTATAGTTTTTCCCACGATGGCAAACAGAGATCCCGACATCAGCTCAACCCGCTTCCGCCAAAGCTCATTTCTTGCATACGGGAACGACCTGAACAATTTTATTACCGTAAGCAGCAACATTTTGAAAGAATCTTGTGATTTTCATCTTGTTTCATAGTTTGCGACAGATGATTATTTACAGTGCTTGGGGTCCACATCATCATCATCATCATCATCATCATCATCATCATTTAAGACTGATTATGCCTTTCAGTGTTCAGTCTGGAGCATAACCCCCCTTATATAGTTCCTCCATGATCCCCTATTCAGTGCTAACATTGGCGCCTCTTCTGATGTTAAACCTATTACTTCAAAATCATTCTTAACCGAATCCTGGCACCTTCTCCTCGGTCTGCCCCGACTCCTCCTACCCTCTACTGCTGAACCGATGAGTCTCTTGGGTAACCTTGCTTCTCCCATGCCTGTAACTTGACCCCACCATCTAAGCCTGTTCGCCCTGCTGCTACATCTATAGAGTTCATTCCTAGTTTTTCTTTGATTTGCTCATTGTGGACACCCTCCTGCCATTGTTCCCATCTACTAGTATCTGTAATCATCCTAGCTACTTTCATATCCGTAACCTCAACCTTATTGATAAGGTAACCAGAATCCACCCAGCTTTCGCTCACATACAACAAAGGTAGTCGAAAGATTGAACGGTGCACAAATAACTTAGTCTTGGTACTGACTTCCTTCTTGCAGAAGAGAGAAGATCGTAGCTGAGCGCTCACTGCATTAGCTTTGCTACACCTCGCTTCCAGTTATTTCACTATGTTGCCATCCTGTGAGAATATGCATCCTAAGTACCTGAAACCGTCCACCTGTTCTAACTTTGTTCCTCCTATTTGGCACTCAATCCATTTATATCTCTTTCCCACTGACATTACTTTCGTTTTCGAGACGCTAATCTTCATACCATAGCCCACAGTCAATATCAATTTTGTGAATGACATCATGTGTCCGCCGTTAACTGTCATGTTTTATTTTTCAGTACACAATTCAACTGTCGAAGAAATTATGTATAATACTCGAACTAATATGTAAATACTTAAAAGACACTGCCTCAGCACAAATCAAAGATATCCTACCACTACACAAACATCGAGATACCCCAAGTTCATTGTCCAAGACGCCTAGATGGCTGCATGATTCGATCTTCAAATAAAAATCCTGTTACACAGGTATTTCGGTATATTCTTGACGAGTCCCTCGAATATTTCGCAGTTTGTAAAACGGCTATATATTTATGACTTACTTTAAGGCACTGTTCTGTAAGTACGTACGTAATAGTTCGAGATTTCCGTGTAATGTTTCCAATGTCACATCTTAAGACACGCTTAACGCTTGTACTTACGTTGCAGAAGCACTTGACAGTGACCAAAGTGCTGAAAATCAAAACAAAATGTCACAGTTAAGAGCAGGAAGATAACGTGCTTGTGAGAGACAGTTTACTTTAAAACTTACTTTGCCTTAAGAAGAGGTCAGCTAGCTTTTACTGCAGAGGTTTACCGACGAGCACGGACTAAACAGGCACTGTCTTTTGCGTGTTTTCAGGTGATCGCACTGCCGCTGTCGAAACTGCACAAGCACGTGGAGGCGTCGCAGCTGCCGGAGCAGCTGGGTGGCTCCTGGCCGTACGACCACCACGTGTGGCTGCAGAACAGGGTGGTAAGTGAGCCACCGAGCAGTCCGCCTCTTCAGCTGCTGTGTGGTGGTCGGAAAGCTGCGACATGTACTTCAACAATTTGTATTAGTAGTTGCCCTAAAATTTCCCTTAGTAGGAGTGGAGCCAAACATGCTTAAAAATGATCTTGGGACAGCAAAGTGGTACGTTTCCTTACAAGGGTAGCGTCTTTTTTCTCAGCATTTAAGGGTGTTTCACGTTCCTTATCGTTTATGAAAAAGACGTCGGTCAATAGCGCACAACAACAGCCTCATACTGACAGACAAACCATGCAAGATCGTTTCTTAGACAATGACTGCGGACGTCACCGTGTCACAGACGTGCCACAGCTAACATCTACATCTACATCTACATCTACATTTATACTCCGCAAGCCACCCAACGGTGTGTGGCGGAGGGCACTTTACGTGCCACTGTCATTACCTCCCTTTCCTGTTCCAGTCGCGTATGGTTCGCGGGAAGAACGACTCTCTGAAAGCCTCTGTGCGCGCTCTAATCTCTCTAATTTACCTAAGGATACGCAGCATTCGTGAACAGCTATTATTTCGAACAATACACCAAACAAATCACCACGTACTTGTCAATCTGTACAAATGACAAGTGAAAAATGAACCATCTACTGAACATTGTTCTCACATCAATATGAAAATCTTCTATTTGTCATTTGCTGTGAGTGACAAACACATTCCGAAATTACGTGAAATTATAGTACCGGCCGGCGTCTCCCACGTATGTTACACTTTCTCACTGTAATAATTTCTGTCTAGAGTTTACTGCCAGCTGTGGCGGCCAACTTACATTATATCCCGATAAATTCATGTGCAGTTTCTCGATTGTTCGGAATGTTTACACCTCCTTCCTTAGAGGGACGTAGAGTTACGCACAATTAGAAAGTTGACTTTAAATGCAAATGTAATATAAAATTAGTTTATATTTCGCTACACGTACAAGTGGCTCCAGAATACAGGTAAACTATCATTAATGTCAAATTTACAATTGGTGTCCAGTATTTTTATTGTCAACTGTTTTCGCTTTTTTTAATTTTTAGCTACTGCAACCAATTTCGTTACTGCACTCATACTTCCTGCATGAAAAATGATTCTCTTTGTGTAATTAAATATCTGTATAGTGAAGTATACTTCTTAGGTTTTCATAGTGTTTTTAGTAAGTATGTACAGTCGTGGGCAAAACGAGCGAGACCCCTCGCCTTTTCTTTATGCTGATCCGCACAGCTTTAAAGTCCAGCATAACAGGCAAGGCAACGAAGTGCTACCAACATACTATGCACACGCGTGAAATTGAAAAACTATCAGAAATTTGTCAGACTGTTTTCAATCATGTGTAAGACTATATTAATGGTGATTAGTGTGTTAACCACAACACGTAAATATAAGATATAAATGAAAGAAGAAACACTAATTAGTATGAACTGTACTAATAAAAATGAATTTCAGCTTATCGAGATAACACAACTGTTCTAGTAAGACTAAGTACCCAAGATCGTTACGAATTAGCAAAATATTATACGCATTCGGCCGCGAAACGGTTTGTGTCAGACCAGTCATAGTGGATTATCGTTGCTGACCTACCATGAAAGTGTGCAAATTTAACAACGCATGGAGATTCATAACGAAATTCACTTAAAAATCATTCAGTGCCACACGTAGGTCAATTCAATTATTGGCAGAGGCGGAAAAAGAGAGGCAGTAACAAGTATGAAATCCTACAAGAGTTTCATATTGACATCCACAAGGCGCCAGTACAGAATAAATGTAGCGATAAAACGTATTGGGGGCGCGAGAATTTCTTAAAATTGCTTTACTAATAGTCTATCTGCCTCCATCGAGATCAGAACCGAAAACAAACCAGACCTCCCTTGCAGTAGCAAACACCTTTCACTACTCTAGCAGGAAAACCAGGCATACAGCACTCTATTATTACCCCAGACATGCATAAGCCGGCAATTTCGCAATGAAAATGGCAAAATGATCTCAAGTTTCTGTTGCATAGAGCTTTCTGGACTCTAAAACATCAATTATCTACCTTTATGTCACCGCTTATGTGACAATTATTCTGGATGTTTATCTAAATAACAAAATGCTGTTATTAGCGGGTAACGGCAACGGTTCCACACAACGCTGGTGACTACTTTGAAGGACAGTAACAAGTGCAAACATGTAACTCTTTTGTATCGGTTGTGAATAAATAGTTGCCACTATTTACGTTCCAACCCTCGTATAGTCTTACATATGATTGAAAACAGTCTGACAAATTGTGGATTGTTCGTCAATTTCACGCCTGTGCATAGTATGTTGGTAGCTCTTCGTCGCCTTGCCTATTATGCTGTATAGCAAACTTTAAAGCCGCGCGGATTAGCATAACGAAAAGGCGAGGGGACTCGCTTGGTCTGTCCACGACTGTACAAGTAAGAATATGTATACTTGACAAAATGAAAAACAGCAGCGAACACCTTAATGGTATATCGACAAAGCAAAAATTAAAAGAAATAAAATGAAATCAGAGTAAAATAAATGAAGTCATTCTCACCGTTACCATGCAAGTATTCCTCTAGTTGCTGCTAGATGCTGCTCGCATCCTTGATGCAAGGCAGCTTCGTAACTGTTCGGGTCTCAGTATTTTTTTCTGTTTCTCTAGCGGATATCATTTTTATACGTACTAACATAGTGTAGTAACGTTATTCACAGTTATAATCGCACATGGGGAAAAAAGGGGGGGGGTGTCATGGCATAGGTTGCAGTGAGGTTGGAAGATTTAGCAGTGCGTATAGTATTGCCGTCATTGTCGCCGTAGCAGTTGATGGAAGGCGGTCTGGAAATGGTCACGGAGTCAAAACCATTTATAGGTGGATAAATATTATGGTGTCACGACTGTGAACAGAGTTACTGAGAGTCGCTGTTGCTATGGCGTATGCCTAAGCAGGGTTTGTCTGGGAACATTTTGATGATTCTCTCTACTGGATCCCCTAAATCCTGCTTCCTATTACTACCGGGTGATCAAAAAGTCAGTATAAATTTGAAAACTTAATAAACCACGGAATAATGTAGATAGAGAGGCAAAAATTGACACACCTGCTTGGAATGACATGGTGTTTTATTAGAACCACCCCATATTGCTAGACGCGTGAGAGATCTCTTGCGCTCGTCGTTTGGTGATGATCGTGTGCTCAGCCGGCACTTTCGTCATGCTTGGCCTCCCAGGTCCCCAGACCTCAGTCCGTGCGATTATTGGCTTTGGGGTTACCTGAAGTCGCAAGTGTATCGTGATCGACCGACATCTCTAGGGATGCTGAAAGACAACATCCGACGCCAATGCCTCGCCATAACGCCGGACATGCTTTACAGTGCTGTTCACAACATTATTCCTCGACTACAGCTATTGTTGAGGAATGATGGTGGAATATTGAGCATTTCCTGTAAAGAACATCATCTTTGCTTTGTCTTACTTTGTTATGCTAATTATTGTTGAGGAATGATGGTGGAATATTGTGCATTTCCTGTAAAGAACATCATCTTTGCTTTGTCTTACTTTGTTATGCTAATTATTGCTATTCTGATCAGATGAAGCGCCATCTGTCTGACATTTTTTGAACTTTTGTATGTTTTTGGTTCTAATAAAACCCCATGTCATTCCAATCATGTGTGTCAATTTGTACCTCTCTATCTACATTATTCCGTTATTTATTCAGTTTTCAAATTTATACTGACTTTTTGATCACCCGGTATTACTAGCAGTTGAGTTCCACATCAATTAGGATTTAAGTACAGCTGATGAAAGAAGATTCATCTTTGGGTGGCCTCCAGGTAATTCTCGGCAGCAGTTTATGTAGTGTCTAAGCGCACATTATTTCTACAGACTGTGTACTGGGATAAAACACATGGGGAGTGGGAGGGGGAGGTGTTGGTGTCATGGCATAGGTTGCAATGAGGATGAGGTTGGAAGATTTAGCAGTGCGTATGGTATTGCCGTCATTGTCGCCGCAGTTGATGGAAGCTGTCTGCCACGAATAACTTACAAAGTGGCTGTGTGCCATTGCAGCGTTCACCATAGGTCCCATGTGCAGTGGGAGGATTTATCGAGTACTTACACTACTCCGAAAGACAGAAAAGTGATTTCTGTTCAGCACAGAAGATTTGCTAGGAATTTAATAGAGGCACAGATCTTTTTGTTCCAGTCAAGCTGTGTGGAGTGCAGAACTAAAAACTTCAACAGCCAAGATCGCTAGCTACAATTTTATTTTTGATGACCGATTGCGGAAAATTTAAGTTCACATGATCGGATTTTATGCAAATACACCTCAGTACATGTTCATCATATGTACAACTTTTCCTGTCGAGTCGTAACACGTCATTCCTGTAACAAGAAGCAACTGATACATCTGTATGTCAATAATGAAGGAACATTTATATTAAAAGTCTTGCGTATTGCACCGGCTGCACAAGCTCACATTTACAGAACTGATGAAAAGAGACACTACGTGGACTTAACGCAACTAATTTTGCCCATTCCTCATAAAAATTGTGTCACCTTATTAATTAAAGTTTTTAGCACGAGACTATTTTCTTGTGACATAATGAGTCGCTGGACTATGCGATGACCGTTGCTTACTGTTGCAGTAATAAAAAGCGATATTGGCAACAATGACAGCTGCGCGTCACTAATAAAATATTTAACAACGGACTCCCATGCGTAAAACAGCTTCAAACATCTGGTTACTTTACAAAGGAGTTAATGTGTGGAACTCTCGACGTTAAGCGTATAAGCGAGAAATAAGTTTAGAAAAGTTTTAAAATCACTCTTAATGTTTGTTGGTAGATTCTAAGTGGCCTCATTATTAAACAAAGGGTTCAAATGGCTCTGAGCACTATGGGACTTAACATCTATGGTCATAAGTCCCCTAGAACTTAGAACTACTTAAACCTAACTAACCTAAGGACAGCACACAACACCCAGCCATCACGAGGCAGAGAAAATCCCTGACCCCGCCGGGAATCGAACGCGGGAACCCGGGCGCGGGAAGCGAGAACGCTACCGCACGACCACGAGCTGCGGGCATTATTAAACACTGGACGAGTATAGTCTGGGTGATATGAGCTCCGTTTCAAGCAGAAGGTACTTTTTCACGCACCTCAGTGTTTATGACTTCATACCTCCTGAACCGTCCGCAGCTCGTTGTCTTGCGGTAGCGTTCTCGCTTCCCGCGCACGGGGTCCCGGGTTAGATTCCCGGCGGCGTCAGGGATTTTCCCTGCCTCGAGATGACTGGGTGTTGTTGTGTCGTCTTCATCATCATCATCATTCATCCTCATTACGATCGGAGGAAGGCAATGACAAACCACCTCCGCTAGGGCCTTGCCCAGTACGGCGGTGCGGTTCTCCCGCATCCTCCGCTACGCTCCTCGGAGTGTGGGACCTCACCATCACCATCATCATCTCCTGAGCTATGTGTCGTGCAGTGATACAATGTTGCACATATATTCAGTCGAATATGCGGATATTTTCTGCAAAGTGTGTTCCAGATATAGTTAGATGCAAAGGAGTAATAAATTAAAACATTCGTGATCCTGAAATTCTACTGCATAAATAGCGAAAATGTAGTAAACGATAAACTTTTTCCTTTCATGATTTTGTGTGTATGGTGGGGGGGGGGGGGGGGTCACAGAAAAAGAGTTTCTTAACGCTCAGAAATTATGTGCAAAGTTTATTACAAGTTAATAACTGCTCTCTTTCACAAACACTGGACGAATATAATCTGGGTATTGGCACACCACCAGTTACGTTTCCACAAGACGTATACGCATTTTCTAACTGCAATGCTAGTTTTACTGTGCTAAATCCTTAACACAAGATTATACCTCTTAATGAATAGATTGTAGTCCTAACAGTATTTTGAATTTTTAAAACGGTCAGCAACTATATGAAATACTAACAAGGGGAGGCCGCCAATTGTGAAATTCAGATTCGATTCATATTGCGCATAATAAAAGCTCATAGCCAGAGGTGTAATGTGGCAAAGCACCAAGATGCACTTCTCAGCCGTTGTCGACAAAATCGACAGTTAAAAGAAACCGTTGCGGTGAAATACTCTCTACGATTTCTAGTTTCCTACAGCGACGTGGCGCAGCGGTAAGCGCTCGGGTTCGTAATCCGAAGGTCGCCGGATCGAATCTCGCGCAATGCAACTTTTTTTTTAGTATTTGTTATTTGTAATTTATATATATAAATTCACGGCAATCAGTTGCAACAATTATGCATATAATAAGTTGTTGAAAGTCGTTTGCCGTGGAAAAACTGGCGACTTCGAACATGATTATGTTTTCTGCAAACAAAGTTGTATTTCACAAATGTTATTAATTGTCTTCTTAATGTTTACACGTGTAGTTAACGGAAGACGTAGAAACGATATTCCGAAACGAATACGTATAGTCTAAGTCAACGTTCGAATTAGAGACCCCATGATATATATATATATATATATATATATATATATATATATATATATATATTTGAATTACAAAAAAGAAATACTAAAAAATAAAAAATGCATGGCGCGAGATTCGATCCGGCGACCTTAGATTTACGAACCCAAGCACTTACCGCTGCGCCACGACGCTATAGGAAGCTATACATCGTAGAGAGTATTTCACCGCAACGGTTTCTTTTAACTGTCGATTTTCTCGACAACGGCTGAGAAGTGCATCTTGGTGCTTTGCCACTTTACACCTCTGGCCATGAGCTTTTATTATGCGCAGTATGAATCGAATCTGAATTTCACAATTGGCGGCCTCCCCTTGTGAGTTTCTTTTGGCCCCTGGAAGATGTTACACAGGAAACCTGCAACTGCGAGTACCATGCAGCATGGGCCATGAGCCAAGAACCGGAAGTAGAGAAGGGAGATAGGTATTTTACATGCCGTCGACAATGTAGTCATTAAAGATGGATCATGAACCAGAGTAGTCGCTTAGTAAGATGTAGGTACAGGTAGTCCACTATACTTACATGTGCTGGCGAAACCCACTCTCTCATCAACACAGTCGGGGAGTTGTTCTGCACTAGCACCAGTGGGTCTACGACGCGTCATCTCCCACACACCATTCTGCACATTGCAAGTAAAAAGGTACATTAACAGCATTCTGCACCCTACGGCCAAGAAATTTCCATTAACACCACAACAAAGTGAAAAATAAGCTTTCAACAGGGTCAGTCCTGATTAATGATAGCCCATGTTACGTCACTGCCCGCCTGGCATCGCCATGCCGGATCATCTCCTGCATAGTGCGAAAGAAACAGACTCCTATGGTACAGGTGACTGGGAGACGTCGAAGGGATGGTTCAGTGGAGCTGAGTTGAAAGTGTGTTCTTGATCTGGCCGGAATGAGGCCTTTCCTAGCGGTGTGTGAGACTTGTGTGTTAATGTAGGAGGGCTGATCAATAAAGCGTGAGACTGATTCTTTCCTATAGCTTCCGTCATAGTTTCCTATCAGTACATGAATATTTGAAAAGAGTGGGTTTTTATGTGTAATTTCGACAGCTGGCAGCACTCTCGTATTTCTAGGTTGATAGTAATGCTTTGTGTTGCAGACGCTCTTTGCATTTCGCATATCAGAAAATGCAGGTGACGCAACAGGAGCAGTACGGTGAAATAATTTCATTTAAGTCGCACAGCCACTGAAACTTACGAAAATCTGCAGTAAGCGTACGATGAAGATGTGCTGCTTCGTGCATCAGTGATTAGGTTGCTCAAGGTTTGCAAAGAAGGCCGACTTGTCTCCGTTAAGCAAGTTGGAGCTGATGTTTCGGCTTCTCCTGTGTTTGAAGTCAAAATGAACACTGCTGCTGAGATTGTTCTTCGGATAACATTACGTAACTTCAGTGAAGCGCTGAGAATTTCATATGGCAGCATCTTTACGATTATGCATGATAATGTTCGTATGATCCGTGTTTGTGCCAGTTGGGAGCCACATCTGTTGACTCTGGAACAGAAGGCTGTGCGAATGGAGACAAGCTGTGAGTTGCTGCGTCTCTTTGCTGATGAAGGGGATTCGTTTCTGGGATCGATTATCACTGGTAATGAGTCAGGGCTGCATCATTGCGATCCCGAGTAGAGATGGCCAAAACTGTTCTTTTCAGAGATTGGATCAGAACTGTTCACTCCCTGAAATGAATTAGCTCTTTTTCATGACTCAGCACTCATTTACAATAGAAAATAAATGGAAGGCACATTGCCCTTTAAACTTGGTTTATTCCAGTACTATACCTGTATTTTGATCTTATTTGATCCTATTTTGAATTAACACAGATAATGAGTAAGAATTTTGTATTGTTTATTGAAATTTCCACGATATGACAAAGTTTTTGATTATTGATTTATTTTGCACTATCGTGGTTTTTTGGGTGATCGGAAAATGTTGTAACTTGAGATTTACGTTAACAATATATTTGGCTATAATGTATTAAAATTTCATTAACCTCACACAAATACATCGCAAGCCATATCTTTTTAAAGTGAATGTTTCCTTCCGAAGACGCCTAAAATCGCAAAATCCGTACCAGAATAAGAAAAAAATATATAAATTTGACTGTAAAACGAAAGTGTTGCATATAGCCTTACGCAGAATAAAACAAGGAAAATATTGGTGTATCACATTTTGCGATACGTTTATCGCTTCGCTCCTAATTAAAACGTAAATTCGAGTGTCCCTAATAAAAATCCTATAGTAAGAGGAGTCGTCAGGAACCTAATCTGATCAGTTTAAACAAATAAAAATAAAATAAAAACAATTGATGTATACATAACATAATAATGTAATATACATAGCGGTATTACTACGAAGAACAATATCCAGTAGGGACGAACTCCGATGCAGAGGCGCTGAGTCGAGCAGGTCGAGCCGCGAGCTGTATTACTGCGTGAGCTGAGACCGCAGAGACCACAGTGACACCTGAGTCGCTTTGCTCAACGCTCTGGCTAGAGCCGAGACAGTGGGGTGAGCGTTGAGCGGGCGAGTTCCGAGGGTGGGGGGAGCGGTGAACTCACCCGCTCCGAGACAAATCGTCCGTTCCCTTGCGAGCAGGTTGTTGCAAGTAGTTCCTATGTTATCCGCTAGGTGGCTCTCTGTCCTGTTGCTCGCATCAACTGCCCAGAGGGCAGGACGTGCAACTGAAACGATCGCCGACAGAGTGCGATGCGAAGTTAAGCTGCGGCAGACACTGCGCGCGGCAGACGACGCACAGAGACGGCACGGCATATGTGAAACACAAAATCCAATGGGGCACTGCACAATGCAGGCAGCCAAGGTAGAAGCAGGGCAGAGGCCGGCGCTGGCTGTGTTGTGTGGCGTGCACTGTGCTCTGACCAGCAGAGGCGCTGCGGATATGCTCCGTCTCTCTCTCTCTCTCTCTCTCTCTCTCTCTGCCGTGGGAAACGTTTGGAGCTACCGTTCAAGAGTGGATCCCCCATCTCTAATCCTGAGGGGAAACAATCGAGCCAGTAGAGTATGGAAATCGCCAGGTTCTCCAACACCAAAAAAAGTCGAAAGTAGTACCATCTGCAGAGAAAGCGATGACGATCACATTTTTTGACTGTCAGAGGACGATTTTACCAGTATGCAGTTCTCTGCAGCGATGCTTGAAATGACGTCAAGGGCGACGCCGGTGCGCTGTGGATGGTTGTAAACAAGTGATTTGGAGTGATGAAGCGCGCCATAGCCTTGGCAATGCTGTGACACGGTTTGGGTCTGGCGAACGCCTGGAGGACGTCACCTGCCATCACCTGTAGCGCCAACAGTGAAGTAGAGGGAAGGTCGTGCTGCGGCATGGGAGCGTTTACCGTGGTGATAGTGTGGTCCTGTTGCTACGCCAAGGAAATGTGGAACGCTGAAGGATGCAGAATTGTGTACTGCATGTAGTAGAGGCACAGTTAGGAGACGATGACTGTTTGTATTAGAATGTCAATGCACCCTGTCATGAAGCAGTAAATGTGAGACATTGGCTTGTGGGAAACGACATTGGTGGAATGGACTGGCGTCCCCAGAGTCCCGATATGGACCGTATGGGGCAGCTAGGGGATGATTTCTAATGTCGACTTCGCTCCAGACTACAACGTCCCTGGTTTAGACCTTTGAGGGGCAGAAACGGGCTGTCACGGCTCTGTAACATTTAGACACCGCACTAACAGTGACGTCAGCAGAGTTCCGGTCGTAGGCACGGCTGTAATCACTATTTTATTTCGATGGAAGATGCGGCGCTAAGATGCTGAGCGATTAGAAAAAAATAACTCGCTCACTCACTCACTCACTGGTCATGCCTGACTCTAGAGTCCATTACCGCAGCAACGTATTTTCGCCATCTGTCCCTGTCTTGGGCTATTTCCTTCCATTCACCTTCAATACCTATGCTCCTGAAATCAGCCTTCACATTGTCCTCCCAACTACGCCTCGGTCTCCCCACAGGCCGTTTTCCCTCTAGGTGCCCTACCAGTACTCTGCGCGCTGCCCTGCCCTCATCCAATCGAGCTACGTCACCCGCCCATCGCAGCCTACGTGATTTAATAATATTGATTACGTCAAGACTTGAATAGAGTTCGTGAACCTCTTCGTTCTGCAGTTTTCGCCATTTCCGCTAATGTCATCCCTTTTTGCTCCGAAAATTTTCCTGAAAATTTTGTTTCCAAATACTCGAAACGGCTTTTCATTTTGCACAGTGAGAGACTGGGCATGGGTCCCTTTGAAGTAAAATATTCCGGAGGTAAACTAGGTCCCCATTCGGATCTCCGGGAGGAACCTACTTCGAAGAGATTCAGGCCGAAAGGAGCTTTCAGGTTGGGAACATGGAGCGTTGAACAGGCCACGAACGTTCCAGACCTTATTAGACGAATTAGATAGATACGATGTAGACATTACAGCTATTCAAGAAACTCGGTGGCAGGGGGAGGGTAACATAGAGAGGGGTAACTATACATTTTTCTATGGAGATGCAGAAGCTCACACATTCGGAACAGGTTTCGCAGTACAGAGAAAAGTGCTTCACGCAATCAGAGATATAAGGTTCATTAGTGACCGACTATCAGTTATAGTGTTGTTTGGCCGGTGAAATAGACTAATAGTAATTAATGTACACGCACCAACCAAGGACACCGAAGAGGTTGTGAAAGACGGCTTTTATGAACAACTAGATCAACTGTGGGACGAGTTCTCCTCGTACGATACAAAATTAATCATAGGTGATTTTAATGCAAAGATAGGGAAGGAGGAAGCATTCCGGCCCACAACTGGGAAAGAAAGTTTGCATAACATTTCGAATGATAATGGCACAAGGGTGGTTCATTTTGCTGTTTCAAAAGACATGATTGTTGAGAGCACATATTTCAAAAGGAAGGACATTCATAAAGCAACTTGGGTCTCTCCAGATGGACACACCCGAAACCAAATTGATCATGTTCTTGTAGATCGGAGATGGCACACTAGTATAGAAAATGTTAGGACTTTCAGTGGAGCAGACTGCGATTCTGATCATTTTCTTGTAGTTTCCAAAGTTCACCAACGGCTATCTACAGCAACATCAAGGTGTCACAATGCAGAACTTGTTAGGTTCGACACTGATAAGCTAAATGATAAAAACTTTGGAAGAAGGTACATGACAGAAATTTCAAATAGGTGTTATGCTCTCGGGACACACGAAGATCAAGACGAGGATGTAAATAAACAGTGGATCACTGTGAGGAATAATATCAAAGAGGCAGCGAAGGTCACAATAGGTAGAATTAAGAAGAACAGGAGGAAACCGTGGTTTGATGAGGAATGCAAGAAATTGGTAGAGGAAAGGAGAAAAGCGCGATTAGATTGGGATAGAATGGGAGACAGAAAACGAGAGGAGTTCTTGAACATGAGAAGGGAAGTTGGTGGTAGGCAACGGGCAAAGAAGAGGGATTATTTGAACAATCAAATTAAAAAAATGGAAACAAACAGTAAAACAAAAAACATTAGGTAACTTTACCTAGACATAAATGGGTATAGGAAGGGGTTCAAGGCTAGGACAAATGCACTTCGAGGGGATGCTGGGGGAATACTGACAGACCCCAGTGCTATATTAAGTAAATGGAGCGCGAATTTTGAGCATCTATTAAATGTACACCAGGAAGGAGGAAATGAGCAGGCATACGAAATACATACAGCAGAGCCCCAGATACCTGAGCCAAGGTTAAAGGAAGTAAGAGATGCAATCAACAAATTGAAAGACCATAAAGCACCAGGATCAGATTACATAACTGCAGAATTAGTTAAAAATGGGGGACAGAAATTGGTGGAAGTAGTTCACAAAGTGATAACTAAAGTATGGAACTCAGAGATAATACCTGAAGAGTGGCAGGAGTCGATTCTGATCCCAATTTTTAAGAAGGGCGACAAAATGGATTGCAGTAATTTTAGAGGGCTATCGCTATTACCAGTATGTTCCAAAATTTTCTCGAATATTCTGCTAAGCAGGCTTGCACCATATGCAGATGAAATGTGGGGGATTACCAAGCTGGCTTTCGGAGTAACAGATCAACCAGAGACCAAATATTCACCCTGCGTCAAATTTTCGAAAAGAAATGGGAATACAATAAACCAGAAAAAAATAGCAAACAGTATTTTAAAAACATGTATTTAAATGATACTGAGATCGAAAAGGTCGAAAATACTAAGAATGCAGTATCAGGAGCATGAAGCTATCTATTGTGTATTGTTTTTCTCTCTGCTTTTCAGTTATTTGACTGCTAAGTTTCGGCTCTCTTTTTTTGTTATGTTTGTTATATTCTCTGTAGCCGCTTTTATTTCATCTTGTTGTCTCTGTTGAGCTGTACCACGGGAAGCAAGGAGAGGAGGTTGGCGAAAAGTTACTTAAGTTTCCATGTGCTATGGTATAAGCTCTCTTCTGTGTAATCAACGTAGCCTCAATGCCGCTGGAGAAGAAGTCCGCTACGTTCACTATAAGGTTGCTATGTGCTGCCTGTCTCTATGCTAGAGGCTGTCTGCGGCTCTGCCTCGGTAACTCACTGGAACTCCACGGCGTACAGACTCGAACTAACTGAAGTGACTGGAACGAACTAACTGACTAAATTGACCCTCCGGTCCGCAGAGGCGATCCTAAATACTAGCGGCTGAGAGGGCGTTGGCGGCTCGACTCCAGCCAGTCTTGACGCCGGCCTGTATCGATACTCTCATAACCTCTATGTCACATGGTGTCCTGGCGTCAGTGTACGCCAGCACAACGTCCGTGTATTGTGATAATAGAAACATATAACTGTTTTAAAAGAAAATTTAATTTCTAACACTATTTATCAAAAAGTTCCCTGCTTCTGCGAGCAACAGTTAATATCTGTCGTTGCATTTACGAGCTAGTCGGCAATTGTCATTATAATTACTGGGTTTCACGCAATTCTCGTTTAAGTTGTGAGAAACTAATGTGTTGACAATTACGAAAGTGCATTTTAATCTGAGTGACCGAAAAATATTAACAAAATATTTTGAAAACTAATTTTGATTTCAGTACACCTTCTTCTACAGCACTGCTTACGTGTGTTTCATAATGAATACGCGCAGCCTGCGGAGCTTAAAATTACAGGGACAAATTCATTTAAAGAAATTAATAATAGAATAATGTGCCATTCTTGTGCTGTTCTCCTTAGAGGAAACCTGAGAGACACTCAGCTAAGAAACAACCGGCGCTATTAATTCGCACGCACGTACGACAACGAAGGAGGCGGCACACAGCGAAACGTGGATACATCCTATTGTTCACTAACAGCTGCCCGAATACTTTTGACCAGATAGTGTACATACGGCGTACTTCTTAGAGCTCGGTAAGGCTGCAGAAAAGAATTCGCTGGTGAACATTTTAAAGGGACCATCCTGGCAATTGCGTGAACCACGAAAAAGACCATTTTTGCTGGGCGGGCGGGTATTGGAAAACCATTCCACCAGAGTATGAGTCCAATACCACAAACTCAGGAATAAAAATCCCCATCTACACTACTGGCCATTAAAACTGCTACACCAAGAAGAAATGCAGATGATAAATGGGTATTCATTGAACAAATATATTATACTAGAACTGACATGTGATTACATTTTCACGCAGTTTGGGTGCACAGATCCTGAGAAATCAGTACCCAGAACAACCACCTCAGGCTGTAATAACGGCCATGATATGCATGGGCATTGAGTCAAACATAGTTTTGGTGGCGTGTACAGGTACAGCTGCCCATGCAGCTTCAACACGATACCACAGTTCATCGAGAGTAGTGACTGGCGTATTGTGACGAGCCAGCTGCTCGGCCACCATTGACCAGACGTTTTCAGATGGTGAGAGATCTGGAGAATGTGCTGGCCAGGGCAGCAGTCGAACATTTTCTGTATTGAGAAAGGCCCGTACAGGACCTGCAACATGCGGTCGTGCACTATCCTGCTGAAATGTAGGATTTCGCAGGGATCGAATGAAGGGTAGAGACACGGGTCGTAACACATCTGAAACGTAACGTCCACTGTTCAAAGTGCCGTCAATGCGAAACAATAGGTGACCGAGACGTGTAACCAATGGTACCCTATACCACCACGCCGGGCGATGACGAATACACGCTTCCAATGTGCGTTCACCGCGATGTCGCCAATCACAGATGCGACCATTACGATGCTGTAAACGGAACCTGGATTCATCCGAAAAAATGACGTTTTGCCATTCGTGCACCCAGGTTCGTCGTTGAGTACACACACCATCGCAGGCGCTCCTGTCTGTGATGCAGCGTCAAGGGTAACCACAGCCACTGTCTCCGAGCTGATAGTCCATGCTGCTGCAAACGTCGTCGAACTGTTCGTGCAGATGGTTGTTGTCTTGCAAACGTCCCCATCTGTTGACTCAGGGATCGAGACGTGGCTGCACGATCCGTTACAGCCATGCGGATAAGATGCCTGTCATCTCGGCTGCTAGTGATACGAGGCCGTTGGGATCCAGCACGGAGTTCCGTATTACCGTCCTGAACCCAACAATTCCTATTCTTCTAACAGTCATTGAATCTCGACCAACGCGAGCAGCAATGTCGAAATACGATAAACCGCAATCGCGGTTGGCTACAATCCGACCTTTATCAAAGACGTAAGCGCAATGGTACGCATTTCTCCTCCTTACACGAGGCATCACAACAACGTTTCACGAGGCAACGCCGGTCAACTGCTGTTTGTGTATGACAAGTCGGTTGGAAACTTTCCTCATATTGTAAAAGGTCCGAGCAGATGTAATTTCGATGTATTGCTCATGCGCTGCCTGCGATATGCAAGTTATAAGAGAATCGCTGATCAGAGAGCAGTGTTGACTGCAGTAGGAACTGTGTAGCTGTAGCATTAAGTTGTTGCTAGTGGCTAGTCTGCAGTCTGCTCTGGTCTGGTGTATCGTGTTGGCTGGGCCGGTCGCGGTGCAGCGATGTCGGAGCCTGAGTATTATTGTATAAGGTAAAAAGCAGCCTCGCGCATATGTAGTAATGTTATCTCAAGTCCCATGTAAATGTTTTAAAAATGTCCTAATAATAATCTTTCTCATATAAAGTAATTTTTAACAAACATTCATTTCAATTTAAAGAATTTACTAATTTCTCCAATCCATGATCATCCCGATTATTACAAAAGACAAATCAGTTGTTTCCTTTGATAAATGACAAATATATCGGCCAGCATTGCACAGGGCTGTGCCAGAAAAAATTATTGTAAGAGCAGATATATATGCGTTATCTGGCGACTTCATTGAGGTAAGAATTTTTCTCTTTTATTCAGAATGATCTTTCAGGGCCATGACGCAGCACTGCTGACGTCCAAAATTTAGCAGGTTAAATTCATAGTCAATTATTGAAAAGTTATAAGTGAGCGACAATTTAATTGAGAGGTTAGTTACATTGTATTATTACCAGGTTACTGAAATTATTTTGTTGAGACGATACATTGAATGTGAACGACATAATTATACTTTTTTTACTGTTGAAAAGTTTAGGATTTTTTCTGTTTTGAGGTTACACTAAACGTGAATATTATTTATGTTAATATTTTCTGTGGGGAGGTTAAATGCGAAAGAAATTATTTTTGTGTGGAGGTTAGAATGTCAGCACGTTGTAGGTGTCGCCACGGGCGCCAACGTTGTGTGAATGCTCTGAAAAGATAATCATTTGCATATCACAGCATCTTCTTCCTGTCGGTTAAATTTCGCGTCTGTATCACGTCATCTTCGTGGTGCAGCAATTTTAATGGCCAATAGTGTATATACAGACTCCCAAAGTCATAGCATGGTGCATATCTTGTACTTCTTTTAGTCATTTCTTTTCCTGTTGCACTCGCAAATAGTGCGAAGGAGAAACGACTGTCTGTATGCCTCTGTACAAGCCCTAATGTCTCTTGTCTTCGTGATCCTTACGACGTAGTACTGCATCAGTACGTCTTACGTGTTTGTTTGGGCGTGGTTTAAGGGAAGGATGAGAATGGAGTGTATGCTGTACCGGTAAGTGTCCGGCGTCAGGCAATGAGTAAAAGATCGACTTGTCTACGTTACCAGAATGAGATTTTCACTCTGCAGCGGAGTGTGCGCTGATATGAAACTTCCTGGCAGATTAAAATTGTGTGCCCGACCGAGACTCGAACTCGGGACCTTTGCCTTTCGCGGGCAAGTGGTCTACCAACTGAGCTACCGAAGCACGACTCACGCACGGTACTCACAGCTGTACTTCTGCCAGTATCTCGTCTCCTACCTACCAAACTTTACAGAAGCTCTCCTGCGAACCTTGCAAAACCAGCACTCCTGAAAGAAAGAACTGTGTGCCGGACCGAGACTCGAACTCGGGACCTTTGCCTTTCGCGGGCAAGTGCTCTACCAACTCTACCAACTTGCCCAACTTGCCCGCGAAAGGTCCCGAGTTCGAGTCTCGGTCGGGCACACAGTTTTAATCTGCCAGGAAGTTTCTTGTCTACGTTAGATTAACACATCATTGCAAATGACTTTTGACCATCGGAAAGTACACAGAGGACGGAGCAGGCGGCGCGACATCGTTTGGGAAGGCGCGCCTGCAAGACGCGGCTTGTTTGGGCGGCCGTTGGCCCAGTGTGTCGGCAGACAGGGTCGCGCGCCGCAGCCGCGGCCGTTGGCACAGTGGCTGCGAGGTCGCCGGAACCGGCCCTGGAGGACGCAGCCCGTCTCCCCCCCCCCCCCCCACTCCCTGCCTTCCCTACCCCTCCCGACTCCTCTCTCTCTGTCTCTCTCTCTCTCTCTCTCTCTCCCCCCATGACTGTGGCATGTGTACACACACACACACACACACACACACACACACACACACACACAAGTTCTAGAGTCAGCGACCGGTTCGCAGCTTACCCCTGCTCTGACTCCTTTAGCCAGCTTGCCGGATTAAATTCACACACTTTTTTACTCACATGTGACTGTTAGTGTTTCCAATACTACTTCTTTAGGGCACCTCGTTGTGGGAGAGGTAAAAGTCCTCGTGCTGTATTCTTCGAAGCAGTGTCGACCAATGAAATTATCCCTAAACCGACTACAGTGTGTAGAACTTGACGAAGATGACAAGTATTGAAATATCCTGGCAGATTAAAACTGTGTGCCGGACCGAGACTCGAACTCGGGACCTTTGCCTTTCGCGGGCAAGTGACCGGGAGAGCACCTGCTCGCGAAAGGCAAAGGTCCCGAGTTCGAGTCTCGGTGCGGCACACAGTTTTAATCTGCCAGGAAGTTTCATATCAGTGCACACTCCGCTGCAGAGTGAAAATCTCATTCTAGATGACAGGTATTGCTTGCTTATTATTAAAGTTCAGTTTCAACCGGAGGTCCAGACGGGGTTTTAACTATCGCAAGGCAGCAAAACTTGGCAGATGTACTAACACGTTAATGCGGAACCGATTTACGCTTGAAAACAAATTAGCTCCAGACGTGGCCACCAGGTGCAAATCTAGCGCTGTACACTCTCTGTAGTACGGTATGACGTCCACGCTCTCGTGTGACAAACCGTAACGTGAGTGAACAGTATGGCTATCGAGAGGAAAGACCGTGCTCTGTTGATAAACCGGTTTATTTGAGCGGCACCGATGACCGTGCTGCACTGAGAGAGGATCGCCGTCTAAAAGGTCTGAGGAGAGGCCTGAAGTCATTAAACAGTTTAAAGAAGATGATAACGAAATTCGAAAACACGGGTGAGATTGGAGTGGCTACTGGAAATAGGAAGGCGTCGTTTCCCAGTGGAAGTCATTGACGAGGTTGCTTAAATTTTTTGGACAACATAGAATGGAGATAAACAGCGATTAATCTACCTATAATCAGACTTTCAAAATGACAGCCACAATCGCATTATTTATTTTGCCGTCTACCGGTTTCAACCCGCGATGGGGTCATCTTCAGGGCAATTTATACTGTAAAGTTATAATACTACTAAGTAATCATGTACGTAATTCACAAGCAATTAGACAAAGTTACATAAATAAACAGATTTTTATAGCCATTTGGTCGCTCGCTGGAGTCGTCACCCTGCCTGTGCACGGTTGGTAACTATGAGCTTAAATAACGGCCAACAACACGTGCAAGAACTGATACGGTACGCCGTTACCATAACAACGAACGCCGCGCAAAGAAGGTATCACGGCAGACGACTTAGACGAAGCGGCTACCATGACGACAGCGTCCCAACCACACAGGCTGGGGGCGCTTGATATACAGAGTGATTCAAAAAGAATACCACAATTTTAGGAATTTACAACTCTGCAACGACAAAAGGCAGAGCTAAGCACTATCTGTCGGCGAATTAAGGGAGCTACAAAGTTTCATTCAGTTGTACATTTGTTCGCTTGAGGCGCTGTTGACTAGGCGTCAGCGTCAGTTGATGCTAAGATGGCGACCGCTCAACAGAAAGCTTTTTGTGTTATTGAGTACGGCAGAAGTGAACCGTCACAATGTCTGTATATGGGGCACTGAGAATCCGCGGGAAACAATTCAGTATGAACGTGACTCGCCTAAGGTGAACGTTTTCTGTGCCATTTCAGCCAATAAAGTTTTTGGTTCCTTTTTCTTCGAAGGTGCTACTGTAACTGGACTACAGTATCTGGAGATGTTAGAGAATTGGCTGTTCTCTCAGCTCGAACAAGAAGCACAACAATTCCCATTTCAGCAGGATGGAGCGCCACCACATTGGCACTTATCTGTCCGTAACTACCTGAACGTCAACTACCCGAGGCGATGGATCGGCCGCCAGGCAGCCCGTGACAGAGCACTTCAGCACTGGCCTCTAAGAAGCCCTGATCTTACCCCCTGCGATTTTTTCTTATGGTGGTATGTTAAGGATATGGTGTTTCGGCCACCTCTCGCAGCCACCATTGATGATTTGAAACGAGAAATAACAGCAGCTATCCAAACTGTTACGCCTGATATGCTACAGAGAGTGTGGAACGAGTTGGAGTATTGGGTTGATATTGCTCGAGTGTCTGGAGGGGGCCATATTGAACATCTCTGAACTTGTTTTTGAGTGAAAAAAAAACCTTTTTAAATACTCTTTGTAATGATGTATAACAGAAGGTTATATTATGTTTCTTTCATTAGATACACATTTTTAAAGTTGTGGTATTCTTTTTGAATCACCCTGTATACTATCGCCGATGGCAACGGCGTCCCTACCACAAAAGGTAGAGGGCTCTGCTCTATCCACAAATGATGTGAAAAATGAATGGGACAACAGTTACCTGAATTTTAATTAATTTAAAATTTCTCGAGGTTTAATTAGTTATATTTATTATTTATTATATTTTATATTACAACGGGAACAAACTTTAAAATTTACGATTTCTTGCTTAAGCATGTAATTACCGTTGGTCACCGTGGAGGGCGTTACCGTCTGCCCACGTGTTGTTGGCCGTTATTTAAGCTCATGCAGAGCCAACCATGCACGCGTCTGCCCCCCACCCCTCTTATGGGTCCTCATCCTTTATCAGCTCCTTTCCCGGTTCCCCCCCCCCCTTCGCTTTTACTCTCCTTTCCCCCCTTTTTTTGTTTTCCCATCTTCTGTCCAGTTTCCCCCCACCTGCTCTCGACTGTGGTGTCACATTTGCCAACTTTTTAGTGCAGTGTTCCAGTGACTATTCAGTGTTGTTTGTCTTTCTCGTGTTGCGAACAGAAACCATGCTGTCGCTAGGTGTGAATTTTATGTCTTTTGCGAACAGAATCCAGACTGTCGCCGTGTTTTTTAATTGTCTATTGTTTTCCCTGTCTGCTTCGTATGTATTTTTATTAGCATCATCATCCCTCTGTTGTTTAAGTTCCACGATTTCTTTTCGCCTTGTTACTCTCTAAGTCTCCGATTTTATCGCCTGTTTTTTATTATTATTTGTGCTCCTGATCTTTGTCACACAATCTGTAGGCTGAAGAGCGGCATACTAAGCTGCTGCCAGCCCGCCCCCTTCGGGGGGAATTGAAATTCAATAAAGGAAAAAAAAAAACCATGCATAGTTAGCAACCGTCCACAGGCAGGGTGACGAGTCCAGCGAGCGACAAATGGGTATAAAAATGTGTTTATTTGTGTAACTTTGATTAATTGCTTGTAGATTACGTACATGATTACTTTCTAATATTATAACTTTACAGTATAAATTGCCCTGAAGATGGTTACATCGCGCGTTGAAACCGGTTGACGGCAAAATAAATAATGCGATTGTGACTGCCATTTTGAATAATTGACGAGGTTGCTGTTGCTGTGATTGACCATGCAGCACGGGCCACGGGTAATGTTAGTGCTCGGGCAGTGTCACACGAAAATTGTCCATCCCATGGCCAGCAGTAAGGAAAGTTTTGCGATCCGTTTTACACTGGAAACCGCACAAGATCCAGACGGTGCGCAACTGTAACCTCATAATATGCAGCAACATTCTGAATTTGCTCTTCGGTTTCTGGCACGGATCGAAATTGATGACAAGTGGCCGGAAGTATTATATGGACTGATGAGGCACGTTTTATACTACAGGGTGCAGTGAAGACGAGGAACTGCCGAATTTGAGGTTCTGTTAAACCGCGAGTTCTGCACGAAGAGCCACTGCACTCGCCGTATGTGACTGTGTGGTGTGGATTAACAAGCACCTTTGTTCTCGGTCTGTTCGTCTTTGAAGAGAATACACCAAGACGGCCTGTCACGTGTATCGTGACGTCTGTACGTTATCGCTACCTCCTTGTACAACATGTAATTCCTGCTTTGGAAGGGCGCAATTGTGTGGAAACCACTGTTTCCGTGCGAGATAGGGCAACACCTCATGTAGCTGCCTAACCCAACCTTCCACGATCGTGTTATCTCCTGAGGTTTTCCAGACGCATGACCTGCAAGATCACCTGATCTGAATCCCTGATACTTTTGGTTCTGGCGTTATCTAAAATTATGCATTTACCAGGGATCACGTTCGGTCTCTTATCTCATCTAGAGACCGGTATACTGGAACACGTTGCTGAGATTCCACCCGCTCTGCCTGATCAAGTAGTTTCATGGATTCAGCATCTCGTCGACGTCTCCGATGCCCTCACCGAAAAATTGTGTAAGCGGCGATTATTGACAAAATGAACATTTTGACTTCCTCCCTTGTTTAACCTTTTCTGCCCACGTCCCGTTCCTCATCAATTACATACGGAAATATTTCAATAGCTCCTTATTGTATTCACAGCGCCACATTCGCATCTGGTGGGAAAAATTGGAACTAATTTTTAACAGTGTATATTGGTTTCGCATTAACGCATTAGAATATCTACCAAGTTTCCCTACGATACGATAATTATGGCCCACACTGGACCGCTGTGAGTATTGCACGTTAGTTATAACCACCTGGTACTCACCGAGACAATGCAAGTGCTATGCCCGCTGAGCCGGTAATTCGCATACTTTCTTACTTCAGTAGACCTGTACGTCAGTGCCTTGCAACGTAGACCACACCTACTCGATAAGCAATTTCATGAATACGTTCTGTCCCAAGCGTAACTGCTGTGAATAGTCCCATCACCGACAGGAACCAGTCAAGCAAAAATGCGACGTCCATCATAAAAGATCGATGTCGCTATTTGTTAAGAAACACCCAGCAGAGAAACCTGACAGGAACATGTTCAGCTGTAGTGGAGGTCGTTGCACCGCGTCGGCTGATGTCTTCCAGTCCATGTGTAACGAGATGTCTCATCAAGTATGCAGCACACGGCATCGGTTAATGTGCAGCGTACTGACAGATGAACAGTGGTTTCTGGTAGCAGTTGTGGGATAGCGTAACTTGCCACAATGTTTACCAGGACGCGCTGAAAAGTAATGCCTCCGAATTTTTATGTGGAAACTCTTAGGGCTTTTTAAATAAAACGAACGTTATTAATATTCTACATCTTTGTTCTTCATATGCGTATATTTATTTCTCAGCATAAACACCCTGGCATAGACACATTTCTCCAAAGGGACCAGTTTGTTGATACCGCCACTGAAAAATGTTTGTTCGCGGAGCCACCTTCACCTCTATTTGCTCCTCTTCTTCACTGGAGACTAGAAATCTACTCTGTAGGAATCAGCATGGGTTTCGAAAAAGACGGTCATGTGAAACCCAGCTCGCGCTATTCGTCCACGAGACTCAGAGGGCCATAGACACGGGTTCACAGGTAGATGCCGTGTTTCTTGACTTCCGCAAGGCGTTCGATACAGTTCCCCACAGTCGTTTAATGAACAAAGTAAGAGCATATGGACTATCAGACCAATTGTGTGATTGGATTGAGGGGTTCCTAGATAACAGGACGCAGCATGTCATTCTCAATGGAGAGAAGTCTTCCGAAGTAAGAGTGATTTCAGGTGTGCCGCAGGGGAGTGTCATAGGACCGTTGCTATTCACAATATACATAAATGACCTGATGGAGGACATCGGAAGTTCACTGAGGCTTTTTGCAGATGATGCTGTGGTGTATCGAGAGGTTGTAACAATGGAAAATTGTACTGAAATGCAGGAGGATCTGCAGCGAATTGACGCATGGTGCAGGGAATGGCAATTGAATCTCAATGTAGACAAGTGTAATGTGCTGCGAATACACAGAAAGATAGATCCTTTATCATTTAGCTACAAAATAGCAGGTCAGAAACTGGAAGCAGTTAATGCCATAAATTATCTGGGAGTACGCATTAGGAGTGATTTAAAATGGAATGATCATATAAAGTTGATCGTCGGTAAAGCAGATGCCAGACTGAGATTCATTGGAAGAATCCTAACGAAATGCAATCCGAAAACAAAGGAAGTAGGTTACAATACGCTCGTTCGCCCACTGCTTGAATACTGCTCAGCAGTGTGGGATCCGTACCAGATAGGGTTGATAGAAGATATAGAGAAGATCCAACGGAGAGCAGCGCGCTTCGTTACAGGATCATTTAGTAATCGCGAAAGCGTTACGGAGATGATAGATAAACTCCAGTGGAACACTCTGCAGGAGAGACGCTCAGTAGCTCTGTACGGGCTATTGTCAAAGTTTCGAGAACATACCTTCACCGAAGAGTCAAGCACTATATTGCTCCCTCCTACGTATATCTCGCGAAGAGACCATGAGGATAAAATCAGAGAGATTAGAGCCCACACAGAGGCATACCGACAATCCTTCTTTCCACGAACAATACGAGACTGGAATAGAAGGGAGAACCGATAGAGGTACTCAAGGTACCCTCCGCCACACACCGTCAGGTGGCTTGCGGAGTATGGACGTAGATGTAGATGTAGATATCAAAGTGAAATCCTCGAAGGTATTCTGTAAGCTTTGAAAACGGATGAAAATCGGGTGGAGCCAAGTCGGGACTGTACGGAGCATGATCAATGACGGTGAACCCACGTCGTCGGATTGTTGCAGATCTCGCAAAGTTCGTGTGTGGTCTGGCATTGTTATGCTGAAGGAGAGTGTGCTCAATGTGTGGAAGAATTCTTCGAAACTCGATTACAGCTCTCTGTTTCTCAGGAATCGACATACAGGCAGTTCGACAGGAAAGTGTACGCCATAATTTTAAATGTAAGGTCCGCAGCGACATCTCTGGCAGTGGTCTCGAATCTGTACTCAATGCACTTTTGTACATTGTACAGATAAACAGGATGTTGAATGTCTTCTTTCGTCGGTTGTAGTTTAAAATGAGTGCAAAAAAAATGAGTGCTGAAAAAAATATGGAATATTTTTCAAAAATGCTTCTGAGGTCCGTTAAGGAGCTATTTGGTTCGAACGAGGCAAACTGAGCGCTTCAAGATCCGAAACATTGCAGCCGTCTCTGTACAGCGTGGAAACAAAGACAACGGGGTGTCCACGATGGATTGGCCTGCAATGTCTCCGGATGCAAATCCGATCGGAAATGTTTGGTATTATATTAAGATGACGCTTAAAAGAAAGTCAATATATACTTTGAAGGAGCTGTCATACAAAATCAGAATGACATGGAGATCGTTAATGAGAGAATATTTAGAGAATCTAGTGAAAAGCATGCCAGAAAGGTGGCAAGCTATAATTGCTAATGGGGGCGATTTAATTGACTATTAGAGAATTGTGCAGTTAGTATTAGTCACATGTATCTTCGTGTAAACATATACTTACGATAGTGTCTTTTTTTCGTACAGACAACCGCTACACTTTCTTGTGGAACTGATTGTAGTTGCGTTACATGCCGCGATGTTACAAGCGGTAATTCGGAGCCCTCTAGCGACAGAGCGAAGCGGGAAACTCGACCCAGAAATATGCATGACATGATTCTAATATATCAACCAATATTGAGAACAGAAAAAAAATTCAGGAGCGTTAGTTTTCAGCACACTTCGTACTTACGAGGTATATGTTACTGTATTCATCAGGCATTCAGCTCCGAGTTAATATGCTCTTATTCAACAATGGCATCGAGAAGAATTTCCTTTTGAATTGCTACAAACGACGTCTCCATAGGTCCGATGTTACTCCTGAGTCATCAAAAATTTCCGTGGCTTTCCCAATATGACAGAACACTTCCTGTCTACCGTCATTATTATTCTGTTTCGCAAACAGATCAGTTGTACCTTTTCGTTTTACTGTTAACCTGAAATGATATGTTGCCTTCATCAAAAAGGCTCCAGACGCAAGTCAGTTTCGGGACGTGGAAAGGTCACGAGAGCGTGATATGACGGAACAGCACTAGTCAGTTGTAGTTTTTAACTTTCTGAACTGAAGCGTATATTTCGCTACTGTGGCAGCACTGGCAGAGTTTCCTTGTCACGTGTTCAGACGACATCTGTATGTGGAACTTGTTATTCTGTGTGGTCTAATGTTTCCATGGTTTTACCATTATAGTTCTCAACGCACAGTACTGGACGAGTGAGGTTCAAAAGCAACGTCGAACTTACAGGATCACATTCATATCGGTGAGACACAGTAGTATACAAGTTGGGTCAGTTGGAAAGGTACATGCTTTGAGGAGTTATAATATCAGTGGTTCTCAACAAAACACACCGCCTATTCCAAGTGGTTTCCAAGGTAGAACACTTTTAATATCATTTTGGTATATTTTTCTTGAATAACTGAAAAATCGAAACCTCCAGCGAAAATGTGTGGCAGCCTAAATTAAAATACGTTAAATATCCTACAAAAAGATCTTATTCACTTTTTCTCTGGGACTAATAGTTTGCACAAGAGAGCGCGAGAACACTAAAAATCTAACGTGACACGGGTGCGCTGTAGGTTACATACATTTTATAGGTCAGTTTGAGATAGTTTTCCGACTTGATAGATTGCAATTGTTATGTATCAAATTGTTCGTCTCAACTTTCTCTACACTACTGTGCTACGTTGTAAACAATGGCAATGTACTGAAGAATACAGGAGATAAATAACAATATACATTACATGTGCACTATGTCGGAAACCATTCGGAATAGGGTATATGTCCATACAAAGTTTTTCGTTCAGAACCGCTATCACCCTACATTTCCTCCTACCTCACGCTGCATACCATGTCTTCCTGTCACTGGTATTCCTTCCTCTGTCACTAGAGTTTCTTTTCGTACGAATGTCCCAGTGCTACTAGTCAAAAATGCTTTTATTAGTAACCGTTCATCGCAGGCTGTTTCTCGTAAGACGCAAGTGTTGTCTCTAGTGTTACTTGGGAACCAGTACCACCGTCGTTAATAAGCAGACTAGCGCGTGACGCTCCAACCCGTTGCCCGGAAAGAGTGTCTGCGTGTGTGTGTGTGTTTTACTGCGCGATCGACTATATGTCCTCTCCCCCATTCTGTTGTTTGTATTTTCCGTTCACTATAGTATACATGAAGGAACAACCAGACATTCTGCTGTTGAACTATGGAAGAATAAAGTCGTATGTGGAATGACGGCTTGCGTTCCTTCGAAATTTTCCTGTGTATTTATTGTCAACGACTCGTCGATGTATAAATTAGTAAAGAAATTTCGAGAGACTGGATGGCTGTTAGGCAAAATAAAGACTAGAAAACCATCGGTCCCGGGTTCCCGGGTTCGATTCCCGGCGATGTTAAGTCCCATAGTGCTCAGAGCCATTTGAACCAAACCATCGGTTTTAAGCGAGAATAAAGTAGACGAGTTAGCAGCGGCTTTTGAAATAAGTGCGACAAAGTCGCGGCGCTGCAAACCGGTTCGCCTGAAGCATAATGAATATACAGAGCTGGGCGCAAACGCAAAGTACAGTCTTACAAAGTCACGGCCGTACATTGACTGAGCAGTACAGGTAGTTTGTACTCATCTTGACGATGACGCTCCTAGCTGCCGAGGGAACAAGTAGTCGCACATCCCGTTCAAACTGCAGGCATGCGCGTTTATCGCGCTTTAAACCGACAGCACAATTCAGCACGCACAGTGCTTCCACAGATACCTGTCCTTGTGTTCATTCTTTTCATTGTCGAATGGCTTTGCCTCATTGCTCTCATTACTGAACGACTTGCAGCGCTTACAATTCATGATCGCGTTCCTGCTATAAGCACGGCCTCTAGGCTGTTGTGTAGTTTTCATTACACATGCTTGCTGATCGATAGGAGATTCCGACGCATTCTTCGCTCCTGCAAAACAGGCATTAGACTCAAACAGTTGCAGATATGGGCAGTAACTAGCCTCACTTTTTTGGGGAGGAAACCAGATCGACGATGGCGAATGCTTTAGCTACGAGAGACTGCCTGGACAGCGCGAAAGGACGCTGTCGCCGTTGGCAAGGCACTGAGCGACCGCTTTCCTTGCCTTGACGTGTTTCGACGCGAAATGTCACTTGTCGTCTTGACTGCGTCGGCATTTACAGCCGAGTGCACTCAACGCTTCCAATGAGGGCGTTTACAGCAGCTTGCGTCAAGGCAAGCCCAAGGTTTTGGTATTTCATTCTTTACGAAAAGAAAAAAAAAATGTTGCCGACCGGTGTGGCCGAGCGGTACTAGACGCTTCAGTCTGGAACCGCGCGACCGCTACGGTCGCGGGTTCGAATCCTGCCTCGGGCATGGATGTTGTGATGTCCTTAGGTTAGTCAGGTTTAATTAGTTCTAAGTTCTAGGGGACTGATGACCTCAGATGTTAAGTCCTATAGTGCTCAGAGCCTTTTGAACCATTTGAAAGAAATGTTAGTCATTATACCTTCCAGACATGTGTAACGGGGCGAGCCTTCTGTTACCAGTTATATTATGTTGCCAGCATAGCATACATAGCTCTTACTCTGTCGCTTGCCGAATAGATAATGAGTCGGTTTTCTCATTTCTTCAGTGATACCGTTCTTCAGTGTTTAAACAGAAAGAAGTTATAGCTCTGTTTTACCGTTATCACCGGCTGATTGCATTTTGAAAACAGGTTGTTCGGATAAAAGGTCACATAAGGATAACGGGAAAGACAGGCCCACGACTTCGCAGTACCCTCGTCGTTTTGGCTTATTAACGGAGTTTGGAAGTGATGCAACTTCGTAAGAATCAAGGAAACTCCACAAATCTGATTGTATCTTTCTCCTTTGCAGTGTTGCAAAATAGATCGTAGTAATATTCTTCCTCTTTTTCTAAATAATTTTTCACTTTTAGTAGCAGGTTTGTTCACGATTCAATGCAGACGACAGAAGATTGTTTCAGGGTTGATTATCCCAGCTTCAAGAGAGTTGCTAATACGAAGACACAGATGACTATGACTTAATGAGCATAAATCTGAATGAATAACACTGAATAACATTTGTATTTAGACTAACATATTTGAAATATTACAGCTGATGAATTTCAAATAATTTCGTGTTGCGGCTTGTACTCCGTCTTCAGGCCACGAGCGGCCTACCAGGACCATCCGACCGCCGTGTCATCCTCCGAGGAGGATGCGGATAGGAGGGGCGTGGGGTCAGCACATCGCTCTCCCGGTCGTTATGATGGTATTCTTGACCGAAGCCCCTACTGTTCGGTCGAGTAGCTCCTCAATTGGCATCACGAGGCTGAGTGCACCCCGAAAAATTGGCAACAGTGCATGGCGGCTGGATGGTCACCGATCCAAGTGCCGGCCACTACCAACAGCGCTTAACTTCGGTGATCTCACGGGAACCGGTGGATCCACTGCGGCAAGGCCGTTGCAGTGTTACGGCTTGTAAATAAATTAATTAATGCTATTAGCAAATTTTCTTGTATCGTAATTTGTTGAAGGTAGTTTACTCGTGTGGACTGCTCTATTTTTGTGAATTATTACTGACAATAATGTGTGCATATAGTTTTAACGGATTATGCCCTTCGTCATTCAGGAAATGGGAATTGGAAATGACAAATTTTCATCACGATACTCGTAGGGATCATTTACAATGCTTTTTATCTCACTTACCTTATGACGGTAACAAGGCGCAACGAGACTCCTGCTCGTTGGCGGCCGCCGGCCTCTGGCTAAGCTAAGCCAGGGTAGCGGCGGCGCTGCTCAGCCCTGTGTCGCCAGGGAAGGGCGGTGCCGCCTTGTCACCAACCCGTGAACTCCACCTGTGCATGTGCTGAAATACAACCAATTCAAATACACTCAAGTACCTCCTATAAATACACTGCTGGCCACCGTAAATGCAACACCCTGAAGGAAGCATCCGAATCAAGTGAAATTTACACCATGAGTTTGCAGCGATGAGATATGCAGCTGATTAGAATTTCAGCGCAGACGCACATCACGCGCGCCTGTGGCGCCACCTCATAGCGCCATTTAAGGCTTGGCGATTTCGACGAGTGTACATTCGGCACGTGTGTTTACCTTGTGGTTGTTTCACAAGACGATCAGTTATGCCTCGTAGAAACGAGCGAACATCTTTTGATCTACATCTACATCTACATCCATACTCCGCAAGCCACCTGACGGTGTGTGGCGGAGGGTACCTTCAGTACCTCTATCGGTTCTCCCTTCTATTCCAGTCTCGTATTGTTCGTGGAAAGAAGGATTGTCGGTATGCCTCTGTGTGGGCTCTAATCTCTCTGATTTTATCCTCATGGTCTCTTCGCGAGATATACGTAGGAGGGAGCAATATACTGCTTGACTCTTCGGTGAAGGTATGTTCTCGAAACTTTGACAAAAGCCCGTACCGAGCTACTGAGCGTCTCTCCTGCAGAGTCTTCCACTGGAGTTTATCTATCATCTCCGTAACGCTTTCGCGATTACTAAATGATCCTGTACCGAAGAGCGCTGCTCTCCGTTGGATCTTCTCTATGTCTTGTATCAACCCTATCTGGTACGGATCCCACACTGCTGAGCAGTATTCAAGCAGTGGGCGAACAAGCGTACTGTAACCTACTTCCTTTGTTTTCGGATTGCATTTCCTTAGGATTCTTCCAATGAATCTCAGTCTGGCATCTGCTTTACCGACAATCAACATTATATGATCATTCCATTTTAAATCACTCCTAATGCGTACTCCCAGATAATTTATGGTATTAACTGCTTCCAGTTGCTGACCTGCTATTTTGTAGCTAAATGATAAAGGATCTATCTTTCTGTGTATTCGCAGCACATTACACTTGTTTACATTGAGATTCAGTTGCCATTCCCTGCACCATGCGTCAATTCGCTGCAGATCCTCCTGCATTTCACTACAATTTTCCATTGTTACAACCTCTCGATACACCACAGCATCATCTGCAAAAAGCCTCAGTGAACTTCCGATGTCATCCACCAGGTCATTTATGTATATTGTGAATAGCAACGGTCCTATGACACTCCCCTGCGGCACACCTGAAATTACTCTTACTTCGGAAGACTTCTCTCCATTGAGAATAACATGCTGCGTCCTGTTATCTAGGAACTCCTCAATCCAATCACACAATTGGTCTGATAGTCCATATGCTCTTACTTTGTTCAATAAACGACTGTGGGGAACTGTATCGAACGCCTTGCGGAAGTCAAGAAACACGGCATCTACCTGTGAACCCGTGTCTATGGCCCTCTCCGAGTCTCGTGGACGAATAGCGCGAGCTGGGTTTCACATGACCGTCTTTTTCGAAACCCATGCTGATTCCTACAGAGTAGATTTCTAGTCTCCAGAAAAGTCATTATACTCGAACACAATACGTGTTCCAAAATTCTACAACTGATCGACGTTAGAGATATAGGTCTATAGTTCTGCACATCTGTTCGACGTCCCTTCTTGAAAACGGGGATGACCTGTGCCCTTTTCCAATCCTTTGGAACTCTACGCTCTTCTAGAGACCTACGGTACACCGCTGCAAGAAGGGGGGCAAGTTCCTCCGCGTACTCTGTGTAAAATTGGACTGGTATCCCATCAGGTCCAGAGGCCTTTCCTCTTTTGAGCGATTTTAATTGTTTCTCTATCCCTCTGTCGTCTATTTCGATATCTACCATTTTGTCATCTGTGCGACAATCTAGAGAAGGAACTACAGTGCAATCTTCCTCTGTGAAACAATATTGATCAAGTATCCGACTTCGACAGAGGAAGGATAGTGGCTTACCGAGATTGTGGATTATCATACAGAGAAATCGCTAGACGTGTTGGACGAAACCAAAGAACTGTAATGCGGATATGTGACCGTTGGATGCAGGAGGGTACGACGGACCGACGTGGTCGATGGCATTCACCTCGGTGCACCACTGCACGTGCTAATAGGCAAATTGTGCGCATGGCAATGACGGATCGCTCAGTGATATCCCGAACCATAGCACAGCACATTGCGTCTGTAACGCATCATCCAGTGTCTGCGCGTACCATTCGACGCCGTTTACAGCAGAGTGGTCTGTCCGCAAGACGTCCATTGCTTCGTCTACCATTGACGCAGAACCCCAGACGTCTCCGTCGCCAATGGTGTGATGACAGACGGATGTGGACGGCAGAATGGAATGACGTTGTCTTTACTGACTAGGCACGCTTCTGTCTGCAGCACCACGATGGTCGGATTCGAGTGTGGAGACAACGTGGAGAGAGGATGCTGGACAGCTGCATTATGTACCGCCACACTGGTCTTGCATCGGGTATTATGGTATGGGGCGGTATTGGATATTACTCTCGCACGCCTCTAGTACGCATTGCCGGTACTTTAAATAGCTGGCGCTACATATCCGAGGTGCTGGAGCCAGTTGTCCTCCCTTACCTTCAGGGCTCGGCCACAGCCATATTTCAACAGGATAATGCGCGACCTCACGTGGCACGCATTTTCCAAAGGTTCTTCGTCAATAACCAGATTGAATTGCTTCCCTGGCCGGCTCGCTCTCCGGATCTTTCGCCGATAGAAAACATGTGGTCCACGGTTGCTCAACGAGTGACCCAGATTACATCCCCAGCTGCCACACCAGTTGATCTTTGGCAACGTGTGGAAGCTGCTTGGGCTGCTGTACCCCAGGAACACATCCAACGTCTCTTTGACTCAATGCCGAGACGTGTGGCAGCGGTGATCTCCAACAATGGCGGCTACTCTGGCTACTGATTCTGGCAGGAACCACATGTCACAGACGTCTGTAAACGTAATCATTTGATACCTGGTCAACATGTTATCTACAAAATAAATTTTGTTGTGCTATCTCTTGTCTTTCTTGGTGTTGCATTTACGGTGGCCAGCAGTGTATTATAAAAACGTATTGACGTATGTATGTATCTCCTACACATCCTCCTAAACCACTGGACTGATGGTACACATACTGTCTGGAAAGAATCGCTGTGGTGGTAAGAACCATACACGAATCCAGGGGGTGTGGGTGAAAAAGCAGTGTAGCCCACGACGTGCGAATACCCTTACTTTAGTCATCCAGTATTTGAGAATGAGAGCAGTTAGTAACTTGCAACAAATTTTACACGTAATTTCAAGTCTTCACGAAACTTCTTCTCACTGACAACCCCTCACAAAATGACGAAAGAAAAACGTTTATCGCTTACTACAATTTCGCCGCATGAAGCACGACGTTTTAATTTATTACCTCTTCACTACCGACGGTATTTGTGACATCTGGCAGACAGTATCCACGTATACCACTGGATACACGTGCAAAAGTGTATCACTTTACGACACATAATTGACGAAACATGGCGTCATAAACAGTGAGATGCTTAAAAGCTGCCTCATCATGCATCACGTATTAATATATTCCTTCTTTACTACTAACTCCATTCACAAAACATTTCCCAGACAGTACCCACATATACCACTGGATCTACCTGCATAAGTATATCATAACGACACATATTTCAGGAGATGCGACCTCATAAAGATTGAGATGCGTGAAAATGAAATTGCAGGGCGAAATTGGCTAAAGAAACAGGTAGTATGTTCAATATATGTGAAATAGGAAACATTTGACACGTGGACGAATCCATGGGTAAAAAGCTCATCCTAAACCTCTGGAACTATTTCAAGCAAATTTGGTACATGTATTGGAAAGGATGTGGAAAGATCTGCTGAGAAATACTGTGGTGCTAAAAACCACCAGCCTCCTATTGGGCCGGCCGGTGTGGCCGAGCGGTTCTAGGCGCTTCAGTCTGGAAGCGAACGACCGCTACGGTCGCAGGTTCGAATCCTGCCTCGGGCATGGATGTGTGTGATGTTCTTAGGTTAGTTAGGTTTAAGTAGTTCTAAGTTCTAAGGGACTGATGACCTCAGATGTTAAGTCCCATAGTGCTCAGAGCCATTTTGAACCTCCTATTGGGTCATAATGTAGAAAGAGAAGGAGGGAGGACGAGATGGACAGAGAGAAATGAAGAGAAGGAGATGGACAGGGAAAGAGGGAAGGATAAGACTGAGAAACGGGAGAGACAATGACGTACAGAGAGAGGGGGAGAAGATGTGGACAAAGAGACGGGACGGAGCAGATGTGATTATAGGCGGGAGGAGGAGGTGGATAGAAGGGGGAGGAGCAGATGGATAGAGAGAAGAGAGGAGCAGATGGACGGAGAGAAGGTTAGGAGACAATGGTCAGAGAGACGGACTGGAGGAGGCGGAAAGAGAGTAGGGGGTGTAGGAGGTGGACAGAGAGAGTAGCAGACGGACTTACAGAAGACTGGAGTATATACATAACCGCTTGGGAGGACATCCGACGACTCTGTCAGTCAATGCCAACCCGAATAAGTGGTTTCTTAAGGGCCAGAGGTGAACCAACGCGTTAGTGACTTATTCAATTTTTGAAGCTCTTTCTTTTGTCTGTAGTTATACCTCACATCTACCGATTTCTATCCTATTCGGATAATTCCTTCGTGGTGCGTCGTTTTTTTCTTCTTTTTGATTTTACGAGACTTCTCGTAAAAATTAATTACATTAGCAGGAAGGGGCCAACGGCCTTGCCGCAGTGGTAACACCGGTTCCCGTCAGATCACCGAAGTTTAGCGCTGTCGGTCTGGGCTAGCACTTCGATGGGTGACACCATTCGGTCTGCCGAGCGCTGTTGGCAAGGGGTGTGCACTCAGCCCTTGTGAGGCAAACTGAGAAGCTACTTGATTGAGAGGTAGCGGCTCCAGTCCCGTAAACTGACGTACGGCCCGGAGAGCGGTGTGCAGACCACGTGCCCCTCCATATCAGCATCCAGCGACTCCTGTGGGCAGAGGATGACACGGCGGCCGGTCGGTACCGTTGGGCCTTCCAAGGCCTGGTCGGACGAAGGGGAGCGTGAAGGGAACCACTTCCTCAGTTTACTGGATCATTAGATAGCAACGAAATGTGACATGAAATATTTATCTTTGTTTCTATTACGGCGAAAAATTTGAAAATCATCCATTTATTTGCCGCACCACTGCACAAATGAGTGCTACAGACGTCACTAACATTAATGGACAGCAAGGCAGATGATTAAAAATGGTTCAAATGGCTCTGAGCACTATGGGACTTAACATCTATGGTCATCAGTCCCCTAGAACTTAGAACTACTTAAACCTAACTATTCTAAGGACAGCACACAACACCCAGCCATCACGAGGCAGAGAAAATCCCTGACCCCGCCGGGAATCGAACCCGGGAACCCGGGCGTGGGAAGCGAGAACGCTACCGCACGACCACGAGATGCGGGCGATGATTAAAATATATTCTCTTTGCAGACGACACATGTGTTATTACTGAAGATGTAGAATGTAATGCAATTTATCCAGCTAATACAGGGTGTTTCAAAAATGACCGGTATATTTGAAACGGCAATAAAAACTAAACGAGCAGCGATAGAAATACACCGTTTGTTGCAATATGCTTGGGACAACAGTACATTTTCAGGCAGACAAACTTTCGAAATTACAGTAGTTACAATTGTCAACAACAGATGGCGCTGCGGTCTGGGAAACTCTATAGTACGATATTTTCCACATATCCACCATGCGTAGCAATAATATGGCGTAGTCTCTGAATGAAATTACCCGAAACCTTTGACAACGTGTCTGGCGGAATGGCTTCACATGCAGATGAGATGTACTGCTTCAGCTGTTCAATTGTTTCTCGATTCTAGCGGTACACCTGGTCTTTCAAGTGTCCCCACAGAAAGAAGTCACAGGGGTTCATGTCTGGCAAATAGGGAGGCCAATCCACGCCACCTCCTGTATGTTTCGGATAGCCCAAAGCAATCACACGATCATCGAAATATTCATTCAGGAAATTAAAGACGTCGGCCGTGCGATGTGGCCGGGCACCATCTTGCATAAACCACGAGGTGTTCGCAGTGTCGTCTAAGGCAGTTTGTACCGCCAAAAATTCACGAAGAATGTCCAGATAGCGTGATGCAGTAATCGTTTCGGATCTGAAAAATGGGCCAATGATTCCTTTGGAAGAAATGGCGGCCCAGACCAGTACTTTTTGAGGATGCAGGGACGATGGGACTGCAACATGGGGCTTTTCGGTTCCCCATATGCGCCAGTTCTGTTTATTGACGAAGCCGTCCAGGTAAAAATAAGCTTCGTCAGTAAACCAAATGCTGCCCACATGCATATCGCCGTCATCAATCCTGTGCACTATATCGTTAGCGAATGTCTCTCGTGCAGCAATGGTAGCGGCGCTGAGGGGTTGCCGCGTTTGAATTTTGTACGGATAGAGGTGTAAACTCTGGCGCGTGAGACGATACGTGGACGTTGGCGTCATTTGGACCGCAGCTGCAACACGGCGAACGGAAACCCGAGGCCGCTGATGGATCACCTGCTGCACTAGCTGCGCGTTGCCCTCTGTGGTTGCCGTACACGGTCGCCCTACCTTTCCAGCACGTTCATCCGTCACGTTCCCAGTCCGTTGAAATTTTTCAAACAGATCCTTTATTGTATCGCTTTTCGGTCCTTTGGTTACATTAAACCTCTGTTGAAAACTTCGTCTTGTTGCAACAACACTGTGTTCTAGGCGGTGGAATTCCAACACCAGAAAAATCCTCTGTTCTAAGGAATAAACCATGTTGTCTACAGCACACTTGCACGTTGCGAACAGCACACGCTTACAGCAGAAAGACGACGTACAGAATGGCGCACCCACAGACTGCGTTGTCTTCTATATCTTTCACATCACTTGCAGCGCCATCTGTTGTTGAAAATTGTAACTACTGTCATTTCGAAAGTTCGTCCGCCTGAAAATGTACTGTTGTCCCAAGCATATTGCAACAAACGGTGTATTTCTATCGCAGCTCGTTTAGTTTTTATTGCCGTTTCAAATATACCGGTCATTTTTGAAACACCCTGTAGGATAATTGGGAACATCAGCACGTGGCTTTTAGAGAACAATTTAAAACTTATCTGCAGCCAAACGCAATGTACACAGTTTCTCACGTAGAACTCCTATAAAAGCGAAATTTCATTGTCCAGAGGTGGTTAAACAGTCAGTGAGGTCGACAATACTTTAAATTCTTACGGCTGGGAGTTGAGGGAACGCTTTCTTGCAAGTGTCTCGTTCAGGATCTTCGTTCAGTGACTGTCTGCTGCTCCAGTCTCTGTGACACTGAGACGCCAATGTTGGTTCGATTGTCTTCCTGCGGGATCGTGTTGTGGAACAACTCTGTGTACTCACCAAGAATGCTCTTAGCCCAGAAACGGGCGGTCAGGCAAATGTGCAGCATCCTTTCGCGAACTTGGTGTAGGCCGTTGTTCTAAATCTGCCCTCCCTGGACACATATTCGGTCACGGAATTTGTTGTCCACCAGTATTAACTCATCTAGAAGAAGCTGCATCATTCATTCAGTGAACACTTGGCGAAAAATGATACACACTTGAATAATACTTTCTTAAGCACTGTACACACAGGTGTGCGGTATTCAGTGATGAACCCAAGTACTCCGACATAAGTTGAAAGGTTTCCTTGTGGCACACTCCATTTATTCTGTATAGGAGGCGCTCTCTGTAGTCGAGAACGTTTCTCCGTAATGTATTACTTACTCGTACACTCTTTCACAATACTTTTAATGGGACCAAACTGCTGAGGTCATCGGTCCCCAGTCTTACACACTACTTAACCTAACTTAAGCTAACTTACTAACTTACGCTAAGGACAACACACACACACACACACACACACACACACACACACACACATGACCGAGCGAGGACTCGAATCAGCAATGTACTGACCCGTTCACGACCAAGTAGCTTCGAATCGTTAGGTCCCAAAGAACCTAACAAATAAATAGAAGGTAAAAAAGGAATTTCGTGAAATGTTAGTTTCACGCTCATCTTATTGAATTTAGCCTATGTGAGGTCTTGCGACCTGTAGCGCAGTGCCTACAAATAGGTACCCCCATTTTGCTATTTTGTATTGCAGTTTGCTTCAGGTGTAATCTGTTAGTAGAGTTACACACAAGATTGGCTCTTGCAGTACAGTATCCGTACTTGACTAATTAGTTGCATTTCCCAGTTTCAGATGGAAAAGCACAGTATTAGTGTCTTCTATGGATGTTGAGTCCTCACTCAGGTGCGTCTTTCCGGGGAACTGCATCGCTCTGTTCTTCCGTTGCTGTTGTTGTTTCCTCGATACTGCCTTCTCCTCAGCATGCCTGAAGTGATCACGTCTTCAGCAACACGCCTGCAGTTCCCCGCCGTTGGCCGGTCTTGCGGTCATTTTTTGCGTTTGCTAGAAACTGAGGGCGCTGGTGCATTTAACAGAAGCAATGCGATGCCGGCAATACCTCTAGACGTTAACCACACAGACAGCGCCACTCTAACAAAGACAACGCAGCTGAATCCTAGAACTAAAGGCGCATATTGCTAACACCTACAGGGAGTTGAATGTCAGATCAAATTGTAATACAACAGAGCGTGTCGAATTAAACCATTTTCTCCATAGTAAAGTTGCATACTTATAAGGCTTCGAAAATGTAAAAAAAACTGATTTCACAAATGCGAGAAGAAAATCGGTGGCTTACGATTATTAAAGAAATTTGTTCCGCCAGAATTTGAATAGTATACATTTCAAGGAGTTGTTGGATTGACAATTTCTAGTTGAAAAATTGACGGAAACGTGCTTCCGATTTTCAGTGGATACCAAACTACAGTTGTAAAAGAAAATATACTCGGTAAAATAACTAAGCAGGTTAATAATGCGGAAGCACACGAACAATTTCACACGTTGAGAAGTTCTAGTTCTGACTCCAATACACTTTCCAAATTCTCTTCACAGAATTCCTTGCGATTTCAAATGGTTCAAATCGTTCTGAGCACTATGGGACTTAACATCTTAGGTCATCAGTCCCCTAGAACTTAGAACTACTTAAACCTAACTAACCTAAGGACATCACACACATCCATGCCCGAGGCATGCCCGTAGCAGTCCCGCGGTTCCGGACTGCAGCGTTGCGATTTCTCTGGGAAAGCCTTACAGTACTCCTACGTGAACATCACTGTTCAAAATTCGACGGACTAATAAGTCTCTTCGGCTAGTTATCTCTGTGTAAAATTCGCTATTCACAGGTGAAGACCTAATAGAATAAGATCCGGAAACAGCGGTGGCCGCACAGCATGACCTCTGCTGCTGGTAGATCTTTGACCGAACTCGTCTTGCGTGTTAACTGACGGCAAGAAAATGCAAAGGTGCCGCCATACTGAAATAACGTGACCAGCCAGTAGCCACTAACACTTATCCTTTAATTACAGACAAATCTGCAAGGATCTCTCCAGAAGTAAGCCCTGAAAGACTATTCGGCAATACTCGTTAATCGTTTGATGACTCAACAGCACCATATGCCTTCGGATAGTGGATATTCCCAACAACACAGAGAGGAAATGACGTTCATTTTTACGGATGTAACGCAGAAGCTGGTTGACTTACAGCGTTGCGACCTCTGAATACCGGGCCACCGGCCTCCTCACAAACGGACCTGCTGCGTAGCAGGCATACACCCCTATCCCCTAATTCAGAGCGTCTAGCCGACACCCCCGGGATAACAAGGCCGTCCAGCAGTGTTAGTGACGTCACACTAAGCGGCCCATAGCCGCCGCAGCAGTCCACGGACACCTCCGTACAGACGCGCCTGATGCTAACGATCTTCTGTCCGTCATACAGAAAGGAGCGAACTAATCGATAATTCGAACCAAAGACCAAATTATATATATTCTTGTAAACAGCATAAAGGTTCATAACGAAATACCGATTAGATATACGGGCAGGAATAAGTTTAATCGATTGAGGAAGTTTGCCACTATTTTATAATTGTCAGAACACTATTTAGCTTTAAAATTCGCATACAGGTGGTGACAGATGCCAACTGACAGCAGGACTTAACATTTTCAAGCTATTACACTGAAAGTAAATTATCTTAAACACTGTCATACATAGCAAAACCCTCACAACTTTCGTTTACAATAAGGTAACAAGAAACTTCCTGGCAGATTAAAACTGTGTGCCCGACCGAGACTCGAACTCGGGACCTTTGCCTTTCGCGGGCAAGTGCTCTAGAGCACTTGCCCGCGAAAGGCAAAGGTCCCGAGTTCGAGTCTCGGTAGGGCACACAGTTTTAATCTGCCAGGAAGTTTCATATCAGCGCACACTCCGCTGCAGAGTGAAAATCTCATTCTGGAAACATCCCCCAGGCTGTGGCTAAGCCATGTCTCCACAATATCCTTTCTTTCAGGAGTGCTAGTTCTGCAAGGTTCGCAGGAGAGCTTCTGTAAAGTTTGGAAGGTAGGAGACGAGGTGCTGGCAGAAGTAAAGCTGTGAGTACCGGACGTGAGTCGTGCTTCGGTAGCTCAGTGGTAGAGCACTTGCCCGCGAAAGGCAAAGGTCCCGAGTTCGAGTCTCGGTCGGGCACACAGTTTTAATCTGCCAGGAAGTTTCATATCAGCGCACACTCCGCTGCAGAGTGAAAATCTCATTCTGGAAGGTAACAAGAGTTCGCTTTATCTCATAAAACACGTGACTATTGTGAATTTACTCATATGTTCATGGTGACAGCTCTTTCCAAGAATTTTTACAAGTGTATCCCCAGTAATAAAGAATGGAAACAAAAGATAGATATCAAATATACTCCTTTTAACAGACATTACTGAACACAAGATTCTGTCTTGCACTGTGATACTAAGGGACTGCTCTTTCCTTTAAGAAAAGCCTGACAATTTGAAGTTAACTCTGCTATTGAAGATACACTTCTTGAAACAATATTAAAAATGTTACGAAAGGTAAGGAAATGAGAAACAACCAAGTGCATTACATGTAAGAATGTGAGCAAAAGGCTGAGGCTCTCTTTACTTACCATTTTCAATCTCTCTACAGCTTATTTCCTTTTCCACGAAGAAATCTCATTATTGCTGTCTGTTACTAACAAGTGCTTTTCTATTTAGAAAACCTGACAATTTGATGTTCATTCTGGTACTGAAGATAAACATTTTTCAGAGGAGTTCTAGAACCTATTCCTGCCCGTATATGTAATCGGTATTTCGTTATGCTGTTTACAAGAATATATATAATTTGGTCTTTGGTTCGAATTATAGTTCGCTCCTTTCTACATGACGGACAGAAGGTCGTTAGCACCAGGCGCGTCTGTACGGAGGTGTCCGTGGACTGCTGCGTCGGCTATGGGCCGCTTAGTGTGACGTCACTAACACTGTTGGACGGCCTTGTTATCCCGGGGGTGTCAGTCTAGCCCAGGGGCGGGCAGGAATCCTGCGCGTGTGCGGTGCACTTGCACGCGTGCAGTAAACAGGTGTTCTGCGTGCACACAGCGGCAGGCTGGCCACCCGCTTCTCTCCCCTCCCCACCATACCGTCTCTCCGCTTCTTCCTCCATAATGCGTTTTGTTTCCTGGCCTGCTTTATTGAATGAAGGACTAAGGTTAGTACGAGTGCGTGAAAGAAATCATGGTTTGAAAGAGTACCTATTACCTACGATACGTTGTATTTAATTATCACAGGTGGAGTTTACAATACGTTTAATGTCTGGAACAAAATTTCTACATACAGACAAACGCAAACAGTTACTAAATTTTCATTACTGATGTTTACTCTTAACCGAGACTTATTAATTTTCATAACAGAAAAAAATCTCTCGCAAACGTGTGCCGAGCCAAATATATTATCTTCACGGCTTCACGATGGAGACGAGGAAACTCTTGCTGTGGAAAGTTGTGATAAAAATCTATTACACGTCTTGCCAAAAGGAACTTGTCTCTCATACGAGAATTACGCTGTAGAATCTACATTGTAGATCTGTTAATTCCATTTGCAAACTGGGATGAATATCATCTACGGAAACAGCAAATTGTCTCGAGAACTATTCAAAACCTTGGGATAAGTATGATATATCCCCAAATCGCTTGAGAATTTCCTCTTTTATTGCACTAAGTATGGGAACATATTGAAATTTATTATAATGGCGTTCAATATTAAACTTCCGCTGACCAGCGAGAATACTGTCATTTCGAATTTTCACGTTTTTGCACAAAGAAAAAATGATTCTTCCATTCCTTTTTAAAAGATAGCAATTCCTTTTTAAAATATAGGAAATCTCCACTTCTTCGTTTCCTTGATTCACTCTGCATTTTCCGGTTATTGAAATACAACGTTCACTACGTAGTGGTCGCTTCGCTTCAATGTCCACAGCTTAAGTTGCGTTGTGCAAGACGCGACAGTTGGCTGCGACTGCGACGCTGCCCCCTCCTCTTTTCCCACCCTGGCAGACGGCGACACGGCCGCAACACGACTGGAGTCGTCGCCGTTTCCCAAGCTCCGGTCGGCGGCGGCGGATTCAAATACATAAGAAAAATAAGAATTCCGATTTTCTTGCTGTAAAAAATACTGTATGTTAATGCAACAAAGTTACATCGGCTCCCAGAGTTAGTTTTTCGATACAGATTCTCCTTTTACTTTAAAAAATTGAAAAGTATCTCTTCCGGTTTTGCGTGTTTTTTTCGCTGTATATTACTTCTCCACCAATTGTGAGGAAAGTAAAAGGCACAAAAAATTGATGTTTGCGTATCTTACAGTTTCACATCACAACTTGGTAATGAGGTGTCTATTTTTCCGATATTCGTCACAGTTATTCCGATATTTAATTTACAAGTAACCTACTGCATAAAATTTGAATTGTGTACAGTGAAAAATGTGGTCGCTGGCTACTTTACGTATGGTTTACGTTAGGTCATACATCGTTGCCGATGAAAAGAAGCTAACATATCGAAATTATTTTTAAAGTTGAGATCAGAATGATATCGAACTCCGTTACCGAGATTTGGGCTCATATATCTCCGGGAGCGTCGCGACTAGCCGCCAGTTCTGTCGACGCGCAACGAGAATCGTGTGGTCATCACACGATGGAGAATGCATTTGTTTTGTTTCGCTGACACATTTGGACCTAATGAAACCATTTTATGTCATATTTCTCCGGTATGAGTTACTAATATTTCTCCATATGCTCTTGACAATTTCATTTAAAATGCCACGAAATGTAGGTTTCTTATACCCAAGTGATCAAGCAGAACCCATTTTCGTGGTTTTGCTGAGGCATCTGAACCTGTTCCAAGCTTTCTTTCTCGTTTATTTCTCTGATACGAGTCCCGAATATTCTTCCATCTGTTTTTGCACATTTCACCTAAAATTCCAATGAAAGATAAGTTTATTAACAATAAGCGCACGCTTGCGTCATTGCATTGTTTCAAGTTCTTGACAACAAGATAGGGTTACACCTTAAACATCTCTAGAATTTTCATTCTGAACGTCTACAGTATACACTGGCAGAAATGTGGAAGAAATAATGTCCGTGCTTGTTCACAAAATTTCCCCAAATTATACTTGTCAGTTTCTCCTATGCAGAAACTTTTGGAACAAGCTAAGGCAACTTTCATAGCCGAATGAATCTTTATTCCCATCCAAATGAACTTCCATATTCTTATATTCTGACAGCATACATCGTTATGGATGACATGAACATATAATCTTGCCAAGCTGCACTCAAAAGATGACTCCAGGATTTACAAAAGACGAATTTCAGTTGTGAACTGTGTCAGACCAGAAGGGCCTTGTAAAACAGTAGTGCACTTTTGGCACAAGTTTTTTGAGCACCATCTTCTACCAATGAATTGAAGTGAATGTGAGAAATTACTTATTGCAGCATACTGTTTGCGCAATCTGTTGAGAAACGCCTTCCTCAAAAACGAACATCTATTGATTACAGAAAGCTGTACAACAATCTGGTGGTGGTTTTTCACAACTAGAAGGTATCATCAAGACACCAATCTACCGTTTACTTTCAAAGTGAAGGTATTGTAAAATGTAACTTTCTCGTTGTACTTTAGATTGTTCATTTTATAATGTACTTGCCGTTTTCAATTTTTATCGTCACAAAAAAGAGTAATGCGAAAATTGACCTTCAAGTTCATTTTCATCATTCTAATTCTACATCTGCATGGATTATACTGATTTTCATAACAGGCCTGAAAAATTTGCATTAATGGGAAAATATTATAAATTTCACTCACCTGCCAGTTTCAACTGTGCACCAATTTCTTCCCAAATCCTGTCTCTGAACATAGTGTCTCTATATTTAGGGTTCTTCAAATCGTAAAGGCAAGGATGTTGCGAGACCAGCTCACAGAGAATCACATCCTGTGAATGGCTCATTTCAGTTTTCCTTGACTGGCTCGACATCTTTCTGGAGGCCGTACGTCTTTGTGTCGTCCGACTTCCGTCGCAACACTGCTCACTGGTGCAGTGCTGCGGCAGCTGCCGCAACAGTCGCGCGTCGCATCCCAAACTCGAACTGCGCATGCGCCAGCAAGCAACTTCTGACGTCACGTAGCGACCCGTCGCAGTCGCTAGTGTGCGTCGCGTCTTGGATAACGTACCTTTAGCCTGGTAGTACACTGCCGCACCCTGCCAGCTGTCACCACAGTCCCATTCGACGATTGCACACGAGCAGCACACGTGCAGCGCTGTGCGCTCATGAGCCGCGTGCAACGTTTGCCCGCCCCTGGTCTAGCCACACCCCTGAACTTAGGCCAGTAGACAGTGGAGTGGGAAGGAACAGACGCCGCAGAGACTGCAAACGTCTGCAATCTGTAACCTGCCTCCATCCGACTGGTTGGTTGGTTGGTTGGTTTAAGGATTAAAGGGACCAAACTGCAGAGGTCATCGGTCCCCCATCCGACTGTTCTGACCCCAGTAGACCGCGGTTTACGAATTGAAATTGAACATGCTCTAAGCTGCATCATAAGGATTCGCTTACACCAGGGCTTAACAACTGGCCGGTTTTGAGCGCGAGTACTCGCGTCTGCTCAGGCACGTGCTCGCGAGCAGGTGCTAGGTCGCCGAGTAGGGAGGGAGGGGAATAGGGCCGCAGCGTGCATATTGAATTCGCGCCGACTGTGTAACGTTTAAAGTACTACGATCAGCTCTAACAGTCACTTCGCTGGTTAAGAATCATGTCAAGTCGCCGTTGTGTAGCCCCAATCATGCCTTCGCAGTTCAACCCCCATTGGGAGGAATTGTATCTGTTTACAGAAAAAGATGGTGTTGCAAAATGTTTAGTATGTCACAAAACGCTGAATTCTTTTAGGAAATTTATTTTGCAGCGACATTATATGTCGTACCACGCGAAAGAATACGGAAGTGGAAAATGTGATGGACCAGATCGTGCACAGGAAGTTATTAAACTTAAAAGGAAGCTATCCGAAAAAGATCTGGACGACGAAGAAAAATCAACTGAGGCAGCTCTCAGAGTGAGTTACAAAATTGCTTTGCTTTTAGCAAAATCCCTGCGCCCCTTTCACTGATGGTGATTTAATAAAAGGATGTTTGGTAGTTGTAGCGGAACATTTGTGTCCATCTCAAGTTGAACAGTTTCGGATTGTGCCATTATCTAACATGACCATTATGCGTCGCATACAGGACATGGCAGACGACGTCCAGAGCCAGCTTGCAAATATCTGTAAAGATTTTATGGCGTATTCTCTAGCTCTGGACGAAAGTGTTCATATCACTGGAACAGCGCAGCTTGCTATATTTATTAGAAGTGTTAATAGAGATCTTCAGGTGAGGGAGGAGCTCCTCGATGTAGTAGCCATGAAGAGCACTACAGCCGGAGGTGATATTTTAAGTAGTGTTGAAGAAAGTATTGAAAATATAGGATTGTCGTGGAATTCTTTAGTTTCAGTGTCTACAGACGGTGCACCAGCGATGACAGGGAAAAAAATTAGGTTTCGTTGCGCTGTTGAAGGAGAAAATGCAAAAACTGACCGTGCCGAATGAAATAAGGGGCGTTCACTGTGTGATCAACCAGAAAAACTTATGTGCAAAGAGTATCTCTCTAAAAATTGTGATGAGTGTCGTTGTTCGTACAACCAATTGTATAAGGAAGCATGGGCTACAACACAGACAATTTAAAAGCTTTCTTGAGGATGTAGAAAGCCAGTATGGTAACCTGCCTTATTACAGCGAGGTCCGCTGGCTTAGTCGTGGCGAATTATTAAATCGATTTTTTGCCTATTAGATGAGATAAATATGTCCGTGGAAATAAATAACATGTGTGTTCCTGAATTGAAAGAGCCTTCATGGAAATGTGATCTCGCGTTCTTAGCAGATGTAACTAGCCATCTGAATGCTTTGAACATTTCACTACAAGGGAAAGAGCTGCTAATTACTCATTTCATAGATCGAATACGAGCTTTTAAAATGAAATTGACACTTTGGGTGAGTCAGCTGGAAACAGTAAATCTAGCTCATTTTCCTAAATTATCATCCATGCAAGATGTTCACAAAGGTTCAAATGGGTTCAAATGGCTCTGAGCACTATGGGACTTAACATCTGTGGTCATCAGTCCCCTAGAACTTAGAACTAATTAAACCTAACTAACCTATGGACATCACACACATCCATGCCCGAGGCAGGATTCGAACCTGCGACCGTAGCAGTCGTGCGGTTCCGGACTGAGCGCCTAGAACCGCTAGACCACCGCGGCCGGCGATGTTCACAAATCTGGAAACTGTGAACGTTATTCACATAGTTTAGTTGCCCTTAAGGAAGAATTTGATCAACGCATTCAAGATCTGACAGCACTAGACAGTGATTTTGATCTGTTCTCCTCTTCATATTCAGCGAATATTGAAGAGATTCGTCCTGAGCTGCAACTAGAAATTATTGGCCTGCAGTGTGACAGATAATACAGAGACAAATTTCAGAACAAGAAAAACATTTTGGAATTCTACAGACACTTCCCTCAGGATAGATTCCCTCGTTTGCACAAACTGGCGGCTACAATAATATCAATGTTCGGTTCCACGCGTGTTTGTGAACAACTGTTCTCTGCAATGAAATGTAACAAGACGCGACTGAGAAACGCATTGTCTGATTGAAATTTAAACTGCACGCTGCGCCTACAATGCACAAGAACAATTACACCGAACATAGACGCAATTGTAAAGAGCGAAAAGTACAAGATAACCGAGAATCCCACACTTCAGTGACAGCTTTTATTGTGTAACAGTTCACAAATTAATACGAATGTAGAGGCATACACTAAGCTAATAAAATTATGTGGCACGTGCACATTCTCCTTTATTTGTTTCATTTGTCGCAGTAATAATTCGTGAGTGATATCCCTGCAGGTGGCCGCGGATTTGCATTGACTGGCGGCAGCTGTTGTGTGTCCCACGTGACTCTCCCCACTCTCCGCTCTGGTCCGGTAGTGGGGGTAGCGTGCTCTCACTGCTCCATGCTCGCGCCTTGCTGCTCACAGCTTGCTCCGAGAGCACGTATGTTGTGAAGCCCTGGCTTACACCATGGCTGTTTTACCAGTCAACAGAGACTCATCAACTTGGTCGTCCGACTCAACATTAGAGATGGTTTGATCAGCCTGTTCTTTACGTGTGACAAGGTGTAACGTCTCCCTTCCCTTCCATCGACAATGTTAGAAATATATGACCGTGTAAGCATGTGCCTAAACAATTGGAATAAAATTTTGAAAAGGCTATCGCTCCGAAGATCCAATATAAAGTCGATAAATAAGGGGGAGGTTAACAACAAGATGCCTTCTAGGACAACTTATTCCGCCTACTTAATTACTGTAAAATTTTGTATGGTTGTTCGAAAGGTTTGTGCTATCATTCACTTACTGTGCCACGTGGATCGGAACAAAATAATAAGAGTTACAGAAATAATTATAGCTAAAAGAAATACGGTTGCCAGTCCAATTAGGCAAAATTTCTGTTCGGTAGGTGAGTTACTGAGCCGAAACAGTCGATGTCAAGAATTACTCGAACACGCGCGGCAACAGGGGGCTGCACGCACGTTAGCAAAAACAATTGAAACGTAATAAAGCGAGAAAGAAAATAGTTTGCACTCGAAAAACCATTAACTAATACAGCTGAAATTATGAAAACATACAAGCTAATACTAAGATTAATGGTTACTTACTGTTGTAAGTGACAATGGCGCTACCACACAATGTTGTTTTTGTTGTGGTCTTCAGTCCTGAGACTTATTTGATGCAGCTCCCCATGCTACTCTATCCTGTGCAAGCATCTTCATCTCCCAGTACCTACTGCAACCTACATCCTTCTGAATCTGCTTGGTGTATTCACCTCTTGGTCTCCCTCTACGATTTTTACCCCCCCACGCTGCCCTCCAATGCTAAATTGGTGATCCCTTGTTGCCTCAGAACATGTCCTACCAATCGATCCCTTCTTCTACTCAAGTTGTGCCACAAACTCCTCTTCTCCCCAATTCTATTCAATACCTCCTCATTAGTTATGTGATCTACCCATCTAATCTTCAGCATTCTTCTGTAGCACCACATTTCGAAAGCTTCTATTCTCTTCTTGTCCAAACTATTTATCGTCCATGTTTCACCTCCATACATGGCTACACTCTATACAAATACTTCCTGACACTTAAATCTATACTCGATGTTAACAAATTTCTCTTCTTCAGAAACGCTTTCCTTGCTATTGCCAGTCTACATTTTATATCCTCTGTACTTCGACCATCATCAGTTATTTTGCTCCCCAAATAGCAAAACTCCTTTACTACTTTAAGTGTCAATACCCTCAGCATCTCCCGACTTAGTTCCACTACATTCCATTATCCTCGTTTTGCTTTTGTTGATGTTCATCTTATATCCTCCTTTCAAGTCGCTATCCGTTCCGTTCAACTGCTCTTCCAAATCCTTTGCTGTCTCTGACAGAATTACAATGTCATCGGCGAACCTCAAGGTTTTTATTTCTTCTCCATGGATTTTAATACCTACTCCGAATTTTTCTTTTATTTCCTTCACTGCTTGCTCAATAAACAGATTGAATAACATCGGGGAGAGACTACAACCCTGTCTCACGCCCTTCCGAACCATTGCTTCCCTTTCATGCCCCTCAACTCTTATAAGTGCCATTTGGTTTCTGTACAAATTGTAAACAGCCTTTCGCTCTCTGTATTTTACCCCTGTCACCTTCAGAATCTGAAAGAGAGTATTGCAGTCAACATTGTCAAAAGCTTTCTCTAAGTCTACAAATGCTAGAAACGTAGGTTTGCCTTTCCTTAATCTAGCTTCCAAGATAAGTCGTAGCGTCAGTATTATCCGACGCATTCCAACATTTCTGCGGAATCCAAACTGGTCTTCCCCGAGGTCGGCTTCTACTAGTTTTTCCATTCGTCTGTAAAGAATTCGCGTTAGTATTTTGCAGCCGTCACTTATGAAACTGATAGTTCGGTAATTTTCACATCTGTCAACACCTGCTTTCTTTGGTATTGGAATTATTATATTCTTCTTGAAGTCTGTGGGTATTTCGCCTGTCTCATACATCTTGCTCACCAAGACTGGCTCTACCAAGGCTGTCAGTAGTTCTAATGGAATGTTATCTACTCCCGGGGCCTTGTTTCGACTCAGGTCTTTCAGTGCTCTGTCAAACTCTTCACGCAGTATCATATCTCCCATTTCATCTTCATCTACATCCTCTTCCATTTCCATAATATTGTCCTTAAGTACAGCGCCCTTGTATAGACCCTCTATATATTCTTTCCACCTTTCTGCTTTACCTTCTTTGCTTAGAACTGGGTTTCCATCTGAGCTCTTGATATTCATACAAGTGGTTCACTTTTCTCCAAAGGTCTCTTTAATTTTCCTGTAGGCAGTATCTATCTTACCCGTAGTGAGATTAGCCTCTACATCCTTACATTTGTCCCCTAGCCATCCCTGCTTAGCCATTTTGCACTTCCTGTCGATCTCATTTTTGAGACGTTTGTATTTCTTTTTGCCTGCTGCATTTACTGGATTTTTTTATTTTCTCCTTTCATCAATCAAATTCAATATTTCTTCTGTTACCCAACGATTTCTACTAGCCCTCGTCTTTTTACCTACTTGATCCTCTGCTGCCTTCACTACTTCATCCCTCAAAGCTACCCATTCTTCTTCTACTGTACTTCTTTCCCCCATTCCTGTCAATTGTTCCCTTATGCTCTCCCTGAAACTCTGTACAACCTCTGGTACTTTCAGTTTATCCAGGTCCCATCTCCTTAAATTCCCACCTTTTTGCATTTTCTTCAGTTTTATTCTACAGTTCATAACCAATAGATTGTGGTCAGAGTCCACATCTGCCCCTGGAAGTGTCTTACAATTTAAAACCTGGTTCCTAAATCTCTGTCTTACCATTATATAACCTATCTGAAACCTGTCAGTATCTCTAGGCTACTTCTATGTATACAACTTTCTTTTATGATTCTTGAACCAGGTGTTAGCTATGATTAAGTTGTGCTCCGTGCAAAATTCTACGAGGCGGCTTCCTCTTTCATTTCTTAGCCCCAATCCATATTCACCTACTACGTTTCATTCTCTCCCTTTTACTACTACAGAATTCCAGTCACCCATGACTATTAAATTTTCGTCTCCGTTCACTACCTGAATAATTTCTTTTATCTCATCATACATTTCATCAATTTCTTCATCATCTGCAGAGCTAGTTGGCATATAAACTTGTACAACTGTAGTAGGCATGGGCTTCGTGTCTATCTTGGCCACTATAATACGTTCACTATGCTGTTTGTGGTAGCTTACCCGCACTCCTATTTTTTTATTCATTATTAAAGCTACTCCTGCATTACCCCTATTTGACTTTGTATTTATAACCCTGTATTCGCCTGACCAAAAGTCTTGTTCCTCCTGCCACCGAAGGTCACTAATTCCCACTATATCTAAATTTAACCTATGCATTTCCCTTTTTAAATTATCTAACCTACCTGCCCGATTAAGGGATCTTACATTCCACGCTCCGATCTGTAGAACGCCAGTTTTCTTTCTCCTGATAACGACGTCCTCTTGAGTAGTCCCCGCCCGGAGATCCGAATGGGGGACTATTTTACCTCCGGAATATTTTACCCAAGAGGACGCCATCGTCATTAACCATACAGTAAAGCTGCATGCCCTCGGGAAAAATTACGGCTGTAGTTTCCCCTTGCTTTCAACCGTTCGCAGTACCAGCACAGCAAGGCCGTTTTGGTTAGTGTTACAAGGCCATATCAGTCAATCATCCAGACTGTTGCCCCTGCAACTACTGAAAGGGGCCGGCCGAAGTGGCCGTGCAGTTCTAGGCGCTGCAGTCTGCAACCGCGAGACCGCTACGGACGCAGGTTCGAATCCTGCCTCGGGCTTGGATGTGTGATGTCCTTAGGTTAGTTAGGTTTAACTAGTTCTAAGTTCTAGGGGACTAATGACCTCAGAAATTGAGTCCCATAGTGCTCAGAGCCATTTGAACAAATTTTTTTTTTTTACTGAAAGGGCTGCTGCCCCTCTTCAGGAAGCACACGTTTGTCTGGCCTCTCAACAGATACCCCTCCGTTGTGGTTGTGCCTACGGTACCGCTATCTGTATCGCTGAGGCACGCAAGCCTCCCCACCAAGGGCAAGGTCCATGGTTCATGGGGGGGGGGGGGGGGGGGGGGGACCACATGTCTACTATTTTCATATGAATTTTGGAAAATGGCAAAAAATAATTAAAAGAAACTCTATTGACTTCTGAACAGGGAAGTAGAAATTGATAATTACTGTATCAAAAGGTAATTATTATACTTTAGCACGACTGCAAGTCAAAATGGAGCCAGAACTTTACTAACAACAAATTACAATAATCACTGATATTTGCACTCGCTCATTAATTCTAATTAGTGCTTTTGTTCATAGTGCCAGGTATCATTTTAATTTGATTAGTTGATTTACTATTTGCAACATTTAGATCGCCTCAGATTAAAGTTCAAATTTACTGAAATTACTGAATGCTTTAAGTTCAAATATTTAATCTAACTAGCAAAATTAACTGGCACTGCAATTTTAATTTTTATAAACGGTACTCGGATTATTGTAACAATAGGACAGGACAGGAACCTACTTGGTGAACGATTTTAGAAGAATCACGGGTAAACAGTTTTGATTAAACTATGGTAATTATTCACTCGCAAAGCACCACAAAGCTGAGTAACGCCGTTACAAAACTAGTTGACAATAAGCTGTGATGCAGCAATCTTACTTCAGTCCATTCTCGCCGTAACGAAGTTTCTGACGACGATACTGCTGCTTTTCGTTTCCATGTTAATTAGCGAGCACGGGAGTCATTGGCAACGATATTGGCGTGGCGGGTTCTTGATGTTGCTGCAGCCAATATTTCCACTGCCCACGCTCGTCACTTGCCACGTGCCGCTAAACAATCACTTCTCCAGTACAGTGCTCGCCATCCATGCATCCATACCTCACCAAGTCTCACACCACAGTTCTCTCTCTGACGTAACATCCTCCCGCGTCCAGAGACGCCGCTACTCCAACGATACTCATTCGTTGACAAGAACCTAACGTTTCCCTAACATTCCCTCAGCGATTACTCAGCGATATTTACATAATATACATAATTGATTATACAGCAAAATAAACAAATGAATTCATACATCGTGTACATATAAATTTACATAAAGATAAAAGCAAGTATATATACAATAATAAATGGTCAAAGTGCACATCGGCATGAAAGTGTTACAAAGGGCCGTAGCCAGCAAGTCACTTAGTGTTGCTAACCAAACAAGTTGAAACACAAATTTCCTTCTAGTATCACCAATATCCTTGCGCCAGAAAATGTAACAATGACATTTGCGAAGAGGCCAATATGATAGAGACACCAGTCAACCATCCACTGTGGAAATTGAGGGTTCAACATTTTGTCGTAGTCTGGTGTGTCAGAGGGACTTTTTTTGTAAGGTTCAAATGGCTCTGAGCACTATGGGACTTAACATCTGAGGTCATCAGTCCCCCTCGAATTTAGAAGTACTTAAACCTAACTAAGGACATCACACGCATCCATGCTCGAGGCAGGATTCGAACCTGCGACCATGGCGGTCGCACGGTTCCAGACTGAAGCGCCTAAAACCGCTCCACCACAGCGGCCGGCTGGAGCGTCTGCAACTTTTGCTCTCGTGTACAGGTTGGAAGCACTAGGAACCGTTCAAAACCATTGGAGGAAATTCAGATGTGATCAAAGGGTTATTATTCTTTTTCAGATCTCCTGTTTCGCTTTCTCCTGTTGTGTGATCACCGTGGGAGTGGGGGATCGGATTGGAAAGTGGTGGTGGGGGGGGGGGAGGTGCGACACATCGACACACGCGTGAATAAAGCGGAAAATGACGGCTGTAAGACCCCCATTTCGGCAAAAACCCTCGTTGGCAGCCGAATTTTAAATTCGGGAATTTTAAAAATCAACCTATCCTGGGACAAACTGTAGCGTTGTCCTAGACGCCTGCAAGCACGCAGCCCCCTTATCACCCATACGATTCTCGTTGCCTGTCTGCAGGCATTTAGGATTACCTTACATATCGGCCCATTGCCGGTTTATTCACGCATTTGTCAGTGTAGAGCACCCTCCGCCCCCTTCCCCGTGACCGACCCCCCCCCCCTCCTCCTCGTGTCCGTGATCACGCCAGAGGACGGTGCGAAGCATGAGGACTGTATAAGCAAGAACACCCTTTGCTACTTCGGATCAGGTTAAAATTTCGTCGAATGGTTCCATCACGTACGCGAGAGCAAAAACTGGAGTCGCTCTGGACTCACGTTCCATGGGGATGCAGTCGCACATTGTCCTTACAGAAGGGCTGAAACGTCCGAGGGTGTCAAAAGTTTTACCAAGAACGAACGGCGAGCTGTCGTTTTCCACCTCGAAACGTGTGGGAATCAACACCCCTGGCGAAGCGGTAGTTTCATTAACGCCCTTTATGCCATCGCGTGGCGCCTTTTCCTGTCAAGTCTCAGAGATAGTGTGACTGAAATCTCTGGGCGTCGCGGTTCTGACCTCCATCGCAGAGGCGTCAAAAGAAGGGGTGAAATGTAGGTTACAGGGACCGTGACGTCTTTTCCATCATTTGGCACGCCCACAGTGGCATGCGGCAGAATTGTGGTGAAATTTGTTGGTGATATGACAGCATTAAATCAAGTTACACGTCAAATGATCTGCTGACAGCTGGCCTGTTCTTCTCATGTGTCGGCGTCCTGCTGTATGAAGCGTCGTGAAGACCCCTAACGACGTCTCAGGGCGCCGCGCTTTTGCGCTGCTACAGAGGAAAGTTGTAGCCACCTTTGGTCCAAATTTCAATCTTCTGCATCGCAGTGGGGATTACGGTGTTTCGAAAAAGTGATCCTATAATTTTGCTTCCCAGTGTACAACGTAGGGATACTTTTAGCAGCTATGTGCCGGCTGGACGTCAGCACTTACGTTTCACAAATATTCAGTGTGCCCTCCACCGGACGCGCACCCAACACTGAGACGGTAGTCAATCCCGTCCCGCACTGCTCCCATCATCTAGGGCAGGGGCGGGCAAACGCTGCACGCGGCTCATGAGCACACAGCGCTGCACGTGTGCTGCTCGCGTGCAATCGTCGAACGGGACAGTGGCGACAGCCTGCAGGTTGCGGCAGTGTAGTACCAGGCTAAGCTGCGGACGTTGAAGCGAAGCGACCACTACGTAGTGAACGTTGTATTTCAATAACCGGAAAATGCAGAGTGAATCAAGGAAACGGAGAATTGGAGATTTGCTATCTTTTAAAAAGGAATGGAAGAATCATTTGTTCTCTGTGGAAAAACGTGAAAATTGGAAATGTATAATATGTGACAGTATTGTCGCTGGTGAGCGGAAGTTTAATATTGAACGCCATTATAATAAATTTCAGTATGTTGCCGTTCTTAGTGCAATAAAAGAGGAATTTCTCAAGCGATTTGGGGATATATCTTACTTATCCCAAGGTTTTGAATAGTTCTCGAGAGAATCTGGTTTCTGTAGATGATATTCATCTCAGTTTGCAAATGGAATTAATAGATCTACAGTGTAATTCTCGTCTGAGAGACAAGTTCCTTTTGGCAAGACCTGTAATAGAACTTTATCACGACTTTCCACAGCTAGAGTTTCCTCGTCTCCATCGTGAAGCCATGAAGATAGTCAATGTTGGGCTCGACATACTTTTGTGAGAGATTTTTTTCTGTTATGAAAATTAATAAGTCTCGGTTAAGAGCAAACATCAGTAATGAAAATTTACGCAACTGTTTGCGTTTGTCTGTATGTAGAAATTTTGTTCCAGACATTAAACGTATTGTAAACTCCACCTGTGATAACTAAATAAAACGTATCGTAGGTAATAGGTACTCTTTCAAACCATGATTTCTTTCAAGCACTCCTACTAACCGTATCCCTTCATTCAGTAAAGCAAGCTAGGAAACAAACCGCATTACAGAGGAAGAAGTGGAGAGACGGTATGGTGAGGAGGGGTGAGAAGCAGGTGGCCAGCTTGCCCCTGTGTGCACGCAGAACACCTGTTAACTGCACACGTGCATGTGCACCGCACATGTGCAGAATTCCTGCCCGCCCCTGATCTAGGGAGACTCTGCTTTCGCTACCGGTTTTTTACGGCGTCGCAGCGCACCAGAGCTGTTGGAAGGCGAAGCAGGTAGACGGAGTCTTTGACAAATCCATATCAACAAAGATTCTCGATCCGTGAGATCGGGCAGTCTTGTAGGCCAGCGCTGCGATGCGAGGGGCGCCGCGGGGTCCGCTACCGACAGCCACACGAGCTGGCGACTCACAGCTGGCGCCGCGATAAACTTTTAATTCCGATGTCTACGTTAAAATTCATCCCACACATCTATCATTATTCACATGAAGTAACAGTCGTGAAATCGAAAGAATCTTTGTAACACATCCTTAGTTTGTGTGTTTTGAAACTCTGTCGCGTCGATTGAATTAACAAGAGATGATTCTCGGAGTTTTACCTCGATTTTTCTGTATCTGCTGTTAATTGAACTCATCGTATACGCTACATTGAAGAAATTTACTCAAAAACTGGCTGGTAAAAAAAATTGTAAGTAGCTTGCAGCATGGACGAATTATGTTTCCTTTAAACCTTCCAATGAATTTTGGATCCGCATATTTCCTCCTCATATCCTCATTTACGTGATTGTTTTGCCGTAAGTTTTTCCAGGTTGATACCCCTACCTTTTCGATGGTTGTGACAGATCCTGTGACTGATCAGTGACGGTGTTGTCAAATAATTTCCGACTTCTCGCCTGTTTGTATGACACCGCATTTGCCCATCCTATTCACAGGAGACCTTTGGGATGACGGCCGTTTACTGCACACATCAGAAAACGTTTTGCATCACCCCGTTTCGGAGACTCCTGAAGATAGACGTTGACTGTGGATACTGATCACAGACACAGTCCCTTTGACTGTTCAGTGATGTCACTAAACCCGCCCAAAGATGTAATCAACCATGCATTGAAACGTCCCCTTAGAACATTTTATACAAGACTGTGCTTAAACTGACACACAATATTTTTAGCGCAACGCAATCTGACTATCAAAGATCCCTGCAAAAGAATGGCCCTGAGTAACATTAAACTATACCTTTCAGAAATCACTTACCTCACAAAAATCTTCATTACTCGAACTACTGCAATACAGCGAGCGCCACTACTGCCAGCTAAATAAAAGATTCAAACTACGGAAGGCACTAACTACTGATAGGGATAGTTAGCAAATGAAAGATATTGATAGAGAACAAACAATGTATTTACCTTAATAGTCATAATATATATAGCAGTTCATGACAAATTACAAAACTCCGCCATCTCTCTCCCCACATCCACCACTGCTGGCGGCTCACCTCCAACTGCGCAACGCTACGCGCTGTTCACATCCAGCTGCCGCTGCCCAATGCTACAATGGCAGGCAACAATGCAAACTAGCCACAGACTGCACAAATCACAGCCAGTGATTTTCATACAGAGCGCTATGTAACGTTGCCAATAAGAAAACATAAACAGCCTACTTACAGCATGAGCAGCACCTATTAGACAGAGGGGCTCCGACAGCCGATCAGTTCCAGTCATTCCACAAGGAAGGAGGTACACGGCTCGTGTTATGTGTAGTTCAGCCATGCCTAGACTGTCAATACCGCTGTTCGGTCGCGTTCCTATTGTTACTTTGTGCCAGAAAGGGCTCTCAACAAGAGAAGTGGCCAGGAGTCTCGCAGTGAACCAAAGTGATGTTGTTCGGACATGGAGGAGATATAGAGAGACAACATGCCTCGCTCATACCGCCCAAGGGCGACTACTGCAGTGGATGACCGCTACCTACGGATTATGGCTCAGAGGAACCCTGACAGCAACACCACCATGTTTTTAGTGCGGCCACAGACATCGTGTTACGCCTCAAAGTGTGCGCAATACGCTGCATCAGGAACAACTTCGCTCCCGACGTCCATGGAGAGGTTCATCTTTGCAACCACGACACCATGCACCGCGCTACAGATGGACCCAACAACACGCCGAATGGACCGCTCAGGATTCGCACCACGTTCTCTTCACCGTTGAGTATCGCATATGCCTTCAACCAGACAATCGTCGGAGACGTGTTTGGAGGCAACCCGGTCAGGCTTAACACCTTAACACACTGTCCAGCGAGTGCAGCAAGGTGGAGGTTCCCTGCTGTTTTGGGGTGGCATTATGTGGGGCCGACGTACGCCGCTGGTGGTCATGGAAGGCGCGTAACAGCTGTACGATACGTGAATGCCATCCTCCGACCGATAGTGCAACCATGTTGGAAGAATATCGCCGAGGCACTCGTCTGCGCAGACTAAAATACACGCCCCCAAAGTGCACATACAGGGTTATTACAAATGATTGAAGCGATTTCACAGCTCTACAATAACTTTATTATTTGAGATATTTTCACAATGCTTTGCACACACATACAAAAACTCAAAAAGTTTTTTTAGGCATTCACAAATGTTCGATATGTGCCCCTTTAGTGATTCGGCAGACATCAAGCCGATAATCAAGTTCCTCCCACACTCGGCGCAGGGTGTCCTCATCAATGAGTTCGAAACCATCGTTGATGCGAGCTCGCAGTTCTGGCACGTTTCTTGGTAGAGGAGGTTTAAACACTGAATCTTTCACATAACCCCACAGAAAGAAATCGCATGGGGTTAAGTCGGGAGAGCGTGGAGGCCATGACATGAATTGCTGATCATGATCTCCACCACGACCGATCCATCGGTTTTCCAATCTCCTGTTTAAGAAATGCCGAACATCATGATGGAAGTGCGGTGGAGCACCATCCTGTTGAAAGATGAAGTCGGCGCTGTCGGTCTCCAGTTCTGGCATGAGCCAATTTTCCGCGGGCTACGCGTGAAACTTGTCCGCACGCGTTCAACCGTTTCTTCGCTCACTGCAGGCCGACCCGTTGATTTCCCCTTACAGAGGCATCCAGAAGCTTTAAACTGCGCATACCATCGCTGAATGGAGTTAACAGTTGGTGGATCTTTGTTGAACTTCGTCCTGAAGTGTCGTTGCACTGTTATGACTGACTGATGTGAGTGCATTTCAAGCACGACATACGCTTTCTCGGCTCCTGTCGCCATTTTGTCTCACTGCGCTCTCGAGCGCTCTGACGGCAGAAACCTGAAGTGCGGCTTCAGCCGAACAATACTTTATGAGTTTTTCTACGTATCTGTAGTGTGTCGTGACCATATTTCAACGAATGGAGCTACAGTGAATTTATGAAATCGCTTCAATCATTTGTAATAGCCCTGTATTGTGAATTACTTCCTTCAGAATAACGACATCGCTCGACTAGAGTGACCAGCATGTTCTCCAGACATAAACCCTATTGAACATGCCTGGGATATATTGAAAAGGGCTGTTTATGGACGACGTGGCCCACTAACCACTCTGAGGGATCTACGCCGAATCGCCATTGAGGAGTGGGACAATTTGAACCAACATTGCCTTGATGAACTTGTAGATAGTCTGCCACAACGAATACAGCGATGCATCAAAGCAAGAGAACTTGCTACTGGGTATTAGCAGTACTGGTGTGTACAGCCATTTGGACCATCACCTCTGAAGGCTTCGCTGTATGGTGATACAACATGCAATTTGTGGTATTCATGACCATTAAAAAGGGTGGAAATGATGTTTGTGTTTATCTCTATTCCAATTTTCTGTAGAGGTTCCGGAACTCTCGGAACCGAGGTGATGAAGAACTTTTTTTTATGTGTGTATTTTGAGAAAATAAAACGCCTACAGCGGTCCTTGTGATTTTATTTATTTTGTTGCAACCAGTTTTGGCGCTTCAATGCGTCATCTTCAGACTGTAGGTGATGCGGAAGAGGCTGAACTATGCCTATATATATATATATATATATATATATATATATATATATATATATATATATATATATATATCGCATCAGTGGCCACCATAACTGATTACACAGATTAGCTGAAAATTATGTATCAGCACTCTCACCACCGACTGACAACATTTGCTCATGTCACCGGTCAGCTCACACACCATACTAAGTGTCAGGCGTTGAACGTCTGCAGTTCTCGCTACAGTTTACAACAGTTTTCTAGCAATTCGATTTTTACGTGCATAAATATATCATTACGAACGACTGCTTTCGTGTAATCGATAGTCCTATTCCGAGTGACTTTAATTCATTTTCGAGTCTGCAATGACTTATATATCATTTTATGTCCATGCGACTACAGAAACAAAGAACTGTACATTTTACGTTCTTCATTGAAACTGTTTCGGAAAATAGAATTCAGTGCTTCGAACTTCACTTATTAACTTCTATTTCCAGGCCAACGAGCGATTTGCTGGACGAATTTAACCCCATACCATCGCAAGACAAGTACCAGATCCTTGGTGATGGTAGTTGGAGTATTGTTACATTAACTTGTCAGGCGTAACGTTTCCCGCATGCTTACTGTCTATAAATATCTTCTGCGGGTTTTAAAATCTATGTACACAAGCAACATGTGTGCCCAAACGGCCGTCGGACTAGTTCATTTTATGTTTATAGTTCAACACAACCCAGACAGCCGAGGAACAAACACTTCCTCCCATCTCCCTAACCCCCTCCCTTCCCCGATCCCCCGTCTCTCTCTCTCTCTCTCTCTCTCTCTCTTTCTCTCTCTCTCTCTCACGCACACACACACACACACACACACACACACACACACACACACACTCTTAGAGTTCATCTTGTACTTCTTAGGATTAATTTTCGGCAGCATCTCTTTTCTCTTTCATATAAAACTGCCCTTCTCTTTCTGACAGACTTCGTTACGAAGGGAGAACATGAAACCTTAGATTTTAAAAATCTCATCGACAGTGGGGTCGCTGCATAAGGAGCATAAGCGCGGAGTCAGGAAACGAGGGGAAGTAAATCGTCCAGGCCTTTTCAAAGAAATCGTCTGTATACTTGCCACAAACTATTTAGGAAAAGGAAGCAAAAACTAAGTATGGACGGACGGCCGGGGATTTGAAGTGTTCCTCATTCCGGTAGCAAAATCCTTTCTGTCTCACTGCATCACTGAGGCTTATCTAAGTCCTTTTCATGCTCTCGAATGAACCATCCTCACTGTGTCAGAGAACTGAAGACCGTAACCATATTTTAAAAAAAGAAAAAAACAAAAAGTTAATAACACGTGATTCTTCAACTTCTCCCGGCGTAATTCATGACGAAATAGTTCACGGGTAAACAGCCGGATGTCAGTGTCCAACGGGCGCAGTATTTCATCGTTGAACTAATTCTTCAGTTAATAGCACATCTAACAGAACTACGAAAATGTCAGTCTTTGTTGTGTACACACTGCGTCCCCCTTTGGCAAGTAAATGTCCTTTCGGAACAGACATTCCTCATATCCCAGCGGTAAGGTTGGTACAGTCTACATAAATTTCTCTCCCAGAGAACACGCTATTACGCGATGTATCAATTCTGTACACTCACAAATACATTTTCTATGTGGTATTTCTTAACATTGTTGTTGCTATTACTCTTACAATTGTTGTTGTTATTGTTAGTGGCAGCATCAGTTGTAGCAGTAAAAGTAGCAGCAGCAGTACTAGCATTTTATTATGATGAAATGAAATAAATTCTGACGTTGGCCACAACTGGGCTTTGAAATGAATTCAGTGGCGGAAAGTCAAAATTAGTGTCAGACCAGGAATCGAATCTGGATTTCCCGCTTTTTGCGAACGGTTGTCTTAATTGCTTCAGCCATCCAAGCACGCTTTCCATGCGACCCAAATTCTCAACTTCTAGCACAATAATTTCGTAGCTGCCCTGGCTGACCAAGTCATTCCTCGCCGCGTCACTCTGGGAACCTCCAAGAGTTCAGGAGAGAGAGTGCATCCATACTGTAATGATCTTAATGACTATCAAGCCACATATATTTACACATGCGTGGAGGACGTGTCTGCAAGAACAGACACTACACCTATATGGGTGATTCAGCTGCCCCTATCGATAGGTTTTATGCAACCCACAACGCCTTCAAAAACCATGCGCGAGATTGTTATATTTTCTGCTCTCTATGTGCAAACTATAAGTCCTACATAAAAAATGAATAGGACCTGATTGAAGAAACTTTAATGAGCTATATTTTGTACTGGAGGCCACGCTTTCCGAGTTATTCAAGAAAACCACGCTAGAAGATCACTTTGTGCGTCTCTGTTGAATAATTCAATAACTCCGGGCTCTAGCGTAAATGTATCCCAGTACAAGATTTAACTACATTTTTTATGTGGGGCTACTAGTTTGCACGTAGTGGGCGAGAAAATATGAAACCCTAGTGCGTGGTATTAGAAAGTTTTGTTGGTTGCATAAAACCCATGGGTACAGACAGTTGAATCACGCTGTATAAATTAATGCTATTAGTTCTTAAACAGAACTGGTATTCACATTGAAGTTATATACATTCAAATTAGGTTTCAAATCATTTTTAATCCCATCACTACCATTTTATTACTGTTTATGGAATTAAAATTACTACCACTTTTAGCCGGCCGCGGTGGCCGAGCGGTTCTAGGCGCTTTAGTCCGGGACCGCACGACTGCTACGGTCGCAGGTTCGAGTCCAACCTCTGGCATGTATGTGTGTGGTGTCCTTAGGTTAGTTAGGTTTAAGTAGTTCTAAAGTTCTAGGGGACTGATGACCTCAGATGTTAAGTCCCATCGTGCTCAGAGCCATTTTTGAACTACCACTTTTAAGTAACTGTGAAGTAACCTGCAGTCCCTAATCTGATGGGATTGAAACTAAATAATGGTAAAAAGTAAGCATACTAATAGCTTGAAAAAAATGGTTCAAATAGCTCTGAGTACTATGGGACTTAACTTCTAAGGTCATCAGTCCCCTAGAACTTAGAACTACTTAAACCTAACTAACCTAAGGACACCTTTGAACATGGCTGACGTTTACAGCAACCGTATACACAAATTTGAAAAATATGTAAAACATCAGCCAACCTGTTGCATAGATTTTCTATATACCTTGACCAGGTTTCGTCACCTCTAAGGGTGACTTCATCAGAAGGTAAGGTAATTACATGAAGAACACATCGTCAAAGATGTACAGTGATTTAAGAGCTCTTCAATCACTGTACATCTTTGACGATATGTTCTTCATGTAATTACCTTACCTTCTGATGAAGTCACCCTTAGAGGTGACGAAACCTGGTCAAGGTATATAGAAAATGCATGCAACAGGTTGGCTGATTTTTTTACCCATTTTTCAAATAACCTAAGGACATCACACACATCCATGCCCGTGTCAGGATTCTAACCTGCGACCGACTAATAGCTTCGAGGCAACATTATTGGAGTGTGCACACACGAGAGGTGCCTTGCGGCGGCGGGGCAGCCCTTTTGTGAGGAGGTCTGTGAGGGCGGCCTCGGTGCTGTGGAGCGCAGACACAGCAGCCGGCCGGCTGGCTTTCTCGTGACCCCCGGCCCGCTGCCTCGCAGCCGCCGTGGCGCTCGCCGCGTGCGTTGCGGTCGTGGTTGTTTTACGCGGGGACAGCTGTGCAGCCGGTAAGGTCGCTAACGGAGCCGTGCTTTCTAGACCGCTCCGCATTCCGGGTGACATTCCGGCTAGACGCCTGACATTTAGAGTCGTTACTAGCCGCCGGCCGCGGCTCGCTCAAGGCTGATAACTTTACTTCCAGTGGGTACACGCGATAGCGTACTGCCCTTCTATTGGCGCCGGCAACGGCCTCTGGAGGCGAGGTCACCAACGCATGCCGCTCAACCCCGGGGTTGTCGGTTCGAATCCTCAATGTGGAAGAAATTTTCGTCTACAGTGTTCGGCCAGTAAGAGAAGGACGCTTGGTCAGTTGTGTATGACTGTGTTCCAATACGCTACGTTAAATCCTTCACTTTTCCGCAATTTCTTGCGGATGTGGTAAATTATCACAAGCGATCCATCGATTGGACGAAATCAAAAGATGGTATGCACTACTGGGCAGAATACCCCATTCGGCCATCCAGCGCAAGTCCTTCTCTTTGACGCCACTTCGGCGATTTCCGTGTCGTTGATGATGAGATGAAATGATGAGGGTAACACAAACACCGAGTCCCTGAGCACAGAAAATCAACCGGGCCGGGGATCGAACCCAAAGCTCTGTGGTAGAGAGTGAGCCACACTAACCACTACATCACGAGCTGTGGACATTAGATGAGGACAAGACGTGTGGACGTCGCAGTGGCAGATTTAGTTATCCCCACGTGGGTGAGTTAACTGAAGCTGGCTGAAGTCATCAATGACAAGACAACTGCCTGCCTCCAAAACTGATGAGTCAGGGCGTCGGACTACCGTGGAAGTAAAATGAGAGAAGATGTACTTCTTTGCTCTCTAGGTCCACATTAAGGAGGTAGCTCATGGCTGTAGATTATGAAACGTCCCCTTAGAAAAATTAAGAATGAGAGTGCTGGAAAAACTCTTATTTGATTTTCAAACAGCTGAGCAAAACTGAACATACTCAGACATTTCTGTCTTTACTTATTCTGATCACCACTAAACTGACACAAAATATCTGAGTTTCAATAATCCCTACAAAAGAATGGCCCTGTCTAACAATAACCTATACCTCTCATCAATCATTTACCTCACAACAATCTACATTACTCGAACTACTGCAATGCAGCGAGCGCCAATACTGCCAGCTAAATAAAAGATTGTAACTACTGAAGGCACTAACTACTGATAGGCATGGTTAGCAAATGAAAGATTTTGATAGAGATCAAACAACGTAGCATTCAAAAGTCATATATATATATATATATATATATATATATATATATATATATATATATATATATATATACTCCTGGAAATTGAAATAAGAACACCGTGAATTCATTGTCCCAGGAAGGGGAAACTTTATTGACACATTCCTGGGGTCAGATACATCACATGATCACACTGACAGAACCACACGCACATAGACACAGGCAACAGAGCATGCACAATGTCGGCACTAGTACAGTGTATATCCACCTTTGGCAGCAATGCAGGCTGCTATTCTCCCATGGAGACGATCGTAGAGATGCTGCATGTAGTCCTGTGGAACGGCTTGCCATGCCATTTCCACCTGGCGCCTCAGTTGGACCAGCGTTCGTGCTGGACGTGCAAACCGCGTGAGGCGACGCTTCATCCAGTCCCAAACATGCTCAATGGGGGACAGATCCGGAGATCTTGCTGGCCAGGGTAGTTGACTTACACCTTCTAGAGCACGTTGGGTGGCACGGAATACATGCGGACGTGCATTGTCCTGTTGGAACAGCAAGGTCCCTTGCCGGTCTAGGAATGGTAGAACGATGGGTTCGATGACGGTTTGGATGTACCGTGCACTATTCAGTGTCCCCTCGACGATCACCAGTGGTGTACGGCCAGTGTAGGAGATCGCTCCCCACACCATGATGCCGGGTGTTGGCCCTGTGTGCCTCGGTCGTATGCAGTCCTGATTGTGGCGCTCACCTGCACGGCGCCAAACACGCATACGACCATCATTGGCACCAAGGCAGAAGCGACTCTCATCGCTGAAGACGACACGTCTCCATTCGTCCCTCCATTCACGCCTGTCGCGACACCATTGGAGGCGGGCTGCACGATGTTGGGGCGTGAGCGTAAGACGGCCTAACGGTGTGCGGGACCGTAGCCCAGCTTCATGGAGACGGTTGCGAATGGTCCTCGCCGATACCCCAGGAGCAACAGTGTCCCTAATTTGCTGGGAAGTGGCGGTGCGGTCCCCTACGGCACTGCGTAGGATCCTACGGTCTTGGCGTGCATCCGTGCGTCGCTGCGGTCCGCTCCCAGGTCGACGGGCACGTGCACCTTCCGCCGACCACTGGCGACAACATCGATGTACTGTGGAGACCTCACGCCCCGCGTGTTGAGCAATTCGGCGGTACGTCCACCCGGCCTCCCGCATGCCCACTATACGCCCTCGCTCAAAGTCCGTCAACTGCACATACGGTTCACGTCCACGCTGTCGCGGCATGCTACCAGTGTTAAAGACTGCGATGGAGCTCCGTATGCCACGGCAAACTGGCTGACACTGACGGCGGCGGTGCACAAATGCTGCGCAGCTAGCGCCACTCGACGGCCAACACCGCGGTTCCTGGTGTGTCCGCTGTGCCGTGCGTGTGATCATTGCTTGTACAGCCCTCTCGCAGTGTCCGGAGCAAGTATGGTGGGTCTGACACACCGGTGTCAATGTGTTCTTTTTTCCATTTCCAGGAGTGTATTTAACAACAACTGTTGTAGCTGCTGCATCACATTCTCTTTTCACACGCTAAAAGTACGTATACACTCGCCAAGAAGGTATTACTTGGCAAGTAAAGAAGGAAGGAAGACTGGAGGTAACGTCCCGGCTCGTTTTGAGTGAAGGATGAAGAGGGACATCGGCCGTGCCCTTTCAAAGGAACCATCCCGGCATTTGCCTGGCGCAACTTAGGGAAATCACTGTAAACCTAAATCATGATGGCCGGGCGCTGGTTTGAACCGTCGTCCTGCCGAATGCGAGTACAGTGTCGGTTAAGTATTCCATGTCATTGTTTTAGAGTCTCCACTGCCTGAAAATTCTCTCTCTTCCGGACATGTCGATTCATGAGTTCCACCCCTTCAAGAATAGCATCATTACCCTGCAAATCATCTGTGTCCCTATCTCTCCACGTCCGGTGCCCACCCAGACTGAGCGTGGGCCAGCGTTCCCAGCCTCCGAGTTCGAGCTGCAGACAACTGCTTGCGGCTGGTCTCCTGTGTCTGAGGTCGCAGTTTCGTGAATACCTGCAGCTATTTCAGTACAGAATAATAAAGAGTAGTTAACCGCGACTGTGCAGTTAATCCTGCCGTAAAATGATATTTTTATCTCTGCCCGTCCCCTCTCTCCCCCTCCCCCACCCCTCTCTCTCTCTCTCTCTCTCTCTCTCTCTCTCTCTCTCTCTCTCTCTCACACACACACACACACACACACACACACACAGAGACACTGTGGCGAAATAAATAAAAAAAACATTTGATTTTATTGTGTTTTTTAACTTTAGAATTTTTAAAAGACTTTTTTACGGATTGTATTGACCGGCTTGAATGCGGACAAATACAGTGCTGCGTGAAATATGCCTGTAATATAATTTACCATTCCGATTAATTACATTTTGAATTCTACGTCATTGTTGATTTAATCAGAGTTCTCACCTTAGGCGTAGAATTAGTCCTTCTGCCACAATATTAATTCATCAGTCGCCATCGAAGTTCTTCTCTTTGTTGACCGTGTGTATCTTCCTAAGTCGTCATCGGTTCACTTCACGAAGACGGTGGAAACCAAGGAATACAATTCTACGTTGCTTTAAATAATTTTCGTAACACTTCGATACTTCTCACTATTTTTTATTCACAAGACAATAAGACTTGCTCCGCTCGTCGCATAAACCATAATTACTAACAATATAGCAGCCTTTCCGCAGACACCACAAATTACGTCCATCCTCCACGAGGCAACAATCAAAAATGTCCCTTAGCTCCTTCTTGGAGTATGAAACAAAAGACAATCGAATGTGAACATTACAAAGATTATAACCTACATGCCTCTCAATTTAATCTTTGGCGCAGCCTTTAAGGTATTGTATGTCTCTGCGTCGGAATGTGTCATTACAACACACACACACACTCATGTACGTTCTTTAGCTTTACCGATACTCCATACTGATTACAAGTATTTTTGCGGATGTCTCCCTCAGTATCTACGACCATCAGTTCTGATGCTGAACTGATGCTGATGCTGAAAACAAAGACGAGATATAGTGGCTTAAAGGTAAACATAGAAAAGAGCAAGTTTTACAAGGGAAGTTACGCACACTTCCCGTTTTCCTAGGCACATTAAAGCGCACTTTCGCAATGAGACCTTCCTTTTACACACTTGATGCCAAGGATAGCTGTCGATTTCCTTTTCTACTTTCTGTGAGTTGCGTAACTGACAGTGCCTACAGGTAATGCAGGCGCCCTAGTCTACTGGATAGCAACTACTGCTTGCCGCAAAATCGTATACGCACTCGTCTCATTCTAGATCACATCAGAGTATAACAAAGAAACTGAAAATGTATGTTACTGAATTTGATTTATAAAGTCCTCTGCAATCTTATGAGTATATGAATCAACATTCCTTTTAAGACAACACAAATCAGTTTGCCAGGAGGACGTTATTTTTACATTGTCTCCCTTTCTATTTTTTCCTATTTAGTAGGTATTATTTGTCTTAATGAAAGAAAAAATATTTTAATTTAGTTGACAAAAATGAGTGAAATTTTATTTCATTTAAAGGCAAAGTTGTAAGTCTAACAAGAAGAACGATTTTATTTTTATCATGGCATGTTAAACTTCACGTACTTAAGAAAAATTACTCCTTTCCTTTATTAACCCCATTTCTAAAGGAACACGGGTGACTTAAAGGAAAAGTACTCACAGTACATGCTGGATTATTATTATTACTGTTGTTATTATTATTACACCCGTTACAAGCCTTTATCAGACCACGCGAAGCTTTTATGACTAAGTCCGCAGTACCGTGGTCGTGCGGTAGAGTTCTCGCTTCCCGCGCCCGGGTTCCCGGGTTCGATTCCCGGCGGGGTCAGGGATTTTCTCTGCCTCGTGATGACTGGGTGTTGTGTGATGGCCTTAGGTTAGTTAGGTTTAAGTAGTTCTAAGTTCTAGGGCTAGAGGACAAATGTAAGGATGTAGAGGCTTATCTCACTAGAGGTAAGATAGATACTGCCTACAGGAAAATTAAAGAGACCTTTGGAGATAAGAGAACCACTTGCATGAACATCAAGACCTCAGATGGAAACCCAGTTCTGAGCAAAGAAGGGAAAGCAGAAAGGTGGAAGGAGTATATAGAGGGTCTATACAAGGGTGATGTACTTGAGGACAATATTATGGAAATGGAAGAGGATGTAGATGAAGATGGAATGGGAGATACGATACTGCGTGAAGAGTTTGACAGAGCACTGAGAGACCTGAGTCGAAACAAGGCCCCCGGAGTAGACAACATACCATTGGAACTACTGACGGCCTTGGGAGAGCCAGTCCTGACAAAACTCTACCATCTGGTGAGCAAGGTGTATGAAACAGGCGAGGTACCCTCAGACTTCAGGAAGAATATAATAATTCCAATCCCAAAGAAAGCGGGTGTTGACAGATGTGAAAATTACCGAACAATCAGTTTAATAAGCCACAGCTGCAAAATACTAACACGAATTCTTTACAGACGAATGGAAAAACTAGTAGAAGCCGACCTCGGGGAAGATCAGTTTGGATTCCGTAGAAAAATGGGAACACGTGAGGCAATACTGACCTTACGACTTATCTTAGAAGAAAGATTAAGGAAAGGCAAACCTACGTTTCTAGCATTTGTAGACTTGGAGAAGGCTTTTGACAATGTTGACTGGAATACTCTCTTTCAAATTCTAAAGGTGGCAGGGGTAAAATACAGGGAGCGAAAGGCTATTTACAATTTGTACAGAAACCAGATGGCAGTTATAAGAGTCGAGGGACATGAAAGAGAAGCAGTGGTTGGGAAGGGAGTAAGACAGGGTTGTAGCCTCTCCCCGATGTTATTCAATCTGTATATTGAGCAAGCAGTAAAGGAAACAAAAGAAAAATTCGGAGTAGGTATTAAAATCCATGGAGAAGAAATAAAAACTTTGAGGTTCGCCGATGACATTGTAATTCTGTCAGAGACAGCAAAGGACTTGGAAGAGCAGTTGAACGGAATGGATGGTGTCATGAAAGGAGGATATAAGATGAACATCAACAAAAGCAAAACGAGGATAATGGAATGTAGTCGAATTAAGTCGGGTGATGTTGAGGGTATTAGATTAGGAAATGAGACACTTAAAGTAGTAAAGGAGTTTTGCTATTTGGGGAGCAAAATAACTGATGATGGTCGAAGTAGAGAGGATATAAAATGTAGACTGGCAATGGCAAGGAAAGCGTTTCTGAAGAAGAGAAATTTGTTAACATCGAGTATAGATTTAAGTGTCAGGAAGTCATTTCTGAAAGTATTTGTATGGAGTGTAGCCATGTATGGAAGTGAAACACGGACGGTAAATAGTTTGGACAAGAAGAGAATAGAAGCTTTCGAAATGTGGTGCTACAGAAGAATGCTGAAGATTAGATGGGTATATCACATAACTAATGAGGAAGTATTGAATAGGATTGGGGAGAAGAGAAGTTTGTGGCACAACTTGACCAGAAGAAGGGATCGGTTGGTAGGACATGTTCTGAGGCATCAAGGTATCACCAATTTAGTATTGGAGGGCAGCGTGGAGGGTAAAAATCGTAGGGGGAGACCAAGAGATGAATACACTAAGCAGATTCAGAAGGATGTAGGTTGCAGTGGGTACTGGGAGATGAAGAAGCTTGCACAGGATAGAGTAGCATCAAACCAGTCTCAGGACTGAAGACCACAACAACAACAACAAGTTCTAGGGGACTGATGACCATAGATGATAAGTCCCATAGTGCTCAGAGCCAGCCATTTACGACTACTTGTTCTTCCTGTTCTTCCAGTACTCTCTCATTCGTTCGCTAAATGGTTCAAATGGCTCTGAGCACTATGGGACTCAACTGCTGAGGTCATTAGTCCCCTAGAATTTAGAACTAGTTAAACCTAACTAAACTAAGGACATCACAAACATCCATGCCCGAGGCAGGATTCGAACCTGCGACCGTAGCGGTCTTGCGGTTCCAGACTGCAGCGCCTTTAACCGCACGGCCACTTCGGCCGGCCCGTTCGCTAAAGACCCTCTTCCTTTCTGCGGTCCACTTTGGTCTTTGGGCTTCAGGTGCTGTCTTCTCAGACGTATTTCCCACTTGTGTATTTTGTGAGTATAGACGCTTTTGTCTGTGATATCTGCTGAATCTACCTGTCCTTTTTCCAGATCAATTTTGAATTGTGCCATCTAAGGTGTAGTAATTTTGAGCCTCTGAATGTATGTGAGTATTCTGTTGGTGAGTCTTGTCTGTGGGAGTCTGCTGATGTAGCCGTAAAATTTTAGTCGCTTTTCTCTGATGTCCGCTGCGAGACTGGACAATTTCTTTGTGGTGTCTCTGGAGTGAAGCCTCTATCGTTCGTCTGTGAGTTTCAACGCAGTTTCGATATGAAATTGATATAAAATTGATATGTAAATTAATTAAATTGATCAATTAATCACCCCCACCACGCCGCTTACCACGCCTACCTCTGGCCCTGGATGACGTCACGTGTTTTTCTTAGCCTGCGCGTGGCCGCAGCCATCCCCCCTGCCCCTCCCCAAACATACAGAAAACAGAGAAAACGTGGTGCAACTGTAAAATGTGCGGTTGGAGGTGACTGGATGCATTCGAGTACAGTGCTATAGTATGCCGCCTGACCAGAAAAATAGTGCATTTGCGCTGAGTGTTGGGAGCTGTATTACATTTACAAGCAATTTAGAAAGCAATTTTAGAACACGTAATGGGAAGTTACGTCATGACCGCATGGGTAGAAGTGAAATACAATCGATAAAATTACGAAAAATGACGGAAAATACGTATAAATTGAGCGAAAATACACCGAAATGTGGGGTAATTGAGGGAGTACTTGAATGTTTCTGATTGGTCCAGAACAATTCTTGTACATGAAAACTAGTATAAAACAGCAAGAGGAATACGAGAGAACATTGAGTTGGAAGCAACGGGAACCGGGGAAACAGTCTTTTATTTTTTGTCGAGGCAGCATTCTACTGTATGTCTATTGAGATAATAGTGATGCACGCGAGTTGAATGCCGTATTTGATCCTTTCGTGGAAAAAAAAAGAGAACCACCTACCTCTAAACGTACTTGAATGTGCGTTAAAGGATAGAGAGTGGATGGAGTGATAGGGAGAGATGGAGTTGTAGCGGTTGTATCGGTGTTCACGTGCCCATTGCAGTCTGCGGCGTTCGTTGGTTCAGGTCAGTGGAAACCCACGCAATGACACGAGCCCGCAGACGACGGCCTCGAACCGTCGACGCAGACGTGTCCACACCAGTTGCAGTGCTCCAACCTCGCGCCAACACTGTGGGCAAAGTAGTTCTATCCAATACGCCCAAGCGAACAAGGTGGCGGTCGCCTCTCGCTGTGGTCATGTTGTCTCATGCATTGCCCTGTCGGCGCTGTGTACGGCCTTTTACTCTCCGTACTTTAGTGAACAAGGGTTGCAAGGAGCCTTGTTGCAACCCTTGTTCACAGTACGAGCAGCCCTTAGCGGCTCGCCATCTTACTTACAACTATTCATGACGTCGCCTTTCCGGCTTAGATCTTTTTTAATATGTGACTTGTAAGTACTGCATCTTTTTCCAGTCAGTACAAACTTCAATTTTATTAACGTATTATATACTTAATATGTTTTAGAACACTCAGTCTAAGTCTGAAGACGACGCTCATAGTAGCGTCGAAACCTGGTCAGTTTTGACTTAATATTTCTGACCGAGGGCTTATTTGTTCCAATATAATTCTGACACGGTCACTGAACCTTAGCAGCTATGTTCAAAGTTTTAACGCAACTTTATTTTTTCGAGATGACAATTTTTTATATCGTGGTGCTAGATGACACAATAGCTGGGGAATGAGCGGTATTTATGTCAAAAATGAAAGTTTGCTGTACTAAAATCAGCTGGCGGAACTGGGCGTGGGTGTGGGCTGAGGCAGGACGGGAGTTAGAGCACGAGCGGCCGCCGGCAGGCAGTAGCAGGTCAGCTGCACGGCGTGCAGCGCAGCAGCGGCCGGCAGCCGGGTCAAGGGGAACGCGTGCCTCGGCGCCGTGCACTGGGCAGCAGCGGCTGCCGCTGCCGCTGCTGGCCGCCCGCTACCTGGCGCCCGGCGCGGCTGCCCTCGCGCCGCCTTTCACCGCTTGCTTGCTGGCGCTTGCGTAACGGAGTGATAACCGGGGCCCACGGCGGCACGCATTGTCCTCGCCGTACCGCCACGGGGCGCCGCCGCTGAGCCTCCGAGATAAAGCGGTCAACCGTGCGGCCGCTCACGGCCGCTCTAGAGCGCCAACTTGCCGAAGAAGTCGTTTTAAGGCACGCGTCCCCCAACACGCAGTGGCACATTTGCTCTTACGCTGATGGTGATTAAAAGAGCTCAACCCTGGAGGAACTGACCGATCCACGGCAAACTGCGTGGGTATGTTGCACACCATCACCTACGCCAAGCATTAAGTCTGCACGGTCGCCACGTACTCGAGAAGCGTGACTGAGACTGTGACACTGTACTTGACTGTTGATATAACAACGCTCCACACAGCAGTATCAGCGAATACGACGACAGGCTATGTCACTACTGGCCATTAAAATTGCTACACCACTAAGATGACGTGTTGCAGACGCGAAATTTAACCGACAGAAAGAAGATGCTGTGATATGTAGATGATTAGCTTTTCAGAGCATTCACAGAAGGTTGGCGCCGGTGGCGACACCTACAACGTCCTCACATGAGAGAAGTTTCCAACCGATTCCTCATACACAAACAGCAGTTGACCGGCGCTGCCTGGTGAAACGTTGTTGTGATGCCTCGTGTGAGGAGGAGAAATGCGTACCATCACGTTTCCGACTTTGATAAAGGTCGGGTTGTAGCCTATCGCGATTGCTGTTTATCGTATCGCGACATTGCTGCTCGCGTTGGTCAAGATCCAGTGACTGTTAGCAGAATATGGAATCGGTCGGTTCAGGAGGGTAATACGGAACGCCGTGCTGGGTCCCAACGGCCTCGTATCACTAGCAGTCGAGATGACAGGCATCTTAATCGCACGACTGTAACGGATCGTGCAGCCACGTCTCGATCCCTGAGTCAACAGATGGGGACGTTTGCAAGACAACAACCATCTGCACGAACAGTTCGACGATGTTTGCAGCAGCATGGACTATCAGCTCGGAGACCGTGGCTGCGTCTACCCTTGACGCTGCAACACAGACAGGAGCGCCTGCGATGGTGTACTCAACGACGAACCTGGGTGCACGAATGGCAAAACGTCTTTTTTTCGGATGAATCTGTTTACAGCATCATGATGGCCGCATCCGTGTTTGGTGAAATCGCGGTGAACGCACACTGGAAGCGTGTATTCGTCACCGCCATACTGGCGTATCACCCGGCGTGATGTTGTGGGATGCCATTGGTTACACGTCTCAGTCACTTCTTGTTCGCGTTGACGGAACTTTGAACAGTGGACTTTACATTACAGATGTGTTACGACCCGTGGCTCTACCCTCCATTTGATCCCTGCGAAACCCTACATTTCAGCAGGATAATGCACGACCGCATGTTGCAGATCCTGTACGGGCCTTTCTGGATACAGAAAATGATCGACTGCTGCCCTGGCCACCAAATTCTCCAGATCTCTCACCATCTGAAAACGTCTGGTCAATGGTGGCCGAGCAACTGGCTCGTCACAATACGCCAGTCACTACTCTCGATGAACTGTGGTATCGTGTTGAAGCTGCGTGGGCAACTGTACCTGTACACGCCATCCAAGCTGTGTTTGACTGAATGCCCAGGCGTACCAAGGCCGTTATTACGGCCAGAGGTGGTTGTTCTGGGTACTCATTTCTCAGGATCTATGCACCCAAACTGCGTGAAAATGTAATCACGTGTTAGTTCTAGTATAATATATTTGTCGAATGAATGCCCGTTTATCATCTGCATTTCTTCTTGGCGTAGCAATTTTAGTGGCCACTAGTGTATACCTAGGTCAAACGATCGACGGCGAGTTGACCACCTAAACTACACTCCTGGAAATGGAAAAAAGAACACATTGACACCGGTGTGTCAGACCCACCATACTTGCTCCGGACACTGCGAGAGGGCTGTACAAGCAATGATCACACGCACGGCACAGCGGACACACCAGGAACCGCGGTGTTGGCCGTCGAATGGCGCTAGCTGCGCAGCATTTGTGCACCGCCGCCGTCAGTGTCAGCCAGTTTGCCGTGGCATACGGAGCTCCATCGCAGTCTTTAACACTGGTAGCATGCCGCGACAGCGTGGACGTGAACCGTATGTGCAGTTGACGGACTTTGAGCGAGGGCGTATAGTGGGCATGCGGGAGGCCGGGTGGACGTACCGCCGAATTGCTCAACACGTGGGGCGTGAGGTCTCCACAGTACATCGATGTTGTCGCCAGTGGTCGGCGGAAGGTGCACGTGCCCGTCGACCTGGGACCGGACCGCAGCGTCGCACGGATGCACGCCAAGACCGTAGGATCCTACGCAGTGCCGTAGGGGACCGCACCGCCACTTCCCAGCAAATTAGGGACACTGTTGCTCCTGGGGTATCGGCGAGGACCATTCGCAACCGTCTCCATGAAGCTGGGCTACGGTCCCGCACACCGTTAGGCCGTCTGCCGCTCACGCCCCAACATCGTGCAGCCCGCCTCCAGTGGTGTCGCGACGGGCGTGAATGGAGGGACGAATGGAGACGTGTCGTCTTCAGCGATGAGAGTCGCTTCTGCCTTGGTGCCAATGATGGTCGTATGCGTGTTTGGCGCCGTGCAGGTGAGCGCCACAATCAGGACTGCATACGACCGAGGCACACAGGGCCAACACCCGGCATCATGGTGTGGGGAGCGATCTCCTACACTGGCCGTACACCACTGGTGATCGTCGAGGGGACACTGAATAGTGCACGGTACATCCAAACCGTCATCGAACCCATCGTTCTACCATTCCTAGAGCGGCAAGGGAACTTGCTGTTCCAACAGGACAATGCACGTCCGCATGTATCCCGTGCCACCCAACGTGCTCTAGAAGGTGTAAGTCAACTACCCTGGCCAGCAAGATCTCCGGATCTGTCCCCCATTGAGCATGTTTGGGACTGGATGAAGCGTCGTCTCACGCGGTCTGCACGTCCAGCACGAACGCTGGTCCAACTGAGGCGCCAGGTGGAAATGGCATGGCAAGCCGTTCCACAGGACTACATCCAGCATCTCTACGATCGTCTCCATGGGAGAATAGCAGCCTGCATTGCTGCGAAAGGTGGATATACACTGTACTAGTGCCGAAATTGTGCATGCTCTGTTGCCTGTGTCTATGTGCCTGTGGTTCTGTCAGTGTGATCATGTGATGTATCTGACCCCAGGAATGTGTCAATAAAGTTTCCCCTACCTGGGACAATGAATTCACGGTGTTCTTATTTCAATTTCCAGGAATGTAGTTAGAGAGGGGACTGTGGGAGTCTGGGTGTCCCTGTGCTCATATTGCATGTCACATTGATCGTACGGACACCACCAATGGCTCTGTTGGTGGCAATGAATACAGAAAAAATGGTTCAAATGGCTCTGAGCACTATGGGACTTAACTGCTGCGGTCATCAGTCCCCTAGAACTTAGAACTATTTAAACCTAACTAACCTAAGGACAGCACACACATCCATGCCCGAGGCAGGATTCGAACCTGCGACCGCAGCGGTCGCGCGGTTCTAGACTGTAGCGCCGTTAACCGCTTGGCCACCCCGGCCGGCTGAATACAGAAGGCACGCATGAAGCATATGTAGTATCTCGGCATCTGACACACACCACTAGGAGGAAGGAGCTGGGATTCTGAGACTCACCACTAGGAGGAAAGAGCAACGACAACAACAGGGGCCATTCGGTGAGCTGTCTTGCCTTCTTTGCAACGTTCTGTAAGCTCTAGTACCACCGGTACGCGGTTGCACGGCACAGGGCTCGCCGGACGCCGACCGTTATGACAACGGCCACGCAGCAGCGCGCTCGACTCACCTGATGTCGGCAATGAAGGATATGGGGCTCTGCAGACTGGCAGCAGGTCATCATCAATGGGGCGTCGCACTCCTGCCTTGGAGGCGACAACCACCGGCCATGTGTCTGGAGGTGAAGTGGAGGCCGCCGCGATGTGCACTCTGCGGTCTCCATCACACGTTCCGCCAGCCTGGTGCGATGGTGTGAGGAGCGATAGTGTATGGTGCTCGTTCACTGTCAGTGTTCCTAATGAGCTTCTTCGTAAGCACAAAGTACACGAAGAAGGTCCTGTAACCAGTGACTCTGCCCATGCCTGTACGTTATTTCATTAGAACAACGCTTGACCTCATACCACTGCCCTCTCCCGAGCGTGTCTTGCAGCTGTGGATACTCTCCCACGGCCTGCCGCGTCGCCCCATCTCTAAACGAGAACATGTCGGGTGCTGTAGAGAATACCATCGAGAACTTGGTGTTTAGTCGCAGACGGTTTGGGATGAAGTATCACAGAACTACGTGAGAGACCTGTAGAACTCCATGCCTCTACGTCTGGACGTTTGTATTTACAACTCTGGGGGCCCAACGCCATACTAACATACAAGTTTTTTGACGTGTGGCTACGTAGTTCAAAGCTTACGGTACCATCTACTTCCCTGCAAACAGTGGTCACATTTCACCTCGGCTTTCTGCGTGCAGCTCTTTTTGTGATGATCAGTGTATTTTTTGTTCAAATGGCTCTGAGCACTAGGGGACTTATCATCTATGGTCATCAGTCCCCTAGAACTTAGAACTACTTAAACCTAACTAACCTAAGGACAGCACACAACACCCAGTCATCACGAGGCAGAGAAAATCCCTGACCCCACCGGGAATCGAACCCGGGAACCCGGACGTATGTTTTTTGTTTCTTATTCTTTAATATTGATTGTGACGGTCTGGTGATGGGTACAAAATTGCAATTGAACAAATAAGAAAAGCATATAGCTTGTCAACAACGATACGTTATAGAGAAGTAGGACAGAGCTATCACGTTAGCAGAACTGGACTTGGCTGCGAATGGAGCTGTGGGAATAACAATTAAATTTTCTATCATATTGTCGAGACACATACCACTTCCAAACTATTCATTCCTCATTAATTTCGTTGCTGGACCTCATTACACACAAAACTTCTGAAACATCGAGAAATGGGCGCACTGGTGTCTTAGCAAATTGTAAACGTGAGACGTTTCCTCGATGTTTCACACACGTGTAGACAGGCCTCGGCGACCATTTTGTCCAGCTCATACAAAGAGAGTGTATCTAATCATTCAGTAACTAATATCCAATCACTAATTCATGTTGGAGGGGAGATCACAAAACTGATGACATTGATCATTATCGGTTACATCAGTATTTTATAAACTAGAAAACTTCATATGCAATCTTCGATTACAATAGCAATTTTCCACTGTGTTCTGGACATGCCAGTACGTCACTCAGGTATAGGACTTTTCGGATGGAGGTTTCAAAGTAATTTTAATATTTAAGAAAATGATGAAAATTAATCTTTCAAACTGGTTCCGATGCCACACTGTCGCAGAGGATTTTTTTTTTTTTTTAAGGGTTGTCAAGGATATCGCCATTGCAGAATGGCCAACCTAGCTGCCAAGGAATCTCCCCCCACCAAACCATCTACAAAACAGTATGTGGGTTCTGTACCTACATCTACATGGATGCTCTGCAAATCACACTCATGTGCCTGGCAGAGGGTACCTCAAATACCTTCACAGTAATTCTGTATTACTCCAGTCTCGAAGTGCGCGAAGAAAAAACGAACACCTGTATCTTTCCGTGCGAGCTCTGATTTCCCTTATTTTATTACGATGATAGATTCTCCCTATGTAGGTCGGCGCCAACAAAATATATTCGCATTCTGAGGAGAAAATAGGTGATTGAAATTTCGTGAGAAGATTCCGCAGCAACGAAGAACGCCTTTGTTTTAATTATGTGCACCCCAAATCCTGTATCATGCCCGTGACACTCTTTCCCCTATTTCTCGTTTCTCGATAATACCCAACGTGCTGCTCTTCTTTGAACTTTCTCGATGTACTCCGTTAATCCTATCTCGTAAGCATCCCAGACTTCGTGCAGTACTCCAAAAGAGGACGGACAGGCGAAGTGTAGGCGGTCTCTTTAGTAGATCTGTTACATTTTCTAAGTTTTCTGCCAATGAAACACAGTCTTTGGCTCGTCTTCCCTACAACATTTTCTATGCGTTCTTTCCAATTTAAGTTGTTCACAATTGTAATTCCTATGTATTTCGTAGGGTTTACAGCCTTTACTGATTTATCGCGTAACCGAAATTTAACATATTCCTTTTAGCACTCATGTGGATGACCTCACACTTTTTATTATTTAAGGCCAATTGCCACTTCTCGCGTCATACAGATGTCTTTGCTAAATCGTTTTGAAATTTTTTTTATGATGACATTGCTAGACGACTGTCTCCTCGGATTGCCTCCTAAATAATTTATATAAAGGGCGAAGAAAAATTCGCGCTCTCGGACTATGCAGTGCGACTCTTCGAATACTGGCAGTACAAAAATGTCTCCCGCAGAGTTTCGTTCTGCGCATATTTCGGCAGTAAATGAATGCTAAAGATCGGCAGTCTTGCAGCACTGTGATTACATGTACGGTAGCAACCGCTGTCAGCTGTTGTAGTAGTGATGTGCAGTTGGTGCAGTGGATAGCCCGCATCTCGTGGTCGTGCGGTAGCGTTCTCGCTTCCCGCGCCCGGGTTCCCGGGTTCGATTCCCGGTGGGGTCAGGGATTTTCTCTGCCTCGTGATGGCTGGGTGTTGTGTGCTGTCCTTCGGTTAGTTAGGTTTAAGTAGTTCTAAGTTCTAGGGGACTTATGGCCACAGCAGTTGAGTCCCATAGTGCTCAGAGCCATTTCAACCATTTTTTTGCTGTGGATAGAGTTTTGGGTTAGCATGCAAGAGGTCGAAGGTTCGATTTTGGGTCGAGGCTTATTTGTTCTGATTTGCTCTTATTTGCTATAAGTAGTCTGCGTGGTACGGTATCTGGTGTCTTAATCATCGTACTGCGATTACAGTAAGTCTTCTACAAAACATTTGTAATAACGTACTAGGAACACAGAAATTAAAGTACAGTTGTTTTAATTGGTCAGCTTTTAAAGAACCCTTTTGTACGTCGTGGACGCGAATTGCTTCGCACCACTGCATCTACTAGATTCCAAACTTGTTTTCTGGGTACCCTCCCCCAACTGCCGTGTCGAAATTATTCGTAAAGCACGTTGCTAGCTCTACTGCTTGACGTGTGCCCCTAATGAAATGTAGTGGACTTGAACATAGCAAGAATATAGTTTGTGTTAATCGATAGAACCATTGGGGGAGGGTACGCACAAAACAAGTTTGGAATCTAGTAGATGCAGTGATGTGAAACAACTTTCAGCAAATAAAAACAAATAAGCCTCATCCAAAATCGAACACTCGACCTCCTGCATGCTAACTCAAAACGCTGTCCACGGCAGCAACTGCACAGAGCTGCTCCCTTTCCTGACAGAAGCAGTTGCCGTATATGTGATTACAGTGTTGCCAGATTGCCAGTCTTTGAAGTCCATTTACTGCCCAAAATACGCGCAGGACAAAATTTTGTGAGTGACGTTTTTGTATTGTCAGTATGTGAGCAATCGCACTGCGCTGTCCCAATGGGCAAATTTCTCTTAACTATGTATATAAGGAACAGCACAGGGTATATAACGATATCTTGGGGAACACCAGAAATCACTCCTATTTTACTCGAAGACTTTCCGTCAATTACCACGAACTGTGACCGCTCTGACAGGAAATCGCTAGTCCAGTAGCATAACTGAGACGGTATTCCATAAGCACGCAATTTCACTACAAGCCGCTTGTGCAGACTGAGTCAAAAGCCTTCTGGAAATCTAGAAATACAGAATCAATTTGAAATTCCTTGTCAGTAGCACTCAACATTTCATGTGAGAAAAGAGCTATTCTGTGTTTCACAAGAACGATGTTTTCTAAATCCGTGTTGACTGTGTGTCAATAGATCGTTCTCTTCGAGGTAATTCATAATGTTCGAACACAGTATATGTTCAAAAATCCGGGAATGAAATTTAATGGGTTACACCTACTACCTTTTTTGAATATTGATGTGACCTGTGCAACTTTCCAGCCTTTGGGTACGGATCTTTCGTCCAGTGAGCGGTTGTGTATGATTGTTAAATATGGAGCTATTGCATCAGCATGCTCTGAAAGAAACCTTATTGTTATACAGTCTATACAAGAAGAGTTGCTTTTATTAAGTGATTTAAGTTACTTCACTACTTCTAGAATATCTGCTTCTAAGTTACGCATGATGGAAGCCGTTTTTGGTTGGAATTGTGGAACATTTACTTCGTGTTCTTTGGTGAAGGAATTTCGATAGATTGCGTTTAGTAACTCTACTTTAGGAGCAATGTCGTTGATAGAATTTCCAGTACCATCGCGCAGAGAAGGCATCGATTGTGTCTTGCCGCTAGCATACTTCGTATACGACCAGAATATGTTTGGATTTTCTGCCAGGTTTCGAGACAGAGTTTCTTTCTCGAAACTTTATAAGCATCTCGCTGTGAAGTCCGCACTAAACTTCAGGCTTCTGGAAAAGATCGCCATTTTGGAGATTTTGCATTCATTTAAATTTCGTGTGCTTTTTAGTTGATTCTGCAACGCTGTTGTAACGCGTCGTTCGTTAATTTATTTGGTATAAATCTCTCAATTGTTGTCGATACTATTTCTTTGAATTGAAGCCGCATCTGGTCTACACTTACATTGTTAATTTTGAAGAAGCGGAGACTGTCTCTGAGGAAGGCGTCAAGTCAATTTTTATCTGCTTTTTTTTATAGGTGTATTTTTCATTTATTTTTTGAGCATTTGGGGGCTACAATATTCATTCTGGCTCCGAAAACCCTGTGTTCACTAACCCCTGTATCCATTTTGATGTTCGTCATTAGCTCTGGATTATTTGTTGCTAAGACATGACAGATTTATGCTCTTGAGGGGAGCAGAAAAATGCATACTGTTGCCCTATGAGCGATGAAGTTCTTTTGAAGGTCGGTGACATATCTCCCTCATGGTTCCACCATTTTATCAAACACCAGGAACAATGGCGGCGCCTTCTGGAACCTACCAACGAATCGATGTGAGACAAAAGTGTGAAGATTCTCGGTCATGTGGTGGTCATGGCAGCCATGTTCTCCGACATCAGCCCCTGAGTCTGTTTGCACAAGCAGCAAAACGTGAGTAGTCAAGTCCACAGATGCAGACATACTGGAACAAACAGCGAACAAGGGGCCTCCAGAAACTTGGAAAACACACGAAGAGGTACCATCTACCTGGGGCATAGCAGAAGTGTCAGAGTGAGTGCACAGAAAAATCCTCGTCGCCAACTGAAGTGGCCCACGCCAAGTTCGATCCCGAGAAACTAAAGCCCAGGTAGACAATGAGAAGCAGGTTCATTAAAAAGAGCATAAAATCACAGTATTCCTCCTCTGAAGCGTTATTACACGACAAAAGAAATACACTCCTGGAAATTGAAATAAGAACACCGTGAATTCATTGTCCCAGGAAGGGGAAACTTTATTGACACATTCCTGGGGTCAGATACATCACATGATCACACTGACAGAACCACAGGCACATAGACACAGGCAACAGAGCATGCACAATGTCGGCACTAGTACAGTGTATATCCACCTTTCGCAGCAATGCAGGCTGCTATTCTCCCATGGAGACGATCGTAGAGATGCTGGATGTAGTCCTGTGGAACGGCTTGCCATGCCATTTCCACCTGGCGCCTCAGTTGGACCAGCGTTCGTGCTGGACGTGCAGACCGCGTGAGACGACGCTTCATCCAGTCCCAAACATGCTCAATGGGGGACAGATCCGGAGATCTTGCTGGCCAGGGTAGTTGACTTACACCTTCTAGAGCACGTTGGGTGGCACGGGCTACATGCGGACGTGCATTGTCCTGTTGGAACAGCAAGTTCCCTTGCCGGTCTAGGAATGGTAGAACGATGGGTTCGATGACGGTTTGGATGTACCGTGCACTATTCAGTGTCCCCTCGACGATCACCAGTGGTGTACGGCCAGTGTAGGAGATCGCTCCCCACACCATGATGCCGGGTGTTGGCCCTGTGTGCCTCTGTCGTATGCAGTCCTGATTGTGGCGCTCACCAGCACGGCGCCAAACACGCATACGTCCATCATTGGCACCAAGGCAGAAGCGACTCTCATCGCTGAAGACGACACGTCTCCATTCGTCCCTCCATTCACGCCTGTCGCGACACCACTGGAGGCGGGCTGCACGATGTTGGGGCGTGAGCGGAAGACGGCCTAACGGTGTGCGGGACCGTAGCCCAGCTTCATGGAGACGGTTGCGAATGGTCCTCGCCGATACCCCAGGAGCAACAGTGTCCCTAATTTGCTGGGAAGTGGCGGTGCGGTCCCCTACGGCACTGCGTAGGATCCTACGGTCTTGGCGTGCATCCGTGCGTCGCTGCGGTCCGGTCCCAGGTCGACGGGCACGTGCACCTTCCGCCGACCACTGGCGACAACATCGATGTACTGTGGAGACCTCACGCCCCACGTGTTGAGCAATTCGGCGGTACGTCCACCCGGCCTCCCGCATGCCCACTATACGCCCTCGCTCAAAGTCCGTCAACTGCACATACGGTTCACGTCCACGCTGTCGCGGCATGCTACCAGTGTTAAAGACTGCGATGGAGCTCCGTATGCCACGGCAAACTGGCTGACACTGACGGCGGCGGTGCACAAATGCTGCGCAGCTAGCGCCATTCGACGGCCAACACCGCGGTTCCTGGTGTGTCCGCTGTGCCGTGCGTGTGATCATTGCTTGTACAGCCCTCTCGCAGTGTCCGGAGCAAGTATGGTGGGTCTGACACACCGGTGTCAATGTGTTCTTTTTTCCATTTCCAGGAGTGTAGTTCACGATGAAGTCTCTGTTTTTGAGTTGCATGTGTCTGGTGGACTGTCAGCCATAGAAAACTGAATCACAATTACTAGAGTCAAAATACTGGTCATTTTTAATTACACAGAGACTGCGTCGTGCCCAAAATAACGAAGTCCCAGATGTATGCATTGTAGGGGCCGCTGAAGGAAGCGAAGATCCCAGGCAGGTACACTGGCACTGGATGACAGGTCAGAGGATGATCCAGGAGAGCTTCTGACTGAGGAACCGCGGCAGTTGGTTCGCGTAATGCCCGGAGAGCTCGTCTGTGGAGAACTGGTAGCTGTAGCTACCCACTGACCTAAATCCTGTTGAGGCCCCAGGATACAGTGAGACGTATTTTCAAGCACAGAAATCCTGCAGAAGCTATTAGGTCGGCATGGACAACGCTCTCGTGGAGTGACGCCAATGCCACCTGTTGGTGAGGCGTTCACTGGGAATCGAATCGGTGGGTACGCCATTGTAGCCCCTGTGACTGCTGGCATAGACCACCCACGACGCAGCACTGTTATGCTGGAGGGCTATCAACCCAGACATATCGTGTGGTGTAATCATATCAGCGTGTTCTGTACAGAGAACCAAACAAAATTTCTGATTGGATTAAGGATTTCTTAATAGGTAGCATAAAGCGTGTTATTTTGGATGGAGGGTCGTCGATAAATATAGAACTAACTTAAAGCATGCCGAAGAGAAGTGTATTGAAATTCCTGCTGTTCGTGTTGTGTGTTAATGACTTGCCATTCAGTGTTAATGGTAACCTAAGACTTTCTTCAAATGACAGGGTTATCTATAACGAAGCGCTCTCTGAAGAAAGCTACTCAAATATACAGGCAGATGCTGTAATGATATCAGAGCCGTGCAAAGATAAGCAACTTGCTTTGTTCATAAAAGTAAAATTGTGCATTTTACTATCAGTATTGTGGTATCCTATGATCAAAATATCAATGAATCACAACTGAAAACAGTCAACTCATGCAAATACAAAGGGTGTAACAATCTGTATGGGTAATAAATAAAATTACCGCGTGGGCTAGAGATTAGCAGGTCGCAAACTTTGGTTCATTGGTAGAACACCGGAAAAATTCAACCTGTCTATAAAGGAGATTGCTTACAGCACATATATGGGATTCATCCGTTGCTCACGTGTGTCCGAACCAGCTCAAATAAGACTAACATGCGATACTGAACGTATACAAAGAGGGGCAGTAGAAATGGGTGTCCTGAAAATCTGTGCCCAGAAAACGTGGAAAGATCCACTAATTGCCTTGTTTAAACTCTGCAACTTACCCAGAAGATAAAAGAGCCGAAGGCTCTTATGTAGTACTGGAATGCCTGGTTTTTTACAGTCGGAAGTGGTCATCATTTATTTTGTTTTCTGTCAGATGCAATGAAAAAATTTGTGCTTATGAGCGAGTATTCAGAAAGTGCAGTGGAATGCGTAAAATCGAATTGAAAAGAGCGAAGTTAAAATGATATATGGTGTCTGACAAATCATACTTTGAAACAGATATAAAATAAAATGTTGACCATACCTGTGGACCAACACATGGCACATGTAATTTACATAAGATGCGTAGTCATACTACTTAAAAGACGAGTATTATGCAAGTATATAGCTCTCACGAGCTGCGCATGGCCTCTCCTCTCACTGCTAGCATTACATCCATGTGTCCTCCATATGTGACTTAAAAACAGGAAAACGATCTTCTTTATAATTATGATTCTGCATGCCATTATCATTGCTGCCAAGTGGAAGATATGTATCCACTCTAGAATTGTAATACTTCAAGAGGACATAGTACGCATAGTACAATAACTTAATAATAACAAAGAAAAAACTATTTAAGGTGACAATGGTAACATGATTTTTCATATTAGGGCAGACAATGCATAGAAAAAGAAGTAAAGCGCGATTTAAATGTTCGAATAACTGTAGCTAGTGCAGTATGCGTGTGTAAGAAGGCATATCGCAGAATGTTATGTTGACCATTGGTGATGTGCTTCTTCCTGCAGCAGGATGTTTTGTTTACGTAGCTGTCCATTTGCAAGACGGCGGCGACGCGGCCTGGACAGGGTGAGACAGTGCTGCACTGCGGGCGTATACAGCGTTTGTGATGGTCGAGGACTCTCAGGGAGCAGGAAGGCTAAATGAGCAGCTAGTTCCCAGGAATACTGGGCGCGAGTTTGAGATTTTTGTACGGGGAAGACTTTAAATGTATCCACAGAAATGGTCAGAGGTCTGTTTGACCCTCAGGAGAACATCACGGAGGCGCTGGAAAATGTGAAGTGGCAGACGTCTGAACGCAAGTTGTTCCGCTAAAGTCTGCTTACAAAGTTTCAGGAACCAGTTGTCATGAATCTAGGAATACACTATAGTCCCCTGCACATCACTTTATTAGGGACCACAGACACAAATTTAGACTAATTACAGTGCACACGGAGCCATTTACAGAGAGCGGCGCTTAAATCCTAACAGACATAAGGAGCGGTATCTATCAAGAGTAACGTTACTCGATGTAGCCTCCTTCAGCCGCAATGACCGCCTCCAATCTTGTCCTGAAGCGATCGCACGCGCTCTTTAAAACAGCGCTGTCCATATTCGCGAATGCTGCTTAGATAGTGGTGCGTAGAGATGCGAAATTAGGGTCCCTCGTCTTACTCATAACTCTTTCGATTACGCTCCAAACATAGTAGTCGAGAGAGCTCAAATCCGGGCTACTCGGGGGCCAGAACTCCTTTGAGCAGAACACGTCAACGTTATCCGAGAGCCAGCTTTGAACTAAATGGTTCGTATGAGGTCCTCCTCCTGCCATCCGACGCATTGTTTGTTCGCTGACATTCAGTACTGAAGCCAATTTCCTTAGTGATCGCCGCGGGTCCTTCGGGTCCTTCGAAATCAGTGTCTGAGCCTTTTCGATAACTGCCGCAGTTCGCGACTCGCGATTCCTCGAATGATGTTTCCTAGTCGGGTTAGCGGAACCTTCCCCAGACGTCACCGAAGCATTATGCTTGAAGCTTCCTGGCAGATTAAAACTGTGTGCCAGACCGAGACTCGAACTCGGGACCTTTGCATTTCGCGGGCAAGTGCTCTAGCAACTGAGCTACCCAAGCACGACTCACGCCCCGTCTTCACAGCTTTACTTCTGCCTTCTGAAAGAAAGGATATTGCGGAGACATGGCTTAGCCATAGCCTGTGGGATGTTTCCAGAATGAGATTCTCTCAGGAGTCCTAGTTCTGAAAGATTCGTAGGAGCGCTTCTGTAAAGTTTGGAAGGTAGGAGGTGAGGTACTGGTAGAAGTAAAGCTGTGAGGACGGGGCGTGAGTCGTGCTTGGGTAGCTCAGTTGCTAGAGCACTTGCCCGCGAAAGGCAAAGGTCCCGAGTTCGAGTCTCGGTCCGGCACACAGTTTTAATCTGCCAGGAAGTATCATACCAGCGCACACTCCGCTGCAGAGTGAAAATCTCATTCTGGAAGGATTATAATTGCCCACAGTATCGTAAACAGTTGATCTCGGGTACCCGAAGAATCGAACTATTTCAGTGGGCAGCTCTTCGGTTGTACTCCGCACTTTTCCGTAACAAAATGATTCAAATGGCTCTAATCACTATGGGACTTAACATCTGAGGTCATCAGTCCCCTAGACCTAGAACTACTTAGACCTAACTAACCTAAGGACATCACACACATCCATGCCCGAGGCAGGATTCGAACCTGCGACCGTAGCAGCAGCGCGGTTCCGGACTGAAGCGCGTAGAACCACTCGGCCACAGCGGCCAGCCTTTCCCGTAATATCTCGGCCGTTTTGAGTTCCTGGCTTTTTACTAGGTGCCTATGGCTTTCAAGAACTCCAATCGCGATCTCCGGCGCAACTACGATATGACGGGGAACTCAAATTGAAACGCGTCCGAATTTAAGCGCCACACGCTGTATGTAGTCATTCCTTCTGGGTTCCGTAGGTGCATGAAACAGGAAGAAATCCTAATAAGTGGTACACTGTGAAGTACCCTTTGTCATGAACTTCTCAGTGGTTTGTAGAGCATAGTTGTAGATGTTGCGAGCACGGGGTCCCGGGTTCGATTCCCGGCGGGGTCAGGGATTTTCTCTGCCTCGTGATGACTGGGTGTTGTGTGCCGTCCTTAGGTTAGTTAGGTTTAAGTAGTTCTAAGTTCTAGGGGACTGATGACCATAGATGTTAAGTGCCATAGTGCTCAGAGCCATTTGAACCATTTTTTTGTAGATGTTGCTGTAGAATGAGTACCGCCCAAAAATGTGTTAGGGATGTGTAGACGTAGTGCTGCGGCTAATAGCGCGCCATTTCTGTGTCGCCAGCGCGCGGAGACGCTGTGGGCGGAGGCGGAGGAGCTGTCGGCGTCGCTGGACGCGCTGTCGCGACGCCTGGAGGCGGCCGCCGCGGCGGTGGCGTCGGGCGGCGACGGGGGCGTCAGCGGCGCCGCCGCCCTCGCCCACTTCCGGGACGCCTTCGACGGCCTGCTGGACGACGCCGAGCGCACTCTGCAGGCCGGTACGGTAACTACGTCACACGCCGCCGTAGCTCAGGGACACACGCACGCCCACATCACGACCACTGTGCACTCGAACTTCTTAACGGGAAATCCTCCTCCCCCGGTCTTCTGCGAAGCCTTACCACTGTGATCCGAACCTTCATATGTTTCTATGTCTGTCGATAAGTTGCTTTCCCCTTTGGGTGTCCTTACTGGACTCTATTTGAAACACAGGAAAAAGTTACATTACTATGTAAATCGTACAATAACGTGCCTCGCTCTTCCTCCCCCCTTCCATCCTGTGTTTTCTCCCCGCCTATCATCTCCTTTCTCTCCCCCCCCCCCCCCCGAGTCGTTTTGTACTCACCTCCTCTGCCTTCCCCAATCCCTGGCACGTCTGCTCAGCACCCCCCACCCCTCTTATGGATCCTCCTCTTCCATTGGCTCCTTTCCCCCCCTCCCCCTTCACTTTTCCTCTCCTTCCCCCCCCCCCTTTTTCCCGTCATCTGATCAGTTTCCCCCCACCTGCTCTCGGGTGTGGTATGTCGTATTTGTGCCAACTTTTAGCGCAGTGTTGAAGTGGGTGTTCGGTGTTGTGCGTCCTTCCACAGTGTCGCGAACAGAAATCATGCTGTCGCTGGGTGTGCTTTTTATATCTCTTGCGAACAGAACCCAGACTGTCGCCGTGTTTTTTTAATTGTCTGTCTACTGCTTTCTGCTTCCTGTGTATTTTATTAGCTTCATCAACCCTGTGTTTTATGTTTTACGCTCCAGAATTTTCTGCCATTTTTACCTTTAAGTCACCGATTTTATCGCCAACTGTTATTATTTTTTATTATCTTCATCTTTTTAAAACAAATCCTGTAGGCTTAAGAGCGGCGTAATCAGCTGCTGCCAGCCCGCCCCCTTTAGGGGGAATCGAAACCCAATAAATGAAAAAAAAAATAATAACGTGCCATTCCCCCAGTAGGAATGGGAAACTGATAGTGTTGTCGTGCTTCACCCTCGTATCTTGATTACAGATGTCAGTTGTATGGCGTTCTACATTATCGTACAGGATGCCGACTGTTCACCTAAATCTGTACAGAAGGTACAGTATTTTGGCTAACTGGGGGAATTCCGCCATTGGAAAATCTCAGGTAGGTCCAAATCTGGGTTGAGAACTCAATTTTGCACCCTACGTAGGCGACCACGTCTCGTCAAACGACTGCTGCATACTCCACAACTAGGTGCAATCGTGTCTTGTATGGAACAGCTCCAAGGTCCTGTGGGAATATGGAGTCCAGTTTTAGCAGTGAGTAGAGCAGGTGCAGCTTACATAACTCCTTTACTCTTCAATTCTTCGACATGTTTGTGCCATTTTAAATGCCTGCTGAGAGTTGCACTTATCAAAGCACAGATCTATCCAGGATGTCTGCCTCCCTCAAGTCAACGAGGACTGCACATCCCGGCATGACAAGTGCTTGGTTCTTCACTGCATCAAATGCCAAGCTACTTTTGTGATACCTCCTCATCGCAGGCAGACTCTCTGTGCACTGTATAAGCTGGACGCTCGCGCTGCATGTAAATAGCGCCATGTCATCTACGTCACAACACTCTTCCATTGACCATATGACATGTCAACTTTGTACAGATTATACAGCAGGGGAATGAGTATCATATCGAGTGGGACGCCCACTAACAACCAGCGTTCTGAGAACAGATCATCCTGTACCCTGACGTGGAACGTTCTGCATTCCAAGCAGAGTTTCACAACACGTACCTGCCATGCTGCAGTCCCCTGCAGAAAGTGTTTGTACCAGACACCATCGTGACATACAGGTCAAACAACCAGTACTACCACTCCGAAGTATTTTTAACGCTCAGGTGCTTCCATTACATCTTCCACAAGTTTCACGACATGGTAGTTATTGTGGCATGTCCTATTCTGAAGCCAAACTACTCCTCGGAGAGCCAATGCTCAGTTTTCACATATCTAAGAAGTCTTCTGTGCTTATGGACGGTGGAGAATCTTTTGCACTGCAGGCGAAGGCTGATAACTTATCATCTAATGAATATCCTTAGCAGCCTTAGGTATGGCCACTACCTCAGTGTACTTCCGAGCCAGGAAAGATTCTGGAATAACATTAACTTTAGAGTAGGTTCAACGAAAATTTATAATAGTCCATGTCACACTGGAAGCCTGCCCAGTTTCCAACAGTTTCACAAGTCCCTCTTCCTCCGGCCGCAAGCAGCCAATGGGAGTTCACCTGGTTCTGGGGGCCTTCCCATGGAAAGTGTGCCTTCTCACGAAAAGCGGACGCGCGCGTTTGTGTGTGTGTGTGTGTGTGTGTGTGTGTGTGTGTGTGTGTGTGTGCGCTATAGTGCATGTCGAACATGCTGGAAGGACGACTGCGTTTAATGTTCCGTCGACAACAAGGTCATTAGAGACGGAGCACAAGCTCGGATTGAGTCAAGAAAGGGGAAGGAAATCGGCAGCGTCCTTTCAAAGGAACCATCCCGGCATTTGTCTTGAGCGATTTAGGAAAACCTAAATCTGGATGGCCATACATATGTTTGAACTGTCGTCCTCCTGAATGCCAGTCCAGTGTGTTAAGCGCTGCGCCACCCCACTCGGTGAACATAATGCATGAGCACAGTAGCCAGTCTTTGCCTTTCCCATTTGAGGCACTCAGTCGAAATAAAATAACATTGTAGTATAAGCTAGTCTCACCTAATAAGGTAATCCTTCAGAACATTGTAATATAAGCTAGTCTCATCTAGTAAGGTAATCCTTCAGTATTAACTGGAACCACATCACAATTGTGTGCCATAATCTTATAGAATTTTTTAAATGACTCATTGTTCACCGTTGACTACAACATTTATTACAATATCCACTACTGCAGTTTTGATCTTAGGTTATTTCAAGTGATTGCAGGTGATGGAAACACAGCAGCAATCGACATTAATAAAGAGAATTTTTAAAAAATGAGCCTTTATGGCATATGTCATGCTTTGTCACATACGCCATTGCCATGTGACAGATAGGATGAAAACTCATGAAACTAAATTCGTGCTTACAGCACATGTCAAATTGTAACAAACTTCGTCACATTAAAGCGAAATTGTAGCACTTGCCTCTGTTACAGCAAATTGTAGTAAATTAGCCTACGTTACAGAAAAATTGTAACAAATTGCCCTGTATGTCACAAATCTGTGGGACAATGATGATCAGTTGATATGATGTCTGCAATTACCCTGAACTATTATTGTGGGGCAATGATGGTGAATTGACATGGTGACTTCCATTACCCCAGATACTTACTGTGGAGCAGCGATGGTCAGTTGAAATACGGTGAATGCCATTACCGAGATACTTTTGTGGAGTAATAGTCATCAACTGACATAAAGTAACTGCCACTGACCTGTGTACTATTGGTGAAATGATAGTCAGTTGACATGCAGAGGGGGGGGGGGGGGAGGGGGGCAATGATAGTTAGTTCACAAGGTGACCACCGTTATCCCAGATACTGATGAGGGCAATGATGGTGTGATGACATGGTGACTAGCATTATAGCCCCATATATCACTATTTTTACACGGAATTGTAACAAGTTGCTCCGCATGTCACCGCTGGTACCCAAAATTATAACAAATCATCATAAACGTCACTGAATATGCAAGCTGACACTCGCTGTGGCAAGCTGCAACTTGTTCCAGCAGGCAAAACTGACTAGTCAGCAATTTAAGATTTGTCAGTGCCAACAACTGAAAACTTGTTCCAACAAGCAAAACACTTACTCCGATTTATATCACATACACAGCTCAGTTGTCTATTCATGACATCGCAAGCTACACCCCATTTAAAATGAGAGCATCATGACATCATGAATGGATCATTGACCTTGACCACATGATGTCGCAATGATTGACAATGAAAATTGTGGAGCGCATAACATCATGATAGTGAGAAATGGAAATTACCCACCATGAAGATGAAACAGTGCAGTATTTTACTGACCATTAAAATGAATATCATCGTAACATCATAGCTTTCGCAGTATTGGCTGTGGTGTCATGTGGTCAAAGTGAGTGACCTACATGTGACATCATAATGACATCATAGTAAAGTTTGGTGTGGTTTGTATGTCATGGATAGGTTATTGACACATACACGTTAGCTCAAAAATCTGCTTGTTGGAAGAAATCTTGACTTGCTGGCAGTGATAAGTCTCAACTGTCTGACTAATGGCTTTTGCTTGGTGGAAAAAGTCACACTTTGCCATAACAAGTTTTAGCTTGCTTAGTCAGTGATATATGGGACAATCTGTTACAACCTTGTGTAACACTGATGATGTGTGGGACTAATTCATTACAATTTTGTTGTAATGTAGGGCATTTATTACACTTTTGCAGCAAAAAGGTTTTGTGTGTGGCGATTCGTTACAATTTCTCTGTAACAGGGAGACAGTTATTACAATTTTGCAATAGCATTGCTATGTATGAGGTAATTTGTTGCTGTTTTGATGTAACTCTGTGATGTACAGGAGAGATGAAGCGTCATGTAGTCTCCAAGGTGTAATATCATAAGTTAGTATTATCAGCAAAACATTACAAATATTTTGTACTACAAGATAAAGTTAATTGCCTAATGTGCAGTCATTATAATGTTTGGGTGACTTTAAAAAGTAGTTGAAAGCATATCTGTCCTTGTTTCTTACCTATACGAATGTGTATTACTACTGTTCAGAATGTCTTTCATCAAAGTGTCATGTAGTTGCCACTGTCTGACAGTATAAGTTAGCATTATCAGTAGAAGATGACAAACATTTTATATTTCAAGATGAAGTTAATAACGTAGTTCTGGGGTCTCTAAAACGTTTGGCTAAATTTGATTTCAGTTTTAGCCAAACTAGGAAGAATTTTGGCAAATACTAAAGACAATGTAGATGTGGGAATATCATTAGTTATTTTGGTACAAAGAGCAGCTTCTCTCGTTGATAAGTGCACTTTAAGTTTGAAGTTAGATCAGCAGAATTTCCCGTGTGTGTTTTCTAATGTTACAGAACTTTTTTGTATTTTGATAAATAATACAGATAATTTTTGTTTCTGTAATGCATGGTGCAAAGATTGGCTTAAGATCATCAAAAAGTGAAACTTAACCTATAAGTCTTGTTAGTAGTGCAGTTACGCGAACCATGGTTTTTTTAATGTTACAGAGCAGTTAGTTTATGAGATTAGTGCCATTTGTGTTTTGTACTCAATATCGTATGTATTTCGACAAAAAAATTTATTTTGGTGAAAAGATCAAATTTTAATTCGCTGTTAGTGATCGATCTGCTATTATACTTGTGTAGTATGATAAACAACTTACTTGTGTTTTGTACTCAAAACTTTACATCATTACTAATAATTTTATTTCAGTGCAAGCAGTGGAAGCTTGCTCCATCATTGTCCTTACTGGGTTGTGTTGTGTGACCATGTTGTGTGTTTACATTCGTAATTCGTGACTTATGAGGTACTTCTTGGGTATTAGGAAAATACGTAATTTAAATGGTACAAAGAATTATTGATCTCATCAAACTAAATTACAGTTTTCTGTGCATAAATGTCAGAAAATCTAAAGTCAATAGATAACCATGCTACCACAGATATGTCCAAAATTAAATGTAATAAGAAGCTATATTATCTAGTCAGTATTATCGATTGTGTTTTTATAGTCTAGAACATGATAAATTATCTTCCTCCCCTCGTAAAATAGGGCTTGTTGAGGTGAAGCATTACTGAAAACCTGTAGAAATGTCAAGTGGTCATACGTCTTTACTCAGCTGCAGAATGAAAAATTCATTCTGCATCCTTATGTATTTTCATAAATATTGCAGAGTTCAGACATGGGAGAAGTGTTGTGACAATTAGTTTGAGAGTCTAAAGTCATATTTCGGGCTTCACACATTAATTGCATATTTCCAGTATTTGACAAGCTGTTGTTGTTGTTGTTGTGGTCTTCAGTCCCGAGACTGGTTTGATGCAGCTCTCCATGCTACTCTATCCTGTGCAAGCTTCTTCATCTCCCAGTACCTACTGCAACCTACATCCTTCTGAATCTGCTTATTTGACAAGCTACAAAACAGTAATTTAGGCTGTCTATTTGTTAGTGTGCCTGCCAACTTAGCATTAGTATTTTTACCAACATCTATTTCGTACAGTTATAGCCTTGGTCATGTTCGGTTTGGTACATAGTCTTAGTTAGGCCTAAATAATGAAGTGTCAGCTGCCGACTTAGCAAGCTATTTTTAGCCATATGTGTTTTGTATTTTATATGACAATTAAGACATGAAACTAACAGTATGGCAATTAATCTTAGAGTAGACAGTTATATTTAAGCTGTCATGTCCAAGTTACACATAAATATTGCCCTCTTGCAGTAGCTGACAGTTGTAGATCAGTAATTCAGACTGCCTTTTTGTTTCTGTCACCTATCACTTATAGCCTGCTTAGTGCTTTTGCCAACATGTGTTTTGTACAGTTTTACGCCTCGTCAGTTCGTTTTTGTGCGTAGCCTCATGCTTAGCATATTATTTTAGCCACATGTGTTTTGTACATTTTGATTGTATTTTTCTAGTGTAGAATATGATGCATAATTTCCTTTTCCCCCCTAAAATGGTGTATTACGAGGTGAACCATTACTGTAAAACTTCTAAAAACGTCAGGTGTTCTAAGTTCACCATTTGCACCAAGAGTAACATTCTCAAAGAGACTTAAGAGATCGAAATAGTGTGTGTGTGTGTGTGTGTGTGTGTGTGTGTGTGTGTGTGTGTGTGTGTTTTGCTTGACAGAATTTTAGGTTGTAGACTTTCACGGGCGGAAATATCATGTCCATTATATTTATCCGAGCTGTTATGCCGTGGTCGGTGGATGAATTTTGTCTCAATTCCCAACTGAGAAAAAATTCATCAACCGACCACGGCATAACAGCCCGGATAATTATAATGGACAGAATTTTAGGTACAGAATTTGACATAAACATTTTTGTTAAATAATTTTGTTAAATAATACAGATGTAAAAATACTATATTGTCAATATCTTTACGTACTTTTGAACATGTCAGAAAATAATTCAGATCATTCAGACACCTTTCAACATGGCAGCTACATTATGATTTGCTGTTCCATTACATAGGGTGGTAAAATACTGGGCTGTGATTGGCTGTTTCTTTTTAATGGCAGTTAAATGCTAGGCAGTGACTTTAGGAGGGGAGAGGGCAGAGTAGACGGGCCTGATGATGTCTTATGTTCAAGGTCAGTGATGATGTCAGGAGGTCAAGATAAAAGATCATTGGCTATATCATGCGCTTGCCCTTGGCAGATGGACAACCGAAAGGTCAAGTTTGTCCCGAATAGTACATTGCTCTCCCAGTCTTGCTCTTTTGCTGAAAGATAGTGCACCAATGACGATTGGAGATTCCTAACTTTTAATTTATTCTTGAAGAATGTGGTGACCCGTTGCCCCCTTTACCACTTCATACGACACAATGGTCTTCCAACATTAGTTCCAAAGAGCAGCAAAATATTCAGTGTCTCGCGGTACTTCCTAACCTACTTGTACTGTACTTAAGAAAGATCCTAGTGGTTTCAGTTATGATGGTTTTCGATAGCTGGTAGCAGGTCCAACATCATAAGGAAGCCGGCCGAAGTGGCCGTGCGGTTAAAGGCGCTGCAGTCTGGAACCGCAAGACCGCTACGGTCGCAGGTTCGAATCCTGCCTCGGGCATGGATGTTTGTGATGTCCTTAGGTTAGTTAGGTTTAACTAGTTCTAAGTTCTAGGGGACTAATGACCTCAGCAGTTGAGTCCCATAGTGCTCAGAGCCATCATAAGGGATCTTCGGCAGCAGAACTTCGTATGCAACAATAATCTGATGTATAGCTTTGCGTAAAGATGCTGTCAATGATCCTGCCTTCAAAGCAGCCAGAGACAGCTGAGATTCAAGTTTCTGGCTGCGCAACATTTGCTTGGAAGGGACTCAGAACTGGAAAAAAATCTCTTTCTGCCTCTCATTTTCTCTGTACAGCAACAGCGCATATCAGTGGGCATATAAACACACATATCGGATACTAAAACTTCGAGAAAAAGGATAGCACCGTGGAAAATGATCTACTGCAACCCATAACATTTATTTATTAAAATGTCTGCATTCTTGGCCAACATATTGTGAAAAACTGGAAGAGTAAATTCATCTTTAGTTAAAAACTTACTTTTTGTGTCCAAGTTTGCTTTAAAATAAATACTATTTGGAAAAATTCTGCCTAAAAAAAAAACACTGCTTTCTAATTTTGCACCCACACGTGTTTCAATGACGTTTCACTGTCAACAGTGAGTTACTTTTATTTTTCTTAGCAGCACATACTGTTGTTCATGTAGCTCCCTGTCATCTTCAGTGCAGCTGATAAAATTTTTTGTTATTTATTTATATTTATTTACACGTCTAGTTCCGTAGAACCAAATTGAGGAGCAAATCTCCAAGGTCATGAAACGTGTCAGTACATGAAATTACAACATAAAAGTAATAACAGATAAAAATAAATGTTTATGTACCCGAGAAAAGTTTAAGTAAACGCAATCAATAATACAACAAGAATCAGCTTAATTTTTCAAGGAACTCCGCGACAGAATAGGAGGCGTGACCCTAGAGGAAACTCTTCAGTTTAGATTTGAAAGCGCGTGGATTACTGCTAAGACTTTCGAATTCGAGTGGTAGCTTATTGAAAATGGATGCAGCAGTATACTGCACACCTTTTTGCACAAGAGCAAAGGAAGTCCGATCCAAATGCAGATTTGATTTCTGCCGAGTATTAACCGAGTAAAGCCGCGCGGGGTTAGCCGACCGGTCGGAGGCGCTGCAGTCATGGACTGTCTGTCTGGTCCCGGCGGTGGTTGGAGTCCTCCCTCCGGCATGGGTGTGTGTATTTGTCCTTAGGATAATTTAGGTTAAGTAGTGTGTAAGGTTAGGGACTGAAGAGCTTAGCAATTAAGTCCCATAAGATTTCACACACATTTGAACACTTTTTTAACCGAATCAAAGTTGCTTATTCTTAGGAATAAGCTAATATTGCTAACAAGAAATGACAGTAAGGAATATATATATTGAGAGGCCAATGTCAAAATACCCAGACTCGTGAACAGGGGTCGAGAAGAGGTTCGTCAACTTACACCACTTACTGCCCGAACCGCGCGTTTCTGGGCTAAAAATATCCTTTTAGAATGGGAAGAGTTACCCCAACATATAATAACATACGACATAACCGAATGAAAATAGGCAAGATAGACTAATTTTCGTGTCGAACGATCACTCACTTCCGATACCGTTCGAATAGTAAAAATGGCACTATAAAGTCTTTGAACAATATCCTGAACGTGGGCTTTCCGCGACAGCTTACTATCTACCTGAACGCTTAGAAATTTTAACTGGTCGGTTTCACTAATCATATGCCCGTTATGTGAAATTAAAAGTCAGGTTTTGTTGAATTGTGTGTTAGATACTGTAAAAACAGAGTCTTAGGGTAGTTTCCACCTTTGTCCAAGAAACTATTGCTGAAGGCAGATTGTATCAAAATTGTGGGAGCCCACGAGATGCGGCGTCCTATGCGAGTGTAGAATAGGTGAGTGGAGGTGCGGTCATAGAGACCTGTGGAGTGCAGGGACGGTAAGGAGATACCATTCAATTAACGCTCACTTGTCAGAAAGAGTCTTACACTCAGTCTCTCTTCTTCCTGGCACTGCCTAGCAGTGACCGTTCTGAGCCCACTTTGCACACACGTGCAGAGCAGCACGTCGACAGCCGCTAGAAGTTTGCAGGCTCCCAGAAGACTGTAACCATGACCGGCTGAGGGTATGGCTTTAAACTTTTTCTTGGTAGGGGAGTGGGTGTGGCGCCACTCCATTGATTGCCGTTTTGTTTCAGGTTCGAAGTGATGAACCCATGTTTCATCGCCTGTAACAATCTTTGACAAGAAATTGTCACCCTCAGCCACATGACGAGCAAGCAATTCCGCACAGATGGTTCTCCTTTGCTCTTTATGGTGTTCGGTTAGACAACGAGGGACCCAGCGGGAACAAACCTTTGAATATCCCAACTGGTGAACAATTGTGACAGCACTACCAACAGAGATGTCAAGTTGAGCACTGAGTTGTTTGATGGTGATCCGTCGATCATCTCGAACGAGTGTGTTCGCACGCTCCGCCATTGCAGGAGTCACAGCTGTGCACGGCCGGCCCGCACGCGGGAGATCAGACAGTCTTGCTTGACCTTGCGGCGATGATGACACACGCTTTGCCCAACGACTCACCGTGCTTTTGTCCACAGCCAGATCACCGTAGACATTCTGCAAGCGCCTATGAATATCTGAGATGCTCTGGTTTTCCGCCAAAAGAAACTCGATCACTGCCCGTTGTTTGCAACGCACATCCGTTACAGACGCCATTTTAACAGCTCCGTACAGCGCTGCCACCTGTCGGTAGTCAATGAAACTATACGAGACGAAGCGGGAATGTTTGAAAATATTCCACAAGAAATTTCCGGTTTTTTTCAACCAAAATTGGCCGAGAAAAAAAAGTGTTGCATTACTTGTTGAACTGCCCTCGTATATTAACTTAAGTATGTTGTTAAATTAACTTAATTATGTTATGTATTGGAAAATTTGACTCGTTCCACATCATTACGAAATATCGTATTCATGATCCATGGAACTAGTATTACTCTAATCTAATCTAATCTGGCGTTGTCAGCGGTCGGTGCTGCAGCCCCATCGTAGGAGGGTTCGGCGGCCAGGGCACCGCCGTAGCCCGACGTGGCTGTGGTGGATGTCTGTCGGAACCTCGGCGCTCTCGTCGTGTGAAGCTATGCTTAGGCTCAGTCCCAGAGATCTCCGTGCACCTGTTGTACATTGCTGAGGGGCCGTGGAGGCAGAAGACCCAACAGCGACATGAAGGACAGACCGAGAAGTGGTTCCAGCATACAGCCGCTAAGGCGGTACTCGTACTGGTCCAGAGTTGAACACCTCACTGATGGGCAGATTCACGGAAGACTGTCTCCGCCCTCGCCTTTAATTAGTCATCGTTGGGGCTGACAGGAGTGCAGCTCGAAGAGGTGAAGCTACCTCAGCAGCCAGATGGCTGTGTGCTTGTAGCAGTGAAATCGAGGATGGCGGTATTCACCAGGGCAACTGTCTTTCTGTCTAGTAAGCTCCGTCGCAGCACGTGCTGGAGGTGTGAGATGTCATAACTTGGGCGTTCACTGACGGAGACTGACGTCTTCTGCCTCATCAATTTGCCGAATGAATGAGTGTTCTCGCATCTTGAATACGCTCTCTTGTCTAGTCATCAGCCTGATGGGCGGCACTTCTCCATCTATGGCGTCGTTCTGGTGATCGATGCAGGAACAGTCCATCGCACCAGCGAAGCGGTGGTGCAACAATGTAAATACAAGAGGAAGTAAATCGTGTAGATATGAGAAATGTGATACTGCTAGTGTGATAAGTTTTTGACAGAGCGCAGTTAGACCTAGTCCCAAACAAAGCCACTGGAACAGACTAAATTCGCACTGAATTATTAAGGTCGTTGAGAGAGGAGGCCACGACAAAACTAATCTACCTGATACGCAAAATTTGTGAGGTAGGTGAAATACCATCAGCCTTAACATCGTTCAACTGGCTCTAAGCACTATGGGACTTAACATCTGAGGTCATCAGTCCCCTAGACTTAGAACTACTTAAACCTAACCAACCTAAGGACATCACACACATCCATGCCCGAGGCAGGATTCGAACCTGCGACAGGAGCAGTAGCGCGGTTCCGGACTGAAGCGCCTAGAACTGCTCGGTCACAGCGGCCGGCTTCAGACTTAAAGAAGAATTTACCAATTATTATTCGCAATATGGGAGGTGACGACAGGTCTGAATACTACTATACCATGAGATATATAAGTAAAGGCTGCAGAACTTTGAGAGCGATTTTTTATGGAAGAATGGAAAATCTGGTAGTAGTCAATTTCGGCGTAGATCAGGTTCGGTCCTGGAGAAATGTAATAACACGACAGTTAGTACTGGCCGTAAGAGTTATCTTAGAAGATAGATTGAGGGAGGACAAACCTGCATTTGTAGCATTTATAGGTTCAGAGGAAGCTTTTGACAATGTTGTCTGGTATCTACTGCTCTGAAATTTTGCCGCAGTTATGAGTCGAAAGCCATAGTTGAGAGGTGACTGAGACACTGTTATAGCCTATCCCCAAAGTTGTTCGCTCGGTGTATTGAGCAGGCAGTAAAGGAAAAATTGAGAAATTTGGGAAGGGAATTAAAACCCAGGAAGAAGAAACACAACCCTAGAAGTTTGCCAATGATGCCGCAATTCTTTCAGAAACGGCAAAAGACTTGCAAGATCAGTTGAACGTAATAGTTAATTCCTTGAAAAGAGTTTATGAGATGAACATCAACAAAAGTAAAGCAAGATTAATGGAACATATTCACATTAAGTCAGGCGATGCGGAGGGAATTTGATAATCAAATGAGATATACAGAGTAGTAGATAAGTTTCACTGTCTGTGCAGTAAAACAACTGATGTTGGCCAAAGGAGAGAAAATATAAAATGCAGAATGGTAATAGTCACAAAATTTTTTTCTAAAAGTGGGGAATTTGTCGACATCGAATAGAAATTTAAGTACTAGGACGTCTTTTTCTGAAGGTATTTGTGTCGAGTGTACCATGGGTATCAAAAAGTGTAGTTCGATGCTGAGGTGCTATTCCACTACAGCTGGAGAGTCTCTACAATGCGGTTTTGCTTTAGGGAGAATAGCAAGGGGGTTGAGGCGTGAATGAGAATTTAGATCGAGGAGGAAGCCGTGTTAGCGTAGTGTGTGCAGGTGCACAAAGCCACAGTCCCAGACCTGGCGTAGTGGTCAGCGCATCTCCACCGTGAGCAGGATATCCGGGTTCGAACCTCAGCCTTGGTAGAAATTTTCATTTGTGGCTTCAGTCTGTATATATGCATCTTAGACAAGAAGAGAATAGAGGCTTTTAAAATGCCGTATTGCAGAAGAAAGCTGAAGGTTAGATGGATAGATTACGTAACTGGTGAGGAGGTACTGAATAGAACTGAGATTAAAAGAAATTTGTAGCATAACTTGACTAAAAAGAGAGATCTATTGGTAGGACACATCCTGAGGCATCAAGAAATCGTCAGTTTGCTAATGCAAGGAAGTGTGTGTGTTAAAACCAGTTTTTGTACTGGAGACCACAACAACATCAACAACAACATTCGTGTATTTTAATTACCGAATAAAAGGAACGAAGAACCATGATATCCATTTAAAACCACTTTCGGGTGCGCCCATATCTTTGGGCCGGAAAAGCCTTTTTTTTATTTAATAAGTTTCTTGGAAATAAAGGCTGCCAGCCCCATAAGTATCACATATGGGGCTTTATTATTTATCATATGTACATATGAGCTTCACAGCATGGAGCTTCATGCTTCGTAGTCAGTGAAGTAACAAAGTGGACTTGTATTCGATGGCCTTATGTCACTTGAGGCGAATATACGGCAGGCTCCTTGGAGAGCAACCGATTGCTCGCTCCATCTCTAATGACCTCGTCGTCGACGGTACGTTAAACTTGAACTGTTCTTCAGCCCGTGCTCTTAATTAGTTAGTTACATGTTCCGTAGGTCATTCGATCGTTTTTTTTATAGAAATGTGTGGAATGAGTCAGTTTACAGCATTTACTCGCATACACGACTAGGTTAAAAATGGTTCAAATGGGTCTGAGCACTATGGGACTTAACATCTGAGGTCATCAGTCCCCTAGAACTTAGAACTACTTAAACCTAACTAACGTAAGGACATTACACACATCCATGCCCAAGGCAGGATTCGAACCTGCGACCGTAGCGGTCGCGCGGTTCCAGACTGTAGCGCCTAGAACCGCTCGGCCAAACCGGCCGGCGACTAGGTTAACATTAATGAACATATTATTTTTTAATCGCACTGTTGCAACTATAATTAAAACCTATTTTTTACAGGGTACCAGGTTTAAACAAAAATTAGTCCAATGAACAGAACGAGTTGTTCAGGAGAAATGATTTTTTGGTTAGATTTAAAACTTCCTTTGCTGTATATCAGACATTTTATGTTATTGGGCAAATAATCAAAAAATGTTGTTGCTACATATTGAACGGTGTTTTTGAACCACTGACAATTTCAATAATGAGTAACAAAGGTCATTTTTTCCTCCAGTATTGTATGTACAGACATCACTGTTCTCAAATTATGACGTATTATTTACCGCGAACTTCATTAGCGAATATATATATATTGTAATGGAATATTTAAAACGCCGTAATCCTTGAATGAGACGACAGATGGACACCACATATTATTCTTACAGTTTGCTTTCGTACAATCAATATTTTCATTCTGACTGATTTACTCCAGAAAATTATTTCATTGCACATTATTTAGTGGAACTATGCATAATATGTGAGGATGTTAATTCGTTTGTTTCCAAGCATGTGCTACATCAATTGTTGGGATGACTCTGTAAGTTATACAGAACTGAATACAGTGTATTTTCTCACAGTTTATCGAGAGTTGGTTTTCAGAAAATAACACTGACAAATATCAGTACCAAAGTGTTCTGTTGCTTCCTCTGTAATGGAATTTATTGTAACATAACTATTGAGCGCAAAAAGTAGTAATTCTACTTGATGAACGTTAAGTGGAAGATCATTCACATATACACTCCTGGAAATAGAAAAAAGAACACATTGACACCGGTGTGTCAGACCCACCATACTTGCTCCGGACACTGCGAGAGGGCTGTACAAGCAATGATCACACGCACGGCACAGCGGACACACCAGGAACCGCGGTGTTGGCCGTCGAATGGCGCTAGCTGCGCAGCATTTGTGCACCGCCGCCGTCAGTGTCAGCCAGTTTGCCGTGGCATACGGAGCTCCATCGCAGTCTTTAACACTGGTAGCATGCCGCGACAGCGTGGACGTGAACCGTATGTGCAGTTGACGGACTTTGAGCGAGGGCGTATAGTGGGCATGCGGGAGGCCGGGTGGACGTACCGCCGAATTGCTCAACACGTGGGGCGTGAGGTCTCCACAGTACATCGATGTTGTCGCCAGTGGTCGGCGGAAGGTGCACGTGCCCGTCGACCTGGGACCGGACCGCAGCGACGCACGGATGCACGCCAAGACCGTAGGATCCTACGCAGTGCCGTAGGGGACCGCACCGCCACTTCCCAGCAAATTCGGGACACTGTTGCTCCTGGGGTATCGGCGAGGACCATTCGCAACCGTCTCCATGAAGCTGGGCTACGGTCCCGCACACCGTTAGGCCGTCTTCCGCTCACGCCCCAACATCGTGCAGCCCGCCTCCAGTGGTGTCGCGACAGGCGTGAATGGAGGGACGAATGGAGACGTGTCGTCTTCAGCGATGAGAGTCGCTTCTGCCTTGGTGCCAATGATGGTCGTACGCGTGTTTGGCGCCGTGCAGGTGAGCGCCACAATCAGGACTGCATACGACCGAGGCACACAGGGCCAACACCCGGCATCATGGTGTGGGGAGCGATCTCCTACACTGGCCGTACACCACTGGTGATCGTCGAGGGGACACTGAATAGTGCACGGTACATCCAAACCGTCATCGAACCCATCGTTCTACCATTCCTAGACCGGCAAGGGAACTTGCTGTTCCAACAGGACAATGCACGTCCGCATGTATCCCGTGCCACCCAACGTGCTCTAGAAGGTGTAAGTCAACTACCCTGGCCAGCAAGATCTCCGGATCTGTCCCCCATTGAGCATGTTTGGGACTGGATGAAGCGTCGTCTCACGCGGTCTGCACGTCCAGCACGAACGCTGGTCCAACTGAGGCGCCAGGTGGAAATGGCATGGCAAGCCATTCCACAGGACTACATCCAGCATCTCTACGATCGTCTCCATGGGAGAATAGCAGCCTGCATTGCTGCGAAAGGTGGATATACACTGTACTAGTGCCGACATTGTGCATGCTCTGTTGCCTGTGTCTATGTGCCTGTGGTTCTGTCAGTGTGATCATGTGATGTATCTGACCCCAGGAATGTGTTAATAAAGTTTCCCCTTCCTGGGACAATGAATTCACGGTGTTCTTATTTCAATTTCCAGGAGTGTATAAGGAATAGAAGTGGACGCAAAACTGAAACCTGTGGAACTCCCTTTGTGATTTCTCCTCTCACTAAAATTTGCTACACTTCCGCCATTATTTGAATTATTCATCACAACTCTTCGCATTCTGTTTGTTAAGTATGATTCAAACTAGCTGTGTGTAAAGCCATTAACACCATAAAACTTCAGTTTTCTTAAGACAGCAAAGTGATCTACACAAACAAACGCCTTGCAGAGATCACAAAACATACCGAGAGCCCCCAGTAGAGAAGTGGACTATCTGTGGTGTCACCGCCAGACACCACACTTGCTAGGTGGTAGCTTTAAATCGACCGCGGTCCATTAGTACATGTCGGACCCGCGTGTCGCCACTGTCAGTAATTTCAGACCACGCGCCACCACACGGCAGGTCTAGAAAGACGGACTAGCACTCGCCCCAGTTGTACGAACGACTTTGCTAGCGACTATCTCTGTCTCTCATTTGCCGAGAGACAGTTAGAATAGCCTTCAGCTAAGTCCATGGCTACGACCTAGCAAGGCACCATTAGCCTTACAGTGCTTGTATTTAAAGACTCTCAATTGTATCGTCAAGAGCGATGTACCACAATGATGGAATAAAGTTAAGTATTCGAAGAGCTACGTACTTTTCTTTATAGCATTCATTAAGTATCCTGTTTCAGACCTCACGCCAGCTGGCGTGTGTGTACGCGTGCCTTTCGGTTACCCGTCACTGTGGACTGGCTGTCTTGTCAGTCCACAACAGTATCGAATAGGGCAGAGCAGAGAGTAACAGACGTGGGCCGGCGCAGAGTTCCCCAGAAAGCAAAAGGCGGCCGGCAGCGCCCGTCCTTGCTCTCCTCGGCCGTTCCTGGCCGAGCAAAAAAGCTGTCGCCAGCGTGGAGTGGAGCAGCCGCCTTGCCCGCCTTTGTGCCCCCGGCGCGCTGTCCGCTCGCTGCCCCTGCCTACCGCTGTTGTGCGATCGTTGCTCTTCGCACTGGCCTAATCGCCGCTGTTGTCTCCCACGTCGTGGCTACATGATTACCCACGTCTGAGCCAATGGAAATGTTACGCGCTACATTATAACTGTGCCCCGAATGCAATAACTTTGCTGTGTAAGGTTGTTGTTGTTGTTGTTGTGGTCTTCAATCCTGTGACTGGTTTGATGCAGCTCTCCATGCTACTCTATCCTGTGCAAGCTTCTTCATCTCCCAGTACCTACTGCAACCTACATCCTTCTGAATCTGCTTAGTGTATTCATCTCTTGGTCTCCCCCTACGATTTTTACCCTCCACGCTGCCCTCCAATATTACATTGGTGATCCCTTGATGCCTCAGAACATTCCTACCAACCGATCCCTTCTTCTGGTCAAGTTGTGCCACAAACTTCTCTTCTCCCCAATCCTATTCAATACTTCCTCATTAGTTATGTGATCTACCCATCTACTCTTCAGCATTCTTCTGTAGCACCACATTTCGAAAGCTTCTATTCTCTTCTTGTCCAAACTATTTATCGTCCAGGTTTCACTTCCATACATGGCTACACTCCATACAAATACTTACAGAAATGACTTCCTGACACTTAAATCTATACTCGATGTTAACAAATTTCTCTTCTTCAGAAACGCTTTCCTTGCCATTGCCAGTCTGCATTTTATATCCTCTCTACTTCGACCATCATCAGTTATTTTGCTCCCCAAATAGCAAAACTCCTTTACTACTTTAAGTGTCTCATTTCCTAATCTAATTCCCTCAGCATCACCCGACTTAATTCGTCTACATTCCATTATCCTCGTTTTGCTTTTCTTGATGTTCATCTTATATCCTCCTTTCAAGACGCTATCCATTCCATTCAACTGCTCTTCCAGGTCCTTTGCTGTCTCTGACAGAATTACAATGTCATCGGCAAACCTCAAGGTTTTTATTTCTTCTCCATGGATTTTAATACCTACTCCGAATTTTTCTTTTGTTTCCTTTACTGCTTGCTCAATATACAGATTGAATAACATCGGGGAGAGGCTACAACCCTGTATTACTCCCTTCCCAACAACTGCTTCCCTTTCATGTCCCTCGACTCTTATAACTGCCATCTGGTTTCTGTAGAAATTATAAATAGCCTTTCGCTCCCTGTATTTTACCCCTGCCACCTTTAGAATTGGAAAGAGAGTATTCCAGTCAACATTGTCAAAAGCTTTCTCAAAGTCTACAAATGCCAGAAACCTAGGTTTGCCTTTCCTTAATCTTTCTTCTAAGATAAGTCGTAAGGTCAGTATTGCCTCACGTGTTCCAATTATTTCTACGGAATCCAAACTGATCTTCCCCAAGGTCGGCTTCTACTAGTTTTTCCATTTGTCTGTAAAGAATTCGTGTAAGTATTTTGCAGCTGTGACTTATTAAACTGATAGTTCGTAATTTTCACATCTGTCAACACCGGCTTTCTTTGGGATTGCAATTATTATATTCTTCTTGAAGTCTGAGGGTATTTCGCTTGTTTCATACATCTTGCTCACCAGATGGTAGAGTTTTGTCAGGACTGGCTCTCCCAAGGCCGTCAGTAGTTCCAATGGAATGTTGTCTACTCCGGGGGCCTTGTTTCGACTCAGGCCTTTCAATGCTCTGTCAAACTCTTCATGCAGTATCGTATCTCCCATTTCATCTTCATCTACATCCTCTTCCATTTCCATAATGTTGTCCTCAAGTACATCGCCCTTGTATAGACCCTCTATATACACCTTCCACCTTTCTGCTTTCCCTTCTTTGCTTAGAACTGAGTTTCCATCTGAGCTCTTGATGTTCATACAAGTGGTTCTCTTATCTCCAAAGGTCTCTTTATAATTTTCCTGTAGGCAGTATCTATCTTACCCCTAGTGAGATAAGCCTCTACATCCTTACATTTGTCCTCTAGCCATCCCTGCTTTTTTTTTTTTTGCACTTCCTGTCGATCTCATTTTTGAGACGTTTGTATTCCTTTTTGCCTGCTTCATTTACTGCATTTTTATATTTTCTCCTTTCATCAATTAAATTCAATATTTCTTCTGTTACCCAAGGATTTCTTCTAGCCCTCGTCTTTTTACCTACTTGATCCTCTGCTGCTGTGTAAGGTACGACAAGGAAATCACCTCGTTTTTAAATCGGGTGTAAAAGAGCAGCTGCCGCCCTCTCCCTGAAAATTTGTAGCTTAGATATCAAAATTAATTGGCCACTTATATACATTAATTGTAAACTGCCGAAGCACCTAGTTACCTCACGGAACTGTGTTTCACTTCTGCCTTAGTCGAATGAAGTGCGCCGTTGAAAGCACGTTTACTTGAGTAAATCGTAAAGCTGCAAGTAAGGGGTGATAAGCTGCGTCGAAAACCGAAACCGGTAAAAAAGACGCGCAGTTTGGCCGTCAGGTAGAGGGATACCCTACAGTCCCGACAGCCTGGCGCCAAGGGCCCCGAACACGATCTCCGCCTATGCCATCGGTATTACTTGGCGACGTTTTGCCAACTATAGGGGAAGTTCGCCATTGGCTTATACTACGGGAGAGTCGTGGCTGGTTGTTTCCGGTCAACAGGTCAACCCCAGCTTGTCTTCGTACTCGAAGCCAGCTGGTGGTGCACTTAATCAACGGAAAAATTCGAAAGGCGAAGCTATAAAAGCGCTAACATCCCATTGTTCTCTCTCAGTTATTCGTACTTCCTAGTTGAGTTACGTGGCCGCCCACGTCCTCTCCACCACCATCAGTGCATCGACATGTGAGCAGCTTCCATGAGGCGAGTCATCGCGTCATTACTGTCCTTTGCGGCACACTACATTCCACCTCGGGCTGGGCCTTTCTTAAAGTAAGTGACTAGCAGCAGTTGTATAGTGTGCTGCATTTCTTTTTTCCTGTACAATGTACATGGCCCAGTCACATTAATGTGACTACTGCCTATGTTCGACGTCAACGTGCAGTAACCACTAACAGACGGCATGTGGCAGCACTAACAGTGGAGGGTATACAAAGCGCGCCGAGGAAAGTGGAGAACATTGCAGGCTCTGTCGCAATGCGGAAACAGAGGGATTTATGTGACGTCCAAAAGGGCATGATCACTGGTTTTCACCCCAGTGGTGGAAGCAATCCCGGAGAGTCCGCTCAGGGACTGATTGATGAGTTGCCTTCAACATCATATCATCCCCATCAACACGCAAGTCGCCGAAGTGGCATCAACAAAAAAGACTTTCACCAGGCGACAGGTGCCCGCATCTCGTGGTCGTGCGGTAGCGTTCTAGCTTCCCACGCCCGGGTTCCCCGGTTCGATTCCCGGCGGGGTCAGGGATTTTCTCTGCCTCGTGATGGCTGGGTGTTGTGTGCTGTCCTTAGGTTAGTTAGGTTTAAGTAGTTCTAAGTTCTAGGGGACTTATGACCACAGCAGTTGAGTCCCATAGTGCTCAGAGCCATTTGAACCATTTGAACCAGGCGACAGGTCTACCCAACTGGGGACCCTACCCACACGACATTTCATTTCATGGTCTAGTAAATAATGTATTGATGGTATAGTAAATAATATTGGAGACTCCGTGAGGCTACTCGCCGACGATGCCGTTGTCTATAGAAAGGTAGCAACGCCAGAAGCCTGGAGCGACGTGCACGGAGAGCTCCAGACGACTGACGACCCGAGCAACGCGAACCCCAGCAAATGTTTCATATTGCGCCTAAACGTGAGGGGTGTCCAGTACTGTTCGATTACACCACTGGCGACAAATCATTGAAAACGATAGCTGCCGTAAAATACCTGGGCTTACGGTGTGACCACATAAAACTAATTGTAGGGAAACCGTCTGCCAGGCTGTTATTCATTGAGAGACTCTTAACGAAATGTAATTCATCTCTGAAAGAAGTGACGTACGGAACACGATTATTGTGTGCCGCTCAACAGTCAGGGACACTTACCAACTAATAGACGACAAACAGAAGATCAAACAAAGATGACGATGTTTGGTTTGTAGGGCGCTCAACTACGCGGTTATCAGCGTCCGTACAAAATCCCAACCTTTGCGCAGTTCAGTTTCGCCACTTTCATGAATGATGATGAAAATGATGAGGACAACACAAACACCCAGTCATCTCGAGGCAGGTGCAACTCCCTGACCCCACCGGTAATCGAATCCGGGGCCCCGTGCTCTGGAAGCGAGTACGCTACCGCGAGACCACGAGCTGCGGACTCCAACGAAGAGCCACGCGTTTTTACATCAACATACATACACCGGAAACCAAAGTACGGTGCGTGGCGGAGGGTACCATGTAGCACGACTGCTCATTTCTGTTTCTGTTTCACTCGCTAATAGAGGGAAAACGACTGTATACATACCTCCGTACGAGCCTTAATTTCTAACATTTTATCTCCTTTATCCTCACGCGAAACTTCCGTTGGCGGCAGCAGAATCGTTCTGCAGTCGCTCTCAAATCCCAGCTCTCTATATCTGCGCGATAGTGCCTTCCCTTGTGTCGATGAGTGTTGATCGAACCTACCGGTAACAAACCTAGCAGCACGCCTCTGAATTGCTTCGTTTATCTTCCTTTAATCCCACCTGGTGCGTGGCCCAGACATTCGAACACTACTCACTATGCTTTTCCAAAATTCTCCCAGTAAAACGAAGACGAGCATTCACCTTCCCTACTACAGTCCTTACATGCACGTTCCATTTTATATCGCTTTCCAGCGTTACACCTAGATACAGTATTTAATCAATATGATTGTATCAAATACCACATTACTAATACCGTCCGTGCGACCGCTACGGTCGCAGGTTCGAATCCTGCCTCGGGCATGGATGTGTGTGATGTCCTTAGGTTAGTTAGGTTTAAGTAGTTCTAAGTTCTAGAGGACTGATGACCTCAGAAGTTAACTGCTCAGAGCCATTTGAACCATATGAACTAATGCCGTATTCGAATGTTGCGGGTCTGTTTTTCCTGCTCACCCCAATTAACTTACATTCTTCTACATTTTGAGCAAGCTGCCATTCATCACACCAAACAGAAATTTTGTCTAAGTCATCTTGTACATTCCTACAGTAGTCGCGGTATTGTTAAGCGTCGCCGCGCGGGATTAGCCGAGCGGTCTCAGGCGCTGCAATCATGGATTGTGCGGCTGGTCCCGGCGGAGGTTCGAGTCCTCCCTCGGGCATGGGTGTGTGTTTGTCCTTAGGATAATTTAGATTAAGTAGTGTGTAAGCTTAGGGGCTGTTGACCTTAGTAGTTAAGTCCCATAAGATTTCACATACTTTTTTTTTTTTTTTTTTTTTGTTAAGCGTCACGCAGTCCCCAACAAACCGCATTGGTTTTCTATTGAAATTCCAGAAGCGTCGTTCAACATGTTACTTCCTCCCACATACGTTTCGACGAATGACGGCGACGAGAAAATCTGAGAAATTAATCAGAGGCAGATTTACCGACAATCATTCCTCCTACGCGCCATTCGCGAATGGGACAAATGCAAATGGTTGAAATAGCTCGAAGCACTATGGGACTTAATCTGAGGTCATCAGTCCCCTAGAACTTAGAACTACTTGAACCTAACTAATCTAAGGACATCACACACAACCATGCACTAGGCAGGATTCGAACCTGCGACCCTAGCGCTCGCGCGGCTCCAGACTGAAGCGCCTAGAACCACTCGGCCACAGGGGCCGGCAATGCAGCAAAGAAGGGAGGTAAAGTAAGAATATCAGTAGTACCCTCCGCAACCCACCGTCAGGTGGCTTGCGGGGTATGGATGCAGATGTAATCAACGGACCTGAAACAGGATCTCTGTGTTTCCACGCATGAAGTAATCTATTTAACAGCAACAAGCGTGATAGGAACATGGGCCTCTCACACAATTTTCGCCGTTGACAACATGTTGACCCACCCTTAAGCGAAGTATAGTTCCAGTTCTGTGGAAAATACTGATAAGCTGGCATCTGTTTAGCTGGAATATTTTATTCGGGTATTTAATTCGAATAAAATTTATTGTAAAATGTTCAGAAGCGGACTTATTTGGGCCTAAGTTCCCTTTTTTCGTTTAGGTTTCCTGCTGTTGTCATTCTCAAGTTAGGCAGTCAGTGAACTTGCTGATAAACTAGCAACGATTAGTCCCGACTTAGGCCCAATGTATGGTCTCTGAGAACCACAGAGCTCCTGAACTGAAATATGAGACTTCACGCCTTAATTTTGATAGCTAGAGAAAGAAGGTTCCACTGAAAATGGCTGGAAGAAGTGAGATGTTACGAGAGCTTTCGTTAAGGGGGCTATGACGAGCACCTCGAAGTCGCAAAACAACGTAAGCTCCTTTGATTGGACGTAGCACATGGTCGTTAAAAGTTATGGCAGCTACCCAGATGTTACAACAGAATAACATGTGTGTTCTGCAATATTTCCATCTGCATTTGTCGTCCTGTGAGAAAATACGCCCGACAGCTCAATGTAAATTTCAAATTTACAGACCCGCTACCACCAAAAAACATTCTGTTATGTCTGGCTTCATAGGGCTTGTCTTGCGGTTCATATTAAAACAGTCGTGAATGTTCGTGAAAAAGGAAGTAATAAGATAAGAAATGATTAGGCTCTCCGCGGAATGGGCGACGAAAGACATATGTCGAAAACACAGAATAGAGGAAGGGACAAATGGTTCAAATGGCTCTGAGCACTATGGGACTTAACATCTGAGGTCATCAGTCCCCTAGAACTTAGAACTATTTAAACCTAACTAACCTAAGGACATCACACACATCCATGCCAGAGGCAGGATTCGAACGTCCGACCGTAGCGGTCGAGCGGTTCCAGACTGAAGCGCCTAGAACTGCTCGGCCACACCGGCCGGCAGGAAAGGACAGGAAGATACGAGATACGTTAATACGTCAGCGAATAACGTTTCCGGTACTGGAGGGGACTGTAGCGAGCAAACACTGTAGGAAAAGACAGAGACTGCAGGACACCCACCAACCAACTGGTGACGTTTTGTGGATGTGTCACTCTGAGGTGACGAAACTGGCACAGGAACGAACCTCGTGGCAGGCCGCGTCGGGGCGCTCAGAAGAGCGCTGAGTCGGTCAGTCACAGCAGGCGGTGGCGACTGTGAAGGGACATCGCCCTGCTGTAGGCACTGCCTGATACCCACCACACCTTGCACTTGGCACTGATGTAACTGCCTTAATCCCAGCCTGTATTCTTTTGTATCGTTATTAATCACTTGTGGTCTAATAAACTGTACGTTTTCTATTTATTGCTCCGATATGCTGCCATACTGTATGTCACGTAATGTATTGCGTATAAATAGGCGAAAAGACATATTATTGAACGATTACACAATTTCTGAACACTCACTAGAAGCAATCACAACCATTAAATGTCTGGGAATACGTGTACAGGGCAATTTTAAATGGAAAAAAATCACTTAAAAGTAATTGAAAGAAAGGTAGACAGCAGACTGAGATTCATTGGAAGAATCCTCAGTAAAGATGGTCTAGCTACCAAGGAGGTAGCTTCCAAAACCACCGTTCCATTGATACTTGCGTATTGCTCATCAGTCCAGGCTCTTTACTAGATAGGATTGACACAGGAAGTGGGGGAGATCGAAAGAAGAGCAGCACGTTTCGTCACTGGATCTTTTAGCAAGCGGAAAAGTGTCCCGGAGATACTCTCCCGACTCCGGTGGCAGGCGCTGCAGGAGATACTTTTTGCATGTCGGAGTGGTTTCCTATTAAAATTACGAGCGTATACTTCCCAGAAAAGTCAACCGATATATTGTTTCCTCCTAAACGTCACTCATTCTATTAAAGTTCTTGTTGAGTTCTTACTTAGGGAACAGACGGCAGCAAGTTACCTTTAGGCTGTTCCAGTGATATAAAGAGGGACCCCGCTCCACATACATGGGGAAGATTTACTGCTCTTGCTTTCTGTTAATAGTCTGCCATTTTATTTGAATCAGGAGGAGAAGCAGTCCTGTCTGTAAATGATGCAATCACTGTTGTGAAGCCAAGCAAAGAAGCATCAACTGAGAAAATAGTAAACGACGTCTTTGTGAAAGTTACTGACTTGTTTCGCACGAATAGACTAGCTTTAAACTTTGTAGAAACACGGCTTATCCAGTTTTGTACTGTCAAACCCGGTGAGCCAACATGAAATAATTATCAGAACAGAGAGCTCTAAGTTCTTAAGTGTGAATATTGATGAACACGTAATGAAAACTTAAACGGGAAGAAACATGTAGTAGACTTTCTGGAACGTTTAGGTTTGGTTACTTGTGCCATAAGAATAATTACTAATTTGGCGATGTAAAAGTGAGTAAGCTAACATATTTAGCGTATTTTGATTCACTGATGTTTCACATGGTAATATTCTGTGGTAATTCCTCACTTAAGTGAGACGTATTCATTGAACAAAAAAAAGTAAACAGAATAATATCTGTGGGGTACGCAGATGTACATCTCGGAGAGATCTCCTTAGGCAGTTGAAGCACTAATCACAGCCCACAGTACTTTTATTCTTTTTTGAAATTTGTTATCAACAATCCGAGTTTGAAAGTAAGAGAGATATTCACAAGTACAACAGTAGATCTGCACTACCCTTCTATAAACTTAACTTTTACACATAAAGGGGTGAGATAATCAACTAAAAACTTTTTGAAATTATATGAACTTTCGCCCGCCGCTGTTGATTCCGTGTAATGTCCCACTGCAGCCAACTGTAGTGATAGCCTTCAGTTAACATATAACTTTTTGAAAATTTACGCATAGAAATAAAATTTCTAACACATAGCAAAAGTATGTTTAAATGTCGATTAAAGACGATTCTCCTTAATAGCTCATTCTATACCATATAGGAATTTTTGAATAGAAATAATTAGTAATTTTTACAGGAAAAAGCAGTATACGACCAGTAAACATTTTTTTCATCTTTCCATTCCTTCTTTCTGATGACACAGTCTGCATCATGTACTATATAGAAAAGTAACTAAATTTTTCTCACGGAAAGACCACGAGGGTAAGATTAGAGAGGCACGAGGTGTGTGAGAAAAGTAATGAGGCTGATTATTTATCGACCCAAATTTTTATCTTTTCAGACAACAGCACTGTCCCCCTGCGGAGTCGTTGTTTACAGACTGATAGCATCGCTGAAAGGCTTCAACTGGTACGGCGTTTAAGATGTTGGCAACGTTGTTTTGAATGTTCTCCTGAGTTCCGAAATGGGCTTTTAATACATTTTCTAATTTTGGGGAAACAAAAATGTCATAAAGACTCAAATCAGATGAATGGGTGGTGGGGGCTGTGAAACAACAGGAATGCGTTTTGAGGCCAGAAATTCTGTTAAGGAACTGGCCGTGTGACATGGGGCGTTGTCATGATGCAGCACGCCGGTATTACTCGATTAACCCTTTTCCTGCGCCTTTCAACAACGTCTTTGTAAATCACTTTTATCGCGGAGGAATAATCTCACAAGAGCACACACACGGTCGATGTTTTCTTCGTTTTTGGAGGTCACTATGAGCGAACTTCTTCTTTGACGTGCTCTCAGCTTTCCAAAAATGATTTGTGCCATTGAAAATAGTGTCATGCTCTTGATAAGAAATGTTTCCCACATGCCTGTTTCAACTTTTGTAAGGTCATAGTCACGGATTCCCCAAGTTGACACAAAACTTGATGACATAATGTTTCCTAAATTGCACTGTTCCATTTTCGTAACATGTGACAAAAGCACAACTTCTTGGATGGCGCTCTCAAAAATCACCTCATGACTGTACAGATCCGAAACACAGACTGAGTATCTGGAAGGGATGATCACATTGTTGTAGAGTACTTGACGGGTCAACACAAAATTTTTGTCTCAGGTACAGATAGTGTTGAGGATCAGTGGACAAAGTTGGAAACCATCGTCCAGTATGCATTAGATGAGTATGTGCCAAGCAAGACCGTAAGAGATGGAAAAGAGCCACCGTGGTACAACAACCGAGTTCGAAAACTGCTATGGAAGCAAAGGGAACTTCACAGAAACATAAACATAGCCAAAGCCTTGCAGACAAACAAAAAGTACACAAAGCGAAATGTAGTGTGAGGAGGGCTATGCGATAGGCGTTCAATGAATTCGAAAGTAAAGTTCTATGTACCGACTTGGCAGAAAATCCTAAGAAATTTTGATCTTATGTCAAAGCGGTAGGTGGATCAACACAAAATATCCAGACATACTGTGACCAAAATGGTACTGAAACAGAGGATGACAGAGTAAAGGCCGAAATACTAAATGTCTTTTTCCAAAGCTGTTTCACAGAGGAAGACTGCACTGTAGTTCCTTCTCTAGATTGTCGCACAGATGACAAAATGCTAGATATCGAACTAAATGACAGAGTACACCTAGGAACTTGCCACCCTTCTTGTAGCTGTGTACCGCAGGTCTCTAGAAGAGTGTAGCGTTCCAAAAGATTGGAAGAGGGCACAGGTCATCCCCGTTTTGAAGAAGGGACGCCGAACAGATGTGCAGAACTGTAGACCTATGTCTCTAACGTCGATCAGTTGTACAGTTTTGGAACACGTATTATGTTCGAGTATAATGACTTTCCAGGGGACTAGAAATCTACTCTGTAGGAATCAGTATGGGTTTGGAAAAAGTCGATCGTGTGAAACCCAGCTCGCGCTATTCGTCCACGAGACTCAGAGGGCCGTAGACACGGGTTCACAGGTAGATGCCATGTTTCTTGACTTCCGCAAGGCGTTCGATACAGTTCCCCACAGTTGTTTAATGAACAAAGTGAGAGCATATGGACTATCAGACCAATTGTGTGATTGGATTGAAGAGTTCCTAGATAACAGAACGCCGCATGTCATTCTCAATGGAGAGAAGTCTTCCGAAGTAAGAGTGATTTCAGGTGTGCCGCAGGGGAGTGTCGTAGGTCCGTTGCTATTCACAGTATATATAAATGACCTTGTGGATAACATCGGAAGTTCACTGAGGCTTTTTGCAGATGATGCTGTAGTATAACGAGAGGTTGTAACAATGGAAAATTGTACTGAAATGCAGAAGGATCTGCAACGAATTGACGCATGGTGCAGGGAATGGCAACTGAATGTCAATATATACAAGTGTAATGTGCTGCGAATACATAGAAAGAAAGATCCTTTATCATTTAGCTACAATATAGCAGGTCAGCAACTGGAAGCAGTTAATTGCATACATTATCTGGAAGTAGGCATTAGGAGTGATTTAAAATGGAATGACCATATAAAATTAATCGTCGGTAAAGCAGGTGCCAGACTGAGATTCATTGGAAGAATCCTAAGGAAATGCAATCCGGAAACAAAGGAAGTAGGTTTCAGTGCGCTTGTTCGCCCACTGCTTGAATATTGCTCACCGGTGTGGGATCTGTACCAGATAGGCTTGATAGAAGAGATGTTCCAACGGAGAGCAGCGTGCTTCGTTACAGGATCATTTAGTAATCGCGAAAGCGTTACGGAGATGATAGATAAACTCCAGTGGAAGACTCTGCAGGAGAGACGATCAGTAGCTCGGTACGGTCTTTTGTTGACCGTTGGAGAACATACCTTCAACGCGGAGTCAAGCAGTTTATTGCTCCCTCCTACGTATATCTCGCGAAGAGACCATGAGGATAAAATCAGAGAGATTAGAGCCCACACAGAGGCATACCGACAATCCTTCTTTCGACGAACAATACGAGACTGGAATAGAAGGGAGAATCGACAGAGGTACTCAGGGTACCCTTGTAACCTCCCCGACTCTTATCGACCTTAATGACAGTGAAAAATTAAACCGCGTGTACCTAATGGGAATTTGGGAAAAGCAAACGTCACCGAAGTTAATATGTCGGTGAAGAGGGAGGAAAGGGTTACATCTAAATGAAAGGAAAAATGCTAATGAAACAGGTGGAAATTAATTTTGAAAAGGGGTAAAGTTAATAAAGAAAGTAAATGTGCGGCCGTTACGTTAACAATTAACTAGCGGTAATTAGATATTTGAGATTTGGGGGAAATTACGGTCGCCAGTCCTAAGGACAATTACTATAGTAACTGAAAAAGAAAGGTTATTACACATATAATTAGCACTAGACGCGTGGCAACTGAAGGTTGACACGTGTAGTGTGAAAACTGAAAGTTTGTCAGAAGTAATAAATTTCGCTACACTCTGACTTAATTTAGCAAAAGAATTAATAAAACCGGAAAATCGAAAGTTAATTTAGTGACTGAAGTTAATAGTGAGCTTTCTTTCTGAAGCACATCGAAATTCAGTAAAATACGGTTAATCTTGGACTACCTCAACAATCATTTCAAAAGCTACTTGAATCTTCGCAATTTATAAATAAGAGATTTAACTTTGAACTTGAATTAAATGGTTCTGAACAATTAACAATAGTAAAATTTAGTACATACCAAGCTGAGCTGCAGTCACAGGTAAGCTAAAATACGGTAACAAAACTCGCACTCTTAATTTGTGCTTGAGTAATCTGAATATTGTAGGCAGCTATGAATACCTTAACTGAACTTTGAAATTAAATCGAATGATGCTGGCGTTTGAATTTCAACGACACTTGGGTTCATTCCGGAAAAGGAAGGGACCCTGCTTCGTAATGCAATTGGGACAATGAGCAACAAAGGTTCATGCTAAGTTGCTGTAATTTTGTGATGCTACAATTTTAAAAGTTTGAAAAGCTGAGGTTTGCCATACAGTTCTAAAACTTTACGTGCTTCCAGTCTTCCTTGTTGGCTGATTGAAGGTTTGAAGCCGTCGATCGAGGAGGTGGCGACAGTCACTCATTGTTGGCCGTCGATGTTGCAGAAGCTGGATGTTGGCGCGCCTTCTTCTCGACACGGTCACCAGACGAAACGGGCTCTTGATGTGCGCCAGCTAATGCTTCCCGTCCGCGACACCATGTCAGAAACTATCATCGCAAGTCGAGCGCAATTACATGCTGCCAAATCCCGAAAGCGCCGCAACTCGCGGGAGCTTCACACAACACACCTGCTCCACTGCACCACCCCAACCAGACTCTCTCTCTGCCCGCGCTCCACGCGACAGAGTTATCACTACCCAAGATCCTCAACACTTTGGTTCTCCACACGACCTATCGATGTATTCGTTCGATAGCATAGTTTTCCCTAGGCCAGACCCAGCGTATAAATACAAATGATATTCACAAAACAAACCAACATAAATGCATAAATAAATATATATATATATATACATATATATATATATATATATATATATATATATATATGTATATATATATATATGTATGTATGTATGTATATGCAAACAGTAAAACAATTACAATAAATAAAGAGACAGAAATGACATATCTTGAGGTAACAAAACAAGGAAAAATAATTATAGTACAATAGATGGAAATAGGAGGATACGCATTTCCGGCGTTACACCCTCCGCCACACACCGTAAGGCAGCTTGCGGAGTATGGGTGTAGATGTAGATGTAGAACAACACAGCGTTGCGAATCGCTCGCACTGTTATCAGTATGATTAGTTTTCTCACACAGCTCTTATGTGCTGGTACAAAGGTTCATTAACAATCGTTCTTCCTGTACGTCGTTTGCGACTGGAAAAGGGAGGTATGACAATTTCAATCAAAATTGCCTTTGCCACAGCATAAGATGGCCTGCGGCGTATAGATTTAGAAGCCGATGTAGACGAATACTTTCGGCAACGCCAGCGCGCGAACTGCGTGTGTCGTTGTACGCACTGTGAGGCGCTGGTGGCGGTGCTCGCAGGCGCGGACCTGGCGCAGCGGTGGGAGCAGTCGGGCCTGGAGGCTCCAGACACGGCGGACGCGCGCGCGCGGCTGCTGCAGCAGCTGGAGGGGCTGCGCGCGCGCCGCGGCCGCCTGGAGGACGCGTGGCTGGCGCTGGAGGCGAGCGAGCTGGAGCGCGGCGTGTCGCGCGTCACCGCCTGGATCCTGGGGCCGGCGGAGGCGCGCCTCAACGCGCACGAGGCCAGCGGCGTGGGCGCCGCCGCCGCGCACACCGACCGCCTGCGCCGAGACCACGAGGCGCTGGAGCTGCTGTGCCGGGTGAGTGTGCGAGGGGGGCGTGGCCCCGGCTGGCTCTGGCTCTGGCTAAGTGTGCCGCTGGGCCCTCTCTGTCCACTCGAAAAGCTACCTGCTGCTGTGCACTGCCTGCTGTAAACCCCTCCGGAAGATATCGAGCGAATACCGTGTGACACTGCCTCCGGCCTTTATAGTGGCCTCAGTTCTGTCAGGAAGAGTCTAAAGGTTTCTTCACCCATGGCCTATCAAGCTGAAGTCGCTCACTGATTATTACATCACTGGCCATTAAAATTACTACACCACGAAGATGACGTGCTACAGACGCGAAATTTAACCGACAGGAAGAAGATGCTGTGATATGCAAATGATTAGCTTTCCAGAGCATTCACACAAGGTTGGCGCCGGTGGCGACACCTACAACGTGCTGACATGAGGAAAGTTTCCAACCGATTTTTCATACACAAACAGCAGTTTACCGGCGTTGCCTGGTGAAACGGTGTTGTGATGCCTCGTGTAAGGAGGACAAATGCGTACCATCACGTTTCCGACTTTGATAAAGGTCAGATTGTAGCCTATCGCGATTGTGGTTTAGCGTATCGCGACATTGCTGGTCGCGTTGGTCGAGATCCAATGACTGTTAGCAGAATATGCAATCGGAGGGTAATAGGGAACGCCGTGCTGGATCCCAACGGCCTCGTATCACTAGCAGTCGACATGACAGATATCTTATCCGCATGGCTATGTACGTCTCGATCCCTGAGTCAACAGATGGACACGTTTGCAAGACAACAACCATCTGCACGAACTGTTCATCGAAGTTTGCAGCAGCATGGACTATCACCTCGGAGACCATGGCTGCGGTTACCCTTTACGCTGCATCACAGACAGGAGCGCCTGCGATGGTGTACTCAATGACGAACCTGGGTGCACGAATGGTAAAACGTCATTTTTTCGGATGAATCCAGGTTCTGTTTACAGCATCACGATGGTCGCATCCGTGTTTGGCGACATCGCGGTGAACGCACATTGGAAGCGCGTATTTGTCATCGCCATACTGGCGTATCACCCGGCGTAATGGTATGAGGTGCCATTGGTTACACGTCACGGTCATCTCTTGTTCGCATTGACGGCACTTTGAACAGTGCACGTTACATTTCAGATGTGTTACGACCCGTGGCTCTACCCTTCATTCGATCCCTACGAAACCCTACATTTCAGCAGGATAATGTACGACCGCATGTTGCAGGTCCTGTATGGGCCTTTCTGGATAAAGAAAATGTTCGACTGCTGTCCTGGGCAGCACATATTCCAAATCTCTCACCAATTGAAAACGTCTGGTCAATGGTGGCCGAGCAACTGGCTCGTCACAACATGTCAGTTACTACTCTTGATGAACTGTGATATCGTGTTGAAGCTGCATGAGCAGCTGTACCTGTACACGCCATCCAAGCTCTGTTTGACTCAATGCCCAGGCGTATCAAGGCCGTCATTACGGCCAGAGGAGGTTGTTCTGGGTACTGATTTCTCAGGATCTATGCACCCAAATGGCGTGAAAATGCAATCACATGTCAGTTCTAGTATAATATATTTGTCCAAGGAATTCCCGTTTATCATCTGAATTTCTTCTTGGTGTAGCAATTTTAATGGCCAGTAGTGTAGATCCCGTAAAGCTACCGGATTGCAGGGATGTTATTTTTAGATTTCATCCACTAATCCACGTAATACGACACGCTTTCTAGGTGATTAAGATAGGGTGATTTAGCAAACCAGTTTATAACCTCTCTACTAGTAAACAGAATCATAATGTAATTAATTTTTTGTAACCTGATTGTTAAGTTAGTAGCAGAGCTCACATTTGTTGGTTGTAAATAAGGTTCAGGTTTTATGATACCTTGCAGTTTAGTATCAAATGTCAGTTGCTATGATTTCTAACTCTTAAATTCACACTGTCGAAATCATAGTTCTATCTTTCATACACATGAACCCAGTACCAGCGATAATGTTTCTAGTTATTTGTTATAATCAATGTAAGATACATTCTGCATACATCACTTGTAATATCATTCCATCTCACCCACGTTAATTCACCATGTTATGCACTTTCATGTCTCTACGAGGTGCATTCAAGTTCTAAGGCCTCCGGATTTTTTTCTAATTAACTACTCACCCGAAATCGATGAAACTGGCGTTACTTCTCGACGTAATCGCCCTGCAGAAGTACACAGTTTTCACAACGTTGACGCCATGATTCCACGGCAGCGGCGAAGGCTTCTTTAGGAGTCTGTTTTGACCACTGGAAAATCGCTGAGGCAATAGCAGCACGGCTGGTGAATGTGCGGCCACGGAGAGTGTCTTTCATTGTTGTAAAAAGCCAAAAGTCACTAGGAGCCAGGTCAGGTGAGTAGGGAGCATGAGGAATCACTTCAAAGTTGTTATCACGAAGAAACTGTTGCATAACGTTAGCTCGATGTGCGGGTGCGTTGTCTCGGTGAAACAGCACACGCGCAGCCCTTCCCGGACGTTTTTGTTGCAGTGCAGGAAGGAATTTGTTCTTCAAAACATTTTCGTAGGATGCACCTGTTACCGTAGTGCCCTTTGGAACGCAATGGATAAGGATTACGCCCTCGCTGTCCCAGAACATGGACACCATCATTTTTTCAGCACTGGCGGTTACCCGAAATTTTTTTGGTGGCGGTGAATCTGTGTGCTTCCATTGAGCTGACTGGCGCTTTGTTTCTGGATTGAAAAATGGCATCCACGTCTCATCCATTGTCACAACCGACGAAAAGAAAGTCCCATTCATGCTGTCATTGCGCGTCAACATTGCTCGGCAACATGCCACACGGGCAGCCGTGTGGTCGTCCGTCAGCATTCGTGGCACCCACCTGGATGACACTTTTCGCATTTTCAGGTCGTCATGCAGGGTTGTGTGCACAGAACCCACAGAAATGCCAACTCTGGAGGCGATCTGTTCAACAGTCATTCGGCGATCCCCCAAAACAATTCTCTCCACTTTCTCGATCATGTCGTCAGACCGGCTTGTGCGAGCCCGAGGTTGTTTTGGTTTGTTGTCACACGATGTTCTGCCTTCATTAAACTGTCACACCCACGAACGCACTTTTGACACATCCATAACTCCATCACCACATGTCTCCTTCAACTGCCGATGAATTTCAATTGGTTTCACACCACGCAAATTCAGAAAACGAATGATTGCACGCTGTTCAAGTAAGGAAAACGTCGCCATTTTAAGTATTTAAAACAGTTCTCATTCTCGCCGCTGGCGGTAAAATTCCATCTGCCGTACGGTGCTGCCATCTCTGGGACGTATTGACAATGCACGCGGCCTCATTTTAAAACAATGCGCATGTTTCTATCTCTTTCCAGTCCGGAGAAAAAAAAATCGGAGGCCTTAGAACTTGAATGCACCTCGTAATGCGAGCATACACTTTGCGTCCACACTCCAGCCTCAGACTATACAGGTTCCACACTGTTCCCTCACATAACGTCTTTCGGCTGCACCAGCCGTGCTACAGTCAAAAGAGAACCAGTGATGGAGGAAAGTATACGCCACACATGGCTAAGTTGAGCGGAAATGTGACAGGGTGCCTCAGTGCTCATCAAATCAGGAATGAGTGTGGACACAGGTCTTGTCAGTTTGGAAGATGAACGTTATCAGCATGCTCAACTTGAAGACATACAACAGAAGGTAACATTTGGTCCTGAGAACATTTAAATGAACATCCCGGGTGGTCACAGAAAACACCTCCAAAATATCGCATACCCAGCCACATTTTCCACAGATTCTGGATTAAACTCCTCATTCGGCTGTCGGTGAACTCGATGCCTTGCATAATTCGAAAATACGCACTATCGTCACTCAGTGAACAACACGTCACATCTCAATTCAGCAACTGACCATTCCTTTATTATTTGTACCGTTGGAGACATGTAGCCTTCCACGCTGCTGTAAGCAATGGCGTTTTAAAAATATGTAACTCCAAATCTCCATCGCACGCGGGCTCGGAAACTGCTTCAGATGGTTCTGCTTTCACTGACAGTAACAACTGTTGTAGTCTTTGAAAGCGACTGTCGTGGACAAGGCATGACACTCGGTTCTGATCCTCATCGATGACGATCTGTTTACAACCCCTCTGCTTATTCTACATGGCTATGACTGGTATCCCATCCCTTGTAGCAACTGGACAACCCGCATTGATACATCAACAGATCAGACAGCTTCACCTATGGTATGGGCATGGACACAGCCAAACAAAATAGCCCCGCTCCGCCATCCTATCACGTCCCCATATCGACCCATCTTCCTGTGCCCAATGTATACACTTGACTGGTACATATGCAACACAGAATTGCCATTACTTACGTCGCTACATTGCTTGGTGTCATTTCAATACCATCTACACCGCTCTGATTGAGCTCTTGCTCTTTTAATGGTATGGATAATATAATGTCTGATGAATATATCATAGAGTTGCACGTGCATATAGATTCCATCTTGCAAGTACCACTCTCTCTCATGGCTTGTGCTAAATATGTTGTGTTTCAACGTTTTCTTGTCAGCCAATGAAAACTGAAACTTGTTTATTTAATTCTGAAACTGCTGAGTGCAACTGAACGTACTGTCACTTTGCTTGTCTTTAACGTTTGAACACTGACCTACAGAATTTGTCCTGACAAATACAGCTCAGACTTATTATTTTCATTTATAACCCACAATATACAAGGATAACGCAATCTGACTATTAACTAACACAGAAGAATGGCCCTGAATTGGAAGAAATCCTAACAATAACCCATACACTTCATAACTCACTTACCTCACAGAAAATCTTCATGACACGAACTACAGCAAATACGGCAAGCATACAGCCAGCTAAATAAAAAGATTCTTACTACGGTAGGCTCTAACTACTAAAAGGCATGGGGTTAGCAAAGGACAGATTTTGTTGCAGAGCAAACAATATATTTAGCAGATTTTACCTTAATCATGTGACATCCAGTTCGAAAAATTATATAATCGTCAATAATTCCATTACCTACATTTTACAATCCATGTCCATCCATTATTAAATCTCCATGACGGACACACGTCCAGACCGTCTCGTCACGCTAACACTGCTATCAGTGCTATCTATTAACTTTCAACCTCCATCACTGCCGACCTTTAACTTCCAAGTGCGAGTCCGACCAGCCACAGAGTCTCTTACAGAGGGCGCACAGCGCTGTCAGCGATATTAATGCAGCGGGCTGCCAACATACGAACATATAAACAGGCAAACTTACAATAGCAACAGCAGCATCTAGGAAGTGACTGATTTTGTGAGCGGGCTGCCAACATAGGAACATATAAACAGGCAAACTTACAATAGCAACAGCAGCATCTAGGAAGTGACTGATTTTGTGACACTTCACGAGTTCCTAACCAGTAACTAATTATACAGTTTCATCTGAATGCTTTGTAGCTTAGTTTTTGAATTTTCTGCTTGTCCATTTAATATTTGATAGACACAGCTCTCGTGTTTTCGTTTCTGTCGGCAAGTATGCTTTGGTAGTTTAGGTTTTGAATCTCTGTGTGTTAGTCTAATTTATTACACACACTTCTTGCGTTTCTGTCAGTGTCTACAGTAGAGTCCACAGCGCATGTCGATAGTCGTTTGTCTGTCTGTGTAATATAGTTCCACAGTCACAGTCTTCAGTGTGGATAGCGAATGTGATTGCCGTGTGCGGATGCGAACCAAGTCGGTGACACTTCGCTCGCAGCTCCAAGCTATGTTGGCTTCACAGCTTGAAGCTTGAGGCTGCTGTGGATGGACATCACGGTTGTGGGCCAGCTGCGTGGATCCAACGGACGTGAAGCGCGACTCACGAGTCTGCCAGACCAGTTACTGCTCACATTGAGATTGAACCCTCACCTATGGTTGAGTAGTTGAGTGGGGGGTCGGCTCAGGGCGTGGCAGGCTATGAAACGTAAGACCTGGGGGGCGAAACGTAAGACCTCCTTGATTACTCTGACAAATATATTCCAGGGGCGAGGAAAAATCTCACCCTGCGAGATCCGGGCAGTCACAGAGGTGGGCTTATTGATAGTTGGGAGCTCCAATGTTAGGCACATTATGGAGCCCCTTAGGGACATAGCAGCCAAGGAGGGGAAGAAAGCCAGTGTGCACAATGGATGGAGTCATTCAGCTATTCAGATGTGGAATGGGTCCTTCCAGATGCCATGAAGAGTGTAAGGCGTAACCAATTGCAGGTGGTGGCTCACATCGGTACCAGTGATGTGTATCACTTTGGATCGGAAGAGATTCTCTCTGATTTCGAGAGGCTATCAGAAGTGTTAAAGAGTGCCAGTCTTAGTTAGGAGCTGAAGAGTTTCATGGACCACGACCTTACATCCCGGAAAGTTTACCAGAAGATATAGTGCCAGACTTGTTTGTGAGATGAAAGCAGAGCTCACCATTTGCAGCATAGTCGATAGTAGCAGTAGCGGAAATCTGGTGCAGAGTTGAGTGGAGGGGTCTGAATCAGAGACTCAAACTGATCTGCGACCATGTGGGCCCCAGATTCCTCGACTTGTGTCTCTAGGGTGGTGAGATTTCGGGCTCCTCTAAGTAGGTCAGGAGTCCATTACATAAAAGAGGAGGCTATACGGATAACAGATGCTGTTTGGCGTGGACTGGGCGCTTTTTTTTTAGGTTAGAGGGTCTCTGGGAAACATCAAAAGGGCATCAGTCTCAAAGGGTGCATGGACGAACACAGGAATAGCGGAGATCTAGGAACCATCGGCATAACAGTTGTAAATTGTCGTCGCTGTGTTGGGCAAGCACCAGAACTCGAATTGCTAATAGAAAGCACTGATGCTCAAGTCGTTATAGGCACTGAAAGCTGGCTAAAGCCGGAGACAAGTTCAATCAAAATTTTTGCGAAGGACTTAACGGTTTCCATAAAGAATACGTTAAACACAGTTGGCGGTGGCGTGTTTGTTGCTGTTAGAAGAAGATTATCTTGTAGCGAAATTGAAGTAGATAGTTCCTGTGAGTTAGTATGGGTAGAGGTCATTCCTGGCAACCAGACAATTAGGTCCTTATACCAACCTCCTAACCCAGATGACACAATTGCCCGACTCATACAATTATAGTTGTTGGTGGCTTCAATTTACCCTTGATATATCGGTGAAAATATATGTTTAAATCCGGAGATATGGATAAAACATCACACGACATTGTGCTTCTTTGAAAATTATTTCGAGAAATTAGTTCATGAACGCCGTCGAACGGTAAACGCTTGTGAAAACACACTTGACCTCTTAGCAAACAAATAATCCTGAGATAATAAGGAGCATCAAGACGGATACAGGCATTAATGAACACGGTGTTGTCGTAGCGAGAATCAATACAGTAACTCCGAAATCCTCCAAAAATAAAAGACAAGTATACCTATTCAAAAAAGCAGATAAAAATTCACTTGAGCCTTCCTGAGAGACTATCTCCACTCCTTCCAAATTAACAATACACGTGTGGACCAGATGTGGGTTGAATTCAAAGAAATAGTATCGACAGCGAATGAGAGATTTATATCAAATAAATTAAAAAACGACGGAGCTGATCCGCCAAGGAACACAAAATAGGTCAGAATATTGTCGCAGAAACAACGAAAAAAGCACGCCAAATTTAAACAGACGCAAGATAGGTGATCCTTTACAGAAGCTCCAAATTATCGCGGAATTTAGTGTGAGATGCTTGTAATAGTTTCCACAGCGAAACTTTGTCTCGAAACCTGGCAGAAAATCCAGAGAGATTCTGGTCGTATGTGAAGTATGCCAGCGTCAAAACACAATCAGTGCCTACACTGCGCGATAGCAATGGAAATAGAATCGAAGACAGTGCTGCGAAAGCAGAGTTACTAAACACAGCCTTCCGAAATGCCTTCACAAAAGAAGACGAAGTAAATATTCCAGAATTCGAATCGAGAACAGCTACCAACATGAGTAACGTAGAAGTAAATATCCTCGGAGTAGTGAAGCAGCTCAAATCACTGAATAAAAGCAAGTCTTCTGGTCCAGACTGTACACCAATTAGGTTCCTTTCAGAGTTTGCTGATGCACTAGCTCCAAACTTTACAAGCATATACAACCGCTCACTCGACAAAGACCCATATACAAGACTGGAAAGCAGCACAGGTCGCACCAATATTCAAGAAAGGTAGTAGGTGTAATCCACCACAAGCCCATATCATTAACGTCGATATGCAGCAGGATTTTGGAATATATATTGTGTTCGAATATTATGAATTACCTAGAACAGAACGGTCTATTGGCACACAGCCAACGCGGATTTAGAAAACATCGTTCTCCTGAAACACAAATAGCTCTTTACTTACGCAAAATGTTGAGTGCTACCGACAAGTGATTTCAGATTGATTCCGTATTTCTAGATTTCCAGAAGGCTTTTAACATGGTACCTCACAAGCGGTTTGTAATCAAACTACATGTTTATAGAATATCGTTTCAGTTATGTGAGTGGATTTGTGATTTCCTGATTTCCGAGAGGTCACAGTTCGCAGTAACCGACGGAAAGTCATCGAGTAATGCAATTTCCGGCGTTCTCCAAGGTAGTGTAATAGGTCCTTTGCTGTTCCTTATCTACGAGGGTTGGAACTTTAATAGTGGCAACTATTTATTTACAGCTCGTACAAAATAGATACGTGTTTCAAAGTTTTACTGACCTTCAGAGTAGTCACCAGCATTGTGTATAACCCGTTGCCAGCGATGTGGAAGTCGTAGGATACTCTTAGCAGTGCCAGTTGTGGTGACAGTTCGAGCGGCGCGGTCTATTGCCCGACGAATTTGTAGCAGTTCTGAATCGAATTCCGTGAAGTGTTTCCTTCCATTTTAAATTGATTTGAACTTATTACAGCTTAAGTCAGGAGACTGCAATAGGTGGTATAGCACTTAGCAGCCCCATCAGTCAAACAAATCAGTAACAGCTTGCACTGTACGTGCTTGAGCATTGTCCTGCAAAATGGGCAGGTCCTGCAGAAAGTGTCATTATTCTGTCTCTGTCCTGTTGATTTTGGAAACACAACCTACGACCAGCATAGAGACAGAAGTGATGACACTTTCTGCAGGACCTGACCATCATTTTGCAGGACAATGATCAAACATGTACAGTGAAAGCTGTTACTGATTTGTTTGACTGATGGGGCTGCTAAGTGTTATACTACCTACTGCACTCCCCTGACTTAAGCCCTCTTAAGTTCAACTCAAAGATTCAACTCATAGACTGCGTTTTATTGGCAGAACAGTTAAAAGATGCAACGGATTTACTACAGAGACTGACCACAATACGCCTGTCCATCCTCTTTTGGAGTACTGCACCACAGTGTGAGATCCATACCATACAGGATTAACCGAGTACATCGAGAAAATTCAAAGAAGAGCAGCATGTTTTGTATTATCGAGAAATAGGGGAGAGAGTGTCGTAGACATGACACAGGATTTGGGATGGACGTCATTAAAACAAAACCGTTTCTCGTTGCGGCGGGATATTCTCATGAAATTTGAATCACCAACTTTCTCCTCCGAATGCGAAAACATTTTGTTGACGTCAGCCTACATAGGGAGGAACGATCATCAAAATAAAATAAGGGAAATCAGAGCTCGCACGGAAAGATATACGTGTTCGTTTTTTCCCCGCGCTGTACGAGGGTGGAATAATAGAGAATTATTGTGAAAGTTGTTCGATTAACTCTCTACCAGGCACTTAAATGTGATTTGCAGAGTAGATGTAGATGTAGAAGTAGATGTACAGTTTCAAAATCTTCATTTATCTGCAGCAGGGCGGTTAATAATAATTAATATCTTGACTGACAACTAAGATGTTCGCTCAAGAAACACCAAACGGTGACAACGACATGTAGTGCTGTATAATATTAAAGTTAACACTTTTACGGTATCATTGGACTTGCTTCACTCCCTCTCTCCCTCCCTCCCCCCTCCCTCCCTCTCTCTCTCTCTCTCTCTCTCTCTCTCTCTCTTTCAACCGAGAACGTATTTTTGTTCTCTTTTTACCTTTTTCCCCATTTTTTTGATGCTCTTCTAAGTTCCTACAGCTCATCTACCAGTCCCTAAACTTTTCCAAATCCCCAATAACGGACTTTTTGCACCATAGTTTTGTGCTGTGCGAAGGGCTGGGTGAGCAAAGTATAACGACACCCTTCTAATAGCGTCCGAATAGCATGTTGAGGGACCTCCAATGAAATGCACTTACCTTAGCATTATGTATCGCCCCGCTCACTGGAGGACTGGAGTCCAGTACTTGTAGTTCCAAAAAGCACAATAACACGTTGCGCTCTCTCCACGAGAATAACACTTGCCTTTATTAGGGAAAGGTTTGACCGAGGGGACAATACAACAAATGCAGGTTTTTAAAGGAAACCGCAAATTTGAAGCGTGCCGGATTCTTAAAAAACTATTTCCCCTGTTCCTGACACCAAATCAAACAGAGCCAAATCCTGGTCCTGCCACATGGGTGTTGCATTTTTTTTTTCGCCGCTCGCAGTATCTCCCCAAATGTCAGAATCCTTGTTGCCGCAGCCAGTGGCCGTAAGGCACAGAGACGCGAATGCCAGTTGCCACCACGCCAGACACTTACGCCACAAGTAAGGCAAGCTGACGCCGAGTAATGGCGTCGCAGCACTGCTGTGATGGAATGCCGCCGATGATGCTGCCGTCTATGTGATACAGTATGAAGGGGAATCTGGTAGCGTCTCTGTAGGTCTTGTCGTGACAGAGGAAACAATGACATGGCAAAAATCGTCAGAAGAGATCTCCAATAGCAAGGTGAAAACAGAAAAGATGTTAAGATTTCGTAAGGCAACGAAAACTTATTGAAATACGCCTTGAAATGTGCTGATTCGTTAGACTGCACGAAACTCGTAGGACTGTAAAATTTTCTTAGTGGTAAATAAAAGCGTGGGAGGTCTGGGACTGATTGGTAGAGGGGACTGGAGTCAAAGCTTCCTTATAATCCCGTCACAAGTTCTGCTTTTATAAATCTGGAAAAAGGAGAAGAGGTAGAGAGACAATGAGTTAACAGTGAGGTGATTAGAGTCAAATCAGAAACTAAGACGTGGAAGGATTGGACAACAAATCTGTCGTGGCGTCAAAGCAGAGGAAACGCCAACCCTTTTCTCCAGTATTTGGGGGAGACAACGAAACTCAAATCTGTGTGGCCCAAGAGAATTTAGACTACGTTTCTCCTAAATCTACATCCACAGGGAGACTCTGCAAATCACATTTAAGTGCCTGGCAGAGGGTTCATCGAACCACCTTCACAATTCTCTATCATTCCAATCTCGTATAGCGCGCGGAAAGAATCAACACCTATATCTTTCCGTACGAGCTTTGATTTCCCTCATCTTATCGTCGTTATCGTTCCTCCCTATGTAGGTGGGTGTCAACAAAATATTTTCGCATTCGGAGGAGAAATTTGGTGATTGGAATTTCGTGAGAAGATTCCGTCGCAACGAAAAACTCCTTTCCTTTAATGATTTCCAGCCCAAATCCTGTATCATTTCTGTGACACTCTCTCACATATTTCGCGATAATACAAAACGTGCTGCCTTTCTTTGAACTTTTTCGACGTACTCCGTCAGTCCTACCTGGTAAGGATCCCACACCGCGAGGCAGTATTCTAAAAGAGGACGGACAAGCGTAGTGTAGGCAGTCTCCTTAGTACGTCTGGTACATTTTCTAAGTGTCCTGCAAATAAAACGTAGTCTGTGGTTAGCCTTCCCCACAACATTTTCTATGTGTTCTTTCCAATTTAAGTTGTTCGTAATTGTAATACCTAGGTATTTAGTTGAATTTGTGGCTTTTAGATTTGACTGATTTATCGTGTAGCCGAAGTTTAACGAGTTCCTTTTAGCACTCATGTGGATGACCTCACACTTTTCGTTATTTAGGGTCAACTGCCACTTTTCGCACCATTCGGATATTTTTTCTAAATCGTTTCGCAGTTTGTTTTGATCTTCTGATGACTTTATTAGTCGATAAACGACAGTGTCATCTGCAAACAACCGGAGTCGGCTGCCCAGATTGTCTCCCAAATCGTTTATATAGATAAGGAACCGCGAAAGGCCTATAAAACTACATTGGGCAACGTCTGAAATCACTTTTGTTTTACTCGATTACTTTCCATCAGTTTCTACAAACTGTGACCTCTCTGACGGGAAATCGCAAATCCAGTCACATAACTGAGACGAGATTCCATAAGCACGCAATTTAACTACGAGCCGCTTGTGTGGTACAGTGTCAAAAGCCTTCCGGAAACCCAGAAATACGGAATCGATCTGAAATCCCTTGTCAGTAGCACTCAGCACCTCATGTGAATAAAGAGCTAGTTGTGTTTCACAGGAACGATGTTTTCTAAGCCCATGTTGACTGTGTGCCAACAGACCGTTTCCTTCGAGGTAATTCATAATGTTCGAAGACAATATATCCTGCTGCATATCGACGTTAATTATATGGGCCTGTAATTAAGTGGATTTCTCACTACCTTTCTTGAACATTGATGTGACCTGTGCAACTTTCCAGTCTTTGGGTACGGATCTTTCGTCGAGCGAACGGTTGTATATGATTGTTAAGAATGGAGCTAGTGCATCAGCATACTCCGAAAGGAACCTAATTGGTATACAGTCTGGACCAGAAGACTTGCTTTTATTAAGTGATTTGAGTTGCTTCACTACTCCGCGGATATTTACTTCTACGTTACTCATGTTGGCAGCTGTTCTCGATTCGAATTCTGGAATATTTACTTCGTCTTCTTTTGTGAAGGCATTTCGGAAGGCTGTGTTTAGTAAATCTGCTTTGGCAGCACTGTCTTCTATAGTATCTCCATTGTTGTCGCGCAGAGAAGGCATTGATTGTTTCTTGCCGCTAACATACTTCACATACGACCAGAATCTCTCTGGATTTTCTGCCAGGTTTCGAGACAAAGTTTCGTTGTGGAAACTGTTATAGGTGTCCCGCATTGAACTCCGCGCTAAGTTTCGAGCTTCTATAAAAGATCGCATCTGTTTAAATTTAGCATCAGTGTTCTAACCCCGTTTTGTGTACCGAGGAGGATCAGCTCCGTCGTTTGTTAGTTTATTTGGTATAAACCTCTCAATTGCTGCCGATACTATTTCTTTGAATTTAAGCCACATCTGGTGTACACTTACATTATTAATTTGGAATGATTGTCTCTCAGGAAGTCGTCAAGTGAATTTTTATCTGCTTTTTTGAATAAGTATATTTCTCGCTTATTTTTCGAGGATTTGGGGATTACAATATTCAATCTCGCTACGACAACCCTGTGTTCACTAATCCCTATATCGGTTTTGATGCTGGTTATTAACTCAGGATTATTTGTTGCTAAGGGGTCAAGTGTGTTTTCACAACAGTTTACTATTCGCGTGGGCTCAAAACTAATTGCTCGAAATAATTTTCAGAGAATGCGTTTAGCACAATTTCCGATGATATTTTATGCCTACCTCCGGAATTAAACATGTATTTTCGCCAACATATCGAGGGTAAATTAAAGTCACCAGCAACTAATATCGTATGAGTCGGGTACGTGTTTGAAATCAAACTCAAGTTTTCTTTGAACCTTTCAACAGCTGTATAATCTGTACTGGTAGGTCGGTAAAAGGATCAAATTATTATTTTATTCCGGTTGTCAAAAATGACCTCTGCTCATACTAACTCACAGGAAGTATCTACTTCAATTTCGCGACTGACAACTCTGCCAACGACCTGAACCACTCGATTCATTATATCCTAACGTAAAATGGTAAACCGCATAAACGCTGCTTCTAACGTTTTTTCTTATTTCATCTTGTATAATTTTCGCTGCTGCAGCAATATTCTCGAAAATGTTTTAATCTGTCTTCGTAAATATTGATGTTTTGCAAGAACATTCAATAACCTGCTTGTTTCACTTGTTTACATGTAATACAAATTCTTTTATATGTAGCCCGTCCAATCGACAAAACAGTTATTTGGGGTCTTGCTAACGTGCAAACAGGAGAACTACGGTGCCTTGGAAACTCATTCTTATTCCTTACCCTTTTATTTTCATTTCGTTGACGAACGAGACTGTTTGCATTACTAATGCACTATTTCTTGCCACTGTTTTTCGACCCTGAAGTGTACTCTTGCGCAGTTTTAAGTTTCAGCTTGCTGGTTAAACTCATAGCCACTGGACGCGCTTGTTGCTACAGACGCTTTTTTGCTCTCCGCGATGAGACAAAAGCGGCGGATCTCTGGCGCGAAAGCGACGAGTAGAAACATTTTGAGGAGTGGAAGGAGCATATACAGGCCTATACGAGCACAAATTGATCGTACTTTGAAACTGAACACTGTTACCTGTCCACATTTAATGAGTGTACAAATTCTCAGCAACAGTCTGGTATCTTTCGTGTCATACCCCTTAGTGTTAAAGAACTGGACCGACAGGCCTTTTACAGCCCCCTAGAAACGAATTTCTCTTTTTTTATGTTTCATATCTCTGTTGGCACAAGTAAATTAAGAAATATCCGAATGTAGATATGCAAGAAATGAAGATATCTACAGGACCAGGCAAAGTGGAAGAATGCCTGAAATAAAAAAGAATTCTGTTCTTCCACATCTAATGATGGTGAAGGACAGCAAGTTACCAAATGAATTTTCAGTCACGTTTGGTCTGCAGACAGTAAAAAAGAATCCAAGTAATAAAGGAAGCTACGGCAGGAATAGTTATAACAGAAGTCATAATACAAAATAAAACTAATATATATAGGAACTCATTAAAAAATTTCAATGGTACTCAAGAGAAGAAAACTGAAGAAAAGTAAATGAAAGAATGAAGAGCTATTGGGAAGTGAGAAAGGAAGTGAAGAAGAGACGCAAAGGAATGCTTAGTGCTGTTGAATCTGGTGCCTGGGCGGGGCAAAATTGAGAGAAGACGAAAGCAAAGGTGTTCTCATATACATTGTACAATACTGGCATAACTCTTCGCTGTTTCCATAGTCTTCTCGTAACTTTCGGCACTGTATTCCAGATCAACAAGTCCAATGAAGTTATGGTGTTTACTATAAAAGGCAACTAGAACAATAATGAATTACGAGCGTGTAAAGGTCAATGCTGGGTTCACAAACGCTGTTTCTCCCATTGACATTCAAGATGAATCCCACTAGTTCCCCAACATACTGTGAATCCTAACACAAACGTTCATCTTAAGAGTACAGGACAGAAATGTCAATCGCACATAGCAAAAAGTTTATGGATTACTTGAGACTCGTTCTGTCACTCAGCTGCCTTAAAACGTTAAGCAACTGGTTGATAGTAACAGATAATGGTGCCAGAATCACCCGCCGCCACACTCTGTGAAGTGGCTGCCGGGAAATTGATGTAGATGTATACTGGTTACGTCGTGTTGAAAAAAAATAAAAGAAAGATTGAAGGTCCGGCCAGAAAAAGTAGGCTATAAAAATGTTTATCTGCAAGGTATCCTGCCAAGCGATTAATGAAACAATCACACAATTTCTAATGAAAAATCAGAGAACCATTTGGTTGCCAAGTAAGGTAGTCCATTGAGAAGGTGATAAGATTGGTTTATAGCTTTACTAGCTGAGTACCTGGTATTGCCCGGATATGTATTTACTCCAATCATCTATTAGTCCATCTCTCTTTCCATCTCCTCCTACCCCCCTGTCCGTCCACCTCAACCACCCCGCACTCTCTCTTCATCTCATCCTGCCCTTGCCTCTCTGCATTCGCTCTTCCACCCTCTCTCTGTCCATCCCCTTCTCTCTCTCTCTCTCTCTCTCTCTCTCTCTCTCGCTCTCTCCACCACCTCCCCTATGTGTCCATTTCCCCCTTCCCCTGTCCCTGTCGATCTCGTCCTCAGTCCTTTGTCTGTCTATGTCCTCTTTCCCTCTACATCTACATCTACATCTACATCTATACTCCGCGAGCCACCTTACGGTGTGTGGCGGAGGGTACTTATTGTACCACTATCTGATCCCCCCTTCCCTGTTCCATTCACGAATTGTGCGTGGGAAGAACGACTGCTTGTAAGTCTCCGTATTTGCTCTAATTTCTCGGATCTTTTCGTTGTGATCACTCTCCGTCTCCCCATTTCTCTCACCACGTTAGCAGCCTAACCCCAATAGGGGGTTGCTGGTTTTATTCCGATAGTATTTATTTCCAGGTGAACTAAGGTGTGTTGCAAGTTTGGTTGAAATCGTTCCTCGGTTTAGGAGGCGCTTTTTACCCATGCCTTTGCCCTCATACGTCCACGTCACATACGTGTAAGATATTCGATGTATATTTCTTATGTATCTCTGCCGAATTTCGTTCGCCCTGCAGGTTCGTCTTCATGTAGCTGAATGTGTGTGACGTCCTATCTCTTGAACTATGAGTGGTAGAATATTATTATTTTGCACGTACATCCAGTGGTGCATACGGCCACTGTCTGCGACATGTCTTGCGAACAGAGTTAGTACTAAATAAGTAGTAAATTAAAAGGTCGTGCTACATGTGGCGATTTTACTGCATAAACAGAAAAACTACATTAAGTGATGAACGTTTTTCAAAAAAAAAAAATGGTTCAAATGGCTCTGAGCACTATGGGACTCAACATCTTAGGTCATAAGTCCCCTAGAACTTAGAACTACTTAAATCTAACTAACCTAAGGACATCACACACACCCATGCCCGAGGCAGGATTCGAACCTGCGACCTTAGCAGTCCCGCGGTTCCAGACTGCAGCGCCAGAACCGCACGGCCACCGTGGCCGGCGAACGTTTATCCTTTCATCATTTTGTCGGGGGTGTCGGCAAGAAAAGTCTCGTAAATGTTTCAACACTGTGTGTAAAGTTGGTTGCAAGTGACTAACATCCAAACCTACAGATTTGAGGCAGATCGGTACCAAACGTTGTGTACCGATAGAGTATCAAACAAAACACCGATTTATTTCGTTCTGTCTGCTGTCGTCCAGTAGAAGATGCCTAAACGGCAATTAAAAGTAACGCCAGAACTACGGAGTATAGGTAAAGCGTGTCTGCGGGGCATGACTGCGAAGATCTCTGGACGTGGAGTTGGTAGAGCGTCAGATCGTCGTGCCGAAGGTCGCGAGTTCGAGACGTACTGATTGCGAATTTTTTTTTATAGTTTACGCATGAAATTGTTATATGGGAGAACATTTTCCTGACATGTAAAATGGCATTTCGGAGCTTGTAACAATATTCGTTTGGCAGTCTGCTTCCGCTTCGTTAGCTGAAAGTAGCAACTTATAGAGTAAATTTTTATCAAGAAAAAGTCTGGTAAAGGATTGACATTATGTGTAAAGTTGGTTGCAAATCACTAAGCGCTCTCACGCACAAATACTGGATGGACATTGTCTGGCTTTTTATGAGAAATGAGAGTAGTGAACAATAATACACTACTGGCCATTAAAATTGCTACACCACGAAGATGACGTGCTACAGACGCGAAATTTAACCGACAGGAAGAAGATGCTGTGATATACAAATGATTAGCTTTTCAGAGCATTCACACAAGATTGGCGTCGGTGGCGACACCTACAACGTGCTGACACGAGGAAAGATTCCAACTGATTTCTCATACACAAAAACAGCAGTTGACCGGCGTTGCCTGGTGAAACGTTGTTGTGATGCCTCGTGTAAGGAGGAGAAATGCGTACCATCACGTTTCCGACTTTGATAAAGGTCCGATTGTAGCCTATCGCAATTGCGGTTTATCGTATCGCGACACTGCTGCTCGCGTTGGTCGAGATCCAATGACTGTTAGCAGAATATGGACTCGGTCGGTTCAGGAGGGTAATACGGAACGCCGTGCTGGATCCCAACGGCCTCGTATCACTAGCAGTCAAGATGACAGGCATCTTATCCGCACGGCTGTAACGGATCGTGCAGCCACGTCTCGATCCCTGAGTCAACAGATGGGGACGTTTGCAAGACAACAACCATCTGCACGAACAGTTCGACGACGTTTGCAGCAGCATGGACTATCAGTTCGGAGACCGTGGCTGCGGTTACCCTTTACGCTGCATCACAGACAGGAGCGCCTGCGATGGTGTACTCAACGACGAACCTGGGTGCACGAATGGCAAAATGTCATTTTTTCGGATGAATCCAGGTTCTCTTTACAGCATGATGATGGTCGCATCCATGTTTGGCGACATCACGGTGAACGCACATTGCAAGCGTGTATTCGTCATCGCCATACTGGCGCATCAGCCTGCGTGATGGTACGGGGTGACATTGGTTACACGTCTCTGTCACCTCTTGTTCGCACTGACGGCACTTTGAACAGTGGACGTTACATTCCAGATGTGTTACGACCCGCGGCTCTACCCTTCATTCGATGCCTACTGTACCCTACATTTCAGCAGGATACTGCACGACCGCATGTTGCAGGTCCTGTACGGGCCTTTCTGGATACAGAAAATGTTCGACTGCTGCCCTGACCAGCATATTCTCCAGATCTCTCACCAATTGAAAACGTCTGGTCAATGGTGACCGAGCAACTGGCTCGTCACAATACGCCAGTCACTACTCTCGATGAACTGTGGTATCTTGTTGAAGCTGCATGGGCAGCTGTACCTGTACAGGCCATCCAAGCTCTGTTTGACTCAATGCCCAGGCGTATCAAGGCCGTTATTACGGCCAGAGGTGGTTGTTCTGGGTACTGGTGACCGAGCAACTGGCTCGTCACAATACGCCAGTCACTACTCTCGATGAACTGTGGTATCTTGTTGAAGCTGCATGGGCAGCTGTACCTGTACACGCCATCCAAGCTCTGTTTGACTCAATGCCCAGGCGTATCAAGGCCGTTATCACGGCCAGAGGTGGTTGTTCTGGGTACTGATCTCTCAGGATCTATGCACCCAAATTGCGTGAAAATATAATGACATGTCAGTTCTAGTATATTTGTCCCATGAATACCCGTTTATCTTCTGCATTTCTTCTTGGTGGAGCAATTTTAATGGCCAGTAGTGTAGATACGTGTACCAAGTGTGGTTGAAATCGATCCAGTGGTTTAGAAGATGTGGAACATGTATGCATACAGTTTTGTTGTAATATGTATGGATACGGTGCAAGTTGCCTTGATAAACTGGTAAACCTAAACGCTGTGGTACGTTGTCACTGTGCTGTGAGGTGACGGTGAGGTGTTGCTGTCTGGTGTGCAGGAGACGTACGGGCTGTACGCGGAGCTGCTGCACCGCATCGACTCGCTGCCGCGCTGCCCGGACGACCTGCGCGCCCAGCGCCGCTTCATGGACTTCGCCTGCCGCTCGTTCGCCTCGCGGCTGGAGCGCCGCCGCAACGTCCTCATCACCGCCCAGAGGTTCTCCAGGCTCGCCGGCGAGGTGCGCCGCTGGTCACGTAACGCCGCCCGCCAAATACAGGGCTATTACAAATGATTGAAGCGATTTCATAAATTCACTGTAGCTCCATTCATTGACATATGGTCACGACACACTACCGATACGTAGAGAAACTCATAAAGTTTTGTTCGGCTGAAGCCGCACTTCAGGTTTCTGCCGCCAGAGCGCTCGAGAGCGCAGTGAGACAAAATGGCGACAGGAGCCGAGAAAGCGTATGTCGTGCTTGAAATGCACTCACATCAGTCAGTCATAACAGTTCAACGACACTTCAGGACGAAGTTCAACAAAGATACACCAACTGATAACTCCATTCGGCGATGGTGTGCGCAGTTTAAAGCTTCTGGATGCCTCTGTAAGGGGAAATCAACGGGTCGGCCTGCAGTGAGCGAATAAACGGTTGAACGCGTGCGGGCAAGTTTCACGCGTAGCCCGTGAAAGTCGACGAATAAAGCAAGCAGGGAGCTAAAAGTGCCATAGCCGACGGTTTGGAAAATCTTACGGAAAAGGCTAAAGCAGAAGCCTTACCGTTTCGAACTCATTGATGGGGACACGCTGCGCCGAGTGTGGGAGGAACTTGATTATCGGCTTGATGTCTGCCGAATCACTAAAGGGGCACATATCGAACATTTGTGAATGCCTAAAAAATCTTTTTGAGTTTTTGTATGTGTGTGCAAAGCATTGTGAAAATATCTCAAATGATAAAGTTATTGTAGAGCTGTGAAATCGCTTCAATCATTTGTAATAACCCTGTATACCGCGGGCTGCACTCTACTTTCATAGTCGAGTTCAGAATACACATCCCGGGAAATCGATCACATCCACATAAACTGATGACCGCCAACTCATTACTTCCTATACAATAGCATGTTGGTCCACCTCCGAATCCCAGTTAACAGCAGCCATTCTTCGTGAAACTGATGTGACAAGTGCTTGTAGGTTTACGGGTAGGCACAGAGCTGTTCAGTTCGGGCGAATTTGATAGCCAAGAGTTCTGTGTGAAATTACAATGAAATGAACACCATTAGCTGCTTAGAGGCGTTGACATACGTCAACGCGGACAGATGAAAATGTGTGCCCCGACTGGGACTCGAACCCGGGATCCCCTGCTTACATGGCAGACGCTCTATCCATCTGAGCCACCGAGGGCACAGACGATAGCGCGACTGCAGGGATTTATCTCTGGCACGCCTCGCACGAAAACCACGTTCTCAACGTATTGTCCCGCACTACATTCGTCGTGCCCCCACCCATTCTACTCATTACACGCGGCGCGTTGCCGATTCCCGTAAGAGTTCGGGCACTGTTTGACACTTCGCACAGAAGAAGAAGATGGTCAAGTGGCCGGTGAGCATGAACTGTATATATATATACTAAGATGGTATCGACTAATGAGTATAATGGGCAGGGGCACTATGAATGTAGTGCGGGACAATACGTTGAGAATGTGGGTTTCTTGGGAGGCGTGCCAGAGATAAATCCCTGCAGTCGCGCTGTCCTCTGTGTCCTCGTTGGCTCAGATGAATAGAGCGTCTGCCATGTAAGCAGGAGATCCCGGGTTCGAGTCCCGGTCGGGGCACGCATTTTCATGTGTCCCCGTTGACGTATGTCAACGCCTGTAAGCAGCTAATGGTGTTCATTTCATTGTAATTTCATTCTAACGAGCTGCATGCTCACCAATGGTGTCTGTCCTTTCGGACATGTCCGAAAGGACAGATACCATCTTAGTTTATATACTTCTACCCACTGGCGCATTATTCTCGCGTTGCGGCACCGACAGTGATCCTGCTGAGAGATGCCATCCCCATCGGGGAAGACATTGAGCGCAAAGGGGTGCAGGTAGACCGCGCGGCCCTTGGCTGTCACGGTGCCTTCCATTACTACTACAGGTCCCGTTGAAGCCCATGTGAATGTTCCCCATAGCATAATCCTGCCTCCAACGATCTGTGCCCGTGGCGTTGCGTATATTTCGACCGGCCGTTCATCTGGATCATGGCGTATCCGAACAAGAAACGTAATCCACCATAGCAGGCAACCCGTTCCCACTGACATACAGTCCTCTCTCGATGATCCCGCACTCAGTGTCGTCAGACGTGCCACAGAGAGCCGCCTGTGCTGCTTTTTAGACCGTCAATGCCTCCGACCTCCATGTTTCGTCATGACGCGTCGCCGTTCAACACTTCGCCTGTGCGTGATTTCACCGTCCTTCAGCCACTTCCCACGAATGGTCAGGGTAGCAGTACACGAACAGACGGCCAGTTTCGCCGTTCCCAACCTGATTGTTCCCGGACGCCAGGCCATAACAAACTCATTTTTATCTAATTCTGCTATAACAGTACAATTCTCCATTTGTGTCCTGAGTCATCGCTAAAATAATTTCCCCTTTTCTCTCTGCTCCGCTTATGCAAGGTATTAAACAAAAAAGTATTCTGTATATTGAGAGGAGGTAGTATGGACCAAAAAAGGAAAAAAAGGCCAGTCAACATTGGCTCTGTCTTAAGTGCTACGAGGCTTGTTTGTTTCTGTGAAGTGCATCTCTTCTACTACGACCTACAGAATGCAACAAACAATTGAGTGAACAGTTGAGAACACGTTACTCTAATGTACAACAGCAGACCTTCCAATGTAATCTGCTTCCTATCACACACGACCTGCACACCTCAGCCATCGGTAAAGGAGGTCCTCGATATGGTGTCCATTCATACCAAGGCATGTTTCTGTCCGAAGTAAACTCCTGGAAATGGAAAAAAGAACACATTGACACCGGTGTGTCAGACCCACCATACTTGCTCCGGACACTGCGAGAGGGCTGTACAAGCAATGATCACACGCACGGCACAGCGGACACACCAGGAACCGCGGTGTTGGCCGTCGAATGGCGCTAGCTGCGCAGCATTTGTGCACCGCCGCCGTCAGTGTCAGCCAGTTTGCCGTGGCATACGGAGCTCCACCGCAGTCTTTAACACTGGTAGCATGCCGCGACAGCGTGGACGTGAACCGTATGTGCAGTTGACGGACTTTGAGCGAGGGCGTATAGTGGGCATGCGGGAGGCCGGGTGGACGTACCGCCGAATTGCTCAACACGTGGGGCGTGAGGTCTCCACAGTACATCGATGTTGTCGCCAGTGGTCGGCGGAAGGTGCACGTGCCCGTCGACCTGGGACCGGACCGCAGCGACGCACGGATGCACGCCAAGACCGTAGGATCCTACGCAGTGCCGTAGGGGACCGCACCGCCACTTCCCAGCAAATTAGGGACACTGTTGCTCCTGGGGTATCGGCGAGGACCATTCGCAACCGTCTCCATGAAGCTGGGCTACGGTCCCGCACTCCGTTAGGCCGTCTTCCGCTCACGCCCCAACATCGTGCAGCCCTCCTCCAGTGGTGTCGCGACAGACGTGAATGGACGGACGAATGGAGACGTGTCGTCTTCAGCGATGAGAGTCGCTTCTGCCTCGGTGCCAATGATGGTCGTATGCGTGTTTGGCGCCGTGCAGGTGAGCGCCACAATCAGGACTGCATACGACCGAGGCACACAGGGCCAACACCCGGCATCATGGTGTGGGGAGCGATCTCCTACACTGGCCGTACACCACTGGTGATCGTCGAGGGGACACTGAATAGTGCACGGTACATCCAAACCGTCATCGAACCCATCGTTCTACCATTCCTAGACCGGCAAGGGAACTTGCTGTTCCAACAGGACAATGCACGTCCGCATGTATCCCGTGCCAGCCAACGTGCTCTAGAAGGTGTAAGTCAACTACCCTGGCCAGCAAGATCTCCGGATCTGTCCCCCATTGAGCATGTTTGGGACTGGATGAAGCGTCGTCTCACGCGGTCTGCACGTCCAGCACGAACGCTGGTCCAACTGAGGCGCCAGGTGGAAATGGCATGGCAAGCCGTTCCACACGACTACATCCAGCATCTCTACGATCGTCTCCATGGGAGAATAGCAGCCTGCATTGCTGCGAAATGTGGATATACACTGTACTAGTGCCGACATTGTGCATGCTCTGTTGCCTGTGTCTATGTGCCTGTGGTTCTGTCAGTGTGATCATGTGATGTATCTGACCCCAGGAATGTGTCAATAAAGTTTCCCCTTCCTGGGACAATGAATTCACGGTGTTCTTATTTCAATTTCCAGGAGTGTAGTATGCAAAACTCCAGGTCCCTTACGGATGCGCTGGCAGGCATTGATAACTTGTTGCTGCAGTGTTTCTACATCACTAATGAGACTCGCTTCCAGCAAAGATTTCAAGTGGTACAACAACGAACTAGTATGCTCGACCTCTCCAACTAATTCGTTGACCATTAAATGTCCATGCATAAACGACTTCTCCAGCCATTGTCGGTATCGTACCATCTCTACCAGAAGAGGCAAGTCGTTTGATAGGAACTGATGATACCTCGCACCTGTCAACCTGTTTAGTACTGTGTAAGGTGCTATTAGTCCATCGCCAATAACTCCTCCCCATACATTAATTGAAAATCGGAGCTGATGGCTCATTTCTTCAACACCGTGTGCAATTGCAGCAGGCAACTCATGTTGGTGATGAAAACTGATAGTCCTATGTAGCCTGAAACCAGCCTCGTCTGCCAACAGTATCATTGATGTCAAGAATGGATCATCACCAAATCTTAACAACAGCCATTGGTACTGCTGCAGTCTCAAAGGCTGTTGATATGGCTGAAGGGCTTGGACACGCTGTACATGATATGGATATAGCAAAAATATTCATGCAGGATCGTCCAAAGCAGAAGATGATTAACCCCGATAGGTGCTGAAATTCTACATGCACCATCTCCAGCATCTTCTTCCACTCGTTGCAATCCCTGCTCCTCCACAACGGGAGTGCGAATTGTGCCAAGTTTGCCACAGTCCGACGTTGTTTGAGCTACGGAACCAGAGTCTGCTAGTCGCTGGAAAAGACGTCTGAATAAATGTGCACACAGTACCCTGCACTCTGGATATTTTTCAGCAAACAGAACACAGCTTGGACGCTTGCTTTCATTTGCCAGACCATAACAGAATATCGTGTCTACCACTCTCCGTGTGGAATAATAGGTTTCCAATATGCTGGCAAGTGCAGTGATAAGATTAAAATGTAAAAGTATTTCACAACTTATCAAAACACAAACTGGTTTCATTCGAACTAGTGTAAGCACTGCACTTACCGATAGCTGTGAAGACGGTTTACCATAACAGCGCTAACAGATGTTTACTGCATGCTTTATCCGTGGACTATAATAGAGTAACAGAGGAATGTGTCCCAATTTGCTTATTGTGGATGTTCATAATAACAAACAGTTTTCAGTAGAAGAGATGTGTTTCACAATAGCGAAGATGAACAAGTGCTCATAGCTCTTAAGGTATGCATTTTAGAGCCCATATTTACTGGACATTTTTTCTTCTCTTGGGCCACATTACCAACTCCAAAAAGGTGGCATTCCTTTCTTTTAACACCCTGTATGCTTTTTCCCTGCAGCATCACGAGTCCACGGCACCAACAGACGGAACTCAGTCTCGCGGTAGGCAGCAGTCACAGTGTTTCGGTTCGTCAGTGTATATCGATTAAATGCAAAAAAATGTCCACGAGTGGACAGCCGACAACCATCGGCTTCCTGCCATACTACTAGCCACGTAGGTAGAATCACGTAAAGTTGTACGGAAAGATACCATTGTTAAGGCTATTCATTCATGGACGTACTTTATTGGAACTATAAATATGTTACTGGTTTCCCAGATACATTTTCTGGTAGAAAGTGCATTCAAGAATCGATCACGTATGTTGTGTCAGTAATCAACATCAATAGACTGCAGCCTAAGACTGTCGGTAGCCTTTCAGATTGTATTGTGGCTGCGTTCCTCCGAGATCCCATTGTTCGCAGCGATGGAGAGATTAAATTAAATAACTGCTTTATTTATTTAGTTTCTTTAATGATGTCAATATATGCACCCATTTTTCCTGATTTGATACTTCAGTTATATTTATCACGTAGACAGGAACAAATGTTACCCGAGCTTTGCAACCGTATATTTATTTTGTTATTAAGCAGTTTGAGTTACGTTGTTTGGCATATAGTCATCAGCCTATGATGAGCGTCCATAGCTCACCACTTGGACACATATGAAGGGTGAAAGTTGCGATACGTTACACGCTCACTCTGCTTCCTATAAAACTCTGGTGTCCATTGAGCCACGTTAGTCTTGTTAACATATAAGTCGGACCTTTGACATATTTTCACAATAATGCCCCGATCTGCTGGGGCTGCATATGTGTGACTGATACCTGGTATCTCTGTGACTCGCACCAATACGGTAAGCGTGTGGACAATTCAGTTTTTACAACTTTAACTTTACTCCTGCTACAAGGCGAATGAAGATACACTCCTGGAAATGGAAAAAAGAACACATTGACACCGGTGTGTCAGACCCACCATACTTGCTCCGGACACTGCGAGAGGGCTGTACAAGCAATGATCACACGCACGGCACAGCGGACACACCAGGAACCGCGGTGTTGGCCGTCGAATGGCGCTAGCTGCGCAGCATTTGTGCACCGCCGCCGTCAGTGTCAGCCAGTTTGCCGTGGCATACGGAGCTCCATCGCAGTCTTTAACACTGGTAGCATGCCGCGACAGCGTGGACGTGAACCGTATGTGCAGTTGACGGACTTTGAGCGAGGGCGTATAGTGGGCATGCGGGAGGCCGGGTGGACGTACCGCCGAATTGCTCAACACGTGGGGCGTGAGGTCTCCACAGTACATCGATGTTGTCGCCAGTGGTCGGCGGAAGGTGCACGTGCCCGTCGACCTGGGACCGGACCGCAGCGACGCACGGATGCACGCCAAGACCGTAGGATCCTACGCAGTGCCGTAGGGGACCGCACCGCCACTTCCCAGCAAATTAGGGACACTGTTGCTCCTGGGGTATCGGCGAGGACCATTCGCAACCGTCTCCATGAAGCTGGGCTACGGTCCCGCACACCGTTAGGCCGTCTTCCGCTCACGCCCCAACATCGTGCAGCCCGCCTCCAGTGGTGTCGCGACAGGCGTGAATGGAGGGACGAATGGAGACGTGTCGTCTTCAGCGATGAGAGTCGCTTCTGCCTTGGTGCCAACGATGGTCGTATGCGTGTTTGGCGCCGTGCAGGTGAGCGCCCCAATCAGGACTGCATACGACCGAGGCACACAGGGCCAACACCCGGCATCATGGTGTGGGGAGCGATCTCCTACACTGGCAGTACACCACTGGTGATCGTCGAGGGAACACTGAATAGTGCACGGTGCATCCAAACCGTCATCGAACCCATCGTTCTACCATTCCTAGACCGGCAAGGGAACTTGCTGTTCCAACAGGACAATGCACGTCCGCATGTATACCGTGCCACCCAACGTGCTCTAGAAGGTGTAAGTCAACTACCCTGGCCACCAAGATCTCCGGATCTGTCCCCCATTGAGCATGTTTGGGACTGGATGAAGCGTCGTCTCACGCGGTCTGCACGTCCAGCACGAACGCTGGTCCAACTGAGGCGCCAGGTGGAAATGGCATGGCAAGCCGTTCCACAGGACTACATCCAGCATCTCTACGATCGTCTCCATGGGAGGATAGCAGCCTGCATTGCTGCGAAAGGTGGATATACACTGTACTAGTGCCGACATTGTGCATGCTCTGTTGCCTGTGTCTATGTGCCTGTGGTTCTGTCAGTGTGATCATGTGATGTATCTGACCCCAGGAATGTGTCAATAAAGTTTCCCCTTCCTGGGACAATGAATTCACGGTGTTCTTATTTCAATTTCCAGGAGTGTATATGAAAAAGCTCGTGAAGCATATAATTGATTTTTATTCCATTTTACCATTACTTGAGTGTAATGTGCTGCTGTGTTGGTTCATTTTCAACTGCTTGAAAGATCTTCAGCCTGTGGCACATGTAACGTACCGAAAACTGTGTGGAACAGAGTTTTTAAAAATTTCCGTTCAAATCGAATGAGTTCGTCTCCTTTATATATGTCTGGTTGAGAATGTTCCCTCTATTCAAGCTGGTACTTGTCCGTTTTCTAGTTGCAGTTATCTCATTTCCCCAAAGACACGAAGAATTGACATCCCTGACTTGCCAGATTGAGGCTTGCTTGAAGTCTCGTCCTCCCGCGCCGCTGTCTTGCAATCCTGCTGATCCCCAAGCCCTCACCGCAGGTCATCTCCTGACTGGAACCGCAATCACATGCATCCCTCAGCCAGATCCAGGTACAGCCAACCTGAGCTTGCTCAAAATGTGGGAACTGCTGCAGCAAGGCTTCCAGATCTTTTGGCGGCGCTGGTCATCTGACTGCCTGTATCATCTGCACCAGCGGGCCAAGTGGACGGTCTCCAGTCAGAATGTGCAACCTGGTGCATTTGCCATAGTAAGGGAAGTTAACCTGTCACCCTTATGTTGGAAGCTGGCCGTCATTGAAAAGTCAACGTTGCCGTGACACTGTACTCCTTCCCCGTGTATGTCTTTTCTGGACTGCATTCGGCCCTGAAGTCATTTTCAAAGATGAGAACGCACGACCGCGTCGAACAGCGCAGGTGGGGGGAGGGATTGGAAAGACAGGATATTCGGCGAATAGACTGGCCTGCCCGTTTCCTCCACTTCGAGCTCCTGTGGGACGCGCTAGGGAGACGAACTGCAGCGATGACCGTGCAGCAATTGTCAGCCGTTCTGATGGTGGAGTCAAACCGCCCACCGCAAGAACGCGTTGCCGTGCACGTACTGCCGTCCAAGGGATCATCATAAATCGCGGTGACTTCAGTGTACTCGTAATTATTTTTTGTATAGACGTGTCATTTCTCTTCGTCTCATAGCGCATTTAACTCAGTTGCCTTCTGCAATATACTGTAACGTTTCTTTCTATGTAAGCTCCAAGTTTTGTCGAGTTATGTTACTTGGCAATGACAGCCATGTCAAAGTTACTTCATCCTTTACGTTTAGGACATCAGTGTATTTTCGATAAGTTTCGACTCCAAAGATTGGCGGCATTATGATGCGACGCAATCGGCATATTAAAAATGAAAACCTTACGCACACCAGTAATTGTAATAAATTTTCCAGCTTTAGATCACAAATGCTGAATGAACATATTAAGTCAAGCACATTATTGCACATGCATCCTTTCATCAGTTCTTCCCCTTTCACTGTATTCAAAATTTTAGAAACACTTACATAGAAGTTCCAGTACAACCTACAATCTCAACAGAATGCAATAGCGTAGTAATTTTACGAGAGGTTTCTGAAAAACAAGGCCTCCGAATTTATGTGAAGATGCTTGAAGTTTTTTAAATAAAAAAAAAAGGTTTTTAACATTCTACATCTTTATTCTTCATGTCCGCATATTTATTTCTCATAATAGTCACCACGGCGACGAATACATTTCTCCCAACGACAGACCAATTTGTTGATTTTTTCACTATAGAATACACTCCTGGAAATTGAAATAAGAACACCGTGAATTCATTGTCCCAGGAAGGGGAAACTTTATTGACACATTCCTGGGGTCAGATACATCACATGATCACACTGACAGAACCAAAGGCACATAGACACAGGCAACAGAGCATGCACAATGTCGGCACTAGTACAGTGTATATCCACCTTTCGCAGCAATGCAGGCTGCTATTCTTCCATGGAGACGATCGTAGAGATGCTGGATGTAGTCCTGTGGAACGGCTTGCCATGCCATTTCCACCTGGCGCCTCAGTTGGACCAGCGTTCGTGCTGGACGTGCAGACCGCGTGAGACGACGCTTCATCCAGTCCCAAACATGCTCAATGGGGGACAGATCCGGAGATCTTGCTGGCCAGGGTAGTTGACCTACACCTTCTAGAGCACTTTGGGTGGCACGGGATACATGCGGACGTGCATTGTCCTGTTGGAACAGCAAGTTCCCTTGCCGGTCTAGGAATGGTAGAACGATGGGTTCGATGACGGTTTGGATGTACCGTGCACTATTCAGTGTCCCCTCGACGATCACCAGTGGTGTACGGCCAGTGTAGGAGATCGCTCCCCACACCATGATGCCGGGTGTTGGCCCTGTGTGCCTCGGTCGTATGCAGTCCTGATTGTGGCGCTCACCTGCACGGCGCCAAACACGCATACGACCATCATTGGCACCGAGGCAGAAGCGACTCTCATCGCTGAAGACGACACGTCTCCATTCGTCCCTCCATTCACGCCTGTCGCGACACCACTGGAGGCGGGCTGCACGATGTTGGGGCGTGAGCGGAAGACGGCCTAACGGTGTGCGGGACCGTAGCCCAGCTTCATGGAGACGGTTGCGAATGGTCCTCGCCGATACCCCAGGAGCAACAGTGTCCCTAATTTGCTGGGAAGTGGCGGTGCGGTCCCCTACGGCACTGCGTAGGATCCTACGGTCTTGGCGTGCATCCGTGCGTCGCTGCGGTCCGGTCCCAGGTCGACGGGCACGTGCACCTTCCGCCGACCACTGGCGACAACATCGATGTACTGTGGAGACCTCACGCCCCACGTGTTGAGCAATTCGGCGGTACGTCCACCCGGCCTCCCGCATGCCCACTATACGCCCTCGCTCAAAGTCCGTCAACTGCACATACGGTTCACGTCCACGCTGTCGCGGCATGCTACCAGTGTTAAAGACTGTGATGGAGCTCCGTATGCCACGGGAAACTGGCTGACACTGACGGCGGCGGTGCACAAATGCTGCGCAGCTAGCGCCATTCGACGGCCAACACCGCGGTTCCTGGTGTGTCCGCTGTGCCGTGCGTGTGATCATTGCTTGTACAGCCCTCTCGCAGTGTCCGGAGCAAGTATGGTGGGTCTGACATACCGGTGTCAATGTGTTCTTTTTTCCATTTCCAGGAGTGTATTTGACTTTGCTCAGAACCACAAACTAATTTTTTTCTTAAACTTCATTGACGAAGCGAAGTCCTCGAAGGCGTTCTTTAACTTTTGGAACCAGATGATAATCGGATGGGCCAAGTCAGAACTTTATAGAGGATGATGGATGACAATGAACGCAAGATGTCGGATTGTTCCACATGTCGCAGTGCTCGTGTGTCATGCAGAAGGAGGGGGTGCTCCTTGTCTGAACGACCTCTTCGAATTCGAAGTTCGATTACAGCACGCCATTTCTCATGCACCGACAACTTACGATACACGCCGCCATGTTATACCCTCTAGCAGCAGAAGGTGACGTATATGCAGACATTAACAGTAAAGACATACAATGTTAACAATGATTGTTTTATGTAAAAACCTTTAAGAGTTCTCATATATAAAATTCGGGGGTCTTACTTTTCAATATGTCGTCGTACAATAAAGAAAGTGTAACAGAAATTGAACAGAGGAAGTGACTTGTACAAAGACTTTCATTTCAGATGGCGATTGCTATCCACCTACTGTAACTGACTTAGATTTTAGAACCTTCATTTTATACTTTATTACACGCTTCCCATTGATTCACCAACAATTGTCTCTCACTGAGCCAGTTAAGGAAGTAGAGAAATATACTGCTGTTAAGAACGTAACAAGAAACAAAATGAGTATTGTGTACAGACATTTCTGCCTACTATGACTGGCGCAGCGTGTGCTACAAAGTATGAAGTGTTGTCAGAGAGAAAAAGCAATCTGTTGTAAGACTCTAGAACATACCTTGAGCTCAAACATAATGATGTATCTCCACCAGAATGGCCTGCTCCATGCCAACCACTATGGATCCCGAAAACATAGACCATCCGAAACCCAACTTCCACTTTTCTCACATGGGATCCTGAAACCCCTGAATCAAGGCAGTCAGATGGGTGAAATATTTATCGACCTCCGAAAAGCATTTGACTCCGTACTACACCAATGTTTATTAACAGAAGCGAGATTATATGGGTTATCAAGCAAAATTGGTGACTGGACTGAGGATGGAGGACGCAGCAAGATATCTTCGATGGAGAGATATCGACAGATGCAGAGAAGTAACTTCGAGCATTCTATACGGAAGTGTGTTGGGACTTTTGCTGTTAATATTGTGAGGTAATGACCTGGCAGACAACATTAACTGTAACCTCAGACATTTTGCAGATGACGCATTTCCTACAAGAGCTATTCGGAAAGTAAGGTCCCATCGGTGGCGAAATGGAAACCACAGTAAAGATCAAAAATGTTTTATTTGCAACAGTTTCCTACATCTTCCAGCTATTTCTCTATTTAGTCGCCGCTCATACTTAGACATTTGTCGTAGCGTTGTACCAACTTCCCAATCGCTTCGTTATACACTCCTGGAAATTGAAATAAGAACACCGTGAATTCATTGTCCCAGGAAGGGGAAACTTTATTGACACATTCCTGGGGTCAGATACATCACATGATCACACTGACAGAACCACAGGCACATAGACACAGGCAACAGAGCATGCACAATGTCGGCACTAGTACAGTGTATATCCACCTTTCGCAGCAATGCAGGCTGCTATTCTCCCATGGAGACGATCGTAGAGATACTGGATGTAGTCCTGTGGAACGGCTTGCCATGCCATTTCCACCTGGCGCCTCAGTTGGACCAGCGTTCGTGCTGGACGTGCAGACCGCATGAGACGACGCTTCATCCAGTCCCAAACATGCTCAATGGGGGACAGATCCGGAGATCTTGCTGGCCAGGGTAGTTGACTTACACCTTCTAGAGCACCTTGGGTGGCACGGGATACATGCGGACGTGCATTGTCCTATTGGAACAGCAAGTTCCCTTGCCGGTCTAGGAATGGTAGAACGATGGGTTCGATGACGGTTTGGATGTACCGTGCACTATTCAGTGTCCCCTCGACGATCACCAGTGGTGTACGGCCAGTGTAGGAGATCGCTCCCCACACCATGATGCCGGGTATTGGCCCTGTGTGCCTCGGTCGTGTGCAGTCCTGATTGTGGCACTCACCTGCACGGCGCCAAACACGCATACGACCATCATTGGCACCAAGGCAGAAGCGACTCTCATCGCTGAAGACGACACGTCTCCATTCGTCCCTCCATTCACGCCTGTCGCGACACCACTGGAGGCGGACTGCACGATGTTGGGGCGTGAGCGAAAGACGGCCTAACGGTGTGCGAGACCGTAGCCCAGCTTCATGGAGACGGTTGCGAATGGTCCTCGCCGATACCCCAGGAGCAACAGTGTCCCTAATTTGCTGGGAAGTGGCGGTGCGGTCCCCTATGGCACTGCGTAGGATCCTACGGTCTTGGCATGCATCCGTGCGTCGCTGCGGTCCGGTCCCAGGTCGACGGGCACGTGCACCTTCCGCCGACCACTGGCGACAACATCGATGTACTGTGGAGACCTCACGCCCCACGTGTTGAGCAATTCGGCGGTACGTCCACCCGGCCTCCCGCATGCCCACTATACGCCCTCGCTCAAAGTCCGTCAACTGCACATATGGTTCACGTCCACGCTGTCGCGGCATGCTACCAGTGTTAAAGACTGCGATGGAGCTCCGTATGCCACGGCAAACTGGCTGACACTGACGGCGGCGGTGCACAAATGCTGCGCAGCTAGCGCCATTCGACGGCCAACACCGCGGTTCCTGGTGTGTCCGCTGTGCCGTGCGTGTGATCATTGCTTGTACAGCCCTCTCGCAGTGTCCGGAGCAAGTATGGTGGGTCTGACACACCGGTGTCAATGTGTTCTTTTTTCCATTTCCGCCACTGATCTCCAGTTCGTTACCTGTGCAAAAATGTTGCCTTCACAGCCAGCATTTCATGTGAGCACAGATGAACATCAGAGGGAGGCAAGTTCGGGCTGTACGGTGGGTAATCAGACGCTTCCTGTCGAAAACGCAGCATGGGCATCCCCATTGCCCCTGAAGTGTGCGGTCGAGAACTGCCAGGGAGAAGGAAGTGCGTGACAGGTACGTTATGTGGGGTTGCATGAAATCAGGCGAAACCTCACAGCGGGCACCCATAACTTGCGGAAGACACTATCGTTCCAGGTATCTTTGTGTTCTCACTGTCTGCTCAGAACTGAGAAGAACGATGTGAAGCAGTCGAAAGGACTGCTGGACAGGAATTTCGCAACCTATAGGATCTTACTTTCCGAATAGCCCTCGTACAATCAAGCACTGTCCGAAACAAAAAAAAAAAACACCCAAAATTTTCAAGATAGAACGTGAGAAGATTCAAAGTGACTCAAAGACTGATTAACTTGTTTTAAATGCTCAGGAAGTAAATTGTGCACCTCAGAAAACACATTAAAGTAGTAGCCCATGACTACAGAATTAGTGACCCACTGATGTAATGAACTAACTCATACAAATATAAGGAGCAGTCAAATGAAAACGAGGCAGATGGAAAAAAATAATAAAACTGTTTATTATTTCAAAAATAAACACCATAACTTAATACATTTAACCCACTGAGCGAGGTGGTGGTCAGTGCCTCTGTAGAAAAATATCTGCTGTCGCCTAAGGAAATATGATTGTAGCCTGGCGTGCACCTCTTAGTCTGAAGCAAATTGACGCCTTCGAATGCCTTTTGTCAGGGCTCCAAAAATACGGAAATCGCATGGCGTGAAATCGGGACAGAATGGTGGATGTGTGAAGGCTTCCCAGCGTAGGCGAAATGGAATCATTATGTTGCAGTATGGGCGATTGGCACGGGAAGAAGTCCTGGCATGTGGTACTATACTAAGTACCCCGTGCCATGCAATTCACAGTGGTTTGCAGAGTATGTATGCAGAAGTAAATGTAGAAGCCAGAAGTAACTTTTCACAACTACGTCGAATGAGACGAAATACTTCCCAGTCTACTGCACAATATGCTGCCACAAGACAGACACATATGGGAGGAACCTTACAAACAGTAGAACGAACTTGTTAAGGCTACCTGTCCAAACCTACTTGTTATATTTATAGAAACTTCTGACCTGCACTAGCCATCGATTTCCCATTTACTTACATAGTGGCTTAGAAACAAGCGACTTCGACTTGGGTGGGTTGCAGTTTGAACACGACTACATCTGGCCATCCCCATCTAGGTTTTCTGACATTTCTCTCACTTCAATCGAATGCCAGAACGATTCATTACTTAAGGTTGTGGACGATATTTTGCTACACACTAATCCAGCCTTCCTTCACTTGTTCATATTTCCCTTGTTTGAATACACAGGCGACTTCTTCCATCAGCTGCCAGCTTCCTTCAGACCAGTCAGATAGGCCACTGGATGTACATAAAATCGCTAATGGGTAGAACACTTCTATCCATTCACTCATTGTCCGGTCTAGTGTGGCAACAGAAGACAGCAAAGCGAAAGCTGAAGTGCTCCCTGGCGTAGAGAAGCAGATGAAAGAGTTGAAAAGAAATAAGTCACCAGGTCCACGTTGAATCCCAGTTCTGTTTACAATAAAGTACTCTATGGCATTGGACTCTTACGTAGCTTGCACATATCGTGAATCTCTCGCCCAGGGCAAAGTACGAAACAACAGCAAACTAGCGCAGTAGATTCATTAGACAGGTAAAAGAACAGGACTGTTCACTAGAGACTCTTAACTAGTGCACCAGGAAAGTGTGATGGGACCGCGCTTATTCTCTCTATACATAAACGATCTGACAGACAAAGTCAGGAGTAGTATGTAGCTGTTTGCTGATAACGCTGCGGTATATGCCTAGGTTTCGTCGTTGAGTGACTGTAGGAGGACGCAAGATTTGTTAGACAAAATTTATAGTTGGTGCGATGAATCTCTAAAAGTAGAAAAATGTAAGTTACGGGAAATGTATAGGAAAACAATTCCGCAATATTAGAATGCAGCGTTAGTAGTGTGGCGCTTGACACAGTCGCAGCTAATAAATATCTGGGTGTAATGTTGCTAAGCGACATGAAACAGGATGAGCATTCAAGGATGGTAGTAGAGAGGGCGAATGGTGGACTTCAGTTGGGAGATTTTTAGGAAAATGTGGTTCATCTACAAAGGAGACCACTTGCAGAACAATAGTGCGATCCATTCTTGAGTACTGCTAGAGTGTCTGGGATTCTCACTAGGTTGGACTGAAGGAAGTCATCCGAGTAATTCAGATGCAGGCTTGAAGGGTTCTTACTGACAGGTTTGATCAATGTGCAAGTTTTAGGGAGACGCTTTGTGAACTCAAATTGGAGGGAAGACGATGTTCTTATCGCGAAACGCTATTGAGGAAATTTAGAAGTTGTTGTGACTTGGCAAGACAGACAAGCTACTATGATTGGTAGCCGAAAGGCACGTGTTAAGCTCATGCAGGCTGGCGTGAGGTTTGGAACAGTTAAAGGAGTTGAGTCTAGTAAAAATAATATGTAGCTGCTGGAATACTTAACTGTAATTCATAATTGATGAACATCGGTCTGACGGTACATGCATCACAAGATAAATAGCAAATGATAATGGCGCCTTGCTAGGTCGTAGCAAATGACGTAGCTGAAGGCTATGCTAACTATCGTCTCGGCAGATGAGAGCGTAATTTCTCTAGCAAAGTCGGCTGTACAACTGGGGCGAGTGCTAGTAAGTGTCTCTAGACCTGCCGAGTGGCGGCGCTCGGTCTGCAATCACCGACAGTGGTGACACACGGGTCCGTCGTATACTAGCGGACCGCGGCCGATTTAAAGGCTACCACGTAGCAAGTGTGGTGTCTGGCGGTGACACCACAGAAGTCGTGTGCAGAACGATTGTACTAATGGCAGTGAACATTTCACGTATAGACAGTCGTTTTTCTCTTGCTCTGTTTGCGAGTGGGACAGGAAAAGAAATGACTAGGAGTGCTACAAGGTACCCTCTGTCATGCTCCATATGGGCACTTGCGGAGTATGTGTGTAAATGTAGAACAGAACTCTTTGTTCCTGTTCATATTCTACTGTGTAACAAATTTTGCACCATCATAATTACATTGTATGTTTCTTATACACTGGTACTCAGTTTTTCATTCCACTGTAGTTAAACATAAGAGGTACACGGTTGAAAATTTTGTTGCAGTACCTGGAGCGATCAGATGAGCTGCTGATATCGCTGGAGCGCAATGACACGGAGCTGGAGCGCCGCCTGGAGCAGGCTGAGGAGGCGCTGCGCCAGCTGCACGAGGACAGCGAGGCCCTGGGTGAGCAGACACCTGCAGCTGCTGCCGCCCAGCGCTGCGCGCTCCACCCCCATCACCAGCTGGGCGTCACCAAACTGGCTGGCTTCACTCTGTCACATGTGTGATGCCATTTCAGGCACACACACGTCTGGGTGACTTCAGTGGATATCATCACTGTCTGTACACTTTACCTATTTTTTGATCCTCAACACTTAATTTACGCACTCGACTCAGGAGTCATTTCCTGAGAGCTGTGTCTCCCTTCTGATGGGGAGTGAGGTCACAAAAGCACAACAGCCAATTCTGATTTTCAGTTTGTGTCATAGCTGTTGTTCAATGTTAGTGAAACCGGGATGAGAAGTTCCGCCTTATGCAATACACCTTATTTCTTTTGTTTCACTCATACATGTTTCAGCACTTTTGTGCTATCATCAGTGGGTTCTATTTATTTTTAACTTACATTATATTATTGTCCTCTTGTTTTGGTAGCTGTTATGCTACACAATTTACAACATGTCATAGTTTTGAAGTTTTGGTGGGTTTTCCTGTTTTGTTGGCGAAGTAAATGGGCTTACTTCTTTGCTTGTGTTCATGTGGCAATGCAGTTTATCGATTATTCAAAACATAGGCAAACCCACCAAAACTTCAAAACTATGACATGTTGTAAATTGTGTAGCATAACAGCTACCAAAACAAGAGGACAATAATATAATGTAAGTTAAAAATAAATAGAACCCACTGATGATAGCACAAAAGTGCTGAAACATGTATGAGTGAAACAAAAGAAATAAGGTGTATTGCATAAGGCGGAACTTCTCATCCCATTTTCTTAGCAAGCACGGAGACAACAAGAAGAACTGCACCACAAGATGATTGTTAGTGAAACCTTTTAGATGTCCATCTGGAGGTTGTTATTGTAGCCACAGTTTATGAACACCAGCCTGCCACCAAAGTGCCAATCATCTTTCTTCTCAGGATAATTGTTATCTCTATACTATTTGATCAAATTGTCTAAGGTAACTGCCTTTCCCATTCTCACACGACCCAAGAGGTCTGTTTCCCAACTGGCATCTGTCTGTTATCTTACAGATGCCACAAGGACACAAACATACTGTAACACTCGTTCTTCACACCTGGTAATATTGTCCTACATCACTTTTGTAACTACATATTCGACGTTACTCTTCAGTTCCTTTCAGAGTACTATTTGACCAAACAGTCCACAACTGTACTGTTGGTCTTGAATAATAGTGTTCAGCACACAGAAACTGGCGTCCTGGGAATGCAGGGCCGATGTGTGTCTCCACCGCCTGTGAGTCATTCTATATGTGGTCCACACCTGAGGGCACTCGAAAAGTGCGTCGGTATATTTGGCCAGCAACACCCACCAGGGCACCCCAGCTGCAGTAGTGTGCAAGTGGGCACTCCATCCTTCGTGGCCGCCATTTCGCTGTGTTTGCTTTGTGTCTTTTCCTTCCTTATACACAGCATTGCTTCCCAAGCATTGCTGCAGCTACAGCCACAGTCCCAGTTGATAACATTGTTCCAGGTTCGTACTTTTATGGTTTCTACAACAACGCTGTCCCAGTATTTCGACGGTTCCACTAAAATCCTGGTGCATTCATATTAAACTGCATGAATCTCGGATAAATAGTGCTCTGCAACCATTGACCTGTTAGGATACTTTAGTCAGGTGTGTTGCTGGTGTTCTCGGCAGCAATCTTCAATTGTGCACACAGCTATCCAATATATATCTTAGCCAATATTACCTATGGCGCGCTGGTGTACGAAATAAAGGCTGTGGGTGGCTCTATCTCCATAACTTCGTCCGTTTCCTCAAATTGTGTCGTAGTGTTAGGGTGCAGAACATGCCTCATCTGGAATTCGAAGTGACGGTTTTTCCAGAACATTCTTCTGAGATGTTCCACTTCTCAGGAAAAACTATCTTCACCCTAGAAGGTGTACAGAATGCGGACTAGCGTTTTGACCAACTGACGATGGCGACATATCTGATCGCCAAAATATATTCACTCGACACTATGAACTGCCAGTACACCCATGGACTCTTTCATCAACATATTAAACCTCTGCTTCAGACACTTCATGATTTCCTGAGTTATCTCTAATTTCCATATACCAGTGACTGTTAACCATCATTCACGTGTGGAATATACTTGTGAGCATCATTGTATTTAATTGAAAACTGGAAATTCATATCGACCTTAGCTCAGTGTCCAGTACGTACGATATATTGGCTCGACAATGGATACTAATAAGTCGCAGCTAATTTTGATGGTTAATCTGAAATCAATCACTCATCTTATCTCATAACTCTCTACTCATACAAACTCCATTACAGTCAAAATTGTTAGTGTGCTAATGGATCAAGAGTAAGCATTGTTTCTGCAAAGAGGATAACTTCCGTTTTTCGACATGCTCTTTAAAACTTTAGTAACATATTTCCGCCAGAATAGTAACCAAGTAACACTCGCTGTGGCAAATCTTCAGTTCTATGATTTACATCAAGACTGGTTGAACCGTGCAAAGTCGTAGTGGCTTGAGCAAGCTGTAGATGTTTGGGAGTATTATATCTCCACGATTTCGTCTTTGAAGATATCTATGGCACATCTGCCCAATTACGTTATATATGGGCAGTCAAGCAGTGTGGCTTCATTTTCAACAGTTCCTTCCTCTGTAATTTCTTAAGTGCCTCGCCTCATTCATCAGAATGATCCATTTGGTACACTAACGGCACAAGATCATCAAACAAAAACATACTCACACTCATTCCGCATTGCTATCATCTGATCATGGATCCAACTGTCCTACATTTTGTGCATGACCCAGAACGACGCTCCTTTTAAGAAGAAGATGAAGCACTTCTAGTCAACATGACAACCTTATGACAGTGACAACAAAGGGACTGCTGTTGCAATCCAAAGCAAAGGCAACCTTCAGTTCTTGTTTTCTGCATTACATCGTCTTTCTTTCTCCTGTTTTGACATAGTTTTTAAGGCAATTCATCAGTTCGTAAGTTTCATAAAACACTTTACACCTGACTGCTTAATTGTTCTGTTCCTATGTGTTTCCTTTTGTTTCACCACATTACTGTTGAAGAATCCATACTGCAAATTTGTAGTTTAATTAATATGGTTAACTATAAAGAGACATAAATGACTATCTTACTGTTTCTGTGGGCCACTCTAGTTTTATGGTGGGTCTGTGTTTCACATTTCCATGACAGTTCCAGTTTTACAATGGCAGTGAAATCTGAGATCCGTTTCTCACATACAATCGTCATTTATTTCAATAAATAAATTGTTGGGTGCAGCAGTCATTGCATATAGTTATTTGTATCCAGCAGTCTGTAACATAACCAAGTTACAAATTCAGGAAGTCTTTTGCCTTCAAGAATTTCCGTATCTGGCCCGCATGCTGATTTACTTACAGGGAAACATAAAAGAAACAGCCACAAATGTTAGTCGTGTGCTAATGATCAAATTAGTGATGTATGTGTGTGTGAATTGTTCTTAGTGAAATTTAGTATACCTCTCTACATTAAAAAACTGCTTATAAAGCTAATAATCATATTAATATCACTATTGTCAACAATAACTAAGGAAGATTTGCCTCGTTCTTTTAATTCATTCCTAATATTCTTATATGCTCCTGTCTCATCTGTTTCTTCTGTCTTCGCAAGACACACTGGAGCCCACAACCACATTTCAAAACTACCATTATCATCCACTAGTAATATTAATTTTATTAATATTACGAATGGCATTGTTACTATTCATCACCCCACCTCTGAAGTTACCATAATTTGCTTGTACACTGTACCTGCTTCCATGCATACTTTTATTACCACACCTTTCTTATCAATAGCTGTAGTAGTCCTGTGGTAGTATTTTAGTGTGTACTGTAACTCTCATCGTTTGATGTCTTACATCCAGATTGTATTTTTTCTTTATTTCCCATTTTGGGGGCAGGCTGACAGTAGTTAGGCTGCTAGATTGCTCCTCACCAGTTGTTCAGTGGTATGTACAAAATGTACCACTTGTACAGACTTTAAAAGATGGAAGTTCATGAATTAAATAATTAGAAAACTGTGATTTTCGTGTGGTAGAATGATTAATTATGTGGTAATGATCTTGGTATGTGTTCTGCCATTCTTGTTGAAGGTGATGGTATTTTTATGTTATAAATGGTTCAGTAAATGTAGTTTCACTGGAAGTTTATTTAGTTATTGCAGCAGTGAATTAAATGGAAGTAAGGACTTCAGACGTGTCTGTACAATATATTTGTGTCGTGTATGTGACAGAAGGGCAAGGAATCGTGTCAGTAAAGTATCTGAGCAGTCAAGGGTTTATTAGGGGCTAAGATATCAGACTCCAGACGACGGCATTGTACTGTGTAATTTTGTGTTAATGTTGGAATCTACTTTGTATCACTTACATTCATTACTTATAAGACCCATGTGTTGGGTACACTATTTGTGTCATGGCTGAGATTATTGATGTTGATAATATTTATTAATTCAGAAAGGTATTGCACTTGCATCCATCATTAGCAATTAATAACAAATAAAAGACTTTGGTGCACTGCTTTCTGGAATGTAAATAGAGTACATCCATTACAACAGTTTTACTTCCACAAAATATATCTCTATAGGTTGACTGCAGTTATCCTTTTCATATGTTCTTCTGTCACAATTAATTTCTTCCCACCTTTACTACAATAAACGAGTAAGTCAATAATATCAGTAGTTCAGGGTCAGTTTTCTGAGTTTGAATGATTGTTTTGAGACAAACAGAACAATGACGTGTGGCTTTTTTGAGTATGCTGTGGAGCATTTCACTTACCAGGTCATAAGTGGGGGTGAGCTGACTTTGAGAGTCTTGTGATACTGCACAAAAATTGCATTGTACTGTGTAATTTTGTGTTAATGTTGGAATCTACTTTGTATCACTTACATTCATTACTTATAAGACCCATGTGTTGGGTACACTATTTGTGTCATGGCTGAGATTATTGATGTTGATAATATTTATTAATCCAGAAAGGTATTGCATTTGCATCCATCATTAGCAATTAATAACAAATAAAAGACTTTGGTGCACTGCTTTCTGGAGTGTAAATAGAGTACATCCATTACAACAGTTTTACTTGCACAAAATATATCTCTATAGGTTGACTGCAGTTATCCTTTTCATACGTTCTTCTGTCACAATTAATTTCTTCCCACCTTTACTACAATAAACGAGTAAGTCAATAATTTCAGTAGTACAGGGTCAGTTTTCTGAGTTTGAATTATTGTTTTGAGACAAACAGAACAATGGTGTGTGGCTTTTTTGAGTATGCTGTAGAGCATTTCACTTACCAGGTCATATGTGGGGGTGAGCTGACTTTGAGAGTCTTGTGATACTGCACAAAAATTGCTGCTCTCCATAATGGCAGGTGTGTAAGTGGTGGCTGGTCTGAATATTCCTGGCTTTGGCTGTGGCAGCAGCTGAGATGGGCTGGGCCTGCCTTTAGACTATATGAATTTGGCTGACAGTGTTTACTTTGACAACCAAAGTACTGAGCGACCCTAGTGCAGTAGTTGAAGTGCTTCATATGAGTACCAGCATCAAACCCATCCAAATTGTGGGAATATCTCTACCAGAATTCTGAAAAATTTTCTATTTCTGTGGAATGGGCAGCTCAGATTCTTTGACTCAACAACCAAATTACTGTTTCCAAGGTTCTTCAGTGTACTGCTTGATTCAGACGTTGTAAGTCTGTAATATTTTGGTAAATAACCGTTCCATCAGCATCACCTCATGATGGTGAAACGGTTATTCGCCAAAATATCATGGACCTACGACGATTGTATCTGGCACCAAACTCAGCAACCTTGGAAGTAGCGTGTACACTTGAAAATCCTCAGATCATATACACACACCAAAAAAAGTTTTGCATGATCTCGGTTCTGAGAGTTCCAGAACCTGAGCAGAAAATTGGAATGGAGGTCAACATAAACATTATTTCCGCCCTTTTTATTGCTCATGAAACCGATACATTGCATGTTGTACCACCATACAGCGAGGCCTTCAGAGGTGGTGGATCAGACTGCTGTACACACCGCTACCTCTAATACCCCATTGCACGTCCTCTTGCATTGATGCATGTCCGTATTCGTTGTGGAATACTATCAACAAGTTCATCAAGGCACTGTTGCTCCAGATTGTTCCACGGCGATTCAGCGTAGATCCCTCAGAGTGGTTGGTGGGCCACGTCGTCCATAAACAGCCCTTTTCAATCTATCCCAGGCATGTTCAATGGGGTTCATGTCTGGAGAACAAGCTGGCCACTCTATTCAAGCGATGTTGTAATCAAAATGTTCAAATGTGTATAAAATCTTGTGGGACTTAACTGCTAAGATCATCAGTCCCTAAGCTTACACACTACATAAACTAAATTATCCTAAGGACAAACACACACATCCATGCCCGACGGAGGACTTGAACCACCGCAGGGAGCAGCCACACGGTCCATGACTGCAGCCCCTTAGACAGCTCGGCTAATCCCACGCGGCTTGTCGTTATCCTGAAGGAAGTCGTTCACAAGATGTGCACGATGGGGGCACGAATTGTCGTTCATGAAAACTAATGCCTCGTCAGTATGCTACCGCTATGGTTGCACTATCGGTCAGAGGATGCCATTCACACATCGTACAGCCATTATGGCGCCTTCTATGACCACCAGCGGTGTACGTCGACACCAAATAATGCCACCCAAAAGCAGCAGGGAACCTCCACCTTGCTGCACACGCTGGACCGTGTGTCTAAAGCGTTCAGCCTGACTGGGTTGCCTAAAACATGTTTCGAACGATTGTCATGTTGAAGGCATATGCGACACTTATTGGTGAAGAGAACGTGATGCCAATCCTGAGTGGTCCATTCAGCATGTTGTTGGGCCCACTGTACCGCACTGCATGGTGTCGTGGTTGCAAAAATGGACCTCGCCATGGACGTCAGTAGTGAAGCTGGGCATCATGCAGCCTATTGGGCACAGTTTTAGTGGTAACATGACGTCCTGTGACTGCACAAAAAGCATTATTCAACATGGTGGCGTTGCTTTCAGGGTTCCTCCGAGCCATAATCCGTAGGTAGCGGTCATCCACTGCAGTAGTAGCCCATGGGTGGCCTCAGCAAGGTATGTCATCGACAGTTCCTGTCTCTCTGTATCTCCTCCATGTCCGAACAACATCGCTTTGGTGCACTCCGAGATGCCTAGACAGTTCCCTTGTGGAGAGCCCTTCCTGACACAAAGTAACAATGCGGATGTGATCGAACTGTGGTATTGATCGTCTAGGCGTGGTTGAATTTGAGGCAACAGGAGTCATGCAATAACTTGAACTGATCGGCTGTCGGACCCCCTCCATCTAATAGGCGCTGATTAGTGTTTCAGATGTTATGATGTGACATTGCATTTTTTGTTAATGTGTTAACAAATTGGTCTTAGAGGTGTTCCAGGGAGGGAAGAAGGTGAGGTAAGTTTCAGACTCCATATAAAATGGTGGTCGATGTAACGTGAGATTGTGTTGTGTGTGTTGCAAAATATGGAATATTTCCCATGAGCAGAATTTGTAGGACACAAAAGCCGTCTCACACAGAGTATGATTAGCCATATGTTTAGTTGCTGGGTCACCTGACACCTGACAAGTAACTTCTATCGAGTGCTAGACTGCTTTCCCCACAGGGAGTTTTACATGTTTTTGGACAATAATCCACTGTAGCTTTCTCTAAATGATAGCTGTGCTGGACAATCAAAAGTCATGTCGCAGCCTGACATCAGTCTGGAAGCCACGACCTCACATGAAGTGGGGCCTCACAAGGGAGGTACACCACTGGAACCCACCCTCAAACTGCCTTTCAGTTACTGCAAACGATTTCACATAGGAGCAAAGAAATCAGTATTGCTTCAGCTGCTCTACATTATAAAGGAGAGACGTTTCCATATGCTGAGAAATCTCTCAGTTAATCTGTACTTGGAATTGACGTTTTTCCACGATACAACTGGCACCAGACCCTACACCGCGTGACCGCTACAGCGTTGTGAGCTAGCCTTACGCTGTACCTGCCGGCCGACAATCGGGTGTACAGGGCTATTACAAATGATTGAAGCGATTTCATAAATTCACTCTAGCTCCATTCATTGACATATGGTCACGACACAATACAGATACGTAGAAAAACTCATAAAGTTTTGTTCGGCTGAAGCCTCACTTCAGGTTTCTGCCGTCAGAGCGCTCGAGAGCGCAGTGAGACAAACTGGCGACAGGAGCCGAGAAAGCGTATGTCGTGCTTGAAATGCACTCACATCAGTCAGTCATAACAGTGCAACGACACTTCAGGACGAAGTTCAACAAAGATCCACCAACTGCTAACTCCATTCGGCGATGGCATGCGCAGTTTAAAGCTTCTGGATGCCTCTGTAAGTGGAAATCAACGGGTCGGCCTGCAGTGAGCGAAGAAACGGTTGAACGCATGCGGGCAAGTTTCGCGCGTAGCCCGCGGAAAATTGGCTCATGCCACAACTGGAGACCGACAGCATCGACTTCATCTTTCAACAGGATGGTGCTCCACCGCACTTCCATCATAATGTTCGGCATTTCTTAAACAGGAGATTGGAAAACCGATGGATCGGTCGTGGTGGAGATCATGATCAGCAATTCATGTCATGGCCACCACACTCTCCCGACTTAACCCCGTGCGATTTCTTTCTGTGGGGTTATGTGAAAGATTCAGTGTTTAAACCTCCTCTACCAAGAAACGTGCCAGAACTGCGAGCTCGCATCATCGATGCTTTCGAACTCATTGATGGGGACATGCTGCGCCGAATGTGGGAGGAACTTGATTATTGGCTTGATGTCTGCCGAATCACTAAAAGGGCACATATCGAACATTTGTGAATGCCTAAAAAAACTTTTTGAGTTTTTGTATGTGTGTGCAAAGTATTTTGAAAATATCTCAAATAATAAAGTTATTGTAGAGCTGTGAAATCGCTTCAATCATTTGTAATAACCCTGTACTACGTAGTAAACGAATAGCGAATCTTTGTGTGAGACGGACTCAGGGCAAGTCCCTAACACCGCCAGGTGACGTAAGTAAAGAAACGGCGCGCTTCTGTCGTGGCAGGTGAGGTGGAGCGGGAGTGCGTGCGCGAGGGCGAGCGGCTGTCGGACCTGCTGGTGATGCCGGTGAAGGACGCGCTGGGCCGCCACCTGGCGGTGGAGCGCGCGGCCGACACAGCGCGCGCGCAGCGGCTGCTGCAGCAGGTGTGCGCGCGCGCGGCCGCGCTGCGCGAGCGCGTGGCGCGCCACCGCCTGCTGCTGCGCCAGGCGGCGCTGGTGCGCTGCTACGAGGCGGACGCGGCGCAGGCGGCGGCCTGGCTGCGCCAGCTGGGCGCCGCCATGCGCGACCAGGTCGGCTGCTCCGTCGCCGAGATCCAGCGCCAGAAGGAGCAGCACCAGGACTTCCAGCACACGGCCAAGGTACTCTGCCAGCGGCCAGTGGGCACTGGAGGCAGCTTTTGAGGGCGGCTTATGACCTATAAAGCCGCCCATTCACAGACCGACCAATTGGTCACCTCCCCCTGTGAAGCTGGTCTGCCCCATCATGTTCTCCTTTGTGGTGTACGATTTCATAGCTGTCGGGTCAAGGGTCCTTGTGTATCGGCTCCATCAACGCACCACTACCTGCTAGCTCCGACCTCTACCTGCCACCTCAGTCTCCATCCTTTTCCCTTCTGGTTTGGCATGTTGAAAACTGCCATGAGACTGAGAGCAGATGGGGTTTGGCATCAGCCATCCATTCATATGCTGACCTCTTTGGTCACCTCCCCCTGTGAAGCTGGTCTGCGCCATCATGTTCTCCTTTGTGGTGTACGATTTCATAGCAGTTGGGTCAAGGATCCTGCTGTGTCAGCTCCACCAACACGCCTATACCCGCTAGCCCCGACCTCTAACTGCCACCTCACATTCCGTCCTTCCACATTCTATTCTGGCACAGTGAAAACCGCCACGTGACTGAGTGCAGATGGGGTTTGGCATCAGCCATCCATAGGCCGACCTCATTGGTCACCTCCCCCCTGCGAAGCTGGTCTGCCCCATCATGTTCACCTTTGTGATTTATGATTTCATAGCTGTTGGGTCAAGTGTCTTGCTGCGTCGGCTCCACCAATGCACCAATCCCCTCTACCCCCAACCTCTACCTGCCACCTCACACTCCGTCCTTTTCCCTTCTACTTTGGCACAGTGAAAACTGCCACGTGAAGATAGGGTTTGGCATGTAGTCTCACTGAGTCCAAACACTGTCAGATGGGCCATCGACCCACTCGATAGATGCTCCCCCGACTTGCCTGCGTGTGAATGGATAGCTTGAAGTCACTAAACACCGGACGCTATACTGACAGTTACACAAGCTCCTGGAACTTCCTGGCAGACCAAGGGCCGTTTCTAAAACAATACTCATCAAATGGCAAGTTGAATACCTTCTCTGGACATCATTAGCATCAAAACTTTGATGGTCTGCTTGTATGGAAACGATATGGCTGTGAAACTTTTGTCACATAACTATCGTGGTTGTGCTTATCTCTCCTAAACATTCTAAAATTTTTTATGCATTGTACTTTTACACCCTATTCAGACCTTGAAGAACCATTCGAAAATTTCGGAAGCAAACCTGTCACACAATTGATTTAAGAACTATAATAGCAACGTCATTATTTACACAATATAACATCAGAGTATGCACTCACAGTTACCAGTATTTCACTATCACTGCGACTGTGAACATTGGCCTCCAAACTATGGCTACAAAACTGTAGAAATCACAGGAATGGTTTTCGTTTCAGTGGTTTGGGAAATCAGCTTTTTACTCTTGCTGTGTGTCTTTCCCCTTCTGTCTTCCCATACTCAACGTCCTGTGGTTTTCTGGTTCTTCCTACACACTCAGAAACCGTGTTGACATTTTTGTTGATAACAGCCTTGATCAGCCTGGGAATTTGCATGTTTTCCTGGCTGGAATATTCCTGGTATGGCTGCAAGCCCATCCACATGAGCAGGCCTTCAAACTTGCACCTGAAAATTTTCCTACCTTAAATGTAGCCAGTAAATTCCTAATTTCCTCGCCATTTTTAGAAAGTATTAGTGTCATTGCTCCCTGGTTTTCAGAAAGTTATCTGTGAAATTTGGAAGTTAATGTACGTGAATATACAAAAGCTTCTAATAAAATTTTTAAAGGTGATGATCCACATGCTCTCTTAACAGATATATCAAGGTACAACTCATGTCCTGCCCTCACAGCTTTACAGCCAGTATGGTTCTGGATCCCAGTTTCCACACGCAGTTTTAATCTGGCATGTCATTTTGAATCAACACGCACTCCACTGTGAAATCAAGATTCATTCTGGGAAGCAGAATTTCACCAGCAGTCTGCTTACCTACTACTATGCTAGTGCTCAGCATTTATCGACTGTGGAGCTCATATTCCGACCTCGTAGTATGTCGCTTGTAACTGCAGTCTTGAGCCTTTTCAGTTGAGTCATGTTCAACTATAGCAATAATGGGTCTTTTACAATTTTACTCAACTACTTGGTCCACTGAACAGATGTATTGGGTCTTCCCATGCGCACATCTTTGGCTTAAATATGGTACATATTGCAAGCCATATAGCCTGTTCATTGTATGTTTTCCGCCTCCATTTGATGTAAACTATTAAGTTTTCACATAATTTCATGTAATGCTCAGGCTCTTCTTTACCAGACATATGTTTCTTCAGCAAAAATGTTTGGTCAAACGTAGTAGTTGCTTGTGACCAGACTTTGTACCTCATAAGTTCTCCTTTTCCTGTAGGGTCGTTGGAACCATTATTGCATTATATATCATTGCTTTAGTTTTACTGCAGACAGAACAACAGATCCTGCCCTGGTTCACACCGAAGTATGTTTTGGATGTTAACAACCTATGGTTTTATCTGCAGTTTTATGTTGTTTGTTTGCTCATTTTATGCATGTGGGAATTTAAGGAGATGGAACCTGGATAAACTGACTAAGCCAGAGGTTGTACAGAGTTTCAGGGAGAGCGTAAGGGAGCAAATGGCTGGAATGAGGGAAAGAAATACAGTAGAAGAAGAATGGGTAGCTTTGAGGGATGAAGTAGTGAAGGCAGCAGAGGATCAAGTAGGTAAAAAGACGAGGGCTAGTAGAAATCCTTGGGTAACAGAAGAAATATTGAATTTAATTGATGAAAGGAGAAAATATAAAAATGCAGTAAATGAAGCACGCAAAAAGGAATACAAACGTCTCAAAAATGAGATCGACAGGAAGTGCAAAATGGCTAAGCAGGGATGGCTAGAGGATAAATGTATGGATGTAGAGGCTTATCTCACTAGGGGTAAGATAGATACTGCCTACAGGAAAATTAAAGAGACCTTTGGAGAAAAGAGAACAAGTTGTATGAATATTAAGAGCTCAGATGGAAACCCAGTTCTAAGCAAAGAAGGGAAAGCAGAAAGGTGGAAGGAGTATATAGAGGGACTATACAAGGGCAATGTACTTGAGGACAATATTATGGAAATGGAAGAGGATGTAGATGAAGATGAAATGGGAGATATGATACTGCGTGAAGAGTTTGACACAGCACTGAAAAATCTGAGTCGAAACAAGGCCCCAGGAGTGGACAACATTCCATTAGAACTACTGACGGCCTTGGGAGAGCCAGTCCTGACAAAACTCTGCCATCTGGTGATTAGATTAGATTAGATTAGATTAGATTAATACTAGTTCCATGGGTCATGAATACGATATTTCGTAATGATGTGGAATGAGTCAAATTTTCCAATACATTACACAATTAAGTTAATTTAACAACATACTTAAGTTAATGTAACAACTTTTTCATTTTTTGTGTGTTTTTTTTTAATTTATATCTAAAAATTCCTCTATGGAGTAGGAGTTGTCATTCAGAAATTCTTTTAATTTTTTCTTAAATACTTGTTGGTTATCTATCAGACTTTTGATACTATTTGGTAAGTGACCAAAGACTTTAGTGCCAGTATAATTCACCCCTTTCTGTGCCAAAGTTAGATTTAATCTTGAATAGTGAAGATCATCCTTTCTCCTAGTATTGTAGTTACGCACACTGCTATTACTTTTGAATTGGGTTTGGTTGTTAATAAATAATTTCATAAGAGAGTATATATACTGAGAAGCTACTGTGAATATCCCTAGATCCTTAAATAAATGTCTGCAGGATGATCTTGGGTGGACTCCAGCTATTATTCTGATTACATGCTTTTGTGCAATAAATACTTTATTCCTCAGTGATGAATTACCCCAAAATATGATGCCATATGAAAGCAACGAGTGAAAATAGGCGTAGTAAGCTAATTTACTAAGATGTTTATCACCAAAATTTGCAATGACCCTTATTGCATAAGTAGCTGAACTCAAACGTTTCAGCAGATCATCAATGTGTTTCTTCCAATTTAATCTCTCATCAATGGACACACCTAAAAATTTGGAATATTCTACCTTAGCTATATGCTTCTGATTAAGGTCTATATTTATTAATGGCACCATACCATTCACTGTACGGAACTGTATGTACTGTGTCTTATCAAAATTCAGTGAGAGTCCGTTTACAAGGAACCACTTAGTAATTTTCTGAAAGACAGTATTGACAATTTCATCAGTTAATTCTTGTTTGTCAGGTGTGATTACTATACTTGTATCATCAGCAAAGAGAACTAACTTTGCCTCTTCATGAATATAGAATGGCAAGTCATTAATATATACTTGAAAAAAGAGACAGCATTGGTCGTACATTTTTTAATATCGCAAAATCGACTTTCTGTCACTGAGTGACCATCTTCAGTGCTATATTGTGAGTCTATGTGATTGCCGTAAGCTTAGTGACAACAGTGCATCCTAATTTAAGTTATACAATATAGCACTGAAGATGGTCACTCAGTGACAGAAAATCGATTTTGCGATAGTAAAAAATATACGACCAATGCTGTCTCTTTTTTCAAGTATACCTGTTATCTGGTCGTAGTGCATAAGACAACATGGAGTCGCCAATCATTAATATATATTAAGAACAACATAGGACCCAAGACTGACCCTTGTGGAACCCTATTCTTGATAGTTCCCCAGTTTGAGGAATGTGATGATCTTTGCATATTATGAGAACTACTTATTTCAACTTTGTGCACTCTTCCAGTTAGGTACGAATTAAACCATTTGTGCACTGTCCCACTCATGCCACAATACTTGAGCTTGTCTAGCAGAATTTCATGATTTACACAATCAAAAGCCTTTGAGAGATCACAAAAAATCCCAATGGGTGGTGTTCGGTTATTCAGATCATTCAAAATTTGATTAGTGAAAGCATATATGGCATTTTCTGTTGAAAAACCTTTCTGGAAATCAAACTGACATTTTGTTAGTACTTCATTGTTACAGATATGTGAAGCTACTCTTGAATACATTACTTTCTCAAAAATTTTGGATAAAGCTGTTAAAAAGGAGATTGGATGGTAATTGTTGACATCAGATCTATCCCCCTTTTTATGCAAAGGTATAACAATAGCATATTTCAGTCTATCAGGGAAAAATGCCCTGTTCCAGAGAGCTATTACACAGGTGGCTGAGAATCTTACTTATCTGTTGAGAACAAGCTTTTAGTATTTTTATATATATTTGGTGAGCAAGATGTATGAGACAGGCGAAATTCCCTCAGACTTCAAGAAGAATATAATAATTCCAATCCCAAAGAAAGCAGGTGTTGACAGATGTGAAAATTACCGAACTATGAGTTTAATAGGTCACGGCTGCAAAATACTAACGCGAATTCTTTACAGACGAATGGAAAAACTAGTAGAAACCGACCAAGGGAAGATCAGTTTGGATTCCGTAGAAATATGGGAACACGTGAGGCAATACTGACCCTACGACTTATCTTAGAAGCTAGATTAAGGAAAGGCAAACCAACGTTTCTAGCTTTTGTAGACTTAGAGAAAGCTTTTGACAATGTTGACTGGAATACTCTCTTTCAAATTCTGAAGGTGTCAGGGGTAAAATAGAGGGAGCGAAAGGCTATTTACAATTTGTATAAAAACCAAATGGCAGTTATAAGAGTTGAGGGGCACGAAAGGGAAGCAGTGGTTGGGAAAGGAGTGAGAAAGGGTTGTAGCCTCTCCTCGATGTTATTCAATCTGTATACTGAGCAAGCAGTGAAGGAAACAAAAGAAAAATTCGGAGTAGGTATTAAAATCCATGGAAAAGAAATAAAAACTTTGAGGTTCGCCAATGACATTGTAATTCTGTCAGAGACAGCAAAGGACTTGGAAGAGCAGTTGAACGGAATGGATAGTGTCTTGAAAGGAGGATACAAGATGAACATCAGCAAAAGCAAAACGAGGATAATGGAATGTAGTCGAATTAAGTCGGGTGATGCTGAGGGTATTAGATTAGGAAATGAGACACTTAAAGTAGTAAAGGAGTTTTGCTATTTGGGGAGCAAAATAACCGATGATGGTCGAAGTAGAGAGTATATAAAATGTAGACTGGCAATGGCAAGGAAAGCGTTTCTGAAGAAGAGAAATTTGTTAACATCGAGTATAGATTTAAGTGTGAGGAAGTCGTTTCTGAAAGTATTTGTATGGAGTGTAGCCATGTATGGAAGTGTAACATGGACGATAAATAGTTTGGACAAGAAGAGAATAGAAGCTTTCGAAATGTGGTGCTACAGAAGAATGCTGAAGATTAGATGGGTAGATCACATAACTAATGAGGAGGTGTTAAATAGGATTGGGGAGAAGAGACGTTTGTGGCACAACTTGACTAGAAGAAGGGATCGGTTGGTAGGACATGTTCTGAGGCATCAAGGGATCACCAATTTGGTACTGGAGGGCAGCGTGGAGGGTAAAAATCGTAGAGGGAGACCAAGAGATGAATACACGAAGCAGATTCAGTAGGATGTAGGTTGCAGTAGGTACTGGGAGATGAAGAAGCTTGCACAGGATAGAGTAGCATGGAGAGCTGCATCAAACTAGTCTCGGGACTGAAGACCACAACAACAACATCTCAAGTCCTCTACCCCCCCCCCCCTTCCCAAACAGCCCGGCTGGAGTGAGGCACTCCTCTGGAAAGCACTCTGGTACCAGCTGAGCTTTGGCAGCACTGTGGGCTGTGCCCTTACTGTTCCCATCGTCTCAACCTGAAACTCTGCCAGTGTTGTGATGTCATCTAATCAAGGTAAAATATAACTACTCTCCTTGATATCGTCACTTTTTTCAAGTACCTTCCCCGAGTACAGCGTTAAACAATACCAGGAACTTAACGTCATTATTTTGGAGAGCCCACCCTTTAATTAGTTTAACATCGGATGTCGCAAGAGACTATAGCCCTAGTTTTATTGCAAGAAATTTTACCCTTTTATGGCAAGTCTGATCATACGTAAGCAAATTCATCCGCCTGGGATGATTTAAGTTTCAGTGCGGGAAGCACTTTCACAAATTGCATGGCCATAGACAGTAGTGAACCAAGACAAACTGAAATTAGAATCCTCACTGCAGACTTCGTGCCTATACTAACCACGTATGTCAGTAAACTGCGTATTTCAGATGCAATTTGTGCAATGCAAATGTTTTTGCCATCTGTGCACTACATTACCGAATAAATAAAAAAACCCTGAGCTAGTGTGGCAACAGAAATTATGTCGATGCCTCCATCTCTGCAGGCACATTTCTCGAAGTTTCATAGAGACACAAGCTTACCCATGTAGCTGAAATTCCTATTAAATATTTTTGCAATCATTGCTTAAGGCAGATTGCGTCACCGTAGCTCTGAATCCAATTAAAATGAACAGGGTACGTTTTGAGAAACTGTTCTTGAGTCAATCATGTGGAGGTATGTAACACGTGGAACGATTCACTAAACAAAGACGATGAAGGAAGATAATAACTTCGTAATATTACACCTATACCAGACGTAATATAATAAGCAATATTCATGTACAAGATAACATGTTTCATGTGCAGATACAGTTCCATGGACCATATAGCTTTATATTCCCACTATGTACATTACACAAAATAAAATCACTGCAAATTATCATTTATTCCTGAAACATTGTCTTACGAGTGGAAGACTATTGTGGTAAGTCATTTGAAGCTTTAGATAAGTGAATGAAAATGAATTTTCTACACAAGTAGTAAGAGCAAATGAAGACCTAACATTCATCAAGCCAAATATGTCATGGACAGAAATCTGATCTGATCTAAAAGCCCACGTAATGTACAGTCACGCAAATGTGGTGCAAATGTGCAAAGCCAGGAACAGTCTCACAATAATTCCGAACGAAGTCGGGCGAATGTGCACATTTGACTATCACAAGGCACAGCGTCTGCAGTACTAGGAAAATCGGTACGTCCAGTCGTCACAGCAGCAGGAATAAACAATTCTGCCACCTTGCGTTCCTACCGGCCGGCTCTAGTGGAACGTCACATGACAGATTTTCCACCCAGAGAAGTATTGCTCTTGCAGCTCTTTGGGTCTGACCAGTGATTCATAGCGCATACGAATGCGGAGCCTGAAAGGTATTTTGCTACAGCAGGCGCCTTTCAAACTGTAGATGATTTCCATTCTTCTGACGTTTCGTCCTCTGCACACATCGAACGGACGAGGATGTACAATTATTCCTACAATCTTTGTAGTCCCACCTCGAACGTATTTTTAGTAATTCAATCCTTCCATGGCCCCACGCCGAACCTATTTTTAGTAATTCAGTCCTTCCGTGGAGCTCCTATATTTTCAAACATTCTAGTTACTGGCCCCACCCTTCTCAAAGACTTTAACACCATGCCTATTTTCCGTGCCCCAAATAGAGAAAATCGTTTCTGGGGTCTTCTGCAGTCAGCCATTCCTCACAATATTCGCACCATGTGCCTAGTGTTCCGCCCTCACTCTGATGAGCCTTTATCACCTGTCCATAATCAGCGGCTATCTCCTGCGTCCATTCGTTATCAGGTTTATGGTGTGAAACATTTGGGCGTTACCGTCCTTGTCATTAGGTTCTACTACAACCTGTTTCTTAACCACCAATGTCTTCCTCTTCTCAGTCCATAATATCATGGATGGATGTCCGCTCCTTTTCATTCTGGAATGCTTCCCTTCCACGCTCACACTATCTTGCATGCAAATTGCCTTGTTTTATCTTCCGCTGCTGGTGACCGCTCTGCTATCATTGTATTCGTTATCTAATTCAAGAAGGTGAATTGCGTTGTCGGGAGACACTGCGCAAAGCGGTGCTTATCCAACAGAAGGCAGCCGATCACGTAGCGCTTGCAACGAGATGAGCGTGCTAGCTCTACCTGAAGTGACGGAAGCACAGTAGCGCTGAAGAGCTGGGCAGAAGCGCAGAAATTTCACACTAAGGGAATACGGCTTTTAACGACAATTTACATGCGTAAGAGTATCCAACAAACGCACAAGCAAAGCCTTTATAATGATAAAATTTTAATTATATCCCGCATAATCTTTCACTCTAAAGTCAATAAACAATTAAATGTGTCAATTGATTATGTAACAGCTGACAGTGGCCAACGTTACATGATCTGAGTGATAGTAAATCGACACCTCGTCCTTAAAATGGCCGCAAAAGTTTGACCATAAATTGAAAAGCTTGTAACAAGTTTTCGTTAATTTGTGCTATGTGATGTTCAAACTAAGTTGTGTTACTGACTGTGAAACCCAGTCCAAGTTCTTTACTGTTATTTTCTGCATAGACTCTGAAAACTGTAATGAATCTAAATTCTCCGGATGTCCCCTCATAGTTATATCTCAAATTCCATAGAGCGGTTATGTCAAGTCTGTATCATTCTGTTTCTGAAACAACCAGTCTGACAGCTACCATTTTCCAGAAACTTACCATATTTAACTTCCTACTCCAATTTATTTCCCACTGTTCGTCACCGGGTGTGGGGGAGGGTGGGTGGAGCAGGTTGGGGGCGGGGGGGGGGGGGGAAAGATATCAGTCGTTCCTGAGATTTATTTGATTAGAGGCTTTCGGCTACTAGGAATGTCCCCCCATCTGCATTACGGACTCTCTACAATAAAAGCTCAGCAGTGCGCTGCCAGTCTCGTACTTCTGAGGCAGCAGGATTATTTTCCCAGAGCTCCCTCCATGACAGCAGTCTGGCTTGTTTAATGAAATTGCATGAAATCTTTCATTAAAGAATAATAATAATCAGTTACCATTTTTTAAATTTTTGCTTTTAGTTAATTAATTTGCCTTTCTTTAACTTTCTTCTGTAAGTACGAACTTTGTTGTAGAACCTTTCTCTTATTTACGTGTGGTAATAAAAATTCATTTTCAAAAGAATTACGTACATTTAAAAATTACGTGAACTCATATTAACTGATTAAGAATATTTAGTTGAGAATTAAATCCTTTACATAATTCGGCCTTGGCACACATTTTCTAAATGCAGTGGTTTTTTTTTTAATATTTACTGAATTCTTTCCCGGCGTTAGCTATGGAACACAAGACTGTCTCTATTAGCAGAAAATGGTTAAATATTGCCAAGCCGACATTAATTATCACTGATAAAACATACTTCGCTATACATTTAAGTTATTTGAAAGAACCAAAATTGTTAAATTTCAACATTAACTATCCGCCTACGAATGCACAAATGTATAATTAGTTTAAAATTCATCAGTCTCAGGATCACTGTAAAAGAAGAACATTTTCTTAATTCACTGCTAATTTTTATCTGTTCCCGATTTACGGGTTTGGTTGATTTTTCTTTAGCGGAACAATTTTTTAAATGTGCCGCCGCTGCAAATCGATCGGTCGCGGCACAGCCCAGCAACACCGCTAAAAATGCTGAAAATTCTTTAAATAAATATTATAGATGACATGGGCAAGCTAATTTACATTAATAATACACACTTTTGTTAAATTATGATATATTTAGACCCAACAATAATTCAACTCACATTAGTTTGTAATTTCTCCTCTAATGGCGGCTAAATCTAGATACAGACAAAAGAAGTCTACCCATTCATAAAACGCTTCGTCACAGCTTCCTCTCGCTTTCAGCTCTACACGGAGATGACCAAAGAATACACAGTACGAGGTGCTTTTATACTACTGCTGACTATTAACATTTCTTTGTAATCTCATAACATTATTTTCATCTGGCTAAATTTCACATCTCTGTTATCGCAGATATTGACACATTTCGCAATCACATAATGAATATAGAAATATTACCATCCTAAATACAGAGAGAATATTACTACAAAAAAATATTACAATAATAACAAATGTCTTTTACACAAAATTCAATAATATTTTTTGTTCAATAATTATAGTATATACAAATTGCTCAGAGCGGCGTATATGGTACAAATAAATTTTAGTTCATTAATAGCGTGAGTTTGCCAGGGAACGTTACACTTGCTATATCTGTAGAGTGCTCCGTGTTGCTTAATCTGACTCCTGCAGCAAGGCTTGTGCAGCTTTGTAAGCCCTGCGGTAGCTGCCAGCATAGCCATCTACTTCACAGAAGCACACACATCCTGCCGTCCAGACCTGAAGAAGCGCTCGGTAAGGCAGTGTCCCTGCGAGTTGTAAATTTCATTTGTGGCTCAAATGGTTCAAATGACCGTGAGCACTAAGGGACTTGACGTCTGAGGTCATCAGTCCCCTAGAACTTTTTTTTTGGTCATCAGTCTACTGACTGGTTTGATGCGGCCCGCCACGAATTCCTTTCCTGTGCTAATCTCTTCATATCAGAGTAGCACTTACAACCTACGTCCTCAATTATTTGCTTGACGTATTCCAATCTCTGTCTTCCTCTACAGTTTTTGCCCTCTACAGCTCCCTCTAGTACCGTGGAAGTCATTCCCTCATGTCTTAGCAGATGTCCTATCATCCTGTCCCTTCTCCTTATCAGTGTTTTTCACATATTCATTTCCTCTCCGATTCTGCGTAGAACCTCCTCATTCCTTACCTATAACTTAGAACTACTTAAACCTACCTCACCTAAGGACATCACAAACATCCATGTCCGAGGCGGGATTCGAACCTGCGACCGTAGTGGCTGCGCGGTTCCAGACTGAAGCGCCTTGAATCGCTCGGCCACACCGGCCGGCTCATTTGTGGCCAATATTATAATGAACGTTATTGTACAAGGGTTACTAAGCCACTGTGAAGTTGTGTTAAATGTTTTAAGACGCTCACGATAAAGATTATAGTATTCTGGTGCAATTGTGATTCAAAAAGTATTTATCAAGCAATTAGAGGTTGCGCAGAAACGGTGGATTCTTCGCTTAATGCTCCACAAGCAGACTGCCAAATGGTACTAAGCTGCCTGACGACAATTTGATGCCAGACTCAATCACAAACTTGGAGAAGCAAATGTTAACTGACGACTAGTTCCTGAAGGCATCACGCTCTCTATTAACACTCACGACATTTTGCAAACAGTGACTAATGAGCGCCAGTGGATTGTAGTGTTGCTAAAGAATCAGACGAAGAGCGAGTGCGTCAACAGGGCACCAGTGAGCCCTCATACCAAATATCGTATTAACTCAACAATAAGCCCCCACCGCACAGAAGCTGCAGCCCAAAATTTCGAGGAAGAAGTAAATGAAAATATTTTGCGTGAGAATAAGCCGTACACTCATTGAGAGGAGAAAAATTACCAGAAATTTACTTGTAATTACTTGTAAGATGTAGGTATGTACCGTAAACATTTGTTCCAACTCACGATGCCACACCTTGCCACCTAACATACTGCTAGCACGTTTTGCCTCATTCCGTGTCGTCGCTATCACTACCGGTGTTCACGTCATCACTCTCACTCCCATGATTTTCTCCATTCTCTTCACGCAGTACGTCATCGCCGTCGCCACCCAACGCATTCGATAAGCAGCATTTCTGGAACCCGTCGATGATGGATTCTGACAGCATGGAGGGCCGTGATGGCTTCTTGATCTTACCAGGTGGTATAAGGGCAGGGTCGTCCTCCCGGAGACAGTCAGAATGCATTTTTCGGAGGTTGTTCTTGGCCGGCTTATTTATGGCACCTGCAGTTTTGAAGTCATTCCTCCCTGTATTACGACAAGAACTGCCTTTTGTGCACCAAGTTTATCTCTTACTTCAGCAATAAGGTAACGCATAAAAGCATCCAAATGTAGTATGGCTCTCTTAGCAAGCAGTGCCACAGTTCTGCGATTCGAAACGGTAGACAGCTACTCAAAAAAATCAGCTACACTGTCATGCAGCCCTATTCTTGGCAACAAATTATTAAGGCCTTGGGAAAGTTACCTTTGCCACAATTTTTTTATTACTGGTCCCTCGTAATGAGATACTTTTTGCCCTTAACGTTTCTACTGCCGTATATCTTGGCATGCCATAAAATACTGGCGTTTCTTCAGAACTGCGTCTGATGAAAAGAGTGTGGCTGCCGCGTTCGCAGCTGGATGACGTGCCGCTGAAAGTTAAGCACTCCCTGCTAGGGAGGTACCCTGCACGAACGAAAGCCCTCTCTCCCCATAAACGACGACACCAGCCAACATTCGCACTCAATTGTCCCTGTGGCACGTTTAAGACACCTGCGATTTCCATGCTCTTCAGTTGGATTGTTTCATGTGAGATAGGCATCCCATCTTTCCACTAATCTAATTCACAGGAAAGAACCTTAGTTTCAAGTTCCCGATGTTTGCAATATTTCGGTCCCCTGAATACTTTTCTCGTCGAAACTGCGTTCTTCCATTTCTCTTCTGAGGTAACCCGACTTCGGGCATTAGATTCATCCAGTCCGTACTTTCTTCTGGCCTCTCCGTTCGTTACGGTTTTGGCATAACGCACAACCACAAGTTTAAAGCTTGCATCGTAACTGCGTCGAATTCCTTGGCTTCAAAATGCTCTTCGCTCAAAATTGTCGTTCATGTCGGTAGTGTTAACGCCAATAAAATACCGGTTGCATTGTTACGTAAAAAAATGTCTTGCCCGCAGTTTTCGGTTACATTCATTACTTGCGATATTGCAGATGAGCCTAATTTCTTAACAGCAACGGTATGTAAAACGACAAGGTGTCGGATATAGGCCGCACCCTAACTTTTCGAGGGTGACATTTGGGTAAAAAGTGCGTCTTACCGTCGGGCCAATACTTTAGTCGCGCTATGGTGAATAAGCAGACAGCAGTGTGACTGGTCAGACCAGCTGACGACTGTTGAGCGTACTGGGTGACAACTGCTACCTAAGACATTTGTCACCAAATGTACTAGGGTGCCATTCCAATCCGAAGAAGAGTGCGGTACCATGAAGGACGATTTCGGGCTTTATTGTTTTCGATTAACCAGTGGCGTCTGCTGTGTAAGAGCACAAGAGCACGTGAACACCGTAACTTTTGACATTTTGCTGATTTATTGGTTACTTTTCTTTGAATGCTGTTAAACGTAATGTAAATGCAGTAATCTGAAATACACGGCAGTAGATCTACCGCCATGTGCTACATATTTCACCACTATACTTGGTGAAAGTTGGCATCGGGTCGTGGGCATATCTTCACTTGTGCACGTTTTAAGGACCATCTGCACACGCGCAGCTGGAGTCACATAATTGCCTTACGGACCAAATGAACACAGATTTGATAAACAATGTGCACAGTTCATGGCGTGCACTGCTAGCCATTACCACTCCACTAGACATTTACGTGAGTGCCACCAGGTGGCAGCACACTGCGCCAGACTTTTATCCACATTCGCCATAAATCCCGCTAGGTGGTACCACGCTCGCCAGATATGCAAATTCACAAACTATATACTAAAATTAGATCGGATATCAGTATATGTTATAGTTATACTGAGAGAAAAATATTTTATGGGATTGTGAATGAGATGTAGTACATAAGGTTTTAGATTTTATCGTAGAGTAATCCATTTGAGGTGCTGAAAACCATAAAGCGCATCATAGTCGACTGTGAAACTGTAGCATTTATTCTTGCTTCTGATATCCGTTGATTCCCTCCTTCTTCCCCCCCCCCCCTCCTTCCAGGGCTCCCTCTTTCCCTCCCTTTCCCCCTTCCCTTCTTCCTCCTTTTGCCTTGCCGAACACCTTCTTTTTCCTTTTGACCCCCTCTCCCCCGGGCTTCCAGCTCCTTTTCCCCTCCACTGCTCCCCTCCTACCCCCATCCTGGTTTCCCCTTACCTTCTCTCCCTCCTTTTCTTCCCCCCCCCCTCCTCCCTTCACCTAGTGGTATGTCCCCTTCAGTGCAGTGACTTTTAACGTTTTTTTTTGTGGTGACTGTGTTACTCCAGTGCTGTGGGGAGTGCTACATTCCACCAGCACCAACAGTGTCACCAGCATCATCCGTTTGTGTTCCCACTGGTATTTCTTTGTTTTTCGTGTCAACTCACATTGTTCATTCTTTGCATGTGCGTATGGCTCTCGCTTATGTTGTTTTTAAATCTACAGTTTATACTCATCTATTTTTGTTCATGTTTCTGATTTTTTGTCACTTTATACCATTCTCTGTTATGTGTCTTTTCTCATTTGCCTATGTTTTCTCTGTAACTCTCTTGGCTGAAGAGTGGCGTATTGTGCCACTGCCAGCCTGCCCCTTTTTGGGGAGTGAAATAACAAGGGGGAAAAATCCATTGATCTTGCGGTTTATCTGTACTGTAGGGCCACATTGTACATATATATTTGAATATTCAAGATATTTTGGCCCTTATGGCTCTCAGCGCCTCATTTGTATTCTAGACAAGTGACCTTGCTGCTAGACAGTACTTCTTGAATTTAATCATATCTGCAAAGGGCAGTTTGTGTTTGGAGTTTGTTGTCCACTGTACAGAATCGGATTTCCTGTGGAGTGTCAACATGAACTGTATTGAACCTGTGTTAAGCGGTAACAGAAAAGAAAATTACGAGGAAAAGTTACCTGCAAAGAAACTAGGGCATTCCAGACCAGTTTCGTTGTCTGAGAAAGTGGCAAAATCAAATAGTGTGACTACAAGCGAACATTTAACAAAGAAGTCTATAGTAAGCGTTAAGTCGTTGTGTGGGTGCAAGGCAAGAATGCCTGATTATTAGCCCAGAAGTTAATTCGTTAACTAATACATGAATTAGGGATCTTGTACATTTATCCTAAAAAATAAAAAAAGCACGAAAACTCTCGCTTACACAAAAATGCGAAACGGACAGTAGACAAATCTTAAACATTACTTCGTTCTTGCCATAAACTGTAGTTAATTACGTACAAAACAACGAAACTCCAAAAAAACAATTCTTCCTTTCTTCTTATTATTATTATTGTTATTATTGAGAATGGCTGAAGTTGTATAAATATGTTGTTGAGCATGAGTGTTATACAGCAGGTGCTATTAATATCGCACTTGATATTTATCTGAATTTAAAAATTTGTGAACACCCAGAATGTATATCTACGAGCCGCCACTGCGTTTAACGAAATGCTTGTACCTGTTGCACGGCACGTACGTCGAAAATGCCAGTTGTCAGTGAAGTCTTAATCACTTTGTAATTTTTCCAGACGGGATGTTCGGCGATGATGTGAATATTGTTACGGAGTGATTGAAGTGGGACTGAGCGGCCGGCCGCCTTTTGTCCCCGCAGGGCTCGTACGAGTACGGCCGGCAGCTGGTGCAGGCGGCGCTGGCGCTGCGCCAGTGCTGCCGCCTGGCGACGGCGCCCAACGAGCAGCTGAGCGGCGCGCTGGACGCGGCGTGGCGCCGCCTCGACGCCGCCGCCCAGGAGCACGTGACGCGCCTGCGCGTCTCCGCCGTCTTCCACCGCAGCGTCGACCAGGTGCGGCTCTGGCGCCGAGCGAGCGTGTAGCCACTCCTAACAGAGAGACCAGCCGTTACAGGCGCCACCGTACTCCAGTACCACGAGGTGAAAAAAGTCACGTGATGCCACCCGATACCGTGTCGGGCCTCTTTTTGCCTGGCGTAGTACAGCAACTCGGCAACAAGCCGTTGGATGTCCCCTGCAAAAATATTCAGCCAGACTGCCTCTATTGCCGTCCATTATTGCGAAACTGTTACCAGTCCAGGATTTTGTGCACGAACTGTCCTCTCGACGACGTCCCATTAATGTTCTAGTGATCAGGGTGGCCAAATCATTGACTTGAACTGTCCAGAATGTTCTTCAAACCAATCGCAAACAGCTGTGGCCCAGTAACATGGCGCAATGTCGTCTATAAAATTCCATCGTCATTTGCCTGCAAATGAAGTAGGCGAACGTAACTATTTCCACTCAATTATCGGTTCGTTTGGACCAAGCAGACCCACTTCATTCCACGTAAGCATTATGGTACCACCACCAGCTTTCACAGTGCCTTGTTGACAACTTTGGTCCATGGTTTCGAGGGATGTGCCGCCATACTCGAACCGCACCATACGCTCTTACCGTCTGAAATCGGAACTTGTCTGACCAGGCTACTGTTTATCGTCTAGGGCCCAACTGACTGGATCAAGAGCCCTGGAGAGGTGCTGCAGATGATGTCGTGCTGTTAGCAAAGGCATTCGTGTCGGTCGTCTGCTGCCATACCGCGTTAACAGCAAATTTCCTCACACACACGTTTGTCGAATGTACATCCCTCATTGATTTCTGCGGTTATTTCACACACAGTTGCTACTCTGTTAGCACTGACAATTCCACGCCAATGCCACTGCTCTCGGTCGTTAAGTGAAGGCCGTCGGCCACTGTGTTGTCTGTGGTGAGAGGTGGTGAAATGTGGTACTCTCGGCAGACTCTTGAAAGTGTGGATCTCGGAATATTAAATGACCTAACGATGTTCGAAATGGAATGTCCCATGCATCTACCTCCAGCTACCATTCCGCGTTCAACGTCCGTTAATTATCGTCGTGCGGTCATAATCAAGCAGAATACCTTTTCAGATGAATCACCAGAGTAAAAATGACAGTTCCGCCAATATGCTTCCCTTTTATAGACACATCAAAAAAAGTTTTGCATCACCCCAGTTCCCAGAACTCCTGAAGATAGACGTTGACTGTAGATATTGTATCACAGACACGGTCCCTATGAATGTTCAAAGATGTCACTAAATCCTCCCAAAGATGTAAACAAGCATGCATGAGCAGCGCCTATTAGACGGAGGGGGTCCGACAGCCGATCAGTTTCACTCTATCCACAAGGAACGGGGTAGACGGCTCGTGTTGTGTGTAGTTCAACCACGCCTAGATGGTCAATACCGCGGTTCGATTGCATCCACTTTGTTACTTTCTGCCAGGAAGGGCTCTCAACAAGGGAAGTGTCCAGGTGTCTCGGAGTGAACCGAAGCGGTATTGTTCAGACATGGAGGAGATACAGAGAGACAGGAACTGTAGATGACATGCCTCGCTTAGGCCGCCCGAGGGCTACTACTGCAGTGGATGAACACTGCCTACGGATTATGGCTCGGAGGAACCCTGACAGCAACGCCACCATGTTCAGTAATGCTTTTCGTAGAACCACAGGACGTCGTGTTACGACTCAAACTGTGCGCAATAGGCTGCATGATGCGCAATTTCACTCCCTACGTCCATGGCGAGGTCCATCTTTGCAACAACTACACCATGCAGCGCGGTACACATTGGCCCGAAAACATGCCGAATGGACCGCTCAGGATTGGCATCACGTTCTCTTCACCGATGAGTGTCGCATATGCCTTCAACCTGACAATGGTCGGAGACGTGTTTGGAGGCAACTCGCTCAGGCTGAACGCCTTAGACGCACTGTCCAGCGAGTGCAGCAAGGTGGAGTTTCCCTGCTGTTTTGGGGTGGCGTTATGTCGGGCCGACGTACGCCGCTGGTGGTCATGGAAGGCACCGTAACAGCTGTATGATAGGTGAATGCCATCCTCTGACCGATAATGCAACCATATCGGTAGCATATTGGCGAGACATTCGTCTTCACGGACGACATTTCGCGCCCCCCAATCATGCACATCTTGTGAATGATTTCCCTCAGGATAACGACATCGCTCGACTAGAGCGGCCAGCATGTTCTCCAGAAATGAACCCTATCGAACATGCCAGAGATACATTGAAAAGGGCTGTTTATGGACGACGTGACCCACCAACCACTCTGACGGATCTACGGCGAATCGCCGTTGAGGAGTGGGACAATCTGGACCGACAGTGCCTTGATGAACTTGTGGACAGTATGCCACGACGAATACAGGCATGCATCAATGCAAGAGGACGTGCTACTGGGTATTAGAGGTACCGGTGTGTACAGCAATCTGGACCACCACCTCTGAAAAATGGTTCAAATGGTTCTGAGCACTATGGGACTTAACTACTGAGGTCATCAGTCCCCTAGAACTTAGAAATACTTAAACCTAACTAACCTAAGGACATCAAACACATCCATGCCCGAGGCAGGATTCGAACCTGCGACCGTAGCGGTCACGCGGTTCCAAACTGACGCGCTTAGAACCGCACGGCCACACCGGCCGGCACCAGCTCTGAAGATCTCGCTGTATGGCGGTACAACATGCAATTTATGGTTTTCATGAGCAATAAAAAGGGCGGTAATGGTGTTTATGTTGAGCTCTGTTTCAATTTTCTGTACCGGTTTCGGAACTCTCGGAACCGAGGTGATGCAAAACTTTTTTTTATGTTTGTACCTTGTGTACATGATACTACCGCCATCTGTATATGTGCATATCGCTATCCCATGTGTTCTGTAACCTCAATGTCAGTAGGGTTTATGAAATGCTCTAGCCTCACACAGGTATTATTTCAATTACCCTTCCTCGTATTCCAAGCTGTGAAATGTCAAAATCCTTATAGAGAGTACATAACGACCATTGGGCAAGACCATGTGTATACTCTTTAGATCGTTTCCTGTGGATACATCACCAGTAACACTGTGGTATATTTGCTCATGCTGTGTATCGCTTTTTCCGACTACCATTGATTCTTCCACCATATATATGGTGGAAACACGACGACTACACGAGGGGATGAGTTTACCTGCTGCCCGCACGGGTCTAAGCGAGAGCAGACCTGAGCGCTTTCAACAAGGAAACGAAAACGCCCGTGGCGAGCAGGACAGCTGGCTTCGGTGTCCTCTCTTGTTCATATGGTTCAAATGGCTCTGAGCGTTATGGGACTTAACATCTGTGGTCATCAGTCCCCTAGAACTTAGAACTACTTAAACCTAACTAACCTAAGGACATCACACACATCCATGCCCGAGGCAGGATTCGAACCTGCGACCGTAGCGGTCACGCGGTTCAAGACTGAAGCGCCTAGAACCGCACGGCCACAACGGCCGGCTCTGTTGTTCAGCAGCGAAATCATCTGCCTCATAGAGCTCTCTCAATGTGTTCAATCTTTCATTCTAACATTAATGTTTATGTATAAGATAATTCTTATTCAGTAGGAGATTTTGAAAGGTGTTTTAAAAAATTAGAATTTGAACAAGGTAAGCTTATTAGTGTACTGTCATAACATTTTACATAATCTACCTACTGCTGCTGTGTCCGCCGCTCGTGGTCTCGCGGTAGCGTTCTCGCTTCCCGAGCACGGAGTCCCGGGTTCGATTCCCGGCGGGGTCGGGGATTTTCACCTGCCTCGAGATGACTGGGTGTTTGTGTTGTCCTCATCATTTCATCATCATCCAGGAAAGTGGCGAAATTGGACTGAGCAATGGTTGGGAAATTGTACGGGCGCTGATAACCACGCAGTTGAGCGCCCCACAAACGAAACATCATCATCATAATCTACCTGCTTGATACCGATGCACCGCATTTTTGTGTCATCAAGTACGGTAATTGCAGACTTAGAACGCTGTACAATACATTTTATTGACTAAAGTAAACATCTGTACTCTTTAAAAATTTTATTGAAAAGTTTTTACTGAAATATATGAATAGCAAATGTATAGTTAGCTGCAGCCCATCAGACGACTTCCACTTGTGTATAACTTCCTCATGTAGAATGACTGACAGTCTTGTTTCTACAGTGGAGAGGTAGAACCCCAGAAAGTGTTTTATGGTATGACATCACTTTATCAAAGGATGAACAAAATTACTGCTGCCATTACTACTACTGCTGCTACTACTACTACTACTACTGTATTTTAATTTCCATGTAATCTGCATAACTTCTGTTTCAACTTTTAAACTTATTTATCGCTGAGGATGGTAGATACAGGCTGAAAATGGTCACTCAGTTTGAAATTATTGTGATTGTACCGATAAATAATTTTTAGTAAAGTTTCTAGTGACGTCATGGAAGGCCCTCTAAGGTTAAGGCAAAACCAGATTGTGGATTGCAGCTTTTACTGAACTGTAGTCGACTTAGGAAAGGGCACCCAAACGTAATGATTACTGGGTGTGCTGGAAAGTGATTCCTACAGCGGGGCCCGCATCTCGTGGTCGTGCGGTAGCGTTCTCGCTTCCCACGCCCGGGTTCCCGGGTTCGATTCCCGGCGGGGTCAGGGATTTTCTCTGCCTCGTGATGGCTGGGTGTTGTGTGCTGTCCTTAGGTTAGTTAGGTTTAAGTAGTTCTAAGTTCTAGGGGACTGATGACCATAGATGTTAAGTCCCATAGTGCTCAGAGCCATTTGAACCATTTTGAACCTACAGCGGGTCACCATTATCAGTCGCAATCGCAACGACGCAGTTACCTGTTTACTCCAGCATTCTCTCATGCCATACACGATGGATCCCAAAAGAGCTGAGGTAAGTGCAGCGCATCTGTAAAGAAAGTAGCAGAAAGAAGGGCTGCGACCAGTTCTAGAGCCCAGCTCCAGCGTTTGGAGTCCATACAAAGTGGGAGGGACGCCAGACATTGTGTGATTTCAGTTGCACGCTGCTAGGAGTGTAACAGATCTGCATAGCACAACACAAGTCGAACAGGTACACAGGGAAATTAAATTGAGAATCTTTGGAAGAAAGGCGACTTTGTTCTCGTGAAATCTTACTTGCTAAATTTAGAGAATCAGAAGCTGAAGAATACTGTGAAAATGATTTTGCTGCTTGCATCATGTAACAGGTGGACAAATCATGAGAATAATATAACTGAGATTACGGCACATGCAGAACCAATAAAGAGTCAATCCAAAGCGAATGGAAAGCGACGCCGGCCGGAGTGGCCGAGCGGTTCTAGGCACTACAGTCCGGAACCGCGCGACCGCTACAGTCGAAGGTTCGAATCCTGCCCCGGGGAATGGATGTGTGTGGTGTCCTTAGGTTAGTTAGGTTTAAGTAGTTCTAAGTTGTAAGGGACTGATGACCTCAGAAGTTAACTCCCATAGTGCTCAGAGCCATTGGAACCATTTTGGAAAGCGACAGAAAATCACAAATATTGGTATCAAGTATGATCCTACTTTTACGGAATTTCTAGATTTAGGTAAGGTTTTTGACAATGTTGCCTGGAACACCCTCATTGAAATTCTAAAGCTCTCAGGGATACAAATACGTGGAGTGAATGTTATCCACATTATCTACAACTTGTACAGAACCCACACTGTAGTTACATGAGTGGAATGACTTGAAAGAGAATCAGTAGGTGAGAAGGGAGTGAAACAGGATTGTAGCCAATCCTCAGTGTTATTGGGTCTGCATAGTTAGCTGGCTCTAAAGGAAAAAGGATAGAAATTTGGACAGTTAAAGTTGAAGGACAAGATATAAAGTTTAAGGTTTCCCAGTGGCATAATTCTGTCGGAAATGGGAAAGGCTTTGAAGAGCAGTTGAATGGAATGGATAGCATCTTGAAAATAGATTAGATGAAAATCGGGATTAGCCGAGCGGTCTGAGACGCTGCAGTCATGGACTGTGCGGCTGGTCCCGGCGGAGGTTCGAGTCCTCCCTCGGGTATGGGTGTGTGTGTGTTTGCCCTTAGGATAATTTAGGTTAAGTAGTGTGTAAGCTTAGGGACTGATGACTTTAGCAGTTAAGTCCCATAAGATTTCACACACATTTGAACATTTTTGATGAAAATCGACAAAAGTAAAACATGGGCAATGGAATGTTGTTGAATGAAATAATAAGATGCTAAGGGCATTACATTAGGACTAAATGTAATAGATGAGTGTTGCTACTTGCACAGCAAAACAACGGCAAAGCAAAGAGGACTAAAGTGTCGAGTGGCAGTAGCAAAAAGTACAGTTCTGGAAAAGAAGGCTTGGAGATGTTTTCTGAATGTTTGTGTCTGGAATGCGGCCTTGTATCGGAGGGAAATGTGGATGATAATGAGTTCAGACAAGACGACAATAAAAGATATAACTTGGTAGAGAAGAAGTTTATGGCACAACATGACTAAAAACTACGTAAAGGTTGAAAGCACACGTTCTGATGCTAGAAGGAATCATGAGTTTGGTAGTGCAGGGGGTAGTGCAGGGGGATGTGAGTGGGAGAGGGCGTAAAATTGTAGATGCAGAGCAAGGCTTGATTACAGGAAGCGGGTTCTAATGGATGTAGGTTGCAGAGATGAAGAGGATTCCACAGGAAAGACTGTTATGGGAATGCGCATCAGACTAGGAGTAGTCTTCAGACCACAACAACAAGACAGACGTATAAATTCATCCTCCAGCTAAAATTCCAAACAAAGAAGGTACAAGTCCTAAGGCCACAAACATCGTATTACACGTACATTAATCTCCTTTTATTCTTAATCAGTAGTTCTGTCTATAAGTGTCAAATTCCTCAATAAACGATGCTGTAATAAAAAGAGGCCAACCTCTGCGACACCTCGTTGCAGCATATCCTACATCCACGGGTCGCCAAGTCTTCTTACCACACATGCCTGCGTTCCACTTACAGCACTGCGAGCAGCTGAGGGAGCTGATCGCAGAGGCGTCCGGCGCGGCGCCGGCTGCCCAGGAGGAGGCGGCGGGGGCGTGCCGGAGGGCGCGGGCCCAGCGGCTGCTGGCGGCGCGCGAGAAGCTGTTGCTGGAGGTGGGCCGCATGGTGCGGCTGGGCCGCCTGCTCAGGACCAGGCTGCGAGAGCCGCTGGCCGCCAGCGACAGGTGAGGCCTGCCTGCCGAGCCTGCAGCGAGAGAGAGGCCGCCGCTAGAGGCGGGCGACCAGGTGCTGTTAGTGCGAGGCGTGGACTCGACTAATGTCTCAAGTAGTACACCGTTGATCCTGCACGGCTGTCCATAAATCCGTAAACTACGAAAGGGGGGGGGGGGTGTCGAGATCTCTTCCGAAGACATCCCAGATACATCTGTGTCTGGGGAGTTAGGTGGCCAGCTTGTAACCTCCCCCTCACTTATCGACCTTAATGACGGTAAAAATTAAACCGCGTGTACCTAATGGAAATTTGGGAAAAGCAATCGACAGCGAAGTTAATCTGTCGGTAAAAAGGGAGGAAAGGGTTACATCTAAATCAACGAAAGAATGCAAATGAAACTGGTGGAAATTAATTTTGAAAAGGGGTAAAGTTAATAAAGAAAAATAAATGTGCAGCCGTTACGTTAACAATTAACTAGCGGTAATTATATATTTGAGATTTGGGGGAAATTACGGTCGCCAGTCCTAAGGACAATTACTATAGTAACTGAAAAAGAAAGGTTATTACACATATAATTAGCATTAGAGGCGTGGCAACTGAAGGTTGACACGTGTTGTGTGAAAACTGAAAGTTTGTCAGAAGTAATAAATTTCGCTACACTCTGACTTAATTTAGCAAAAGAATTAATAAAGCCGGAAAATCGAAAGTTAATTTAGTGACTGAAGTTAATAGTGAGCTTTCTTTCTGAAGCACATCGAAATTCAGTAAAATGCGGTTAGTCTTGGACTACCTCAACAATCATTTCAAAAGCTACTTGAATCTATGCAATTTAGAAATAAGAGATTTAACTTTGAACTTGAATTAAATGATTCTGAACAATTAACAATAGTAAAATTTAGTACGTACCAAGCTGAGCTGCAGTCACAGGTAAGCTAAAATATGGTAACAAAACTCGCACTCTTAATTTGTGCTTGTGTAATCTAAACATTGTAGCCATCTATGAATACCTTAACTGAACTTTGAAATTAAAGCAGTGAAGTGGAATAATATTACTTTAATGCTGGCGTTTGAATTTCAACGACACTCGGGTTCATTCCGGAAAAGGAAGGGACACTACTTGGTAATGCAATTGGGACAATGAGCAGCAAATGTTCATGCTAAGTTGCTGTAATTTTGTGAGGCAAATGCAACAATTTTAAAAGCTCAGTTCTCCCATACAGTTCTAAAACTTTACGTGCTTCCAGTCTTCCTTGTTGGTTGATTGAAGGTTCGAAGTCGTCGGTCGAGAAGGTGGTGACAATCATTCATTGTCAGCTGTAGCTGTTGCAGAAGCTGGATGTTGGCGCGCCTTCCTCTCGACACGGTCTCTAGCCGAAACGGGCTCTTGATGTGCGCTAGCTAATGCTTCCCGTCCGCGACACCATGTCAGAAACTGACATAGCAAGTCGAGCGCAATTACATGCTGGCAAACCGCGAAAGTGCGGCAACTCGCGGGAGCGTCACTCAACACACCTGCTCCACCCCCTCTACTCCAGCCTGACTCCGCTCTGCCCGCGCTCCACGCGGCAGAGTTAACACTACCAAAGATCCTACACACTTTGGTTCTCCACACGACCTACCGATGTAACCGTTCGATAGCATAATTTTCCCTAGGCAAGACCCAGCGTTAAAATACAAATACTATTTACAAAACAAAACAATCATACAGCGACATAAATGCATAAATATATACATACAAATAGTAAAACAATTACTGTACAATATATAAAGGCACAGAAATGTCATATCTTCAGGTAACAAAAGCCGGCCGCGGTGGTCTAGCGGTTCTGGCGCTGCAGTCCGGAACCGCGGGACTGCTACGGTCGCAGGTTCGAATCCTGCCTCGGGCATGGGTGTGTGTGATGTACTTAGGTTAGTTAGGTTTAAGTAGTTCTAAGTTCTAGGGGACTTATGATCTAAGATGTTGACTCCCATAGTGCTCAGAGCCATTTTTGAGGTAACAAAAATAAGGAAAAAAATTTATATTACAATAGATGTAAATAGGAGGATATGCATTTCCGGCGTTACAGGCTGTCGCATTGTCCTGCTGGTATTGCCAATGTCCGTCGGAATGGACAACGGTCATAAATGGATGCAGGTGAACTGACAGGATGGTTACCTACATGTCAGCTGTCAGACTCGTATCTAGACGTACCAGGGTCCCGTATCACTCCAACTGCACACACCCCACACTATCACAGAGCCTCCATCAGCTTGAACAGTCCCCTGCTGACATGCAGGGTCCATGCATTTATGAGGTTGTGTCCATACCCGTACACGTCCATCCATACAATTTGAAACGAGACTCGTCCGACGAGGCAACATGTCTCCAGTCATCAACAGTCCAATGTCGGTGTTGATGGGCCCAGGCGAGGTATAAAGCTTTGTGTTGTGCAGTCATAAAGGGTACACGAGTGGGCCTTCGGCTCCGAAAGCCCATATCGATGATGTTTTGTTGAATGGTTCTCACACTGACACTTGTTGACGGCCGAACATTGAAATCTGCAGCAGTTTGTGGAAGGGTTGCACTTCTGTCACGCTGAACGATCCTCTTCAGTCGTCGTTGATCCCTTTCTTTCAGGATCTTTTTCCGGCCGCAGCGATATCGGAGATTTGATGTTTTACCGGATTCCTGATATCCACGGTGCACTCGTGAAATGGTCGCACAGGAAAATCCCCACTTCATCGCTACCTCAGAGACGCTGTGTCCCATCGCTATAACACCGCGTCCAAACTCACTTAAATACTGATAACCTGACATTACAGCAGCAGCAACAATTGCGCCAGTCACTTGTCTTATATAGGCGCTGGCGACCGCAGCGCCGTATTGTGCCTGTTTACACATCTCTGTAATTGAATACGCATGCCTATACCAGTTTCTTTGCCGCTTCAATCTAGAATGCATTAGACGTGTACTAACAATACTTTCGTCAGGCCGTGACATGTTCGTCTCACTCATTCTTGAGTGGTTATTCAGAAGACACTAACTTTTTAGTGTGAAGTATTCATTTCTTTGTTTTGTTCTTACTGTCACGTCTCTGCTTACAGAGGATGTATACCATTCAGTTTCCACACAATAAATTTTCTATGGTTGCTGCAATCCCCATTGCTTAATTTTCATTGCCGATATAACTGCTTAAGAGTCGCATAAAAAGTCTCATTGTCTGTTTCCATCTATCTACATGACTACTCTGCGCCGGCCTGAGTGGCAGAGCGATTCTAGGCGCTTCAGTCTGGAACCGCGCGACCGCTACGGTCGCAGGTTCGAATCCTGTCTCGGGCCTGGATGTGTGTGATGTCCTTAGGTTAGTTAGGTTTAAGTAGTTCTAAGTTCTAGGGGACTGATGACCCCAGATGTTAAGTCGCATAGTGCTCAGAGCCATTTGAACCATTTGACTACTCTGCAATTCACACATTAAGTGCGTGGCATAGGGTTCACTGAACCACTTCCACACTACTTCTCTACCTTAACACTCTTGAACACCTAAATCTTTCCATGTGAGCATTTTTTTCTGTTATTGTATTACGATAATCATTTCACCCTACATTGCTGGGCATCTAAAAAATATTTTCGCATTCGGGGAGAGAAGGTTGGACAATGAAATTTCGTAGAAAGATCTATTCACAATTAACAACATCTTTGTTTTAATTATTGCCAACCCAACTCATGTATCATATGCATGACACTCTCTACCCTATTTCGTGATAGTACAAAATGAGCTGCGCTTCTTTGAACGTTTCCGATATCCTCTTTACAAGTGCAGAACTTTTTTCGGAGGCTGTGCTACATTTTTCCTTACTCATAGTCTGGTTTCAGCTGTTTATACTGTTCTCAAGAAGTTCTATTAAAAGAAAGTTCAACACTCTCCAAGGACTCGACTCAGTGGTGAGCGACCACTCATATTTTCTTCTGAATGTTGGCTACACAATTAATATACTTATTCTTTTGGCTTGCCATTGCTTTGCCATTCTATTGAAAGCATCACTGCCGATGTTCACAGATGTTGCTTGTGATGTGTGACTGGGGAATATGGGGATATCTCACACTTTTGACAGTGAATGATATCTATGAGGCTCAAACTGGCAGCCAGTTGGATCTAGGTAACGATCCTCAAAAGCTCAAGTTTAAACTTTGATATGACATGCCTTATGAAGAGAGCACAGCGTATCAGTTATCTTAGTAGAAGCTGAACCTTCACTTCTTTTTATTCCTTTAGTAATGGCTGATCGCCACTCAAATCTTTCTCACGAAAATATACTCGTATTTACATTTTAAGACTATGTTCTTTTACCGTTAACAGGAGAATATCTGTGATGAATTCTAGAAACTCTCTTCCTCTCGTGGTAAAGGAATGAGAAGAAGCTGACATCTGACAAGAGAAACACCGATGACGGCCTCCAATAGTGCGCCAACAGATTCCTTCTCAGATCGATGTTGTTGGATTACCACCAGCTGCATAAAGCGTAGGGTGGAGAATGGCTAATACGCAGCTTGACATTGACTTCTGGGATATCTCGACAGACAACTGAAGTTTATACGTATGAGTGAAAAACAAACTTATATTTGCACATAACGGCTGAGATCGCCTTTGTTCTTCAAGTGGTCTTAAAAATAAAAATTTTATTCTATAAATATTCTAATGAGGTAAGCTCTTGAGTTTTCGTACTGTTTAGTGCCAGGACTTTCTTTTCTATTTGGGTTTACCGTCCTATGTGCAACAACGGCGTTACAATTTAAGCAAATTGCGCCTTGACTCTGACAGTAGCCAGGTAAGGTAGAACAGATGGCGAGCGACTAACCCAGCGCTATCCCACAGTGATGGAAGGAGAGCATGGAATAGTGAGATCCAATTAACCGTGATTTTGGTCCTTACAAAATGGCTCTGAGCACTATGGGACTTAACATCTGTGGTCATCAGTCCCCTAGAACTTAGAACTACTTAAACCTAACTAACCTAAGGACATCACACACATCCATGCCCGAGGCAGGATTCGAACCTGCGACCGTAGCTGTCCCGCGGTTCCGGACTGAGCGCCTAGAACCGCTAGACCACCGCGGCCGGCATTTTGGTCCTTACAACACCCGGTAACAATTTTAGCGGCCAAATCCTGTGTCAGGAATTTCAGTAATGTTAGGCTCGGCAGGCCCTTCTTAAACAATTGTTTGAGTGTAATTATAGTAGAAAGTTCGATCCTTCTCAATATGTCAGCCTAGACCTGTCTTTCTTACTCCCTCACTTATTCCGTTTCATTCAGTTATCTTTCATCGAGCGCCAGACAACACAGATTCCCTAGAGGATAAGATTTTATACCAAGAATAAGATTTTTACAACAAATAATAAACGTTACACATTTCATGTGCGCACAAACTTAAAACTACCCTACTTGAAATATGTACCTGTATATAATAATGACGTTTTTAGTGTTAAAACCTGATCAGACGAATTTCCTGTAACGCTCATACAGTTATACTGAGGGTTATAAAAATACACGTTTATATTATTAAGAGTATACCTATCTACATGTATGTAACTCAGTATCATTGTATTACTTCAGCATTTACTTATTTATAAACAGATTTAAGTTTAACAGACCCACAGCTCTGGCATATCCAAATCTTACCTCTCTTTCTCGCAATATTTTCATCCTCTGCATCTCTGAATCCCAGCCAAAACATATGATTTTACCACTATTGGCAACATAATTATTGCACTTAATGTTTGTAACATTTCATCTGATTACGTAAGCGAGTAATGAAGTTGAGATAAATAAATTTGACAGAAAAAAATTGTATACAATTTAATCAGAAACAGTCTTGTTTGCAGTTTGTTCTTTTATTAACAGCACGTTTCACCTTCGGAGGGCATCTTCAGATTACCGAAAAAATTTTCTTTTTATAACATTTTAGAACCAGGAAACCGATCTGTGCTATACTGAACCACGCATCGAATCAGATGAACCCGCAAAGACGTTTTCCTTTTACAACATTTTATAAATCATAAAACGACTTTATTATGGTCTTTGTGGGTTGTTTTGCTATACGTTCTCCGGACTTCGAAATAATGTTTCTGCTTTTCCTATGCGTTCTTTGCGCCTAATGCTTAGACACCGTCTTTGTTTACGTATTTTTTAACAGTGAATGGTAAGAATAAACGTGTTGTTTCATTCGATATGAATAACAGACACGGTAAAACCTAACGTAAAACGCTCACATTTAAAATAAAAGTATACATATTTCCATGATTGCTTATTCTGTATTTAAGTGAAGGTGACTGCAGCATTAAAAATGGAGGGCATTTGTCAATTTGCCATATGCAGTGAAACATTACAACACAGAAAGCCGTACACTCAGTGCGTTAGTGGGTAAGTGTCAGTGACGTGCCGCAGTGGTCAGCATACGGGATTCATATTCGGGATGACGACGGTTCAAATCCCTGTCCGGCCATCCAGATTTAAGTTTTCGGTGATTTTCCTAAATCGCTTAAGGCATGGATTCTTCGAAAGGCGCGTGGTTCCTTCCCGACCCTTCAGTAAGCCGACCTTCCGCTCTGTCTCCAGTGACTCGCTGTCGATGGGACGTTAAGCTGAAACCAATCTGCCTACCTAAGATTGCGCAGATACGACGATCGATCCTCAGTCAGCAACGGGATTTTTCTTGTCATTTTTCACTTACTGCAAGTCTACCCATGACTTGTTACTGACATGTCTTGCAGCACACGAGGGGGGGGGGGGGGCAGGGTGAGGGGGGTGGGGGTGAGCGTACGCTGCCCTGTACGACCCTTAAAACTTGCTGGGCTAGTTATTTAAAATCTCTGAGCAGGACAAGGTCATAGCACCTCCATAACTACTTTAGTAGGACTATACCTACAAAAGAATTGTGGTGTTCAGTTCAATCCAGTGACTGATGACGGTTTTCCCCTTAAAATAAATCAATGCTTCTCTAAGGTGAATGCGTTTAATATCGTGTACACGCGAGAGGGACTGTAATTTTTCTAATTAGTCTACCGTCCAAAGCAACAGCAGTCAGCCTGGTCCCTGCACGCCACTAGTGGGCGTTCCAGCTGTCTTTGTAGACGGTAGGTGCTGAGAGTTTAAAAATGTTTTCATCAGGGTTCCATAAATTTTTGAGACAACGTGTCTGGCGAGTAATTATTATTATATGCTTTAACTATAGGCAACTACACTTTAAAATTTTATAAAGTTACTTCCCTACTTCGTAAAACACCATTACTGTGAAACCAGTAGTGGTTAGAAAAAGTTACTTGTAACAGAATAAGAAAAGTGGGTGATAATTAAAAAGGGTAGCTACCCCTGGTCGATAGCGTTAGCGGGTTGCAGAGACAACGGTCGTAAGACAATGTTTTAAATATTGTTCCTACGACGTTTCTCAATACTTGGAACGGGTCGTCAACAGGTTTAAGTTTCACGCCAGCAAATTAAAATTGCACTGGATGTTTTCTGTACGTTTATGTACACAGCATAAAGTTTCTTATTCCCAATAAACTCTGAAGGTATTATTTATCGTTTGGCACATACAGCTGATTGCTGTGTACTCCATTTGAGTTCAAAAATGTTCAAATGTGTGTGAAATCTTATGGGACTTAATTGCTAAGGTCATCAGTCCCTAAGCTTACACACTACTTAACGTAAATTATGCTAAGAACAAACACACGCACACCCATGCCCGAGGGAGGACAGTCCATGATTGAGGCGCCTCACACCGCTCGGCTAATCCCGCGCGGCTCCATTTGAGTTCTGGATATGCACTTTGTCGAGTCTAGCCTGTGGATGGCGTATGGCAAATTCCATTTTGAAACAGGATGCCACAGCGAACGCGCTTCGTTGGCCCATTCCGCGTTCCACTTAGTCTACAGACTCAGTGAGTCCTTAGGTACTGAGGGATTTCTAGATATTCTTCGATGTAAAGTTTATCAATCCAGCGTATCAGAATAATTTGTTAGCTGCCTGTTGGGTAGTATTTTTCGACGCTTTCGTACGAGTGCAGTTCGCCTTCCGAGTTGTGGTTGTTCAACATCGGAGAGTAATGGTAGCCAGTTGAATAAAATGGACTTCTAAAGACAAAACGTTGTATGACGAGAATGTCAGCATGTTAGGATGTAGTACTGTGGTTGCAACATCAGAGAATGTGAAGGTGACAAGGGCCACTGCATGATTATCAATAATGGTGCGATTTCATACAATCACTACTTTGGTTACTCAGGTTTGTCGACGTCTAAACTATGCATATAAATGTCACAAATGCGCTTCAACAAACGCTGATGTTGTTATGGACAGTAATTTAAAATACCTCTTCCCTGTGGAATATATTACTTACGTTACGTCTGTTGGCGTTGCAATGAGGCCTAGTACGAACTGGAAGCATAACGTAGCACTTTTGTAATATGTCAGCAAGAAAAGTATTTCACTCACACAGCCCATCACAGGCTTGTCCGCAGCTCGTGGTCGTGCGGTAGCGTTCTCGCTTCCCGCGCCCGGGTTCCCGGATTCGATTCCCGGCGGGGTCAGGGATTTTCTCTGCCTCGTGATGACTGGGTGTTGTGTGATGTCCTTAGCTTAGTTAGGTTTAAGTAGTTCTCAGTTCTAGGGGACTGATGACCATAGATGTTAAGTCCCATAGTGCTCAGAGCCATTTGAACCATCACAGGCTTGCGTCTCTCGTATGTCTTCCTGAATAAAGAGCTAAAACTGTAACAACAAAAATAGTCACGAAAGGCGATTTACTTCTTCAAGTTTTAACATATATTCTGCTCTGTATTGGACGAGAACTAACTTCTTTTTCAAAAGTTTCACAGGACTACTTTAATCTTATGAGACTTGACGTTGTCACTTCGTGCACGCTGTATAACCTAATAAAATACGTTTTCAATAAAATTGTCTTGATCGCACTAAACATAACGATTGTGTTGAGAGGTTTTGACGGCTGAGCATTTATCACCAGAGCTCTAATAAAAATGTCACGTGTCGTATTCCTTACTGAGTGTTTACATGACGACATACGTTTATCAAAAGCCGTTCTGCGTTGCGAATGTATATACACTTTGCATCTATTTTCAAACGCGCTTACGAAAGAGCTTAATGTTATTTACTAACCAGATCGTTATAGGCATTTAGAAAGAACTACTGCGGAAACCAGTGAAACGATAGCCTCGAAGAGTTTGCAGAAATGGCAAGCTTTCTCTGGCACTTGATATTATTGGAGTCTCTGTGGTTCCCGTTCGATTTAACGAACAAGCGGCCTTTGTGCCGTCCCGTCGCGTTTGTGTGCTGTGTTTGAGACATCCCGTCCTCTCAGGGGCGAGCGCTTCCTCGCCGCAGGAACAGACGCCGGCGGTAAACTGTTTACGCGCCTTCCCACCAAGCGCCGCTGCTCGCTCCCATCCTATTGAACAAACTGTTTACAACCGCGATGCACTGCTTCACCTTGAGCAGGTCGGTACAAAATGTCTCAAAGCTTCGCCTCTCTCAAAGGATTTTCAGTGGTAGCATCCTCAAACGCGCAGTTTTAAGTACGATAAACGGAATAACGGATGATGAGTCACTTTAACTTTTCGTTTTTCAAGTCACCTGTCTTACAACCAGTGTTACGAGCCCTTCCGTTTCTTTGCGTAGCAGCATTGATTCATTTCTGCCAGCATTGTGTCCAATATCATCAGCTGTATGTACTGTTTACAGTGATAGTTGTCTTTTCTTAAAATTTTCCACTCCATTGCTTCTTCCGCTGTCACTGCTCAAAGCCCGGTTGGGGTCCAAACAGCTAGCAAATCTGAGGTCGTCGCATGCTGCGCTTGACGATGGTGATTGGGCCAGTTGGCGAAATATTGCGTACGAAATGGGATCGTCGATCTGTTTACACTCCGAAATCTGTAATCTCTCTATCCATTGCCAAGTTAGGTATTACTGGGAGTCGTGATACGTGTACTGCGACCATCTACATCATTCTGATAAGAATTTTGCCCAGGCTTTGTTAGCGAGATGTTTCAACACAGATCTTCACATCCCACTTTGAGATCGAACGATGTGGCTTAGTGGCTAGCACACTTGTATTTATTTGGAAGGACAACGGTTCAAATCACCATCTGGGCATAAAGATTTAAGTTTTCTGTGATTTCCCTAGACTTATTGAGGCAAATGCCGGGATGATTACTTGGAAAAGGGCACGAGTGATTTGCTACTCAGAGCTTGTGCACTATCTCCAATGACCTCACTGTCGACAGTACGCTAAACACTTAGCTTCTTTCCTACTTTATTTGAACACGTCATTCTTACTGTCTTCTTCCTCTTCTTCCTCTTCTTCTTCTTCTTCTTCTTCTTCTTCCTCTTGCCTCCCTCCTCCACCTCCTTCTTCCACATTTGTCCCTGCTTACGTCGATCTCTCGCACGATTCTGCATTCCAGACGTCAAGTTCATTTTTAATTGTGTGATAATGTTTAATTATAATCGAATTTTTACATGAAAAATGTTTTCTTGCGGTGCTCTAGATAGGGCTTTCTCGTTTCAACAACCAAGTCAATGACTGGTTCCTCGATGCTGCTCTACTGCTTGAGGCCAGGCAGCCCCTTCGAAGAGGATTCAAAGGGGTTGCCTGCGCTCACGCGCCAGTGCACCACTCAGGTGAACGGGTGTCAAAGTATCTGAACTGGCACATTTTTAATTTTCGTAATGAACGTGCTCTGGTGGTGCTGAGGGTGTTGCCAAACTGGTGTGATTTAGGGGGACCCTTTACATTTTATTCACACATGTGTCAATGTTACGACCCCCTCCTCCACCCCACAATGATCACCCCAAAGGGGGGCGTGAAAAAGGAGGACTGAAACAGCATAACACTCTTTCCTGCTTCGGATCACGTTCAGACTTCGTTGATTGGTTTTGAATGGTCCATAATCGTTCCACGATGTACGTTGGAGCAAAAATTGTGGTCGTGCTACACTCCAAATTGGTCAGGTCACGTTCAGTGTGGCTGCAGTAATATGATATCCGTACAGAAGCGGTCTATCTTCCGTAGGGTGCCATCAGTATCAAAGTTTCTAAAGAACTTCGTCCTGTTCCTAGTCACAATACGAACTGTCGTTTTTGACCACGAAATGTGTGGGATTCAATGCCCCAACAGAAGGGGTGCCACGTCTTCAGGCTTTTATTTTTTGTCGATTCAGAGCTGTGATGTCTCTCAAATGTTTTCCTCGGCCACACATAAGCAAATATCGTGACTTAAACGCTCAGCGTCGCGGTTCTGACCTCCATCACAGAGACGGGAGAAGTAAAATGTGGGTAAGAGGGGGTGTGACGACCTTCTCATCATGTGACACGTCCACGATGGCGTTGGGCAAACGTTTGGTGAAATTTGGTGCCAGTGTGACATCATTAACCCACCTTTCAGCTCACAAGAACTGAGCTGTAGCCTTCTTTTCGTGTATGTCGACACGCAGGTGTTTCAAGCGTCGCCGAACCAGAAGATGATGTCGCAGAACTCCATGATTTTGCACCATTACAGAGTACAATTGTAGGCACCTTTGAGCAAAAATTTCAGACTTATGCGGTGAAATGGGAGGCAATTACGAGGTTTCGAAAACGTGAATCTTTAATTCTGTCGCACAGTGTAGTTTCGTTCTGGCGAAAACTGTGTTTGATAAATAATAACTTGATATGAGAATGAGCTTTTCGTTCTGTAGGGAGGTGTGCACTCTTGCAAAACCTTGTAGATTAGAACTTTGAGCCGCATCAGATTAAAGCTAATTACATAATTGAAGCTTTCTATGGGGATTGTGTGTCTGGGCACATTAATTCCTACGAACACTACCCATCAAAATAAAAGATCGTACTAGAGACCAGATAGTTTTAGTCTGTGGGGAACATTCAGATGTATGGACTCTTTAATAACATGGCTTATTCGTTGTTTGTACAACAAAATTACACGCATCAAAAAATGGTTCAAATGGCTCTGAGCAGTATCGGACTTAACATCTGAGGTCATCAGTTCCCTAGAACTTAGAACTACTTAAACATAACTAACCTAGGGACATTACACACATCCATGCCCGAGGTAGGATTCGAACCTGCGATCGTAGCGGTCGCCCGGTTCCAAACTGTAGCGCCTAGAACCGCTCGGCCACTCCGACGGCGTTTTGCATCACCCCGGTTCCCAGAACTCCTGAAGATAGACGTTTACTGTGGATGTTGTACCACAGGCACAGTCCCTTTGACTGTTCAGCGATGTCACTAAACCCACCCAAAGATGTAAACAAGCATGCATGAGCAGCGCTTATTAGACGGAGGGGGTCCGACAGCCGTTCATTTCCAGTCATTCCACCAGGAAGGACGTACACGGCTCGTGTTGTTTGTAGTACAACCATGCCTAGGCGGTCAATACCGCTGTTCGATCACGCCCGCATTGTTACTTTGTGCCAGGAAGGGCTCTCAAAATGAGAAATGTCCAGGCGTTTCGAACTAAAGCGATGTTGTTCGGACATGGAGGAGATACAGAAAGACAGGTACTCTCGATGACATGCCTCGCTCAGGCCGCCCAAGGGCTACTTCTGCAGTGGATGACAGCTACCTACGGATTATGGCTCGCAGGAACCCTGAAGGCAACACCATAGACATCTTTTCCACCATTTTTATTGTTCATGAAAACCACACATTGCATTTTGTACCACCATACGGCGAGACCTTCAGAGGTGGTGGTCCAGATTGCTATACACACCGATACCTCTAATACCCAGTAGCAGGTCCTCTTGCATTGATACATGCCTGTATTCCTCTTGGCATACTATCCACAAGATCATCAAGGCACTGTTGGTCTAGATTGTCCCACTCCTCAACGGCGATTCAGCGTAGATCCCTCAGAGAGGTTGGTGGGTCATGTCGTTCACAAACAGCCCTTTTCAGTCTATCCCAGGCATGTTCTAGTCGAGCGATGTCGTTATTCTGAAGGAAATCATTCACAAGATGTGCACGATGGGAGCGCGAATTGTCGTCCATGAAGACGAATGCTTCGCCAATATACTGCCTATATGGTTGCACTATCGGTCGGAGGATAGCATTCACGTATCGTACAGCCGTTACGTCGCCTTCCATGACCACCAGGGGCGTACGTCGGCCCCACATAATGCCACTCCAAAACAGCAGGGAACCTCCACCTTGCTGCACTCGCTGGACAATGTTTCTAAGGCATTCAGCCTGACTGGATTGCCTCCAAACACATTTCCGAAGATTGTCAGGTTGAAGGCATATGCAACACTTATCGGTGAAGAGAACTTGATGCCAGACCTGAGCGGTCCATTCGGCATGTTGTTGGACCCATCTGTACCGCGCTGCATGGTGTCGTGGTTGCAAAGAGGGAGTTCGCCATGGATGTCGGGAGTGAAGTTGCACATCATGCAGTCTATTGCGCACAGTTTGAGTCGTAACACGACGTCCTGTGGCTGCACGAAAGGCATTATTCTCTAAGGTGGTCATAGGTTGTGTTCCAAAAATTAACATCATAGAGACAGAAGTGATGACACTTTCTGCAGGACCTGACCACCATTTTGCAGGTCAATGCTCAAGCACGTACAGTGCAACCTGTTACTGGTTTGGTTGACTGATGGGGTTGCTAAGTGCTATCCCCTGACTTAATCCCTCGTAAGTTCAACTCGATTTCTAAACTGAAGGAAACACTTCTGGCATTCGCTTCAGAACTGCTACAAATTCGTCGGGCAATAGACCGCGCCGCTCGAACTGTCAACACAACTGGCACTGCTGAGAGTATCCTACGACTTCCACATCGCTGGCAACGGGTTATACACAATGCTGGTGACTACTTTGAAGGTCAGTAAAACTTTGAAACACGTACCTATTCTGTACGAGCTGTAAATAAATGCCCGCATCTCGTGGTCGTGCGGTAGCGTTCTCGCTTCCCACGCCCGGGTTCCCGGGTTCGATTCCCGGCGGGGTCAGGGATTTTCTCTGCCTCGTGATGGCTGGGTGTTGTGTGCTGTCCTTAGGTTAGTTAGGTTTAAGTAGTTCTAAGTTCTAGGGGACTGATGACCATAGATGTTAAGTCCCATAGTGCTCAGAGCCATTTGAACCATTTGTAAATAAATAGTTGCCGATATTAAAGTTCCAACCCTCGTATTTTTTAATTGGGATGGGTTATTAATAACTAATTTCATACGTCAATATATGTATTGCAAAGGTACTGTGAATATTCAGATTTCCTTAAATAAATGTCCGCAAGGTGATCTTGGGTGGGCTTGAGCTATTATTCTGATTACACCCTTTTGTGCAACGAATACTTTTTCTCCGAATGATGAATTGCCCCAAAGTGTAATGCCATATGAAAGCAGTGAATGAAAATAGGCATAGTAGGCTAATTTACTGATATTTTTATCACCAAAATTTGGAATAACATCAATAGAATATGTAGCTGAGCCTAAACGTATCAACAGATAATCAGTGTGTTTCTTGGCTCTGAGCACTATGGGACTAAACATCTATGGTCATCAGTCCCCTAGAACTTAGAACTACTTAAACATAACTAACCTAAGGACAGCACACAACACCCAGTCATCACGAGGCAGAGAAAATCTCAGTGTGTTTCTTCCAGTTCCATTTTAGCATCAACGCATACAGCCAGAAATTTTGAATATTCTGCCTTAGCAACAGACGTCTGTTCAGTCTGTATTAATCAGTGTTGTTATGCTATTTACTGTACAGAACTGTGTTTACTATGTTTTCTTACAATTTAGTGAGAGTCTTTACAGAGAACCAGTTAATAGTTTTCTGAAAGGCATTATTTAGAATTTTCTCAGCTAATTATTGTTTGTTGGGTGTGATTACTATACCTGTATCATCAGCAAAGAGAACTAGCTTTTCATCCTCATGAATATAGAGTGGCAAATCATTAATATATATCAAGAACAATAAGTAACCTAAGACAGAACGTTGTGGGACACCATTCTTGATTTCTCCACAGTTAGAGGAGTCTGCTGATTTTTACAGACTATCTGTACTGTTAATTTCAACCTTCTGCGTTCTTCCAGTTAAATATGAATTAAACCATTTGTGCACTGTCCCACTCATACCACAATACCTAAGCTTATCTAGAGAAATTTCATGATTTACACAATCAAAAGCCATTGAGATATCTCAAAAAATTTCAATGGGTGACGTTTGGTTATTCAGAGAATTTAATATTTGATCAGTGAAAGCACACATAGTACATTGTGTTGAAAAGCCTTTCTCAGAACCAAACTGACATTTTGTTAGTACTCAATTTTCACAAATGTGTGAAGCTACTCTTGGGTACATCACTTTTCAAGAATTTTGGACAAAGCTGTCAGAAGTGAGATTGGATGGTAGTTGTTAGCATCAGCTCTATCCTCTTTTTTATGCAGTGGTTTAACAACAGGGTATGTCAGTCTATCTGTTTCAGTGAGCCACTACGTATGTAGCTGAGAATCCAACTTATCTGTTGGGAACAAGCTTTCAGTACTCTACTGGACATGCCGTCAATTCCATGCAAGCTTTTAGCTTTGAATGAATTTATTATTTTCCTAATTTCAGTGGGAGAGGTGGCTTGAATTTCAGTTTTATCAAGCTGCATAGGTATTGCCTCTTCCATGCAGAGCCTTCCATTTTCTAGTGAATTGCTGGTTACTATTTTCTCTAAAACGTTTAAAAAATTAATATTAAAAATATTTTTTACTTCTGACTTTTTGTTAACAATTTTTTCGTTGAGTCTGATAGAAATACATGCTCTCCGCTGCCCTGCTTCCCTTCTATCAATATTGCAAATTGTTTTAATTTTGTTATCAGAGGTGCTAATCTCAGCATAAGTTAACGTTACACAAAAATCTCCACCACTGCTGTTACGTAGCACCCCACACGCACGAAGTACTACAGTTCGCCTATGCTCAAGCTAGATAATTCAGTCGAATGGCATTTACTATGGTGAGCAATGTAATGTGGTCTAGCTCGCGACCTGTGCTGCTGGCAATATTCGCCATTCAGCGAGCTCTTTTGTGGCACCCTGAACCTACTGCTGACTGAACCGTTCAGAGGCTGCCATCCAGTCTACTCAAGCGAACAACGCATTACGACCATCATCATTAGGTGTATCCTGCTTTTCCTGTCATGTTAACACGTCATTTGCGTGCTCCATTCACGATCCTGCATTTTTCGCCAACAAAGTCGTAAAGAAGCCAAAATACTGCTGCCTATCGTGTTCACGGTATCATAAACCTCTTCCTGTCCCTACAGCAGTTTAACAGACTCGCGCAGCTCTTCCATTAAAGAGGATGTGGTGCGAATGTTGTGTATCCCTGCTGGCCCAGCTGTGTTGGCAAAAGCTGTAAAACTGAAGCAGGCAGCGCCGTGGCGGTGCGCCAAAGCCCTTGCGCAGGTGCGGGGCGCGACCGATCCAGCTTCCTGCCCTCCCCATTCTGCTGGCGACTGGCGGCGACAGCCCGTTTGTTTAGCAGTAGCCGCACGAGTGCGTAGATATAAATTTACCTCATGTAATTACCTGTGGAAACTTAAAAGATATTAAACAACACGGCGTATTAAGAAGGAGGCTGGCTGGATACTCAGGCTAATTTGCATGGTTTCGTGCACGAGGTGCATTCAAGTTCTAAGGCCTCCGATTTTTTTTTTCTCCGCACTGGAAAGAGATAGAAACATGCGCATTGTTTTAAAATGAGGCCGCGTTCATTGTCAATACGTCCCAGAGATGGCAGCACCGTGCGGCAGATGGAATTTTACCGCCAGCGGCGAGAATGAGAACTGTTTTAAATACTTAAAATGGCGACGTTTTCCTTACTTGAACAGCGTGCAATCATTCGTTTTCTGAATTTGCGTGGTGTTAAACCAATTGAAATTCATCGACAGTTGAAGGAGACATGTGGTGATGGAGTTATGGATGTGTCGAAAGTGCGTTCGTGGGTGCGACAGTTTAATGAAGGCAGAACATCGTGTGACAACAAACCGAAACAACCTCGGGCTCGCACAAGCCGGTCTGACGACATGATCGAGAAAGTGGAGAGAATTGTTTTGGGGGATCGCCGAATGACTGCTGAACAGATCGCCTCCAGAGTTGGCATTTCTGTGGGTTCTGTGCACACAATCCTGCATGACGACCTGAAAATGCGAAAAGTGTCATCCAGGTGGGTGCCACGAATGCTGACGGACGACCACATGGCTGCCCGTGTGGCATGTTGCCAAGCAATGTTCACACGCAACGACAGCATGAATGGGGCTTTCTTTTCGTCGGTTGTGACAATGGATGAGACGTGGATGCCATTTTTCAATCCAGAAACAAAGCTCCAGTCAGCTCAATGGAAGCACACAGATTCACCGCCACCAAAAAAATTTCGGGTAACCGCCAGTGCTGAAAAAATGATGGTGTCCATGTTCTGGGACAGCGAGGGCGTAATCCTTACCCATTGCGTTCCAAAGGGCACTACGGTAACAGGTGCATCCTACGAAAATGTTTTGAAGAACAAATTCCTTCCTGCACTGCAACAAAAACGTCCGGGAAGGGCTGCACGTGTGCTGTTTCACCAAGTCAACGCACCCGCACATCGAGCTAACGTTACGCAACAGTTTCTTCGTGATAACAACTTTGAAGTGATTCCTCATGCTCCCTACTCAACTGACCTGGCTCCTAGTGACTTTTGGATTTTTCCAACAATGAAAGACACTCTCCGTGGCCGCACATTCACCAGCCGTGCTGCTATTGCCTCAGCGATTTTCCAGCGGTCAAAACAGACTCCTAAAGAAGCTTTCGCCGCTGCCATGGAATCATGGCATCAGCGTTGTGAAAAATGTGTACGTCTGCAGGGTGATTACGTCGAGAAGTAACGCGAGTTTCATCGATTTTGGGTGAGTAGTTAATTAGAAAAAAAAATCGTAGGCCTTAGAACTTGAATGCACCTCGTATAATGGCTCCAGCGTCTTTGAGACTAGCTACGTCACTCTACAGTTTACGTTAATCACCTAACGCCACATCAGCGATAAAGAGACAGACAAAAGTAATACGACAAATCGGTCCTATTTTTAAATATAGTTATTTTTTAATCGCTTACATCATGAAGAACTTGCCCCCCTTCTAACAGCCGTGTACCGCAAGTCTCTAGAGGAATGGGAGGTTCCAAATGATTGGCAAAGAGCACAGGTAGTCGAGCATATGCGCAAAACTATAGGCATCGATCTGTTGTAGAATTTTAGAACATGTTTTATGCTCGCGTATCATGTCATTTCTGTAAACCCAGAATCGACTCTGTAGCATTCAATATGGATTCCGGAAACAGCGATCGTGTGAGACCCAACTCGCTTTATTTGTTCGTGAGACGCAGAAAATATTAGTTACAGGCTCCCAGGTAGATGCCATTTTCCTTGACTTCCGGAAGGCGTTCGATACAATTCCGCACTGTCGCCTGATAAAGAAAGTAAGAGCCTGCGGAATGTCAGACCAGCTGTGTGGCTGCATTGAAGAGTGTAGAATGAAGGCTTTCACGACCAGGTGACATGGCTGTTGATATACTTTCCGGGATGTGAGGTCGTGGTCCAAGAACTTTTCTGCTCCTTACGTTTCGTCCAGGACTACGCTGGACTTCATCAGAGGCGCTGCTCCGCTGAGTCTTGCCGACTGTCGGCACACATTTTTTTTTTTTTAGCGCAACGCAGTCTGACTTTAAATAATCCCTACAAAAGAATGGCCCTGACTGACAATAACCTATACCTTTCATGAATCACTTACCTCACAAAAATCTTCGTTACTCAGACTACTGCAATACAGAGAGCGCCACTACTGCCAGCTAAATAAAAGATTCTAACTACCGAAGGCACTAACTACTGATAGGCATTGTTAGCAAATGAAAGATTTTGATAGAGAACAAACAATGCATTCACCTTAATAGTGTTCAAAAGTCACAATATATATCTCAGTTCATGACATCCAGTCTTACAAACGTCCTTTTTCTGACGGACACACATCCAGATCGTCCGCTCATAGTTACCTCTCAAAATTTTTGCATCTCTCTCCCGACATCCACGACTGCTGGCGGCTCACCTCGAACTGACCAACGTTACACGCTGTTCACATCCAACTGCCCAACACTACACAAGCGAATGTTCCAACAATGAGTCCAACCAGCCACAGACTGCACACAGCGCAGTCAGCGATTGTCATACAGGGCAGTATGTGGGGTTACCAACATAAAAACCTAAACAGCCTACTTACACCGGGCGTATCGAATGGAGTTCAGGAAAATAATAATATTTTACTCCGACTTTAAAAAGTCTTAAAATGTATGTATTTAGCTATGTAGTATATAGGTCATAGAAGTGCAGTAGCAACGTTAAATATAATGTGCAGTCTGTAATAAATATACCAGACGTCAGCAACAGATACCAGTAATGTTATGAAAGTATCCACTGCTGTAAAAGAGATTCTAGTTTTTATTTTGTAATCGAGTTGGTTCAAATATTGATTAATTCCAATTTTTGCTGTGTATTGGAAATGAGTACTTTTGTCTTAAAAAGCGTCTTGTAAATAAATTATTTCGCCTTAAAGAAAATCTTATAATGATGTACTGTAATCATGAGACGTATGGGCAACATAAAATTCATGACAAGTTCTGTACTTTGCGGTTGGAATATTTGCCCTTTATTCCTCATGTATTGTTGTTTACAATCAGGTTCGTTCATGAAAATATACTACAAATTCCATAGTCTACGTTGTGTTCTAAGTAAGTCGCCTCGTGTTCAAGAAAACCATCAAAAGAAACCATTTCTCTGCGAAGAGCGATCTTTTATTTTGAAATAAACTCGTTAATTCATTACTAGCAGTAATCTAATTTCACCCCCTTTCACATTATAAAGGTACCACCAGGTAATGAAAACAACAAAACCAGTACGAATGCTTCAAATAAAACAAGAAAAATGGCTCAAATGGCTCTGAGCACTATGAGACTTAACTTCTGAGGTGATCAGTCCCCTAGAACTTAGAACTACTTAAACCTAACTAACCTAAGGACATCACACACATCCATGCCCAAGGCAGGATTCGAATCTGCGACCGTAGCGGTCGCGCGGTTCCAGACTGTAGCGCCTATAACCGCTCGGCCACCTCGGCCGGCCATCTGTCTTGGTCTTGTCCTATAATAGCCTCTATCACTACCAGCACACAGCAATTTTTGTTGTGACGTAACTGAGGAGTTCATTTTTCTGTTTTCCTATTTTTTATTTATTTCTTGTTTTCCTTGAGATCGGCCATAACTTATGTTATTATTTTTACTGCGAGGTAACGTGATGATGCTTAATGGGGACAAATTGTCTAATTGCTAAATAATGAAATGAAGAGTTAAATAACATTATAAACAGCCGACCAGTTGCAATGGATAAAGAAATTCTTTACCTAGGTTTCGATGAATATAAATTTGTCTTCTTCAGAAGGTAACAATTTTACATTGGTAAGGAGTAATGTACCATCGCCGTTTTTACAATTGTCGGCATAGATCCATGTGTCAAAAATAAATATAGCCCTAGAATTAGGGCGATGGTACATTAGTGCTTACTAGTGTAAAATTGTTACCTTTTGAAGAAGACAAATTTATATTTGTCGGAACCTAAGTAAAGAATTTCTTTATCCATTGCAACTGGTCGGCTGTTTATAATTTTATTACGTGAAACCGTTGCTGTTGTGCAGCTACGTTTAAAAAAAATTAAGTGTTATTTCAAAATAAAAGAACAGCGTTAACAGTTTTGTAGCGACTTCTGATCCATACACAGAAAGGCTAGTCAATAAAAGCTTAAAAAATACACCTGCATTCACTATCTTGCGAGACTGCCGGTGTCGATACCTTTTTCCGATATTCTCGGAATATTCGTACAATTTTAGGTACTGGTGTAGATACGACGCTTCGTGTCGAATTTTGTACCGGAACGTCCGTACTGGTGGGACGAGTGCTGTATTGGTGAGTTGCTGAAGGAAGCGCACGGGGTGAGGGGTGGGGTGGGGTGGGAAGGGGCGGCAAGGGGAGGGCAGGGCAGGGCAGGGCGCGGTGCCAGAGGAGTAGGCCGGCCAGTCGAGCGCCGACCGCCGAGCGAGCTGCACCGACCCTCTCGCCGCCATGGCCGACAGGTAGGTGCGCTGCGGTGTGGCGCGTCCTCCTTACACCAACAAAGCCGACACGGAGTGTTACGGGGCCGTCGCTGTCCACGATACGTACAAGTGCTGTACTCGATAACGGCTAGAGCTCGGTGAGGCTGTTCGCAGACGATGTTGTTGTCTGTAGGATGGTTACAGCGCCAGAAGACGGTAGCGAAATGCAGCAACACCGGCAGAACGTCGGTGATTGGTGGAGGAAAAGACAGTTGACCTTGAGCGCAAATAAAAGTAATGAAACGTCCCCTTTGAAAAATTTATACAAGACTGTGCTTCAACTGACACACAATATTTTTTTTGCGCAACGCAATCTGACTTCCAGAAATCCCTTGATTGTTCCTGTTTTGTGAGTAAAAACTGTGAAATGTGCTTGTAAAATCACAAAAAGGTCCTGCCTATCAGTGTCATTACAATTCTCAATTGTTTGAATTTGATTCTGAATTAACTCATTAGTTTCAAATATGCCGTCGATATCATCCCTCTCAGTACTTCCAGAGTGATTGTTAGTGTCTAGTTCCGTAGAAAATTCCGAACTGTTGTCTAACAGAAGGTAAAGCCGATTAATTTCCTCATCATGGTTTGAGAGCCAGTCTTCAAATTTCAAAGCTATTGACTTACCTTCTTTCTCTAAACTTATTTCAGCATCGTGAAAGTTTAAGATTGCTTTGTATTCATTCAAAAAGTCTACTCCCAATATAATTTCCGTCGACAATAATGGAACAATAAGAAAGTTCATAGAGAAGCTGTGGCTTTGGCAAAAGAATTCTAAATTGGTTTGTTGGCGTACATCTACACTTTTTCCAAAGATTGCACCTTGTATTTTAATCTTACGTAACGGAAGTGTGGGGCAATCGTTCGATTTGTTGCATTTGCTAAAAGCTGTTTCACTAATTACTGAAATGGGACTGCCAGAGTCAAGTACTGCCGTAAATTTTACGTCATTTACAGTAATGTGAATCACAGGATATGCAATGTTGTTATGTTTTACGTCGTGTTCCTGGAGTAAGATGTCCCTAATGTCTTCCATTTTTACGTAATTACTAGCTACGGCAGCTGCGTCGTCAGTTTCATAAGTACGTTTTGTGGCTGCCAGCAGTGTGAGTCATTGCCTATTGTCTCTTTGTTGGCGCGCGTCGTTATTGGGATTTGGAGACCTAACTTCTAACATCCCGAGGACAGGAAGAACCCGCCCGTATAGCCTACAGGGCTAAAGCGGCAGCTTCTGGGACACGGGCAGGCGGGCCAGCCCCCTATCGAATCCGTCTTTGCGCTCAAAAATCGGTGGGCCAGCCACTGTGGATGCGGTTTTTAGGCGGTTCTTCACATCAGATTAGGTAAATACCGGGTTGCTAACCCCGTCTCGCCTCAGACACACTGTACGCAATCTTTTGAGCATGAGATTCAGTCCGGACGCTTTCAGATGGGGTACAACACAGATTCCTCCCCGGGAGAGTGGTGGCGTCAGAATGATTCGGCCACCAAATGCCAGTAACACCGCCAGAAACGATATGTAACAATGCAGACTCCATAGTGGAACGGCAAGATCGAACAGGAAAACAAGAAGTGGTGCGCATAAGCAGGCGATGAGATCGCCTACTGTTGGACTACGCTATTGGCGACAAGTCAGTGGAAACAACAACAACAACCGTAACAAACGCAGGAGGAACTGTGTGTAACCTCGTAAAGGGGAATGATCACGTAAAATTAGTTGTAGGAAAAGGAGATGCCAGGCTGACGTTCAGTGCTAGAATCGTAGGGCAATATATTTCATAGGCGAAAGAAGTGGATTACATAACACTCGATCGACCAATTCTTGCGTATTGTTCATCAGTCTGGGAACCTCACCAGATTTCAGTAATAGACGAAACAGAATGTTTACAATTAACGACAACCAACACAGCTGTATGGACACATATTTATTGTGTCACGACGAAGCCAGCCGAGCGTTTCTAGGCCCTACAGTCTGGAACCGAGCGACCGCTACGGTCGCAGGTTCGAATCCTGCCTCGGGCATGGATGTGTGTGCTGTCCTTAGGTTAGTTAGGTTTAAGTAGTTCTAAGTTCTAGGGGACTGATGATCTCAGAAGTTAAGTCCCATAGTGCTCAGAGCCATTTGAACCATTTGTCACGACGAGTCTCGTTCGTTAGAAAATCATTAGATTGCCGAGTTGTGCCACTATTATGAAATAAGAGGTCTAGTTGTCTTGCGTAACGTTAGAGGCAAAATTTCGACAAGACGATGATATGAAGAGTCTACCGGCCGCCTGGCGGAAGTATGGCGAGCTGCAGGTGCATGCGATACTACATAGACAAGATTCATCAAACAGCTGTGCATAAGCTACGAGATGGCTTACCTGGCGCAAGGACTTTACAGAGATCCTCTACAAACGCAACTGGCAAGCGCTACAAAAGAGGCGCTGTGCGTCACGGAGAGGTTTACTGTCGAAGCGTTACGTTCCAAGGACTTTCGATCAGTATGTTACTTCGCCTCAAATACGTCTCGCGAAGTTTCCACAACACAATCAGGAAAATTTCAGATGATATGGAAGTTTGCCGACTGTCATTTCTTCCCACGCGTCATTCGCGCTGAGAGCGAGGGTGCAGGGGGGGGAGGGGGGCGGAGAGAGATGGACAGTGATAGCAGAAGTACCATCCGCCACAGAATGTAATGTTGCTTGCAAAGTATAAAGCTTGGTGACTAGGCGCGTAATGAAAAGAGAAGTTAACGGGCTTCTGGTTGTGACTCAGTACATAGACATACAAAACGATACACTGTCTATCTGAAAAGTTCCGTGATTAATTTTATTCCCGTTGTATAAGTGACATCAGCGTAGTGACTACGGTGGTAGCTTGAACTAACAACTGAAAACAACACATGTGAGTTCGACCAGGCAGTGTTAAGCAGTGGACGTGCGGCTGTGGTGCGTCGGCGTTGCAGCGTTACAAGTCGCACTGAAGTGACGTTTCTAAATCAAGTGCTCGAGGCATTCTCCAGAATATTTTGCGGAGAAAAGTGTGTGCAGAAAAGTTTGTTCCGCACACCTTGACTCCCGAACAACAACAACGACCTAGTGGCCACCTGCAGCGACTTGACTGAAATGTAACACGCGGACAATTCTGTTCGGGAAGAAAAAATCCTGAATCGTGAGGAGACTTGATGTCAGAAACAGGAACTTACCACAAAACGACTAAATACAAAACTTCACATGAAGGGTCAAAGATTTGACGACATAACCGACAACAGAGCCAACTTAACGCGTGAGTTACAGATCCCAAAGTAGGAATTTCTTGCCAGTTTCACATGGTTGCACGAACATTCTGCGCGTAGTCCTCAAGTGTGGGCAGACTATGCAGAACATCTCAAGCTTTAAAACTAAGATTTTTACTTTTCTCTGTTTTATATTAATCCAGCATCGAAAACTTTTTGCATTCAAGGGGTATATCGTAGAAAACGCTAGATGCTAGCCAAAGGCAGTGTTCGCCGGAAAAGCCGGTCGCCACGGGCAAAACTCTGTAACTCGTGAATATTACTGGAAGCCAGGACACTTCGTGCAGAGGAAAATGTAAACTGTTCCGGTGATGAAATCACGCAAGAGTACACTTCTGCTCTGCCCTGAGTGTATTTCGACGAGTCAGTTTGAGTGCGTCCTAAACAGCGACAGTCACAATTACCACGTTTCGTTAACAACCACGAGTTTCGGATATGCTTGTTTGTTTGAGGCACCAGAACCCGCTCCCGACTTCCCACCTCCAACCATAGTAATGGACTGTTAACTACCACTGGGACCGTACTGACTATGCTTTCACAGTAGCCCAACATACGATACTATTCTATCCTTGTTGTTTTCACGTCTCTGCTAGTGTAGTGATATTCTTATATGCTGGATCGAAATTCAAACGGACCACGTCCTATCTCCTAGACGCACTAGTCCAATAAAGTATTTAAAACTTCAGGGGAATTTGGAAAGTAGGAGATAGTTACTGATACAATGAAGGTGTGAAGCGTCCCTCCATAGAGGCATTGTGTGGGAAAGGGAAGGGTCCAAGTTTGAGTTCTGCTCCGCCTCGTAGTTAGGATGTGTCAGATAGTTTCCATAATAGTGAGCACTCCGCAGCACAGTGAAAGATTGCTTCTCGATCTATTGTAATATTAGGTATTTGTGACGCAGCCAATGCTACAGGTTTTGTATGGGGCACATCTTACACTGTCCCATCCAAAATGTTATCAACGGCGCTATTCTCTTTCCTTATGTGATACAATGGATGGCTCCGCACACAATGCCAACGCCTACGACACAGACTTCCTCCCCCTCACCTCTCAAGGCCACTGGCGACGCGAATGCGCAACTAAATAGTGCCACTATCTGGTTGTGAAATGTTTAGTAGTTCTGCAGTGTCTGTATTTTGTTAACTAGCTATTCATGTACCAAAAAACAGAGGCAACGTTTTACATCTTTGGTGATAATATTGAAAGCAGATAGATACTGTTATGACCTGTCATTGCAATTCGGCGTAGGACTTGAGAGAATTGGATCTGGTTCCCAAGAGGACAAGTTTTCTAAAATTCCGCGAGTTACTTCAAATAGAACTTTAAAACAAAAATATTTCACGTACTATGGATATCACGGTTGTTAATAAACTTTCAAGGTGCCTCAGTAAACTTTACTATTGCCCGTCTTACTGTACTTATGTCGATACATCTTAAACATTGCAAACGCTTATCATAGAGACCTGTGCATGGTAAACATATGTCGTATATGAATCCCTCGCTTTAACACTAATTGTCAATCTATTTCCATTACTTCCAGAACCAACATTTTTCCGTGTATTCCCCTACGGAAGGACGTGCTTCTGTCTTTCGTATGGGAAAACGGAAAGCCTCATAAAGATACTGCTGTCAGAATCGCAGTTACTGGATGAGATATTAACAGCATACAGCTCTGAAAATTTCCAAGACTGGCATAGGTAGCAATGTTTCGATGCAGGTTCAGAAAATAGACGAACACTCTATGGTAGAGGTTGAAACATGCGAAATGAACGATGTGTTTTTGGAAGATAGAGCGGAGGCCAGAACCGAATTTCAGTAGGAAGGACGAACTTCCAGCGTCAGTAATGACCGGAGGCAAGTGGTATCCCACGTTTCGAATGGGCTGCGTTTGCTCAATCGCATGCACTTCGCTTCTTTTATTTCTCGTATGGTAGATAAATGTAATATAATGCGCATACATAGGGGCAGAAATCCATTCCAGTACGATTATGCCATAGGTGGTAAATCATTGGAAGCGGTAACGACCGTAAAATACTTAGGAGTTACTATCCGGAGCGATCTGAAGTGGAATGATCACATAAAACAAATAGTGGGAAAAGCAGGCGCCAGGTTGAGATTCATAGGAAGAATTCTAAGAAAATGTGACTCATCGACGAAAGAAGTAGCTTACAAAACGCTTGTTCGTCCGATTCTTGAGTATTGCTCATCAGTATGGGACCCTTACCAGGTTGAATTAATAGAAGAGATAGACATGATCCAGCGAAAAGCAGCGCGATTCGTCATGGGGACATTTAGTCAGCGCGAGAGCGTTACGGAGATGCTGAACAAGCTCCAGTGGCGGACACTTCAAGAAAGGCGTTACGCAATACGGAGAGGTTTATTATCGAAATTACGAGAGAGCACATTCCGGGAAGAGATGGGCAACATATTACTACCGCCCACATATATCTCGCGTAATGATCACAACGAAAAGATCCGAGAAATTAGAGCAAATACGGAGACTTACAAGCAGTCGTTCTTCCCACGCACAATTCGTGAATGGAACAGGGAAGGGGGGATCAGATAGTGGTACAATAAGTACCCTCCGCCACACACCGTAAGGTGGCTCGCGGAGTATAGATGTAGATGTAGATGTACTCATAAATTAACTATTGACTAAAATTAATTTATATAAATCAAGATAGTGTGTTTCTTTTACTACTGTGATTAAAGACGGGAAAGAGAAGGGGGTTACGTAAAATGAATGCAGAAGCTTGTAACTTGACGTGCCCGCCACAAGGATTAATTAAAATCACCACACTATTCGTATTCTACATTAGTAGTTAGGGTCTATCAGATACGATTGCGAAAAGAGAAATAAGAAACATCGTTAGATGTAAAACATGTTTCGATAATGTCTGTATTTACTAAGATATACCAAATTCATGGTCCGCAGCTCGTGGTCGTGAGGTAGCGTTCTCGCTTCCCACGCCCGGGTTCCCGGGTTCGATTTCCGGCGGGGTCAGGGATTTTCTCTGCCTCGTGATGACTGGGTGTTGTGTGATGTCCTTAGGTTAGTTAGGTTTAAGTAGTTCTAAGTTCTAGGGGACCGATGACCATAGATGTTAAGTCCCATAGTGCTCAGAGCCATTTGAACCATTTTACCAAATTCATGTTCATAAGTCGGCCGCTATATTGGCAAAGAACAATTGGAGACCTACAATATGCTATTAATAACTATTTTCTAACGACTAGCGATTTCAGATGTAGAAGATGGAAACCGAGGAACTGTCAACGTTGACTCTGAAGCAGATAAACTAGCTGAAAAGAGAAACTAGCGAAATAATGGCATCGATAAACCGATAGATAGGTATAACAACGTCGTTTTATTTTTACTTCCGGTAAACTTGACAGTCGGTACGCCAGCGACGTTCTACTGGGATAGCTTCCCACGTATGCTAGCAGTGGGTGCAGAAATAAATTACGGTGTGTTGCTGCGGAAGTGTCGCTATTCGCGTGACTTATTAATTTCTTAATGAAAAGTTTTAGTTGCACTCTTTTTGCACTTTTCGCAGACTTCGCTGTTGTTTACGAGGAAATGTTTTCCGATAAAAAACCTTACACAGAAAACTGCCCATCGCAATCTCCCCCCCCCCCCCTTTTCCCCTTGATTTAGTAGTAAGATGATCCAGTGGACAGCCTGTGAAAAACTGAACACAGACCAAACATGAAAATAATAAGGAGGTGTACTGAACTGCGAAAAAGAAGCAAAATAGAAACAGTGAATGGTCCAAGCTCAAGATACGCAACGTCGAGCAGTTCAGAGTGGCCACGGCGTCGTGGGTATGTGGTCACCGTGTAGCAATGCGCCGGGGCGGTCCGTATTCAAATCTCCCTCGTGTCACACTTTTTTTTCCCAAGGATATGAACTGTCCGTCCGGTCGCTGACGTGTCTGTTCGCTATATTCAAATCTGTGTCTGGGTCGTGGTGTAACGTCCGTTTGCAGCAGCGAGGTGTTAGGTAGAGACCTCCAGACATACGTACCTCCTGTTTTTTCTACACAAGTACCACGTATTACGACTCTTGCATTCCGATTTGGAAGTTTTGATTGTTGAATTCCTTTGGTGTAACGTAGTTCCCACCCTTTTATTTGTTGTTTTCATTTGTGTGAGAGTTCTATGCGGCACATCGCCTACTCTCATTATCCATCACATTTACTTGCGACGGTGATGTATTCTTGTCACATGACTTATATTTTATAACCAGTGTATAGTATGGCACTTGCCAAGACTGCAGAAGGAGAGCAGACACGTCAATGACCGGACGGGAAGTTCATAACTTCGTGGGGAAAAAGAGACGGGGCGCGAGGGAGATTCGAACACGGGTCCACCGCTTTGTAGTCAAACACCGTGACCACAACCAAGGCGTCTCTTAATTTGCTCGATGTTGCACATCTTGGACAGTTCACTGTTTCTCATGAACACAACCAAGGCGTCTTTTAATTTGCTCGATGTTGCACATCTTGGACAGTTCACTGTTTCTATTTTGCTTCTTTCTTCACAGTCCAGTACACCTTCTTCCTGTTTTCATGCTTCATCCGTGTTCAGATTTTGACGGGCTATCCACTGGGCTATTTGACCAGTAAACCTGAGAGGGGTACGATGGGGAGTTTCCCTTATCAGCAGGATTCTGAAAGGATATCTACTTAGAGCAAAGCGTGGTAAGCATATCTACTCGTAAAGAAATGTAAAGCTATGCTCACTTAATAATAATTATTTAAACAAAAATAAATTTTTAATATAACACGTTTTTAAATTGGACTAAAAGTATAAAATAATTTATCCTGGCCCCATGCAGATTCCTAACCCAATACTGATAATCTTGAAAGATTGTGCTTGTTAATTTTTAGTATCTACGGCAATACTTGTAATATTTACAACGAAAAACGTGGGTCGCATGCAGCACATAAGTGATCCGTGAACAGTTCATCTCCTAACCATTATTTACTGCATTTTTCCCACGTTTTCCGTTAAAATCTTACAAGTACTGTCAAAGCTATTAAAATTCACAGTACACATTTTAGAAGTCGCTGTATGGGACTACGAACCTGTAAGGGGCTAGGAGAAATTATTTTATATTTTTTAATCAAATTCAGAAACATATCATATTAAATATTCATTTTTCTATAAATATTTATCTGCTTTTGAGTCGTGTGTGCGTGAAATTTTTCAGCTGGTTTAAAACACTTTGATGAGATAATATTTTTTGTTTAAATAATTGATTAAATAATTAAATAATTAATTAAATAATTATTTACGTTCCAAAAAAGAATATACTATTACAAAGTAATATGCTGTTGCAACCATCAACCGCTACGCCACGTCTCGGTTACTGGAGGAACGAATACATTACCCACTTTATATTCATTGCCACTAAATTACGGTTGTCTTCTGCTGACTTTGTTACCTTCACATGTTTTTTTTTATTTTTGTTCATTTATTGACTTTCGGAACGTGCCCATAAAGCCATCTCAGAACCAGAATGTCAATTATGACGATACGAACACGAGGACAATAGAACAGTCAGTCCCTAAGAGGAGAAAATCTCCGACCCGTCCGGGAATCGAATCCGGGCCCCGTCGGTTAGCAATCCGAAGCGCTGGCCGCGCACCTGCCGAGGCAAATACGATCGCATCTTGCAAAATGGCTGTTACGAAGCAGAAATCATTTTGTATTCTCCAGTTTGCCAAGTTTAATTCCGTGATTACACAGCAAAGTTGTTTCAGGTTGAGGTACCTAATGATCCTCTGAATGGAGGTATCGACAATTTGTAGACACGGGACGTGTATTTAAAGGAAAGAGTCCTGGCCATCCTCGTGTTTGCGATGAAAATGTCGCACGAATTTAAATCGATTTCCAACGTGGCCCTACTAGGTCAACTCGTCGTGAAGGCGGGAGGTAAGCGTACGTGGTTTGAGACGGGGGTTGGTTAAGAAGCGGTACAAGTTACAGCTGTTACAGACTCTACGTCATGACGACAAATACAAATGTGTGGCATTTTCTGAAGTGCTTCAGAATGCTGTTGACTATGATAACACTTTCGCACAACATGCACACTTTGAACATGTACAAGACTCACCCAAAGTCAGTGTGTTTTGCGCGATATTCCACTTACCTATTTACGGCTCATTCTTCCTTGATGGAAACGCGGTTAACGATCAAGAAGAGGACGACTTCATTTTTCGACACGGGGGGGGGGGGGGGGGGGGGGTTCACCCTCACTGGAGTCGCCTAGAGTGCGAATATCTGAGCGGAACTCTACCGGGCCGTTGGATTGGTCGTCATACAGTCGGCGACTTAACACATCTGAGCATGCCTCCGCAGTCACCATATTTGACGCCCTACACTTCTTCTTGCGGGTTTTCATTAAGGGTAACGTTTATCTACCAACACTGTCACAGAACCTATAAAAGCAGGCCGGTGTGGCCGTGCGGTTCTAGGCGCTTCAGTCTGGAACGGCGCGACCGCTACGGTCGCAGGTTCGCATCCTGCTTCGGGCATGGATGTGTGTGATGTCCTTAGGTTAGTTAGGTTTAAGTAGTTCTAAGTTCTAGGGGACTGATGACCTCAGATGTTAAGTCCCATAGTGCTCAGAGCCATTTGAACCATTTTTTGCACACATTTAAAGAGACTGTCACTCGTTATACCAAGTTAATTTTTTTCCAAATCTTTTAGAGTTTTCTCGCGCGATCATCCAATGAGGATGATGCCATCTGTGCAATAGCATCGTCAGTGAAGATAGTGTGGTGATGTGTAGAACGCTTTTCGGAAATCTAAGAAGACGGAAGCTACCAGTTCACCTGATTCTACTGTTCGGAAGATATCGAGAATAAACAAAACAAACCGCGGTTCACAAGAGTGGGGTTGGGTTGTTTGGGGGAAGAGACCAAACAGCGAGGGCATCGGTCTCATCGGATTAGGGAAGGACGGGGAAGGAAGTCGGCCGTGGCCTTTCAAAGGAACCATCCCAGCATTTGCGTGGAGCGATTTAGGGAAATCACGGAAAACCTAAATCAGGATGGCCGGACGCGGGATTGAACCGTCGTCCTCCCGAATGCGAGTCCAGTGTGCTAACCACTGCGCCACCTCGCTCGGTCACAAGAGTGGATTTAACTGAATCTGTGCGCATTCTTGAACGGTCTTGACAAGGGCAACTATGAAAGTCTAAGTATAAACAGTTCCAGTAAAGGGCGTCGACACAAATAAGAGGGCGAGTTAATAATGGAGCGCCATTAGGCGCGCCGGCCCAGCGCCGTGTCCCGAGCTGCCAGTGGACAAGGCAGCGGGTCTCCGCGGCTTTGCCCGCGGTGAGGGACGGCGGCACAGGTGCGCCGGCGGCCCACGGGAGATCACTGGCCGGATACGATTCTGATATAATGTTTGGCCGCCCGCCAGCGGCACGGGGCAGGACAGGACAGGACAGAGCCCCGCTGGCCTTTAAACTCGCGCCCAGACGTAACGAGCACGCTCCGTGCAGACAACATTCCCCGCGGATGGAATCGTAGTCAGTTTTGGCGACTGCCTGCTTGCTTCATTTCGCTATCGCTCCAAAGCCAGTTGCCGTACATCAGCAGCCTTCCGAGATGCCTGCAGTTTGCTGACAGATGGCAGCTCTAATCTCCTCCTACGATCTGTTCCACAGTTCATAGCCAGATGGTGTAAACACGTTTCCCTATCAATCTAGATTGAGAATAGTTTCTGACCACAAAAATATATAAAAATAGCTCAACACGCAGCGCTGTGCCGTTACATATCTGTCTAAATCTCTCATAAGACGCTAAAAGCAATGAAATCCACAAAGAAACTAAAATCACAGCAACTTTATTAACATGTTTTAAAAGTACAGCTACAATATACAGCGTGTTTCAAAAATGACCGGTGTATTTGAAACGGCAATAAAAACTAAACGAGCAGCGATAGAAATACACCGTTTGTTGCAATATGCTTGGGACAACAGTACATTTTCAGGCAGACAAACTTTCGAAATTACAGCAGTTACAATTTTCAACAACAGATGGCGCTGCGGTCTGGGAAACTCTATAGTACGATATTTTCCACATATCCACCATGCGTAGCAATAATATGGCGTAGTCTCTGAATGAAATTACCCGAAACCTTTGACAACGTGTCTGGCGGAATGGCTTCACATGCAGATGAGATGTACCGCTTCAGCTGTTCAATTGTTTCTGGATTCTGGCGGTACACTTGGTCTTTCAAGTGTCCCCACAGAAAGAAGTCACAGGGGTTCATGTCTGGCGAATAGGGAGGCCAATCCACGCCGCCTCCTGTATGATTCGGATAGCCCAAAGCAATCACACGATCATCGAAATATTCATTCAGGAAATTAAAGACGTCGTCCGTGCGATGTGGCCGGGCACCATCTTGCATAAACCACGAGGTGTTCGCAGTGTCGTCTAAGGCAGTTTGTACCGCCACAAATTCACGAAGAATGTCCAGATAGCGTGATGCAGTAATCGTTTCGGATCTGAAAAGTGGGCCAATGATTCCTTTGGAAGAAATGGCGGCTCAGACCAGTACTTTTTGAGGATGCAGGGACGATGGGACTGCAACATGGGGCTTTTCGGTTCCCCATATGCGCCAGTTCTGTTTATTGACGAAGCCGTCCAGGTAAAAATAAGCTTCGTCAGTAAACCAAATGCTGCCCACATGCATATCGCCGTCATCAATCCTGTGCACTATATCGTTAGCGAATGTCTCTCGTGCAGCAACGGTAGCGGCGCTGAGGGATTGCCGCGTTTGAATTTTGTACGGATAGAGGTGTAAACTCTGGCGCACGAGACGATACGTGGACGTTGGCGTCATTTGGACCGCAGCTGCAACACGGCGAACGGAAACCCGAGGCCGCTGTCGGATCACCTGCTGCACTAGCTGCGCGTTGCCCTCTGTGGTTGCCGTACGCGGTCGCCCTACCTTTCCAGCACGTTCATCCGTCACGTTCCCAGTCCGTTGAAATTTTTCAAACAGATCCTTTATTGTATCGCTTTTCGGTCCTTTGGTTACATTAAACGTCCGTTGAAAACTTCGTCTTGTTGCAACTACACTGTGTTCTAGGCGGTGGAATTCCAACACCAGAAAAATCCTCTGTTCTAAGGAATAAACCATGTTGTCTACAGCACACTTGCACGTTGTGAACAGCACACGCTTACAGCAGAAAGACGACGTACAGAATGGCGCACCCACAGACTGCGTTGTCTTCTATATCTTTCACATCACTTGCAGCACCATCTGTTGTTGAAAATTGTAACTACTGTAATTTCGAAAGTTTGTCCGCCTGAAAATGTACTGTTGTCCCAAGCATATTGCAACAAACGGTGTATTTCTATCGCTGCTCGTTTAGTTTTTATTGCCGTTTCAAATATACCGGTCATTTTTGAAACACCCTGTACAAATTACACATTGTCTAAAAATCCGGTATAACATTACTTTGTGACAGAACTTTGTTGCAAACAATTCGTTCACATTGCATTTCTGAAAAAAGAATAATGAATTCGACTGCACTCATGCATTGGGCTTATGGGCTACAGATTCCGAGGAAAAAACCTGCTGAACTCAAATCCCCTCTGCAGTATTTAATAGACTGCGCCTGCGATTTATGGATCGCCATTTAGAGCACTTCATGAGACAAAGCAAAACTGGCAGGATTAAGAGGAGAAAAGATGGGTTGAAGTTAGATTTGTAGGTAAATAGTGAAGTAGAATTGCAGTAGCAGCATGCTTTCTAGTCACGTGTGCACAGGGTTATAAATACAAAATCAAATAGGGGTAATGCAGTAGTAAGACTAATAATGAATAAGAAAACAGGAATACGGGTAAGCTACTATCAACAGCATAATGAATGCATTATAGTGGCCAAGATAGACACAAAGCGAACACACACCTCAGTGGTACAGATTTATAAGACAACCTGTTTTGCAGATGATGAAAAGATAGAATGTTCTATGAGATAAAGTAAATTAAACAGATAGTTAAGGGAGATGGAACTGTAACTCTATATGGCGACTGGAATACGATAGTAGAAAAAGGAAAACAACAAAATGCATTAGGTAAAGGAACGAACAAGCCGCCTAGTAGAATTTTGTACAGAGAATAGTTTGCTCGTCACTGCCACTTGGTTTACGAATCATGAAAGAAGACTGCGTACACGTAAGAGACCTTTGGGATATTACAAAGTTTCAAATCAGTTTTATAACGGTTATACAGAGACTTCTAAACCAAATTTTAAACTGTAAGATATTTCGAGGGTTAGATATGAACGCTGACCGTAATTCATTGGTTATGAACTGTAGGTTAAAACTGGTTTGAAGAAAAAGGGTAGGAAATTAAGGCAGTGGGAACTGGATCACCTGAAGCAACCAGAGAGTGCTGAGAATTTCAGAGGGAGCATCAGGCAACGTTGTCTACGGCTAGCTGAGGGTGGAACGGCGGGTCCTCCAAGGCCCGTTCTGCAAGAGTTTGATTCTAATTTATTAGTCAGCGTCGAACTGTAACAGAGGAAAGAAATATAATAGAAGACGAATGCGTAGCTATGAGGGGTGAAGCACGGAAGGCGGCAGATGATTGCTCCACACTGCCGTCGTCCTATCTTGTTCTGCGTTATTTCACAAGATGAACTTAGTTTGTCTCCGTATTGCTAGGGTACTGAGAGCAAGTGGTACACTTAACGAATCCGATATCATCAAGATGTGGGTGCAGACCAGTACGTCTGACAAACAGCCTCTTTGCGGTAAACGCGTACTCTGAGGAAGCGTTCTGCTTGAAGGTCAGAAGAAAAGGAGATACACATTTATAGCTGGTCAATTATTTTCAATAAATCAGTAAACATTTTAATTCTACCTGGTGATTGCTTTTATGCAGTGAATACGATGTAATACTTCAAGTTCGATGGCTAAGCATTATATGGATGTTGTACGAATAGATTAACTGAGAAAAAGGAATTTCGATGTATTGGTTCTTCCTGTGATCTGGACAATAAGGAAGTAGCGCTTATTATTAAGCTAGCACCTTCATCATTCACAGAATTTGGATATCTTTGGATGTATCCTTTCTGTCAGTATCTCAGTGGTACGGCCACAAAACAGACGCCTGGTGTGAGATATGTTAGGAGGTGTAGCATCGCTGTACCTTCGCGATTAGCGTGACACGAAAGTCCTCCAACTCATTTGTTAGAACATAATCTGAGGTCAGATGTAATGAGGTATATCGAATGGAATTCCCCTTCATGCCAACCAGCATGGATTCCGAATACGTCAATCGTACGAAATGCAACTCGCATTTTTTATATACTGAAAGCCATGTATCAAGGCAGTGAGGCAAATGCACTATTTCTCGATTTTAGAAAAGCATTTGACTCAGTCTCCGTAATGGAATTTTCATTCTGCAATGGAGTGTGCGCTGATATGAAACTTCCTGGCAGTTTAAAAATGTGTGCCAGACCGAGACTCGAACTCGGGACCTTTGCCTTTCGCGGGCAAGTGCTCTATCGGCTATTTTTTTTTAATCTCATTTTGTTCGTCATTGGTCGCTGTATTTGTTGGGGGCGGACGTCGCATGAAGCTTGTCCGAGTTCGTCGTTGGTCCATTCACTCAGTTTTTTTTTAATTACAGACGGCAGCTAACTCTCTGACCGAACACTCTGAGCTACGGCGCCGGCAGACTGAGCTGCCCAAGCACGACTCACGACCTGTCCTCACAGAGCTTCAGTTCTGCCCGCACCTCGTCTCCTATCTTCCAGACTTCACAGAAGCTCTCCTGCAAACCTTGCACAACTGAAGCTGTGAAGACGTGCCGTGAGTCGTGCTTGGGTTGCTCAGATGGTAGAGCACTTCCCCGCGAAAGGCAAAGGTCCCGAGATCGAGTCTCGGCCCGGCACACAGTTTTAACCTGCCTGCGGCTCCGAAAGCCCATGTCGATAATGTTTGCTTGAATGGTTCGCAGGCCAACACTTGTTGATGACCCGGCATTGAAATCTGCAGCAATTTGCGAAAGGGTTGCATTTCTGTCACGTTGAACGATTCTCTTCAGTCGTCGTCGGCCCCGTTTTTGCAGGATCTTTTTCCGGCCGCGGCGATGTCGGAGATTTTATGCTTTACCGGATTCCTGATCTTCACGGTACATCGTATATCGTCGTACGGGAAAATCCCCATTTCATTGCTACCTCAGAGATGATGTGTCCCATCGCTCGTGCACCGACTATAACACCACGTTCAAAGTCACCTAAACCTTGATAACCTGCCACTGTAGCAGCAGTAACCGATCTACACCAATGCTTATAAATTAAGGATAATGCTGATACATGGTGAAACAAAGCTCAGGTGAGTGGTTTGCAAGTTTAAGTCACCTCGGGGTATGACTATGCGGTGCATTTGACCTGCGGTCGTCGCACGGTGGCGCTGGCAGCAGTGCACGTAGGCAGAGGTGTGTTGGTGCATGTCAGAGTACAATGCAGCGAGTAAGTGTGCAGACGTTTTCAGACGTGCTAATTGTGACTGTGTGTTGAAAATGGCTCAAAGAAATATTGATGACGTTATGAGGGGTACAATACTAGGGCGATTGGAGGTTGGTCAAACACAGCAGATCGTAGCACGGGCCCTCCGTGTGCCACAAAGTGTGATCTCTAGATAATGGCAACGACTCCAGCAGACAGAAAACGTGTCCAGGCGCTACAGTACGGGACGTCCACTGTGTACAACACCACAAGAAGACCGATATCTCACCATCAGTGCCCGCAGACGATCACGGAGTACTGCAGGTAGCCTTGCTAGGGGGCTTAACTCAGCCTCTGGAACAGTTGTCTCCAGACACACAGTCTACAAACGACTGAATAGACATGGTTTACTCGCCTGGAGACCTGCAAGGTGCATTCCACTGACCCCTGGTCACATGAGAGCCCGTAAAGCCTGGTGTCAAGAACACAGTATATGGTCATAGGAACAGTGGTCCCAGGTTATGCTCACGGACGACTCCAGGTATAGTCTGAACAGTCATTCTCGCCGGGCTTTCATCCGGCGTGAAACAGGAACCAGATACACGTACAGTTTAACGTAAGGCCTTGATGAAGGCTAGCTGCAACGCTGGCCGGAACGTTGGCGCATTTTAAATTATGACGATGCGGTCTGATACCCTGAAGAATTTTATTGAACAGATACTAACCCCTTAATGTCCTTGAAAGGGACCTGTGTGGAGGTCGTGGTTTTATGGCGTGGTGTGGGATTATGAGTGGTGCACGTACACCCCTGCATGTCTTTGACAGAGGAACTGTAGCAGGTCAGATGTATCGGGACGTCATTTTGCACCAGTATGTCCGCCTTTTCAGGGGTGCAGTGGGTGCCACCTTCCTCCTGATGGACAATAACACACGGCCCCACCGAGCTGCCATCGTGGAGGAGTACCTTGAAACAGATCAGCCTGTTCTCCAGACCTAAACCCCAACGTGCACGTCTGGGATGCTCTCGGTCGACGTATCGCTGCACGTCTTCAAACCCCTACGACACTTCAGGAGCTCCGACAGGCACTGGTGCATGAATGGGAGGCTACACCACAGCAGCTGCTCGACCACCTGATCCAGAGTATGCCGACCCGTTGTGCGTCCTGTGTACGTGCGCATGGTGATCATATCCCGTATTGATGTCGGGGTACAGGCGCAGGAAACAGTGGCGTTTTGCCGGCCGTGGTGGCCAAGCGGTTAAAGGCGCTACAGTCTGGAACCGCGCAGCCGCTACGGTCGCAGGTTCGAATCCTGCCTCGGCCATGGATGTGTGTGGTGTCCTTAGGTTAGTTAGGTTTAAGTAGTTCTAAGTTCTAGGGGACTTATGACCTTAGAAGTTAAGTCCCATAGTGCTCAGAGCCATTTGAACAGTGGTGTTTTGTAGCACATGTGTTTCGGGACGTTTTTCTCAACTTATCACCAATACCGTGGACTTCTGTGTCGCGTGTGCTATTAGTGCCAGTTTTGGGTAGTGCCACGTTGTGTGGCACCACATTCTGCAATTATCTTTAATTTATGGGCATGAGTGTAACAACTGCGCCAGATACTTGTTGTCTTTTATAGGCGTTGCCGACCGCAGCGCCGTATTCTGCCTGTTTACATACCTCGGTATTTGAATACGCGTGCCTATACTAGTTTCTTTGGCGCTACCTGTGAAAGTTTGCTTAGGAAGTTTTCAAGAAAAAAATTGAAGTGGTGACTCTAGGAATATATTACAACCCCTACGTATCGTTCCCATAGAGATAGCGAAGACTGCACAGAAACGTTTAAGTAATTACTTCTCCCGTGGTACGTATGTGAATGAAAGTGATAGTGAAACGTTCCCTTCGAAAAATTAATGAATGACTGTGCTGATAAACCTCTTACATTATTTGCTTTTCAAACAGCTGAGCAAAACTGAACGTACTGAGACCTTTCTCTCTTTACTTATACTGATCATCACTAAACTAACACACTTTTTTTTTTTTTTTTTTTTTAGCGCAACGCAGTCTGATTTTCAATAATCCCTACAAAAGAATGGCCCTGACTGACAATAACCTATACCTTTCATGAATCACTTACCTCACAAAAATCTTCGGTACTCAGACTACTGCAATACAGCGAGCGCCACAACTGCCAGCTAAATAAAAGATTCTAACTACTGAAGGCACTAACTACTGAAAGCCATAGTTAGCAAATGAAAGATTTTGATAGAGAACAAACAATGTATTTACCTTAATAATGTTAATAGAGGGAAACATTCCACGTGGGAAAAATATATCTAAAAAGAAAGATGATGAGACTTACCAAAAGCGCTGGCAGGTCGATAGACACACAAACAAACACAAACATACACACAAAATTCAAGCTTTCGCAACCAACGGTTGCCTCATCAGCAAAGAGGGAAGGAGAGGGAAAGACGAAAGGATTTGGGTTTTAAGGGAGAGGGTAAGGAGTCATTCCAATCCCAGGAGCAGAAAGACTTACCTTAGGGGGAAAAAAGGACAGGTATATACTCGCACACACACACACATATCCATCCGCATATACACAGACACTTACAAATGTCTGCTTGTGTCTGTATATATGCGGATGGATATGTGTGTGTGCGTGTATATACCTGTCCTTTTTTCCCCCTAAGGTAAGTCTTTCTGCTCCCGGGATTGGAATGACTCCTTACCCTCTCCCTTAAAACCCAAATCCTTTCGTCTTTCCCTCTCCTTCCCTCTTTCCTGATGAGGCAACCGTTGGTTGCGAAAGCTTGAATTTTGTGTGTATGTTTGTGTTTGTTTGTGTGTCTATCGACCTGCCAGCGCTTTTGGTAAGTCTCATCATCTTTCTTTATATATATATATATATATATATATATATATCAGTGCATGATATCCAATATTACAAATTCACTCTTTCTAATGGACACACGTCCAGATCGTCCGCTCTCAAAATTCTGCCATCTCTCTCCCCACATCCACCACTGGTGGCGGCTCACCTCCAACTGCGCAACGCTACGCGCTGTTAACAGCCAACTGCCCAACGCTACAATAGCGACTATTGCAACAATGCCGACCAGCCTCAGACTGCACACAGCACAGCCAGTGATTTTCATACAGAGCGCTACGTGGCGTTACCAACATAAAAACCTAAACAGCCTACTTACAATAGCAACTAGTACAATGGGAAACACCCCTGACTGCGCACTTTACACAGATTTCCAAAGTGCGGATGTTCGCGTTGTTAGAGGAGTCGATACCGAGAAATTTCGGGGTACGTTGATGTTCGGTGAGAGATCACGGCGGGTAGACGCGGCGGCCTGCGGGAAAGTGGAATATTTGTCAGCGCTCCAAGGCGAGGCGCCCTATGAATAGTTGCGGTTATCGCGAGCCACGCAACGCCGGCCCCCGCACTTCTAAAAGTGCAGCCGCCACACAGCAGCGCCGGCTGGCCGGCGGGCGGCGCCGAACCAGCACAGCCACCGCACTGCTGATGATGTTTGGTTTGTGGGGCGCTCAACTGCGTGGTTATCAGCGCCCGTACAATTCCCCAATCTTTGCTCAGTCCAATTGCGGCACTTTTCTGGATGATGATGAAATGATGAGGACAACACAAACACCCAGTCATCTCGAGGCAGGTGAAAATCCCTGACCCTGCCGGGAATCGAACCCGGGACCCCGTGCTCGGGAAGCGAGAACGCTACCGCGAGACCACGAGCGGCGGACGCCACCACCGCACTACTGTTTACTGTACTGTACTGTACTGTACAGCGGCGCGCAGGCTGGGTGACCGAGTACTGGTCTCTCTCTCTCTCTCTCTCTCTCTCTCTCGCTACTTTTCACAGCAGCACCACGCACAACACAACGATACGTCTACATGGGGACCAGTTTCCCACTGACGGGTTTCGAAATAGCGTTACTTGTTGATCAAACAATCACTGTATTCTCGATTCTAAAGAAGCGGATTTCTCTTTCATATTTCAGCGCCCACAATCTGTATTCCCTCCACTGAACAATCTATTGCATTTGAGGAGTGACTGGGACGCCAGGTTGCTATGTGCTTTTTAAAATGTTGCTTAATGTGGCCATAGTGAATTTATGTGAGAAAAGTAGCAGTACTGTGGACTGACCAGTAAGTGATCTGTTCCCTTCATTTTCGCGAACAGAACTACATTTTATTGTTATTGTTCAAATGTGTGTGAAATCTTATGGCACTTAACTGCTAAGGTCATCAGTCCCTAAGATTACACACTACTTAAGCTAAATTATCCAAAGGACAAAAAACACACACACCTATGCCCGAGGGAGGACTCGAACCTCCGCCAGGACCAGACGCACAGTTATTGTTATTATCTACACCTTCCGCAGCTCGTGGTCGTGCGGTAGCGTTCTCGCTTCCCGCGCCCGGGTTCCCGGGTTCGATTCCCGGCGGGGTCAGGGATTTTCTCTGCCTCGTGATGAGTGGGCGTTGTGTGATGTCATTAGGTTAGTTAGGTTTAAGCAGTTCTAAGTTCTAGGGGACTGATGACCGTAGATGTCAAGTCCCATAGTGCTCAGAGCCATTTGAACCAACCATTCTGAACATCTACACCAGTACCAGGCCACCTGACTGTGTGTGCCGGACAGTACTTCTGGTAGCACTAATTCATCTTCCCCTTCCCTCTCCCATTTGCGAATGGCACAAGGGAAGAATGGTTATTGCTAAGCTTATTAGCTATATTTCTGGAAATTGCTATGGTAAAACTCTGCGTGATGCACAACCCCTCCCTTGCAACGCCTGCCACTGTAGTTTGTTGAGCATCTCTGTAACGCTCTCGCCCCGACTTAACGATCCCGTCTCAAAACGCGCCGCTCCTCGTCGGATCTTCTCTGTCTCCTCCGTCACTCCTATCGGGTAAGAGACCCAGCGTGATGAGCACTACTCTAGAATCGCTAGAAAAAGCGCCTTGTAAGCTACTTCTTTCGTGGATGAGCTACATTTCCTTAGCCCAATATTACTATACCCTTCTAATATTTACGATTGCAGTTCGTATCAAATCGCGGTTCCCGCCAATCTGGTATTTCCGTATAGGCTGTAAAACAGGACATTTTGTTCTTATTTTCCATCTGAAATGCCATTGGAGACCTTGTAATTAATTAGTGCATAAACTATAACTTAAGACTTCCTTTAAATAAAACATATAATTTACGATGCTTTAGTAACAATGTAACATTTCCCCTCTTTAGTGTTCTGGGGTTAGAACTGTTGCTATGAATCTCAGCCTTGTATCTGCTTTTCCTGCTATTTGTCTTATGTCATCATTCCAATTTAGATCGCTTCGTATAGTTACTCCTAGATATTTTCCGGTAGGCTCTATTTCTAGCAGTTTGTTGTCAGTATTGTAGTTGTATGTCTGCGCAATATGTTACATTTATTCACACTGAGGCTGGACAGCCAGAGTCTGCACAGTTCATCTACCCTCCGTAGGTCGTTCTACAAATCGATGGTGTCTTCCGGCGAAGTTACTTCCTTCCTTACAGACGACCGCGTCGTCTGTGAACAGTCTCAAACAGCTTCCGACGCTTCCTACTAGATCATTTATATGCATTTTAAACAGCAATGGTCCTACCACACTTCTTCTGGGTACCGTGAATGAATGATGATACATTTGGTGAATTAGGAAAAGCTAATTGGTTGGCAATGAGCGTGTATTCCAGCAAGAAGTATTTGTGTTTATTAATCATACAGTTAAAGTGTCACAGGAGAAACTACACGATGATAGGAGCAAAAACGTCCTAGTAAACATTGGCACACAAATGGGCTTTTTGCGAGGTAACTGCGAATGTGTGGCTCCAACCCGCTACTGAGTTCGGTGTGAAATGTGTTCCCAGTTAGCGGAGCGTGCATTTGTGATGCGCGCTAACTGAGCTCAGATTTAATCTGTGCTCCTCGTTAGAGAATATTGTAGATTGGTGATGCGGCACCAGCCACCTGGGCACATGTTGCTGCTGGTGAAGCCGGCACATAACGGGCCAGTATGGCGCAAGATTGATAGGCCCAGCAGGGGCTAATACCTCGGTTTCCAAGATCACCTGGACCTCTGTCTTCCGGATTTTTCCAGTCAGGCTCTTCTCAGAACTGAAGTGTACGCCACGAATTGTACAGTCTTGTCAGGCTATATGTTTTGATCCGCGGATGTTTGAAAGAATACGTAACTCAGTGCAGGTGACTTTGCAGTGTTGCATCCAAATACAGGGTTACTTAATCAAACCTCCAGTTTCAAAACGACTTAGAAAGGGAATCATTGCTCAGAATGACGTCAAATTTTAACATCCTATTATTGACGCAGAGGGAAACGTCATGAAACAAAAAAATTACGAAAATTTTACCAATACCTGGAGCTGTAAGTGTCTTAGCATAAATGGCGTCGGCTACAAATGACAGATGAATCGCAATATGCCGGTTATCGTCCGAGTTGCACATCACACTATACGTATGCTTCAATGTGCATGACAGCACAGGTTCGAGAGACAATGGTTGCGGCACTGTTGGTTAGGTAAGCACGTCAAGGTCGTACCATATCGGATGGGAAAAATGGGTTTTCAATTGTCCTGACGCCGAAAACCGCTTAAAAGCAAAATTGCCTTGGGATCAAAAACAGCATAAAAAAAACAAAATGACATCATTTCTAATAGTCGTGAAACGAGCGCAGGACATGATCAGAATGCTATCCGCTGTTTACGGCTATCAGCTGAAATCGAGAAACGAATATTCCACAACAGATCGGAGTGTTTCTGGCTTTCAGTTCAGCTACATTCGTAACTGGAGCACTGAACACATCATTCAGATAACCACACAGCCAGATCTCATACGGATTAAAATCAGGTGATCTGGAAAGACAGGCTGATAATTCTAGCATTTCCGAAATGCCTCTGCAGCAGCCGCTTCACTGGCTGTGAAATGTGCGGAGGAGCGCCGTCTTGCTTAAAAAACGATCCTACCCGCACGTCAACGCTGTTGAAGGGCTGGAATGAAGTTGGTGCGCAAAAGTCTCTCACACGTTTATCAGTGACGGTACAGGTAACAGAACCCGCAGGACTAGTCTCCGCGAAAAAACAAGGCTCTTCGAAACACGATGCCGTAAACTCCTCACTACACTGTCACCTTTGCAGACAGAGGTGGTCCCAGTTGATGTGCATGCGGATTTTCCGTTGCTTCGTTTATCCACAGAGTTTTTCATGACCAGTCATTGTTCATTTCCATGTCACCAAGAAATTCCAAAGCAAACGTTTATCTTGCTGGCAAGTCAGCAACTCCTGAACATCAGTGTATGGATAGCAATGCGGGGTGTTTCGTAGGACTTTATGCACCGTCCTCACAGACATTTCCCCGTGCACTGCATGTTTCCACAGCAGTTTTCGAACCCTCCTGCAATGCTGTGGCCACACTTTTGACAGATATTGCGTCAACTGCTTTTCTCCCTCTGCCACATTGCGCGTCAAAAGGACTTGTCTTTTCGAATTTTGTCATAATTTTCTCCATACCCTTCGCAGACATCGAATCAATGCCTTTATTCTCTTTATACTCTTGAGTGTCCAGAACTTCTGCAATACTAGTGGTGCACAGTCATCGTTCTTATAAAAGAGCTTTACCAGCAGCGCACGATCCTTCAGGGAATCAGACATGTTGGCCGCCTTGGACACAAACTAAGGAACAGCTTGTAATTAGGTATACAACCGTCTAACTACAACTGAATGAAACACCATTTTCGTGCCATAAGCGTTTCGCCTTCATTCTGTGCAAGGCATCTTCAGTTGCAGGTTCCGTGGATGATTTTCTCCTTGTTGTGTTTTAGTTCCGTTTTCGGCGCTGTTCTTCTTCTTATAATTGCCATTTCGGTTTTTGTTTTCCACGCTTCAGAGCACTAGGAACTGAGAACTGTTTTTAAGCTACGTTTTGCTTTCGTTTGGTTTGTGACACAAACCAAAACATAGCATCAAAACAAGTGTACAGTTCCTAGTGCTCTGAAGTGTGGAAAAAAACCCAAATGGCAATTATAAGAAGAACAGCACCAAAAACTGAACTAAAACACAGCAAGGAGAAAATCATCCACCGAACCTGCAACTGAAAATACATTGCGGAGAATAAAGGCGAAACGCGTATGGCACGAAAATGGTGTTTCATTCAGTTGTAGTTACACGCTTAATTAGAAGAAATTAACAATATATCGTAATATTACACGCAACTGAGGAAGACAGGACTACAAAATTTGAAGGAGTTAAGGAACAGCTGAGTGCCGCGCGTTTCATGGTATGATGCATATTCTGACGTTTACAAGGCCGACTATTGGTAAAATTTTCATTAAATATTTTTTGTCCCATGATACTTCCCAGAGTCAATAAATTTGACGTCATTCTCAGCAGTGGTTCTCTTTTTACAGCGTTTTGAAACTGGAACCCTTAATTATGGACTCCCTGTATGAGGACGGCTCATGGAATAGCCCCTTTAACAGGGAGTGAATTGTAGCATGTAAAGTGCGGAAGTGGTATTGTATTTCCTGTTGTGGTAGTCCCGTGGGTTAAATCTGGGCCCAATTACATGTGGACTTCATTTCTTAGTTTACATTAATATACTTCCCGACGTCAATGGTGGCTCGTAACTACACTTTCAGAATTATTTGGCGAATAGATCGTTCGCAGACTCATGTCTACTGTGCCGTTTTTCTTTATGTTATCATGTACCCGTGTCAGTTTTCGCTGTTAATTATGGCAAACTCTGTTTACATATTTTCTGTTTTAGTGGCAAAGGCTCTCGTACACAATTAATAACTGTCATGAAATATTCGCTAGTTCTGTGCACATGAATAGAATGTGACTTAACTGATTCCGAACTTTTATAACCATTTCAGCACTTCAAAATTTTCAAGTGAAATAAATTTTCAAATACTATTTTTTCCATAAAGCGCGCCATCTGGGTGGGTGCAATAATACAGTTTCGTACGCACTATTTGGGGTTTGTAAGAGTTATAAAGATCTCTTCTTGAGCAATTCCACCTCTTCCTTCTTACGAGGTCATTAAATTCCGTAAGCCAACCGTACTGGAAAACATTCCTTAATATTTACGAGTACTCATAACCTCACATCACAGTGCTGACGAAATCGTAACAGCTGATTTTCTGATACCATTCGTCGTGAATAAATTACGCTCGGGAGATCCGATGTCTGTCTGGGCTAAATACGACGTTCCGTGCCTAACCTGTAAACACGATAACGAAAAACGGATTCTGAAGTTCTATTTTCGTCTTCCTGCCGCTGCATTTGAACGCAGAGTCTGCAACCAAAAATTGTTCAAATGGCTCTGAGCACTGTGGCACTTAACTGCTGAGGTCATCAGTCCCCTAGAAAAATGGTTCAAATGGCTCTGAGCACTATGGGACTTAACTTCTGAGGTCATCAGTCCCCTAGACTTAGAACTACTTAAACCTAACTAACCTAAGGAGATTACACACATCCATGCCCAAGGCAGGATTCGAACCTGCGACTGTAGCGCCTAGAACCGCTCGATCACTCCGGCCGGCGTCTGCAACCACATCCGCTCACTTTGAGTGAGCGTAGATGGGACAGACGCTGTCAAACAAGTGGAACTTTGTTTATTCTTGTTTAAATTATGAGCTTTTAGCCCGTCAAGCTCAGCTGCCATTGATATACTGTTACCAACGACGTTTTGCCGAGATTTCAGTGCTGGGCCCTGCCAACTTCCGCGCCGACAAACGTCATGTAACACTCTTAGATCTGTTTGACATTTAGCCAATAGTTTCAGTACAGGCCTGAGGTGTTTTCAGCTAGAAAAGGATCGTCGTACTTCTCTTCCAACAACAATGCTCGAAAACAGAATTCCTAATTTGAATCTTTGTTTAATAATGCAAATGAGTGGAAGATTTCAATCGATTAATGATTGATATACCTTAGAGTCCTTCTAATGATTTATCGTCTATTCGGTTGATTACAGCTTCTTGCAAATACTCTTAATGTACGATCTTCTCGTGTTCTTCCGTTTTTTTCTATTTTTCTGCATTTAATTGTCAACAAGACAACGGTTTCCTTTACATCATTAGTGAATACCATTTATCTTTCTCTCCCCCCCCCCCCCCCCTTTCTCTGCATTCTCAGAAACTTATGAGCGTCGATAAACAACAGTTGATAATTTCCGATCTTCAGTAGCGACCCTACATTACTTCATTACAGTATACAATCCCTTTATTTCCAGAGCTTAGACTTCGCAGTGAAATAGTTACAAAACGTTTCCAAAAGGTTTCCTCCATTTTTCCATTTTTCACCAATCTTCAAATCCTAGAAATCATTGGCGCTGTGAATTCTGTATAGTCACTGATTCTTTTATGTACATTAATAACATCGAAAAGCTAAGAGGGCACGTTCTTGCTACTTCTGCCCTAGTCGACAACGTTCCTATGAAAACAAGCTTTCTGTTGTTTTTTTTTTTCGTTATAGGCATTAATTAGTTCATTTCGAAATAATGTCTGAAATATTTTTGTTTGCGGATTTCTTTAAGTAAAACAGATAATACCTTGTTATTTTCAGCATGATGCACTAATTACAGTCGGTAATCACATCAAACGATAGAGGGTAATAGAGCAAAGTTGTCAATATACTACAAGCATTAATTATAAAATAAAATTTAAATTGAATCAAACACTTTCACCCAGGAAAATGAATCCTAAAAGACTGAGTTTATCACACATAAATGTCTGAATGGTGTTGGCTCCTAGATAAATTCTGATTGCTAGAAATTTATAGTTACTAATGAACTTCTCTACACTGTTCTGTAAGCTGTTCTTCAGTAATGGCCCCCATTTTTTTAAAAAAGCCATTAATATACACAGACAAACATCCTCGTTGGTGCTTCACACTAGATGTTTGTTCTGTGCGCCGGTGAAGTTTCGAACCGTACTGGCAGGCGGCAGAGCCGTAGTACAGGGTCAAAATGGCGTCTACATACGACTCACGTTACAAGCAGCGTTTTGAGACCGACGGAGACGCCTTTCTCTCGCTGATCGTTACGGGGAACGAAATCTGGGTGCACCACTTTGAGCCGGAAACAAAAAGGCAGTCCATGGAATGGCATCAACCTTATTCACCACAAAAGAAGAAATTCAAAACAACCCCCTCTGCCGGAAAAGTCATGGTGACAGTCTTTTGGGATTTTGATGGCGTCATTCTCGTGGATGGGATGCCAAGAGGGTCAACCATCAATTCAGAGACATACGTTAAGACTCTGATTAAACTGAAAAACCGTTTCCGAAGTGTTCAATCGGCCAAGAATCTAGCAGAAATCTTGCTCCAACACGATATTGCACGCCCTCATACAAATCTGGGAACCCAGGAACACATCTCCAAATTGGGTTGGACATCAATGCCTCATCCACCCTACAGTCCAGACTTCGCACCCTCGGACTTCTGTCACTTTGGGCCGTTTAGAGATTCTCTACGGGGAATACACTTTTAAGATGACGAGATTGTCAGTCATGCAGTGAAAACATGGCTACGCTTACAGGACAAGAGCTTTTACCAGCAGGGACATACATGTTCTTCAACAACGTTGGCGTACGGCCACAGAACGTGGAAAAATAGGACATGGAGAAGACATGGTGATGTATATTGTCACCAAATTCTGACTCTTAACAATAAATATGTTCTGGGAAAAAATGTGGGGCATTACTAACTGAACGTCCCTCGTATTTTATGACAATGGTCATTTCCCCCTACTTAGGTGGGCGCCAACAAAACATTTCCTCGTACGGAAGAGAAAGTTGGTGATTGCAATTTCGTGAAAAGATCTCCCCGCAGTGACAAACGCCCTTCTTTAAGTGATTCCCACCTCATCTCGCTTACCATATCCGCTACATTCTCTCCTAATTAGCAGTAATGCAAAATGTGCTGCCCTCCTTTGAAGTCTTTCGATGACCTCCGTCAATTCTATCTCGTACGAATCCTATACCGCGCAGCAACACTCCAGAAGATAACAGACAAGCGTACAGCAAGTACGGACAATTCCGTGGGACTGGCAACCTGTTAGAAACCCAAGGGAAAGTGGAGATGAGAGGTCTTGGCTATTAAACCCACGTGACTTTAAAAAAAAAGAAAATAAAATAAAAGCTGACAGTTCCCTCGGCGTATGTTGTAGGTGCGCTGGACCTGTAACGGTCGATTTGCGACCAATGATGAAGAACTTCTCATTTTCGTGTCAGTTCTACACAGTTACCACTGGCAGTGCTACATCTCTCGTAGAAGTTGAATTTTTTGTGCAGTGCCTTTGCTCCACATACTTATACTTGTTTACGCTCAAAGCAGAAAATACGTAACTACTGAACTTCACAGTTGATTCCCTGGGATTTCCCCTTTTTCCCAAGATTTCCACAACTATGTGACCAAGCGGGGTGACGAAATGGTCGGCAGACTGGACTCGCATTCGGGAGGAGAACGCTTCAAACCCCCGTCCAACCATTCTCATTTATGCTTTCAGTGGTTTCTCTAAATCGCTCGCAAATCCCGGGATGGCTCCTTCCAAAAGGGCACGGCCGATTTCTTTGCTTGTGCTTTCATAATGCGAGCTTGTGCTCCGTCTCTAATGACCACGCTGTCGACGGGACGTTAAACGATGATCTTCCTTTCTTTCTTAAATTATCTGAGTCCAATAAAGGCGTATAGCATCTTAATTTTCAGCCTTAACCTTTCAGCAGGTGGCTCGCAACACCTGAAGGTAATGCCCAAAACTTCCGATCACGTCTTCCACTGTGTTATCTTGCTCGATATGAAGAGAGGATGGAGACATCTAACTATTCGTGTACTGCGGATAAACGATCAGTAAAACGCCCAGTATAAAATATTATAATTAGTGTTAGTCTCGCCTCCAGAGAAGGAATACGAACGTATAGGGAACAAATACGTTTCGTCAAATAACGCCTGAAGCAGCTACAGTATAGAAGTTATTTTACGATTGTCTCCACCAAGCTGCTGTCCCGAAGAGGGCTGTTGATAAAATATCGATATTTAATCCCAAAAATTTCAATATATATCGGCTATATTTTTTCCTTCGGCTTATCGATATCAAAGTAATAGTACTGAATGCCATCATTTTTATTTTATGTTATATGTTTTCGCCATTTTCGGTAAATATTTAAAGTTGTTCTTTTGAAATTGTAGTAGAACCTAATTTTACTTTCACTGTATGAAGAAGTGTTACTGCTTTCTGAGCTATCATCACATCCAGTCTTTCTCTTTGACTGTGTGAAGCAAGTATACGTGACAGAAAGGAACAAGTTCGATTGCACACTGGGGTGGCGGTGTGAACGGAATAGCAGGATTTCCGATGTGAACAAGTAGTTGCGTTAGAAAATACTTTTTAACGCACTTTGCTATTTCTTCACATCGCCTCTGTTCAAAAACAGTTACTGAAAATGAACAAAAATCTAAATGAAAAGACTGGTCTTTGCTGTGGACGGAGGTGTGTGTGGGGAAACGCTCATGTAATCGGCGCTATCAAGAGAAACTGCAACGGTTAGCTTCACCACGCTATTTTGACACTAAAACTGCTAGGTGGCTGGCTTTTGCAGAAATAATAAAAAAAAAGAGGGAAGTCGACATAAAGTGCTTCGGACAAATCCGATGCCGGCCGTTGTGGCAGAGAGGTCGTAGGCGCTTGAGCCTGGAACCGCGCGCGGGTTCGAATCCTGCCTCGGCCATTGATGTGTGTGATGCCCTTAGGTTGGTTAGGTTTAAGTAGTTCTATGTTCTAGGGGATTGATGACCTAAGATGTTAAGTCCCATAGGGCTCAGAGCCATTTGAACCATTTGTACAAATCCGATATGTGACGAAACCGAAGGACGGACCCATCGGACACACTTCATTGTGCCACTTAAATGCAGTCACGATTCACCATAGAATGAAGGCTTTCACGGCAGGTGTTGTCATCACTTAACACTTCCCGGCTGAGATGCCGTGGTCCTACATAAAACTCTCCCCTGACGTTTCACCTTCGACTGCGGAAGGCATCCTCCGAGGACAACTGGATGCCTTCCGCAGTCGAAGGGGAGAGTTTTATGTATCGACTACGGCATCTCAGCTCGGAGGTGTTAAGTGATGGCAGTTACCATTGTTAGCAAAGTGGTTATCGTCAAGCATTAACGCGCATCGCTTTCCTTTGAATTCTTGCTCGAAGGAAGCAGGATGCTAGCTTGCTGATGTACAGAATATCTTATAATAAATCAACACTTAAATACGAGGTGCGGCTAGAAAAAAATCGGACTGATGCTGGAAAAAACATTTATTTACAATTATTTACAATTTCATGTTATCTCCTTCAATGTACTCTCCTCCTCGGTCTCTACACCGCTCCATACGAATTTTCCAGTGTTCATAGCAATGCTGCAGATCATTTTCGGTAAGTCCATACATTACTTCGGTCGCTTTTTCTTTTACTGCTTCAACAGGCTCAAATCTAGTTCCTTTCAAAGCTGACTTGACTTTAGGGAAAAGAAAAAAGCCACAGGGGGCCAAATCAGGTGAGTAGGGTGGATGATCTAAGATGCGAATGTTGTGTTTTGCCAAAAACGTCTTCACTGACAACGCACTGTGAGCTGGGGCATTGTCTTGGTGAAGGATCCATGACTTTTTTCTCCACAAATCGTTCCATTTTCTCCATACTCGCTCACGTAGGGTAGCCAGGACGCTAATGTAGTAATGCTGATTCACTGTTTGTTCCTCTGGTACCCAATCAATGTGCACAATCCCTTTGATGTCAAAAAAAAAAAAATCAATCATCATTGCCTTGAATTTCGATTTTGACATTCGTGCTTTTTTTTGTCGTGGAGAACCAGGAGTTTTCCAATGCATCGATTGGTGTTTAGTTTCGGGATCGTAAGTAAAAAACCACGATTCATCGCAAGTAATAACATTTTGTAAGAAGGTGGGATCACTTTCAATGTTTTCCAGGATGTCAGAACAAGTCATTCTTCGGCGTTCCTTCTGTTCATTTGTGAGACACTTTGGAACCATTTTTGAACACATTTTGTTCATGTTGAAACTTTCATGAAGAATCTGCCTAATACTTTCCTTGTCAACTCCTGTTAACTCAGACACTGCTCTGATTGTTAAACGGCGATCTTGTCGAACAAGTTTACCGATTTTGTCAATGTTTGCATCAGTTTTTGCTGACAATGGTCTGTCAGTGCGAGTGTCATCACTGGTGTCTTCGCGGCCATCTTTAAATCGTTTAAACCACTCAAACACTTGTGTTCGCGATAAACAATCATCGCCGTACACTTGTTGTAACATTACAAACGTTTCACTTGCAGATTTTCCTAGTTTGAAACAAAATTTGATGTTAACACGCTGTTCTTTCTGTACACTCAACATTTTCCGACGCACAGACAAAACGTCAACTACTTAAAACAGACGCCACGGGCAGACTGAGTGCAGGAGGCAGATGAAACTCGAGCAGTAGGCAGAGCGAGAGTCACGTGACAGGTCACGCGACTTTCAGCCTTTTTGCATTCGTTTTATTGTTTCGCCAGTACTAGTCCGGTTTTTTTCTAGCCACACCTCGTATACAGCTCTAAAACCGGCAGTATATTTACAATGTGCAGCCGATATTTTTATAGGTTGGTAGGTCAATATTTTATCCGTCTATACGTCCATATATCGACTCCTTACTTCGATATATCGAGGCAGTGTAGTGGTAGTCTTTTAAATATCAATTTATCGGATTCCCGATAATTTCAAAAATATCAACAGTGCTAGTTCCAAGTCTCTCGTCCACCAGTTCGTGAGCCGCGCAGTTCAGGTTTTAGTGGTGTTGTCTTCATCTGGAACCCGCAGTCGGTCTGCGGTGTGCAATGCGAGCACGCGGTGTTGGAGGAGGTTTTCCCTGTCAGTGACGTCAGATACGCCGTCCGCCGCACAGCTGCGGTTTACGCAATTGCGGCGGGCAGAGCGACCGCGGCGCGCGCCTTACCGAATAAGCACGGCGCGCATGCGCGTTGCATCTCGCAGGCTCGGGGGAGAGTGAAGGAGAGAGAGAAAGAGGGAAAGAAAGAGAGTGAGAGAGAGAGACCACGATGGGACCATGCGGCAGGGAGAGACACGGGGGGCGGGATGGCAGTAACCGGGCGGCTCGTCTTCCAGTAATCATTCTCTCCCACCACAATTCTCCACTTCTCTCTCTCTCTCTCTCTCTCTCTCTCTCTCTCCCCCCCCCCCCCCCGAAGTCTGCTAGCACTCTGAAAATAGCCTAACTCCTAGCGCATTCAGCATCTTGTAACGTTCACTCTCCTCATCTCGTTTCAAAGTCGTGGAAGAAACGTCCTCTGTCGCCGTTCACGCGATGTACCATAAACACGATTTCGCTGCACGATATAACTACACCATAGTCGGTGAAGGAAATGTCTGTCTGCGAACCTACGGAGGGACTACAGAAAATAAGCTACGCAAGTCGTCTCACGCTAACACGATTGCGCAGCAGGAGTAGCGCACGGCCAGAAGTGAGAGTACATCTCCTATGTTTACTGCAGACACAGTTCTGCTGCGGTATGAATAACAAGAGCATCACAGGGTAGGAGTGATGTGGCGCAGTAGTTGAAACGTACTCCAAAGTTGGAGTATGCAGGACGGTACAATTCTTGTGGGCAAATCGTCTAAATTGGACACAGGTTCACCATGAAGTTGTGGCGGTATATAGGTCTATACGATGTTGCGTCCAGCCTTAGTGATATAGGGCCAAAATTTGACAGAGGCCGCACAGACATGAGTAAGGCCGGTATTACACTATCAAATTTCTTTGTCAAAGATTTGATCAAAGATGTGATCCAATATTCCGTCCAATATATTTGACAAAGATCTTTGACGTAGCGCTAGAAGGGGTATTACACTGTCATCAAATTTTTCGTCAAAGTTCAAGATGGCTGACAACAACTTGTTATTAACCGCAACAGTTGTACGTACCCCAATTGCATTGTGTGCACATGCGGAAAAGAAGTGGGGGAAAAATGGAACCATACATACGAGGTTGACAGTCTTAAAGTCCTGGGATTACAACTTGATAATAAATTCAGTTGGGAGGAGCACACCACAGAACTGCAGAAAGGCCTTAACAAATCTGTATTTGCAATTCGAGTGTTAGCAGACATAGACAACATAAAAATGAAAAAGCTTGCATACTTTGCCTACTTTCATTCCATAATGTCATATGGGATATTATTTTGGGGTAAATCTTGAAGTCAAACAAAAGTTTTCAGAGTCCAAAAGCGTGTAATACGTATTATTTGTGGAGTAAATTCACGGACGTCCTACGGAAACCTCTTCAAAGAACTGGATATACTAACTACTGCCTCTCAGTATATTTACTTCTTAATGAAATTTGCCGTAAATAATATATCTCTTTTTCCAACAAACAACTCAGTTCAAACATGATCTGCACAAGGACTTAAAAGCACTTACTATAGTTCAAAAAGGGGTCCACTACTCAGGAACACTCATCTTCAATAATTTGCCAGGAAACATAAAAAATTTAGTTAGAAATAAAGATCAGTTTAAAAGGAGCCTGAAAAACTTACTACTAGCCAACTCCTTCTACTCCATTGGCGAAATTTTTAATAGAAACAAATGGTGTATTATATTTATTCATACTATTAGTATTGTTATTTCAGCTTAAAAAAATCGACATGTTCCACATCCACGAGGATCTCCTCAGAACGGATCTATGGATCGAAAAACTAATCTAATCTGGGTGAAGCCGTGGGTTTTACGACGACACGGTATAAGCACGCAACAAAACTTGTTACGTGGGTTTACAGTGGAAGACGTCAAGTCGTACATCAATTACTTAAGAATGGATGAGCATACATTTCTGTATGTGCTCAATGAAGTGTATCCTCATATCACAAAGCACAATATTCACTTAAGAACCGCTACATCTTCAGAAGACAGGCTCGCTGTAACACTCCGATTCCTTGCTACAGGAGAGGGTTATGTTATGTTAGGTTAGGTTAGGTTAGGTTAGGTTAGGTCAGGTCAGGTCAGTTCTGGTCAGGTCTCCAATCTTCTTAATATATTTTTGTATTCAGGGTGCCTCACGTTGTAATGCGCCTCATCAGCTTCAGACATCTTTATTAATTTTGTAGTTGTCGGCACACACCAATTGTATTTACCGGCAATGGTTATAAAAACACTACAGACGACAGAACGCTGTAGCGATGCTAGCGCTCCATATGGTAACATGTCACATTACAGTGAACAGAAGACAAGCGGTTTCTTTGATCAAATATACAGCGAGGCCCTAGATTTGATCAAATATTGGACGACATTTGACAAAGTCCCTATTACACTATCAAATATCTTTGACAAAGATATTGGACAAAGATATTGGACAAAGAAATTTGATAGTGTAATACCGGCCTAAGGCTATTCAGGAAGTCCAGATTTTGCATCGTGTGATTCCCATCCTTTCGGCAAGCTGAAAGAACAGCTGTAGCGAAATAGATGTCCCAGTCATGAGGACTTTCACTCACCAGTTCTCGAATAGCTCCGTGACGAAGGATTGCTAGAACATCCTGGATCCAGTTCTGGGACCCGCATTTCCAAAATCAGCACCCTGGTAGACAACTTTGCCAAGTGGCCAGCTTGTTCATTACCTGAGATTCCATGTTCAGGGATCCAAACAAAGATGGCTGCCCATCCAGCATGGTGGAGGTAGGAAAGAAGATCCTGGAGAGTTGTAACTAATGGGTGCTGAGGATAGCTCTGGTCTATAGCCTGAAAGCTGCTCAGGGAGTCGCTGCAGATTAGAAGCATCTTGTCAGAGCAAGAATGAGCGTGGCCAAGGGCTCATTTGATGGTCACCAATTGAGCAGTGAAGAAACTGCATCCATTGGACAAGCAGCGCGCTGCACCTTGCGAAACCACCTGTTTGCGAAACCAGTTCATCCATCGACTGTTGAGCCCTCAGTGTATACCACTTCCAAACCATGGGGTCAACTGAATCTTTCAGTCCAAAGCAAAAAATACAGACTGACCTGAGGTCAGGGTACACGCCAAGGGGGCGTACATGGTTGCTACCTGACACGAGGCGACAGTGAGGCAAGTTGGAGTTCAGGGCAGAGACACTGCAGTCGAACTGCAATTGTGACCTCAGTCTGTGTCTCTGTTGTGGGAGGTGAATCTATCTACTAGGAAAAAGGACTCGGTAGTTTGGATGCATAGGGGAGCTGTGAACTTGTACAGCATAATTGAGTAGCTCTTGTTGGTGCGTGGTCCATAGTGAAAGGACCCCAGCCTCCATGAGTAGACTGTTTACAGGGATAGTTCGAAAGGTTGCAAGTCATACCCCACATTAGTATATCAGGTCCAGTGACCACAATGCTGAGATCGAAGCAAAACCACATGCCAGGCTTCCATAATTAAGATGAGACAAGATCAGGGCTTTTTAAAACTGCAGAAGGGTAGTTCAGTCTGCACCCCAACTGGTGTTATTGAGACATGAAGTGTATTAAGATGTAGCCAGCACCTTTACTTAAGTTGGCGAAGATGGGGAAGTCACGTCTGCCAGACATCGAAGACCAGTCCCAAAAGACGATAAGTAATTGGTCGTCGAGGTAAAGTCGTGGTTGTCGATGGACAGCAGGACGGCGACAGAAGTGCATGACGCGAGTCTTGGCGGCGGAAATTTGAAAACGGTGGATGAGGGACCATGACGGTGGCTTCCGAATGGCGCTCTGCAATCAGCATTCAGCAACAACCACATCAGAGGCAAAATTCGTCGGCTTACAAGAAGGGTGATACAGAAGACCCCACAACTGCTGCTAGATCGTTGACAGCCACTAAAAAGAGAGGGTTACTTAATACAGAGCCCTGTGGGACCCCATTCTCTTGGATATAGGGGGTTCTATGGGAAGCACAGCTTGAACCTGGAAAGTACAGTGCGACAAGAAGTTCTGGGCAAAGACCCCCACACATGTAAGGTACTGAGACTGTGGTGTCACCACATGGTATTATGAGGCTTTCGTTGGTCAAAGAAGACAGCAATAATGTATTGACTTCGGAAAAAAGCTGTCTGGATGGTAGACTCCAGGCAAACAAAATTATCAGCAGTGGAACAGCCTTGGCGAAAATTACCTTGGGATGGAGCCAGAAGGCACCAAGACTCAAGGAGCCAACACAGCCACTGGCACACCATGTGTTCATGCAACTTACAGAGAAAATTGGTGAGACTAACTGGGTGATACCCAACTATCTCTTTGGAATGCTTACCTCGTTTCAGTATCAGGATGTTGATACTCTCCTGAGCCGACCGGAGTGGCCGAGCGGTTCTAGGCGCTACAGTCTGGAACTGCGCGGCCGCTACGGTCGCAGGTTCGAATCCTGCCTCGGGCATGGATGTGTGTGATGTCCTTAGGTTAGTTAGGTTTAAGTAGTTCTAAGTTCTAGGGGACTGATGATCTCAGGAGGTAAGTCCCATAGTGCTCAGAGCGATTTGAACCATTTGATACACTCCTGCCATTGAGATGGGAGCTCATATTCACTCCAGATACGGTTGAAGATAGTAAGAATGTGACACTGACAGTTCACTAATAGATGTTCATGCATTTGGTTGTGATGTGGTCTGGCCTTGTGGATGTATCTGAGCAAAGGGCTAGGGCACTGAAGAATTCCCACTCACTGAATGGAGTATTATAGGGTTCCAGGTGCCATGTAGAAAAAGACGTGCAGCTGCTCAAATAGCTGCTTAAGGGCACAAAAGGCAGGTTGAAAGTTATCAGATTCAGAGGCTCAAGCATAATGCAGAGCAAAATGTTTGGCTACAGGGTCTGAGTCAGTGAAAACAGCACTGTTTAAGGAAATATAAAGTACACTTGCAGAGGACTGGTGTTCATAGAGGTGTCTGAACTTTGCCCAAACATGCGAATGAGGTGTATGTGGGCCAATGTTTGAAACATACTGTTCCCAGCATTCTTCCTTCAGTAGTTCTATTAAGTGGCGGACCCAGGCACGGACCCTTTTAAAGGTAATGAGCTACTCGATTAATGGATGCCATTTATAGCGTTGGGGAGTCTGCCTACGATCTCAAATGGCCTTGGCGATTTCCAAGGTCCACTAAGGTACCCTTCTGACAGGGGTATCCCAAACAATGGGGGATCGCTAAGTCGGCTGTTGACAGAATGGCTGCTGTTGCATTCTGGACAGCCACGCGAATGCTTCCCTTTAACAGAGAGCTCAGAACAACAGCAGAGGTGAAAGTATCCCAGTCAGCATTGTGGAGAGCCCATCTAGGTGGCCGCCCAGGGTAGTAATGCTGGGGGAGGGACAGAAAGACTGGGAAGTGGTAGCTACCACACACGTCTTCATGGACCCTGCAGTGTATGAATGGGAGAAGACCAGAGCTGCAAATAGACAGACCAATGGCTGAGTAAGTTCCATGCACCACAGTGAAGTGTGTGGTGGCACCAGTATTCAAGAGACAGAGGTCGAGGTCTGCCAGTACATTTTCGATATCTTTACCATGGCCAGCGATAATGTTCCCACCCCGCAAAGCGTTATGTGCATTGAAGTCGCCAAAGATAAGGAAAGGCAGGAGGTGGGGAGCTGAGAAACAAAGGCAGACAATCATATGAGGCACATAGGGGGGAGATAAATATTTCAGGAGGGAGACGAACATTACAGATGGTAAAAGCCTGAAATTCCCTTTCCCTAACAGCCGCAGCCTCCAAAGTTGTATCAACAGGCACAAGTTCGCTACCTACACAGTTAAGAATATACCTTCCTGGTTTGAGTAGCCAGACAAGGGTGATGTTTTTCCAGCTGAGTGATGAGCATTGGTGTCCCACTGGGTGGGGAGCCATTGGCAAAGGGGGTATCAGACAAGAAGCAGGAGGTGAGCTTGCAACTATCGGGGGGGGGGGAGGGGAGGGGGCAGCCCTGAGGGCTTGCTGCAGGATGGAGGAGAGTACTGTCTGCACAGAGGGCGGCGCATCATAACTATAACGAACGAAATTCTCATGTGTGCAGGATGCAGACACTCATAATTTTTATTGGTCTTTTGGTGCACCGGTCTTATGTTCTTATATATTTTTTTTTTCTCTCTCTGAAAGACAGTGTCGTCTGGGGAGCAGGAAGACTGGTGGCCTCCACAGTTGATGCGGTCAGGGGGAGGAGCACAAGGAACTTTTGTGTGCAGCAGTTGTCCACAACCCCTACAGACCGGGCTGGCGACACAGCACGAATTCATGTGCCTGAATGTCATACATTTGAAGCACCACATTTGGTGGGAGGGGGAACATACGGTTTCACAGTACCTTGACCTTTTCAGCCAATGAATCGCCCTCAAAGGCCACGCTGAAGGCTCTGGCAGCAAGCTTATTGTCCTTTGACCCCTATAGACACACGGATAAAGTGTACACTGTCGCTCCAAGTTAGTGCATAGCTTAACATCAGACTGCAAGATGTCACAATGTAAAATGATACCTTGAACCATGTTCAGACTGTTATGGGGAGTGATAGTCACTGGAATGTTGCACGGCTTGTCACAAGCATGCAACACCCATGACTGGGCAGGGGATACTGCTTTAGTCAAAATTCACTCTATCTTCATTTTGGAAATGGCTGCAACTTCCCCAACCACACCGTCTGTACTTTTTACAAAGAACAACGGCTTTGCGACCAAGAAAGAATCCCCACCTGCCCTTGTATAAACTAGGTATTGAGAGGAATATTTCTCTGCTTCTTAGCCTGACATTTCTCCCACGGTGTAGCCATGGAAGGAAACATGTTGAGGTCGTATGCCTCTGTGTTGAACGAGTTATTTCCTTCTGAAGAGACTGCTTCATCGATTTCATGTGTAAGTCACACTACCAGTGCTAGAAAGCTTTATTCACTTCAGGTGCAAGTCATCCACCATGATGCCTCCCATACCAACAGAGGCTCTCCCCATAGGCGCCACCCAGCCTCAGCAATGGCTACCTGGCCAGTAATCTGTTTCTCAGAGTTTCATGCGCAGTCGCAATGGGACATACTCCTTGGTAAACATGGAGAGGTATCAGCTTAGGCACCAAGAGTGTGATTCCAGGGGGTTAGTACCTTGCAGGTACTTGACGACCCTATCCCCACAATGGGATAGCTACCATGTTGTTTTTAGGGCATACTATCTAAATGGAATTATCTAACTGGAATGTAAGGGTGCTAAGGTGAAAAGGAACAAAGGCGGAACAGACACCACAATGGGCAATGTTCCCTGAAGGATTGAACGATCCACACTTCTGAAAAATTTGGGAAAGTGGTGGCAGGTCAAACCCAACAATGCGGACTATTTATTTATTAATGAAAAGGTGTAGAGAGTGCCAGAAGTGGAATAGAAAACTACAGTCCCCAGTCATGTACCAGATCCAAGTAGGGTCTATACCAGAAAGGGCCGAGGGGGAGAGGGATAGTGAAAGTATAGGCTTGCAGAACGGAAATAATGCTGCAAATTCTGGGACCCTGTGATGGCCAAACATGAACTCACAAGAGAGTTGTGAGCTCCATGGGGGGGGGGGGGGGGGGGGGGGGGGTTGTTTGGCCTGCCATAATAATGTGTAACTTACTTTTTCAAGTGCCATCGTAAATCAATTTCCTGAAGTCCTATACATATAAAGTACAGATTTGCCAGTTTTGTTTCAACCCGTGAGACAATGGTAAATAGCCACACCTCTTATACCACTGAAAGGAACCGTATACCAATCTGATTCCTCTAAAATAGACGCCCGACCCTACCAGAGGACTGGGAACAATACACCGCAAATAGTTTCCACTTAACCTACAAAACTGGCGTCCTCGGAATCCCAGAAAAACATCGTTATAAAATTTCAGACGTAGGAGAGTCAAACAGATACACAAAGCTGAAAACTTTAATTTCCGTCGCAGTAGTATGGATTCTCTCTAGTCTGACGAGCCTCGTCGCATCAGTTTGTTCGACCAATCGACCATTATCTCATCCAGCCCCTCCCCCCCTCTCTCTCACACACACTCTTGAGCCTATCCTACCATATGGCGACCGCTGTTTTCGTGATTAGCCAAAGTCATTTTTTATTTTCATTTAGTGGCCAGACGCACGCGCTTCCGTTCGCCACAGCCGCCACTTAATCTAAGGCACATAAGCTCTATACACATCTGAATCATGTGAACTTTGTTCTGTTTGCTATCGTATATATTGACGAAAAAATCCCAACAGCATGTGCAACGTAAACGAGAGTTGGTAAGCATGTTTTTACACACGAAAAATGACGTATATTCAAATTTCGTTTGAGTCGCATAAGAGTTGCGCTATTAGTTCCACTAAGAGGATGCAAATTAGGTTTGCTTTAAATATGCGTTTTAAGTTCGTGAGTGGTAGTTACCTTTGATATTGGACGTAGAGTTGGTTTTAGTTAATTATGTCTTTAAGACACTGAAGACGCCATTATCAACAGCTTACTGAGCATAAACGAGTATCAGCAGTTAGCACCGCAATGACACAACGACCTGTTACAAATCGGTTACTTCGCGGACAGACCCGAACAAGTCGCTCTGTAGTGTGCAGTCCACTAACCCCAAACCCCCGCAATTTGCCACTTCAGTGGTGTCAGTCGAGAGCAGGGTGGAGGTCTGCTGTGTTTTCTAATGAAAGCTGTTTCTGACTCGGTGCCAGCGATCGCCGTGCATTGTTTGGAGGGAGGTCAGTTGAGGACGCCCACCCAAACTGTGTGTGTGCTGGACACACTGGACCTACACATGGAGTTATGTCCTGGGATGCGATTTCGTATGATGCAGGAACACCCTCGTGGTTACCCTGTGCACCTTAACTGCAAAACTGTACCTCAGTCTGCTGATTGGACCTGTTGTTTTGCCATTCATGAGCAGCATTCCAGGGGGATAACGCTCGCCCACATACCGTTGTTGTAACCCAGAGTGTTGACGTGTTTCCATGCCCTACGCGATCGCCAGACCTGTCACATATGGGCTATCATCGGACAACTCCAGCGTCAGTGTGTGCGTGAATGCGGGTGAGTTGGGGTTGAGTGCGTGAGTGTCGTTTTGTGCAACAATTTTAGCGATTTTATCCACATTCGTGCACACCGAAAGACGGCTCACCTTTGCGTTTTTCATACGTGCAATTCATTTCTAGACCTGAAACAAACAGTAAATGACAATAAAAAAATCTAAAACCGAGCGTGTGTTGAACTTCGATCTCTTGATCAGAGTAACTCCACAAAATAGTTCCACATTTCGGCCTCACAGGCAGTAGTCGCTGTGCTCCTGATTCATTAGCGTTTCTCTCAGTGACGAACATTCCGATTCCTTTTAATTCGTCGGCCAGGGTGGCCGAGCGGTTCTAGGCGCTACAGTTTGGAACCGCGCGACCGCTACGGTCGCAGGTTGGAATCCTGCCTCGGGCATAGATGTGTGTGATGTGCTTAGGTTAGTTAGGTTTAAGTAGTTCTAAGTTCTAGGGGACTGATGACCTCATATGTTAAGTCCCATAGGGCTCAGAGCCGTTTTTTGAACCTTTTAATTCGTTTCTCGCTTTCTCTTTGGTACCTGTATTTGCATGTTACGAGAGCTATGAATTGGAAATACCCCCCCCCCCTTCCTTCTGCCCTGCTCCTCTTCCTCGACATGCTGGTAACATCGCCGATTTTATTCCATGTCATCTTCCTGTCTTCCGCGCAATCTTCTCTTCAATGACTCTTGGATGCAGGCAATTCCTTCGCAGCTTGTGTTCCACCACGATGCTTTGTTCAGCCTTAACATTTCAACAAGTTTTTTTTTTCACCTCCTGCTCCCAGAAGTCTTTTTTCATTCAGCAGTCTGACTGTCCGTTTTACTTTTATAATTTCTCGCCACAATCATATGTCATAGTTATCCATGTATTTTTCGTCTATCTTTTTGACTGTCTTTGATTAGCTCCCATTTAACACTATACTCCAGACAATACTCTTCACGAATCACTTTGTTTTAATCCTTCATGAATTTATTCCGCTGTCAACAAACCTTTCACCTTTTCAAACACTCTTTTACTCATACTTCTTCTGCGTATTACTTCCTCCACAAAACCGGCATTTTTCGTCATCAAATTTTCTAACTACCGAAAAGATTTTTCTTGTTCCAAGGTGTTTCTTTTCAGTGATGTTCTCACGGAGCCTTCACGTTCACCGATTCTGATCACTTTGGCCTTCCATTCGTTTACCCTCGTTCCATACTCTTTTCGCACGATTACCATCCTCTTCATCATATATTGTATAAGGAGCGACCAAAAAGTTTCCGTTCGAAAGCCTTACAGTCCGGAATCGACATGCCAGTCAGGCAAACTTGCCGTGAGCATTGAGGCAAACGTCCCACTGGTGCACCAGGTCGAAAATACCCGTTCGGTGCAACACGGAGGCCTGCTGCGTGAAGAAGTCCGTAACTACATGTTGCACATGCCTGTCCGACTCTTCAAGGCCTTTTTTAAGGGACCGAAGGTGTGATAGTCGCGTCGGCAGAGATGCGGACTGTAGGGCGTCTGGTCGAGCGTCCCAGTGTCGAGCGTACAGCCCTCAGACCGACCGGCGTCTCGTGTCGAATCGCGAGCAGCACCATTCCCAACGATGGCTTTGGACACCCGTGCAGCCCCATACACCTTCTTCTTTCCCCAGTGGATGTCTGCCTGTGTTTGTCCTATAGAAGCGAAGAAAAGAATAACAGCGCGCTGGTCCTGTTTGGACGTATTTGATAATAACGTCGCCCCGGTTCACATTTCCACATTTACGACACGCACGTCAGAAAGATACGAATGCCAGACTAATCCGTTGTCTGCGTGTCGCTGCTTCCGTACGCTTATCGGAGACGCCCTACGTTGCATATACGCCCTCAAACGGAAACTTTTTGACCGCCGCTTATATCTCTTCCTTTGATTCATCCAACACTACTTCGCCACTGCATAGGTACAGGGTTATTACAAATGATTGAAGCGATTTCACCGCTCTACAATAACTTTATTATTTGAGATATTTTCACAATGCTTTCCCCCTTTAGTGATTCGGCAGACATCGAGCCGATAATCAAGTTCCTCCCACACTCGGCGCAGCATGTCCCCATCAATGAGTTCGAAAGCATCGTTGATGCGAGCTCGCAGTTCCGGCACGTTTCTTAGTAGAGGAGGTTTAAACACTGAATCTTTCACATAACCCCACAGAAAGAAATCGCATGGGGTTAAGTCGGGAGAGCGTGGAGGCCATGACATGAATTTCTGATCACGATCTCCACCACGACCGATCCATCGGTTTTCCAATCTCCTGTTTAAGAAATGCCGAACATCATGATGGAAGTGCGGTGGAGCACCATCCTGTTGAAAGATGAAGTCGGCGCTGTCGGTCTCCAGTTGTGGCATGAGCCAATTTTCCAGCATGTCCAGATACACGTGTCCTGTAACGTTTTTTTCGCAGAAGAAAAAGGGGCCGTAAACTTTAAACTGTGAGATTGCACAAAACACGTTAACTTTTGGTGAATTGCGAATTTGCTGCACGCATGCGTGAGGATTCTCTACCGCCCAGATTCGCACATTGTGTCTGTTCACTTCACCATTAAGAAAAAATGTTGCTTCATCACTGAAAACAAGTTTCGAACTGAAAGCATCCTCTTCCATGAGCTGTTGCAACCGCGCCGAAAATTCAAAGCGTTTGATTTTGTCATCGGGTGTCAGGGCTTGTAGCAATTGTAAACGGTAAGGCTTCTGCTTTAGCCTTTTCCGTAAGATTTTCCAAACCGTCGGCTGTGGTACGTTTAGCTCCCTGCTTGCTTTATTCGTCGACTTCCGCGGGCTACGCGTGAAACTTGCCCGCACGCGTTCAACCGTTTCTTCGCTCACTACAGGCCGACCCGTTGATTTCCCCTTACAGAGGCATCCAGAAGCTTTAAACTGCGCATACCATCGCCGAATGGAGTTAGCAATTGATGGATCTTTGTTGAACTTCGTCCTGAAGTGTCGTTGCACTGTTATGACTGACAGATGTGAGTGCATTTCAAGCACGACATACGCTTTCTCGGCTCCTGTCGCCATTTTGTCTCACTGCACTCTCGAGCGCTCTGGCGGCATAAACCTGAAGTGCGGCTTCAGCCGAACAAAACTTTATGAGGTTTTCTACTTATCTGTAGTGTGTCGTGACCATATGTCAATGAATGGAGCTACAGTGAATTTATGAAATCGCTTCAATCATTTGTAATAGCCCTGTAACTGTATTTATCTCCCCCCCACCCACCCCCACCCCCACCCCCCACCTTTATTACTCCACATCAGTCTGTCATTTTATCAGCATAACTGTTAACAAGAGTTCGCGACAAACAACGGTTTTTAACAACTCTTCCAGTACATATGTCGCTGTTTCCATTTAATAAAGTCGCATCATGCGCGATTTTTCCGTCGCTTTCCTCTAGTAATTAGTACCTTCAATTCGGACCGTGATCAGACTATACTGGCAGACATTAACTAACTATACATCTACTACAGCAACCCTCTTTCTTAACAGGTCGAGATAGTTTCTGCATTTCCCTGCCGCAGTCGCGTAGTGCAGGCGTTTGCGACAAACACCATACACACTGAAGCGCCAATGAAACTGGTATAGGCATGTATATTCAAATACACAGGTATGTAAACAGGCAGAACACGGCGCTGCGGTCAGCAGCGCCTATATAAGACAACAACCGTATGGTTACTGCTGCTACAGTGGCAGGTTATCAAGATTTGAGTGAGTTTGAACGTGGTGTTGCAGTCGACGCACGAGTGATGGGACACAGCACCGCCGAGGTCGCGATGCAGTGGGGATTTCCTCGTACGACCATATACGAGTGCACCGTGAATGTCAGGAATCAGGAAAAACATCAAAGAACCTTCAACACCGCAGCGCGTCAGCGATCGTTGGTTAATATATTAAAAAACTAAAAATCCGCCTCGATTGCGAAAAAAGCACCTAGTGTTAAGTGTTAACCCAGGTTTCGGCGTAGATAACTACACCTTCTTTAGAACAACAATAAAACCCACAAGTACCTAAGAAGACCTTTGTCAATGATTAAAAGAACACCATAGGTATACATTATTCGTTTATAAATGTTTAACTTCGTTGTGCTCATCTTATAACTTGTTTTCAAGACACTACCCATTCCGTTCACCTCCTCTTCCGAGTCCTTTGGTGTGTCTGAGATAATTACAGTGTTATCGGCAAATCTCAGAATTTTTATTTCTTCTCTCTGAACTTCAATTTCCTTTTCAAATTAATCTTTGATTTCATTGAATAATGTGGGGATTGTGTTACAACACTGTATCTGTGCTTAACTACTGCTTCCCTTTCACGTCCTTAGAGTATCTCATAATTGCAGTCTGGTTACTGTACGAGTTTCGTTCCCTGTATTTTATATGTCGTACCTTCAGAATTTCAAAGAGTGTAGACGAATCGACACTGACAATAACTTTCGCTAAATCTAAAAATGCTATCAAAGTAGATTTGTCTTTCTTTAAACTACCCTCTAAGGTACGCCGTAGGGTCAGTATTACCTCGCGTCTTCCTGCATTTCTCCAGAATCTAATCTGATCTTCGCTGACATCGGTCTCTTCCCGAATGTTACGGTGAAATAAACCATTCATTCAAAAAGTGTGCATGACTGAATTTTCTTCCTCGGTGATACTTATGAAAACATCCGCAGTGTTCTCAATCCATTGTGGATAGAGTAGTGTCCTTAAACGATGCTGTCAGCACATCCACTACGCCGCCTGTGGCGGACCTCAGCCACTAGAAGACGGTCTGGCTGGAGTAGGCGCGGGTCCGGGTGTCCCTGTTTATTCTCTCCCCGCCGGATGTCAGCCGGACGTCGAGGGCCGGATATATCGGCGCCCGTGCTCGAGAGCGCTGCTGCGGCGCAGCACGTGGGCTGCGCGCTCAACACGTGGCCAGCGGCGGCGAGCCGCTGCAACAGGCGTGGCGGCCCAGCCTCTCCACGGCAGCTCCTGGGTCCGTCTTGCAGTCCTATATCTTATTTCCGTATCTCTGTCTGACCACGATGTAATCCAGATGGAATCCTCTGCCGGTCTCTTCCAAGTGTACCTCCTTCTCCTGGGCTTCTTAAACATAATATTCTCTATTACTGGCTGATATTTACTGCAGAACTCAATTTATCTTTCTCCTCTCTCAGACCTAAAATCAAGGCCATATTCTCCCGTAACCGTTTCATTTACTCCTTTCCCTACAACGGCATTCCAGTCCCCCATGACTAAAAAATGGTTCAAATGGCTCTGAGCACTATGGGACTAAACATCTTTGGTCATCAGTCCCCTAGAACTTAGAACTACGTAAACCTAACTAACCTAAGGACATCACACACATCCATGCCAGAGGCAGGATTCGAACCTGCGACCGTAGCAGTCGCGCGGTTCCGGACTGAGCGCCTAGAACCGCTAGACCACCGCGGCCGGCCCCCCATGACTATTAAGATTTTCATCATCCTTTACGTACTAAATTACCGGTTCAATATCCTCATATACTTTCTCTATCTGTTGATCTTCAGCATGCGATGTCGGCACGTATACCTAAACTATCATTCTACAATCTGCGACATCGTCGCGAAAAAACAGTGACCCGTATATGTAATAAGTTTCCTTTAATTTACGTCTATGGTCACAAACTTTTTTTTTGCTATTAAAAACAGTGATTCTCCAACAGAAAGAGGTTCCTACTCAATGGTCTGAAGATGACCACAGTAGTGGTCGAAACCGGTCACCTTGATAAATAAATCGTGATCAAGACTGTTTTTAATAGTAAATATTTGTAAGACATTGATCACTGCCTTTCCCATAATGTATTCAAAAGTAATTCACAAACTTTTTGTTAACACATTACCGGTTTCGGTCTTTAATGACCATCATCAGATATGTTTCATAAAAACAAAGTCCTAATCGCTGCAGTACATTAGAACTTTGTTTTTATGAAACAGATCTGATGATGGTCATTGAAGACCGAAACCGGTAATCAGTTAACAAAAGGTTTGTGACCATAGACGTAAATTAAAGGAAACTTATGAAACTACCGTTGCCGGCTTTGGTTTGGTGTCGGATCTGATGAGAACAGCCCTCTCACTGACCTGTTGACGGTAATGCACTCTCTGCTCTGTTTTCTTATTCATTATGAATCCTACTCCGGTTAGATGCCATTTTCTGCTGCTGTTGATATTACCCTATATTCGTCTGATCGGTAATCCGTATCTTCTTTCCATTTCATTTCACTAACTTCCACTATTTCCTACTACGTTCCACATGTACACACATACACCACAAGCTACCTAACGATGTGGGCCGGAGGGTACTTCTCCTACCGCTAACTGATGACCCCCCCCCCCCCCCCCACCTTTGCACTCGCAAATGGGGCGTGGGAAGAATGATTGTCGGTAAACCTCCGTATTAGCTTCAATTTCTCGAATTTTTTCGTGGTTATTTCGTGAGATGTAAGTGGGAGGAAGCAAAATTTTGTCCGTCTCTCCCCGGAAAGTTCTCCCTGGAAATTTCAATAGTAAACTTCTCCGTGATGCACAACGCCTCTCTTGTAACGTTTGCCACTGCATCTCTGTAACGCTCTCACGCCGACTACGCCATTCCGTGACGGGACGCGCCGCTATTCGTTAGCTCTGCTGTATTTCTTCTATCAGTCGCACCTGGTAAGGATCCCAGCTTAATGAAAAAATACTCAAAAATCGGTCGAACAAAAGCCTTGTACGCCATTTCCTTTGTAGATACGTGCAGGCTACTGACGTTCCACGCTCCGACTCGTAGAACATTACCTCTTCGTTGGTTATTCCATGTTTCTCTCATGATCGCCTCCCACATGGAAGTCCTTTCCCAGAAACGCGAATGGATGACTGGAATCTTTTGCCAGTGGAGAGATCATCGTGACACTTTTTTCAATTATAGGCCTCACGTCCTGCGGATAGACATTATGTATCCTTAACGCAGACAGCAAAGGACTTGGAAGAGCAGTTGAACGGAATGGATGGTGTCTTGAAAGGAGGATATAAGATGAACATCAACAAAAGCAAAACGAGGATAATGGAATGTAGTCGAATTAAGTCGGGTGATGCTGAGGGAATTAGATTAGGAAATGAGACACTTAAAGTAGTAAAGGAGTTTTGCTATTTGGGAAGCAAAATAACTGATGATGGTCGAAGTAGAGAGGATATAAAATGTAGACTGGCAATGGCAAGGAAAGCGTTTCTGAAGAAGAGAAATTTGTTAACATCGAGTATAGATTTAAGTGTCAGGAAGTCATTTCTGAAAGTATTTGTATGGAGTGTAGCCATGTATGGAAGTGAAACATGGACGGTAAATAGTTTGGACAAGAAGAGAATAGAAGCTTTTGAAATGTGGTGCTACAGAAGAATGCTGAAGATTAGATGGGTAGATCACATAACTAATGAGGAAGTATTGAATAGGATTGGGGAGAAGAGAAGTTTGTGGCACAACTTGACCAGAAGGAGGGATCGGTTGGTAGGACATGTTCTGAGGCATCAAGGGATCACCAATTTAGTATTGGAAGGCAGCGTGGAGGGTAAAAATCGTAGGGGGAGACCAAGAGATGAATACACTAAGCAGATTCAGAAGGATGTAGGTTGCAGTAGGTACTGGGAGATAAAGAAGCTTGCACAGGATAGAGTAGCATGGAGAGCTGCATCAAACCAGTCTCAGAACTGAAGACAACAACAACAACAACAACAACAACGCAGTGGTTTCCGTTGCCTTCTGCATCCTCAGCCGCTGATCACTGCTAACATTTCTGTCTTTTCGGGGAAATTTCCCACTCAAAGGTCAAAAGAGTGCCCTGAAATTCTGTTCACTGCTCCGCCGTGTTTGACATGGCCTTTCGCAGGGAAACTGTGACTTGTTATGCCGGAAGCTCGTTTTGTATTATCGCGAAATAGGGGAGATAGTGACACAAACATGATACGTGAAATGGAGTGGCAATCATTAAAACAAAGGCGTTTTTCGTTGCGACGGGATCTTATTATGAAATTTCAAGCAGCAGTTTTCTCCTCCGATTGAGAAAACATTCTGTTGGCACCCACCTACATAGGGAGAAATGATCATCACGTTAAAATAAGAGAAATCAGGCCTCGCACAGAAAAATTTAAGAGCTCGTTTTTCCCGCGTGCCGTTCGAGAGTGGAACGGTAGAGAGACAGCTTGAAGGTGATTCATTGAACCCTCTGCCAGGCACTTTATTGTGAATAGCAGAGTAATCACGTAGATGTAGATGTAGAAGTCTTCTGCCCCAAAATTTAATCAGTGGTTTGGTTTAAACCCTGGACCCATGGCGTTTTGATTACTAATCAAAGATGCTACTCTCCCATTTTTTGGTTATTGTTCGCGTCATTTGGTCTGGGCGGACGTCACAAGACTCCTCTTCAAGTTCATCGTTGAATACTTCACTCAGTTTTTTTCTTTTATTCTTGTTATCGTAGAAGGTACGCTGCCAAGGATCCCTAGGCCACGCGTACAACGTCAGCTGCGGAGTATGTGAACAACACTGCAGGACACGTGCACCTTTTCGTGCCTGATGTCTTTCCAGAAGGCGGCGGCATCTTCCAGCAGGATAAATGTCCCGTGTCACGAGGCCATAATGGCAGCACAGCGGTTGGAGAGGCGCGTGTGTTTACTCACACTGACGTTTCGCCACCAAATTAGCTTGATCTGAACCCAATGGGAACCTATTGGGCGCCAGCTCTGCCCCCACAAATTACCTGCCAATACATTATGGAAATTACATGACCTGCATGTAGATATGTGCCATATACCTCCGGAAACTTACCAAGAACTTCTCGGATGCATGTCACTCAGAATAACTGATGTAATGCGTTCCAAAGATGGATCAACGTGGTATTAAGAAGGTGGTCATAATGTTTCGCCTCATCGGAGTATGTCGCATAGAACAATGTAGATTTTATTTTATAATTTTTAAAGTATGCCGTTGGGAATAGGGAGAGCAAATTTGAACAAAAAGGAAATACAAAACCCATCCAGATGACAAGAACGCGACTCTCGAAACGCGTAGTACGACGTGCATTCAAGTTCTAAGGTCTCCGATTTTTTTCCTCCAGACTGGAAAGAGATAGAAACATGCGCATTGTTTTAAAATGAGGCCGCGTTCATTGTCAATACGTCCCAGAGATGGCAGCAACGTACGGCAGATGGAATTTTACCGCCAGCAGCGAGAATGAGAACTGTTTTAAATACTTAAAATGGCGATGTTTTCCTTACTTGAACAGCATGCAGTCATTCGTTTTCTGAATTTGCGTGGTGTGAAACCAATTGAAATTCATCGACAGTTGAAGGAGGCATGTGGTGATCGAGTTATGGATGTGTCGAAAGTGCGTTTGTGGGTGCGACAGTTTAATGATGGCAGAACGTTGTGTGACAACAAACCGAAACAACCTCGGGCTCGCACAAGCCGGTCTGACGACATGATCAAGAAAGTGGAGAGAATTGTTTTGGGGGACCGCCGAAAGACTGTTGAACAGATCGCCTCCAGAGTTGGCATTTCTGTGGGTTCTGTGCACACAATCCTGCATGATGACCTGAAAATGCGAAAAGTGTCATCCAGGTGGGTGCCACGAATGCTGACGGACGACCACATGGCTGCCCGTGTGGCATGTTGCCAAGCAATGTTGAGCCGGCCGCGGTGGTCTAGTGGTTCTGGCGCTGCAGTCCGGAACCGCGGGACTGCTACGGTCGCAGGTTCGAATCCTGCCTCGGGCATGGGTGTGTGTGATGTCCTTAGGTTAGTTAGGTTTAAGTAGTTCTAAGTTCTAGGGGACTTATGACCTAAGATGTTGAGTCCCATAGTGCTCAGAGCCATTTGAACCATTTGAACCAAGCAATGTTGACGCGCAACGACAGCACGAATGGGACTTTCTTTTCGTCGTTTGTGACAATGGATGAGACGTGGATGCCATTTTTCAATCCAGAAACAAAGCGCCAGTCAGCTCAATGGAAGCACACAGATTCACCGCCACCAAAAGATTTTGGGTAACTGCCAGTGCTGAAAAAATGATGGTGTCCATGCTCTGGGACAGCGAGGGCGTAATCCTTACCCATTGCGTTCCAAAGGTCACTACGGTAACAGGTGCATCCTACGAAAATGTTTGAAGAACAAATTTCTTCCTGCACTGCAACAAAAACGTCCAGGAAGGGCTGCGCGTGTGCTGTTTCACCAAGACAACGCACCCGCACATCGAGCTAACGTTACGCAACAGTTCCTTCGTGATAACAACTTTGAAGTGATTCCTCATGCTCCCTACTCACCTGACCTGGCTCCTAGTGACTTTTGGCTTTTTCCAACAATGAAAGACACTCTCCGTGGCCGCACATTCACCAGCCGTGCTGCTATTGCCTCAGCGATTTTCCAGTGGTCAAAACAGACTCCTAAAGAAGCCTTCGCCGCTGCCATGGAATTATGGCGTCAGCGTTGTGAAAAATGTGTACGTTTGCAGGGCGATTACGTCGAGAAGTAACGCCAGTTTCATCGATTTCGGGTGAGTAGTTAATTAGAAAAAAAAATCGAAGGCCTTAGAACTTGAATGCACCTCGTATTGTGTTAACTTTCCTTTATCGTACGCTCAATGCTGAATAAATGTATAAATTTCTCCTTTATAGTAAGACTACCCCGAGATAGCACTGTGATGACACCCCTCCAAGGAGGGAACCTTATAAACAATCCTAGGAGACGAGTAGACGACATTTATAATGGTCTGGATCGTTTCCAGTTTAATCTTGCGAGAACCAACAGCACGGAACTGAATACTTAGTAACCCGAATAAAAGTGGCGAGCTAAAAATACGTGACAGCTCGCTAATTTATTCGCTCTTATTTGACGTGAAGATATTATTCTGGGCGCCCGTTCAGACGCGTTTTTCGTGGGGCTGCCAGAATATTGCGAACATGCATCTGCCGGAAGTCGACGCCGCGATCCTCGTATTCTTTGCCACAGCAGGATAGTAAAGTTAAATGTGTGTACTTTACCAGTGCCGTAAGGCGATAATTATGTGAATACGTTATGAATATCACTGGATCACTTGCAATCACATGGAGTCTAACACCGTTAGAGTAATGAAAAGCAAAAGACTTCATTGGGGTCGACATGCAGTGAGAATGGAAGATACAATAAGGCCCAAAATTGCAATAGAGTGGATGCTATCAGACGCCGAACAGTCGGAGGATGCAGGAAGAGATGGATTGATGAAATATGGCAAGCTTTGCTGCAGCTGGGAGCCTTGGAGAACTGGAGACGGGGATCAGAGGACAGAACAAGATGGGGAGCTCTAACTGTGACGTCGTGCTGTCCTCTGGCCCTGACTACGTAGTATAAGATAAGGATCACTTTAAAAGTAAACGGTCGCATAAAATAAAGTTTTAGAACATTTTTTTGCCGGCCGGAGTGGCCGTGCGGTTCTAGGCGCTACAGTCTGGGACCGAGCGACCGCTACGGTCGCAGGTTCGAATCCTGCCTCGGGCGTGGATGTGTGTGATGTCCTTAGGTTAGTTAGGTTTAATTAGTTCTAAGTTCTAGGTGACTGATGACCTCAGAAGTTAAGTTGCATAGTGCTCAGAGCCATTTGAATGTGAACAATTTTTTACCGATTTTGTTGAACCTAGTCATGTTAAAGACCGCCGTTGTGCGCTTCGTTATTGAAAAATAATGGGATCAGTGCGTATTTTTTTTTACCACAACTATGCTATCGTCTACTACTCCACTGCTGCGTTTAACAAAAACCGTCACTGCTGATCGTCTTTAAGTTTCGAATTTACCAGGCTGTAAAGGATTTTATTCACTGGGCGGTGAAAAAAGTAGCTTCCGAAAATGAGACGATGTTGACCACTGTATAAGAAATAAATAAGCATCAGTTTACCCGTTAGAGCTCAATTGGTAGATGATACTGAATGACTCATACAATACATTAAATGTATTCGCGATTGCGAATATGGACAACCGCCAGCTGTAGAATGGAATGACGACAAAGAAAATTTGTGTCGGGCCGGGACTCGAACTTGGATTTCCCACTTATCGCGAGCGATCACCTTACCACTTGGCTATCGGTGCCTGACTCACCGCTAGACCCAAACTTCCTTATGTCGTCAACCATGCGTCTCTAACCCGTACAGGAGACATTTTGCTTGAAAGTCGCTTGCTCGGTGTCGTCTGATAAATACGATATGCACGTCCAAAGGAACTTTGAATGGTAATTCGAAATAACACAGGCACTGCAACATCGAATCCATGCAATGTCGGAGAGGTAGAAAATTTTAGGTACTGGGGAGAAACTACAAAGGGAGTCCCACAGGGCTCAATTTTGGGTTCACACTTATTCCTTATATACGTGAATGACCTTCCACTCAACATTCAACAAGCGGAATTGATACTTTTTGCCGACGACACTGGAGTTTTCAAGGAAGCAGCAGGATGACGTAACTTCTTGCCTCGATATTTCGGCTGACAACCATTCAGCCATCTGCAAGTGAATGTTTTTCACTGGAGATTGGAGATTAACGTCGCTGACAGCGGAGACGCATGCGCAAAGGCAGCCGTTACATGTGCGACCTCTGTCGAGCAGATGTAATGGTGATACTATATGCGCCATCTTTGTCAGGATGTGGGTAGCAGAATTAAAATTCAGATATCAAATTAACAAAATAAATTGTCGCTAGAGGTGCCACTAGTCATAAAATTTTTCTTTCCTGTAGATATTAAAGAAATCACAGAGTCCCACGCCAGTTCAAAGCCGCTATCACGATTAATAAGATCGTCCATCAAACGTATTTCCACCAGTTCCTTCATAATTGAGTCCCAGAAGGACCTCGTCGACGCTAAGATTTTCGTAGCAATGTAGTTCATAGAATGACCTGTGGAAATGCTCTGCGCATGCGTCTCCGCGCCAATTTTTGTATAAAGTGAACGATGTGAATCAGCAGTCTCCAGAGCAAAACACTCACTTGAGGATGGCTGAACGGATGTCAGCCGAAACATCGTGGCAAGAAGTTACGCCATACGAGTCTCATAATAAATTCCATTAGAGAGAAAGGAACAGAAAAGATTGTAAATAATGATGTCCAAAGAATTATTAAGTAATTCTCATAAAATTGACTTTCCCTAAATTTTGAATAAACACACTTTATTAAGTTCTCTACAACAAATACAGTGATACATAAAATTAATGTACCACAAATGAATAGTGGTCAGTAGATAGGGTAGAATGCTCCATATCTTTGGATGTGCGTACTGATGAAACCTTGAACTGAAACAAGAATATTACTGAGCTTTCCAAACTATTAAGTTCAGCTAGTTCTGCTCTTCGTATAATTGCTAAACTTGGAAAAAGAAATTAACCGCTTGAAATATTTCGCATATTCCACTTAATAATGTCTTATGGAATAATTTTCTGGGGTGACTCACTACTCACAAAGAATGTATCGATTGCACAAAAGCGAGTATTAAGAATTATATGTAGTGTTTACCCACGGACATCATGTAGGTACCTCTTCTAAGAAATAGGCATTTTAACTGCACCGTCACAATACATACATTCGCTGATGAAATTGGTCAAAATGATCACTATTTGAAAAGAATAGTGAAGCTCATATAAACAACACTAGAGGAAAAACTGATATTTGAGACCCATTATTAGAGCTGTCAGTCGCTCAGAAAGAAGTTCAATATGCACCAACGAAAACCTTTACTCAAAAACATAAAATTCCTGACAGGCAGCTAAACAATGTAAAAACATTTCTCGTGAACAACCCCTTCCCTTTCCTTGGACTAATTTCATTTTAACAATTGATAGCGTGTAAAAGAAAAATAATAAAATGAAAATCCTTGTTTTTAAGTGTAGTTGCAGGACTAGGACTAAAAAAATGTGTTCATTAATGTTAACTCTAATCATGTCTGCATATCCTGTAAACTTATTCGTTCGACATCATTTCGATGAAACGTTCAGATTACCTATGAAACATGTAACAAACAAACTAACTAACTAACCAACTAACCGGTTAGCACAATAGACTTGCATTCGAGGAAGACGGTTCAAATCCCCATCCGACCCTATTGCTTTAGGTCTCCTGAGATTTCCCTAAATCGCTTCAGGCAAATTCCGAAATGATTCCTTTAAAAGGGCACAGCCGGTTTCCTTCCTATTCTTTCCTATTCCGAAATTGTGCTCCATCTCTAAGGATCCTAACATCGCATCGAGACAGGCTGTTACGGTGAGCACTTTGTCAGAATGTTAAGGATGAAGCAGGAAATCGGTAACTGCTTTATTGAAAGAATTATTTTGGGATTCTAGAGAAATGACTGACGGAGACCACGAGAAAACTTAAACGGTGTGGACGTGTCGCTTATGAGTTTGAAACAAATCTCCCTCACGAAGGGACCTCAAAATTAATCAGTGAGGCAGGTAGCTTAGTGATCGATAAACAGAAACCAAGCGTACTAACTGAAAATAAGCCAGAACCGCACAACGCAGGGCTAACACATGGACCCTTCATCATATAGTCTCCCGTCTTTATTGTTCGCCTTTTTTAAACCCCAAAAATCTTTCACAGAGCAAAGCAGCATATTATTTCACAAAATCACATGTGATCCTGGTTATTACAAGAACTAAGCTTCGGCATGTGACTTGCGCTTCGCCTTCATTGACGAGGCGTTAACGCTTATTCTTCCATCTCAGCTGACTGAAAACTCATATAAATCTTATTCATCATATAACGTGTGGACTCCCCTTTACGAACTTAAGGACATGTAAGCAGACACCATCCACATTCTGGCCTAGCCAGTTTGCCATTCTCGATCTCCTCAAGAGGAAGTTGGCTCGCAAAACTCTAAACCCTTCACAACTACACAAAAACTCAATAATACAAAATTTAGCTACACTATCGAGAGTTATCCAATGCCAGTCACGTAATTTACAATACCTACAGCATTGCAGATAGGTTCAGGATGTCACCATGAGGCTTTCCGCGAAGAACGGACTACGAGGGCAAGTATTCTAAATGTTTACTTTTAAGTATTTTATCAACCTTCATTGAGTCGTGACTCATTTTTTTCATTGGTACTGTGTACAGGGTATAAAATTGTGGTGTCACGGCCAGACACCACACTTGCTAGGTGGTAGCCTTTAAATCGGCCGCGGTCCGTTAGTATACGTCGGACCCGCGTGTCGCCACTATCAGTGATTGCAGACCGAGCGCCGCCACATGGCAGGTCTAGAGAGACTTCCTAGCATTCTCCCCAGTTGTTCAACCGACTTTGCTAGCGATGGTTCACTGACAAAATACGCTCTCATTTGCTGAGACGATAGTTAGCATAGCCTTCAGCTACGTCATTTGCTACGACCTTGCAAGGCGCCATTACCAGTTACTATTGATACTGTAAAACATGTACCGTCAAAAGCGATGTTCACCATTTATGGATTAAAGTTAAGTATTCCGCCAGCAACGTCAGTTTTTTCTAAGTCTAATTTCCTTGTCCTGTTCCAGACCAGCCTGCGTGAGCTAAAACGCGTGCCTTTCGGCTTCCTCTAGTAGTACCGGGTTGGCTCTCTTGCCAACCCACAACAAACATATGTAAGTGCAGATATTTCTACTGGTGACTGAAGACAGTTTACTGAACAACATTACATCTGTACTTATGTCATATGCAGACTAATAACTATAGCCTTTACAAGTAGTTTGCTTTTAGGATGGGTTGTACGTCCAAGTACATGTGACAAGAACAAGCCATTATTGCTTATTTTCCCCTGGGTAGCAGGGCGGGTGTTGAAGAGTGGAAGCAAAACAGTTAGTCTGTATAAATAGGAGTAATCCACTTAGTGGTGAAGTACGACTATGCTGAAAACATCAGGTCGTAAAGTTTGTGACATGTTTGTGGGAAGACAGTTCGACGCAGAGAAAAAAACAATTAAGACACTAATGTATGTGCGAATTGAGGTACCAGGTATAAAAACAGTTATACTTGTACCCTTTACAGCCTGTATATTTCAAGACACTAAATATTTCATTAAACAATGAGACCAGTGATAAAGTGGATGTCGGTGTTCACAATAAATTCTTGAAACTATTATGTAATCTCATTTACTGAAAACCACTTACAGACATCTTAAACCGGCTATGCAGTATTAGGGATGTTAATAGTTTGACTCGCACTGTACATTTAAAATATGTGATCAAAAGTATCCGCACACTTGGCTGAAAATGACTTACAAGTTCGCGGCGCCCTCGGTAATGCTGGAATTGGTTCAAAATGGCTCTGAGCGCTATGGGACTTAACATCTGTGGCCATCAGTCCCCTAGAACTTAGAACTACTTACACCTAACTAACCTAAGGACATCACACACATCCATGCCCGAGGCAGGATTCGAACCTGCGACCGTAGCAGCCGCGCGGTTCCGGACTGCGCGCCTAGAACCGCTAGACCACCGCGGCCGGCAATGCTGGAATTCAATATGGTGTTGTCCCACTGTTAGAACTGATGACAGCTTACACTCTTGCAGGCATACGTTCAGTCAGGTGCTGGAAGGTGAATGGCAGCCCATTCTTCACGGAGTGCTGCACTAAGGAGAGGTATCGATGTCGGTCAGTGACACCAGGCACCAAGTCGGCGTTCGAAAACATCCCAAAGGCGTTTTATAGGATTCAGGTCAGGACTCTGTGTAGGCCAGTCCATTACAGGGATGTTATTGTCGTGTAAGCACTCCGCCACAGGCTGTGCATTATGAACAGGTGCTCCATCGTGTTCAAAGATGCAATCGCCATCCCCGAATTGCACTTCAACAGTGGGAAGCAAGAAGGTGCTTAAAATATTAATGTAGGCATGTGGTGTGATAGTGCCACGCTACAAGGGGTGCATGAAAAACGTGACCACACCATTTACACCAACGCCTCCGAATTCTACTGTCGGCACTACACAGGCTGGCAGATGACGTTCACCACATTGTGTACCGTGATTCGCCACTCCACATAACGTTTTTTCACTGTTCAATCGTCCAATGTTTACACTCCTTACACCGAGCGAGGTGTCGTTTGGGATTTACCGGCGTGGTGTCTGGCTTATGAACAGCCGCTCGACCATGAAATCCAAGTTTTCTCACCTCCCGCCTAACTATCATAGTACCTGCAGTGGATCCTGAGGCAGTTTGGAATTCCTGTGTGATGGTCTCGATAGATGTCTGTCTAATATTTCCACGCTCTTCAACTGTCGGCGGTCTGTGTCAGTCAACAGACGATGTCGGGTGTGGTTATGATGCACGATGAGATACGAAATAAAAGGGTCAGACTCAGGAGTAGGCATACAGACACATCAAGAAAGAAAGCCGCACAAGGCACTGGAAGTGAACTAATCGTTATGGCAATTTGGCAACGGCGAACTGTTCGGGCGAAACGTTGAGCGCTTTGATTGGAGAAAACCAGATGCAAGGCGTCAAGTGTCAACTATCGTATACTTTGGATAACTTTGACCACACTTTTATTTTGCATCAACTAAGTGTTTGTGTTGTCCTCATCATTTCATCATCATTCAAGAAAGTAGCGAGATTGGGCTGAGCAAAGGTTGCGAATTTGTGTGGGCGCTGATAACCGCGCAGCTGAGCGCCCCGCAAATTAAACATCATCATCATCATCATCATATTTTGCATCAATCTTACACGTTTCGAATTACATCATTTTCAAAGCCAGTTTTATATAAGTTGTATAAAATTGTTCGTAGATACATTGTATCCAGTCAACATTCTGAATCAAGAGACAGGTGCAAACTGCTACCCAGGAAAATTGTCAAGTGTATTAAACCGCAAGGCTGCGCCGCCTAGCGGTTGTCAAAGTGCATCCAAATGAAAGCGTCGTAGTCGGCCGGGGTGGCCGAGCGGTTCTAGGGGCTACAGCCTTCAATCGCGCGACCGCTACGGTCGCAGGTTCGAATCCTGCCTGGGGCATGGATGTGTGTGATGTCCTTAGGTTGAAGTAGTTCTAAGGGATTGATGACCTCAGATGTTAAGTCCCATAGTGGTCAGAGCCATTTGAACCATTTTTGACAGCGTCGTCTCACAGTATCCTGATGCAAACTGCGAGCGTCAAGTAATTTTAATCGGACCGTGGGAGTCGAGACAGGGGTCGGGGCTCGCAGCGCGCTCTCCGGCTGTCTGGGACGCCGGTGCGCTGCGTCGCGGTGTATTTGTTTACGGGGGAGAGAGAGCGCACTGCCGGCTGGCGCAGTTCCCGCAGCGGGCCGCGGCCGGGGCATTTTTAGACGCGTCCCCTCGGCCCGCGCCGCCGCGTCCGCCCGTCACTCTTCCGCCCTCTCAGGCGCTCACCGCGCAGCTGTCACCGATCTGGGACGCGGCCGCACTCAAAGGCGAAGGGAGGGCCGGCCGATCCGGGGCGGCGCTGCTGTCGCTGCTCTGCCACAGGGACTGTGGTGGTAGGTGGAAAATTCTCGGGCTGCCAAAGAAATGGTATTGGTGACAACGGGAGCACACTAGAGATGGGCAAAACTGTTCTTTTCAGAGATCGGATCAGAACTGTTCACTCCCTGAAATGAGCTAGCTCTTTTTCATGACTCACCACACATTCACAATAGAAAATAAATGGAAGGCACATTGTCCTTTAAACTTGGTTTATTCCAGTACTATACCTGTATTTTGATCGTATTTGATCCTATTTTGAAGTAGCACAGATAATGAGTATGAATTTTGTATTGTTTATTGAAATTTCCACGATGTGACAAAGATTTTGATTATTGATTTATTTTGCACTATCGTGGTGTTTTGGGTGATCGAAAAACGTTGTAACTTGAGATTTACGTTAACAATATATTTGGCTATAACATATTAAAATTTCATTAACCTCGTACAAATACATCGCAAGCCATATATTTTTAAAGTGAACGTTTCCTTCCAAAGACGCCTAAAATCGCAAAATCTGTACTACAATAAGAAAAAAAATATATAAATTTGACTGTAAGACCAAAGTGCTACATATAGCCTTACGTAGAAGAAAACAAGGAAAATATTGGTGTATCACATTTTGCTATACGTTTATCGGTCCGCTCGTAATTAAAGCGTAAATTCTAGTGTCCATAATAGAAAATTCTATAGTAAGAGGAGTCGTCAGGAACCTAATCTGATCAGTTTAAACAAATAAAAATAAAATAATCAACTGCCCAGAGGGCAGGACGTGCGACTGAAACGATCGCCGACAGAGTGCGATGCTAAGTTAAGGTGCGCCAGACACTGCACGCGGCAGAGGAACCACAGAGAAACACAGATGTGAAACACAAAATCCAATGGGGCACTGCACAATGCAGGCAGCCAAGGCAGAAGCAGGGCAGAGGCCGGCGCTGTCTGAGTTGTGTGGCGTGCAGTGTGCTCTGACCGCTGATCTGCTCCGAATCTCTCTCTCTCTCTCTCTCTCTCTCTCTCTGCTGTGGGAAACGTTTGGAGCTACCGTTCTTTTTTTCTGAATCACTGATTGTTCACTCCTTTGAAAGATTTAACTCTATGAATCAGTTCAGGAGCGGATCCCCCATCTCTAGAGCACACCAAGCTAATGCCAACTAGATAATGACCTCAACTCGGGGTCTCTACTCTCGATAATGACCTCAATTCGCCGAGGAAGTGAGTATGGAAGTTTCTTCAGATATACCGTATCCAGCTGACGCCATCAATGAAGATTAGAGCTACCAAACTGCGGCATGTTAAAAAATGGTTCCAATGGCTCTGAGCACCATGGGACTTAACATCTGAGGCCATCAGTCCCCTAGAACTTAGAACTAATTAAACCTAACCAACCTAAGGACGTCACACACATCCATGCCCGAGGCAGGACTCGAACCTGCAAACGTAGCAGTCACGCGGTTCCAGACTGAAGCGCCTAGAACCGCTCGGTCACCCAGGCCGGCGGCGGCGATGTCGATTACTGCTTTTCGCGCGCTTATCCGAATAGGTCATGATATGTTCTATGAAGTGGAGATAGGGCTCGCCGAGGTACGATAGGGCGCCTGAGTGGTCGCACACGAAGAACGTATGGGCGCAACCTTGTGAAGGGGGCTTTTGTCGTCGTAAAAGGCGGGAATATCTACAGCATACTCATTATAAAGATGTACAAGAAGGAACAACACCGGGTCCCCTACAATTCATAATTTTTCTTCAAGTGCTGCACACTGGTCCCGCTCTTACCTTACATCTCGCCAACAGAATGTAATGAATGGAACAGAAAAGTTCAAAAAAGGTTCAAATGGCTCTGAGCACTATGGGACTCAACTGCTGTGGTCACCAGTCCCCTAGAACATAGAACTACTTAAACCTAACTAACCTAAGGACATCACACACACCTATGCCCGAGGCAGGGTTCGAACCTGCGACCGTAGCAGCAGCGTGGCTCCGGACTGGAAAGCCTAGAACCGCACGGCCACCGCGGCCGGCCCAACAGAAAAGTCACAATGCAGTAATGTAGTATCAGGGATCCCACAAGAATCGGTATTGGCCCCATTACTCTTCTCATTGTATGTTCATGATGTGTCAACAATTCGCTCAAACTGAAAATATCACTTATACGCTGACGTATCCAGTCACATCGTCCAAAATGGGTCAAAACGCCTGAGAACATCGCAAAGACACCCGCTGTGTTTCGAACCAGCCCCAGTAAATCGATCAAACTAACTGCCCAACAGGTGGTAATCAACCTGGAGACACTGCGACAAATTGTTGTTCAACACCTGCATCTCTTTCCATACAAAATTCAGACCCATCAGCCATTAAGTCTAGGCTCATGGAATACCGGTTGTGTTTCGCCAACACTATTGTCCATAGAATTAACGAACAAGACTTTCATGTGAACGTGGTTTTTTTTAGCGGCGAAGCCCGCTTTCATTTGGATGGGTTCGTCAGTAAGCAAAATTGGTGCATTTAGGGGACTGAGAATCTGCGTTTCACGATCGAGAAGTCTCTTCACCCTCAACAGGTGACTGTGTGGTGTGCAGTTTCCACTCACGGAATAATCGGTGCGATGTTCCTTGATGGCACTATGACTATCGAGCGGTACGTGAAAGTTTTAGTATATGATTTCATCCCCATTGTCAAAAGTGACCGTGATTTCGACAAGATGTGGTTCATGTGCGACGGAACTCGACCGCATCGAAGCAGGAGAGTGTTCGGTGTCCTGCAGGAGTACCTGGGGACCGCATTCTGGCTCTGAGGTACCCCGAAGCCACTCGCCTCTGTCTCGATTGGCGCCATATTCTCCGGGTATGAACACGTGCGACTCCTTTTTTGTGAGGTTATATTGAAGACAAGGTGTACAGCAATAACCGCAAAACCATTGCTGAGCTGAAAACAGCCACTGAGAACGTCATCGACAGCATCGATGTTCCGACGTTTCAGCGGGTCACGCAGAATTTCCCTGTTCCTCTGCGCCACATCATCGCCTACGATGGCAGCCATATCGAACATGTCATAACCTAAATCCGAATATCCTGTAGTCACGTTTTCATGTTGAATAAAGTGTCTGCACACCTTAGTTTGTAACTAATTTGCCGGCCGCGGTGGTCTAGCGGTTCTGGCGCTGCAGTCCGGAACCGCGGGACTGCTACGGTCGCAGGTTCGAATCCTGCCTCGGGCATGGGTGTGTGTGGTGTCCTTAGGTTAGTTAGGTTTAAGTAGTTCTAAGTTCTAGGGGACTTATGACCTAAGATGTTGAGTCCCATAGTGCTCAGAGCCATTTGAACCATTTTTTTTTTGTAACTAATTTATGTTTTGTTTCATATAGTTCAATAACTGTACCCCGCAACACGGAAATTTTGTGTGACCACCTAAGTGAGGAGTTAAGATCTTGGTTGCTTCGGTTTGAGCGCAAATCATACTGCCCTTCTTATTTATCATAGAGCTCTTTCCTCAGTCTAGTTTTTAATATTATTTAAATTCCAGATTAAGATTAACATATGAACTGCAGATTGAAACTGAAGAAACTGCAAAAAGGTGGGAATTTAAGGAGATGGGACCTGGATAAACTGAAAGAACCAGAGATTGTAGAGAGTTTCAGGGAGAGCATTAGGGAACAATTGACAGGAATGGGGGAAAGAAATACAGTAGAAGAAGAATGGGTAGCTCTGAGGGATGAAGTGGTGAAGGCAGCAGACGATCAAGTAGGTAAAAAGACGCGGGCTAATAGAAATCCTTGGGTAACACAAGAAATATTGAATTTAATTGATGAAAGGAGAAAATATAAAAATGCAGTAAATGAAGCAGGCAAAAAGGAATACAAACGTCTCAAAAATGAAATCGACAGGAAGTGCAAAATGGCTAAGCAGGGATGGCTAGAGGACAAATGTAAGGATGTAGAGGCTTGTCTCACTAGGGGTAAGATAGATACTGCCTACAGGAAAATTAAAGAGACCTTTGGAGAGAAGAGAACCACTTGTATGAACATCAAGAGCTCAGATGGCAACCCAGTTCTAAGCAAAGAAGGGAAAGCAGAAAGGTGGAAGGAGTATATAGAGGGTTTATACAAGGGCGATGTACTTGAGGACAATATTATGGAAATGGAAGAGGATGTAGATGAAGATGAAATGGGAGATAAGATACTGCGTGAAGAGTTTGACAGAGCACTGAAAGACCTGAGTCAAAACAAGGCCCCGGGAGTAGACAACATTCCATTGGAACTACTGACGGCCTTGGGAGAGCCAGTCCTGACAAAACTCTACCATCTGGTGAGCACGATGTATGAGACAGGCGAAATACCCTCAGACTTTAAGAAGAATATAATAATTCCAATCCCAAAGAAAGCAGGTGTTGACAGATGTGAAAGTTACCGAACAATCAGTTTAATAAGTCACAGCTGCAAAATACTAACGCGAATTCTTTACAGACGAATGGAAAAACTGGTAGAAGCCGACCTCGGGGAAGATCAGTTTGGGTTCCGTAGAAATGTTGGAACACGTGAGGCAATACTGACCTTACGACTTATCTTGGAAGAAAGATTAAGAAAAGGCAAAGCTACGTTTCTAGCATTTGTAGACTTGGAGAAAGCTTTTGACAATGTTGACTGGAATACTCTCTTTCAAATTCTGAAGGTGGCAGGGGTAAAATACAGCGAGCGAAAGGCTATTTACAATTTGTACAGAAACCAGATGGCAGTTATAAGAGTCGAGGGGCATGAAAGGGAAGCAGTGATTGGGAAAGGAGTGAGACAGGGTTGTAGCCTCTCCCCGATGTTATTCAATCTGTATATTGAGCAAGCAGTAAAGGAAACAAAAGAAAAATTCGGAGTAGGTATTAAAATTCATGGAGAAGAAGTAAAAACTTTGAGGTTCGCCGATGACATTGTAATTCTGTCAGAGACAGCAAAGGACTTGGAAGAGCAGTTGAATGGAATGGACAGTGTCTTGAAAGGAGGATATAAGATGAACATCAACAAAAGCAAAACGAGGATAATGGAATGTAGTCAAATTAAGTCGGGTGATGCTGAGGGAATTAGATTAGGAAATGAGACACTTAAAGTAGTAAAGGAGTTTTGCTATTTAGGGAGTAAAATAACCGATGATGGTCGAAGTAGAGAGGATATAAAATGTAGACTGGCAATGGCAAGGAAAGCGTTTCTCAAGAAGAGAAATTTGTTAACATCGAATATAGATTTAAGTGTCAGGAAGTCGTTTCTGAAAGTATTTGTATGGAGTGTAGCCATGTATGGAAGTGAGACATGGACGATAACTAGTTTGGACAAGAAGAGAATAGAAGCTTTCGAAATGTGGTGCTACAGAAGAATGCTGAAGATAAGGTGGGTAGATCACGTAACTAATGAGGAGGTATTGAATAGGATTGGGGAGAAGAGAAGTTTGTGGCACAACTTGACTAGAAGAAGGGATCGGTTGGTAGGACATGTTCTGAGGCATCGAGGGATCACAAATTTAGCATTGGAGGGCAGCGTGGAGGGTAAAAATCGTAGAGGGAGACCAAGAGATCAATACACTAAGCAGATTCAGAAGGATGTAGGTTGCAGTAGGTACTGGGAGATGAAGAAGCTTGCACAGGATAGAGTAGCATGGAGAGCTGCATCAAACCAGTCTCAGGACTGAAGACCACAACAACAAACAACATTCTGTCTTTTAAAATGTCAGCAAACCTTTGTGGAAGTGGACATGAACTACAGTGTATTTCGTCAGAAGAAACTTCCAGTGAACCATTTCGCAGTTGCTAACACACTACTCCCGCATTTGAAAGGTGGGACGGCCAAATCCCCGTCCAGCCAGCCAGATTTCGGTTTTCACCGATTTCCCTAAATCGCTTAAGGTTATTTTCGGGTAGTTCCCCTGAAAAAAAAAGGCGGTTGTCTACCCCACTCCTATACAGTCTGAGGTTAAGTTTGTTCCTAATTAACTTCCCATCGACTGGAAGGCTTTGCGATCTCACGGCTGTGAATCAATTGTGTATTAAAGCAACCAGCTTAAGTCAATAGTTAACGGTGTTTCGTACTCTCAACTGATAGACTGTCGGATTCGTCTCCTCATTCTAAGCCACGTAATACATTCACATCCATATTCACAGCTGAACAGCAAGTGCCTGACTCAACACAAGCGACGTCCAACTCGTCCTTCGAAGACTAAGGTAACCCTCGTGAAGACAGATAATCCAATCCTACAAAAAGAATCACAGAATTCTAAGTGTAAAGACGTAACAAATAGTGAACCCATATGCGAAAGCAGAGCACCAGCATAGGAAGGTGAATGGGAAGGAAGGAAAGCAGGAAGGTAGAAAAAAGGAGGAGGAGGAGGAGGAGAAGGAGACGGCGACGAAGCAGGTGCTGGCTGTGGTGGTGGTTCAAATGGTTGTGGCGGAGGTGCTGAAAACAGAAGATGTTGAAGAACATTAGTGTCATGGTGAAAATTTTGCTGCTACTACTGATGGTGGTGATAATTTGAATAATGATAACGACGACGACGACGATCTTGATGATGGCTCTAAAAAAGTATATCATGATGGGCTTGGTGATGATGATGACCTTGAGGAGGCCTGACGAAATATATGACGATAATTATGAAGAAGTACATTATGAGATTATGGTGTTGGAGGTGGCAATAGTGGTGGTGATGACGAGTATGATGATGACTGATATGATGGCACTGAAGCAGCGCACAGGGGTGGTCTACACTGAGTCACTGGATGTAATAGTGGCAACTAACAGCAGACACTGTTGCCTTCCAACGGTCGCGGTTATGTTAATAACGCATTAACGACGGCCTCGTCGGATCGAAGAACACCAATCAGCGGCAGGGACAGAGGAGCCGGCGGGAGCGACACGCCTCCTAATGAGAGGCGCGCCGTCGGTTTTATCCCAGCCGCCCGGGCGTCGTCCATCATTGTGTCAGATAACGGCAGCGGAGACGGCGCTGCGACCGAAATACACGGGCCCGGCGACGCCGCCCCGCCTCCAGATATCAACGCACTCGCTGCTGCTGCTTTCCCCGCACTGAGCTGCGACCGAGCAGTAGAGTCTACAGCGTGAATTTAATGGTGTAAGGTGCGAAGCAGTGTGTTCGCCAGCTTCATAAACAGAGACTGCCGCACTCAATGCCTAATTAAAATTTCGTTTACAGTACAGACTTATTGCGTTAAGCAATAACACACAAATGATTGAGACTGTTAAAAAATATTGAATTTCCTGGCAGGCGTACAGGTGTAGTACTCTAAGCATTGAGTCAGACAATAGATTCACATTCAGGAGAAGCAGGATTTAAATCCCTGTTTGGCCATCCACATTTATGTTTTCCATTACACATAAATTTTAATACATATTCCGATACAGTTCAACCAAAAAGACTCAGACGATTTCCTTCCCCATTTTTGTTCAGTTTGAACTTGTGTTCCTTCCTAACGACAAAGTCGTCGACGAACCTTCAACGGAAATTGTCCTCAAACGAATTGTCCTCGTTAACTTTTTGTCTAACATTTGACTTGGTTAAGAGACGAAGAAATCCATGTACAGGCGTGGCACTTGTTGTGATATGCAAAATACACACACACACACACACACACACACACACACACACACACACAAGCACACACAATGTAAACAATTATGACCACAACTCAAGGAAATATGACCAACGTCAGAAGTTATCGGGAGTGAATATTAATTACCAACGGGTGAGCACGTATTATTAACTCTGTCCCGCTGCCGTTTGAACAGCGAGAGAGCGGCATTCCAAGCCAAATTTAAGAAACAACATAAGACCCTGTTGGTAAGATCACTCGCTAATTTAATCTCAATTGCCTCCTTGATAACACTAGCCCAACAGCGTAACCGCCACACAGGTTTAGAATAGCCGAGCAAATCTGCCATGCGGAACATTCCCTTAACACTGGACATTCTACGGAATATAACAACACAGAGAATCGAGCGTGTAGTTCCGTCTGTTGGGATAGTGTTATTAAGAAAGTAGTTGAAATTAAATTAGTGAGTGACCTTACAAATAAGGACGGAGGTTTCTGATGGGAATTCTGCTCCCTCCTTGGGCCAACAACACATGGACGAAATTAATAATACTTGCTCACTCGTTGGTAATTAATATTCACCACTGATAACGTACGACGTTCTTTGGTTGGATGGTGGAGTTACTTGTTGGCGGTGTACGTGTTGTATTTCTGCATGTGCCGTATTACGGTTCTTGGTCGTCGTAGCCTCGCCTGTAGAGGATTTAAATTTCCTTGCACACAATACTCTCGTTACGTGTGCGCCTTCATAGCGACTCGGTGTTCACCTGCCAAAATATGGGACGTTGTCGAAGACGTCACGCGATTGAATTACTGTGAGTTGTTTGAACGTTTTACTCGCTGGGAGGAACGCAGGTTCACTGACTGACTTGCCTACGAGTCAGGACACCTGTTTACATCTCAGCTAAACTTGAGACGTGTAGGCAGCTAACAAGTTGTCGCTAATCATAAGTTTTAGAAGAGCCTACTGCCGTCGGTGGGGAACGTAGATCGTTGACTTGACCACTGCCGAGCGAACCGAGCACTCTGCATGACAGGTAGGAGGCAAGACAGTCAGGGGAGGTAGACCACATGTGTATCGAAAGATATCGACCTAGTTCTTATTTATGGTCGGCTCCGCACTAGTGCAAACTAGGTACCAACGAAGACAGTAATAGTGTTACCAGCAGACATCTACAAATATTGAAAATACATACACAGTTAAACCAGTCAAATGGTTCAAATGGCTCTGAGCACTATGGGACTTAACATCTGAGGTCATCAGTCCCCTAGAACTTAGAACTACTTAAACCTAACTAACCTAAGGACGTCACACACATCCATGCCCGAGGCAGGATTCGAACCTGCGACCGTAGCGGTCGCGCGGTTCCAGACTGTAGCGCCTTTAACCGCGTGGCCACACTGGCCGGCAGTTAAACCAGTCCAGGGCGGGAAAGTGGCCAAATACGAACACGGAACTAGGCTGTAAAGGCACTGCCAGTAGACAGTAGTCACAGTAGCATTGTTTAGTACTAATGCCTACTCAGTGGTATTATTTGGCTTTGTTTGTAACTTTAGATGGAAAAAATATATGTATAAAGATAAACGGAATCAAAATGACCACCGAAAATGAGGCGTAATTGAGAAATATACTTTTGTAATATACAGTATGTAACCGCCAGGACACCAGTACATATTGACAGTCAGATCTCAAAGGTTTAAAAGGGTAAAGCAATATATGAGTCAATGATTCATAGGAGGAATCTGAATGTTCATTCCTCGCTATGAGGAGTATTGCCGTGAGAACTCATGGCTATTGGAGAACACAGATGCTACGCAGTAGGTAAATTCAAATTTTTGGTCACGTGGAAAACTTTGCCCGTCTCCATGTCACTACTCTTCTCTGACCATATCAGGTATCTCTCTGCATCCTGTATATGAGCCACTTGTTTCGGACCTACGAAACGTTATGTGTGTCAATCATATAAAGTACAAAGTGCCACAACAGAAACTAATGCAAATCATGTGGGTATTCGTGTGCACTATATCTACAAGATACGAACAATGATAGCATGACCCTGTACAGTTTATTTCTACATCTACGTCTACATCTACATCTCTACTCCGCAAGTCACCTCATGGTGTGTGGCAGAGGGTACTTTGTGTAACACCGTCACTTCCCCCATTCCCAGTTCAGTCGCGAATAGTTCGCAGGAAGAACGATGGCCGGTAAGCCTCCGTATGATCTCGAGTCTCTCTAATTTTACCTTCGTGGTCTCTTCGCGAGACATGCGTGGGAGAGGCAATATACTGGCTGACGTTTCTAGGGACGTACACTCTAGGTACTTAAACACACAGTGATGCAGAATACCTCTCTTGTAACGTCTGCCACAGGAGTTGGCTAAGAATCTCCTCGATGCTTTAGTGCTTACTAAATGAACCTGTAACGAAACGCACTGTCCTCTTTGGATGTGCTCCGTTTCCTCTATTAATCCTGTCTCGTACACATCCCAGATTGACAAGCATTATTCAACTATTAGTCGAATGAGGGTTTTGTTAGCTACCTCCTTGTGGGTGGACTACATTTCCTGTGGATCCTTCAAGTGAATCCCAGTCTGACATCTGTCTTACGTGCTATTAGTTTTATGTGCTCGTACGACTTTAAATTACTCCTTTCGTATACTCCTGGTTATTTAACGGTTGTGGCCCCTTCCATTGATTGTTCTTGAATTGTGTAATCATACAGTAATGAGTCTTTGTGATTATCTCTGCTCATACGTTACATTTGTTTACGTTGAAGGTCAAGTGCTAACACTGTAATATGTATCGATCTTCTTAAGGTTCTCCAGCGTTTTCTAGTGTTGCGACTGTGTACAACAGCATCATCTGGCAGGTTATTTGTATACATTGTGAAAAGTAACTGGTCTACAACATTACCTTGGGGTACGCACGAAGCTACTTTTATGTCTGAAGATTGACACGGTTTGTTGTGTTTGGTAGGAAGACTTCAATACACGTTACACAGACGTTCTCGTATTCCTTGCGCTCGTATTTTGTTCATGGGACGGCAGTTATGCTGTATTGAACGCGTTAAATTAGATTAGATTAGATTAGTTTTCGTTCCGTAGATCCGTGCTGAGGAGATCCTCGTGGATGTGGAACATGTCATTTTTTTAATAAAAAGCTGAAATAACAATACTAATAGTATGAATATATACAATACATCATTTGTTTCTATTAAAAAATTCGTCAGTGGAGCAGAAGGAGTTGGCCACTAGTAAGTCTTTCAGGCTCCTTTTAAACTGATCTTTATTTGTAAGTAAATTTTTTATGTTTACTGGCAAATTATTGAAGATGAGTGTTCCTGAGTAGTGGACCCCTTTTTGAACTAAAGTAAGTGCTTTTAAGTCCTTGTGCAGATCATTTTTGTTCCTGGTATTGTATGTATGAACTGAGCCTTTGTTGGAAAAAGAGATATATTATTTAGGACAAATTTCATTAAGGAATAAATATACTGAGAGGCAGCAGTTAGTATACCCAGTTCTTTGAAGAGGTTTCTACAGGACGTCCGTGAATTTACTCCACAAATAATACGTATTACACGCTTTTGGACTCTGAAAACTTTTGTTTGACTTGAAGAGTTACCCCAAAATATTATACCATATGACATTATGGAATGAAAGTAGGCAAAGTATGCAAGCTGTTTCATTTTCATGTCGCCTATGTCTGCTAACACTCGAATTGCAAATACTGATTTGTTAAGGCGTTTCTGCAGTTCTGTGGTGTGCTCTTCCCAACTGAATTTATTATCAAGTTGTAATCCCAAGAATTTAAGACTGTAAGCCTCTTCTATCTGCTCTTCTTCGTACTTTATGCATATGCTGGGTGGAAACCTCTTATAGGTTCTGAATTGCATATAGTGAGTCTTTTCGAAGTTTAATGTCAGTGAGTTGGCTTTAAACCATTTATTAATATCCATGAAAATATCATTAGCAGATCTTTCTAGAACTACACTCGACATACTATTTATTGCAATACTTGTGTCATCTGCAAACAAAACTAACTCTGCTCTGGCAGTGTAACTGATGAGAGATCATGAATATACACAAGAAAAAGCAATGGCCCTAAGATGGATCCTTGTGGGACACCACATGTAATTTCTTCCCATTCTGATGATGACTGATGACTTAATTCACTAGTCCCTTGCACTGACACCCTTTGTTTCCTGTTAGTGAGGTATGACTTGAACCATTTTGCAGCACTCCCCGTGACACCATAGAATTCTAATTTACTTAAAAGGATGTTGTAGTTCACACAATCAAATGCCTTTGAGAAATCACAGAAAATACCTGCTGCTTGTAATTTGTTATTTAATGAATTAAGTACATTTTCACTGTAGGTGTAAATAGCCTTCTCGATATCAGAACCCTTCCGAAATCCAAACTGTGTTCTTGATAATATGTTATTTGTGGTCACATGGTTGAGCAGCTGCCTGTACATTACTTTTTCTAAAATTTTTGAGAATGCTGGCAAAAGTGAAATCGGTCTGTAGTTTGATGGTATCTCTTTATCCCCTTTCTTGAATAGAGGCTTAACATCTGCATATTTTAGCCAGTCAGGAAATGTCCCAGTTATAATTGACTGGTTACACAAGTAACTTAGAATTGTACTAAACTCACAAGAACATGCCTTAATTAACTTTGTTGATATTTCATCGTACCCACTAGAATGCTTTGTTTTTAAAGATTTTATTATGGAAGTTATTTCTTTTTGTGAAGTGAGTGGCATATTCATGTACCTGAAGCTATTTGTAACGGCTAGTTTCAGATATTCAAGGGCATTATTTACTGATCCTGAAAGTCCCATTCTATCAGTAACGGATATAAAGTACTTGTTCAATAGATTTGCCACACTATGCCCATCAGTTACTAATGTGTCATCTACCCTTAGTGCCATTTGCTCCTGTTCCTTTCTGGTTCTACCAGTCTGCTCTTTCACTATATCCCATATTGTTTTTATTTTGTTCCCTGACATTGCTATCTTCTTCTCGTAGTGCATTTGTTTAGACATCTGAATTACTTTCTTTAATATTTTACAGTATTTCCTCTGGAAGTCAGGGAACACGGCATCAAACTGGACGTCGGTAGTTACTAATATCTACGTCTCGTGAAGGAAAACATACGATAGTTGTTTCCGGAACCCATGTTTATTCGTACAGAAAACATTTTCGGCTTTCCGAAATGTGATACTATGCGAGCATAAAAGATGTTCCAAAATTCTACAGCAGATGGACGTCAGAGATACAGGCCTATGGTTTACTGGATTTGTTCGACGATCCTTCTTGAAAACGGCAATGACCTCTGCGTTTTTCCGCTTCGCTCCTCTAGCGACCTGCGGTACGCCACGACTAGTTTGTAAGAGATCTGGCTGAAAGTAATGCCTCCGAATTTTTTATATGAAAACGCTTAAAGCTTTTCACGTAAAACAAACGTTACTAACATTCTGAATCTTTATTCTTCATATTTACATATTCATTTGTGAGCATATTAGCCCTGGCGATGCACCCATTTCTCCCAACGAGAGACCAGTTTGTTGATACCGTCACAGTAGAATGATTTTGCCGACGGAGCCAGAACATCACCTTTGCTTGTACCGCTGCATCACCATGATAGTGAACTCCGTTTTGGAAACAGAAGAACATCGGATGGGTGGAAATCGGGTCTGTATGGAGGATCATCGATGACAGTGAATCAATGGCGTTGGATTGTTGCAGATCTAGCTGCGCTCGTGTGCGATCTGTCACTGTCGCTCTGAATGTGAGCGTGCTCCGTGTGTGGACGAACTCTTCGAATTACGGACTCGATTACAGCACACTGTTTCTCATGCGCCGACATATTTACATATTTACGTTATACACCGCCATGTTACACGCTACAGTTCGGAAACCTCTAGCAGCTGAGGGTTGCAACCTGCTCAGCAAAGCCGCAAAGTATATCAGAGGTATTACTTTTTATCACGCCCTCCTAGAATTGTATTGGTATCCCTTCACCCCCAGTGGCCTTCGTCTGCTGACGGAATACAGTTGCTTTCCTGTCCCATGCTCACTTCATACGGTTTATATCATATTGGTGTCTGCACAAATTTAAAGGAGGAACTACACTAAGATCTTCGTTAGTGAAACAATTTTGGACAAAAAGCGTTTGGTATTTCTATCCTGTCTCTGTCATCCTCCGCGTCGATGCCATATGTCACACTGTGTCTGGACAGATGGCTTCGATGCATTTACTGATATAACGTAAGATCAAAACCTGTTAGGGTTTTCTGTCAAGTCGGTAGATGGAATTTTACTAACGAATTCGATGAACGCTCGGTGCATGGTTCTCCATACGCTAATTTTGCCTTCGATCGATTTCTGTTTGTCTGTGAGGCTTTGGCTACATCTACATTTGTAGTTAAGCCCTCTTTGATTTCGTAGCAGCTTTGATTTGACTGAAGAAAATTTGTTGCCGTGGACACCTCGAATGTAAAGCAATGGTTTTCAGAACATTTGAGAATGTGTGAGTAGAGAGTTTTAGCTGTATTAGTGGACAGGCCAGACCTAAAAGCAAAAGGGGAAGAAGATATTAAGTTTCTGTTCTCAGAATAGCTGCAGATTTTGTTTTGTTTGGCGTGTGACGTGCTTTACAAGACTCTCAGTGCCTGCAGTCGTAGTGAAGTGGCCTGCGCCGCGCTGTGCCCGCAGGGAGGATGAAGAGGACGAGGAGCAGCGGCAGCAGCAGGAGGGCCCCGGCGGCAACGCGACCGCCGTCGACGCCATCTCGGAGCGCCTCGCCGAGGTGGCCGAGCTGGCCGAGCGGCTGGACGCCGCGCTCTGCGCCGGCGACGTCAGCGTGCGACGCGTGCTCGACTCCGAGGTGAGCAGGCAGTGACGCTCTCCCCAGTTCTAATCGGTCTCCCGCTCACCTATGTTAATGTAGCATCGATTTTTGCGACAATCAATATTTTGCAAATACGTTCACATCATTGAGCGATATGTTCGCTACCTTGTTTTCTCAGTTTATGTACAGTCCCGAATACTAACCCCGCATTCAAAAGTTTCTTTCCATTCTACACATCAGATCCATTAGATTACTCTATACCTCTTGTACACCTGATAACGAAAATCATATCGTATTTCTGCTCTTCTGGAATTGCGGTCCTCGTTACGTTTGTAATGTACTAACTTTCACTTCCTCTCTCAGTCAAACATGTACCATCGATCGCCCCTGACTCTGAAATACGTCCAGCCTACGAAATCCAGCAGACCCTTTTTTTCCCGCTTATCAGAGATACTTTCGGTTCAAAGAACCTTGCTCCTCAGGAACACATACTCACGTATTCACCTATCCTACTTGCGCCCTTCTCGTAACATCAACCTCATAAACTCACTAAACCATTCACCCACATCTTTCTTTCACATATCACTTTTCCCTACCTTCAGTTTCCAAACCCAGGTCCTTCACAACAATCAACATATCACCAGGCACTTCCACCTTCCACATCCATAAGCGACGTAAATATCGCAATTAACTGTACTGTAAATCGACAACAAAATGATCTCGTTAATATTTGAGCACAAAATCCCGATCTTCTTTAAGCTTCCGTATCCGTATTTTCCAGCCCTGGCAATGAACATATGAAGGTGCAAAAGTTCCTTGAGTTGTATGACGCCTCTGAATTCCTCTATGAAAAAAATAGCGTATATCTTTCTAACTTTGGAAAATTCCACTATGTATCGTACATTGAAGTAACAGGAATTGGTGAAAGCACTTTATAGAGAGAGTTATCATCACATCCGGTACTTAATTGTAGCAAAGAAATCAAATTAAAGACTTTGTAATACGACGCAATACGTAGATGAAACTGGCAAACTACCGTTAGATTGCTAGGGTTGTCAGCAGTCTGACACGACGTGTGCCCACTTGCATCTACATCCACCCATCACAATTAGAGCAACAAAGATCACTTCCGAACAAAAAGTTATATGTTAGTGGAGTAGGTACCACATTATTGCAATTATAAACGATACATTCACAAGAAATTACATTAGATTTTTCGATAAAACTGTTGGGGTGTTATCCAGAACTATTATCGGAACTGTCATCAGAGCTCTAGAACGATTTAGTATCTTTTTGTGGTGAAAATAGGTCCCTCATTATTTCAGTTACCTCATAAACTATTACATGCACACAAAAATGGCATTAAGGTATTCTGCAGAACTCTTGGGGAGCTATTCAGAATTGTATCCACAATTCTATTTTCGGAAACTGGCAAATAATTTTTTACAACATTAAAATTTTCCCGATTACTACTGTTTTCTTCACGAAATTCTACGGAAATGTTCAAAATTTTGTACAGAGAACTCTAGAGCTATAGTATATCTATAAAGAACTCTGAAAAAATGTATATTTCTCGAAAATCGGTTGCCAACTTCACAGTTATTCAGAATTGTGATCAAAATTTTTCTGTAAAATATACAGAACTATTAGAAATTTTTATCGCAGAACTCTGGAACTATAGCCTAGCTACCAAGAACTCTGAAAAAGATGTGTACTTCTCGAAAGTCGGATTACAACTTGACATGACTGTGGAAATGGTTTCCTCATTATCCTAATTATTTCATTCTCTGCACAAAAAATGTCATTAGGGTTTTCTATAGAACGCTTGGGGAAACTTGATTATTATTTTTTTTCGGAAATCTGGCTATTAATTTTCTTTATAAGATTAAAATTTTACCAAGTACTATTGTCTTCTTCGCGAAATTCGGCAGAACCATTAGACTTTTTCACAGAGAACTCTAGAAGTATAGTATGCTTATGAAGAACTCTGAAATAAATGTATATTTGTTGAAAGCCGGGTGCGAACGTCACATGACGGGTCTGCTGGCACCTGCGAGTGCGCCGCGCGGTGCATCTGGCGTCCGGGCACTCACGGGCAGCGCCGTCATCGCCGCAAACCGCTCCCTTCTCAGAACAGAACGCACCAGCAGCTGCGCTCCCCTCCCCGACGATGCGTCAGCGCGCCCTTTGCTTCGGCGAGGTCCCTCCCAAGTGCCTAGTGCGTGACGTCTGACTGCTCCTCTGCTGCTCCCGTCTTGGTGGCGTCAGTCGCTAAAGTGGAAGATGCTCGTCGTGAAATTCTCTCTGCTATTCAGTGTCTCCAGCACTGGTTTCACATGAGTTTCATCACTGTGTTAGTCGTTGTACTCTCTGCCAGGTTCCTCGATCTTCTTCGTCTTTACTTATCTGTAGGCAGTACTTAGGCCACAATGTACCTTTCACTCTCCACATGAGTTTGTGCTGTTTTAGAATTTCCTGGCAGATTTTAAACTGTGTGCTGGAGTAGGACTCGAACCCGGAACCTGGACTATCCACGCAGGACTCACGACCTGCTCTGACAGATTCAGTTCTGCTAGTACCTCTCCTCTAGTTCCCGAACTCCACAGCAGTTCTCTTGCATACTTTGCTGGACCAACATTCCTGCGCCAGCCGAAGTCGCCGTGCGGTTCAAATGGTTCAAATGGCTCTGAGCACTATGAGACTTAACATTTGAGGTCATCAGTCCCTTAGAACTTAGAACTACTTACATCTATCTAACCTAAGGACATCACACACATCCATGCCCGAGGCAGGATTCGAACCTGCGACCGTAGCAGCAGCCCGGTTCCAGACTGAAGCGCCTGCCGGCCAGTGTGGCCGTGCGGTTCTAGGCTCTGCAGTCTGGAACCGCAAGACGGCTACGGTCGCAGGTTCGAATCCTGCCTCGGGCATGGATGTGTGTGATGTCCTTAGGTTAGTTAGGTTTAATTAGTTCTAAGTTCTAGGGGACTTATGACCACAGCAGTTGAGTCCCATAGTGCTCAGAGCCATTTGAATCATTTGAACATTCCTGCAAGAGAGAATAGTTTTAATGTGCTGAGTCAAAGGAACTTGCCCTTCCTTGTGCTAGTTAGTCGTATGTGGTATGGATCCCACTTGAACAAATCCTATGAGGAGTCAAAATCAAAATGTTTCAAATGGCTCTAAGCATGGGATAGGAATGATGATGGAAATAGGATCACATTTGAGGAAGTGGAAAAAATGGTCGATAGATTGCAGTGCAATAAAGCGGCTGGGGTGGATGAAATTAAGTCGGAACTCATTAAATACAGTGGAATGTCAGGTCTTAAATGGCTACACAGGATAATTGAAATGGCCTGGGAGTCGGGACAGGTTCCATCAGACTGGACAAAAGCAGTAATCACACCAATCTTTAAACATGGAAACAGAAAAGATTGTAACAACTACAGAGGTATCTCTTTAATCAGCGTTGTGGGTTAAATCTTCTCAGGTATTGTTGAAAGGAAAGTGCGAGTATTAGTTGAGGACCAATTGGATGAAAATCAGTGTGGGTTTAGGCCTCTTAGAGGTTGTCAGGACCAGATCTTTAGCTTACGGCAAATAATGGAGAAGTCTTATGAGTGGAACAGGGAATTGTATCTATGCTTTATAGATCTAGAAAAGGCATATGACCGGGTTCCTAGGAGGAAGTTATTGTCTGTTCTACGAGATTATGGAATAGGAGGCAAACTTTTGCAAGCAATTAAAGGTCTTTACATGGGTAGTCAGGCAGCAGTTAGAGTTGACGGTAAATTGAGTTCATGGTTCAGAGTAGTTTCAGGGGTAAGACAAGGCTGCAACCTGTCTCCACTGTTGTTCATATTATTTATGGATCATATGTTGAAAACAATAGACTGGCTGGGTGAGATTAAGATATGTGAACATAAAATAAGCAGTCTTGCATATGCGGATGATGGCAAATTCGATTGAAAGTTTGCAAAGTAATATTTCAGAGATAGATCAGAAATGTAAGGACTATGGTATGAAGATTAGCATCTCCAAAACGAAAATAATGTCAGTGGGAAAGAAATATAAACGGATTGAGTGCCAAATAGGAGGAACAAAGTTAGAACAGGTGGACGGTTTCAAGTACTTAGGATGCATATTCTCACAGGATGGCAACATAGTGAAAGAACTGGAAGCGAGGTGTAGCAAAGCTATTGCAGTGAGCGCTCAGCTACGATCTACTCTCTTCTGCAAGAAGGAAGTCAGTACCAAGACTAAGTTATCTGTACACCGTTCAATCTTTCGACCAACTTTGTTGTATGGGAGCGAATGCTGGGTGGATTCAGGTTACCTTATCAACAAGGTTGAGGTTACGGATATGAAAGAAGCTAGGATGATTGCAGGTACTAGTAGATGGGAACAATGGCAGGAGGGTGTGCACAATGAGGAAATCAAAGAAAAACTGGGAATGAACTCTATAGATGTAGCAGTCAGGGCGAACAGGCTTAGATGGTGGGGTCATGTTACACGCATGGGAGAAGCAAGGTTACCCAAGAGACTCATGGATTCAGCAGTAGAGGGTAGGAGGAGTCGGGGCAGACCGAGAAGAAGGTACCTGGATTCGGTTAAGAATGATTTTGTAGTAATAGGTTTAACATCAGAAGAGGCACCAATGTTAGCACTGAATAGGGGATCATGGAGGAACTGTATAAGGGGGGCTATGCTCCAGACTGAACGCTGAAAGGCATAATCAGTCTTAAATGATGATGATGATGATGATGGCTCTAAGCACTATAGGCCTTAACATCTGAGGTCATCAGTCCCCTAGAATTAGAACTACTTAAACCTAACTAGCCTAAGGACATCACACACATTCATGCCCGGAGCAGGATTCGAACCTGCGACCGCAGCAGCAGCGTGGTTCCGGACTGAAGCGCTTAGAGCGGCTCGGCCACAGCGGCCGGCTATGAGGAGCCACACAACTGTTTTGTAAGCAATCTCTTTTGCAGACCTACTGCATTTGCCCACTGTCATAACAACGAACCGAAGTCTTTCACGTCCTGTACCAACTGCTGATCCTATGTGATCACTCCATTTCATATCCCTACAAACTGTTACGCCCCGTTATTTTTAGGACTTTATTCGATTCAATTGTGACTCGTTCACTTTGAATTGTTGGATACAACGCTTCTTTTCGCTTTGTGGAGTGAATAATTTTATATTTCTGAAGTTGCCAGTCTTTCCACCTTTTTAAAATGTTATCAAGATCTGATAGAGAGGAAAATTCGCTGCATAAACAATGCACTCGGCTATGACGATCCCGTTTCTCCTTAATGTCATCTCTTCCGCGCATGTTAGCCCCGCAAAATATGCCGGAGAACTTTTGTCGAGTTTGGAAAGCAGGACAGAGGTACTAGTAGAACTGAAACTATTATAGCGGGCTGTGGGTCGTCCTTTAATAGCTCACAGTCAGACACTGAGAGTATTGTCGCCGGTTTCGCAACGATCCGATTTCGAGTCCCAATGTAGCAAACTGTACTTAGGTAACTTGTAACCAAATCGCGTAGTTCCATATTGTAGGGTCCTGCGCTGAAACGTTCATCACGTATGAAAGCAGTTCCTGAGTAATAATATCAACTCATCCAGTTTCTTGGTTAACTGTTTCTCCATTTTTATCGGCAATGGGTAAGGCCTGATAATAATTATTTTCATGAACAGCATTCCACGATGAAAAAAAAAACAGGTGAAAGTGAAGCACAAAAATCTGTGGAAAACAGTGTTCATAATTACAGCGCAATATAAAACACACCAAATATGCATAGCTGGACGAAAAACATGACATTCTGCAAAACATAAAAGGCATAAAAACAACGCAGCAGAAGGTACACAAAACATCACAACTGACTTTTCAGCCTTGTAATGCTTTTAAATAATGTTGAAGTATATGGAGATATATCTATTTTTCAACTTTTCATTCTGTTCACTTTTTAAGACTTCTTAAAGGATAAACGCAACAAAATGGTAATACATACAATAGAAAAGACGATATTACGCGATCACTGTGTCACTAATATGGCCGTGTTACGACACAGATATTCTGATGTGCACCATGTAGCCAGAGGTTACGGACATCCACTGCTGTTCGTTCCAAAGAAGCCAACCACGCAGCTGCTAGAGTGTATGGCTCCATTTGTTGTTGTTGTTGTTATATCGTTTAATATTGGGGGGAAACCTCCCCGTACAGAAGACACAATTTGTTTCCATTCTTCTTGAAGTGTCGTTGGCCTTCGTGAGGCCAACTGAGGAGCTACTTCAGCGAGAAGTGGCGACTCTGGTCACGAAAACAGACAACAGCCAGGAGAGCGGTGTGCTGACCACATGCCTCTCCATACCCGCAGCCAATGATACCCATTGGCTGAGAATGACACGGCGTCAGTCAGTACCGTTCGGCCTCCCAACGCGTCTTTTTGAACGGAGAGGGGGAAAGAGAAAGAGAGAGAGAGAGAGAGAGAGAGAGTACGAAAGCCTGCCATGACAATACTATTCCACCTAGTGTGCAAAATACGTAAGCCAGACCAACTACCCTCAGCCTCCAAGAAGAATTTAATAACTGCAGTTCCAAAGGAGGCAGGTGCTGACAGATGTAAATATTATCTAACAATCTGTTTAGTAAGTCATGTATGCGTAATCTGACAAGAATTATTTATAGAAGAATGGGAGGACTGGTAGAAGCTTCGTTCTGAAAATATGCGAGAAAATACAAGGTAATACTGCACCTATGCCCTGTCTTAGAAGATAGGTCAAAGAAAGACAAATCTACGTTTATAACGTTTGTACATTTAGAGAAAGCTTTCGACCTATTGACTGGAATACACTCTTTCAAGTTATGAGTGTAGCAAAGTGAAAATACAGGCGTCAAAAAGTTTATTTACAAGTTGCACAAAAGCCAGACTGCAATTGTGAGATTCGAAGCATATTAAAGGCATGTTGTAGCTGGGAAGAGAATGAGACAGTGTTGTAGTCTATCTCCGATGTTATTCAGTCTGAAGGAAACCAAGGAGATATTTGGAAGAATTAAACTTCTGGGAGAAGAAATACAAACTTCGAGTTTGCCGACAACATTATAATTCTGTCAAAGACGGCAAAGAACTTAAAGAACTGTTCAACGACATGGATAGTGTCTTGAATATTGGTTGTAATTAATACTAAAATAATGCTCATGGAAAGTTTCTTTTTGACATCAGTCTTCTGACTGGTTTGATGCGGCCCGCCACAAATTCCTCTCCTATGCTAACCTCTTCATCTCAGAGTAACACTTGCAACCTACGTCCTCAATTATTTGCTTGACGTATTCCAATCTCTGTCTTCCTATACAGTTTTTGCCCTCTAGAGCTCCCTCTAGTACCATGCAAGTCATTCCCTCATGTCTTAGCAGATGTCCTATCATCCTGTCCCTTATCCTTATCAGTGTTTTCCACTTATTCCTTTCCTCTCCGATTCTGCGTAGAACCTCCTCATTCCTTTTACCTTATCAGTCCACCTAGTTTTCAACATTCGTCTGTAGCACCACATCTAAAATACTTCGATTCTCTTCTGTTCCGGTTTTCCCACAGTCCATGTGTCACTACCATACAATGCTGTACTCCAGACGTACAGTCTCAGAAATTTCTTCCTCAAATTAAGGCCGATACTTTATATTAGCAGCCTTCTCTTGGCCAGAAATTCCTTTTTTGCCATTGCTAGTCTGCTTTTCATGTCCTCCTTGCTCCGTCCGCCATTGGTTATTTTACTGTCTAGGTAGCAGAATTCCTTAACGTCATCTACTTCGTGACCATCAATCCTGATGTTAGGTTTCTCGCTGTTATCATGTCTACTACTTCTCATTACTTTCGTCTTTCTTCGATTTACTCTCAGTCCATACTCTGTACTCATTAGACTGTTCATTTCGTTCAGCTGATATGTAATTCTTCTTGACTTTCACTCAAGATAGCAAGGTCATCAGCGTATCGTATCACTGATATCCTTTCACCTTTAATTTTAATTCAACTCCTGAACCTTTCTTTTATTTCCATCATTGCTTCCTCGAAGTACAGATTGAAGAGTAAGGGTGAAAGGCTACATCCTTGTCTTACACCCTTTTTAATACGAGCACTTCGCTATTGGTCGTCCACTCTTATTATTCCCTGTTGGCTGTTGTACATATTGTATATAACCCGTCTCTCCCTATAGCTTACCCCTACTTCTTTCAGAATTTCGAACTTCATGCACCATTTTACATTGACGAACGCTTTTTCCAAGTCGACGAATACTATGAACGTGTCTTGATTTGTCTTTAGTCTTGCTTCCATTATTAACCGCAACGTCAGAATTGCCTCTCTCGTGGCTTTACCTTTCCTAAAGCCAAACTGATCGTCATCTAGTGCACCCTCAATTTACTTTTCCATTCTTCTGTATATTTTGCTTGGAGAGCAACTTGGATGCATAAGCTGTTAAGCTGATTGTGCGACAATTCTCGCACTTGTCAGCTCTTGCCGTCTTCTGAATTGTGTGGATGCTGCTTTTCCGAAAGTCAGATGGTATGTTGCCAAACTCATACATTCTACACACCAACGTGGATAGTCACTTCCCCCAATGATTTTAGAAATTCTGATGGAATGTTATCTACCCTTTCTGCCTTATTTGATCTTAAGTGCTCCAAAGCTCTTTTAAATTCTGATTCTAATATTGGATCCCCTATCTCTTTTAAATCGACTACTGTTTCTTCTTCTACCATATCAGACAAATCTTACCCCTCATATAGGCTTTCAATGTATTCTTTCCACCTATCTGCTCTCTCTTCAGCAGTTAACAGTGGAATTCCCGTTGCACTCTTAATGTTATCACCCTTTTAATGTCGCCGAAGGTTCTTTGACTTTCCTGTATGTGGAGTCTGTCCTTCCGACAATCATATCTTTTTCGATGTCTTCACATTTTTCCTGCAGCAATTTCGTCTTAGCTTCCCTGCACTTCCTTTTTAATTTCTCAGCGGCTTTTATTTCTATATTCCTGAGTTTCCTGGAACATTTTTGTACTTCCTCCTTTCATCGATCAATTGCAGTATTTCTTCTCTTACCCACGGTTTCTTCGCAATTACCTTCTTTTTATCTATGCTTTCCTTCCCAACTTCTGTGATGGCCCGTTTTAGAGATGTCCATTCCTCTTCAACTGTATTGCCTACTGAGCTAGTCTTTATTGCTGTATCTATAGCCTTAGAGAACTGCAAGCGTATCTCGTCATTCCTTAGTACTTCCGAATCCCACTTCTCTGCGCATTGATTCTTCCTGACTAATGTCTTAAACTTCAACCTACTCTTCATCACTACTACATTGTGATCTGAGTCTATATCTGCTCCTGGGTACGCCTTTCAATTCAGATTCTGATTTCGGAATCTCTGTCTGACCATGATGTAATCTAACTTAAATCTTCCCGTATCACCCGGCCTTTTCCAAGTTTACCTCCTCCTCTTGTGATTCTTGAAGAGAGTATTCGCTATTACTAGCTGAAATGTATCACAGAACTCAATTAGTCTTTCTCCTCTCTCATTCCTTGTCCCAAGCCAGTATTCTCCTGTAACCTTTTCCCCTACTCCATCCCCTACAACTACATTCCAGTCCCCCATGACGGAAGTCTTCGGCCGCCAATGCTGATTATTAATCAAAGTGTAAGTAGCAGCGGGATTCGAACCCGGAACCGAAAACGTTTTGATTACGAATCAAAGACGATACTCCTAGACCACGGGTACAGAACGCAGTCGGATTAAAGAAGACAATTTTGGGGAAGTAGATCACTAATTGAAACGCTAAAGTCGTATATGTGTTTTGCTACTTGGGCAACAAAATAACTGACGATATCTGAAGTAGAGATGAAAGAAAATGCTCACTGCCAATAGCAAAAAAAAGCGTTTCTGAAAAAGAGAACTTTGTTAATACTACATAAATTTACATGTTACTGAATCTTTTGTGGAGGAATTTGTCTGAAGTGTAGCCTTAGGGTGAAACACGGATGATGAACAGATCAGACAGGAGAATGAAAGCTTTCAAAACGTAGTACTAATGAAGAGATCCGGAATCGAACTGGAAAAAAAGAAGTTCATGGCACAAACTGATTAAAAGAAGGGACCACGTGATAAGTCACATTCTGAGCTACCACGGAAATGTCAGTCTCGTGACGGAGGGAACTGGGGTAAAATTGTAACGGCTGATCAAGTCTCGACGTTTGTAAGCAAGTTATAGGTTGCAAGAGTTGTGCTGAGGTGGAGACGCCTCCACAGGACAGACACGCATGGTGAGCACATTAAATCAGTCTATGGGCTGAGAGCGACAGCGACGACGTCAACAGCAATACCAACCGAAATATATTTGGGTTAATACTCTTTTTAAAGAGGTATCATTTCAAATACAGTTAAATTTCACTGAAATTCACACAAATTATCTGACAGCAGCTGTATTGTTCGTTCTTTATAGCTTAACATAATTGTTTGTTTCAGTACGCAGTCATTGAGATTTTGTATTTAATTAAACAGACTTTTACGGACTTTAAGACTCTAACCAGCATGATATACAATCTTCTACGTATGTGACAGCTTTATTTAACTTTAAACTGTGTGTTGCACAAAATCAGTACTTCATAATAACTGATGCAACACCCACAGTACAGATATGTACAATTTAAATGTCGCCTTCATTTTGCCTGAGATGAACTTCGCGTGTTCTTTTGCATTGCAGAACTGCATACATTCTATTATATTTAGTTTAAGTACTGATCGGAAAAATGCACACAGAACGGTGTGTGATATTTGCTGGTTGTCCTGCCTTCGCGTTTCATGGGCTCAGCACGAATACATAAAAATTAACACAAGTATCAATTATGAGAGAGTAGAATACAATCTTACGAAAAGTAAAAGTAAGATGCTTCACATCGTCTCGTCACTTACGAACTAACCATCTTGAAGCTGAACCTCTTCTGTCCATGTTTGCTTAGAAACAGATTTGTTCTTGGTGAGGGACACGATTTTTATTCTTTTTTCTATTCCCCCAGATATGTTTCGCTGAAGTTTCAGCATCGTCAGTGGTTTTCTTTTTTCTTTCTGTGAAACGGGAAAAATGCTTTTTACTCCACATATAAATTTGAGTTTTTAAGACATTACTTATGCTTTTGAAAAAATTTTGTATATATACCTTGGTACCACATGCTGCGGATTTCCTGGGTATTGTAAAATTTAATACAGTTGTTTTCTTTCAAAGTTAGTCATCTGCTACCATATAGAACTTAATGTACAACAGTTATTTATTTCGAAAATTTACGATTGGGTATGTTATGGGTATGCCTACCGTTAACTAATATTATGTTTATGTGGAAAATTTTGTGTGTGTGTGTGTTCTGAAGAGAGGGTTCCGGGTGTTTATGGGTTGGTATTGTCTGATAGTTCTTTGAGGGCAGAGAACTTCAATTATGACTTTTTGTATTTGATAGTTCTCTTCAGTTATTAGTTTTGTGTGTTGTTGTTGCTGCTGCTGCTGCTGCATTTGAGAATTTTCAAGGCAGTGTTTGGCTATGTTTCTTATCCATAAGGTATTCAGCAAATGTAAAATGACAGGTGTTACTCTTTAATGCTCTTCTGTGTTCAGTATATCTGATGTTAAAGTTTCTGCTTGTCAATCCTACATAAGCTGATTTGCAGTCTTGGACTGTCAGTTGATAAATACTAGATGTGTTTGTCTGTGGTTGTGTTGGTTGCTCTTAGTTTTCTCTGTATTGAGTTATCCTGTAGGCTATTTTAGTCCTTGTTTTTCGAATATGTTACCTATTCTACAGGCTGCTTTGTTGTTGTGAGAGTGTACCCTTTGCTTGTTATTATGAGTGTTTCTTGCTCAAGTGTGCTTCTATGTGTTATGTGTGTTCGTGTTATACATGTTTACGTTCTGTGTGTCTGTGTCTGTAAGATGGTGACAGGTTGTATGTTTTTGTGTGCTGGGCGTCCCCTTCATTTTTGTTTTAATTTTGTGATTCAGTTTCTCTGTAATCGTATCTGTTCTCCACAGTTATTTGTTTGATTGCCACTATACTATCCTGCAATGTTTGGGTCTTACCATTGTTTCAGATTCAGATATTTTGCTTCGAAAGTGAATGAGGAAGATGCTAGCTAGGAGTCCACTGACTGGTACTTAGGATGCATTTACACGAACCATAGGAATTTCACATTGCCAACAATATGGCATGGAAATGTTGTCTGGAAACATTGTTGGCCATAATATGTTCGGCGATGTAGCCCCAGCTACAGTTTCTCAGCCAAGTTTGCAGAATTATGTTTCCGGGCCGACAGTTTTTATGAATACATGGCCCACAGCACTGCCACAGTATGGACGACGGTGAACTAGTGGAAGCAGGTGCAGCTCCTCTGCTTTTACGTGGCACAAGGACAAAAGTTTACTAGAATTTGTGTATTTGCTGGGCACAATTCCGCATTTTAAATAACTGAGCAGCTTATAGTTCCACTTTCTGTACAACCACGGTCATATGCTTTGTTTGAACAGTTTGAACAGTAAGTTCAGTTGTAGGACATTTTAGCTAGCCGGCAGCACCACAAAGTGTACATCATTCGTTTTTGATTTATCGTACGAGCTTCTAACTAGAAACGACTTATTTTGATTTACTTGTGTGCTTAGTAGTTTAATTATTAAGTTTATTGCATGTTTGTGCATTTGCTAGGCACAGCCCCCGTTTTAATAACTGCCTAATGTATCGTTCCGCTATCTTTAATGTGGATAGAGAATGTGACAGCTGTGTTCAGATGTGAACCGAGTTGGAAACTCTTCACTCACAGCTCCCGGTGGTGCTGGCTTCGGTCACACACTGAAGATATTGCCAATGGGCATCACTGTGGTGGCAAGGCGTGAGAATCCAAGAGATCTCCAGCACGTCCCACATTACCCCCAATCAGGCCACTAATGTGGCCAAACTGATTTTCGTCCACTCTGAAGTTGACCATTCACCCTTGGTCGAGTTTCAGGTCGTGGCAGTGGAAACTGATCAAAAGGCCTCACCAGTTGGTCTGACAAACTGGTTTCAGATGCTATCTGTGGCTGGTAAGGTCCTGGACTACATGTAGTCGGTTGTCCAGTTTCAGAGACAGTCTCTCAGCCCGCAATATCCAGGCATTCACAGAAGCTGGGGTTACTTACAGCTGGGAGCTCCAATGTTGAGCACCTTTAAAGATAAGTTGCTAATGAGACATTGTTATTAGAACACACATTTATTAATAGGAGGAACACAGTTGTCTTTATTCATTGCTGCCAGCAATGCAGTAGCCAGAAAGGTGACAGCTACACTGGTATACGCTGAAACCAGTGCATCTCGCAGAGTCACAGCCAGGTAGCTGCAGCGTGGATGGTGTACTCCACACTGCCACGACAGTCAGCAGCAAAGCCAATGGATTAACCAGGTCACTCTCATTGCCATTACAGACTGCACGCCGGAAAGGCAGCCAACACTTCTGCACGATATGGCCAAAGTCATGGAGTGTTACATCATGGCCTCTGGCCCTTGATGCTAAAGTCTGTCCATAGCTGTGATTCATGGGGAGATGGGCGTCAGCGATTACTGGACTCCCCCTGGAATGATGGTGGTTGATCAGCTTGCCAGTAACAATCAGTGAGGCTTGCAGAGGCCTGGTGTTCGAAGGTGCCAAAGTCTTCTGATCAGTAAAGGCAAGGCTGAGACAGCAGCAGCTTCCAGCAGCAGAGTGTGTCAGGTCTAGTTGGCAGCACCATCGTAGATCATAGTCATCTCAGTGGGCCATAGATAGAGCGTCACACTTGACAGCTGCAATACTGGTCTACAACTGTAGAAGTCAGGGTATACGTATTTGTCCAGCGACGCTTTTGATGTAATCCTTCTGCGGGCATACAGGGATGACCGAATGTGAGTTTTCTGAGCTGATGCTCTTTTCCACTGTGTCAGTTACTCTTGCATTCGATCTGAGATTTCTTGCGAAACTTTGTCAGTCGTCATTATGACAATATCCTTCAGTCACCATGATGTCATTTGCTACGTTGTTTGCTTGAGGCACTCAGCCCATCCAGGGTGTTGAAATAGCTTCTGTTTTTGCTGCTACCCCATCAGCATTTCTCCCTTGTTGAATTCTGCCTGGCTATTGACCCACTCTGCTCTGCCTCTGACATTATCAGGGAAGAACTTTAACAGTTTTTTAATATCTACCTGGAATATTATTCTGGGACATAACGGTACTGGAAGCTGGCTAAAGCCAGAGATAAGTTCAGATGAAATTTTTACAAAGGCTCTAACGATGTTTAGAAAGAATATAGACTAAATACAGTTGATAGTCACATGTTTGTAGCAGTTAGAAATAGTTTATCTTGTAGTGGAATTGAAGTGGAAAGTTCCTGTGAGTATGTATGTTCTGAACTGTTTTGTATAGCACGAGGCATCAGTTCCACCTCTTAGTAATTTATTTGGTGTAAATCTCAATTACTGTTCTTATTATATGTTTGAGTTCAAGCTAAATGTGGTCTACACTTAGCACCAAATAATCCTGAACACACAGGGAGCATCCTGATGAGTAGAAGGATTAGTAACCACAAAGTCGTTGTAGAGAAACTGAATACCGTAACATTCAAACCCGCCAGAAATTAACATAAATTACATATATAGTTGTGCGACTGGATTCGTGATTTCCTGTCGGAAATATCGAAGTTCGTTGTAATTGACAGGAAGTTAATGAGTGAAACAGAAGTGATCTCCCGTTCCCCAAATATTATCGACCTTCCTGTGTTCCTAACCTATATAAATGATTTAGTAAACAATCTGAGCAACCATCTTAGATTGTTTTCAGATAATAGCGTCATTACCGTCTAGAAAAGCCATCAGAAGATCAAAATCAATTGCAAAATGATTTACACAAGATGTCCGATTGGCGAAGAGTGGCAATTGACCCTAAACTATGAAACGTCGAGGTCATCCACATAAATAGTAAAAGGAATCCGTTAAATTTCGGTTACACTATAAATCACAAAAATATAAAGGCTGTCAATCCAACTAAATACCAAGGGATAACAATTACGAACGAACACATAAAATGGTTCATCAAATGGCTCTGAGCACTATGGGACTTGACATCTAAGTTCATCAGTCCCCTAGAACTTAGAACTACTTAAACCTAACTAACCTAAGGACATCATACACATCCATGCCCGAGGCAGGATTCGAACCTGCGACCGTAGCGGTCGCGCGGTTCCAGACTGAAGCGCCTAGAGCCGCTCGACCACATCGGCGAACGAACACATAGGAAAGCGAAACAAAGACTGTGTTTTAAAGGCAGTACACTTAGAGAGATGCAACAAATTCACTAAACAGACTGCCTATACTAAACTCGTCCATCCTCTGCTATAAGATTTACTGCGAAGTATAGGATTCTTACGAGACAGGATTGCCAAAGCACATCGAAAAATTTCAAAGAAGGACGGCTCGTTTTGTATTATCGCGAAATAGGGTAGAGAGTGTCACTAACTTGGTACACGTTTTGGGTTGGCAATCATTACAACAAAGGCTTTTCTTTGCAGCAAGAACTTCAATTTCAATCACCAACTTTCTCCTCCAGATCTACATCTACATCTACATGACTACTCTGCAATTTACATTTAAGTGCTTGGCAGAGGGTTCATCGAACCACAATCATACTATCTCTCTACCATTCCACTCCCGAACAGCGCGCGGGAAAAACGAACACCTAAACCTTTCTGTTCGAGCTCTGATTTCTCTTATTTTATTTTGATGATCATTCCTACCTATGTAGGTTGGGCTCAACAAAATATTTTCGCATTCGGAAGAGAAAGTTGGTGATTAAAATTTCGTAAATAGATCTCGCCGCGACGAAAAACGTTTTTGCTTTAATGACTTCCATCCCAACTCGCGTATCATATCTGCCACAATCTCTCCCCTATTACGTGATAATACAAAACGAGCTGCCTTGTTTTGCACCCTTTCAGTGTCCTCCGTCAATCCCACCAGGTAAGGATCCCACACCGCGCAGCAATATTCTAACAGAGGACGAACGAGTGTAGTGTAAACTGTCTCTTTAGTGGACTTGTTGCATCTTCCAAGTGTCCTGCCAATGAAACGCAACCTTTGGCTCGCCTTCCCCACAATATTATCTATGTGGTCTTTCCAACTGAAGTTGTTGTACTTAGTTGAATTGACAGCTTTGAGAATTGTACTATTTATCGAGTAATCGAATTCCAACGGATTTCTTTTGGAACTCATGTGGATCACCTCACACTTTTCGTTATTTAGCGTCAACTGCCACCTGCCACACCACACAGCAATCTTTTCTAAATCGCTTTGCAACTGATACTGGTCTTCGGATGACCTTACTAGACGGTAAATTACAGCATCATCTGCGAACAACCTAAGAGAACAGCTCAGATTGTCACCCAGATCATTAGTATGTGTCAGGAACAGCAGAGGTCCCAGGACGCTTCCCTGGGGAACACCTGATATCACTTCAGTTTTACTCGATGATTTGCCGTCTATTACTACGAACTGCGACCTTCCTGACAGGAAATTACGAATCCAGTCGCACAACTGAGACGATACCCCATAGTCCCGCAGCTTGATTAGAAGTCGCTTGTGAGGAACGGTGTCAAAAGCTTTCCGGAAATCCAGAAATACGGAATCAACCTGAGATCCCCTGTCGATAGCGGCCATTACTTCGTGCGAATAAAGAGCTAGCTGCGTTCCACAAGAACGATGTTTTCTGAAACCATGCTGATTACGTATCAATAGATCGTTCCCTTCGAGGTGATTCATAATGTTTGAATACAGTATATGCTCCAAAACCCTACTGCAAACCGACGTCAATGATATAGGTCCGTAGTTCGATGGATTACTCCTACTACCCTTCTTAAACACTGGTGCGACCTGCGCAATTTTCCAATCTGTAGGTGCAGATCTATCGGTGAGCGAGCCGTTGTATATGATTGCTAAGTATGGAGCTTTTGTATCAGCGCAATCTGAAAGGAACCTAATCGGTATACAATCTGGACCTGAAGACTTGCCCGTATCAAGCGATTTGAGTTGCTTCGCAATCCCTAAGGTATCTACTTCTAAGAAACTCATGCTAGCAGCTGTTCGTGTTTCAAATTCTGGAATATTCCATTCGTCTTGCCTGGTGAAGGAATTTTGGAAAACTGCGTTCAATAACTCCGCTTTAAGGGCACAGTCGTCGGTAACAGTGCCATCGGCACTGCGCAGCGAAGGTATTGACTGCGTGTTGCCGCTTGTGTACTTTACATACGACCAGAATTTCTTCGGATTTTCTACCAAATTTCGAGACGGATTGGAAAATATTCTGTTGGCGCCCATCTACATAGGGAGAAATAATCATTGTAGTAATATAAGACAAATCGAAGTTTACACAGAAAGGTTAAAGTGTTCGTTTTACCCACGCACTGTTCGAGGGTGGAACAGTAGAGAAATAGCGTGAAAGTGGTTTGATGAACCCTCTGCTAGGCACTTAAGTATGAACTCCAGAGTAGTCATGCAGATGTAATAAAAAAGATATTGAGCTTTGTAGTTACTTGTAGGTTCTTTTTTAGAACTAACGAATTGCTTCAGTTAACTTAATTCGTGAACCGCTGCAAGATGCATACTTTTTTTAATAGCATGTCAAAATACAATTCAGAATGTATGTAAAAGCAACTGACTCGAAAATTGGTAAGATCAATACCAACGCGAGATTGTGTACCAGTTGTAATCAGACTGGCGACCACCCTTCAGTTTTTGGATATCTGTGATTCCTACAGAAGTTTGATCTGCCTATTTTAAGTGCACTTCTCACCGAAATGCCTTTCGGTACCTGGGGTTTGCAATGAGTTGTTAAAATGACTCGTGGGATTCATTAAGGCTGAAATGACTATCAAAGGTTCGTGTACTCCGGCACGGTTCATGATTTCACAGACAGAACCAGCAAATCGCGGCAAGCTGTGTAAGACTGAAAGGCATCGACTGCCCACTAAAAAGAAATATCAGAAAAACTGGCTTCCCAAATGTGGACAGTACGAGTTATTACGCGACAAATTAGTATGGAAACTGGAGAGCCAAATTTTCTAAATTCGAACAGCCAGCATTACTCAGGCAAGTGGGAGTATCGGCAGGCGCCATCCGGGAAGAATAAACGTTTCAACACAGTTACTTGGTCAGGAAGACAGCAACCTCGAAAACCCTTTTGCGACTGTGAGCGAGCTCAGCAGGAAATGGTTGGAAGAGTACTGGCAGAACTGCCTTTCTTACTCTCATAACGTTACATAAGTGACATTAGGCAGAACGCAACATCGACTAGCAGGAGTCTGATAAGCAGTAAAGACACTCTAACAAATTTGTTAAGCAAATATAGCGAAACTGAAGACCGCTGACAAGTCAAGAAGAGCACAACCAATTCGTTCATTACGAATGACGTCACAGAACAGAGCATCTCCTAGACGACATAAATACTCCATCTTCACTAGCTTACAGCACTCGATCAGCAGGATCGATAGCGTTCGTGTCGTTTACACCAGTTTCTCTGGTTATGGTAGGGTGACATCTAGTGTTTGAGATTGTTCTAGTACTGGTTCAAAATGGTTCAAATGGCTCTGAGCACTATGGGACTTAACAGCCTGGAACTTAGAACTACTTAAACCTAACTAACCTAAGGACATCACAAACATCCATGCCCCAGGCAGGATTCGAACCTGCGACCGTAGCAGTTGCGCGGTTCCGGACTGAAGCGCCTAGAACCGCTCGGCCACAACGGCTGGCGTTCTAGTAATCGTCTTACGATTGCTACCTCACGAAAGATCAGTGATCTATAGCCGAGAGTAATGAGCACCAGTATCCAATACTGAAGTGAGAACAGCAGCCAGCACTGATGGGTGGTCCAGGGGTCTACCAACACTGCTACAGTCGGGGGTAGAAGCTGCCGTAAATCTGCAGCTTTGTACGAGTCTGAATATCTACCACATCGGCAGGCCCCAGGGACTGAGTACTCCCCGACACGGCGTGTGAATCAAACAAGCATGTTGAAGTCGCTGCCATCTCCAAGCAGGGCTACCAACGGGGCATACCTAACTCGCCAGCGGGTGGCAAACCGCTGCGCCAGGGTGACATGACTTCCGCTCCGAGCTGATGCAGCGTCCTCGGCAGCCGTGAATCCGCTGTTGGATTCAGCGGATTCCTCTCTGGATTACTCGGACACTAGCCATCGCAGAAGACGTGGCAATTATTTTTATTCTGAGAAAGAAACTGATTAATCTTTAACACTGTTTAATTGCTTCAAACGACGCCACACAGATCCTCGGTCTGCATCCTGACAAAGCGGTAGGGGTTCCCAGCTCAGCAACGGGTGACCCCTACAGAGTGAAGCAGCATTCTGCGCATTTATTCGCCGGCATAGTCAGTGTTCACAGTCGCAGGGCTGAGTGAATACTGATAACAATGAGTACTTAAGTGGTTTTTGTATCGTGTAAGTTACGATGTTGTCAAAGCATGAGAGTACGTTGATATTATAGTTCCCTAAATCAGATGCATAGGACACATACTTATCGAATTTTTGGACAAATGCTTTTTAGATGACATATTCCTCTGAACCACATTTTTTAAAATGTTACGCTACAGCTACGTACTAACTACTGATGTAAGCAAATTATTATTATTATTGTTATTTCTCTTTCCTGTCTCAGACTTTATGTGTGGTTAAAATTGGAAAGTGACGCGGACCTTGATCAAGCGTGACTTCCTTTTAACTGTACGGTATATGTTGCATTGCATTTAGGAACTTTTGGGTAACTGAACATGTATCAATTATTACAGATTTCTGTAGTTGTATATATACGTTTGGATGTAGCTGTATTGCGTTGATGTACTGGTGGATATTGTGTGGTATGACTCCTGTAGTTGATAGTATAATTGGTATGATGTCAACTTTATCCTGATGCCACATGTCTTTGACTTCCTCAGCCAGTTGGATGTATTTTTCAATTTTTTCTCCTGTTATCTTCTGTATATTTGTTGTATTGGGTATGGATATTTCGATTAGTTGTGTTAATTTCTTCTTTTTATTGGTCAGTATGATGTCAGGTTTGTTATGTGGTGTTGTTTTATCTGTTATAATGGTTCTGTTCCAGTATAATTTGTACTCATCATTCTCCAGTACATTTTGTGGTGCATACTTGTATGTGGGAACGTGTTGTTTTATTGGTTTATGTTGTATGGCAAGTTGCTGATGTATTATTTTTGCTACATTGTCATGTCTTCAGGGGTATTCTGTATTTGCTAGTATTGTACTAGCGCTTGTGATGTGATCTACTGTTTCTATTTGTTGTTTGCAAAGTCTGCATTTACCTGTTGAGGCATTGGGATCTTTATTAATATCCTTGCTGTAATATCTGGTGTTTATTGTTTGATCCTGTATTGCAATCATGAATCCTTCCGTCTCACCGTATATATTGCCTTTTCTCAGCCATGTGTTGGATGCGTCTTGATCTATGTGTGGCTGTGTTAGATGATACAGGTGTTTGCCATGTAGTGTTTTCTTTTTCCAATTTACTTTCTTCGTATCTGTTGATGTTATGTGATCTAAAGGGTTGTAGAAATGGTTATGAAATTGCAATGGTGTAGCCGATGTATTTATATAAGTGATTGCTTTGTGTATTTTGCTAGTTTCTGCTCGTTCTATAAAGAATTTTCTTAAATTGTCTACCTGTCCATAATGTAGGTTTTTTATGTCGATAAATCCCCTTCCTCCTTCCTTTCTGCTTAATGTGAATCTTTCTGTTGCTGAAAGTATGTGATGTATTCTATATTTGTGGCATTGTGATCGTGTAAGTGTATTGAGTGCTTCTAGGTCTGTGTTACTCCATTTCACTACTCCAAATGAGTAGGTCAATATTGGTATAGCATAAGTATTTATAGCTTTTGTCTTGTTTCTTGCTGTCAGTTCTGTTTTCAGTATTTTTGTTAGTCTTTGTCTATATTTTTCTTTTAGTTCTTCTTTAATATTTGTATTATCTGTTCCTATTTTTTGTCTGTATCCTAGATAGTTATAGGCATCTGTTTTTTCCATCGCTTCTATGAAGTCGCTGTGATTATCCAATATGTAATCTTCTTGTTTAGTGTGTTTTCCCTTGACTATGCTATTTTTCTTACATTTGTCTGTTCCAAAAGCCATATTTATATCATTGCTGAATACTTCTGTTATGTTTAGTAATTGGTTGAGTTGTTGCTGCCAGTAGTTTAAGATCATCCATGTATAGCAAATGTGTGATTTTGTGTTGGTATGTTCCAGTAATATTGTCTCCATAATTTGTATTATTTAGCATGTTGGATAGTGGGTTCAGAGCAAGGCAGAACCAGAAAGGACTTAATGAGTCTCCTTGGTATATTCCACACTTAATTTGCATTGGCTGTGATGTGATATTATTTGAATTTGTTTGGATATTAAGTGTGGTTTTCGAGTTTTTCATTACTATGTTTAGGAACTGTATCAATTTAGGATCTACTTTGTATATTTCCAATATTTGTAGTAACCATGAATGGGGTACACTATCAAAAGCTTTTTGGTAATCAATGTATGCGTAGTGTAGGGACCTTTGTTTAGTTTTAGCTTGATATGTCAGCTCTGCATCTATTATCAGTTGCTCTTTACATCCTCGTGCTCCTTTGCAACAACCTTTTTGTTCTTCATTTATAATTTTGTTCTGTGTTGCATGTGTCATTAATTTCTGTGTAATGACTGAAGTTAATATTTTGTATATTGTTGGTAGGCATGTTATGGGGGCGATATTTTGCTGGGTTTGCTGTGTCTACTTGATCTTTAGGTTTCAGATAAGTTATTCCATGTGTAAGTGTATCAGGGAATGTGTATGGGTCTGCAATGTAACTGTTAAATAATTTAGTTAGATGTGAATGTGTTGAGGTGAACTTCTTTAGTCAGAAATTTGCTATTTTATCTTTTGCAGGGGCTTTCCAATTGTGCGTAGAATTAATTGCTCGGGTGACTTCATGTTGCAAAATTATCACTTCGGGCATTTGTGGTATCATCTTGTATGCGTCTGTTACTGCTTGTATCCACCATGCATGCCTGTTATGTTGTACCGGGTTTGACCATATGTTGCTCCAGAAGTGTTCCATGTTTGTTATGTTTGGTAGATTGTCTATTTTAATGTGTGTGTTATCTATTGTCTGATAAAATTTCTTTTGGTTTGTGTTGAATGTTTGGTTTTTTTTCCTGCTATTTTCACTTTTTTTGTATCTTCTAAGTCGTTTGGCCAATGCTTGTAATTTATGCTTCTTTTCATCTAATTGCTCTATCGCTTCTTGTTGTGAGATTTTACCTAACCTTTTTCGTTTTTTGTCTGATATTTCATTTCTTATAAATTGTGTTAGCTGTCCGATGTCTTTTCTCAGTTTTTCTATTCTGATCTGTAGCCTGTGTTGCCATGCTGGTTTTGTGGGTTTCTTCTGTGTGTTGGTTTGTTCTGATCTCTGCCTAGTGTGTATATTTAGTGTAGTGAGTGCTCCTATATAAACCAGTAGTTGTAACTCTTCCATAGTTGTATTTTCATTTATTTTGTTGTGTATGATTGTGTTGATAGTTGTTATTGTTGTTTCGACTTGTGGGTTATTTGGTGGTCTATGCAAGAATGGTCTAATGTCTGTATTTATGTCTTTGTATTCTACATATGTTAGCTGAAATTTTTCTTCTATATCTAACATGTGTGTCACTTCATTTTCTATTTGTGCTTGTTCTGGTGGCCGTCTTAAGATGTCGTTTTCCTCTGATAGTTTAATTGACTATAATTTTTATTATTATTATTATTATTCTACTAGAGCATTTTACATTTTATGGTTATTATTATTAAAATCCTATACATGTTGGAAGTGGAAATGACGGCAAGTTATACTTGGGTGTGAAGGAAGAGACGGTAACAATATTTAACATCAACCTTCCATAGAACTGAACTATAGAGCCATGCTTGTGCTCCATCAGAAATACAGCTGGACAGTACAACAATACTGCTGTAGACTGCAGCAATTTTTATTTTATTTGTTTACACGTCTAGTTCCGTAGGACCAAATTGAGGAGCAAATCTCCAAAGTCATGGAACGTGTCAGTACACGAAATTACAACATAAAAGTAATAACAGATAAAATAAAATTTTTGTGAACCCAAAAGAAGTAAATGCAATCAACAAAATATAACATATTTCAGCTTAATTTTTCAAGAATAGAAGGAGTGACTCATGAGGAAACTCTTCAGTTTCGATTTGAAAGCGGGTGGATTACTGCTAGTTTTTTGAATTCTTATGGTAGCTTATTGAAAATGGATGCAGCAGTATACTGCACACCTTTCTGCACATGAGTTAAGGAAGTTCGATCCAAACGCAGGTTGGATTTCTGCCGATTATTAACGGAGTGAAAGCTGCTAATTCTTGGCAAAAGATGATATTGTTAAGAAGAAACGACAGTAAAGAATATATATATATATTGAGAGGGCAGTGTCAAAATAGCCAGACTAGTGAACAGGGTTCGACAAGAGGTTCGTGAACTTACACCACTTATTTCCCGAACTGCCCGTTTCTGAGCCAAAAATATCCTTTTAGAATGGGAAGAGTTGCCCCAAAATATAATGACATGACATAAGAGAATGAAAATAAGCAAAGTAGACTACTTTTCGTGTCGAACTATCACTTACTTCAGATACCGTTCGAATAGTAAAAATGGTAGCATTAAGTCTTTGAACAAGATCTTGGACATGGACTTTCCACGACAGTTTACTATCTATCTGAACACCTAGAAATTTGAACTGTTCAGTTTCACTAATCATATCCCCATTCTGCTAAATTAAAACGTCGGGTTTTGTTGAATTGTGTGTTAGAAACTTTAAAAACTGAGTCTTACTTTAATTTAGTGTTAATTTATTTCCTACAAGCCATGAACTAATGTCATGAACTGCACTATTTGAAACAGAGCCAATGTTGCACACAGCATCCTTTACTACCAAGCTAGAATCGTCAGCAAACAGAAATATTTTGGAATTGCCTGTAATACTAGAGAGCATATCATTCATATAAATAAGGAACAGGAGTGGCCCCAACACTGATCCCTGGGGCACCCCCCCCCCCCCCCCCATTTGACCATATCCCACTCAGACCCCACACCACAGCCATTCTCAACACTGTGAATAATGACATTTTGCTGCCTGTTGTTGAAGTAAGAGGTGAACCAATTGTGAACTACTTCCCATATTTCATAATGGTCCAACTTCTGGAGCAATATTTTTTGGTGAGCACAGTCAAACGCCTTAGTTAAATAAAAAAAATGCTTCACGTCCGAAACCTTTTGTTTAATCCATCCAGTACCTCACAGAGAAAAGAGAATATAGCATTTTCAGTTGTTAAACGACTTCTAAAGCCGAACCACGCATTTGATAGCAAATTATATGATATAAAATGATCAATTAGCCTTACATACACAGCCTTTTCAATAACTTTAGCAAACACTGATGGCACAGAAATAGGTCTAAAATTGTCTACACTATCCCTTTCTCCCTTTTTGTAAAGCGGCTTTACCACTGAAGGCTTTAATTGATCAGGAAACTGGCCATTCTTAAAGAAAAAATTACAAATATGGCTAAGTACAGGGATAACATATTTGGCACAATACTTTAGTATTCTGCTAGGCACTCCATCATATCCAGGAGAGTCCTTAGTCTTCAGTGATTTCATTATTGACTCAATCTCCCCACTGTCAGTATCACAGAGGAGTATTTCAGACACCAGTCTTGCAAATGCATTTTCCAAGACAGTTATATGATTCCCTGTAGAAACTAAGTTTTTGTTTAATTCACGAGCAATGCCCGGAAAATGATTGTTAAATACTGTACATGTGAGTTATCAGTAACAGAAATATTTTTACTATGAACTGAGTTTATATTGTCTACCTTGTGCTGCTGACCAGCCACTTCCTTCACAACTGACCATATGGTTTTAATTTTAACGTGTGAATTAGTTATTCTACTTGCGTACCACATAGTCTTTGCCTTCGTAATAACATTTTTAAGAACCTTACAATATATTTGTAATGATCTACTGTACTTTGTGATTACTTGTAACATTTTGATATAATTCCCGCTTTGTTCTACATGATATCCTTATCCGACTTGTCAGCCACCCAGGCTGCCTTTTACTGCTAGTACCACGTTTAAAACGTTTAAAAGGAGAGCAACTCTCAAAGAGCATGAGAAATGTGTTAGAGAGAGCATTATATTTATCATGTGTGTCACTGGCACTGTAAACATCCTGCCACTCTCGTTCCTTAACAAGAATTAAAAAACTATCTATTGCCGTTGGATTAGCTTTCCTACATAGTTTGTAATTATATGTGAGTGGCCATTCATCCTTTTACTGACAGAATGCGCATCTAGTAATGAAGAATGAACAAAAATACTGCCTATGGCTGTATCACTGTTCCCCTGCACCCTATTTGGAAAAAACACAGTCTTCATCAGATCATATGAGTTTAGGAGACCTACCAACATCCTTTTCTTGCAAAATCATATACAAAATTAATATTGAAGGCATCACATACAGCTAATTTCTGGTACTTCCTGTAAAGTGAACCCCCTCTAGCTTCAGCAGAAGTGCTCTGAAGTTAGAGTGATGGGACCCGCACTAAATTCAACTGCCCATGCACAACATTCAAATATCTGTTCATTGCAGTGCTGTGATACATCTATGGACTCAAACAGAATACTGTTTTTCAAGTACATAGCCACTCCCCCACTCCATAAGGAACTCCTTGAAAAACAGCCATATAATCTGTATCCTGGCAAAGGAAGCTTCAGACTTGTCAAATTATTTAAGTGGTGCTCCAATATACCAATAATGTCAGAGTCAACATCTATAAGCAGTTGACTAACTTTATCTTTAATACCTCTTACATTTTGGTGAAATGTCCGCCACCGATAGCTCAGTGGTCAGCGCTATAGATGTCAGTCGTAAGGGCCCGGGCTCGATTCCTGGCTGGGTCGGAGATCTTCTCCGCTCAGGAACTAGGTGTTGTGTTGTCCTAATCATCATCATTTCATCCCCATCTACGCGCAAGTCGCCGAAGTAGCGTCGAATCGAAAGACTTGCACCTGGCGAACGGTCTACCCGACGGAAGGCCCTAGTCACACGACATTTACATTTATATTTTGATGAAATATGCTAATTCCTTCTCTACTTCGATACCTGACCTCCTCTGAAGGTGATTCCTTAGTTAGAGGGACTTCCTCTAAGCAGGTATACCTATCAGCTGACTTCAATCTAAAAAAGGTGCAGCTGTAACACCAACTACTACAGGAATTTTTCCATGCCATGTTTATGGCAACACTACTCCAGCGATATATTAATGTATAATGCAGCCTATGTAAACGAGATTTTACACTAAAGATGTGTGAAACAGCATATTTGTTACAATCAGGTCGCCTTCTGGTTGACACGATGAACGATGTCCATCCTTTCACTCCAATGTGTCGTTTCTGTCCTCATCCTTCCAAGGTCTTTCCAGTGCTTTCTGTCACTTCCTCCATCCAGTTGCTCCTCAGTTTTCCTCAACGTCTTCGACCTCCTGTTCTTCCGAGCATTACAGGTTCTTTTAGTGTGTCTTTTGCTCTCATGATATCCTCAAAGTTTCTTAATGTCATGTGCAGTATTTTGTCCTCAACGATTTAATTTTGTTCCAAGACTGTTTTATTTTTTACTTTTTCAGTCGTTGAAATCGTTAGGATCCTTGTCCAAACACACATTTCAAAAGATTCGATTTTCCTGCAATCCAGTTTTTCAGTTATAGCAAATTGTCAGCAATCATTTTCTGTTGTGGTGGCCGCAACCTCTCGGGCTGCCGCGTTTGCACCTCTTCAGTCGTGCCACGCAGCTGATGACGTGTTCTTGCAGAACTGGGGCTCGGGCGCGAAGCCTGGCGACGGCGACGCGGGCGGCGGCGGCGGCGCGGCCGGCGAGCGCTCGGACGATGACTTCCTGACGGCCTCGGAGTGCACGTGCACGCGCAGCTCGTCCTTCCACACGGCGTCCGAGTGCGCCAGCGGCGGCGGCGCGGCCTCGCCCTCCTCCTGGTGGGAGGAGGACCAGTCCGAGGAGCAGTCGCAGCCGCAACAGCTGGTCACCACCTCTGTAGAGGTCAGCCCCTCTTTTTTTTCTATCGGAATTTCATTTCTACATCCATATCCATTCTCTGCAAATCTGTCAAGTGCGTGACAGAGGATGCATCGCACTGCGCCAGTTACTAGGAGTTTATCCCGTCCCATTCTGGAAGAGTGACTGCTCGAACGCCTCTATGTACGCTGCTCTTAGTCTAATCTTGTTTTCGCAATCTCTACACTGGCGATATGTAGAGTGTTATGGCATATTCCTAGATTTCTCACGTACAGTTGGTTCTTGAAACTTATTAAGCAGGTTTTCACAGGATAGTTTACGTCTATCTTCAAGCGTTTGCCTGTTCAGTTCTTTCAGCATCTCTGCGATATTCTCCCTTAGGTCAAAGAAACCAATAACCATTTGTGTTGCCCTTCTTTGAATATGTTCATGTCCCTATACACACTACTGCCCATTAAAATTGCTACACCAAGAAGAAATGCAGATGATAAACCGGTATTCATTCGACAAATATATTATACAAGAACTGACATGTGATTACATTTTCACGCAGTTTGGGTGCATAGATCCTGAGAAATCAGTACGCAGAACAACCACCTCTGGCCGTAATAACGGCCTTGATACGCCTGGGCATTGAGTCAAACAGAGCTTGGATAGCGTGTATAGGTACAGCGGCCCATGCAGCTTCAACACGATACCACAGTTCATCAAGAGTAGTGACTAGCGTATTGTGATGAGCCAGTTGCTCGGCCACCATTGACCAGACGTTTTCAGTTGGTGAGAGATCTGGAGAATGTGCTGGCCAGGGCAGCAGTCGAACATTTCCTGTATCCAGAAAGGCCCGTACAGGACCTGCAACATGCGGTCGTGCATTATCCTGCTGAAATGTAGGGTTTCGCTGGGTTCAAATGAAGGGTAGAGTCACGGGTCGTAACACATCTCAAATGTAACGTCCACTGTTCAAAGTGCCGTCAATGCGAACAAGAGGTGACCGAGACGTGTAACCAATGGCACCCCATACCATCACGCCGGGTGATACGCCAGTATGGCGATGACTAATACACGCTTCCAATGTACGTTCACCGCGATGTCACCAAACACTGATGCGACCATCATGATGCTGTAAACAAAACCTGCATTTATCCGAAAAAATGACATTTTGCCATTCGTACACCCAGGTTCGTCGTTGAGTACACCATCGCAGGCTCTCCTGACTGTGATCCAGCGTCAAGGGTAACTGCAGCCATGGTCTCTGAGCTGATAGTCCATACTGCTGCAAACGTCGTCGAACTTTTCGTGCAGATGGTTGTTGTCTTGCAAATGTCCCCATCTGTTGACTCAGGGATTGAGACGTGGCTGCACGATCCGTTACAGCCATGCGGATAGGATGCCTGTCATCTCGACTACTAGTGATACGAGACCGTTGGGATCCAGCACGGCGTTCCGTATTACCCTCCTGAACCCACCAATTCCATATTCTGCTAACAGTCATTGGATCTCGACCAACGCGAGCAGCAATGTCGTGATACGATAAACTGCAATCGCGATAGGTTACAATCCGACCTTTATCAAAGTCGGAAATGTGATGGTACGCATTTCTCCTCCTTACACGAGGCATCACAACAACGTTTCACCAGGCAATGCCGCTCACCTGCTGTTTGTGTATGATAAATCAGTTGGAAACTTTCCTCATGTCAGCACGTTGTAGGAGTCACCACCAGCGCCAACCTTGTGTGAATGTTCTGAAAAGCTAATCATTTCCATATCACAGTATCTTCTTCCTGTCGGTTAAATTTCGTGTCTGTAGCACGTCAGCTTCGTGGTGTAGCAATTTTAGTGGCCAGTAGTGTAAAAACAGCAAACAGCAATATTATGAACGTATCCCATACACATCCATCTCAAACAGCTATAAAAAATTCTCACTCTGGAATACAGGAATGTTAAAAATGCAGGACAGTTCTGTAGTATCAAAATATTATCCCTATTTTCTTGATAGAAATAAGTTATGTGCAAAAAGAGATAGTGTTTTTTGATACTCCTGACGAACATGAAATTTGAAACTTAGAATGTTTGACATTTCCACTGCTTATATGTAGAAATGCACAACCATTGTTCAAAATAGGAATGAATATAGATTGCACTTAATACATTTCACAAATGAAGTGTGGAAAGTTAACAACCATTACGAAATTTTTGTAAGTTCAAGAGTAAATCACTAACTTGGCAAACAAATTAGTTTCTAGTGTAACCTACTGATGTTTCATGGGGTCAAAATTGGTCTTTGAGCTGGACAGTACAGCAAATACATTTGCTTTGTTCAATGAACAGTGCTTGTTTTGTGCATATGAGCATTATTGTACTGGAAAAATATATTGTACTGAACAGTTCAGTGACCGGGTTGTTCTAATCAGAATCGACAGCAGACCAACACCGACAACGATAGTTCAGGTATAAATGCCGACGTCGCAAGCTGAAGATGAACAGATAGAGAAAGTGTATGAGGATATTGAAAGGGTAATGCAGTATGTAAAGGGGGACGAAAATCTAATAGTCATGGGCGACTGGAATGCAGTTGTAGAGGAAGGAGTAGAAGAAAAGGATACAGGAGAATATGGGCTTGGGACAAGGAATGAAAGAGGAGAAAGACTAATTGAGTTCTGTAACAAGTTTCAGCTAGTAATAGCGAATACCCTGTTCAAAATCACAAGAGGAGGAGGTATACTTGGAAAAGGCCGGGAGATACGGGAAGATTTCAATTAGATTACATCATGGTCAGACAGAGATTTCGAAATCAGATACTGGATTGTAAGGCGTACCCAGGAGCAGATGTAGACTCAGATCACAATATAGTAGTGATGAAGAGTAGGCTAAAGTTCAAGACATTAGTCAGGAAGAATCAATACGCAAAGAAGTGGGATATGGAAGTACTAAGGAATGACGAGATACGTTTGAAGTTCTCTAACGCTATAGATACAGCAATAAGGAATAGCGCAGTAGGCAGTACAGTTGAAGAGGAATGGACATCTCTAAAAAGGGCCATCACAGAAGTTGGGAAGGAAAACATAGGTACAAAGAAGGTAGCTGCGAAGAAACCATGGGCAACAGAAGAAATACTTCAGTTGATTGATGAAAGGAGGAAGTACAAACATGTTCCGGGAAAATCAGGAATACAGAAATACAAGTCACTGAGGAATGAAATAAATAGGAAGTGGAGAGAAGCTAAGACGAAACGGCTGCAGGAAAAATGTGAAGACATCGAAAAAGATATGATTGTCGGAAGGACAGACTCAGCATACAGGAAAGTCAAAACAACCTTTGTTGACATTAGAAGCAACGGTGGTAACATTAAGAGTGCAACGGGAATTCCACTGGTAAATGCAGAGGAGAGAGCAGATAGGTGGAAAGAATACATTGAAAGCCTCTATGAGGGTGAAGATTTGTCTGGTGTGATTGAAGAAGAAACAGGAGTCGATTTAGAAGAGATAGGGAATCCAGTATTAGAATCGGAATTTAAAAGAGCTTTGGAGGTCTTACGGTCAAATAAGACAGAAGGGATAGCTAACATTCCATCAGAATTTCTAAAATCATTGGAGGAAGTGGCAACAAAACGACTATTCACGTTGGTGTGTAGAATATATGAGTCTGGCGATATACCATCTGACTTTCGGAAAAGTATCATCCACACAATTCCGAAGACGGCAAGAGCTGACAAGTGCGAGAATTACCGCACAATCACCTTAACAACTCATGCATCGAAGCTGTTTACAAGAATAATATACAGAAGAATGGAAAAGAAAATTGAGAATGCGCTAGGTGACGATCAGTTTAGCTTTAGGAAAAGTAAAGGGACGAGAGAGGCAATTCTAACGTTACGGCTAATAATGGAAGCAAGGCTAAAGAAAAATCAAGACACTTTCATACGATTTGTCGACCTGGAAAAAGCGTTCGACAATATAAAATGGTGCAAGCTGTTCGAGATTCTGAAAAAAGTAGGGGTAAGCTATAGGGAGAGACGGGTCATATACAATATGTACAACAACCAAGAGGGAATAATAAGAGTGGACGATCAAGAACGAAGTGCTCGTATTAAGAAGGGTGTAAGACAAGGCTGTAGCCTTTCGCCCCTACTCTTCAATATGTACATCGAGGAAGCAATGATGGAAATAAAAGAAAGGTTCAGGAGTGGAATTAAAATACAAGGTGACAGGATATCAATGATACGATTCGCTGATGACATTGCTATCCTGAGTGAAAGTGAAGAAGAATTAAATGATCTGCTGAACGGAATGAACAGTCTAATGAGTACACAGTATGGTTTGAGAGTAAATAGGAGAAAGACGAAGGTAATGAGAAGTAGTAGAAATGAGAACAGCGAGAAACTTAACATCAGGATTGATGGTCACGAAGTCAATGAAGTTAAGGAATTCTGCTACCTAGGCAATAAAATAACCAATGACGGACGGAGCAAGGAGGACATCAAAAGCAGACTCGCTATGGCAAAAAAGGCATTTCTGGCCAAGAGAATTCTACTAATATCAAATACCGGCCTTAATTTGAGGAAGAAATTTCTGAGGATGTACGTCTGGAGTACAGCGTTGTATGGTAGTGAAACATGGACTGTGGGAAAATCGGAACAGAAGAGAATCGAAGCATTTGAGATGTGGTGCTACAGACGAATGTTGAAAATTAGGTGGACTTATAAGGTAAGGAATGAGGGGGTTCTACGCAGAATCGAAGAGGAAAGGAATATGTGAAAACACTGATAAGGAGAAGGAACAGGATGATAGGACATCTGCTAAGACATGAGGGAATGGTTTCCATGGTACTACAGGGAGCTGTAGAGGGCAAAAACTATAGAGGAAGACAGAGATTGGAATACGTCAAGCAAATAATTGAGGACATAGGTTGCAAGTGCTACTCTGAGATGAAGAGGTTAGCACAGGAAAGGAATTCGTGGCGGGCCGCATCAAACCAGTCAGTAGACTGATGACAATATATACACACACTCCTGGAAATTGAAATAAGAACACCGTGAATTCATTGTCCCAGGAAGGGGAAACTTTATTGACACATTCCTGGGGTCAGATACATCACATGATCACACTGACAGAACCACAGGCACATAGACACAGGCAACAGAGCATGCACAATGTCGCCACTACTACAGTGTATATCCACCTTTCGCAGCAATGCAGGCTGCTATTCTCCCATGGAGACGATCGTAGAGATGCTGGATGTAGTCCTGTGGAACGGCTTGCCATGCCATTTCCACCTGGCGCCTCAGTTGGACCAGCGTTCGTGCTGGACATGCAGACCGCGTGAGACGACGCTTCACCCAGTCCCAAACATGCTCAATGGGGGACAGATCCGGAGATCTTGCTGGCCAGGGTAGTTGACTTACACCTTCTAGAGCACGTTGGGTGGCACGGGATACATGCGGACGTTCATTGTCCTGTTGGAACAGCAAGTTCCCTTACCGGTCTAGGAATGGTAGAACGATGGGTTCGATGACGGTTTGTATGTACCGTGCACTATTCAGTGTCCCCTCGACGATCACCAGTGGTGTACGGCCAGTGTAGGAGATCGCTCCCCACACCATGATGCTGGGTGTTGGCCCTGTGTGCCTCGGTCGTATGCAGTCCTGATTGTGGCGCTCACCTGCACGGCGCCAAACACGCATACGACCATCATTGGCACCAAGGCAGAAGCGACTCTCATCGCTGAAGATGACACGTCTCCATTCGTCCCTCCATTCACGCCTGTCGCGACACCACTGGAGGCGGGCTGCACGATGTTGGGGCGTGAGCGGAAGACGGCCTCACGGTGTGCGGGACCGTAGCCTAGCTTCATGGAGACGGTTGCGAATGGTCCTCGCCGATACCCCAGGAGCAACAGTGTCCCTAATTTGCTGGGAAGTGGCGGTGCGGTCCCCTACGGCACTGCTTAGGATCCTACGGTCTTGGCGTGCATCCGTGCTTCGCTGCGGTCCGGTCCCAGGTCGACGGGCACATGCACCTTCCGCCGACCACTGGCGACAACATCTATGTACTGTGGAGACCTCACGCCCCACGTGTTGAGCAATTCGGCGGTACGTCCACCCGGCCTCCCGCATGCCCACTATACGCCCTCGCTCAAAGTCCGTCAGCTGCACATACGGTTCACGTCCACGCTGTCGCGGCATGCTACCAGTGTTAAAGACTGCGATGGAGCTCCGTATGCCACGGCAAACTGGCTGACACTGACAGCGGCGGTGCACAAATGCTGCGCAGCTAGCGCCATTCGACGGCCAACACCGCGGTTCCTGGTGTGTCCGCTGTGCCGTGCGTGTGATCATTGCTTGTACAGCCCTCTCGCAGTGTCCGGAGCAAGTATGGTGGGTCTGACACACCGGTGTCAATGTGTTCTTTTTTCCATATCCAGGAGTGTATATACATAAATCCCAATCAACATCATTGTGACAGAGTAGGAAATATCATATTGTCTAAAATATTTTCACTAATATCTCGAAGCAAAACTAACCTTGATTTCGTAGTCTCGTCCTTGCTAGCACTAATCTTGGTCACCTCAAAGTGGAAGTTTTAATGAGTGCAGGATGGTGTTTGCTCAGAGTTGTACAGAAAACCATATTTTAAATTACATTAACAACAAATTTTGTTTCCTTCAAAGTTCAGTTATTAAGTATGGCAACAAGTTTATTTGGTATGAAAAAATGATTACTGCAAATACGCAGATCAAAACATGCACTACCTAACATTCACTACCCAGTGGTGAAGTTGATTGTTGTCTCACGGCACCAAAACACAGTTCCCATTTACATAAAACTGTCAGAGTTTACTCTTAGTACTGTCCTGCAGTAATCTGTTAAAAAGAATACATTTCACTGGTTTATTTAAGCCAATCCATACAATGACTCACTGAGTTCAACAGTATCTCAATTTGATGGCCGTAACTTTCCACACACTTGCTAAATACTACACAGTTGCATTTAAAATGCCTGTTAATTTTGGTTACAGATATCACCTGAAAGTTTTTACACATTAAAATTTTTGAGTTTTGTTGTTGCCGGTGTGAATGCATTAACATATAGTATGTACATAATCCTGGTGTGAGCTGTACAAAGACTGCATCAAACATAGATCTTAATTGTCAACACTCAACCCATGAACTGTCAGTTTTGAGTGACGTCCAAAAACTTACTGACAGGTGTAAAAATAAACTTTTTTGTTAACAAGGTTATGCTTTGAAGTCCAGTTAGCCTGGATTTTTTATGTGAACTACAGTACAAAAAAATTGAGGTTTTGGTTTATAGAAAACATTGCTGGTCAGCAATTTAGAAAAATACAGGGTCATTATTATCTTATGCAATGTGGTGAATCCCGTAGGTTAGGTGAATGAACGCCATATTGGAAATGATTGTAAATTACAGTACATGGAATTATTAATTAGTTTAGAAAGTTATTAGTACTGTGTACTAATAAACCCCACTCTTTCCTCAATGCACCATGCACTTACCTTTGAACCTGTGATGCAATGGAAGCAGTAGCTGACAAGCATGTCTGACAATTTGTTCATACAACTAGCTTTAGCGTTCATTGTTCAATACCAGCTAATTTCATAGGTATGCTTCCATGACATTTCTGCTACACAACAACACTACTAATAATGTACCGAGCAAAAATATTATTCATTATTAACTGTTCAAAATCTTCAAATTCTCCCTGTTGATTGAACGTGACAGAGCCCATGTCTACTGTATTGACACAATGTATCTATTCTTGGACACTCTTTGGTTCATAGCACCATAAGACACAGACCGAATTCAGATGGATGTCAGCTTATTTTCAGCAACACACTTCATATTCTCTAACAGTAATGTTATTCTGCTACATCAATACTCCACAGCTCTCCATCTTCCTCTCTACAGGTATTGTTGCTAGTGCTTAAAAACAATAATGACATGTAAAGCTTTTCAAGGATATGCTGTTGCTACTACAACTGCTTGAAGTGTCGAAGTAAATAAATTGCACTACCAAAATTTCAGTCACTTGATGACAGACAAAAAACGATTACTTCTGTTGGTAAATTTGCCTTCGAAGCAGCTTTCTTAGCTTTTCTAAAATTAGTCTGTTGATAACTGTTTTCACAAATCTGCTATTCTCAGTATTATCTATGCAAATGAAACTAAATTTCAGTACAGTATAAACACTTCATGACACACAATGATATACTATCTCCAAAAACCATGTTTACTGTACCAGGAATATCAACAATGTTGGAAAAGATAGATATTTACTTACCATAAAGATGGCACATTAAGTTGCAGACAGGCACAATTAAAAGATATTTACACAAAGTTTTCAGCCACAGCCTTCATCAGAAAAACAGAAGCACACACCACTCAGTCACAAAACAAGCTGACCCTGCGCGCACAACCGCCAACTCCAGCAGCTTGGGCCAGAATGTAACTATCACGTGGGATGGAAGCAGCAATCTGGATGGGGTGGAGAACGGACAGCAGTGTACAGGTAGTGAGGGGTGTGTGTGTGGGGGGGGGATGCTGTCTGGCAGAGTGTGCAGGGACTAGAATTCCAACAGGTGCAGCTTTGGAGACTATGGGGTAAGAAAGTAGGTCGGGATGATTACAAGAGTGGAGATTGTGTTGTACAGATAACTCCCATCTGCACATTTCAGAAAAGCTCAGGTAGTGAAGCAGCCACTGAAATCAAGTAAGTTATGCTTAACTGCGTGTTGTGCCACAAAGTGGTCTGGTTTGTTCTTGACCACAGTTTGACAGTGGCTGTTCATCCTCTTGGACAGCCGGTTGATATTCATATCAATGTAAAAACTGGTGCAGTGACTGCAGCAACCTGGTATATGACATGGCAGTTTTCACAGGTGGTGTGGCCTCTGATGGGGTAGGATAAGCCTGTGACAGGACTGGAATAGGAAGTGTTTGATGGGTGGACAGAGCAGGTCTTGCACCTGCATCTTCCACTGGGGTATGATGCTTGTGGCAAGGGGTTGGGAATGTGAGTGGCATAGGGATGGACTAGGATGTTGTGGAGCTTGAATGGGCAATGGAACACCATTTTAGGAGTAGGAAGGATCTCAGGTAGGATGTCCCTCATTTCAGCACATGATGATAGGTAGTCAAAGTCCTACACCCAAATTTAAGCATGCTGGACTTGTCAAATGCCTACTCTATTTCCGCCAACTCCTGTCGTGGAAACACCTCTTTGCAACCAGTCTCTCCATGCAAAACCAATCTCATTCTAATGGTGTATCCCCAACTCTCCCAGTTGATACCACCATTCAGTCATGATGCTCCCCACTCACCTAACCACCCACTGGTCACCTTCCAGGAATTCCTTACCTTAACTTAAGACTCACCATCCTTCCCCATGTCCCTTCCTCAGAACACCACCCTTTCAGCAGAAAAAAAAATAGCTTTACACAACCTCAAAAGAAATCCTGACCAAATCATCCTAACTGCAGGCAAAGGCTGACCCATCCATCTATAAACTCTGCCAGATTGATTCCATCCCAGACGTCCAACACAAACTCCAATATGTGCTTAAGGCCTTACTCCCTTCCCAGAATCTCTCCCTGAATCCATTTCCTTCCTCATCCCTATGACACCCTGCACACCCACCTTTTACATGCTCTCCAAAAATCCACAAATCCAGCAATCCTGGATGCCCCATTTGAGCCCTCATTGACCAACAGTTCCAACCAATTGCCCATAATCTAGCTTCCCACATCAAAGAGACGAACCACTCCCTTCATCGACTCTCGATCATCTCCACCCCTTTACCTCTTGGAATAGTACATCAACATCCCTCACCTCTTGTCCATGGCCCTACTGCTATTTAACAGTACCTTTCCAGACATCCCTCAGGCTCTACACCCATTACATTATTCCTCATACACCCAACTAACTTTATCCTAGCCCACAGCTACTTCTCCTTTGAAAGAAAGATATACAAACAAACCCATGGCACAGCCATAGACACCCTCCTATGACAACCTGTTTATAGGCCTTCTAGAGGACACCTTCCTAGCCTCCTGAAATGCCAAACCCCTAGTCTGGTTCAGGTTCATTGATGATTCCTTCATAATCTGGACTCAGGGCCAAGACATCCCATTCATTCCTTCACAACCTGAACACCTACTTTCCCATCCGCTTCATCTGGTTCTCCTCAACTCAGCATACGACATTCCTAAACATTGACCTCCTCCTCTCTGATGGCTCCATCTACACATCTGTCCACATTAAACCCACCATCCATCAACAGTGCTTGCATTTCGACAGTTGTCATACCTTTCACACCAAAAAAATGCCTCCCATACATCTGGAACTTGAGGATGGACTATCTGCAGTAACAAGAACTCCCTTGCCCAGTATGCTGAGGGTCTCACCAAGGCCTTCCGAGACGGGCACTATTCCCCAGACCTAGTCCACAAACAGATCTCCCACACCATTTCCCCTCACACCCACAATCCTCCCACCACCCACAAGAACCAGCTACAAAGGAGTGCACATTTTGTCACCCAATACCACCCCAGATTGGAACATGCTTTGCCAGGGCTTTGATTACCAATCATCTTGCCTTCGAATGAGGGACATCCAATATGAGATCCTTTCCAACCCTCTTAAAATGGTGTTTCATCACCCACCCAACATCCACCACATCCCAGTCCATCTTTATACCACTCAAAATCCCAATTCCAGAAGAAACTGTTAAAAAGAAAGAATTTTTCCATGTTTTCAGTTAACTGAATGTTTTAATTGTAAATTTTGTAAATTAAATATTGAACAATGTGTAGTTTAAGTGCCTATTATTGTGATGATATACAAGGGCCCAATTTAGGTCCCAGGACAGTCAGACCACGGCTAATTTTCAGACAAGAAACTCGTATTGGTTAGATCAACAACAATGCATCAACTTTACTGTGAAATAAGTGTAATACAAACAGGCCATGTGTTGAAACAATGACAGAGTCTGTTCAATATCTACCATTTTATTCTGCAAGAACTGTGAATGTGTGGTTAGGTTTTTACTGCTCATAGATATTTAACAGTAAACTATTGTAGCAGTATGTTGACGTATGCCTGCAAACAATTAATGATGCTTATCGAAAGTTGCCAATAGTTAACTGGCCATATAACTGTGTTTTACTGCGGGAGAGGGGGGGGGGGTTGTGAACAGTGAAAGAAAAGAACTGTGAAACGCAAATGTGCACCTGTTGGCTATATCACTTAATGTAGTCAGTGTTGAACTTCCACCCCCCACTTTTCAGCCAATATAGCAACGCAGTACATTGACACCGAGGACAATCAATGAAGAAATAAAGGAGGTGAACATCACATCCCGAAACTGCATCTGTTGGAATTCTACTCCTTCCACACTCTGTCAGACAGCACTCCTCTCTCTCCCCAACATGCACACTGCTATCCCTTCTCCACCCCATCCAGACTGCTGCTTCCATTCCACGTGATAGTTACATTCTGGCCCAAGCTGCTGGAGTTCGCGGTCATGTGCACGAGGTGTGTTGGTTTTGTGACTGAATGGTGTGTGTTCCTCTTTTGTGTGTTTGTATTTTTATGATGAACACTATGGCTGAAAGCTTTGTGTAAATATCTTTTAATTGTGCCTGTCTGCAACTTAATGTGCCATCTTTATGGTAAGAGGATATCTATCTTTTCCTACATTGATGATATTCCTAGTACAATAAACATGGTTTTTGGAGACAGTATATCACTGTATCCATTGAAGTGATTACAATGTACTGGAATTTAGTTTCATTTGCATAGATAATCCTGAGAATAGCAGATTTGTGAAAATAGTTAGCAACAGACCAATTCTAGGCAAGCTAAGAAAGCCATTTGGAAGACAAATTTTCCAACAGAAGTAATCGTTTTTTGTCTGTCATCAAGTGACTGAAATGTTGGTAGTGAAATTTATTCACTTTGTCACTTCAAGCAGTTGTAGTAGCAACAGCATAGCCTTGAAAAGCTTTACATCTCATTTTTTTAAGCACTTGCAACAATACCTGCAGAGAGGAAGACTGAGTATTGATGTAGAATAATAATATGGATTTTGAACAGTTAACAATGAATAATATTTGCTCAGGCACATTATTAGTAGTGTAATTATGTAGTAGAAGTGTCATGGAAGCACTAAACCCAATTACTGATTTAGCATGCCTATGAAATTAGCTGGTATTGAACACTGAACGCTAAAGCTAGTTGTATGAACAAATTGTCAGACATCCTTGTCAGCTACTGATTCCATTGCATCTCAGTTCAAAGGTACTTTTTTCTGTTGTCCAGAAACCATGGATCACAAAAACAACTGGGTATGTAATTTAGACAGATGAAATGAATAACATTAATGTTTTTGTTTTCTGGAATGATGAGTTGTGATACACGATGCAGTACTCCATTGGTTATTTGTGGACCTATAGAGTGCCTGATCTTAGGTATTTACATGAATATATGGTGATGACAGTGATATTAATTGAAGGTGCAACAGTATGCATCTTTCTATTTGTTTTTGGCTCAGAACATTGATTCTGATTGAAGGCAAAGAGAATACAGGTTGTGAAATAGCATGGCGGTTTTACCCCATGTGATATATTTCTGACCCCTGATAATAACAAATCTTTTCTTTTCTTTAATTTTCTGCTATACTTTCAGTATTGTTTTATAAGTAATGTGTGTCACTTATATTGATATTCCACAAATGTAATTCAGTTTTCCTCCATTTAAATGCATTATGCATATTCTTATTTTGATTGTTCTAATTGCAGGAATACCATTAGTATACCTACAAAGCATGTTAATTAAAAACACAACTAACTAAATTTAGCGCTATAGTTAGATGCATGAAAAGCTTTGTTAGCTGATCAGCATAACTCCAAATAATGACTCTCACCAACAGAGAGGTAAGCATTCCAACATTTCTTTAAAATTTTCAAAATATAAACTATATAGTCAACCAGTTGCATAAGTTTCATTTAAAAACCTTGACTAATTTTCGATAACATAAGGGTATCTTCTTCAGAAAAAAGTCACATATATTATATGACTTTAAAATTGTAAACATGACGACCTAAGGAGCTCAAGTTACACAACAGAAAATATAAAATAAAGTCCTCCATGGGAACAGTAAAAAATTGTTACAACAGGTACAGCTTGTTAAAAGAACAGGCATTAATCTAGTGTCTGCTCTTTTAACAAGCTGCAGCTGTTGTAACAATTTTTACTGTTCGCATGTTGGACTTTATTTCATATTTTCTGCTGTCTGACTTGAGTATCTTAGCTCGCAATGTGGGTTTACAATTTTAATGTTGTGACATTTATGTGACTTCCTTCTGAAGAAGATACCATTAGTGGTATCAAAACCTGGTCAAGGTTTTTTCATTAAACATATGCAGCGGCAAATGGTTGGCTGTATATTTTATGTATTGACAAAGTATTTATGGTTGCTGCTGTCAGCCATGTTTAAAATTGTAAGAGTCCTGTAAAGTACTCTAAATTGCCTAAAATTTCAAAAATAATTAAACAAGGAACTCAGAACCAGTGCCATTTTACATGGTTTTGTCATAACCTTCGTTGAACTCTGAATGTTTGCTATCTACTTGTGTTACCTTAATCTTTGTGTACAGTATGACACTCAGTACTAATAAATTTCTCAACTAATTAATAATTTCATGTACTGTGATTTACAATAATTTCCAATATGGCGTTCATACACCTAACCTAGGGGATTCACATTGCATAAGATAATAATGACCCTGTATTTTTCTAAATTGCTGACCACCAACATTTTCTATAAACCAAAGCCTCAGTTTTTCTTGTGCTGTAGTTCACCAAAAAATAGTAAAATCCAGGCTAACTGACTTTCAAAGCATAATCTTGTTTACAAAAAAGTTTATTTTTGCACCTGTCAGTAAAGTGTTGGACATCGCCCAAAACTGGCAGTTCGTGGTTTGAGTGTTGACAGTTAAGATCTATGTTGGATGCAGGTGGTTTGAGTGCTGACGGTTCAGATCTATGTTGGATGCAGTCTTCGTACGACTTGCATCATGATTATGTACATACTATATGTAAATGCATGCACACTGGCAACAACAAAACTCAAAAATTTTAATGTGTAAAAACTTTCAAGTGATATCTGTAACCAAAATTAACAGGCATTTTAAATGCAACTGTGTAGTATTTAGCAAGAGTGTGAAATGTTACTGTCATCAAATTGAGATACTGTTGAACTCAGTGATTCATTGTATAATTGGCTTAAACGAACAAGTGGCATGTATTCTTTTTAACAATTTACTGCAGGATAGTGCTAAGAGTAAACTCTGACAGTTTTGTGTAAATGTAAACTGTGTTTTGGTGCCATGAGACAACAATCAACTTCACCACTGGATAGTAAATGTTAGGTTGTGCATGTTTTGGTCTGCGTATTTGCAGTAATCATTTTTTTGTGGTAAATAAACTTGTTGCCATACTTAATAACTGAACTTTGAAGGAAGTAAAATTTGTGTGATAATGTAATTTAAAATATGGTTTTCTGTACAACTCTGAGCAAAGACCATCCTGCACTCATTGAAACTTTCACTTCGTGGTCATCAAGATTAGTGCTAGCGAGGACAAGACTACGAAATCCCGGTTAGTTTTTTCTTCGAGGTATTAGTGAAAATATTTTAGGCAATATGATATTTCCCACTCTGTCACAATGATTTTGATTGGGATTTATATTTTACCAGTACAATAATGCTCATAAGCACAAAACAAGCACTGTTGATTGAAGAAAAGCAAATGGATTTTCTGTACTGGCCAGCCCAAAGACCAATTTTGACCCCATGAGACATCAGTAGGTTACACCAGAAACTAATTTGTTTGCCAAATTAGTGATTTACTCTCGAACTTACAAAAATTACATAATGGTTGTTGACTTTCCACACTTCATTTGTGAAATGTATTAAGTGCAATCTATATTCATTCCTGTTTTGAACAATGGTTGTATTTCTACAGATAAGCAGTGGAAATGTCAAACATTCCACAGTGTCAAATCTCATGTTTGTCAGGAGTATCAACAAACAATGCATCTCTTCTTGTACATAATTTATTTCTATCAAAAAAATTGGGAAAATATTTTGATACTACAGTACTGTGCTGCCCACCTCATCACTGCAAAAAAAAATATTAAACCAAATTAGTAAATAAGTAATTTATTGAGAATGCTCTAAGTGCCATACCAGGAAAGTGACTCGTTGTGTCAGTAAGAAAGCTTTTGTTACACGTGCAATTGATATGGAGACAATACAATTTATTTGTGATGAAACAAATACAGAGATACAGTGGTAATCTTTTATCTAGCAGTACTGTAGTCAACAAAAACCATTTTTCACATATTTTAAATTTTTACATGAGAACACAAAATTAAATTAAAGAAAAAATTTTTCAGTAGTGACTTCTGTTTTGTACTCAACTCCATTTGAGAGATAAGATGTTGCATAGTTTACTGTAGAACTTCCTATGCTGTTAAGGAAGAAATGGCAACATTGTCACTAGGTCTTTCTATTCTGCTACTGATAAACTTGTCCCATCTCTCCAATGCAGTATAGCATGGTGTACATCAGCCATGGTCTTTCATCTTTTGAATAAATTGGCATTTTAACATTCATCTATTCCAGAGTGAGAATTTTTTTATAGCTATTTGAGATGGATGTGTACGAGATTCGTTGTCCTATTGCTGTTTATTTTTTTTTAATTATTTTTGAAACCCAAATTATTTCCTTCCATTATAAGCACATTTTAGTGATACGAAAACTTATGTGCACTCTGCGTACCACACAAACTATGCACCAAATAAATGGTGGCATCCTTGATGCATAGCACTAGGAACTCCAAAGAAAAGCACTGCCTGGTGCAAAGACCATATCCCATTATCTAGTAATGAATTTTTTAAACATTTTCTTTATTGTTTGGTCCTTTGGACAACTCTAGGGCTATGCAACAGAACACCATGAACACAGTAATGTTAAAAATCATTTTGTGAAAAAATGGCACTTAGAATGTATACCATTCCCACCCTTCATACTTATTACATCCAATGTCTATAATTCACACCCACATTCAAATTTTTATGCACCTCTATATTCCACTTGTATGAACATAAAGAGCTCAGATGGAAACCCAGTTCTAAGCAAAGAAGGGAAAGCAGAAAGGTGGAAGGAGTATATGGAGGGTCTATACAAGGGCGATGTACTTGAGGACAATATTATGGAAATGGAAGAGGATGTAGATGAAGATGAAATGGGAGATACGATACTGCGTGAAGAGTTTGACAGAGCACTGAAAGACCTGAGTCGAAACAAGGCCCCCGGAGTAGACAACATTCCATTGGAACTACTGACGGCCTTGGGAGAGCCAGTCCTGACAAAACTCTACCATCTGGTGAGCAAGATGTATGAAACAGGCGAAATACCCTCAGACTTCAAGAAGAATATAATAATTCCTATCCCAAAGAAAGCAGGTGTTGACAGATGTGAAAATTACCGAACAATCAGTTTAATAAGCCACAGCTGCAAAATACTAACACGAATTCTTTACAGACGAATGGAAAAACTAGTAGAAGCCAACCTCAGGGAAGATCAGTTTGGATTCCATAGAAATACTGGAACACGTGAGGCAATACTGACCTTACGACTTATCTTAGAAGAAAGATTAAGGAAAGGCAAACCTACGTTTCTAGCATTTGTAGACTTAGAGAAAGCTTTTGACAATGTTGACTGGAATACTCTCTTTCAAATTCTAAAGGTGGCAGGGGTGAAATACAGGGAGCGAAAGGCTATTTACAATTTGTACAGAAACCAGATGGCAGTTATAAGAGTCGAGGGATATGAAAGGGAAGCAGTGGTTGGGAAGGGAGTAACACAGGGTTGTAGCCTCTCCCCGGTGTTATTCAATCTGTATATTGAGCAAGCAGTAAAGGAAACAAAAGAAAAATTCGGAGTAGGTATTAAAATCCATGGAGAAGAAATAAAAACCTTGAGGTTTGCCGATGACATTGTAATTCTGTCAGAGACAGCAAAGGACTCGGAAGAGCAGTTGAACGGAATGGATGGTGTCTTGAAAGGAGGATATAAGATGAACATCAACAAAAGCAAAACGAGGATAATGGAATGTAGTCGAATTAAGTCGGGTGATGCTGAGGGAATCAGATTAGGAAATGAGACACTTAAAGTAGTAAAGGAGTTTTGCTATTTGGGGAGCAAAATAACTGATGATGGTCGAAGTAGAGAGGATATAAAATGTAGACTGGCAATGGCAAGGAAAGCGTTTCTGAAGAAGAGAAATTTGTTAACATCGAGTATAGATTTAAGTGTCAGGAAGTCATTTCTGAAAGTATTTGTATGGAGTGTAGCCATGTATGGAAGTGAAACATGGACGGTAAATAGTTTGGACAAGAAGAGAATAGAAGCTTTCGAAATGTGGTGCTACAGAAGAATGCTGAAGATTAGATGGGTAGATCACATAACTAATGAGGAAGTATTGAATAGGATTGGGGAGAAGAGAAGTTTGTGGCACAACTTGACCAGAAGAAGGGATCAGTTGGTAGGACATGTTCTGAGGCATCAAGGGATCACCAATTTAATATTGGAGGGCAGCGTGGAGGGTAAAAATCGTAGGGGGAGACCAAGAGATGAATACACTAAGCAGATTCAGAAGGATGTAGGTTGCAGTAGGTACTGGGAGATGAAGAAGCTTGCACAGGATAGAGTAGCATGGAGAGCTGCATCAAACCAGTCTCAGGACTGAAGACCACAACAACAACAACATTCCACACCTCCCCTCCCTCTCTCCTACTTGAAACATCCATTAACTATTTTTGGATTCCTTATTATATACGTGACCCTTCTTCAGTAACAGTGTACCAGGGTTTTATTTTTGCTGTCTATTCTTTCTAGTATCACTTTATGGTATTCTTTATTTGTCCACTTAACTGTTAACACCATTATGTTATTGAGAAAATTTAGAGAATCGGTGTTTGATGCTGATTGTAGAACGATTCCATTTTTTGCCTAAGGATCACAAAGGCAAGAGGGATATGGTGGTCACACTGGAGCACATAGACAGTCATTCTTCCCCTCTTTATTTGTGTGTGGAACAGAAAAGGAAATGACACGAAGTGGTGCAACGTACCCTCCACCACATAGTAGACGATGGCTAGCAGAGTATCCATTCAGATGTCGATATGGCCCATTTAAAATGCATCCAATTTTTTCCCTCTAGTTTTGCCCATTTTCATGTTTCAATTGCATACAGTCCTGTTATACTTCAAACACACAGTTTATGAAATGTCTTACTCACTCCTGCATAAATATGTGATGCCAGTAGAGCTCTTTCAATCGTATCAATTTGGTTCTAATGTCTTGCATACATTATCCAGTCATCTTCTATACTTTTGCCTTCTAGAGAGCAGAATTATTTCACTTTTTCTACTATTAGTAGTTTTGGTCTTTGGAAATTCAGTATCCTCCCTTTATGCTACTCTTTGTCACTTCTGTCTTTGATTTATTTACCCCTTTTCCAAATTTTTGCTAAGTATCCTGTTTAATGTATTTAATGGTGCTTGTAGGCCATAATCTTCTTGATTGCTTTTTAACCAGAATTTTATTTGGGAGTTCATAGCTGATAAGGTATTTGTTTGGAAATATACGTTCTTCAGCTACATTGTTTCCACTTTATTAATTTTTATTCTTTGTGACTAATATACAGGTTTTATTCCATTCTCAAGCATTCATTTCTGCCCTCATCAGCCAAGCTGTCAGGCTGGGATCCAACATCACCACTGAGCACAGCCAAAGTTTTGGCGACGATGATGCCAGATCCCAGTTTAGTATTCAGAATTTCAACAATGGCAGTGGAAGCTAATGGATTTCTGACTCACTGTATATTTACATGGAGCACAATACACATGTGAACAAAAAGGTTGTAATGGGCATTAGAAATACTAAATATTATCAAATGAAGTGACAAATTTTGTAGTTATGTCACAATATATTCTACCCAGGCCCACAAAACATTTTCATTAAAATTTCAACCAAAAGAAGATGATACTGGATCAACTTGGCTGTAACTCACTTCCGTATGAGATAGGATTTTTAGTAAGACTTCCTAATGTATTCCATAATAAATGGTCTGTGGAAAATTGCATTATGTGGATATTTCGAACTAACTGCAGGTAAGAGGGGGTTGCTTACACCTCCAACAAATAGAAAAATGTAGTTAAGTGGAAATATGTTGTATGGTCAGGTGAATCCTGCATCACGTTCACTGTAAATGGTAAATGTGTCAATGTGACTTGCCCATTTGGCCATACTCTATCTATTAGAGAATAATAAACATGCATGGTAATCCAATGTCTATTTTGACTCATACTTCTCCCTTCAAATCTTCCAAAGGTGCAGTCCAGTCATGTACACCCTGTCAGCTGGAAGTCATCTGAGGCACTGGTTTTGTTTTTAAGTGCAGTGAGGTCAAACTTTGCCACCAGTTGGAACTCTGCTTTGCTTGTTGACAAATGGTCTCTATACTCTGCTTTTGAGCCTAAGTTGATATGAAAATTACTTTTGTGTCTGATGGTTTAGCTAGAACTGATTTTTATTATCCAATCCAATTTTATTATCCCCCTCCACCCCAACCCTGCTGGATACACCCCTGACTCTTTAGGTGGTTGTGTGTATGAATTTGTGTACAACTGTTAGAAAAAGAGCTTGTGCTTGAAAGCTAGTTTGAATGCTGTTTCCTGTGTTTTTGTGCTCCAAGCATGAATCTGCTATAGGTGTGTGGCTGCCTTCCCCTTATCAGAAATTCCCATTATTGTTGTTCATTCATTTCTCAACATAAATCAATGCACTCTCTCTCAGCTGACAACAGGATTCTGAGACTGACAATGATTAGTTTCCATTTTATGTACCTTGGCTTCCCATTTGCTTGCCTGAAAAATTGAGTCAGTGTCTCTCAATAATAACTGAAATGTTGAGCTCAGAAAGAGGATGTAAGTATCATCCACTACTGAGCTTTGCTTTGGTACTCCAAAAAACAATTTAAAAAATATAGTTTGAAATTGTGCTTTCAAATGACAGTTACATTTGTTAATAGTTATTTGTGTTTTATTTTTTTAACAAAACATGTACTGTGTTATCCAAGCAATCCTTCACTGTATATAATGTATGTATTGCTTAACAAGTATTTTTCAAGAGGTTTTTTAAGTAAGAGTCATTTTTAGAAATCTCTTTACTCTCCTGGAGCAGTTTATTGCACAAATTTATTCCTTGGTAGAAAATTCTGTCTTCAGTTTTATGTTAATTCTACAAAAGGTGATGCTTGAAAAATACTAGTACAATCAGTACTGAAATATTGTGTGTGTGGGATTCATAGCAGGTCAGACTAACAGGGATGTCAGTTGTGGTAGAAGAAGAATGTTATGAATAGCCATAGTCATTTCATTAAAGAGGCTGAAAAAATTTTCATGTATATTGAAGTAACAGGAGTGACTTCAAGTTTCCAGAAAGTGAGTAGGAGTTGTTTGTGTTTAGTGGTGGTGACAGGGGGAAAAGATTCATGTGAAATTACAGTAAAACTATTTTGTGCAGTTGTTGATATATGATAAATTATATTTATTTTACTGGTGTAGATACTGAGAATAAAACTGAAAAGAAATTAAAATCATTCACATAAAGTGTCTGACTGAATTCAAGAACTGAAGATCTCATTGGTCTCGTGACTGCTAGCAATGATCAGGCCTTTATCTGTACAACATATCTTTACTGATAACAAAACCATACTAATTAAACGTCCACAGTCAACCTGCCAAACTGAACAGACACAACTAATTTACAGTAAATATTTAAATGTCAATCTCAGAAAGCCACATACTACCCAGTTTCAAAGAAATAATCTCTGTGAAGTAAATAATCAAACCTCTTGCACAGATCTCTTGAAAGACCTATAATTCTTATATTCATTCCCCAGTACTGTTACTACTTAAGAATGTTTGTCGCAAATGATAAAAATCAGTTTTAGTTTAACTGTTACTTACACAAGTAATAGAGATACCCGTCACGTACACTTTAACACCTTACTTTGGGTTCAGACTGGAGTGAAAAGTACTTTAGTAAGCTTCCATCAGACAAAGTAAAAATCTGAGAAACCCTGGAACTTCAAAACATATCTTATTAGCTATTCCACAATAAATTATTTGATTGCCTATTTTTAAAACATTGACTGCCATGCACACAGTGATGGATGTTTCAACACCATGCTACACCAGGGTAGGCCTCAGCATTAGGCACAAGGCTCTGCTGTGGCTGCTGATGGCCACATAGCAGTCAGCATGTTAAGGATCAAATATTCACACTTGTTGCTTGACAAGTAGCTATGTTAACTTTAATCAGCCCTCTATTCTTAAGGCACATAAATAACTCTTTTACTACAGTATTCGTAAATGTGAACTTATGTTAATTTAGCAATGAAAGATATACAGACTCTATTTAATATAACTGTGGAAGCATTTGCTTTTTTCCAAGATAGTGGCTTTGTTATTCATTTTAGTATATTATAGCAAATTTGAAAAAAGCATAAACGGTCTGTAACTTTCATTACAGAGTAGATAAAAAAAAATCAGCCAACCAATTGCAAATAAAGGTTTATTATCCCTTGACCATGGTTTCAATATTTGTAAAAATATCTTCTTCAGAAGCATTGGCCCTAAAAATGTATACACCAGTTACAAAATAATTTTTTTACAAACATAATAAAATATTAGTAGAAAAATCTTTGTGAAGTAAACATACTCACTTATTACATCACATGATGCTACAATAGATTAGATGAATCCAAACAGCTCTTGTCATAAATGAAATTGATCAAACAAGAGTTATTGCAAGCCATGGCTTTAGATAGCACCAGATAACATATATCATACTTCATAAAGACTACTCATTAGTATATGCACACATGTGGAGGTTCCTGTCAACATATAAATGGTTTGAGCAGAGCCTCTGTATATGTCTGCTTGTGTCTGTATATGTGTGTATGTGTGGATGGATATGTGTGTGTGTGTGTGTGTGTGTGTGTGTGTGTGTGTGTGTATGCGCGCGCGAGTGTATACCTGTCCTTTTTTCCCCCTAAGGTAAGTCTTTCCACTCCCGGGATTGGAATGACTCCTTACCCTCTCCCTTAAAACCCAAATCCTTTCGTCTTTCCCTCTCCTTCCCTCTTTCTTGACGAGGCAACCGTTGGTTGCGAAAGCTAGAATTTTGTGCGTATGTTTGTGTTCGTTTGTGTGTCTATCGACGTGCCAGCGCTTTCGTTTCGTAAGTCACATCATCTTTGTTTTTAGATATATTTTTTCCCACGTGGAATGTTTCCCTCTATTATATTCATATTATAAATGTAATAGGTGTGACAAGATAAAATATTTCAGTAAGTTACATGTACCTTACATCAGAGGCTAAGGCCAACTGCTACAAATATACGGACTCAGATGACCAGGAAAAATTGGGCTACAGGCGGCACTAAATACATGCGCGAAAGAACTGCACTTTGGTTGTGTTGAAGAAAAGCATTTCATAGTAAAGTATGCATGAGAGCTTGTTATTACAAGCTCTCTTTGCGAGTTGATTCATTTCGTAAGTCTTGAGTTTCACTGAGGTGATGTCTTTGAAATATTGAAGATGATAGAGGGTGCAGATCATTGATAAACTGATAAGATTTCATCAAGCCAACACACGTGTTATGCTGCCTACACAATACAAGACACCTTTCCATAAAACTCGTGAACACAAAAACAAATCAGTTCTTTTGACCTTCAGATGTTAGCAAATGCTCCACTAAAGAAAACAATCATATCAGAAGAGGTTACTATTCATGTCCAAAGAGGGAGAATTTTAAACATGACAGAGAGCTTTCAGGGACTAGGGATATGCCAAGCTGCAGTTCAACAAGCAGTAACAGACACAGAAGACTGCTTCATCTTCATACGGTGCGTTTATGTAACTTCACTAATTTCAAAACATGCCATGAACACTTAATTTATAGGAACAGTCAAAACCTATTCCTTTATCATTAACAAAAATTTATATTAGTGAACCTCAGTACCCTAATAAATTGTAGAGGGAATGGCTAATAAGATATTAATTTTACTTTGTCTTTTGAAATCTGGGGATTTCCAGTTTCTTGCCAGAAGACTGCTGGCCAAATGATGTTGATCTTTGCATCAGAATACAAAACTCCATTCTGAACCTGAAACAGGAACGATAATCTGTATTGCGAATGCTCTTGTTTCTAGTATTGTGGTTGTGAATTTAATTTCACAACTAGTAATAAATTCACTCTTATTGTTAACCATCAATGCAGTAAGAGATATAAACATACTGGCACATCCTGTAACAATTCCTGGATCCCTGGAGAGGCTTCTGCAAGATGTACAACTATTAATATAATATACACAATATTGTGTAATATATAATATATAGGGTGTCCCATTTATCTTGCTCATCCATACTAACTTTTTTCTGATGCATTAAATGAGAAATTGTTTCAGCCAATTTTTTTTTTTAACATTGTTGGGTAATTCTTGCTGAGAGTATACTCTTTATGTATCCCCACAGATGGAGGAGATATGGGGTAGATGTTAAATTTTTTTAAATGTAAGCATGTACATTTCATTCAAGGATACACATCCCTCTCCAACAGCTATTCAAAAATGTATCAATCTGTACCATTTTTGTCAATAAAACATAGATGTGCAAATGATGAGGAGTAAACAGGTTGTGAAGAAACCAAACTGTTTACTTCCTTGATTGCACATATTACCCACACTATGTAGTGCTGTAGTAGAGGTGTGTTTTTTTTTTTATGATTTCCAACTCATGTAAACACAGGTACTCCTCCCCCCACCCCCTCCCCCTGCCACACACACCTCATTTTTTATTGCTTTAGCATACACTGCACTGCATACCAGTGTAGTTATGCATCAGAGTAACTTAGTGTGGTAGTACACACTGTGAAGCAGCTTTTATTGTCTGAGGTGTATGTTGCACGCACCTGATGATAAGGTACAAATGCTGCTGATCTATGGAGGAAGTACCCTGACAGGAAATAATTTAGTAACTTGCATTTTTATGTTCAGTACTAATAGAAACCTTACAATTATTACGTTATTATGTCTGTCTTGTACTCTGCTCAACATACCTGTACTGTAATTTGCTATAGGCAGATAAAATTCTGTTCATGCACAACTACTGTACAGCAGACGGTTCCTCGACAAAGCCATTACCTTCTCACTGGATGTTCCATCATCTCATTTCTCATCTATGTGAAACAGGAAGTTTAATTGCAAGACCTCAAAATTGTCATAGACCACGTACAGATGAAGCTGCTGAGGTCGCTATGCTTGCTGCTCTAGTCGTGAATCCTCAAATTGGCACACGACAAATTCAACATGAAGTTGGTGTCTCGAAAACAAGTGCACATTGCAGTCTGCAACATCGTAAATTCCACCCTTATGATGTTGATTTACATCAAGATCTTCATGGAAATGACTTCAGCACCCTGGGTTCAGTTTGGTCAGTGGGTTCGACAACTTCAGACAAATCCTAATTTCTTCTCAGATGTTCTTTTTACCAACGTGGCAATGTTCTCCAACAAAAGAATTGTCAGTATGAGAAAATGCATTACTGGTCTATCAACAATCCACAACGGCTCTGACACGAGAGCATAATCGGACCTCTTTTTGTAAATGACACCCAAAATGGCGGACAAGATGTCCGATGTTTAAGATACCCTCTTTCTCCTCTCTTCTCTTGGACACCATACGTCTGAATAAAAGGGTGGTCATGCGGAATGAGCATGGTGGATGTCCTGCACGTAATGCCTTATGATCATGACAAATTCTGGACCGTACATACCCTGATAGGATTGGACGTGGTGCCCAATCTTCAGACCTTACACCACTAGATTTATTTCTGTCAACAGCAGGAGACATAGAGCAATGCATTATTCATGCTTGTACAGCCTTCACAGAGGAAGTAGTAGCATGATGTAGGGCGCCCTTCATAGACAGAGTGACCCTATGTATGAAGGCTGTCATTACCAGTTTGAGCATGTGACGTAAATGCTCTGCTTTTGATGTAATAATACTATGACAGTAAAAGTTACTACAAAGGGCCATGTTACTTCTGGATTGTCATAAGTACTGTAATATGGTACTGAACAATAACAAAATACAATTACTGTACAGTGCAGAACTGTTGCATTCAATGTTTATTGGTAATTTGTAATACATTTAAACTGAATTGAATTTTATTTGATCCTGTAAGATTACATTGTGTACAGTAAGTTTACGTGTAATATAGGATATGTCAAAGTATTAACATTCTTTGATATGAATATAATAGAGGGAAACATTCCACGTGGGAAAAATATATCTAAAAACAAAGATGATGTGACTTACCAAACGAAAGTGCTGGCAGGTCGATAGACACACAAACAAACACAAACATACACACAAAATTCAAGCTTTCGCAACAATCGGTTGCTTCATCAGGAAAGAGGGAAGGAGAGGGAAAGACGAAAGGATGTGGGTTTTAAGGGAGAGGGTAAGGAGTCATTCCAATCCCGGGAACGGAAAGACTTACCTTAGGGGGAAAAAAGGACAAGTATACACTTGCGCACACACACACATATCCATCTGCACATACACGTGTATGTGCAGATTGATATGTGTGTGTGTGCGCAAGTGTATACTTGTCCTTTTTTCCCCCTAAGGCACTCCATATTTGATGGATTTGGTTTCTCATTCACCTTGAAGAGGTTACATGATTTAGTTAATGACATGCATTGAAGTAATATTTAAATTAGAGAAGTTGTATTATTTATCATTTCCATAGCTTCTAGTTTCATGCATAAAATGATACAGTATGATAAACTTTTGAATAACCCTTGGAAAGGGTGAGTGTATTCTTGCATGAAATGTACATGGTTCCCTTTAAAAAATTTAACCTCTACCCTGCATATCCTACATCTGTGGGGATACACACAACACATACTCTCAGCAAGAACTACCCACTGATATTAAAAACATCAGTTGAAAGAATTTTTTCATTTAATGCATAAGAAAAAAAGTTATTTTGGTGAGCAAGATAAATGAGACACCTTGTATATAATATTAATATAATGTTGCACACTTCTGTAAAATACATACCTTTTTACTTAAGCTGCATTGACCCAGAAGATTATGCCATTGGACAGAAATTACCTTCTTTGCTAACTAATCCATGTGCTGGTGTCACATCAGTTTCTTAAGATTATGGATGCCTAAGAATCTTGATGTCCACTTTCGTGACTAGAAAATTTCACACTTTGAGTTTCATTTAGTCTATGTCCATTGATCTCTGCTTCTCATACCTGTAACTAATTTTTATTTGTATGGTCTTGTTCAATAAGTCCACTTCTGCAGTTGAGAAGTCAGCATGGCTGACAGCCCAGAGACCCGGGTTCAGTATCTGCTACTGGCAGTGATTTTTCTTCATTGGGAAGATTGACACATGGTCTAATCACCCCTGTGATGCCAACAAAAGAGCTACTTGAATGAGAAGTAGCAGCTCCAAGGCCTGCGAAGTCAGCAACGGCCAGGAGAGCAGTGTGCTGACCCAACACCCCCTTCACTCTGCATCCAGATAATGCCACAGACTGAGGATGACATGGCAGTCAGCCAATCCCAATTGTCCCATTTCTGCCAGAATGGTGGAGGCTTATATAAATATAAAAATTCTACTCTGAGTGATTGCACAAAAAAACACACACAGAAGATATGGGAATGCTCAAGCTTTTGGGGCCAGTGGTTCCTTCTTCTGGCAGAAAGATTGATGGAAAAGGAAGCGGGATGAAAGAAGAGGACAGGCAACGTTTAGGGAATGGGAAGAGATGGAAAAATCACACAAAACCACAGGTCCGTGGAGACGTACTGGACAGGATGAGGAGGACAGAAATTGTTGCTGCCTACACCAGCTGAGATTTGAAAACCTGAGAGCTTGTAGATGGAAGACAAGGTAATAGGCTTAATGGAAATTACTAAGCTTAACAGAAACTACTGAAAAAACATCATGTAAGAGACAATAAGAGTGAAAAGCTCAGTGTGTTATACATGGTAAAGAAGTGAAAGTGAAAGGGATGGGGAAAATACACACACCAGAAAAAAAAGATATAGAAAAATGAGAAGAGAGTGAAGAAAAGGAAAAGATACTGAAAAGAAATGCTGAGACCACAGACATTAATGTAACTTTAGGCCAGGTGGGTGGTTCCCACCTGCAGAGTTCTGTGAAACTGATGTCAGAATGGAGAATCCAGGTGGCACATGTGTGAAAAAGGCACTGAGGTCAAGTTGGCATCTTGCAGAGTGGTCAAAGCAACAGGATATTGTGTGATGCCATTATACACACACTGTCTACGCCTATTCATCCTAACTGATAACATGATGATATAACAATATAGAACAGTGTTTATATAACAGGCTATAAATAACATGGTTCTCCCTTTGACAGTATATGTTGAGCCAGTGGGCTGTATAGCTGGTGGTAGGAGGGTACACAGAGCAGGTCTTACAGTGGGAATGATCATCAGTGTAGGAGCCACAGGATAGGGAAATGAGTGCAGAAGGAACATGGAGTCTGACCAGGATATTGAGGGATTGAGGTGGAGGTGGACAAAAAGATGTGTTGGGCAAAATGTCAGACAGAATAGAACTCATTTCAGGGCATGATTTTAGGAAGTCACAGCCTTACTGAAGTTGTTGATTAATACATTCAAGACCAGGATAATAATGAGTGACAAGAGGTGCACTCCTCAGCTTCTCTGGAGGGATCAGCAGTACCATGATTGTGTGTAATGGCACAGGAAATCTGCTTTTGAAATAGGCTGGTGGGATTATTATGTACAGTGAAGACTGAGGTGAGAATGGTGATGTATTGCTGTAAAGAATCTGTATCTGAACAAATATGTTTGCCTCAAATACTAAGGCTGTGTGATAGGGGACATTTCACCTTAAATGTATGGCAACTGTCCAAATGTAAATGATGATGTCTGTTAATACGTTAAATGTGAAAGACGTGACCCTCTGTGAGGATGAAGTCAACATCAAGCAAAGTGGCATAAGATTTGCAAAACTACCATGTGAAATGTAGTTGGGAGAATGTAGTTGGGAGAATGTACTTAGACATTCCAAAAAATTTCAACAGGTCAGCCTCACCATGAGTCCATATGGCAAAAATGTTATCAGTGCATCTAAACAAAACAAGGGGCTGAAGGTTTATGGACCCCAGGGAAGCCCCCTCCAAGCACGCTATGAAAAGGATGCATCGGAAGGAGCCACTCTGGCTCCCATGGTTGCAACCCTAATCTGTTTGTATGTTTGCCTCTCGAAGGTAAACTAGTAGTTGGTGAGTGTAAAGTTGTTTAAGAACAGTAGAAAGTATGTCACAGGTTTGGAGTCAGGTGGGTGTTGGTTGAAATACTGTTCAGCAGCAGACGGACCATGCTCATGGGGAAGTTTGGTATACAGGGAGGTGAAAACAGTAACAAGCAAGCTGTTTCATGTGAGTGCAATGGACTGATTTCAGATTAGTGTCTTTAATATAGGAGGGGAGTCTTTGTACTGTAGGTTGCAGGTGTTGATCAACCAAGGCAAAGCTACATTCAGTGGGTGCTTTGAAGCCAGCACCTATGGGACAATGAGCACAGCTGCATGTATGGATCTTAGAAACAGGTAAAAGGTGGGAGTGAGCAGTTTGAGTGGCATAAAAAGTTCTATGGCCTGAGGTGTTAGCCCTCATGAGGGACCTGAAGTTTTAAGGAGGGACTGGAGGTCAGTCTGCACCACAGTAATGCGATCTTGATAGCAAATGCTGCATGTACAAGTGTCAGAAAGAAAACTGAAGTTCAGAGATAAGAAATACAAACTTTAAGGTTCACTGGTAACATTGTAATTCTCTCAGATCAGTTGAAAGGAGGGGCAGTGTCTTCAGGAGGGGTTATAAGATAATCATCAATACAAGTAAAACAAGGGTAGTGGATTGTGGTCTAATTAAGTATGATGAACCACTTGTAAACCTGTTCCACTATTCTCCCAGATGATTTTAGAACAGATGTGCCACTGGGACATTTATGACAGCCCCGTTCCCAGCCTATGTGCTGAAGCTAGTGAGTCATCACTGGACTCCTCATAGAGCAACAAGCACATAAAATGTATTCCTATAACCTCTCTGCATATGCATCCATTGCTCACCTCTCTCACAAATGACTTTAAAATCCATCATGAGCATGGTGTCGTTTGGGATATTTGCACAGAAAATGAGGACAATAAACACTGATATATTATACCAGGTGCCATTTAGGATGTGTGCAAAGGCAATTGTATAAAAATACCATTAAATGCGTGAGAGAGAAAGTTATGACTATAATATCATAATCAGCAGCTCCTGTTAATTGGTAAAGTTTTTCTCTAACACTAACACCATGCAGGACACGATGATAGGTACTGCTTTCAATCTTCTGGAACATGAACTAGAGATAATTAGTCTTGAATGTTCTCTTCCTTTTAATGATAGTTACCTTTTCTCTCTCATAGTACAACAACGCTGATGTTGATGCAGCATATTCCACTGGCACCTGTATCAATTAAAACATCTCGTTTGTCTATGCAGATAAACCTTACAGGTACTGACACAAAATAAAGGTGATAAATATTGATATATTACACCAAAGTTGAGGTAAAACTGCACCTTGGCTTTTTAAAGATGTTCAGTATTGTTTTAGAGTTAGCTACATTCAAGAAAGAATGTACTCCAACTGTAATTTTCAAGAGTTTGTTACATTATTTCAGTTACACACTACAAACTTAAATGCCCAATACAAGGGTATGTCCACTGCTGCTCAGAAATCTGTCCTCAAAATCTCATCAAGTTTAAATTTCTCAAGTTTACAGACTTTAATTGCTGAGCTATATGCAACACTTAAGGCAGTGTAGTAGATGAGGTATCATCAAAGCAAAATAGTTTGAATGTAATTAACAGTCCCACAGAACTGGGAGGTAATAGCCAGATAGCAACAGTTGATGCTCCATTACATCATCAATATAATTCTGCCTACTCAAATCCGAGTAAAGTAAAATATGAAGCAACGGAGCTATAAGCAATGTTAAACTGAAAAACTGACTGTAAAGATGATAACTTACCCATGAATAAATCACCTCATGAACACAAATTGGTCTGTTTACAACACTTTGAGCACATGCTGTCATGCCAGCAACAAGACTGCCAAGCAAGTGTCAAGGCCCCATGGAGCTTTAGTGAGGAAAGGCTCACTAGGTGGCACACTAAAACTTAACTAACTGATTTCTAAGGCTTAAATAAAATATTCAATAAGTAATACAAATGGAAAGCATCATTTAAAGATATGCCTGATTATATCAAAAAATGTCTGATGTTTGAACAGACTTTTTCATTTATTAGACTCTGAGATCTGAAAATATGCTTAGAAATTACAAACTCTTTGAATAAATTCAGTTTCCTGTCTTTGTTGGCCGCTTGAAGTATTTTAAGGTTTTCTAAATCTGGGGCTGATTCAGAAGAGTTGAGATGCTGGGCAAAGGGGATAAATTTTTTCACCTGACCTATGTTCTGTCAGTAGATACTTCTTAAACCTAACAGTGAAATATACTAGACGAAACATTCTGTACACCTAGACACGTGACTTAGAGAATGAATTCCTGATAAGTTGGTCATTATGGGGGAGCATGTATTGCACGAGAGAGCCCTTTGAAAATACAACATGAACATTAGTATGCCAAAATAGTTTAGCCAACTGGTATGAAAAGGCCCAAGAAATGGGATACCCACACATTTGTTTTCACACACTGCCGATATAAGCAAAGGATTAATAGCAGAGACTGCAGCGTTTTCTCATTCATTATATAAATGGTTCACCAGTGAAGGGCTGCAATCCTTTTCATGTGCTACAAAGCTCAGGTTCTCTAATTCATTATTGATATTGCTGTCAGAGAGAGGGAGTTCACACATTCATGCTATAGTAGCTCTGAAATAGCTGAGTTTATAACTTCTCCGATGATTGGAGGAGGAGTGCACTGTTGAAAATGCATCGGCCAAGAAACCTGAGAGGCAGTCGCAAGAACGTGTTCCTGTGTGTAAAAGAAAAGTAATTTTGAGAAATTCCTATTTCCTGAAGGCCAGTGATCCCATTGACTTCCTCTATTGAGAAGGATTCTTTTGCAATTAAGGCTTTTATGTATAATTCCACTGGTTTCAGCCACAGGCACATTTGTGTACTGGTTTTTGATATCTAGTGAGAGTAGGTAACAATTTTCAGGCATACTAGTGACTAACTGTTTCCTATTATGTCTCCTATTACGTATGTGACATTGTCTTTTAAAATCTGAACAACAAATTCAGCAGCCTTGTACACAGGGCTGTCTATACGGTTGATGATTAATCTAGGCGGACGGTCAATTTTGTGAGTTTTTATTTGTGCGTGGAGCACAGGGGTGTGAGGGTTCAGGAGTTTCAAACTGCAAAGCTGCCGTGGCTGAATTATGAACAAGCAACAGTCAAGTTAATTTTTTAAACCTCGTCAAAGGCTGCTATAGGGTCCGAATCAATAGGGCAAATACCATTTTTCACAAAAAACTTTTTGACTTTACTACTGTAATCATTTCTGTACACAATTACACCTGAGTTACCTTTATCAGTCTTAACTAGAATGGCATCACCCTCTGCCATTTTTGTTTGATGTCCTTCAGGATTCGGTGTTCTTGTGATGGAGATGTTTTGTTTATGGCCCTCTGGATAATCTCACTCACTTAAACCGTTAAGCGGATAGCTGCATCATTTCCAATTGAGGCTTTATCTAAGGCCAATTCTACATCAGTGATGAGAGAGGTAATCACCTTGTTATCTAACTGTTGTGTTAATTGATACTTTAGGCCTTTGTTTAACAGTGACAACTGTGATTGGTTGAATACAATGTTTGTGAGATTAATAACTGTTTCAACAAATGGGAAGCTATGCTGAGGCTCATCAAAAGGGCTGGTGGAAGATTTACTATATACCTTTCAAGTTTCCTAAGCTTGTTACTATGACATTCACTACACTGCTGGGCTGTTTCCCCTATACTTAAATTAACATAACGATCAGATTGTCAAAAGTACGAAATTAAAAAATCTTAACAGCTTTAAAATAGGTGCTGTATGCAAGAGTATTTAGTCTATCCTTAATAATGTGCCACCTATTAATTTCATTTGAAGTAATGACTTTAACACATCAGTACATCACCATATATGTATGTCAAAATGATTGACTTTGATGCACCTATGTACATAGGACAGAATAACTTCATCAGCAAGACAGGTCTTAGTAAACATAATATTCAGGGTCATTTTCATTATCTTCAACTCCAGTTTGTAAAAATCTCAAGCCACTCTTTTCATTGCCTGACTAGGCAAGTTGCAATTAAAGTCACTCCACTCCATAACTACCGTGGTGGCAATGGTGTAGCAGCCATAATAGATCTTTAGATACAGAAAAACAATTCTTGGTTGCACAATATAGGTTTATTAATCTTCACATGTGATGTGTTCTGCCTCTTCTAGTCATCATCACACAATCTGGGAAAAGATCGACTGGACTATGGAGCACAGGACCACTTTGTGTTTTAGGGGGTGGTAAGGGGTATAAACTTCAGTTCATAAAATAATGCACCATGACTGAGCTTACCAATAAAAACTCTTGCTAATCATGACCAAGGCATTGAACATAATTAACAGCCACAAAAAACTGGGAGGAAATAGCCATTGGTTCTTTATATCACCTAGAAGCAACAGGAAGAAGGGTAATGACAATAGGAAAAAGCAAGCTACTAAGCCGTGCAAATTCAGTGAGCAGAAAAAGATCATGAATGCAAAATACACCCATAAACTGGCTAGGCTAATACACCTTTGGCAAATTTGACTAATAATAGTACAAAAACAACTAAAAAGATTTTAGTAAAATATGAAATAACAAAGCTATAAGCTATGTTAAACCAGAAAACTGATTGTAATGATGATAACGTACCCATAAAGAAACAACCACATGAACACAAATATGGTCTGTTTACAACACTTTGAGCAAGTGCTGTTATGTCGGCAACTAGACTGCCAAGTGAGTGTCAAGGCCCCAGGCAGTATTAGTGGATGCAAAAGAGAATACTAAGAATTATTGAAGGGGTAAACAATACGAAATCATGCAGACCCATATTCAAAAAACTGTCAGTTCTTACTCTTCCTTGCATTTTTATCTACGAAACATCAGTTTTCATCAAACAATATATCGATAGACACCCAGATATCTTATTAAAAAATGAAGATATACATGCACACAATACAAGGCAAAAATCTGACCTTCATATGAAATGGGTGAGAACATCATTGTGCCAAAAAGGCACACTACATACTGGGATAAAGATTTTCAATAATCTACCTAAACATATTAAATCAACAGGTAAACTCTGTAGTTTTAAGGCTGAAGTAAAGGCATATTTAATTGATCATTGCTTTTACAGTCTGACAGAAAATATAAAAGCCAAACAACAAAAATAAAGATGCATTATTAATATTCTACTTTGTATGTTTCTTGTAATGTTTGTTGTATTTTTGAATCTGTGCTAAATTACTTCAATATCTAGTCCTTAGGATTGCAATACAAACTGTATTTTATCTTGTAAATACCTAACCATGTCCAATATCCTTGTATATATTCTATACATATAGGATTTGAAGGACTAAATAAAATTTTAAAAAAGTAAGGCTCATTAAATGGCACACTAAAACTTAACTAGCTGATTTTTAAGGCTTTGCCTCTTACCATAAACATCAGATGTAGACCACAGTTACATTTTTTTTTAATTTTTCACATCACTTTTGGCTTGTATCACTGTGCAGCATTTATGCACCTTACATTAATTTATGTGAGGACATAAAGTAGTGATAAAGCATTTATGTCATGAAGTACGTACTGTAATATCTTGTCTTCCTCAGGCTTTAGTTTGCTGCAAATATCCTGGTTGCATCTTGGTATTCTTTACAAATAAATAAATGCCAATAATTTCAATACACTACGGTTATGATTTTATTTGTTATTATTTACACTGCTCAAAAGTCACTGCCTGCTGACACAAACCACTGATTGGTACATGTAGCCTGACAAGTTCGTTTCTAAATCATCTAGGGTACAAACCATTCCAATTGAGCTACATTCATATTTTCATTTTTGAAATTTTACTTGCATTTCACCATTTCATCACATATTAGTTTCATAAGATAAGAAATAATTTTGTTTGTAATTCTGACATTTAATTTACATTGCATTAATTTATTCTTATAAGATATTTTTTAATTTGTCTGACATCATCGATGAACACAATATTATTTTTACTCGAATATTTTGAAGATTTTAACAATTCTCACCCATATCATTTGCAATTTATAAAATTTTATGAGAATCACTGTTGTAACAAAGCTCTCATTTCTTTAACAACCTATAATTTAATCTTTTTATTAAGTAATTAAGGCTGTTAATCTCCCCCCCTCCACACACACACACACACACACACACACACACACACACACACACACACACACCTCTAGTTTCACAAAAATGTTTCTGGAAGTGGTAGATCTTTCCTTTAGTGAAATATATGATTTTTCTCAATTGAATTTTATGAATATTATACATTATTACATGAATTTATTGTCATTATATAGTTTTAAGTTAATAAGAGCAATTACATCACAATTTCCAAGTGGAAGTATATCTCCATATTCCACAATGTAATCATCTACTGAACATAGTTTGTTGATTTTCAATAGTTTGATAAATCTGACCCAGTTTCATTCTCAGAAATATTCAATATTTAGCTTCTCTAAATATTTGTTCTCTGCAGTTGTACATATGAATTTTATAAGCACACGAAATATATGAGACAAAAATACTACACAAATCCAATTGTATTCTGAATTTTAATGCAAAAATTTAATTAAATAAAATCTTCCAGTGATTTAAGTTTATGTTGTGGGTCTGACTCATGTGGAATTAAATTTTTCTGTATACTGTAGTTTCTCTAATATAATAAGACAACAAAACTGTTGGAAAGTGATTAATTTGGTACTAACAGTTGGAAAGTTGTTTAGAAAAGACAGCTTTGAATTATTTCCTACATCAAAAAAATAAGGATTGCTTCATTCTCTGTGTTGCAGGAAAGACAAGGAGTCATTGTCCATGAAGTGACAGAGACTAGAACACTGAAGCTCTCTCATAGTCCGTCCTTTGGAATAACATCGTATCATATGACCCACGAGATAACTGATAGTGCAGAACCAAAAGCAGAAAAAGGGGCTGCTTCTATTTCTAAGGAGACTCACGATAGTGCTCCAGCTCTTGATATACGACAGAAAAAACAAGATTTCGAGGAAAACACTGAAGAGGAAATTAAACTGGAAGATGGTCTCAAAGAGGTAAGCTCCCCTGAAAAGGGATATCACCCTACAATAGCTCGGCACGCGTTGAAGAGCATTCTGTGATATCATCAGAAGATTCAGACCAGATATTGCAGCTGAGAAAGATGTATGCAGAACGCATGTCTCAAATTTTTGTTGCTATGTACATTACAAATGTTATTATGTAATGAAATGAGATTTGGTAGCTTATGACAGATGGAGTTCTGTATGATAATCTGGCTATTTGTGCTTGTTTGTTTAGCTGTCTGTGATAGAGAGATGAATCACTGATACATGCTATTTATTTATGACAGCTACAGCGTTTGAGCAAAGATGTAGTGTAGAGTACACTTTTCTGCTTCCTGGCTCTTAAACAAAAGATCAGACTGTTATTATAAATATCATTTGTCTCTTCATGAATGAAAGATCTAATTTCAAATACTTGTGCAGCATCTGAAAAAGTTTGCTTTTGTCTCTGACATCTATCAGATACTTGCTATGTATCAAATTATTTAACATATTAAGGGACATAATTCAGGATGCAGAGAAAAAGAAATGGCTCCCAACTACTCAGAGTATCTGAATCACAACTAAGAAGGAAGTAAATCTTGCCTCAGGTACAACAGGTAACGAAGAAAATCTAAACCTCTGTTGACTGAAAGCTTAATTATTATTTCATAACTTTACTGCTAGTAAAGCCTTTGCTATGCAGATGCAGGTTTCATTTGACAAGAGCTACATTGACTTAGTTATTATATTCTGGATACAAAGCAAGCTCATCTTATACAACATAAACAGCTTATCAATACATAGACAAGAATACGAAGAAAAGAAATTCATATAAGAAGTAACACTCAGTTACTCTGCTAACTTGAAACAAAAGGTACAAGACTCCATTTACTCATTCACTAACATGTTTGTTCATTCGTTCATTAATTCTTTATGTTCCGTACATCCCATTAAAAAGGAGAACCTTCAGGGATATGGAATCAGTCAAGGTATATATTAGCATGAGAAAACAGCAGCACAGAAGTTTACTCAGCATAAGGTACTAATAATCAGCTATCACTATAATGCTTGCTGCTATTCATACTTATGCCACTAAATTTAACCAATTAAATTAGTAAGACATCCACTACTTAAAAAAAAGAAAAAAAACTGCTGTTTCCTTAGTTTTACTGTATAACTATTGTTCAATTGCTATCAATAGCTTCATATTCATTTGACTGCAATGATAATTTTCAGACAAACTGTGCTTTACATTTATAACTACTGAGTCCTACTTATAGTGCATTATTACTTGTCATACAGCTTCATAACAAACACTATTTGCCATGTAGCTAACAGACCTTTTTAATCCCTAAAACTATACACTCATATAATTTGTGAAAAGAGTTGCTAATGAGATATATTTTTAACTTCTTCTAATTGGCAGAGATTTCCAATTTCTTGCTTTATGTTAGCTTGATGCCTTTCCTCCAAGAGTACATACTCCATTTCAGAAATGGGATGAGGACGCAAAGTCAACATGAAATTATTATTATGAGATTATTTTGTACTTACTCCATCTCAGACAGAGCTCACAACAAAAATATGAATTCACTGTGAAGGGATGTCAGACAAATAATTAACATACAGAACTCACAATTTATGTTTTTCACAATCAAAGAATTTAAAAATTGAAATTCCTTGAAATCAAGTCTGTATTGAATTCATTTGGAATGTTCATCCTGTCATTACCAGCTTCATCTCAGTGCTGTAAAACAATTTAACAGTTGGGACCAACTGACACCAAGACCCCCAGGTCCTTATAGACTCAGTTTCTCTTCTCTGTAAGCAAAATTCATGTTCATTGTCTATCACGGTATATGACAAAATTCTAAAATCGTTTTGTCAAACTATATTCTGCCTGCTCAGTCTTTTAATTTTCTGCCACACAACCCCACTCTTCCATCCACCTTATTCTTTACACTGTGAATCATAGGAATCCTTATCATCAAGTCTTCATCCAAGTCACATTATCAGCTATAATTAGCAAATTTTTTGTAGGACAAAGGCCAGATCTAGTCAGCTCTGAAAACAACTCATTTCTTTGCCACTGCCTTTGTTACAGATTCATGTTTTGGGTTCTGTACCTCAGTCTGTAAAAATGGAACCTGTATAGGATCACTTTGTTGTGTCTGTCTGTCTGTCTGACTGACAGACTTTTTAGATCTTTCTTTCTCAGGAAAAGGTACATGTATCAAGTTGAAATTTAAGCTTCTATGCCAATGCAATCAAAAGATATAGCCATTTATGTCACATATTTTGAAACTCACAAATTCACTCATGAAAACCTATAGTGTGCCTTGTGTTGACCTTTAACCATGAACCTTGGCAAGAAGCAAGGATTTGCAGTACAAGAAAGGAAAAAAACCCAAACACTGTTAATTCGTAACAATTTTTTTTTTTCTTTAAATTTGTATCCACATGTCTGTCAGTGTCTTAAGACTTCCTTTTTCTCATGAACAGGTAGACATATCAAGTTCAAATTTATGCCACCTAGTCCCAACTAAAGTCTACAGTCCCTTGGCAGTGTACGAAATTTTGAGCGGATGCAGTCAAAAGATACGGCCATTTATGTCACATATCTTGATACTCACAAACTCCCCATCAAAACCTATAGAGTACTTCCTATTGAATTAGAATCATGAAATGTGGCAAGAAGCAAGGTTTCACAGTACAATTTGAGGGGAAAAAAGTCTGTAAATTATTTCGAAATTCATATCAAAAGTCTTGGAATTCTTTCAACATATATCTTGCCAGTATCAATGTCAATAGTATGAAAGGATGGATGAACACTCAATACACAGAATTAAGTTTGTTAGGAACCCACGGTGTGCAAGTCCTACTTGCACTTATCAGATGTTTTTTTCTGATGTCACCTGCCACCTTCCATCACTTGGAATCAATAAAGAAGTTCTCTAATCAATCTATCATCTATTTGCCTGATTACATGTCCAACTCATATCCATATCTTTTTCACTAGTCATAATTATGTATTTCATCTGAGTAGTTTGTTTCCCACTCCATTTGTTTATTTTTCCATCTCTCCTGCCGAATTTCAACATCTGCCTGCCCGTTGCCCACTGAGCAATCCCCAGCTCCTGAATGGTTCTTCTGTTGTAAGTTTATGTCTCACTGATATAAAACAGAGCTGAACTACACACTGATTGTAAACTACCCATTTCAGACATATCATTTGAAGACAGTTCTTCATGGAATACAAATAATGGAGGGGTAAAAGTAACAACTCAATACATAACTGAGGCATTCAGTCATTGACAGATATATAATTAAGACTCAGAATGTTTCTTGCTTTTGAATGAGTTCTTCTCTAGTGTATGTGTACAAACACACACACACACACACACACACACACACACACACAAAAATCAAACAAACACACACACTCTCTCTCTGCCCAGACACCACAGCTCGACTGGGATGTGGTGATGAGTTGCAAGCAATGTACAAGGGAAGGAAGAAGGTGGGGAATGGAGAAGGGTGAATGATGGATGGGACAGGAATCAGCAGGTACACAGGATAGCAATGTGACACTTGTGATCTCATTCTGGTTGCTGGCAAGCAGAGTGACTGTGGGAGTGGATTGTGAGGAGAGATAAACGACAGAAGGAAGCAAACTGCAAATAGGAGAGTGTGACTGCAGGATGAGTGAAGTTATGATCAAGGGTGCGATTTTAGGTACATGTGGGGTAAGGCTATCAGAGATTAGGAGGATTACAAGACTGACAAATGTATTGCAAGGACAATTCCCATATAAGTATTGAAAGGAAAGATGATGGACAGAAGGATCAAGATGGCAAGAGCTGTGAAGCAGTCACTGAAATCGAGCATGTTGTACTCAGCAGCATTACCCACCATTTGATGGTCAATTCTGCTCCTTGCTAGTTCGTGACCACTGATTCAGGTAGACGGGTATTGGTTATTCCACTTTCCACCTAATCCACCAAATATCTTAGTCCAACCTTATATTCCACCAATTCTGAAGCCCTTACCGTATGAATCACAAAGCTGTGGATGCCCCAGGTGCAACACCTGCATGATGTACCCTTCCAGCACATCCTATTTCTGTCATAACCATATCCTATCCTACAGAGGCAGGGCCACCTGTAAAGTAGCCATATCGTATACTAGCTCTTTTGTAACTACACAGCATTTTATGTGGTTTATGACCACTAACCAGCTGTCCAGTCTTGCCATTTTGTATTAGGTTACTTTAATATGTGTAATATTGATTTTAATTTTCTTTTTTGTAATACAGCCTGCATCTTAATTACCTCCCTGCTCTATTTCTCTATAGTGTTCTAGACACTGGGATAAAAAGGTAATTCAGTCATGTCATTGGTCCCAGGTTACTGCCCTATGCTGAATAGCTTTTGCTTCATCCACTGCCTAATGCATCACTGTGTGACAGTAAGGAAAGCAGCAGTAAGTTTAGTACACTGTATTCCTGGATTTCAGAACTTAGGCATCTATAATGTCTTCTAGTAGCTTTTTACTGTCATCACAGGGTGCAGCGGAAACCTTTAAAGCTGTTCTTTCATAGATAAATCATTCACAGTACTGAGTACCCTATATGGCACTCAGATGTAATGTCTGTCATCGATGGGTCTGGATCCTTAACTGAGATAAATGTATATAAAGCAACTGTAAGAAAACTATTTTTGACAGATGCTTTAAACCATTTTAAAGAACGACAAAAATTTATAAATTGTTTGTGATCCACCTCACCCTGTCTAAAGCCTTCCATTACTTTCATCTTTATTCTTATACACAAAAAAACTTATGAAAAAAATCAAACCCAGTCATCTCTTTGAAGTATTCATTGCATTATTATGATCAGATAAAATCCAATTCAAACAAAAACTCGAGTAGTTAATCTTAGAAGGAATGGAAAAAATTGAAGAAAGAAAAGATTTCACTTCAAACTCTTATTTCATTCAGCTCATATGCAAGTTCAGTAGGTATACAGAATAATATATACTGAGAGATGTTAAAGTAGAAGGACAAAGTGAGTAAAGTTTTCATAAATTTCAAAGTCAGTATAGTTAAAGCTATACCTCAGCTGAAGAAGACTTGGCTAGAAAGCAGCCTTGATCTATTTAACAATTAGTGAAAAGTCATTTAAGCACACCACAGAAAGTAAAGATCAGAAAGGCCAACCAAGGATATGAGAACTGAGTTTAGTGTGTTACACATGGTGTTACCTTACTCTGTGTTAGAGTGCATGTGTATCGCGAGGGGTTGGGGATGGAGAAGGGAGGAGGAGGTAGGTGATAGGAAAGACTGATAATCATCTTCGGCAAAGAAGCTATAACCAGTTCCACTATTGATTTGAGTGTAGTGGGCAAGATGTGAGCATTTAATTCTGATAGGTTCAGGCCATAAAGGAAATTAAAGATATAGCACAAGTATGTCATGTAAGTCATGATTATTTGCAAGCCTGTAGATCCACATCAAGTTACAAGAATATTTTTTTAGTAAATGCACAGTTGCACAATTTACCCTATATTTAAGAATCTTGGCTTTGAAAGCTACACATTTGGAAAATTCCAGCAAATAAACTGTAGATGAAATGTCAGTAAATATGGAAAAGTAAGTTCCATTAGCCAACATGCCTTCATCCAAAAAAAATAGTGATATGGGGGGAGGGGGAAATGGTACTGCCAAATAAAATGCATGTTCTATACTGTAATACTAATGGGGACAACAGTTAAATTTTGAGCAAATGTGGTAAGAAATGAAAATGTTGTCAACAATGTTATTACTGAGGAAATTGCCCTTCGCATTTATATACATACTCTACCAAAGATTGCACAGGATCCTATGTATCTCACATTTCATGCACTGAAATTATTGTATTGTACTTTATTGGTTATTGTATTGCACTTTATTGGCCCTCTTTCATTATTTTTTTGTAGAAGGTCAATAACATAGGTGGTTAGTGTTTAACGTCCCAACGACAACGAGGTCATTAGAGACGTAGCGCAAGCTCGGGTTAGGGAAGGATTAGGAAGGAAATCGGCCGTGCCCTTTCAAAGGAACCATCCCGGCATTTGCCTGAAACGATTTAGGGAAATCACAGAAAACCTAAATCAGGATGGCCGGAGACGGGATTGAACCGTCGTCCTCCCGAATGCGAGTCCAGTGTGCTAACCACTGCGCCACCTTGCTCGGTGTCAATAACATACAAGACAAGTCAATTTTATGTTTTTCATGACATTATGGGTACAGACTTTTTAAATTAAATAACATTAAACAATTTAGAATTGTATTACAGTCCATAATATCCTGTTTCCTTGAAGTTGTCATCACTCACTCACATGCATAACAATGCACGCGTGTGCACACACCAAGTATACTTCACAATCTTTGACTTTCCAACGTCACAACACTATCTAACATTCTTTGACTTACCTGTGTGTTGCCAGCACACTGTCTGATAATTACACGCTTATATTGCTTATATACAGACCATAAAGAATGAAAACTGGTTCATCCTTCATTTTCTTTCTGCTGCCCAAATCTGCCATGGGGTGCTTCAGTAGCTCTTTTTTGCCTTCAGGTTATGAGTCCATCGTGCCCTTTTTTTCCCTTCAAGTTTTGTATATAAAAACAGTCATCAGGAGCATTTCCTGTAGATAATATGATGTATGCTGCTGTAGAGCAGGCTATGTGCACTGCACAAGAGGTTGCACTGCTTGGACTGTACATATACTTTCAAAACAGTACAAATAAGAACCTTTGCTTCATCCTACATTTGGTTCATAATATATATAAGAAATGGAAGCCTAAAATTTTCAGATGGTATAATAATGATCATTGGGGCTGTACTGTGAGGAATACAACATTGTTCTCAGATGCAGATGCACACATTAATTTTTGTAGTTGATACGTAACTCAATTTATACATCATGTAGTAACTTGCAAGGCAATACCCTGGTACTCTACATGCTCCATTATCTGTTATACGCTATCAATAATTTAGTGCAATGCAATGTCTGTGAAGTTCTCTGTGTTACATTAAGTTATTTTATTAGAAGGAGAATTTTTTTTACCTTCACTACCAGCAACCAGCTGCCATTACCACTGCAAAGGTAACTTATTTGTATCATAAAAACATGATTGTACAAATTTATATACCCACAAGAAAAATTATTAATGTCATTGCCTTTTAAATACCCCAGCCTCTATACTAATTGCAAATAGGAAAGCTTTTTTTTCATAATTACATTGTTAAATTGGATTATAAACTGTCTCATAAAAATGTCAGGTAGTAAGTTGGATTAAGTTGAAGCAAAATATAACTAATAAAATATTCTGAAGCAGGTAAGACATATCCACCAACTTGTCTGCGAAATAAGAACTACTGAGATACTGCTGACACACATATTACAGGATTTTGAATTTGTAGTCATTAGAAGCTTTAATTGACTCATTCATCACAAAAGAATAATGGGTGAGAAATAGAAAACATTATAGAGTATGATTCACATGCATTTTCAAAATAATAACTGACTGTATGCACAGTTAACAAGGCACCTATATTACAAATCTTTTCTTGCTCTTTGCACCCCTATGGACCAATATTTACATATTCCATCCATTCTTCTTATACGCAGTGTTTCTGATTTCCTTGATGAAGGAACTATTGCAGAATTCCAAAACATTAGTTCAACTGCCTTTTAATTTCTACCCAGTCAGCTGCTTATGTTTTTTTTGTTAGTAAGTGAAAATTTGTTTTACATTTCAGACACAAAATATAAATTTAATATCATTTCTCCAAATCTGTAACCTCAAATAATCTTTATATTTTTTTAATGTAGTAACCACTGCTAGGTATTAAAAGGAGACATATTTGTCCACCATTATGAAAATCAGATTAGAATATTCTAAATAGCAATGAACTGTGCTGTAGTCACACGGAGCATGTTGCATAATTCTCTGATGCAGAAATTTTCTTTCCGAATGCAAATGTTGTCTTAGCTATCGGTCACAAAGTCAACCATACTTCACTCTGTGTTAAAAGTCATTTTAAGTTATTTAGGTCATTATGGTGGATCTTGTACTAGTCAGGTTTCTGAGATAATGAGGGAAGATTTTCATCATATTATCAAACCACAAGTCTTATTTATATGAGTATCAGTTAGCAGAATTTAAGTATAATCTACTTTAGTCTAGTTACTTAACTGCTTAACCGTTCAGTGAAGTCACGCAATTAACATAACAATAATACGACAACAACAGAGGAAAACAACATTAATGTTAATGTCCAAACTTTTCAACTGACTATAACCTGCCATATTTTTAATGATAAATTGCACAAATGATGAACAAAAATTAAAACAAATCAAGTGTTTGCAAAGATACATTTCACTGTGAATATTAATTAATTGTCGTGTATTGATTACACCCAAAGATTTTTGTTCTAAGGTACATCTTTGTGTACTTTATGTAGGAAAAGCATTATCTAAAGATCTTTTGTGAGCTTTCTGTGTGACTAAACTCATGATGAACTGCAAATATTCTCTCAAAAGTTGAAGCAAATATTTCGCCAGAATGAAATTTATTGTAGTTCTCAGTCACTCTCATCAACTTGACAGGTTCTCCAATGTTCAATTTTCTTGCAGAACTTATTTGAAACCCAGTTAGACCATTGCACAGAAAGTATAAGGGTAACTTTTTTTTTCATTTTTGTTATCTTACTCAAATGTTTACACCCAAACAGCCATATACCTCATCATTATATCTGTCACTTAAAAATACATTTGTTTATAGGATATGTCATGTTATTAATACCTTAACCACACAAACTGCATCGAAATGTGTTTGTTAAAGTTGGAGATAGTTTTATTACTACTGAAAGCAATGCACAAACTAAAATTGAAAATTGGTTTGAATAAATAACCACACAAGAATAACCATTGCAGTATCATCTCCAAAACTTAGTGGTTCCACTGTTACATTTATTTTATCCTTAACCGCACTCTGTGAAATACTTGTGTGAAATCATTTGATTGATGTGTTTTATTCATCTGTATAATAATACAAACTGTATGGACATATGGATGGTATTCCCACTTTAATTTCCTGTAGTTTTAGTATATTCATATTCAAACATAATGAAACTTACACAAATGTTAATACCTCTGTTATTTTGTAGCATGGTGTGTGAAAATATATATCATGGTGAATGTTTATACGTATTTGGTAAATTAACAGAACAATATTTTGTATGATGTATTTACAGTCTATTTTATGCAATTTTACCACTAACTTTCCTTGTAATTTTCAAATATGATAACTGCCATGATTTGAAATGTGTTTGTTTGAATTTCTGTATGCAAAATGCTGTGATTTTAATTAGCAAATCAAGTACATATGTGTGGGGTTTCTATACTAACACGTTTTACTGAACCTTTAAATTTTATTAATTCCTAATCTTTAAACATAGAATAATTCTTCCAGTTTCTGCTCAAATCAGTCTGTTAAGTTTTTGTCTTTTTGTTTGTTGATATGTCTTATAAAGTTATATACTGCATTGTTGATTAAATGGAAAACTCCTAGTTTTAATGTGTATGTTGACTGTGCTATAGAGGCATGAGTGTAATGAGAATATTGTGTGTTTTGTAGTATTGTTGCACTTGAAACAATTCTAAATAAATCGACACATTACATATTACTCTACCCTTCATTTGTTTTATTTACCTTATAGTTTTCCACAAATTCCCCATTAAAATAAACAGCAAGGCATGATACTTAATTTTTCCACTCCATGAGTACTCATTTTCTTGTCTTACAAGTAACAACATAACATATTTTTTTTATTTCTGTGGGCTGATTGTTCCTCAGAATTATTTTTTAAGATTAGATTAGATTAGATTTACTTTCATTCCAATTGATCCGTAGTGAGGAGGTCCTCCAGGATGTGGAGGATGTCAGAAAAACAACAATACATGACAAATATTTACAACTAAAACAAATAAGCTAATGTACCATTCCACAGGTCCCAAGTGGAATGATCGTCATTTTTTAATGAACACTAAGAGTCATTTTACAAATACTAATGCACTGAATTTAAAATAAAAAAGTTTTTTATTTATTTATAAGGTAATAAACATGTAATACAACTACTGTAATACTTATTTACAATGAACACATTACTGCACTGAAATGGTGCAGAAGTTAGATTATACTTACACACACACACACACACACACACACTTACGCGCACACACACACACACACAAATTTTCAATGAACACATTACTGCACTGAAATTGTGCAGAAGTTATGTTGTAACATGGCAGTCAATTGCTACTGTCTGTTCAATAAATAATATTCACAAATCAGTTATTGACAAAATTATTTAACTGGATAGATAGAAAATCTACTCACTAAGTAGCAGCAGAACACACACATAATAGATGGTAGTAACTGCCAAGCTTTCAGAGCTACTGGCTCCTCCTTCAGGCAGAAGAGTTGAAGGAAAAAGAAGAAGGGTGAACAAAAAGGACTGGAGAGGTCTAGGAAAAGGGGTAAATTTTGGGAAAGTCATCCAGAACCATGGGACAGGAGTGACTTACTGTATGGGATGAGAAGGAAAGACTGATTGTTGGGGACTGCATCGGATGAGATTTGAAAACCTGAGAGCTGAAAAGTGGAAGATAGGGTAATATGCAGACAGAGGTTACTGCTTAAACCCCATGCATCAGTTAATAAAAGTGAAGTGCACTGTACATGGGATGGGGCCAGTGAAAAATTGATGGGAAAGACAATGTAGAAAACCAAATGGAGTGAAACAAAAAGTAGTTACAGTGAAGAAATGCTGAGATGAAAGAAATTATCGTAAATAAAGGCCAGGTGGGTGGCGAGAACCAAGGACATGTTGTAGTGCTAGTTCCCACCTGTGCAGTTCTGAGAAACTCGTGTCTGGGGGAAGAATCCAGATGGCATGTGTGGTGAAACAGGTGCCAAGGTCACAAATGTTCTGCAACAGGATATTGCAAGTTGCCAGTATACACCCTCTGCCAATTGTCCATTCATCCTAACTGATAATTTGGTGGTAGTCATGCCAATGTAGACGGCCAACCAGTGTTTATGTAACAGCTGGTACATGACGCGTTGTTTCGCAGGTGGCTCTCTCTTTGATAGTATATGTTTCATCAGTTACAGGGCTGTTATAGGAGATGGTAGGAGAGTGCATATGGCAAGTCTTGCAGTGGGGACAGTCACAAGGGTAGGAGCCATTGAGCAGGGAGATGGATGCAGAAGGAGCATACGGTCCGAGGCAAGAATATTCTGGAGATTGGGAGGATGGCGGAAAGCTATTCTAGGTATGGTGGGCAAAATTTCAGACAGAATACATCTCAATTCAGGGCATGATTTTAGGAAGTCATGGCCTGTAGAAGCAGCTGATTAACATATTCCAAACCCGGATAATACTGAGTCACAAATGGTGTGCTCTGATGTTGGTTTTTGGAGGTATCAACAGAACCAGGATTGGATGTGATGGCCCAGGAAATCCGCTTTTTAACTAGACTGGTGGGATATTTATGTGGAGTGAAGGCTGAGGTGAGAATAGTGGTGTATTGCTGTAAAGAGTCTGCATCTGAACAAATACGTTTGCCTCGGATGCCAAGGCTGTATGGGGAGAACGTTTGACATGGAAAGGATGCCAACTGTCAAAATGTAAGTACTGTTGTTTGTTGGTAGAATTAATATGGATGGAAGTGCGTAGCTGGCCTTCAGTGAGGATGAGATCAACATCAAGGAAAGTGGCATGGGATCCAGAATAGGACCATGTGAAATTTAACTGGGAGAAGGTATTAAGAGATTCCAGGAATTTTAGCAGGTCAGCCTCACCATGAATCCATATGGCAAAGATGTCATCAATGTATCTAAACTAAACCAGGGGCTGAAGACTTATGGATCCCACAAAAGCCCCCTCCAAGCGACCCATGAAAAGGTTGGCATAGGGAGGAGCCATCCTGGTTTCCATGGCCATACCCCTGATCTGTTTTGTGTCTGTCCCTCAAGGGTGAAGTAGTTTTTGATAAGTATAAAGTTGATTAAAGTTGTTTAAGCAGTAATCTCTCTCTGAAAATTACCCTATCTTCCACATTTAAGCTCTCAGGTTTTCAAATCTTGTCAGATGCAGTCCCCATCAATCAGTCTTTCTTTCTCATCCCATACGGTAAGTTTCCCCTGACCTGCAGCATTGGGTGACTTTCCCGAAATTTACCCACGAAATTTACCCATCCTCCTAGACCTCTTTAGCCCTCTTCCTTTCCCTTCAACCCTTCTGCCTGAAGAAGGAGCCACTGGCTCTGAAAGCTTACCAATTACAGCCATCTATTATGTGTGTGTTCTGCTACTGCTTGATGAGTAAATTTTTTATCTATCCAGTTAAATAATATCCACTAATCAGTAGCACAAATATTTTATCTGATACCACTGCTTCTGGTACTAAGTTAAAAAGAAGCTCTACAATGTATGAATTACACCTTTGTCCCACTAGTTCAGGCACCACATAAAAAATAATTTATGTTGAACCGAAAACATATTTCCTAAATAATATGATGTTTTTGTTCCATTTATTGCCATATTTTTCCATACATTTTTGAAGTTCTGGTCTCTGAAATAGCAGCTACCAAAGGTAAGACAGGCTACTATGGCATTCATTTTCTTCTTCATGTAGACTACATTTCTTAAAGAACCATTAACACGAATTTTATATTCACAATACTGCTTGCCTTCTAGGAATGCTCCTATTCAAAACAGCATAATAATGTATTACTAAAACATATATTTACACACCAAATGGTAGCAGGGGGAACACACATACAAAAGTATTCAACCTTTACCAGCCAGTGGCTCCTCCTCCTGGCAGAAGAGTTGAAGGGGAAGACATGAAGGAAAATGACTGGAGAGGTTTACGGAAAGGGACACAGTTAAGAAAAGTCACCCAGAACCCCGAGTCAGGGGAGACTTACCACATAGGATGAGAAGTCAGTAAGTCTCCTGTGACCCGGGCTTCTGGTTGACTTTTCTTAACTGTGTCCCTTTCCCTAAACCTCTCCAGTCATTTCCCTTCACCCTTCTCCCTTTCCCTTCAACTCTTCTGCCAGAAGGAGGAGCCACTGGCTCCAAAAGCTTGTAAAACTTAAATCCTTTTGTTTGTTTGTTTGTTTGTTTGTTTGTGTGTGTGTGTGTGTGTGTGTGTGTGTGTGTGTGTGTGTGTGTGTGTGTGTGTGTTCCCCTGCCACTGCTTGGTGAATATATTTTTTATCTATCATTCACATTATTTTATCACTAATTGAATACTTTCGTTGTTACATAAAACATATATTTGGATTTCTGCTTCTTACCAAGATTGCAAGAATTATGATTCAGCTAACATAATCAGCAATTTGTGCCAGTGGCCACACAAAAGTATAACATCATATGATATGCTGTGAGTATGGAAGTAGCTACTAGCTGGACACCAGTTTCCAAAATAAACTTTTTTATGAAAGTCACATATGGTATCAAACTTAACATGTTGCACATCATCAGAGGGGCTGGTGCTATATGAAAGGTTCAGTTACCGTATTATTATTATTATCATCATCATCATCATCATCATCATCATCTTAAAAGCATCAAGCAAATGAAGTTTTAGGGATGTAAATACTTTTGAATCAAAGGTGACCATGCACTGAAAGGTGGAAAAAGCATTGAGCCATTGATCATCTCACACAAAAAGAAAAATACTTGCTACCTTTCAGAGTAATCCTTTTTCAAGCTAGATAGGGAAAAAAACCACTCTCACTCTCACTCTCTCTCCTACAACCCTACATGGTGCAAACTGGACGAGCATTGTCAGTGCTGCATTTTGGGAGGTGGACTAGGTTGTGGTACGTGTTGTGTCAGGTGGGGTAGGTAGAAGGAGAGAGAGGCGAGTGCCAGAGAGAGGAATTGCGTGAGGGTTGTTAGCAGCTCAGCAGAAGGCAGCCATTTTGCCAGCTAGGAATGTGGGAGGAAGGAGTGACAGGTACACATGCATGGTTATCACAGCTGTTGGGGGGGGGGGGGGCGGCATAAGCTGAAGACACTGAGGGAACGTGAATTGGGAGAGGGTAACAGGACAAAACAAGGGGAAACCATTGGGTGTAGCATGAGACAGTGGGTTCTCGAACACTGAGGCCACGGTGATTATGGGAATGAAGGATGTGTTGCAGGAATAACTCTCACTTGTGTAGTTGAGAAAAGCTGATGGTGGAGGGAAAGACAGAGATGGTCCTGGTTGTGAAACAGCCATTGAAATTGAGAATGTTGCACGCAGCTGCAGGTGGTCAACTTTTTTCTTGGCAACAGTTTTGGTGCTGGCCATTGATGCTGGTGGACACCAGGTTGGTAATTATACCAACATAAAAAGCTGTGTAGTGTTTACTGCAGAGTTAGTTGTTCCCGTACAAGGTGATACTGGGTGACAAGAGGAAAGCTCGTTTGTAGCTGATACTTTGGGCTGGTGGGAAGCTTAGCAGTGTGTGAAGCTATGGCACAGAAAATCTTTTCGTTGACTAGGTTTGAAGGGTAGCACTTGTATGTGAAGGCATTCGTGAGACCTCCAGACTGCTGGGCAAGGGAGCTGTCATCTTAGAGATCCTGTTTTGATAAATATCAAATGCTTTTTAAGATTAGAAACAAACAAATCAAGTATAACTAGAAATAAATTAAGCTATGTATTAATTCACACTTACTACACCGTGTAAAATACAGTGAGCATAAAAAAGCAAGATAGTGTACAGTAAATATAAATAAATGTTACCTGTCTATGATGCTAAGAAAAACTGTATTGTAATGTAATAATATATGCTAATCAATTACAAAATACAGCTCTGTGTTGTGAAGGTGAAGTACAAGAAGATAACCATATTACGTAATATAATTTTACGACGAATGACACTGCAATGGTAACAGCAGGGAAAATAAATGGTGCATCAAAATTTCATAGAATAATAGTTACCATATCCTAACATACAGTTTAACTATGCATGTTGCGGCGACACAGACAGCACACAGAGAGACCACACTGACTATAACATCATGTTCACTTTTGATGGAGATTTCCAGATGTCATAAACTGGGAACCCTGTTGGAGAACAGATATTCCATTGGTTGGGAGCTTGGAATGTCAGACTCGAGTGCCAGTCTGACTATAATGCTTCAAATTTTCTGCATGTTCCCAAACTGATTTTAACAGAATGTTACAACACTTTTGTGAAAGGTCAGAGTCCTTCCTCCACACAAAATAAGCTTACTCTTGGTATTACTTACCCTACTTGTAATATCCACTCCATTATATTAGCTTTTGGAAAAACTTATTTAGTAGCAATTATTACAATAGCTATCTGATAACATGAGAATGCATTTTCTGGCTTGCAGCCAAGACAATCCTTCATCTTACAGATTCAGATGCTTATATACAGTAAGGTTGGGTTGTTTGGAGAAGGAGACCAGACAGGGAGGTCATCGGTCTCATCAGATTAGGTATTTATTTATTTAATCGTGTCTGAGCTACATCTGTAATTAATTAATACGCTATATATACTAGATTACAAATACAAGTAAATGATCGCTATTCATTCATATATACATTTATGATCTTCACTGCAGCGTCGTTGGCCAACCACAGGTCTTGGAAAGTGCATGGGGCCAGCAAAGATGGACAGGTCAGCATGTGTGTCATGGTTTGTTTTCCTCCACATTGGTAGGGCTCTTCTTCGGCGTATCCCCACTTGATCAGGTTATCCTGTGATCTTCCCATTTGACATCTAAGTCTATTTAGGCTCTTCCAGACTCTCCATTCCAATTGTGATCCAGCAGGAAGTTTTTCTTTAATGTTCCAACTTTTCAGACTGCCTTTATCCAATTTCTGTTTCCACATTGATTCTCTAGTTGTAGACTGACTTTCGGTTAGTGGACGTTCAACTTTTATGAAGTCTTTCCTAGATTTAAGTCTTGCCTCCGCTGGCTGATGTGCGTACAGGGGATGTCTTCTATCTTCGCACTGCCTGCTTCGTTCGGCCATAGCCAACATTTGCCGTCTGATCTGTGGGGGGGGGGGGGGGGCTATTCCAGAACACATATAAAGGAGATCACGGTTTGTAGGCTTCAGGCATCCCGTGATTAATCGACATGAGGCATTCAGTGCTGCGTCTAGCTTCTGAGCATGTGTCGATCTTCTCCATACGGGGCACGCATATTCAGCTGGAGCAAAGCACAATGCCAGGTATGATGCACGTAGAATTTCAGGGTTTGCTCCCCAGTGTGAGTTGGTAAGTTTACGGATTATGCCGTTCCGTGTGTTGACTTTCGCTCTAGTTTTTTCTACGTGTTTCTTGTAAGACAATGTTCGATCTAACGTGACTCCAAATCAGATTAGGTAAGGACAGGGAAGGAAGCCGGCCGTGCCCTTTGAAAGGAACCATCCCGGCATTTGCCTGGAGCGATTTAGGAAAATCACGGAAAACCTAAATCAGGATGGCCGGATGCGGGATTGAACCATCGTCCTCCCGAATGCGAGTCCAGTGTCTAACCACTGCGCCACCTCGCTCGGTATATACAGTAAGAAAAAAATATTATACAGACACTTTTGTACATTATTCTGTATCATTATACATCACTCTGCCATCCAGTTCACCACCAGTCTCCCTTCCAGTAAAAAGAAAGAGACATGAAGAACTACTACATGAAATAACTCAGGCTCATGTAATAGGGTTACAACTAAACAAAACAGAAAATTGTGTGCTTGTCTGTGCCCTGTTTTGATAGTTCAAATTCACAGTCAAAGAAACCAAAATTACAAATACCCCAAAAATTAGCACATGAGTACGCATCGAACATCAAGAGGAACAAGAATAGTTGTTTTAACACAAAAAAAGAAACATTCTGTTACACACTTCATTAATTTGTATATCATCACATTTGATCATTACACTGGTAATTAAATATAAGGAAATTACACTAAAAAAATCTTGAAAAGCAAAGTATATAATGAATTATTAACTAAGAATCTGTAACAGAAAATGTATAAATGTCACAGACCTATAACGTTTTGGCTGGATAGTTCTTTTCTGTCTATGAGATATAGTCTTGTACAAATGGGCACTTTGATCACAATTAAAAGGCATTTCTTTTTCACAAGCTAACCATCACTAGAGTAATGAGAAATTTTTTTTATTTGTGTGTGTGTGTGTGTGCGTGTGTGTGTGTGTGTGTGTGTGTGTGTGAGAGAGAGAGAGAGAGAGAGAGAGAGAGAGAGAGAGAGAGAGAGAGAGAGGAGAGGAGAGGGGGAGGGGTTTATATCAACATTTTTATTATTTTAAACGTAATAAAATTCCTCATGCACTGATATCATTAGCTAAACATATATGAAATGTCACTGTTCCATATAACACTCAAAAACTACCGTTGTGAATAATGTTAAATGCCACTGTCCATTTAACATTCGAATTCGTAGGTTCTGCTTAATGGTTTGTGTTCCACTCATTGAAAATGCAGGAGTATCAAGGGTGTCCCAGGAGAAATGGTCAATATTCAGTGTTATGACAGAACACTCATTCAAAGTGAAGAAGTCTCGTAAAAATGGGTACTAAAATGCAAACCTTACGAGCTATGGGCACTTACTCAGTAGAAGAGATATGCTATACAGTAGCGAAAATGAACACACGCTAACAGCTCTTAAAGTTATAGCTCTTGAGGTTTATAGCAGTGGTAGTCAATCTTTTTGGTCAAGAGCCAAATATTGACATTGTGTGGCAGCACCTCAGGCTGCACACATAGTGTTCTTATTATTTAATTGGTTGTTGTTGTTGTTGTGGTCTTCAGTCCTGAGACTGGTTTGATGCAGCTCTCCATGCTACTCTATCCTGTGCAAGCTTCTTCATCTCCCAGTACCTACTGCAACCTACATCCTTCTGAATCTGCTTAGTGTATTCATCTCTTGGTCTCCCTCTACGATTTTTACCCTCCACGCTGCCCTCCAATGCTAAATTTGTGATCCCTTGATGCCTCAGAGCATGCCCTACCAACCAATCCCTTCTTCTGGTCAAGTTGTGCCACAAACTTCTCTTCTCCCCAATCCTATTCAATACTTCCTCATTAGTTACGTGATCTACCCATCTAATCTTCAGCATTCTTCTGTAGCTCCACATTTCGAAAGCTTCTATTCTCTTCTTGTCCAAACTATGTATCATCCATCATTCACTTCCATAAATGGCTACACTCCATACAAATACTTTCATGACCGACTTCCTGACACTTAAATCTATACTCGATGTTAACAAATTTCTCTTCTTCAGAAACACTTTCCTTGCCATTGCCAGTCTACATTTTATATCCTCTCTACTTCAACCATCATCAGTTATTTTGCTCCCCAAATAGCAAAACTCCTTTACTACTTTAAGTGTCTCATTTCCTAATCTAATTCCCTCAGCATCACCCGACTTAATTCGACTACATTCCATTATCCTCGTTTTGCTTTTGTTGATGTTCATCTTATATCCTCCTTTCAAGACACTGTCCATTCCGTTCAACTGCTCTTCCGAGTCCTTTGCTGTCTCTGACAGAATTACAATATCATCAGCGAACCTCAAAGTTTTTATTTCTTCTCCATGGATTTTAATACATTAAATAACATTGGGGAGAGGCTACAACCCTGTCTCACTCCCTTCCCAACCACTGCTTCCCTTTCATGCCCCTTGACTCTTATAACTGCCATCTGGTTTCTGTACAAATCGTAAATAGCCTTTTGCTCCCTGTATTTTACCCCTGCCACCTTTAGAATTTGAAAGAGAGTATTCCAGTCAACATTGTCAAAAGCTTTCTCTAAGTCTACATATGCTAGAAACGTAGGTTTGCCTTTCCTTAATATTAATTGGTAACCTACATAAATTAGTATGTTATGGACTGTCAATAAACTAGCTATAATACAAGCATGTTAAGTTGACCACTATGCCCAAAGTACTGATAAAAGTCAGCACCATTTGGAACACTTCATGTTGACTGTTCCTTATTTCACACTGCGGCCACTCTCAGTAATATGTCATTTTTTCTTCTGCTAATTTTGTTTTATTATGACAGCCTTAGCTTAATTTCATATTCCTTGCTGCAAACAATACTGCATTTAAAGATGATTGTCTCTTACAACGCACACTTATGGATCTATGTTAGTTTGATTAGAAATTTATACCACTGCAGCTGATCATATGAGGCAGACGTGCCTATTAAGTCATCAGTGCTGGAAGACAGACAATAAAACATTTCCTATCTCACATCCTCTAACCCTGCAGTGGCCGCACTTCTTACCCCTCTGCCCATGATGTAAGCAGTCAGCTTCATTTGTGCCATGGCTGAATTCACAAATATCAATTAAAATTAAGCACATCTTAAAATATTAATATCTCTGTAAGTATTTTCATTTATTACTGAGGAGGAAAACTACACTCTGAAGAAGCTCTTAATGCTAGTTGACATTTTTGGATCAGCTGCTAGTTATTAGATGTATATTATTACATAATTCAGCTGAGAATTGCGGACCGCACCAAAAATTGACTGGGGCAGCAGGCAGCTCATGGGCCACAGTTCGCTGGTTTACAGCCATAAAATGTAAGATAATATCTGATGAGATCAGAACAGATTCTGAACACAAAATATAATTTTAGTGAAGAGAAGTGTTAAAGGTGGATCAAACACAGTCATCAGTTGTTTTTATAGACCCCTGCCTCAGCAGTGGAAGTGGCAGAACAGTTGAGAGGAAACTTTGAGAATATTTCAGGTACATGTCCTGGTCATGTTATAGCTTAAGGTGGAGATTCTAACCAACCAGCTATCGAGTGGGAGACCCAAGCGATTAAGATGGGCCAGAGAGAGAGAGAGAGAGAGAGAGAGAGAGAGAGAATCAAGTGAAACTGTTCAAAGTGCTTTACCTAAAAATTACTTTGAGCCCCAGAGCCCCAACTCATGGAGATAGTCTCAGAGAACTCCTGGTGACAAATAGATCCTAACTTTTCTACTCATTTAGCATAGAATAAGGGATCTCTGAGCATAAAAATCACTACAGCATCACTGAATATGGCTGTAAACAGGAATACAAAGAAAGGCAAGATCTTCCTGCTTAGCATGAGTGACAAAAAACGGATTTTAAACTACCTGAATGATCAGCATAAAAATTTCATCTCTACGACTCAAAACTCTGAATGTCTATGGGCAAAGTTCAAGAGCACTGTACAATATATTTTAGACAGTTACGTACTGAGCAAAGTTGTGAGGGATAGGAAAGACCCACTGTGGTTCAACAGACTTGTTGCGAAACTGCTACACAAGCAAAGAGAGCTTTGCTGCAAATTTAAAAGTAGCCAGTGCCTCACAGCCAAACAAAAACTAAAAGAAGCTAAAATTAGCATAAGGGGAGCCTCATGTGAACCGTTTAATGAAAAACTAAAAGTCTGTCTACTGACTTGACAGAAAATCTAGAGACGTTTTGGTCTTATTTAAATCAGTAAATGGGTCAAAGCCATCTGTCCACACTTTCTGTGACCATAATGGCATTGAAACAGAGGACGATACAGAAAAGGCTGAAATACAAAATATCTTTTTCCAATACCATTTCACAAAGGAAGATCGCACAGTAGTGCCTACTTTAAATCATCTCATGAACAATAATATTGCTGATACTGAAATTAGTGACCATGGGATAGAAAAGTATCTGAAATCACTCAACACAGGAAAGGCCACTGGATCTAACATAATACCAATACAATTCTGATAGCAGTGTACCATAGGTCTTTGGAGGAGCGAATGTTCCCGACGACTGGTCTTTCCCATTCTAATCTAATCTAATCTAATCTTCAAGAAGGGTCATTGACCAGATGTCCAAATCTGTAGGCCTGTGTCTCTGTTGTCAGTCACCTGAAAAATTTTGGAACATGTTTCATGCTTGCATATTATGACATTTATTGAGGCCAAAAATCTTGCTCTATAGGAAACAATATAGGTTCCAAAAACAACTATTATGTAAAACCCAACTCACTCTGTTCGTCCACGAGACCCAGAAAGCAGTAGATACAGGTGCCATGTTCCTTAACATCTGCAAGGCATGCAATACAGTTCCGCATTGTTGTCTAGTGAACAAAATAGAAGCATACGGAATACCAGACCAACTGTGTGATTGGATTGAAGATTTTCTAGAAAACAGAACACAGCGTGTCATTCTGAACAGAGACAAGTCTTCAGGCATAAAAGTAACTTCAGGCATGCACCAAGGGAGTGTTATGGGACCATTACTTTTGACAGTGTAATCGACTTAGAAGATAATGTCGGAAGTTCCAGGAGGCTTTTTGCAGATGACGTTATTATCTGGGATTATACATATGGAGCAATCTGAAGTGGAATGGTCAAATGAAATTAATTGCAGGGACTGCAGATGGCAGGCAGGTTCATTGGAACAATCCTCACGAAATACTGATCATCAATATGGGATCCATACCAGATATGACTGATAGAGGAACTAGAGAAGATCCAAAGAAGTGCAGCATGTTTTATTACAGGTTCTTTTAGTGATTACGAAAGCTTCACAGAGATGATCAACAAACTCCAGTGGCACACACTACAAGAAAGGCATTCTGCATCATGGTGTAGTGCATTATTAAAGTTCTGAGAGCATACAGTCCTTGTAGAGTCGCATTACGCCATTCACTTATCATCATTAACCAATACTCCTCTGTTCTTCATTCTACTACCAGTATTCCTCCGTTCTTCATTCTACCAAGAACCAAATAAATTTTCTTATCATTTCTTAGCAGTTTTGATGACTTCATCCAACAATCATTTCTTAACACTTCTTTTCATCAGCAAGTCAGTCACAATTTTCAGTTATCCGTATCCACACACATTTCTTTTTCAGTATCTAGCTCTTGTTTACTAATCTTTTTTCCATATCTTTCACAACAGGTTCCATTCCTTTTTATCCCTTTTCGTCACTACCTGAGGTCTGAAAACTCGTCACCCTTTCCTCCTCTCTAATTGTCATTTTAATTTTTTTTCCACATAATCTTATACTTTCCTCTAAAAATGGGCCTTCAATTCCTTTCTTAATAGGTCAGTGTTCAAAAACAATACTGTCATTTCACAACATGGCACGATTTGTAACAACTGCACTATTACATTACTTTTGGATTTTTTTAATTTTTAACCACAAGTATTATAACAAAACAATGGAAACTTCAGGTTGGAAGTTTCCCTAATACTGTCGAGTATCATAAGATTTATCTTGGCTTACAGCCCAGATCATACTTTGTGTTACAGAATCAGAACATAATGAGCAAAAAATATTACAGCCAGAAAATTTCTTTGACATAGAGCTTTTGTGCAGTGCGCTATATCGTTACACCATCCCTCTTCCCACAAAAACATACACCACAAGAGAGAGGGATGGTTCATACTCCTGTCATGCAGAAGCTACTGACACAATTCAGAATCTAGTATCCAATCTAACATTTGAAAGTAATTCCATATGTGCCACTTCATTGTCCAGTGTGCTTAGATAAGTAGTGACATAAAATTCCATACTATTTTTCCAGCACTCTTCAGATTTTTCTGTTACAGGGAGATATTACAGAGGTTCTGATAATTATTCTCAGGCTAACTGGAACATTGTCTCTATGCAAATGTTGACACACATGAATAGTCTCTCCGCAAACTGAAGAGCAAGCAGGCAAATTTTCAGTCTCTCTAATCCTCTACACCACAAGGAGCACCTGTGAGCTGTTTTACTAAGTTATACTAGTCCTTCCATGATGTGCCTTTTAAATCAATGGTGAAGTAATGGGCAGGCATGCCCAAGGAGTGTTTATTTCCAATAACATGTTAAAATTATGTAGAATACAGAATTAGTAACCAATATACCATACAGAAGGAACACATACCAAAACAATCTACATAAATCACCAAATGCAGCACTGCAATGCTTAGCAGGAAACAGGTTCTTAATAATCCTGTGGGCAGTTGTAGCATTCTTCCTGGATATGCCACTGCACTCACCATAAGCACTTCTCATTCTTCAGTTCACAGATCGACTACAGCCTAAGACAGCAGATTTTCACATGTCAGTGAACCATACAGAAACTGGTTAAGTCCAAACCATGTAAGAGATATTGTGATCTACTAAATGTGTACACACCATTTGTTTACTTACAAGCTACAGCAAAGGGAAGTTGATGATCTGAACAATAAATTATCTCTGTAGTACAGTGTATAATAGTTTGAGAAAGATAAATGGCTGTTCAACAAAATAATGATGGAAGACCACTTTACAGAATCAGTCACTAAACATAACTCATTACTTCCTTTGAAGTATTCCTGTTTTAATTGCATACTCTTGTTATATGTATTTTTAATCAGATTACAGAACTGAAGACCTTCTTATCCATTACCCCAGTGGGACAAGGATTACAAAGCCAACTGGACACATTACGCATTATATGAATTTGTTCACGTCCTTGCACATATTTAAAAGTCTTTATTTTTTCTTTAAATTGCATAATTTTTCACATAAAAAACATTACAAGTTTTTCTGTAGTAAAATTTTCAATATTTGGCTAATTTCCATGACTTTACAGTAACTTGTGCCAGTAGATTATTTGAAAAGATTTTCTTAGTGTACAGTTTATCAGACATCTGGACTTGGTGCCGATAACAGAAAATACATACATTTCTGGCGCCATATTCATAGCATTCAATGTAAGTTTCACCATGGCATTTTGAAGTAGGGTGCCATCAAAAATTTGTGACATAACTCTACTGTCTTGTCTTACTTCATCTCAGGAGTCCTCTTTCATTGAGCAGAAATTAATAGTATCGCATTCCTAACCATACTCTTAATATAGAAAATTTACAGAAATTGTGAGTCCTATATGTGTTTCCCAAAATCTTTTGAACATAAAAGATGTGGTTTATATTTCGTTCTCTAACTTCAAACAATTAAATTCTGTGGGAATGAACTTTTATGAACCAAATTAAATACAATATCATGCATTTAATTCCAACCTTACAAACACTACTGTATTGATGTCATTTCTTTAAAAGCTGAAATTGTAAATCAAAAAACTTTCAGAAAGGAAGTTGTTGAATGAAGAACGATACTGTGAAATCAAACAATGAAAAATCCAGGATGGGCTAAAGACATTATGAAAAGGAATCGTCTTCATAATACTGAAGGATACAGTAGTATGCTGTATGCTACAGAATTTCAGAGTGTGATTGTTACACAACTTGTTTTACTCCATGAGGCTGTGACTCGGATGAAACTCCAAAACTTTATTTCCGTAGACTAATCTAGCTTTCATCAAATTCAGGAAAATATCCAAAATGGACAAATTCAAATATTAAGGTGACATTATTGAAGAAGCATGGCTACGGTAAATCAGAATGCTACTAAAGAAGACAACCACAAAACTAGAGAGGTCATACAAACTAACTTGTAACAGATAACAATATTATGAAAAGGATACTTGCTACTCACCATATAGCAGAGATGCTGAGTCACAGATAGGCACAACAAAAAGACTGTCACAAAATAAGATTTTGGTTGACAACCCCTTAGTCAAAAATAGACAACACACACACACACACACACACACACACACACGACCAAAGTCCCTGGCAGCTGAAGCCAAGCTACAAGCAGCAGCAGTGCATGATGGAAGAGGCAACTGGCTGGGGTTAAGAAGGAGACTGGGGCGGGGAAGGGCAGGAATGGCAAGGCAGGTGTGGGGGACTGTAAAGTGCTGCTGGAGAGTGTGCAGGGATGTGGTGGAGAGAGGGTAGGGCAGCTAGGTGCAATCGGGAGGATGACAGAGAGTGCGAGAGAGACGGAGGGGTGGGTGGGGGGTGTGGGGGTGGGGGGGGGGTAGCGGAAAAGGAGATAAGTAAATAGACTGGGTGCATTGGTGGAATAGAGGGTTGTATAGTGCTGGAATGGGAACAGGGAAGAGGCTAGATGGGTGAGGACAACAGACCAAGATGCAAAACCTGTCCCACACATCCTCCCACCACCGCCTGCTCCAGTCTGGTCACAAACATCACCTATCCTACCTGTGAAACCAGTCACGTGATCTACAAGCTAAGGTGCATCCACTGTGTTGCATTCTATGTGGGCATGACAACCAACAAGCTGTCTGTCTGCATAAATGTCCACTGACAAACTGTGGCCAAGAAACAACTGGACCACCCTGCTACTGAGCATGCCGCCCAACACAAAATTTCTCATTTCAATGACTGCTGCATAGCCTGTGCCATATGGATCCTTCCCACCAACACCAGGTTTTCTTAAATATGCAGGTGGGAACTCTCACTACAATATATCCAATGTCCCTGTGACATTCCTAGCCTCAACCTTCGCAGTCATTGTCCTCTCCCATCTAGCCCTTCCCTGTTCCTATTCTAGCACTACACAGCCTCTATTCCACCACTGCATCCAGTCTTTTTACTTCTCTCCTTTTCCACTACCCTTCCTCTCTCCTCCTCCCTCTGTCAACTTCCCAACTGCACCTACCTGCCCCATCCTCTCTCCACCTCGTACCTGCACACTCCCTAGTAGCACTTCACTGTCCCACACTGCCACTCTGCTATTCCTCCCAGTCCCCACCCCAGCCTCCTCCTTACCCCCACCCAGTTGCCTCTCCCATCATGCTTTACTGCTGCTGCTCGTAGTCTGGCTTCAGCTGCTAGAGACTTTGGTCATGTGTGTGTGTGCTGCATGAGAGAGAGAGAGAGAGAGAGAGAGAGAGAGAGAGAGAGAGAGAGAGAGAGAGAGAGAGTGCGTGTGTGTGTGTAGTGTCTGTCTGTCTGTCTGTCGTCTATTTTTGATTGGTTGGTTGGTTTAAAAGAAGGGGGAAGGGACCAAACTACGAGGTCATCGGTCCCTTGTTCTGAAGGAAACAATGCCACAAGGATGAGAGTAAGACAATGAGACAACACAAAACAGAATGAAAGGGAAAACCACAACGACGACTGAATGGCAACAAACACTTAAATGAACAAAAGGGGACAAGAAAACCACAAAGACACAAGAAACAGGTAGAAGAGGTTAAAACAAGAAAGCAGGTTACCATGACTGGTTGACCATGAGGATAAAAAGGAAAAGCCAGCCACTCTGCAATACATTAAAACCCCCACCCTGAACACACTAGGGTGGAGGACACACAGGGACAAAGGTCATGTGATAAAACTTAGAGCAAATGATAAAACTGTCCCTCACAAATAAAACGTAAAACTAAAGCTGCTGTTGAGGCATTGTTGCCCAACACCGAAGGTAGGGTGCTGGGAAAGTTAAAAGTCTCCCGCAGAGTGGCTAAAAGTGGGCAGTCTAGCAAGAGATGGACGACCGTCAATTAAGAGCCATAGTGACACCAAAGTGGGTCTTCGCATCGGAGGAGGTAAACATGCGTCAACCATGTATGGCCAATGTGGAGTCGACAGAGAACCATAGAGTCCCTGCAAGAGGTGCGCACGGAGGTCTTCCACACATTCATAGTTTCCTTATGACACGCAGCTTGTTGTGTGCGCTGAGGTTATGCCATTCCATCTCCCAAAGCCGCAAAACCTTGCGACGTAGTACCGAACGCAGGTCAGTTTCAGAGAAGCCAATCTCCATAAGCAGTTTATGTGTAGCCTGTTTGGTCAGCCAGTCGACAAGTTCATTGCCTGGGTATCCGACATGACCTGGGGTCCAGATAAACACCACTGGAAGACTGGACCGTTCCACGGCATAGATGGACTCCTGGATGGTCGCTACCAAAGGATGATTAGGGTAGCACTTGTTGATAGCTTGTAGGCTGCTCAAGGAGTCAGTACACAGGAGAAATTATTCGCCTGGGCACGAGTAGATGTGCTCAAGAGCACGAGATATGGCTGCCAGCTCTGCAGTGAAAACACTGCAACCATCTGGCTAGGACTGCTGTTCTATATGTCCTCCTTGAACATAGGCAAAGCCAACGTGACCAGCACAGTGTAAACCACTTCACTTCATGGCCCCGGTACATGTCGAAAAACAAGAGGAAGTGACTGGAAAGTCGCAGGGTTAACTGAGCCCTTAGGGCCATGTGAAAGGTCCAGGTGAAGCTGCGGTCTAGGTGTATACCATGGGGGTGTTCGTGAATGAACCTCAAGTATTGGTGGTAAAGGCAAGGACTCCAGTTCGGAGAGAAGTATTCGCACAGCAATTGTAAGCCATGACCTGGGTTGCCAATGCGGGAGATGAACCGCCATGGGCGGGAAAAGGAGACGGTAATTCGGAGGCACAGGAGAACTATGAACGTGTGCAAAATAACTGGAGAGCAACTGCTTACGTCTAACCTGCAGTGGAGGGACTCCGGCCTCCAGCGGGACGCTGGTCACCAGACTTGTCCTAAAAGCTCCCGTCACTAGGCGAATGCCACAGTGGTGCACTTGGACAATGGGGCAAGTAAACGCAATGCTGAGGGTGCCGATGAACCACAAACCAGACTCTGGGCTCTGTAGAGCTGCAGCAGCGTAGAGCAATCTGCACCCCAGTTTGTGTTGCTCAGGCAGCGGAGGGCATTGAGGTGCTGCCAGCACTTCCACTTAAGCTGACGACGGTGAAGAAGCCAAGTCAATCGGGCATTGAAAACCAGTCCTAAGAATCAATATGTCTTCACTACAGTGAGTGGATCATCATTAAGGTAAAGTTCCAGTTCCAGATGAGCAGTACAATGCCGACAGAAGTGCATAACACACAACTTTGTGGCCAAAAATTGGAAACAGTGGTCTACAGCCCACAACTGCACCTTCTGGATGGCTCCCTGTAGGCGCCGCTCAGCAACACCAGTACTGGTGGAGCAGTACGAAATGCAGAAGTCATCTGCATACGGAGATGATGAGACAGACGGCCCTACGGCTGCTGCTAGATTGTTAATAGCCACTAAAAGTAGAGATACACTCAATACGGAGCCCTGTGGGACCCCATTCTCCTGGATATGGGGCGAACTATGGGAGGCACCAACTTGGACATGGAAAGCAGGAAATTTTGGATAAAAATTGGGAGCAGGTCTCAGAGACACCACTCATATAATGTGACAAGGATACGATGTCGCCAGGTCATGTCATACGCTTTCGTAAATCGAAAGAGATGGCAACCAGGTGTTGGTGTCTGGAAAAGGCTGTTCGGATGGCAGACTTGAGGAACAAAAGATTACCAGTGGTAGAGTGACACTGGAGGAAGCCGCCCTGACATGGAGCCAGTAGACCATGTGACTCCTGGACAAAACAACTGCCGACACACCAAACATTCCAGCAGCTTACAAAGAACGCTGGTGAGGCTGATGGGCCGATAGCTATCCACATCAAGTGGGTTTTTACTGGGTTTAAGTGCCGGAATGATGGTGCTCTCCCGCCATTGCGATGGAAAGACGCCATCACACCAGATCCGGTTGAAGATAATGAGGAGATGTCACTTGTAGTCAGATGAGAGATGTTTAATCGTCTGACTGTGGATCTGATCTGGCCCAGGAGCTGTGCCAGGGCAATGTGCAAGGGCACTGAGGAGCTCCCACTCTGTAAATGGGACTTTCTTTCCATCCACCATTTGAGGGTGCGAAAGGCTGGGGGGTAGTTCTCCGACACAGAGGCTCGAGCATAGTGCTCAGCAATCACGTTTGCATTGGTAGACAACACGCCATTAATGTTACTGCCAGGGACACCTGTTGGGGTCTGGTACCCAGAAAGACATCTGATCTTCATCCAGACTTGAGAAGGTGACGTATGGCATCCAATGGTTGAGACGTATCTCTCCCAACACTCCTGCTTCCGTCTTTCGATAAGCTGGCGAACGTGAGCACAGAACCGTTTAAAGGCTATTAGGTGCTCCAGGGAAGAGTGCCGCTTATGCCACTGCAGAGTTCGATGGTGCTCCTTAATTGCTTCAGCGACTTCCAGCGACCACCAAGGGACCGCATTTCGCTTGGGGCACCCTAAAGAGCGAGGGTTCGCATTTTCCGCTGCATTAACAATTGTTGTAGTCACCTGCTCAACCATCAGATCGATGTTACCGTGTGGGGGAGAGTCAACAGTGTCTCTTTTTGAGAAGGGCCTTGTTGACCAAAAGCTTATTTTGTGACATTCCATCTGCAACTCAGCGTCTCCACTATACAGTGAGTAGCAACTATCCTTTTCATAATTTTGTTACATTCCATCCTAGGTTTTCCATTGTAGAATTAAATCTCTATCACAAAATTCAAAACTACAGCAGCAGAAGTATTTTATGCACCTAAAATTACAAATATTGGTCACAGATATAAAATAAATACTGTAAAAACAAAATAAAATAAAAAACAAGAAAGAAAAATTTTAAGGAAAAATTTACAACCAAAATGTGAAAATGGATTTTAGTTCACATGGAAATGAAAGGAAATCCACCTAGTAACACAAAATATCACAAATACAGTCAGAAAATACCATAACACCTTTATGGTCACTAATGTAGAATGAACAACGACAGCTTCACAAAAAATTCTGAACTTAGGAACTTAGATTTATCAAAAATGAAGGTTAGTAGGGAACACTTACATCACAGCAAGCAAGAGTAGGAAAATTGGTGTAAGAGAACTACAACTATGGTATGAGCATTGTTTTGGACAACAGCTGGTCAAAATAACTTGCTTTTCCTTGATTCTTCTTCTGCGCATAAAAATCATTCTCCTTTAAAGCAAACTATTATTCCTGAAAAGTGTGACATTGCAATTCATGGAATCCCTAGACAAATGTCTGTTTGCATTTCCATGCCTATAAAACATATTATCATATTATCCGCAGCTGCAGCATAAAGGACAGTCAGTTTCATGATAAGCTCCACAACACAATGTTTCGCACTCCGTTGCATGCTGTCACATTCCATCAGTTTTCATCACCCCATTACACCAATATGATTCTATATGAATAGTTTCTAACTCCCACAGAGTTTACCAAGTTTATCTTCAATCTTGATGGTGTGAACCTTTGTGATCACTGTGGCACACCATTTTCCATTTGGTATCCATGTGGAAGTTAATGATTTGTTTTGAACATTTCTTGAATGAGAACAATGTCCATTTCGTGAAGTGTAATCTGTAAATCCCACAGAAGGTAGTATGCTATAAAAATCCTTCTGGTAACACAAACAATGGAAACTTCAGGTAGTAATATCAACAATGTAGGAAAAGACAGACTGCTACTTACCATAAAGAAGACACGTTAAGTTGCAGACACTTGCATAAAGCTTTTGGCCACAGCCTTCATCAGTAAAGCAGAGAGACACACCATTCACACACACTATTCATACACACCAGCAAGAACACCTTATATACACATGACTGCCAACTCCAGCATCCGGCTTGAGATGCTACGGTTGGCGGTCATGTGTGCTTGCTTGTGCGTATGAATAGTGTGCTTCTCTGCTAACACAACAATAAATGATAAATCGCTGTTAATACACAATTGGGATATTCCCAGTTCAGTCCATTTTAATGACTACGTAAACTAAATCATCAATAAAGTGTTCTTTTGTAAGTCCTGTAAAAACTGTTTCAAAAGCTGCAGATAGAGAGTTTAATACTTGTGCAGGTCTATAAGTGCCACCTAGACAGAGCATAAGAACAGCACACAATTACCAAATTTATTACAGCCATATGTATAGATACACACATGTAGAAGGTACACAGTGACATACATTTATAAGCTGTGTGTTCCGTATCCTGCTGATTAACATACGGAAATATAGTCAGCTTTAGTCTTCCCCAAGCTTTCAGTTGCCAAGAGCATTAGAGCAGCAGCACTGGGAACTATATCAGGATGTTGGCACTGTTGACGAACTCATACAATATTTTATACATTGCTATAGCGTTGGATGCTAACAAGGTTTCGAGGCTGCTTGGGAACTGATGACCAAGGGCCTGAAGACTACTCGCAAGGATGTGCATGTGATACATGTTCCGAGGGCACTGTAAAAATATTTGGTCTGGACCTTCTTCCTCTCCATAAATACATAGATTGGAAGCACTTAAGCTCAGCTAACAGAGGTTTTTGTGGAACATTTCAGCCATGCTCTAACTATTGTGAAGCTCCTCGATGTTTGTCTCTTATTATACCACAGTACTCTTGCAGAGTGAGTGCCTTGGATTTTAGACATCCTCGACCATTTCTACTGTCAGTCTGATGACAACCGCTTCCCAAGCACAAGCATCATGTTTGTGGTATGGAGTTCATTATATTTAATAGCTTTGTGCTAGAGTTGCTTGCTTTGATAGGGCATCTACTTGTTCATTTCCAGGTATCTCCGTTTCATCCATACCATCACAATTTTGAGATAGTTCGCCTGCACCCGAAATGTTGATAATTGTAGCAATTATGGGGTTGGTACAACTATTATGATGGTTTCTAATCCATTGTAGGGCTGACATGCCATCACAGATGTCTGCTGTGGTCATCTGTGTGAATGGCAGGGCATCCAAAATGGCAATCAGCTCCACTGTCACAATAGTGGAGTGTGTATCCAGCTCTTACAGCCCTTGTCATTTGCTTCGGGGTACCCAATTGCAAATACCAACACCATCACTAGACTTGGACCCATCTGTATACACCAGGCACTCTTTGTGATAGTGAGACTGGAATTCCATTGCCATCGCATTAGTTGGGTCCTGCTTTTGAAATGTTAAATTGATTATGGAATCAATCTGAAAAGTTGATATTTCATATGCCCTATTTTAGTGTGGTATAAATGGACTTTTCCACACATTGCAACTTCTTGTCTGCATCTCCATATAATCTGTTGCGATGAGTAGAAGTTGCTTAATTAGCCAGTATCTCCCGCACATGCAGTAGGATGTTCATTGATTTTTTCATCAAGGGGCCCATATTCATCAAACCACAGCCGCAGGAGGAATTTCTTCCAGAGGAATATTCATCACAGCTTTAACGAGTAATGTGTTGATTTGGTTTGACATGAACACCCCAGTAACTAAAAATAAGGTTTTGTACAGTGTCGAGTCTTGGAGTGTGCTGTCTGACACTGTTCCACACTACACGTATTCGAGCCTAGCTTTTTCCAATTACGAGTGGCCTGCTTTGGTCAGCAACCGACTTCAGTCTTTTATCAAAGGAGACAGTGTAAAATTCATTTATGGCATTATATTGGCAAAAATTTCCTGCATATGCTATATCTTTACCAGTTCATTTTACACACATAGACCAACAAATACAGTTCAGTCATACTGTTGTGGTGTGTTACTGAAACTGACCAATCCCATAGTACATAGATGTACTGGACATACATGGATATTTAAACTGGAGCATTAAAGGAATAGAACAGGTGATACATCTCCCCCATTCTGTAGCCGAGAATGTAAAACGTAATGGATCTAAGAATGCATCCAGGCACTCACCATATTTGTACCCATGGTTCCATTGCAGCAGGAGTCACAGTTTTGTTTGTGATTTAGAATCATTTTTAAGATTAAATGCAGGACCAACCACTCATGACCGAAAACAGCAATTTTTTTGTGTTTTATAGGTATATGCCCGTATCATCAGAATTGTTTTAGCACAAAAAAAATACATTCCATGGACAAAAGTTAAGAAAAAACCACAGCAGTGTAATCCACCAGAATGTTCACAATATGTTTATCATCAGTGTAGCATCTCTGGGGTGGCAGAGGGAGGAGGGGGGTGGGAAGTTTATGAGAGTTGATATGCCTGCCCTCATGTTCCCTTTCACACCAATCATGGCCTAATGCAGTAAAACAACTGATGTAGGGTATATAAGAGGTGTGAAGAGCATCTGATGTTGAGTGATCACTGTGAAGGACACGGAGATGCCATGTAAACATGTGAAACAGCATTATCAGCAGCTGACAGTTAGAAAGGGGGCTCATTGTGGTTCTCCATTTCACCAGCTGACAGAATGATACAATACACACATTAGAGAGGCATTCAGATGCAACAGTGGGTAGTTGTTGGACTGCACATGAAAGTGAGGACAGGTATACTCATCATCAAGGTTCTGGTCAATCACGTCTGACCACCACAAGGAAAAATTGCAATACTGTGCACAAACCACATTGCAACCCCTTCACGTCTGTACCCTCCATCCGAGAACAAGTAATAGATTTCCTTCTACAGTCTGTGTCATTCCTCACTATTTGTCAGAGATTAGCTGTAGCTGGACTAGGAATTTACCAGCCCATATGCAGACTGCTGTTGACACTAACACTAACACTGTTAACACTAAAATACAGATAGCTGCTTTTGGAGTGGTGCTGTAACTGAGAAGTAAGGACTGCTGATGAATAGCGTTGCTTTGCTTTCAGTTTGGAAGTTCGGCTGTCAGCAAATAGGGCAGCATTCTGAGGAGGGGTCCCATTATGGAACACTTCAAACAATCAACATATGCATCCGGACCAAAAGGTGAAACTTGATACTGATAAGTGGGCTCATACTGCTAAGTTCTTTGTAAATTTGGCTCAATCCTTCTGGGTTCTTCATTCTGTGTGTGTGTGTGTGTGTGTGTGAGAGAGAGAGAGAGAGAGAGAGAGAGAGAGAGAGAGAGAGAGAGAGATACAATGTGCTGAACTAAAAGAGTATAGTTTGTACGAGATTTCTACATAATGTTTTGCAGTCAAGCAAGAAATGTTCAGATACATTCTTTTCAAGCCATCTCCTCTGTACACGGAAATGGTGTTGCTGGAAGTGGACACACAAAATGAGATTACAAGTAATGAAATAAAGTATATATCTGCCGTCCTCCTTTTGTATTCAGACCTTAGGCCAGCACACACTTAATTATAAACATGAATTTTTGTTGATTGTTACATTTTAGAACCTAGAACAAACTGGCTTTTTCAGTTGTGAGGTGAACAGTGAAACAGTTTGTCATTTCAGTACAAATTACTCGCCTTCATACTGATACTCCACCAGCACAAGTAGGGTAAGTTTAGGTTAATTGGGCCAGTTTTTACATTTTATTTGTTTTGTATTTGACTTTTTCACTTTAAGTAAATGTTCTGCACATCATTATTAAGGTTGCTATGTAGCGTACATAATTTTAAAAAAATATTAAGAGCCTAATCTAAATATTACACAGAGAGATCAAAATGTAGCATAGTCACAAGTCATCCACATAACATCTTGCAGGAGGTTAACAGAACTGTGCAGTAAGGGTAACTGAACCATTGTCATTAAATGGTATACAATAAGAATCACTATACACAAAAAAAGTGGCCAATGACTGCACCCTGTTGAATAGAATACAATTACATACAAGCACTGAATTGTAGAACCACAATAACCTACAAACAGCTAATAAATAGCCAACAAAACATGATTCACTCAAATAACAATTAGGACAATTTGCGTACCATCCAATCTTAACTGAAATGGGTTGGGCAAAGTGCTTTAATCAAATAAAACTATTTTGTTCCTGAGACGTATTCAAGTCTCAAACATCTTATACGTATATATGCTGACTGAAACAGGGACTGAAAATTTGTACCAAGGCAGGGATTCAAACCGCACTCTCTTGTTCACTTCACAGATGTGCAAACCACTATGCCAACCTTGAGCCGCCTTTTCATTTGATGCTGAGGTGCTACTCCAATGCAGCTGGAGAGCCTCTGCAATGCTATTCCAGTTTAGGTGGAATACCAAGTGGGCTGAGGTGTAAAGGGGAATTTGGATTGGGGAGGGAGGCCTGCTAGGGTAGTCCGTGCAGTTACGCAAAGCCGCCGTGCCTGGGAGGCATAATGGTTAATGTAGCTGCCTAGTGAGCAAGCAGGAAACACAGGTTAAAATCCCACCTTCGTACAAATTTTCATTCACCGCTTCAGTCTGCATATATACAAAACTGCTGTCATTATTCCCGTCAATTGTCAAGTAACACTTAAGCTCGATCTTTTAGGATTTTCTAACCTTAGCAAAATAATGTATGAAAGATGTAGAATCTTCGCCACAACCACTAATTTGCCGGAGAATATACCATGCTGTCTTTATCTGAAGAAAGATTTGCTGTTGAAGACGGTTGATCATAAATAACCAACCTTTCAGGCTCTTCAGCTTCTTCCAAGTCAAATAACTTTCTCATTAAGTTTTTATTCTTTTCATTTCTAGACTTTTATTCCCTTTAGGCCAGTTCGATTTCTTGATTTTCTTTTCTTTTGTTAATCTAGAACTTTTTCCCCCTTCAAGATCAATCTGCCAGAGATGGCAGTAATGTCCATGAGCTGCGCTCACTTGTGCGAATGAATGTGTTTGTGTTTCCTTCCCTGACAAAGCCTTTGGCTGAAAGCTAACGTGCAAGTGTCTTTTCGTTGTGCCTGTCTGTAACTTAGCGTGTCATCTTTATGGTAAGTAGCAATCTATCTTTTCCTTCTACTGTTGATATTCCAACCTGGAGTTTCCATTATTCAATTCTTTCGGTTAATTCTAAGTCAAATATACTACAACAACGTAGTACAAGACAGACTGCTACTTACTGTAAGGAGATGCGTTAAGTTGCAGACAGTCACAATTAAAAGACGCTTACATAAAGACTTCTGTCACAGGCTTCATTGATAAAAGAGAGAGACACACCATTCATATACGCAAGGAAGCACACCTCGTAGACACAGGACCACTAACTCCAGCATCTCAGCTCTCAAAATATGCTATAGGTAGTTTTCACGTCCAAAAATATCACCGTTCAGTGGTTCATTACCACATACCCTAAAACCACTGCATTCATTTCTGCTGGTGAAGGCGAGGGGGAATACTCTGTCAATCATTAACACTGGACAAGTTCTAGACTAAACTTACCTTTAACACAGGAGAATAAATAAAAAACTCAAAACTGCATATTCTACCAAGGAATACATTTGTACAAAAAAATCACTGAAGGAGATTAATAAAATTTCTAAAACAAGCTTATTTAAAAAGGCAGTTACAAAGTATATATTAAGCAAAACATTCTGACATCAACTGACAGTACACTAGAGGTCACCCCAATGAGGTAGCACATTTTTTAAACAGAGTGGCCTTGTATTCAGGTGGGTGGGGCACCAATCATGATCCAGCCAACCCGATTTAGATTTTCTATGGTTTCCCTAAATTACTTCTGACAAATTCCAGGATGGTTAGTACTATGAAGCCACGGCCACCTACCTGTTCTATTCTTGTCATACTAGACCTGTATGTCTGTAACGGCCCGTTATGCATGTGATCTTTAAAACACACTCTACAAAACATGATGACTGGTGGCACAGCTTTTCCTGTACCACTGATCGCTGCAACCAGTCACAAATAGGCTACGCCTCTTGCAGCAGATGCGGCTTGTTCAACTGTTCTGTAGCCAGTCTGAGCCAATACCTTTGGTGGCTTTTCCACAGTGGTACCTGCTGTCACCTCCAGATTATATATGGGAAATACGGAAGCGTCCGATCCCACCCGTCTGCATTGACCCATGACGTCACAAATATGGCGGAAACAAAAAAAACACACACACTTCCCACAAGAAGCCTAATGACACTAACGGGACAAGCGCGGGAAATGGGGTGTTTTGGGTGGGGGGCAAACTAAATATAAACAAATTTAGACGCCTTGCGTAGCTACAACGTGTAAGTGAAGACAGCCATGCATGAATACCCACCCACCTCCCCAGGGGTCGTAACCCCTGCAACCCATAGAAGATAAAGATGCTTCAGTAGCTGATTAGTGTTTTTTGTCTTTTAAAAAAAAAAATCTCACGGGATAGAACGAACAGATCAGAAAGATAAATATAATAAACTAAAACAGAAATTCGAGGAAACAGATAATTAAAATAAGTAATAAGTGTTTTTAAATTTTAAAAAAAATCTCACGAGATAGAACGAACAGATCAGAAAAGTAAATAAAATAAGATAAAACAGAACTGGAGACAGCCACACTCAAACCAAACTCCACGCCGTCATGACGTCACACACGACAACACCCTTACGTCACGGGTCAAAGCCAACGCGTTGGATCGGACGCTTCTGTCGACCCTATATATATGAAGTTCAAACTTTTATTTTTTTACAGAGAATTATGTTGTAAAAGGAGACTTTCACGCTTGTCTCTGTAAAGCCCTAGAAATCCTTGCCTGTTCTGGTGTACGTAATCAACGGCTGTTTCATTACCTGAACGGTCCGAGACACTCCAGTTCTGCAGCATTATCTCCCTCCCAATTCTCTGGTGCAGATTTTCTATTCCTATTTGCAAATTTATATGCCAAAATTCTTGTCATTTTTATACTCAAACCATAATATATAGTATTTGCAGATATAGTGTATATAGAATTTATTTTTCGACTTTTGTGAAAATTTTTAAGTGTTCATTTGAGTGCCTAAATTTGTTGGGCCTATGGTAAATTACTAGAACATAAAGACTTCTGTGTATTGTTTACAGGTCGCCCTCTGACTATCCATGTATATTTTTCATTTCTGCAAAGAAACTTTTTTATGCATGTTGGCTGACTGCATGTTTACTTATTTCTAGTGGATAATCTCAATGATTCGTACCGTAGTGTTGTCTTCTTATTGGCACTGTGAACCCCGAAACGTCACAGTATGCCTAATAATATTGCGTAATGATGTTCCTATTGATACACAACCGTAAATATAAGAGTTTAACTGGATCACTGAATTCCAAAAAGTGTGGTACACTTAACAACATATGCGCTTGTGAAATTATTTCGAAACACCAACACATTAACCAAAAGAACATTAGAAAATTAAATATGTAATGAAACCTTTAAAAATACATTTAAAACAATATCCTCACACCCATAATAGATAGCCAATGAATAAACAAAGAATAAAAAATAAACAAAGCAAAAAATTTACTTTGAACCTTGTTACCTCAACAACACAACTATCTTAATATCAAATCGGGTGATGAAGGTCGACCAACTTCAGATAATTAAATTTGCTAAAGACTAAAATTTCCCTTCTTGTTCATTTTTGCAGAATAGCTCAGTTAACCTGCATGACCAGTTGACCTCTGTTCATCCTACACAAAAAAACGGTTTCTGTAATTAGTGTTTCTCGATATAGTGTGTAACGAACATATAAAGCACATCTGAAAATTGCCCAATAAAATTTTTGTTACTTTAAACTCCGTAGGCTTAGACAGAGGAGGGTTGATGGCTTAAAAAACATTTGTGTGGAAAGGAACACGAGTTCGCCGCGTCCGTTGACTTCAATATAACGCTGGGATAGATAACAAGTACTGTACTTTCGTGGCTGGGGCGTTAACTACAGTCATGGAAGCCCCTCCAGCTACTACTTGCCTACCCCCACCTCACCCCATTCCCAACTGAATAAATCGTCGGTCACACATGGTCTTTCACAGCCAAACAGCCCTCCCACTCATTCCTCGCAAACACACACATTACACTACACTATTATACTAACTGTTCCCCTTCTACTTTAGCCGAATAGCTAAATAAATAAGAATATTTTTAAATACTTTGGTGAAGCAAAATATGATCCTAACAACTTTTCCACGATTAATCCACACTATGCAAAAGCTGTTCGTTCCTGTGTGGCAGGGTAGCATTTAAGGGGCTCCGGAACGCCCTATACTTGCAATGTTAAAATAACGCTTATAAATTACATCTTTCCTCACAAAGTATTTGAGGTAGGAAGTTGAACTTTTTACAGATTATTTATTGGAATATGGGCTACAACTTAACACAGGGATTTTACAAAATTTTAGTTCAGTTATTAAAGATGATTTTTTTTCAATTGTAATGAAAATTCACAACATTTTTTGCAATTTTTTATTTATATATTCAAAAATATACAGTTTTTTGGAAAAAGGCTGTGTTAAATTATGCAGAAGGTACTGTGTAACATTTACTGAAAGTTTGAAACAAATATGTTTGGAAGATCCTTAGAAAACATGTAATTAGTATGAGAAAATAAAAGTTTTGGGAATCGAGCGACAAAGATTGGATTAAGTTTTTAGTGCATTCCAGGTCCATAGGATGGATTATCTTCATCCTCTGCAAACTCCTCCTCCAGCTTCCTCTTGTTCCTCCTCCTGTTTACTCTTGCTTGTATTTCTAGACTCTTTACAGCCCTGTCTGCAGCCCGAAGGCGTTCCTTGTCTAAAGCAAGCATCGCTCGTACCATGTTAGAACCTATCTTCATTCCCATATTTCTAAATACCTTGCAACTTACAATGTTGCCATCATTGAAAGTCGCAACAGCATCATACACACCAAAGTGAAGTGTTCCTATTCCAACAAATACAGTCTTGGGGATTCTCGACCATATAACACTATTTACACTTTCATTGGGGTTTTGAGTTTTTCCGTAAATACACTTTTTCAACAGTTCAGGTGCTGCTAAGTCTCTGAAAATAGGTTTAGCCACAACACATACTTTATCTCACATCACTAAAATGTACCTGATGAACACGGACGTTAATAATAACACCATTTGATAGCAGTTTAACAGCGCCACACTGGGTCACGCCCATGTAGAACACATTTCAAAAAAAAAATTAAAATAGTTGTAGTCTTCGGAATTGTAAATTATATATCTATTAAAAGGTAATAGTCTGCAGATTCAGAAATCGCAAAAAAGTAAAAATTGAACTTTTCATGATTTTGAGCCTTTCCGGAGCCCCTTAACTCTCTGACTGTGTCACTGTAAAACCCGCTCTTTGCCACGCAGACGTTAAAAAGATGGTAATGTAATAACATTCTTACCGCCAATGTCTGCAGTTGTAATCGGCTGGTAGAACGCCCGCCTACTGATATTTTTTCAGCTCTTCCAACAACATACTTTTGCAACTGTGATTGTACTTCACCACAGGAAAACGATTTCCAGATTACAAACAACTCTCTCAGTCAAAACAAACTAACATTGCAAACAGATAATCTACATTTTTACGCCTCTCCCTTAAGCCATTACATCATTGCAAGTACGTGGATTACATCTGCAGCGCCTCTAACGAAAAATCAGTTTCCAAAACCATAGAACAAAAAACGAACTTCTCAATACAACAACCACAGAATTTACAGTATACATGAACTCACAGATGCTACTTTACAAAGCGCAGATGCTGAAAGATGAATTTTGGAGCTTTCGAAGCTCGTTGTTGTGAGGTGTACGCAGTATTGCTTAGAGTTTTCAACATTTCTGTGATAGTCTGTCGCCAATCAAAGAATTTGCGCCACCTTTCTCCTAGCGATTCCAAACCGGATGACAGCTCCTAACTCACGGTAGAAAGTACCGGTATGTATTTTTTAAAATAATTTAAAATTGGAAACAAAACGCTCGGCGTTTATAATAGCCATGAACATTTCTACATCTACATCTGTGCTGCAAACTACGGTGAGGTGCATGGCGGAGGGTACCTCCCATTGTAGCAGTTGTTAGGGTTTCTTCCTGTCCCATTCACGTACGGAGCGTGGAAAGTGTGATTGTTTGAATGCCTCTGTGCGTGCAATAATTATTCTAATATTATCCTCACGACCCCAACGTGAGCGATACCTAGGGGGTTGTAGTACATTCCTAGAGTAATAATTCAAAGTCCGTTCTTGAAACTTTGTTAATAAACTTTGTCGGAATAGTTTACGCCTTTCTTCAGGAGTTTCAGATCTTTGTTAGATACGTCAAGACGGCTTTAAAGGAAGTTCTTATCAACAGTAAGGGTTAGCCCGCACGGGTGATTTTTGTCATCGTGACTGTCTCGTCACTCTTGTCTGATTTGTGAATATAAAGATGTTGTCAGAAACAGTCTGAATTGTTTGCAAAAATGTTGCAGGGTAGGTTGTGCTGAGAAGTAATTGTTAAGAAAAGATACGATACGTTGCGCCGTTTGCGAGTTGATTGACAGTGAAGTTAGCCAATCAGGCATTTGCGCGGACGAATTTAAGTGGCCTGCCGGAGACGGTGTCGCCAAATGTATTTATCGAATGTTTATCTAAAACCGGACAAGAGAGCGATACAAAAATTGGACATGAGATGGTATATTCTTTTCATCATAAGAATAAACCCGATGTAAACATCACGACATGTATCCTTCCGCGTGTGCTTGAATCTCATTGGATTTCGTTTTACGTGCAGCGGAAGCCAAGCTGTGCCTACTACAGTCAAGTACGATCATAAGGATAAGTTTTATGCTGTTCCACGCACTTGGACTGAGCGATAATGTGGGACAGCTTTACCGGCGCATTAAACTTGGACAGCACTGGCCAGTAAGCTGGTCCGACTAATCTGCAGTATTGTGAGCAGTTGCAGATGAGATGCAGAAAGGGACGAGCAAAGAAACTATGTAGCTTCGCATGTTATTTAATTTTTAAAGAGAATGAAATAATATTCGGCAGAACTCCAACATTACCGCACGCTTCTTACGTGGCCAGACAGAAAGCACAAATTGCTCTCGATGTCACCTAACATAGAGTTCTAATTACAAACAAAAGTGATGAAAATTCCTAACTTAAACACAGGGTAATTTTTCTGAGCGAGCTATGTGTGACAAAAGCATACTGCAGGTATTTCACCGTACTGTTGAATACTGAAGCCACTGAAGCTATTACAGTCAGTCGTCTGGTAACCTCTCAGCTCCTTCCTTATCATAATCCGAGAAATACATTTCAGTTCTGGGGCGCCACATTTTCTCCTTTCATGATGTGCCTTTCTATATCCCGGCAGAGATCGGCAGTGACATGTGAAAAACTGCGTGCGTTAGTTGCAGTACGTCTGGCAGCTTAACAGTTTTGTTATTTCTCGGGCCAAAACCCTTAACTTGGCTCCAGATCAATTCTGTTGGGTTCATATTGCAATGGCGCGGTGGCAAATGTAATAATGCAGCATTTGCATGGTGTGCTCGATGATGTGAAAATGATTGTAGATATTTCAAACTGAACGAGGAGAAGATAACTAACAGCGAAATGTGCACCAGCGAGCCATGAACTGCACGTATCAATCTATTTCTCTACCGATTCCGCTATACATCCGATGGGTAATTGTATGACCACTGTATCAAATACAGCCATCGGAAAACCTCAAAGCCGATTTTTTTCTCTAAATTTCTCGGCATTTTTTAATCGTGTTGCACACGCGTGTTTCACTACGGAATAGGAAGTAGCTTCAGTGTGTATTCATACTGTGTATTAATAGCACGCCACCAGAGCACAACAGTATAGAGACTGTTGAGTGTACACGAGTTTTGAAGGAAAAAAAAAATCTACGTAACTAAAGCGTGATTAAAAAAAACGTTGGTAGCTGTTAATACGTTAGTTAGAATATCTTAAAGTTTCATCTAACGTAACTTAGTAATAACATATCTAATACAGAAGTAGGACCTACATCCAAGGGCGTAACAACACCACTGTACGTGTGCTACGGCTTCTGACCAGTCATTGCGTTTGTGTTTGTTTACACCAGGTTTATTGGTTCAAATGGCCCTGAGCACTATCGGACTTAACATCGGAGGTCATCAGTCCCCTAGAACTTGGAACTACTTGAACCTAACTAACCTAAGGACATAACACACACCCATGCCCGAGGCAGGATTCGAACCTGCGACCGTAGCGGCCGCGCGGTTCCGGACTGTTGCGCCTAGAACCGCTCGGCCACCCCGGCCGGCGTTGTAAGGATCGAACCAAAGGCTGAGCAGTCTCGTGCGCTGTCATCTACGCTATGACAACTACTGACCCTAACTATACCTGCAGGGCTGGTTGGATCTGCGCACGGAACGGACTGATTGACTAACTTCAATGCTAATTCATTCGGAAAAGGCGCAACGTATCAAATTTTTTTTCTTAACAATTATTTCTCAGCACAATCTACCCTGCAACGCCCTTACAAGCTTTTAAGACTATTTCTGACCACGTATACGTAGATGAGCTCATGCTACGGCGTGACAAGCGGGTGACACTTTTGTCTGCCGGTTCGCGAACAGGCCCGTGACAAAACTGTCAAAGCGTCGCTAGGTTTTGGCGGTCGCGCACACACGGGTGACAAAAGTGTTCCTCTTCCTGCATTCTCGGCTCCCAGTTTGCTTCCTAACTATCGACACAGTGATAAGAAAACATGGCGTCAGCGTCTTCGCACAATGTGACTGTGCACGAAGACGATATCGATAACGATACTCTTATAGAAGAAGTGGAAAAGATATCAATTATTGGAAGGATTATTCAGACATAAATATGAAAATTAAAGGATTGGAAGAGATGAAGAAACCAATCTAACAATACTTTCAAGTGCTTGGGAAAACTTATGTTCAGCTGGGGCAGACAGTAAGTGCAGGTAGAACGCGAAGTAATTCATAAAAATTTCAACACCCATTCGTTCCAAAACAACGAAAAAATTTCTTTGGATGTTGTCGAAGATTATGAAAAACTGTGTAAAACTTTCCACTTACTAGCCTGCCACTCCGAAGAGGTGTGAACCCACTTGGAGCTCTGGTTCTTTCCCAACACAGCTACGACAATTTACAACTACAATACCAATCGTTTCTGCAACTACCTTACTGTGTTTTACCTGCCCACTTTCTGACGGAGGCCCCGTCTGTGGTTCCCTGAGACCCTCTAACCTAAAAAAGTGCCCAGCCGTTCCACACAGCCCCCGCTACCAGTGTAGCCGCCTCCTGTGTGTAGTGGACTCCTGACCTATTAAGCGGAACCCGGAAACCCACCACCCGATGGCGCAAGTCAAGGAATCTGCAGCCTACACGGTCACAAAACCGCCTGAGCCTCTGATTCAGACCCTCCACTCGGCTCTGCTCCAAAGGACCACAGTCGGTTCTATCGACGATGCTGCAGATGGTGAGCTCCGCCTTAATCTCGCAAGCAAGACTGGCAGCCTTTAACATTTCCGCTAGCCGCACGAAACCAGAGAGAATCTCCTCCGATCCAAAGCGACACACGTCATGGTACCGACATGAGCCACCACCTGCAGTTGGCTGCACCCTGAACTCTTCCCCGATCGGCCCACTGCTGTGGCCGCCCCGGGTACTGCCTGCACTGAGGTTGACCCCCTCACCCGTGGTCGAGTGGGAGATCATTTCAAAGTCTGGCAGGCAGCGAAAAACTTTCCGAGGAGCCGATCGTAGGGCCTCCCCGGTTCGTTTAACGAACAGGTTTCTACATCTACATCTACATGACTACTCTGCAATTCACATTTAAGTGCTTGGCAGACGGTTAGTCGAACCACAATCATATCATCTCTCTACCATTCCACTCCCGAACAGCGCGCGGGAAAAACGAACACCTAAACCTTTCTGTTCGAGCTCTGATTTCTCTTATTTTATTTTGATGATCATTCTTACCTATGTAAATATTTTCGCATTCGGAAGAGAAAGTTGGTGACTGAAATTTCGTAAATAGTTCTCGCCGCGACGAAAAACGTCTTTGCTTTAATGACTTCCATCCCAATTCGCGTATCATATCTGCCACACTCTCTCCCCTACTACGTGATAATACAAAACGAGCTGCCCTTTTTTGCACCCTTTCGATGTCCTCCGTCAATCCCACCTGGTAAGGATGCCACACCGCGCAGCAATATTCTAACAGAGGACGAACGAGTGTAGTGTAACCCGTCTCTTTAGTGTACTTATTGCATCTTCTAAGTGTCCTGCCAATGAAACGCAACCTTTGGCTCGCCTTCCCCACATTATTATCTATGTGGTCTTTCCAACTGAAGTTGTTCGTAATTTTAACACCCAGGTACTTAGTTGAATTGACAGCCTTGAGAATTGTACTATTTATCGAGTAATAGAATTCCAACGGATTTCTTTTGGAACTCATGTGGATCACCTCACACTTTTCGTTATTTAGCATCAACTGCCACCTGCCACACCATACAGCAATCTTTTCTAAATCGCTTTGCAACTGATACTGGTCTTCGGATGACCTTACTAGACGGTAAATTACAGCATCATCTGCGAACAACCTAAGAGAACTGCTCAGATTGTCACCCAGGTGATTTATATAGATCAGGAACAGCAGAGGTCCCAGGACGCTTCCCTGGGGAACACCTGATATCACTTCAGTTTTACTCGATGATTTGCCGTCTATTACTACGAACTGCGACCTTCCTGACAGGAAATCACGAATCCAGTCGCACAATTGAGACGATACCCCATAGGCCCGCAGCTTGATTAGAAATCGCTTGTGATGAACGGTGTCAAAAGCTTTCCGGAAATCTAGAAATACGGAATCAACTTGAGATCCCCTGTCGATAGCGGCCATTACTTCGTGCGAATAAAGAGCTAGCTGCGTTGCATAAGAACGATGTTTTCTGAAACCATGCTGATTACGTATCAATAGATCGTTCCCTTCGAGGTGATTCATAATGTTTGAATACAGTATATGCTCCAAAACCCTACTGCAAACCGACGTCAATGATATAGTTCTGTAGTTAGATGGATAACTCCTACTACCCTTCTTAAACACTGGTGCGACCTGCGCAATTTTCCAATCTGTAGGTACAGATCTATCGGTGAGCGAGCGGTTCGGGCGTTATCTGTGGCTGACGATGTCATTGAGCCGGATGCAGTCGTCCACCCTGTTCCCGAGGAAGCTTCTTGGCCCGCAAGGTCTGCGCATTCACAGAGGGTGGGTTTGCTGGTAGTTGGGAGCTCCAGCGTTAGGCGCGTAATGGGGCCCCTTAGGAACATGGCTGCCAAGGAGGGGAACGAAGCCAGTGTGCATACCGCGGGGAGTCATTCCGGATGTGGAAAGGGTGCTTCCGAATGCACACTTCTTGCAGTTCTTTTCTCCGCGTTGCATGCGCGAATGGAAGGGCAAAATACACTTATAAGCGGTGCATTTGAAAGTGCTCTATGATGCGCAATTAAAATTGGTTTGCAGAGTATATATAGATATAGTAGATGTAGATAAGATTAATCTTGTTCCACGAGCAAATGAAAAGCGGAACAGTAAGGAGAATCACCTACAGTATGTGTTATTCTCCCTTTGGAGAGGAGGTTCAGAAGAATGAAGTCAAAGCTGAAAAGGTAGTAGCTTCAACATGCACATCGGTCCTTTCAGCCGCAAGCATAGGTTGACAGGACTGGATATTCGTTTCGGGATTGTGGCTCGATCATAGTCCCAGTTATAACTAAGGAAACATACATCTTGGTAGTTGGTTCATGTCTTATGTGGACTCCTCATAGCGTTGCCGCTACATCGATGTGCGTTTGAAGAAAGATAGCTGACGCTACTCAAAACACTCTGTAACGAGAATGTAAAGACCTAGATGAAAGGTCAAGCATCAGTACGAATTTCGATCCATATCCATAAAGAACAGCATCTTCCTTAGAATAAAAAGTGAACTAGTTAACAGCAGGAAATACCACTTTGCGCCATTGATCCTGTTCTTCATTAACGCTTTAAGTCACAACAATAAACATATTATATGTAATTTTTTGGAACACGTGAGGCAATATTGACCTTACGACTTATCTTAGAAGAAAGATTAAGGAAAGGCAAACCTACGTTTCTAGCATTTGTAGACTTAGAGAAAGCTTTTGACAATGTTGACTGCAATACTCTCTTTCAAATTCTAAAGGTGGCAGGGGTAAAATACAGGGAGCGAAAGGCTATTTACAATTTGTACAGAAACCAGATGGCAGTTATAAGAGTCGAGGGGCATGAAAGGGAAGCAGTGGTTGGGAAGGGAGTGAGACAGGGTTGTAGCCTCTCCCCGATGTTATTCAACCTTTATATTGAGCAAGAAGTAAAGGAAACAAATGAAAAATTCGTAGTAGGTATTAAAATCCATGGAGAAGAAATAAAAACTTTGAGGTTCGCCGATGATATTGTAATTCTGTCAGAGACAGCAGAGGACTTGGAAGAGAAGTTGAACGGAATGGACAGAGTCTTGAAAGGAGGATATAAGGTGAACATCAACAAAAGCTAAATGAATATAATGGAATATAGTCGAATTAAGTCGGGTGATGCTGAGGGAATTAGATTGGGAAATGAGAAGCTTAAAGTAGTAAAGGAGTTTTGCTATTTGGGGAGCAAAATAACTGATGATGGTCGAAGTAGAGAGGATATAAAATGTAGACTGCAAAGAAGTAGTTTCTGAAGAAGAGGAATTTGTTAACATCGAGTATAGATTTAAGTATCAGGAAGTCGTTTCTGAAAGTATTTGTATGGAGTGTAGCCATGTGTGGAAGTGAAACATGGACGATAAATAGTTTGGACAGAAAGAGAATAGAAGCTTTCGAAATGTGGTGCTACTGAAGAATGCTGAAGATTAGGTGGGTAGATCACATAAGTAATGAGGAGGTATTGAATAGAATATGGGAGAAGAGGAGTTTGTGGCACAACTTGACAAGAAGAAGGGACCGGTTGGTAGGGCATGTTCTGAGGCATCAACGGATCACAAATTTAGCATCGGAGGGCAGCGTGGAGGGTAAAAATCGTATAGGGAGACCAAGAGATGAATTCATTAAGCAGATTCAGAAGGATGTAGGTTGCAGTAAATACTGGGAGATGAAGAAGCTTGCACAGGATAGAGTGCATGGAGAGCTGCATCAAACCAGTCTCAGGACTGAAGACCACAACAACAAACAACACATGTAATTTTTAAATTATTCGCAAAAGTAACCTTTATTATCACAGTAAGGAACCAGTACAAGAAGATATTGCCAAAAAAATAAACGCTCAATTGTTTTAAGGAAGTGGAAGCACTACGATACTTTGTTTTCAACCGTCCAACATTTAATGCGATATATTTGAAAGTAAATTCGTATCTTCCCTAGACACTATCCCATATCTTGAAACTCCCATGACCCCATAATGTCCAAAACAAATTATAGTCCTACATAAAAAGTAAAATTGGGCCTAAAGTTTAGCAACTTTTGTATAATAACTACATACTACCCTAGAGATTTCATTTCGAAACCACCCATGGAACCAGCAGTACAAACTCAGATTTACGTTACAATAGTTTTAGATATACTTACGTTCACTAGCAGTGATCTCCTTAACATGGCCACTATACAAAAAAAAAAAATACCCGCATGTCACAATCTCTTCGAACCACGTAGCACAATATCCGCGCCTACTGTTGCTTTGAACGCTGTTAAGTGACTGCTACGAGACAGTTTCTGCGTCAGTCCATTGTTTATTTTGTCATTACTCTGTTAGATGGTTCATACACTCATCTTCAGGTGTTTGTTTGTTTGTTTTCAATACAGTCCAGAGACAGGTAGTGCTATTTTCATTGTTTTCTACAAGAAGTGGCTTGCAATCGCAGTTTAGTCAATAGTCAGCCGCCTTTAGTGAATTAGCAGTCTAGTTAAAAGTTGATTAACTCTCTTCAGTAAATTGATTCCTTAGAATGGGTAGGATGTGTGACTGCTGTGTACGGACGCAGGAGGAGCTGGCCACTGTTCGCGAACAGCTGAACGTGTTGATGGCCGCGGTCAGCCGTCTTCAGGCTGCTGCCTCGGAGTGTAGCGGCAGTGGGGAGTCTGGTGCGTCGCATCGTACACCCCAGGTGTTACATGCTTCACCCACTGTCCCTGCTGTCGAGACATCTTCGCGGGTAGCGGGCGCGGTTGGGCCACCCTCTCCCCAAGGGGAGTGGCGGGTTCAGCGGCGTTCGCGGCGCACGAGGCTGGCCGTGTGGCATCGCCCGCTCTGCCTGTGAGTGGACATGTGGCTGCTCCTTCAGCAAGGTCCGAGCAGGCACACGGGGGGAGGGGTTTATTAGTTATTGGGAGCTCCAACGTTAGGCGGGTGATGGAGCCCCTTAGGGAAATAGCGGAAAGGTCGGGGAAGAAGGCCAGTGTCTGCTTGCCGGGGTGTCTCATCCGAGATGTGGAGGAGGCCCTACCGGCGGCGATAGAAAGCACTGGTTGCATCCGACTGCAAATTGTTGCTCATGTCGGCACCAATGACTCCTGCCGTCTGGGTTCAGAGGTCATCCTCAGTTCGTACAGGCGATTGGCGGAATTGGTGAAGTCGGAAAGCCTCGCTCGCGGGGTGGAATCAGAGCTAACTATTTGTAGTATCGTTCCCAGAACCGATCGCGGTCCTCTGGTTTGGAGCCGAGTGGAAGGCTTAAACCAGAGGCTCAGACGATTCTGCGGAGATCTGGGGTGCAAATTTCTCGACCTCCGCTATTGGGTGGAGAAATGTAGGGTCCCCCTGAATACGTCAGGCGTGCACTACACGCCGGAAGCGGCTACAAGGGTAGCGGAGTACGTGTGGAGTGCACATGGGGGTTTTTTAGGTTAGAGAATTACCTCCCTAGGCCCGACAAGACGCCTCCTGAGACACGGCAAGGTAGGAGTAGGCAAAATGCAACAGGGAATAACAATATTAATGTGCTAATAGTAAACTGCAGGAGCGTCTATAGAAAGGTCCCAGAACTGCTCTCATTAATAAACGGTCAAAACGCCCATATAGTACTAGGGACAGAAAGTTGGCTGAAACCAGACGTAAACAGTAATGAAATCCTAAACTCAGATTGGAATGTATACCGCAGAGACAGGCTGGACAGTGAAGGAGGGGGAGGCGTGTTTATAGCGTTAAGAAGTGCAATAGTATCGAAGGAAATTGACGGAGATCCGAAATGTGAAATGTTTTGGGTGAAGGTCACGGTTAAAGCAGGCTCATACATGGTAATTGGATGTCTCTATAGGCCACCTGGCTCAGCAGCTGTTGTGGCTGAGCACCTGAAGGATAATTTGGAAAATATTTCGAGTAAATTTCCCCACCATGTTATAGTTCTGGGTGGAGATTTTAATTTGCCGGTTATAGACTGGGAGACTCAAACGTTCATAACGGGTGGCAGGGACAAAGAATCCAGTGAAATTTTTTTAAGTGCTTTGTCTGAAAACTACCTTGAGCAGTTAAACAGAGAACCGACTCGTGGCGATAACATATTAGACCTTCTGGTGACAAACAGACTCGAACTATTTGAAAAAGTTAACGCAGAACAGGGAATCAGCGATCATAAAGCGGTTACGGCATCGATGATTTCAGCCGTAAATAGAAATATTAAAAAAGGTAGGAAGATTTTTCTGTTTAGCAAAAGTGACAAAAAGCAGATTACAGAGTACCTGACGGCTCAACACAAAAGTTTTGTCTCAAGTACAGATAATGTCGAGGATCAGTGGACAAAGTTCAAAACCATCGTACACTATGCGTTAGATGAGTATGTGCCAAGCAAGATCTTAAGAGATGGAAAAGAGCCACCGTGGTACAACAACCGAGTTAGAAAACTGCTGTAGAAGCAATGGGAACTTCACAGCAAACATAAACATACCCAAAGCCTTGCAGACAAACAAAAACTACGCGAAGCGAAATGTAGTGTGAGGAGGGCTATGCGAGAGGCGTTCAATGAATTCGAAAGTAAAGTTCTATGTACTGACTTGGCAGAAAATCCTAAGAAATTTTGGTCTTATGTTAAAGCGGTAGGTGGATCAAAACAAAATGCCCAGACACTGTGTGAAGAAAATGGTACTGAAACAGAGGATGACAGACTAAAGGCCGAAATCTAAATGTCTTTTTCCAAAGCTGTTTCACAGAGGAAGACTGCACTGTAGTTCCTTCTCTAGATTGTCGCACAGACGACAAAATGGTAGATATCGAAATAGACGACAGAGGGATGGAGAAACAATTAAAATCGCTCAAAAGAGGAAAGGCCGCTGGACCTGATGGGATACCAGTTCGATTTTACACAGAGTACGCGAAGGAACTTGCCCCCCTTCTTACAGCGGTGTTCCGTAGGTCTCTACAGATTGAGGGGTGTCGCAGTGTCTAAGAACACGACACTTAGTATCATCCGAAGAGAGACAAATTACCGTTACGCTAGACCACACTGTACTACCCCAGCCTGGTACTGTCCAGTTTGTGTGTTGTTTGGTTCACTGAAGATGTGTTGCTCTAAGTGAAACGCCATCCCTTGTAGTCACGTTGGGCAGTCCTCTTTGGCTCACTGAAGACGTGTTTCTGCAAGAGATACGCCATTCGCTGTAGACACGTTCAGCAGTGGTCGTTGATCCGCCAACAAATCGGGAAACTTCGTTAGTAGTGTGCCCTTGGGCTCGTCCAAACACTATACTTCTTCCTGCCATTGTGTCATATCTGCACTTCAACACACCTTACTGCGCTGTCTCCATACAAACAGATGGTACATGCACATCGCAGTAAGTACTGGGAGATGAAGCAGCTTGCACAGGATAGAGTAGCATGGAGAGCTGCATCAAACATGTGTAGACAAATGTATTCGCCCAACTTCATTAGTCTACATTAATTAGTTTTCGGTGTTGCGATTTTTTTCCGCCATTGTACTGACATGAGATTACTTAAATGGCTGGGCTAAAAGGGGAAATCAAGAAATACAAAAGTACAAAGATTATACAAACTGCTTGGAACAGAAGAAACAAAAAATCCCTCTCGGTAAAACGATAACCGCGACGTCTTAACTCAGCTTTTAAAAGAGAAATCCTTTAAATATCTGAAACGATTTGCGCGGCTGCAGAGATTTCGGAAGGGCAAGAAGGAAGGACACGCTGTATAAATTGAAATGCGCTTCTCAAATGCGCACAGCGGATTATACGAGGTAAACCTGAACTCCACTGATAAAACTTCGGAGAGTGTTCAGTGATATTTTCTGAATATTTTGGTATGTGGTACCAGTAGTCACCTATGACTCGTTGCTGAAAATGCTGTCATTATGGTTTACTTACTTTATTACGCCAGTTACCTTTGTTTCTGTGAAAATAGATTGACAACAGTGAAGAAGCCTGCACTATGCAATCATCGGACTGTACAACACGCAAAACAGTGTGGTGCAACAACCTCCAGGCTGACGCTGCAGTACTGTGATGCGACCGCAGTCGCTGGGAACCGTGCCGTGTGTGCCGCATCCGTGGGGCCCGCACACGAGCTGCATGTCAGCCGACTGCTTATCAATAAACCAGTGTGTAGCACTACTGTGTATCACTGTTAGTGTACAAGTAATACTGGTGAAAAAAAGAGACAGAACCGAGCAGTATGGAATACAAGCTTGATAGCAAAGAGTGAAGCATGCATTACAGTCGTAAACAGCAAGTACCGCGTTTAATTTAATAGATCTACACTCCTGGAAATTGAAATAAGAACACCGTGAATTCATTGTCCCAGGAAGGGGAAACTTTATTGACACATTCCTGGGGTCAGATACATCACATGATCACACTGACAGAACCACAGGCACATAGACACAGGCAACAGAGCATGCACAATGTCGGCACTAGTACAGTGTATATCCACCTTTCGCAGCAATGCAGGCTGCCATTCTCCCATGGAGACGATCGTAGAGATGCTGGATGTAGTCCTGTGGAACGGCTTGCCATGCCATTTCCACCTGGCGCCTCAGTTGGACCAGCGTTCGTGCTGGACGTGCAGACCGCGTGAGACGACGCTTCATCCAGTCCCAAACATGCTCAATGGGGGACAGATCCGGAGATCTTGCTGGCCAGGGTAGTTGACTTACACCTTCTAGAGCACGTTGGGTGGCACGGGATACATGCGGACGTGCATTGTCCTGTTGGAACAGCAAGTTCCCTTGCCGGTCTAGGAATGGTAGAACGATGGGTTCGATGACGGTTTGGATGTACCGTGCACTATTCAGTGTCCCCTCGACGATCACCAGTGGTGTACGGCCAGTGTAGGAGATCGCTCCCCACACCATGATGCCGGGTGTTGGCCCTGTGTGCCTCGGTCGTATGCAGTCCTGATTGTGGCGCTCACCTGCACGGCGCCAAACACGCATACGACCATCATTGGCACCAAGGCAGAAGCGACTCTCATCGCTGAAGACGACACGTCTCCATTCGTCCCTCCATTCACGCCTGTCGCGACACCACTGGAGGCGGGCTGCACGATGTTGGGGCGTGAGCGGAAGACGGCCTAACGGTGTGCGGGACCGTAGCCCAGCTTCATGGAGACGGTTGTGAATGGTCCTCGCCGATACCCCAGGAGCAACAGTGTCCCTAATTTGCTGGGAAGTGGCGGTGCGGTCCCCTACGGCACTGCGTAGGATCCTACGGTCTTGGCGTGCATCCGTGCGTCGCTGCGGTCCGGTCCCAGGTCGACGGGCACGTGCACCTTCCGCCGACCACTGGCGACAACATCGATGTACTGTGGAGACCTCACGCCCCACGTGTTGAGCAATTCGGCGGTACGTCCACCCGGCCTCCCGCATGCCCACTATACGCCCTCGCTCAAAGTCCGTCAACTGCACATACGGTTCACGTCCACGCTGTCGCGGTATGCTACCAGTGTTAAAGACTGCGATGGAGCTCCGTATGCCACGGCAAACTGGCTGACACTGACGGCGGCGGTGCACAAATGCTGCGCAGCTAGCGCCATTCGACGGCCAACACCGCGGTTCCTGGTGTGTCCGCTGTGCCGTGCGTGTGCTCAGTGCTTGTACAGCCCTCTCGCAGTGTCCGGAGCAAGTATGGTGGGTCTGACACACCGGTGTCAATGTGTTCTTTTTACCATTTCCAGGAGTGTATTTCCAAAAAAAAGGCGCTCGGAGTATATCGCGACCTTTGCACTGTTGTCCACATACACTGACAGAAAAAATAACAGCACAAAAAAATAATTAATGTAGAGAATGAAATTGTGGGAATACATTTGTCTAGGTAACATATGCAAGTCATCAACGAGTAACTAACAAGATCATGGTTAATGTAAGCGAGAGATAAGCCACTGCAAATGAGAAATGCTGGCGCATTAATAACCGGTGTAAACGCCAAAATGTTGAATACACGCATGCGAACGTGCATGCATTGTGCTGTACAGGTGCCGGACGTCAGTTTGTGGGACGGAGTTCCACGCCCGTCGCACTTGCTCGGTCAGAAGTGGGACGGTTAATGCTGGTTGTGGATGACGCCGGAGTTATCGTCCGATGATACCCCATACGTGCTCGACTGGAGACAGATCTGGTGATCGAGCAGGCCAAGGCAACATGTATGTCCAACTCTCAGAGTATGTTGGGTTACAACATCGGTATGTGGGCGACCGTTATCCTGTTGGAAAAACCCCCGTAGGCTGCGGCTCATGATTGGCAGCACAACAGGTCGAATCACCAGATTGATGTACAGGTCTGCAGTCAGGGTACGCGGGATGACCACGGAGTGCTCCTGCTCTCATACGAAATTGCGCCCCAGACCGTAAACTCCAGGTGTGGGTCCAGACAGGTTGGTAGCAGGTCCTCAACAGGCATCCTCCTAATCAATGCACGGCCCATCACTGGCGCCACCAGCTTTCATCAGAAAACACAAGAGATCGCCACCCTGCCTTCCAATGAGCTCTCGCTTGATACAACTGAAGTCTCAAATTGCGGTTGTTTGGGGGCAGTGGAATACACGGAGCTATCCTTCAAGTAACCGATTTTTAACTAACCGTCGTGTCACCGCGGTGCCAACTGCTGCCCATATTGCTGCTACAGATGCAGTTGTGATGCGATGCGACGCGCCAGAGCCACACGCCGGACGTAGGGTGTTTTCCCCCGGTAGTGCCACCTGGCCCTCAGGAGCCCAGTCTTTTTGCGACCGTATATTCTCGTAACCAGCGCTGCCAGCATCAGGTACAGTGGCTACATTCCTTCGCCGCCCGGAGTGGCCGAGCGGTTAAAGGCGCTACAGTCTGGAACCGCACGACCGCTACGGTCGCAGGTTCGAATCCTGCCTCGGGCATGGATGTGTGTGATGTCCTTAGGTTAGTTAGGTTTAAGTAGTTCTAAGTTCTAGGGGACTTATGACCACAGCAGTTGAGTCCCATAGTGCTCAGAGCCATTTGAGCTACATTCCTTCCAGGTCTGTCTGAAATATCGCGGAAGGAACATAGAGCTTCACGTAGCCCTATTACACGACCTCGTTCAAACTTTGTCGTCTTAAAGGGCATTCTTGACTAATATCACCCCGTTCAGTCTCAAATATAACTAATGCTCACAACCGTTACTTTGTCTGTGTCAAAGGGGACCACACGCTGCCCATCTAACCCATGTTAATTTAGGCAAGTATTTGACCCATTTCTGAACAAACTATTCGATGCAGGATCTTAATATTTTTACTGTATGTTACATGATGCTAATAGAGTCAACTGTACTAAAATCTACTTTATCCATTTTATAGTTTTTAAGAAATACTTTTTTAAAATTTATTAACAAAAAATATTAAGTTTTTTCTGCAGAAAACTTCCTAATGGAGGAATATTAATGAATGTAGTACCAGAGGTGGCTTTTTATGTTATGCAGAGTAACTGAAAATTCCATTCATTTATCTATGATTGTTTATGATATAATGGGGCATATGTACTGAAAATTTTAGTTTGCGGGAAATAGACTTTAATGAAAAAGCTTTCGAAATTTGTTACTTACAGTTAATTAAAACTGTCCTGCTGCATATGATGGCCCTTCTTTGGCCTCTAGCAGGTCTTCCAGCTTCTTTTTCACCTTCCCAGATGTTTGTCTTGCTTTCTTAGCCATATTAGATTGCATTGCTGGAAAGGCGTATGCAAGGATAATCCTGAAGAGACTGGAAACCTTGGCTGCTCGGATCTACCCTGAGTCACAGTGCGGATTTCGTTGTGGCAGATCCACAAGTGACATGATATTCACATTGCGCCAACTACAAGAGAAGTGCCGCAAACACAGAGTGTCATTATATGTGGCTTTTGTTGACCTCAACAAAGCCTTTGACACCATCAGTTGGGAGGGACTCTACAGCATATTGGAAAAAATTGGAAGTCCCCCAACTTTGCTGTCTTTTGAGAGGTGGCATGAGCCCCCTCTCATTTTCTATCTTACGATTTTCCTCTCTAATTGCATGCAGTGAAAAGTCGCTATTCCTTCACACGCGGACTTCCCACGCAGCATCTCTCGTCACCCGGGTGGTCCGGTGACAGGCGGGCTCTGCTGATCTGGAAAGGGTTAAGCCGACGGGTGTGAGGAAGTCGAGTGAATGCTTTGCAGACGCCGACATTGTCAAAAGACACGCCCGGAGGGGTCTGAAGTAGCGGCTGGGCTAGAGGTTCCGTTACTTCGCAGAAACTTAGCGAAAACACTTTCTGGCGGGCTACCAGCGAGGCGTGGGAATGACTCGTGTACCCAGGCAGTTGTGGCGGGAAAATTCCCGCGCTTTCTGCAAAATAGTAACTGTGATTGGCTTGCTCAGGGCATAGCTCCGTGACGTAGCAAAATCAGCGCAGAAATTGGCGCCAAGAATCTCCATTGGTGGAATGGTAGTGCTCCGGCAATAGAGTGGAATTTTCCGCCGGTTTTCGAGTTGGTGATTGGAACGTTTAACCACGGCCACTGTCGTGGGGGCGGGAATGTTGTGTGTTCGGCCTGTACGGGTGCTCGGAGTAGTCGGCTCTCGCCTTTCGGTCGAGGACGTCGAAGCAACCAGCCATCGCCTCCGGTACGCCAAATCGTGTTCTTGCAGTTAAGAAGACAGATTGGTAAGGTATGTCCGCAGCACCGGCAGACGGATTTTCCTAGGTGATAATCAGAGCCCAGCAGAGCGCGCCTGTTCGTCTTTTTCTAACTTTGTTCTGTCTTGGGTAGCAGCAATTAATGTTGGGTTGGCTATGTGTTTTCTCTTAAGATTTGAGTTGCAAGGAATTGGCTCCACATACCACTTCGTCATAATCCTCACAATCTAGTTTAGGGACAACTTCACATTCACAGCGTTTGTTTGAGTATCCAATTTGAGCCAATTTGATGTATTGTAAATGTTTCATGTGTTTTTGTTTATTATTTTGTGTTTAGTCTTAATAAATCATATTGTTATTTTGGACAGAACTTTCATTCTGTTAATCGGTAGAGCACCCCTATCATTCCTCACTATGTTAATGAAACCTTCGTTTATTTAACTTATTTATCAAATTAAATTATTGCAGGTGCCAAACTCTCTTCTACTCCACTGGCAGGGTTGATTAGAGTTAGTTCGCGTATTTTTTTTTAATCCTTGTGCAACAGCAAAAGTCGGAGTTAGAATAGGGGGGGCTTAGAGCATCATTTACATATGTAGATTCTAGAAGAATTTAGTGTTAAATACACTGCTAGCCCCGGCACCTCGCACTTTAATAAGATCTTTTCACGACAATATGCGTGGCTCTGTAATCTTCGATGGCAGTACATCTAAACCATTCAGTATGAACTGTGGTGCAAGACAAGGCTGTGTGTTGGCACCTACACTTTTTGGAATTTTCCTCTCGGGTCTGCTCCAAGTGGCTTTCGACAATTGCAATGTTGGAGTACATCTGCATACTAGGAAAGATGGAAGGCTTTTCAATGTCAGTCTTCTGAAGAGTAAGACAAAGCGCTACGAGATAGTCGCTCGTGAACTCCTGTATGCTGATGATGCTGCAATTGTTGCGAACTCCGCAGAAGAGCTGCAAGATTTAGTCACGCATGCCACCTATTCTCGATGAGTGTAAACAGCAGTAAGACCGTAATTATGGTTCAGGGTGCTAACACAAAGCCGAATATCACACTAGATGGCACTACTCTGCAAGTCGTAGATAACTTCTGCTATCTCGGATCTACTATAGAATCAAACATGTCTGTTGACAAGGAAATTGATGCACGCATTGGAAGAGCTGCGACAACTTTTGTCAAACTCTCTACACGTGTTTGGAAAAACAACTAACTCTTTTTGACCACCAAAATTCTTGTATATCAAACTTGCGTCCTCAGCATCCTTTTGTATGCATCGGAAACATGGACTACCTATGCCAAACAAGAACGTCGCCTAAATGCTTTCCACATACTGTGCCTGAGATCCATCCTCGGAGTAATGTGGAAGGACCGAGTGACCAACGAAGCAGTGCTATCTAAAACTAACTGCAACAGCATTTCAGCTGTCTTGGAGCAGAGACGACTCCGCTGGCTGGGACACGTCCACCGTATGGATCCTGACAGATTACCACGTGAGGTGATGCTTGGAGAGACCTCTATAGCCAAAAGACCTGTAGGACGTCGTGTAGCGAGGTTCAATGACTCCTGTAAACGAGACATGGAGAGCTTTGGAATCGACACAAACAGATGGGAGCCACGGGCTAGCATGAGACCAGAGTGGCGTGATGATATATCATCTGGAATGTCGAAGCACGATGAAGGCTTGTTAGACAGATTAAGGCAGAAAAAGTTTCACAGTGCAACTACTGCTCCTGCCTCAGCAGCCAGATAGACTTGTGACAATTGCGGCAAGAGATGCCGTGCTTCCATTGGCTTGACAAGTCATATGAAAAAATGCAACTCATAAACACACATACACTGCAACAATCATCTACCAAGATGTCGCGGCCAATATATATAGATGCAGACCTGTCCGCATCGGCTATCCTCATTTTATCGCAATGTTGCAGCCCAGTGATCACATTTTCACCAGGATTAATTCCCAGCTTTTTCAGTACCCTACACTTTCCAATACTACCACAACTGAAAATAATAACAGCATCATGAACTCCTAGTTTCATTATATGCATGCCTACAAATACAGTTTTAGGAAGGCGGTTCCAAATTATGCTGTTGAAACACTCATTTGGGTTCTGTGTCTGCCCATGCAGACATTTCCTTATAAGGTCAGGATGCGCTAAGTCTCTGAAAATAGGTTTAATTGCTGTAATAACAGCAGCAGGAAGAGAATGCTGGTGGGAATAAGATTCGCCAGTTGCCTGGGCCCTACTGTATTTGCACCACGAATTTTCTCCTGACGGACACAATCCACGACATGGCTTATCATCAGTAGAGGACTAAATGGAAGAATATGGCCCAAACATCTCTCTTCACTGGCTCCAGATTTTCTTTACTTCTCCTAATTGCCCACCCATAGTATACCTGCAAGTTTTCTATAACAACTACTCGCAATCACACTTGAACAAAACTAACCGCGTGTTTGAAAGCGTGTTGTTTACAAACAGCAGAAACAAAAGAATACCGACCGTTGCATTCCAAGGATAGTCAACACACTCGGGAGTAAAAAAAAAAGTCCCTAACGTGTAATGGAGGGGATATAAAGATCTAAAATATATGCAGAAAAGTGGGTGACAGAAAAGTGGGCGTGGCACATAAACACAAGTGGTAGGAAAATGCTCTTTAAATGCTCGAAAATCCTTTTTAGAGTACTTACATAAAACCTTAATCAATCGAAATATGAAGAAAACCGAAAATCGGTGTGGTCCCCTTAAAGCAAACCTGATTTTCATCCTCGTAGTGGCGCTACTACCGACTGTCGGAAAATTTGAACAGACACCGTTTTTCAGATGTAGAAACACGCCTACCAGCTCAAAACAGCTTCTTGGTGTTGCGATTTTTGTCCCTTCAGTGTATTTCGATTTGGTCACTTGGAAGCTTTCCCCGAATACGAAAATTACCGTTTGATTGCTGAATCCAGATCAGATGCCTTCCAATATTTTATTCGGAGGCCAGTATTTTCCGCTGTTTGATGAAGTTGTTCTGTAGACTGGATTGCTTTTTGTCTGTTGTCGGAAAAGACAGCAGTATCATCGGCAAATGCACGGCTGTGAAGGTAAGTTCGGTGGGTCGGAAGTATTGTCCTTTAATTCCTTTAACCATTTTCTGATTACCTCCTCCAGAACTAAATTGAACAATTGTGGTTATAAGCCATCTCCCTGTCTCATCTCTCTCTTGATCTCGATTGGTACAAAAGCTCCTCAAAAAATGTTGCTTCTGATGTGTGAAAGTTATGTTTTGTTCGATGAATTACTTTTTTCCCCCTTTTTATCAGCTTGAAATTACTTTACTCCAGATATTTATATTGCAAAAGTTAAAGAAATTACTTTCGATTTCGACTGACAACTTACCTCTGTCGTAAATGCATAAAAAGTAACTGTCTTCGTTCGTGCTTTGCTTCTCTCCCTTACACGCCCGTCGCAAACGGCGCAAACGGATGCCTCTCGGTGAAAGGGAAACACGTGCGTGAAAGATAAAACACCCTGACTGGTATTACATACACACTCATGTACAAAAATTTAAAAAGTTTAAAAATTTTTGGATAAATTCCATTACTTTCAACTTTGCCTCTAAATCGTCGTGCACATTAATCGTTTTTGACTATTGGTACCGTACGACTGGCCGCGTCTCATTAATGGAAAGATGATAGAGTAGATGTTTTGGTATTGCCTTCCTCAGTTCTGTAGATTTATAGAATTGTATTAAGTAGAAGAGTAATGAGTGATCGTATGCCGCTTCTGTGTGTTTGTGTCAAAAAAAGAAATGAAAGCAAGGGAGAGTTGAAGACATAGCGTACTTTCGGATCTCGCTTAGGCAGTGGCGAAGCTGACCGCCTTAACTCCCCCATAGGATGCACGGATCTGAATCACCAAACATCCTGTTGCTTCATTTTATAAGAGACCGGTTGTTGTTGTTGTGGTCTTCAGTCCTGAGACTGGTTTGATGCAGCTCTCCATGCTACTCTATCCTGTGCAAGCTTCTTCATATCCCAGTACCTACTGCAGCCTACATCCTTCTGATCCTGCTTAGTGTATTCATCTCTTGGCCTCCCTCTACGATACCCTCCTTTCAAGACACTGTCCATTCCGTTCAACTGCTCTTCCAAGTCCTTTGCTCTCTCTGACAGAATTATAATGTCATCGGCGAACCTCAAAGTTTTTATTTCTTCTCCATGGATTTTAATACCTACTCCGAACTTTTCTTTTGTTTCCTTTATTGCTTGCTCACTATACAGATTGAATAACATCGGGGAGAGGCTACAACCCTGTCTCAGTCCCTTCCCAACCACTGCTTCCCTTTCATGTCCCTCGACTCTTATAACTGCCATCTGCTTTCTGTACAAATTGTAAATAGCCTTCCGCTCCCTGTATTTTACCCCTGCCACCTTCAGAATTTGAAACAGAGAACTCCAATCAACATTGTCAAAAGCTTTCTCTAAGTCTACAAATGCTAGAAACGTAGGTTTGGCTTTCCTTGATCTTTCTTCTAAGGTAACTCGTAGGGTCAGCATTGCCTCACGTGTTCCAACATTTCTACGGAGAGACCGGTAAAATTATTAAAATGTAACCCAACATTTAGGCAGACGACTTTGAAAGGCTTGCAGTCACTTTCTCAAACCTTGCCAGCGGTGTTCCAGTGTACAGTTCTTTTTTACGTCAGAGAAAGGATTCCGAGCTTGACAGCAACATCGATAACGGATGGATGTCTGCGAAGTGCTGCATTAAATGAAGGTTACGCCTGTAGAAGTGGCGACTGTGAAAATAGATAACATTTTTTGGAAATCGTTGTTCAAATGATAATGGAAAGCCATCGTCCGTAGTGTTACGACTGCCAAGATCTTTATTTACTGTTTGCCTTCGACTGACGAAACCGGGCGAAACGGTACTGCAGTCATCCTCTCGCAGAACGCCGCAGCGTCATTGTTGGCCGACGCCGCGCGGCGTTCGGTAGTTTCCGGTGAACTTCGTGAGTCCCCGCCAGCCGCCAACCGCTGCGCTGGGTGTTGTGCCCTTCGCGCGCTCAGTACGAGTTCGGCTGGCAAAGATTGCATATGAAGTGTGGCCTAGGAGGATACACGCGCCGCGCGGCAATGTGCGGCGTCGATCGTAATCTTAGCTGACAGCGAAAGGAAGGGCGATCGACTTTGCGATATGGCAGAAGCGGAAGTGGCTGTCAAGTCGGGGGCGGCGTCGGAGCCGGAGGCGGCGGCGGCGCCGGTCCCCACTACGACCATCAGCACGATTTCGCTGCAGAGCGGAGACACGCGGCTCGTCATCGCGCTGCTACAAGTAAGTGCGTGCGTGTGGACACGCCCACCGCGCGGCGACCACGTGCGGGGCGCGCATTGCTGCCACCTGCTGCTTAATCGAGGCGCCAACGTCGCCCCCAACCGAGCTCGCGTTCGCCAACGTTCTGCCACCGTGCGAACCGTTACAGCTGTTTGTCCATTTATCTGCGGGCGAATTTTGCGTCCCAGTTCATTTGCTTACTGCCATCAGTCGTAAGGGTTACTGAAACTTTCGATTTACCCTTGACGAGAACTGCTTCTGGAAATACTAAAAATCTTCGAAAAATCTACAGTGACAGATTTTGTGTGCAGAATACTTTCGATTTGCACTCTTTTTCCTTTCTCTATAATATAATATCGACAGTGACGCTCCAACTTTCTAGTCATCTCCTATTTCACTGAAAGGCAACTTTGTCTTGCATATTATGTGAAGTAACGCTTCACCTTGTGGCTGTGGTCTCGCAAATGTTGCACTAGAACAGGAAGCAAATACGTAATGTTGTAGTAAAAAGTGTGTAGTTTCCGTTTTGTGCCTGACAAGAAAGAAAAAAAAAAAACTGTATGAATAGAGGATGCAAAATCTTATGCGACATTTCATGGATGCTGTAGTATTGTAGTGACAAGAAGTTACGTAGTTCCTCCAACCGCTTTGGTTTATAAAGTTTAAGTATTTGAGTAGGGCTGCAAGTAAAGAAACACAACAAATGAAGTATTTGAGACATATTCCGCCTATGCAAAACACCGTTTTTTTTTTTGTTTTTCTTTACCCAGACACTCTGGTAGCTTTACAACCACCACAAATTTTTACAGCCCGTAATTGTTTTTGATTGTGTACCCTTGTTTCCTGTTATTTTCGATCCGCTAAGACACGTATTTTATTAGTTAACAGAAGTTTTTATTGTTACACATATGTTTTTATTAATTTTGTCACATAACCTCAAGGTGTCTTGCATAAGGTGGAATGTTTCCCCATTTTTTCCTCATCAGCATTGAAAGAAAGAAGAACATCAATAACCAACCCGCGAAGTATTTGTTTATAAAATTTAGAGTTGTTTCGGAAAAAGCACAAAACTTTATTTTTTCGAAAGCTGTACAATAAATTACAAGAATGGTCGTAATGTCGCCTATATTAGGGCATAAATTTTTGTGTGCATCAGCTGTTCTCCAGACAAGTTTCATAGGAGAACTGGTGTTTACTTACTTTGTGAACAACAGAACTGAAGAAAGCGTAGATATTGCTGTGAGGAAACCACGCTCATGCGAGGCCCAACATAAATGAGATCATATAAAGTGATTCTTCACATACGAAAATGTGTTCAAACTAAAGGAGCAACACGACAGATGTACCGCTTAGTATTAATGCTGTCCATGACGTCAGTCATTAACTTCGCCTAGGCTCCTGACTGCCATGATATTCATCTTGCGTGTAGGCAGTACACACTACGAGTAATTTGATACGCCATAGCTTTCCGTGACTGATATCGCGTATAGGGTGCTTGTGTTGCATATTCATTACCAAGGTTTAAACTTTATCATCATTTGCCAATTGCACTGAACAGACAATTGTATGCAAGCGTATGATAAGCAGTCATCGAATGCGGGTAAATCTTAATACAGTGTGTGGTAAAATAAAACACCTACCTTAGACTACGCGCTCTGCAGTGAGTAATGGTGTAGACAGAACACAGTCTCTGCTTCGTGAGGATTATGCAAACACTATTTTTGACGTCGTTGCGGAAGAATGACTCGAGAAGCTAGTAGGTAATAGTGCGAACTGTGGAATGCAGCTGAAAGTAGTCTCGCATGTAAACAACTGTAGTAACTTTGGAGAAGATAGAGAACATCAAGAGAACGGATCAGGATGTTAAGTTCCTTCCCGTCCGAATATATGAATATTCTACTATGCTGCTTCTCTGTTCAGTTTATTCCGTTTGTTGACATTAAAATATATATAATTTATAACATGGTATTTTCAGCGACCGCTACACGTCACAAATTGTTGTTGATTAAGTAAATTATTTAATAAAGCAACGTGTTTCGAGGCACAGACTTCACCTTCATGCCACAATTGCAATCGTTACTTCGCGGAACATGGGTACAAAGTTTTTGGTTTATGCCGGACCGGGGCCGTATACAGCAATTCGAAAGTCAATCTTACTGTACTAATGTTACGGTACATTAAGCAAGTTTTGAGCGACGAAACGCAGGTAAATTTGCAAATCGATTAACTCCTTTTGCAAAATATGTTAATTGGGCTGAAATTAATGCTCAGCGAATGGCACCATTTATATGTGCATCGCTTGGATTTTACGTGGAGAAACATGCAAAAAAAAACACGTTTTTCTGAGAGGCTTTTGGCTGTACGACGAATTTTTTTTCATCCAATAATCTCTATCCGTTGTCAGGGTATGATGGTTTCAAGTCAGCTGAATCTAGCAGACGTTTTTCTGGGAGGTTTTTGAAGCGTACCACGTATATACCTTAAACTTGAACGCCTTAAACTCGCACGAATCGTTCAAACTTTGCACGGAGGTCGACTCACGGATAAAGTAAAACGATATTTTTCCATCCAATAATCTTTATCCTTGTCGAGATACGATGGCTTAAAGTCGAGTTAAATGTAGCTCGTAAATACGTTCTTACGTGAATTCAATGCGCGGAAATGATTTAAAGTGAATCAAATACATAAAAAATGCACTCTTAAGATAAAATGTGGAACTCGCTTTCAAATATGTATCTCCATCCGCATTTTGCGTATAAGAAACACGTTTTGCGAGTTTTTTTACACACGCCACTTGTGCTAATCGGTTACAATTTTGTAAGAGGGTAGACAAGTACATGTAATTAATGATCGTCCTGTTGTTTTGTCAAATCTTAATCCGTTGCCACGATATAAACAAAATGGTTTAAAAGACAATTTAAAAAACCTGCACCGGGTCAGTCGTCGCCCGAGTCAACGAAAATCTACATCGCTAGCCAAGCTGTGGCGGTTTAATGTCAAAATTTATGGTAGAGTGAAGATTGAGAGCCAGAATGAAAAATGTTCCTATCATAGCACAAAAAGGCGAATTGTCGTGGACAGAGTTATGAAGAAGAGGGCTAGGTTTCCGACTTATATGGCAGCTTCAGACATTTAAATCAAAACATCTTGATATATTCGCGCTTTTCTACGAGTTAACCCTAAGTCCCTCCGTACCCCCCCCCCCCTTTCACAGTGAACTCTCCTAGCTGTAAGGTGTTTGGCATCTGTATCTTGCAATTTATAGGATAAACCCCATGATCCTGTGCCCAAAATACAGAAGGTTCTCCAACCGTATTAAAATAATATGTAATATCCTACGACTGAAGAGCATACATGTAACAGCTAAAAGAGTTTTTCTGGGGGGGGGGGGGGGAAGCAGATACAATTTCTGCGGTCTTGTTGTTGGGAGGACGCTAAAATATTTTTTTATTTGTGGTTTGGAGGTTCAAATGGCTCTGAGCACTATGGGAGTTGACTTCTGAGGTCATCAGTCCCCTAGAACTTAGAACTACTTAAACCTAACTAACCTAAGGACATCACACACATCCATGCCCGAGGCAGGATTCGAACCTGCGACCGAAAGCGGTCGCGCGGTTCCAGACTGTAGCGCCTAGTACCGCTCGGCCACCACGGCCGGCTGGTTGGGAGGGGAGAGATTGATTTTTTCACCGTGTGGAACATTTCTCCTCCAAGCCCACCCCCGTTACTTGTATGGTGAGGGACGTAAGAATAAATATACACAAAATTATGTGCTTGTAAACAGTGGGATGCATCTATAATAGGAAGGAGAGTGGGGGTGCATCTATAAGAGGAAGTACCCCCGAAAGAGGATGAACGCATCCTAAACTTTAATGACTAGTTGTGTCATATTGTAAGGCATGGCAAATTGCTATGTTGGATGACATGACGGCCTGTGTCATGTTATATGACATAACATCATTTATCATGTCTCTTTACTGGATATCCTGCATTATGTTACATGAAATTGGTTCTAAAACCAACAAGTTCAAAAATATGTAGCAAAAGTACAAATAGATATTAAAGTTGTTCTTAACAGTCTTGGTATGTGCTGCCGAATATGCAGCCTTTACTGGGTGTATTGCAGTTAGTAGCGAAAACTGAAAACTGACGCGGCTTGAAGTATACGACAAAGGAAGCCAAAACGTTCCGTAAACAAATTGTCTGCAAGGTAATCGGCAATGTGGTGGCTGCGAAACGCTACTGATGTCAGTGTGGAATATTGTCCTAGTCAGTATAACTGTCTTTCAAAAGTAAAGTTTTCAACTAAGTTCCCATCAAATTAGGCTCAAATTTCACCCAAGGCCTACTTCAACAAGAAATACAATACTACTTCAGCACGTTACATATTACTTTTTCCTTCATATGTGACATACAACTTACACAGTTGAACAGTGTCTTACGTTCAACGCGTCAACACAAAATCGGATAATAATTTTTGTGTTTCTGCCCCTCTTTTTACGATGGAAAGTGAAATAATTGGTGTTTTATAGAATTAAAGAGTTCTATTATTAAACTAAAAATATAGCAGAAAGTTTATATTGTCTCCCTTTCCATTTGATAGATAGAACATTTTCACTGAAGCTAGAACCAAGACTATGAGTCTAGTTCTTTCTGCTTTCATCAAAAGATTTAAAGATATAAGGAATTACCTTAACTGGAAATCAATCGTTTCTTCTATAAATACTTAGCAGGTGAATAGGATCCAGAAATTTATTTCTGTTTTAGAGAACTGTCTGTATGGTACTTATTGCAAAGGCAAAAGCAAGCGTTTTCCGCGTTCACTGGAACTGAGCACAAGGGAAAGCAACCAACAAATGTCTGAGACGGGGGAAGGAGCGCCAAATGATACTTCGCTTTTGTGGGAAAATCTTTTCCAACTGTCCGTAAAGGTGGGTCTACACTGCTTAGATTAAACGTAATTCCTCTTGGACCTACTTTATACGTGATAGACACGAAATGAGCTATGATTGCTGTAAATGGAACTATTGTATTTTGTTACATTAAAAAAGAAAAAGAAAGAAAGAAGGAAAACACACTTGCTTGAGTATGCAGTCTGCCTCCATAGCTGCGTTGACAGCGCGGTAGAATGCCATGCAAAAGACCAGCGTTCAATTCCCGGCCGGGCTGGATATTTTCTGCGTTCGGAGACTGAGTGTTGCGTTGTGCGTATCATCATCATTTCTTCTCAGTAGACATGCAAGTCGCAGAAATGGCGTCAGCTAAAAAAAACGTGGACTAGGCGACCCGTCTACCCGACGGGAGGCTGTAGCCACACGTATATTGCAACATGCAACTCGTTTCTTTAATGCTTTTGCGAAAATTTCAACGTCAAGACTAGTAATCGTTTTACCGTTGTACTCCTCTTTTCAAGATCTTTAGAATTCCGTTAAAAAGTGTATTGATCTATTTGATACAAGAGTTAAATGGATAAACAAGCAACAGAATCAGGTGACCCTCTGCGTACTGTCAAACACTGAAAACTTCGTTTCGATGTCTTGAACGGTTCGATAAAAGGGGTGCAAGTTTTAGGTGTTCACCCTGTGTAATAAGACGTGATTATAGCTCGAGGTTTTGCAAAATTACAACTGGCCCTGTTCTCGCAATTTCGTAGGCAAATGTTCCACGACTGTCCCACACATCACAAGCAAGCACGAGTTGGAACACTGCAGCGTTCTGTAAAAAGGAAGAAAAAAGTGTGTTCAGTACCTTAAACTGGTCACAGATGCGTGGAGCAGAGCTATTGTTAAGATGACACGGCAAATTTATTTGTATCGGGTTCGCGCTTTATGCTGCCTCGTGTAAAAGCATGTCTGAATACATTCAGAGTTCACTGTTTGTGATCAACAGAATTTTCTGCCTGTATTCTGAGATGAATTTTCTGTTAGTGACAAAATCTTACATCATGTTGCGATACGTTCATCTTCGTAAATCAAGTTCCAGGCTTACGACAATTTTTTCCGTATTTCCTCATAAATGTTTTCTGAGGTCGCAAGTTCTAAAACGACAGGTTTCGTTACACCAATACATCCAGAAAGGCTACGTCAGAAAGTCAGAACAAATTTCATTTTTCAGTATTCAAGGGAAACCGCACATCTTTCCAAACTTGTACCAAAGAAACAGTACAGCGGGGAACGTGATAGGCAGTAACGATACTTCTGTAAGTTACGACTCTGTGAAGCACCTCCACAAGACAATAAACGGGGCAAGGCCACTGATGGGCGATGCTGCAGCACGGGCGAGCAGTTCTGAGTTGAAAAGAAATTAAAAGATGTCTGGCTCAAATGGCTCTGAGCACTATAGGACTTAACATCTGAGGTCATCAGTCCCCTAGAACTTACAACTACTTAAACCTAACTAACCTAAGGACATAACACGCATCCATGCCCGAGGCAGGATTCGAACCTGCCACCGTAGCAGTCGCGCGGTTCCAGATTGAAGCGCCTAAAAGATGTCTAACTATAAATTTATATGCTGTACATTTCTGATAATGAATTTGAGATAATTATTTTCAGTGAGTTGAAGACGTCATTTTGATAGTGCCGTAGAACATCTAACAAACGCTGTTGCGACGTATTGTTACTGTTGACATTACAATATTACCATTCTTATGGTTTTTCATATTCATACGTGTTTTCCGATCACTGTTGAATATGTTGCAAACCGAAATAGATAGCGATAATATTCCAAATTCTTCCGTTCCCATTATGTTTGATACTTAGCTATAACGACTGTTTGTATCTGTTGTCTATTTGATATTGCGGAACGGAGTGCTTGAAGCTCACCAGGCAGGTTGAGTTCAACAGCCCATGGCATAAACCTCTGCTGAAATGAATACTAGAGTCTATATTAACGAACTCATGCAGGTTGTGTCTGTTTTTGCTATGATAAATAGACTGCTATAATACATTCTGGCGTTTGAGTTGTTTGCGAAATCACTCTGTTGGTAAACTGAAGTCCACACTTTGTGAATCGTGTCCTGACTCCACCATTTTGGTTTAAAGTGTCGGGAACTTTAATCACTTAGCGCCGAGTATCAAAGTGCGGCAGTCCGAAAGAAAAAGTGCCTATTGCGATTTTCTGCTGCATTAGGGGATATTGGAAGAGGTTCGCCTGAGGTGTTTAACACTAATTTAATGATTAGTGAGCTTTACTACTTTCAAATGGTTTAAATGGCTCTGAGCACTATGGGACTTAACATCTGAGGTCATCAGTCCCCTGGACTGAGAACTACTTAAACCTAACTAACCTAAGGACATCACACACATCCATGCCCGAGGCAGGATTCGAACCTGCGACCGTAGCAGCAGAGCGGTTCCGGACTAAAGCGCCTAGAACCGCTTTTACTACTTTCATCCTTGATGGAAGACCCTAGTAGGGCAGGTGCAGGCCCAACGTAGATTTCTTTGAAAGACAGGATTTTCTTGGTTTCAAGTCAAGTAGAAGAACCTGGTGTGGAGTGGTGCGAGGGCATAAGAGCAAGGCCCAACTGCAACACGAGTGGCCTTGGTGGCTTTGCGGTCAACGCACGGCGTCTGCACACATGCCAGGCCCCGCGGAGCAACTGCCGGGGGACCAGCGCTGCGCCAGCTGGGAACGGTGGACGTTAACGGCGCCTTCTGCGGCCCACAGCGTCCACGTCGACAGTAGAGTTGGGCAACACGATTCTTTTTTCCGATTCGATTCCTACGATTCAATCTCAAATTGCGAATCGATTCCTACGATTCGTTCACGATTCTTTCACGATTCATTCTAGTCTGCGATGGCACGAGTCTTACGGAATGCAAAAAGTTCTACCTCTCACTCACAGATGGCAGGACATGTCTGAAATCGTCAATGGGGTTAGAATCGAACTGTGTCAGAAATAGTTTGTTTATGAGTAAACATGCATATGACGTTACAAGTGTGATTCTCGATTTATACGTGTAATGCCTTAATTGACGAAAGGTCACGTTTGATTTGATTGCATCTATTGTTTTATTTCAGTATTCCAGGGAAGAGGAGTCGATTTGTGCGAAAGGTGGTGCAAAATTGCTTCATTTGTTCACACGCATCCTCGACTTGACTGCCATCTGGCGGTCGTAATCATTCGGCACGACTCGGCATGATTCGGTAGTTGCCTTCGATCGAAGCCTAGCGTAGTGCGTACTAAGAATCGATGAACCGTTGGAACTTGGAATCGTCACGACTCGGAAACACGCAATCGTTCTTACGACTCTTTTGAACGACGATTCGTCCGTATCACGATTCGATTCTTACGATTCTTTATTTAGAGTCGTTCAAATGAACGACTCATTCACGAATCGCCACAACTCTAGTCGACAGTGTTCGCAGGGAAGAGGCACGTCGCGGAACTCACTTCTCAACGGTGGACAAGGAAGACTTGTCTGCCTGAGACTCTTGTAAGGACTGCTGTTAGGATCGTAACAAGCAGTTCAGCCTCCAGCCACATACCACTGCCACGGCTTACTGCTGTTCCTATTTTCATTTTGTATGCACCAAACCGGAGCGAACGTAGTGTAGGTTAAGTTCCTCATATCTGTGCACAAGTATTCAATATAGTGACGGGGAGCTCGTGATGAGTCGTTCAAATGAACGCTTCACTCCAGTGAGGTGTGAACTAACCACTCAATTTCAGTGAACTGGCACTTCAAACTCTTCACAGATAAGACACTCCACACTTTCTTCTAGTTCACTCACTCTCTTTCCCTCTCCCACTACATCGGCGCTACGTCACTCATCCTCCCTTCACTTCAGTCCTCCCTCTACTACCTGTCGACGAATCGCGCGGTGTTTGTGGGGAACGATAGTTTTACGAGTGGTTGGGTGGTGAGGGGCGAGGGGAAGGCAGCGTCAGCTGCTTCCTGCAGTGCTGACATCATTACCCCTGACTATTTGTGCAGTTAAACTTCGCGTCTACGGGTAGCCTACCGTTGGCAGCGCTTGCAGACAAATGAATATTAAAGATACAAACGAAGAGGCTGGCTGTGTGAGCACGCACAGCCAACATGAAAATAAAAGGTTTGTTAATAACACTGAAAGAGGGATTTTACCTGAAATCGTACCGCAGGTGACAGTTTACGTTTTGAATCTGGAGGTTTATTACTCTCAACAAAAATAAAATCTATAGGAAAACTTCTGAATAATTACTTAACGTAGGTATATAGACTTCGTGGCAGTGGTAAACATACTCGTTCTATTTTGGATTAAATTTTAAAAGGGACATAAAATTGGACTGCATTTCGTTGGTAGCCCTAGTTTTCAGTCCATGAATACAACAAATAATGTTTCATTTGGCAAAGACTTTTTTGGGCGCTTCATGAGGAAATGTCGAGCAATACTAAATGTAATATCTGCTTTATGTGTGACAGGCTTCTCTGTTTATCTTTCCTTTGTCCCCTTCGACCATGCTCTATTTAAGTTAACTCAGACGCTGTAAGAGCGTAAAACGTTGCGTGCACGTTACTGCATAGTTCGGCCATCTGTTGGTAAAATTATGAAGTATTACGAAGCTTTATTGTACGAGCGAGGCGAAGCGAGCGTAGCCGCGGCTGAGCGGCGAACTGGGCAACTTCGCCAGGCTTCCGTACTTCATGAATGAACTACTTCACTTGAACGCTTCACGGCAAAGAGTGAAATGAATGAAGTAGTTCACGGGAATGAACGAGTCCGGCCCATCTCTAATCCAATAGCAGAAATAAACCAAGTTGCCGTATGCATTTCGGCTCGTGTTCGCAGTAATAGACGTAATAATAGAGCGTCCTGTTGGCGCCATTGTCTTTTCACCGCTTCCTTGTTGCGTTTGCAAATGGCGTGTGGCAAAAGTGATGGTCGTTAAACCATCGCATGAGTTCTGATTTCTCTGATTTTTTTTCATTGCGGTCACTTTGCAGATGAATCCGTCACCAAGTAATTTTCTGCCCGACTCATCCCGGAATTTCAACAGTAAACAATGCCTCTCTTGCGTCTGTCACCGGATTACGTTGAACGTCTCGGTAACACTTTTGTGCCGACGAAACGATCCCATGACAAAACGTTCCGCTCTTCGTTCGAGGTGCTGCCAAACGAACCAGGTAAAGGTCCAGACTAGTAAGCAGTACACTGGAATCGGCTGAAGTATGCCGAGACTGGAATTATACGTTGGTGGGAGCCGCCGTAGACTGTATGGTAAATGGGTAGAATGGAAGATCAGTTAGTAAACGTAAGCTTGCAGGCTGAGTCTTTAGCAGCAGTAAATATGACAGGGGCCAGCGTCTTTCCTCTTCTTTTTCTCCTTTTTTTTTACATTTCCCCTTAAATATCGTATGTACTGAAGATACTTTCCATAGCTGTAATAACTTTTGTGAGTCTGTATTGGCTCACTATATTATTTCCGTCCGCAGCTCGTCGTCTCGCGGTAGCGTTCTCGCTTCCCGAGGACGGGGTCCCGGGTTCGATTCCCGGCGGGGTCAGGGATTCTCACCTGCCTTGAGATGACTGGATGTTGTTGTGTCGTCTTCATCATTCATCCCCATTACGGTCGGAGGAAGGCAATGGCAAACCACCTCCGCTAGGAGGGTCTGCCGCATCGTCCCCTACGCTCTGAAGGAGAATGGCACTTCATCATCATATTATTTCCATTGTGCGATTATGTATTATTTTGCAGAAAATTTTAATAATCCCGATGCATTTCGCTATCTTTCTTTTTATTTTGGGGACCGGTAAGTAGAGGAAAAGGTGTAAATATGGATACCCTCTTTTGTTTTTGACTTAAAGGTACCTACTTTTGTAAAAATACTAGATTTCAGACCTTCATTAAAAACTATAACAAGTTTAAGAAATGATGAGAGGCGAAACAATCATTAGTACGCATTATTTCTATTCGAAAACAAAGATTTACAAAACACTTGTAAAATGTAACTTAAAAAAAGTGGGTGCAAATACGGGCATCCACAAAAAGGTGCAAGAAATCTTTTGAAATATTTTAATGACATGGGTTAAAATGGTAGACTAGTCTACAAAAAGCAACTTTCTACATTTATGCATGAAATCTGAAATTATTTACATTAATCGCAAACGTAAGTAGCTCCTTCAGCGCCAGCACAATCTAAGTGTGCCCACATTTGGCACATAACACATTTAATCCACACCTCTCCTCTCTTGCCGTGAGAGAATTTCTCATCACGAAAGATGAAACTTGCATCGCTTGAGTCTGGTGTATCCCCATCGTTCACATCAAGTTCATTATCGCTGTCCACAAGGTGAGAGCTGCAGGAGCCTAAAGAGTCCAATGATGAATCAGGTAGTTTTGTGGAACAAATTTTCTTTTTTTGAGGCCCTTTGGATTTTGCACCTCTGTTCGCAGGACGGCCTCTAACCCCAGAGAAATTCGACGACCTCTTCTTGACAGCACTTTTGTCGAGCGACTTTGTCAACTGATCTTTGTATGGCATTCCAGTGATGTGGCAGGCGTTTGCTGCTTTTCGTCCCCGCGTTGTGGTTCTCTTCTTAATGTTGGGGAGAGGAGATATGTCGAATGGTGAAACTGCATTTGAGAAGTCCCCGGAGAACTTCCCGGTGTTTCAATGGCTTCGTCAACTGGCATTGCTAGAACTTGATGTGACTCTACATCAGGATAACTCAAAGAATAAGCAGATGATGTCGATGGTCCAGAGATAGCAAGCATGTGATTCAGAAACATTAGGTCTATGTACCACTGTGGAACAAGTTTTTCCTGCAATCAACTCAGCAGCTTTGAAATCAGCGTCGGTTAAGATGTAACAGTTCATCGGGTTTAATCCAGTTACTTTGAATCCGTTTATTGCTATCTCAGCTGACTAGGTACGAGGGTAGGCTTGGCCAAAAACCTCCATAACGTCTTAAGGTGTGAGAGGACGCCCATTATGATGCAACCATACTGCCTCGGTGTAGTACGTTTTCAGAGATCTCAAAATGGTTCAAATGGCTCTGAGCACTATGGGACTTAACAGCTATGGTCATCAATCCCCTAGAACTTAGAACTACTTAAACCTAACTAACCTAAGGACAGCACACAACACCCAGCCATCACGAGGCAGAGAAAATCCCTGACCCCGCCGGGAATCGAACCCGGGAACCCGGGCGTGGGAAGCGAGAACGCTACCGCACGACCACGAGATGCGGGCTTCAGAGATCTCATGAACGTCTTATCTAGAGGCTGCGGTTGGTGGGTGCAATGTGGAGGAAGTGAGATGATAAGTCACGTGGTGTTCTTTTGCCACATCAATCACATCTGGCTATAATGACCATCCAAGATGAGGAGAACAGGCCTCTGTTCAGTGGGACATGTTCTCTCAATGAAGTGAACGAATCGTTCGGTGAACAAATTGTTTTGAACCTATCCTGAAGTGTGGGCTCTAACAATTGCGCGAGGGGGGTAGCCTCTCATTAGAGCTTGGGACATGTTGGTGCTAGGGAAATTATCAATGTCCCGAAGCACTCATGCATGCGATAACTGTGATTTTATCCCCTCTTTCCGCAGACTTTAGAGCTGCAATTTGTTTCTTCCCTTTCATCATTATCACTTTTGGAATTTTGCTTTGGACAATGAATAGGCCTGTCTCGTTCACGTTATACACTCGGTCTGCTGGATATGAGTGTTCGTTGACAGCGTCTACCAATAAATCGAAGAAAACCAAGGCTCTGTCATATGAAGTTCCACAAGGTTTGCAAATTGACAGCTGATCCTTGTGTCTCTCAAGAAAAATGTCAGCCCAACCACGTCCTGCTTCTCCTCCTTTCAAAGGAGTTGTCAAACTATTTCTCTGGACAGGTAAAGATGCCATTCTTCTCACACCCGCCAAAGTGCGCTCAAAGAATTTTTGCTCCTTCTCGAGGAGATAAGAAACTAGCTGTTCTTCGAGGTCTGTACTTAAAATCGATTTCCTTTCAAACTTTGTCTCTTGAACTGCTTGCTCAGGGATTTTAACTTTTAAGTTTAAGAAATCTGTCAGCCGGCCGCGGTGGTCTTCCGGTTCTAGGCGCTCAGTCCGGAACCGCGCGGCTGCTACGGTCGCAGGTTCGAATCCTGCCTCGGGCAAGGATGTGTGTGATGTCCTTAGGTTAGTTAGGTTTAAGTAATTCCAAGTTCTAGGGGACTGATGACCACAGATGTTAAGTCTCATAGTGCTCAGGGCCATTTGAACCATTTTTTTTGAAATCTCTGCAATGTGGTACGAGGGACTCCAAATGTTCTTGCAGCACCTCTCATAGAAGCATCCTTTGCTTTCACAGCTGCTATGGCACGTACCATCTGAGGTTTATCCCACTGATGCCTCTGGTTGTTACATTCATAGCGCTTCTTCGTTCTCGGCAATCTGCAAGGACGAACAAAAGCACTTGGGTCTATTACCGCAATTTAAAAATTCTATTTGTTTGTTTGTTGCTGTGTGAGTTGCATAAATGAACTTTAAACAAAATTCGATGAACCATATCTCCATAAAATTATTTAAATGTTTGACATTGTTTAATAAAAGGGATGGTGTAATTATGGGCCCTCCTTAAATAGGGGCCTATTTCTACACCAACCCCATGGGCCCATATTTACACCAACCATTCTTTAGCAACATCACGTCTAACCTAAAAGCATGTGTAACATAAAATGTGCTTCTAAAAGCAGCTTAGGATTCCGTCATTCTGGATATCACTGAGAAATTGTTGTAAACTAATCAGAAGGATAGAAAAAGAAAACGATTTCACGTACCTGCCAAACGTTTGCAGTCGTGAAGAAACACCTGTTCACACAATAACTACACTGCTTGAAACAATGCTTCCAACTGTTTTACTGCTACCGTCTATCAACAACAGGCACCGTTTTCAGTCCTTGTCGCCAGACTGCAGCACTTCCCATAGCCTCTTCGTGAGGGGTGCCCATAATTACACCTGTCCCATTTTTACACCTTTTCCTCTACTTAATGCACAACTTGCAAAGAAGTTACCTGGTTTCTTTAATTAAGTGTGTGTCGTATTCTGCCAAACTGGAGAATGGACGTCACGTTGAACGCCTCCTGTAAACACTTCTTTATCACATAAAGTATGCATTTCCGGACCCATGTTTATTAGACTTATTTTTCTTGTTTCGATGAGTACTACCATCTCTCAAAGTATTCGACACTCTTTCTGAACTCTATGTATATGAGGGAGTGCTGAAAAGTAATGCCTCCGTATTTTTTATGTGAAAAATCTTCAAGCTTTTTAAATAAAGCAAACTTTATTAACATTTTACATTTTTACTCTTCATGTCTACATATTTATTTTTCAACGTCTACCTAGACATCTCAACCAGATTACATTTCTGCTAACAAGAGACCATTTTGTTGATACCGTCACTAGAATGTTCGACTTTGTTGACGGAGCCCCAAACTTCACCTTTGCTTGAACCGCTTCATTGTTATCAAAGTGAAACCCTCGAGGTGTTCTTTAAATTCAGGAAACGGATGAACATAAGACGAGACCAAGTCGGGACTTATGGAGGGTGGTCGACGACAGTGAGCACAAGGCGTCGGATTCCAGCCGATGTCGCAGCGCTCGTGCGTAATCTGGCATTATGGTGCTGAAGGACAGGGTGCTCGATTTATGGACGAGCTGTCTAAGTTCGAAACTCGATTACAGCACGCTGTTTCTGACACAGCGACGTACGTTACATACCGCCATGTTACAATTCGGAGACCTCTAACAGCACAGAGTTGCAACTAGCGTCAGCGAAGCGGGAAAGTGGCCGAGTGATTTTCAACCGATTTTAAGAACAAAATACACTACTGACCATTAAAATTGCTACACCAAGAAGAAATGCAGATGATAAACGGGTATTCATTGGACAAATATATTATACTAGAACTGACATGTGATTACATTTTCACGCAATTTGGGTGCATAGATACTGAGAATCAGTGCCCAGAAGAACCACCTCTGGCCGTAATAACGGCCTTGACACGCCTGGGCATTGAGTCAGAGCTTGGATGGCGTGTACAGGTACAGCTACCCATGCAGCTTCAAGACGATACCACAGTTCATCGAGAGTAGTGACAGGCGTATTGCGACGAGCCAGTTGCTCGGCCACCATTGACCAGACGTTTTAATTGGTGAGAGATCTGGAGAATGTGCTTGCCAGGGTAGCAGTCGAACATTTCCTGTATCCAGAAAGGCCCGTACAGGACCTGCAACATGCGGTCGTCCATTATCCAGTTGAAATGTCGTAACACATCTGAAATGTAACGTCCACTGTTCAAAGTACCGTCAATGCGAACAAGAGGTGACCGAGACGTGTAACCAATGGCACCCCATACCATCACGCCGGGTGATACGCCAGTATGGCGATGACGAATACACGTTTCCAATGTGCGTTCACCGCGATGTCGCCAAACTGGATGCGACCATCACGATGCTCTAAACAGAACTTGGATTCATCCGAAAAAATGACGTTTTTGCCATTCGTGCACCCACGTTCGTCGTCGAGTACACCATCGCAGGCGCTTCTGTCTGTGATGCAGCGTCAAGGGTAAACGCAGCCACGGTCTCCGAGCTGATAGTGCATGCTGCTGGAAACGTCGAACTATTCGTGCAGATGGTTGTTGTCTTGCAAACGTCCCCATCTATTGACTCAGAGATCGAGACGTGGCTTCACGATCCGTTACAGGCGTGCGGATAAGATGCCTATCATATCGACTGCTAGTGATACAAGGCCGTTGGGATCCAGCACGGCGTTCCGTATTACACTGCTGAACCCACCGATTCCATATTCTGCTAACAGTCATTGGATCTCGACCAACGTGAGCAGCAATGTCGCGCTTAGATAAACCGCAATCGTGATAGGCTACAATCCGACCTTTATCAAAGTCGGAAACGTGATGGTACGCATTTCTGCTCCTTAGGCGAGGCATCACAACAACGTTTCACCAGGCAACGCCGGTCAACTGCTGTTTGTGTATGAGAAATCGGTTGGAAACTTTCCTCGTGTGAGCACGTTGTAGGTGTCGCCACCGGCGCCAACCTTGTGTGAATTCTGTGAAAAGCTAATCATTTGCGTATCACAGGATCTTCTTCCTGTCGATTAAATTTCGCGTCTGTAGCACGTCATCTTCGTGGTGTAGTAATTTTAATGGCCAGTAGCGTAAAAAATTCGCAGGCGTTACTTTTCAGTGTGTCTTCGTGTAGTAACGGATGCAAAATAAAAAAGGGGCATTATTTGCTGAGCGCTCGTATATTTCTCTCGTGACGGAAACGCAAATAAGACTAATAATAACAGTTTACAGAGAGGGGCTTAACCTTTTAGTGACTAAATTATTTCCGGAAGTTGTAGACTTTTTATGAACACTTTATTGGGCTAAGAAACCGTTGATAAAATCATAGTTTAAATCTTGAAAATGAGAGTTTAGCCTACGAGTATAAAAAAATTAGTGGGAACTATTGTTCCCACCGAACTCTGGAGTAACTTCACTTGCTAATTTAAAAAAATATATTTCCTTTATTTTTTAGTACAAAAACATGTTAAACATTACATTTATATTTGTATGAGTTCACTAAGGTGATGTACTATGGAACTTAGAGAAGCATGGTGCTACACACAAAGGTACATGGCAGTTGCTACACATTATCTTTGTTCTCTTTTCTTTGTTCTTGGTGCTATATTGGCGGCATCTTCTGTTTGTTGTACCTTTTGTAGGGAAATGAGTTCCAACTTTCTTCAGACAAACTTCATCTGGTACTCGAGACACAACTCTTTTTGGTGTTTGAAAATGAACAGGCCTTCCTCTTCTCTTACGACTTGAGAAGTCAGAGATAAGCTGCCTTGCCAAGAACAATCTAAATGTTAGCTAGTCTGCTTCTGTCTTCTGTAGCTTCCAAATAACGTAGGAATTGACAACTGCCAAATCCACAAGAAAGAAAAACAGTTTGTGCCACCACTTCCATGAATGACGGCCTACAGCATACCGTTCACACAGCTGATCACAACTATCCACTCCTCCCATTATTTTATTACACTCTGCCACAGCCAATGGGCAGAATACTTCACTTCTGCTTCCACTAACTTACCTTGTAATATTTATGTGATTTTCAGTCAAATCCAGCAAATATACACGAATACTGTCTCCCTCAGAAATATAAAAGTAGATAAAGACAACACAAGTCACTTCACACGCAAAAGGAAAGCACACTATCCAAAAAACGGTGTAGCGGTCGAAGCAGTGGCCAGTTTTCACGCGGTAACTGCGCTTCTGCATTGATTGACTCACAAGGTAGAAATACAACAGCTTTCGCCTAACTGTTGACAATCTACACATAGTTAGCACACTCTAACAGAGATGGTAGCACAAGTTAGAAGTGGGAACATGGATTACCACTGAACTTACAGCGAAAACAAATAAGTGGGAACTATAGTTCCCACTGGTCACTAAAGGGTTAAGCAGTCATCATCTCCAAAGCGCGCCCCACGCAGAGAATCCTTAAGTGGTCCAAACAGATGCAAGAGCAAGGGCGCCATGTCTTGCCTGTGAATGAACCGGGACGGGATCTTAGTACGCGGTACAAGGCCGCGGTGGCTTGGAGAGTACAGACGTAGACAGCAGAAGCTGGCGCCTGTTGCCGGGTGGTCGGGTGGTTTGGGTCGGCGGCCAGTGGCCGGCCCGCGGCCCTATTCCTGGCCGTGAGCGAATCCCCCCCGAAATACCCCGGCCAGGCCAGGCCAGCCGGCTCTCGGCTGCGGCCGGCCTCTGGCGGCGCTGGCGCCGGTGCGGTGTAGGCGGGCGCGGTTCGGCGTCCACCGGCCGTGACACGGCGGAACCGACAATTCAGTACCTCCGGAGGGCGAGGGATTCGCTGCGGCGCCGTTACTCTCCTTGGAGTACTGATGTGCCTTACCGACACAAGTACAAGGACAGCGTACCAATAGAGACAAGAAAGGAGGCACGGAGGGCGCCGAAAACAGAAATATCAATCATCCATTTATTGCACCGTTACACACGCGCATCATGATATATGAGACATTACAATTGGCATACTCAAATCTATTATGACAAACAATATGTATCGCGAAGGGCACACACAATGGAGTTTAACAAATTACAATGGCACATCAACTCCGCTATGACAAACAGTGTGCATAATGAAGGCCGCACAATTTTACCAATGTAAGAAATTAAAATAATACTAGCATAAAATTAACTAAAATGCCTCGAAGGAAATGTTTATGAGAAGAACGCGACGGGGCGGCAAGGGAGGAGGCAACACAATACTTAACTCAGGTGCACCAAAACAAACAACGGACACCAGGCCGCGCCAACGACGGACACGTAAGGCGCGCAACTATTCTCTCCGTTGCGGTTCCGCGCGATCCACCCAAGTTATAGCTGCCTGAAACATTTTAACACTTGGAACAGTACACCAGTGATCAGCAAATTAAAAACAATAACATGACATAAAAATACAATAATGTAAGAAAATCGCATCATATGACTATGAGTTTACGATCTTTCGGTGACTAACAGATTACGAAACAGGTAAATGGGTATGTGCCACTACTAAATCTTCCGTAATTACACTACTAAATTTCTCAGTACCCAAGTTGCAATTAAAGCAACAAGAATTAAATCATTTAAGTGATAATGTTACTTTAAAATAATAATAAAATCATTACATACATGAGAGGACCAAGAAAGGCCCGATCAGTACTCCCCAGTGAAGCAGTTCACACAAATGGTACTCCACGGCTCCGAGCACACAGCCCCATACAAAATGCAACACAACCACAGCGACCCGGCGTACTACCAGAACCACTAGGCAGTAAACCGAAATCGTACTAAGCCAAAACAGGGACCGACTTTTAAAATAACAAGACCTAGCCCGGGCCAGACAACAGACCAAATGCCGGGAAATCCATAAGAAAACTCAGCCAACTACATACAAAAACAACAATTTATGAACAATATGCAAAACACAAGACCTCTCAGTCCAAAGGCTTCCGTTTAGTCGCGAAGGTGGCTCCGACCCGCCTGCTGAGGTGCCAAGCGTCGTACGGAGTGCCGAATCAAGCTTAACCTTCGTTAACGGAAAGCGGAAGCACCACAAGACAAAATAAACTCCAATCTAACTGCGCAAGGCAAACTCTAAGGAGTGCCACTCGAAGGCTATGCACTTGAAGATCAAACATAAAGCACCCAGACTAACGTGCCGCTGAACGACGCACTTCCAACACCAGCGTCTAGTAGAGTACGGAGAGCAGCGTACCCCATCGATATACATCCATGGGACGGTAAACGAGGATAGCAATCCCAGCGACGGAGAGACAGGAGGACGAAATGGCATCCCGCCGCACATAGAAGGTATTTCAAGCTCAGGCTCGACAAACTACTACTGGCGAGATTTTGCTCCCCTTGCGAATCCAGTTAAACGGCACACCACGCCGCTGTCCGCACTATTAACCGTAAAGTCACGGTCCGCTCTTCCCATCGGGCCCCACTCGGCGTCCAGACGCAAACAACCACAGCCGAGCCGAACTGTCTCCACGCCGAGGCAGCCACCGCTCTTCCTCACACGCATCCAGTTAAGCTGCGGCCAGCGATAACGCACGGAAACAACCGCCTAACGCCAAAGCGCCATCTGAGTGAAAACTCAGCACTAAGATCGATACGGACTTGGAAATAGCGAGCACCGTAACAAGTATTAAGGAGACGCGGGCGGGTGTAACACTCCTGCCCTGGCCCCACGCTGAGTTTACACGCCAGCTCGTTGTTAGTATGCACAGCAACATGGCCATAAAAAGAAAGGCACATCAGACTCTACACTAACAGATGTTAGGAACACGTAGTGTACATTACCATATATTTTCTGGTCCTGGGCAGTGGTTCGTTTTGAACATTCACACGGTCAGTCATCGATCTTATACATAACCGCTATCGCTGGTAATAGAAAAACGCAAAGTACTGCACATATGTCGTACATCTCATTATACTGAAATTGGTAGCTCACTTAAAGAGTGCCGGCCGCGGTGGTCTAGCGGTTCTGGCGCTGCAGTCCGGAACCGCGGGACTGCTACGGTCGCAGGTTCGAATCCTGCCTCGGGCATGGGTGTGTGTGATGTCCTTACGTTAGTTAGGTTTAAGTAGTTCTAAGTTCTAGGGGACTTATGACCTAAGATGTTGAGTCCCATAGTGCTCAGAGCCATTTGAACCATTTGAACTTAAAGAGTGTTAAGCTTATTCAGACATTTCGCCTCATTATGTCTACCAATTCTTTGTTTTCTTCTCTTTCCACCGAGCGAGGTGGCGTAGTGGTTAGCACACTGGACTCGCATTCCGTAGCACCACGGTTCAAACCGGCGTCCGGCCATCCTGATTTACGTTTTCCGTGATTTCCCTAAATCGCTATATGCAAATGCCCGGATGGTTCCTTTGAAAGGGCACAGCCGACTTCATTCCCCATCTTTGCCTAACCCGATCGGAACGATGTCCTCGCTGTTTCGTCCCCTCGCCCCAAATCAGTCAACCAATCAACCAGTTTCTCTCTCTCTCTCTCTCTCTCTCTCTCTCTCTCTCTCTCTCTCTCTCTCTCTCTCTCCCCCTGCCCCCGTCGATTTGTTTTTAAGTTCGTTAAAGAATGCTCAACATTTCACCAAATTTAATATTGACCGTTGAAGTGTTCCGTACAAATGGTTGCACGGAACGTACGATGGGCTTTACGGTTCACAGACACTTATACACTGTGTTGTGTCACAAGGCTTAGGCCTGTCCCACCCCTCATTAAATCGACCAAGACTTATACGAATAATTGTAAGAACAGTTGTTATTATTATGTTCTTTACGAATAATTGTAAGAACAGTTGTTATTATTATGTTCTTTAAATTTGTTTTGGGGTTTTCAAAAATACTGTGGGAACAAAGTTTATTTGTGTTGCGGATAACGTGGAAGACGTTGCCCAACGATCACCACGAAAGTTCGACGTAGCGGCAAGTGGGCAAGGAATAAAACGAATGCTGCGAACTACTGCGAGCCACGGAAGAGCCTGGGCCGCGAGGGCGTCGAGCTCCCTAGGTCGTTGTTGGACGTCAAAGGAAGAGATATTCTGCTTTCTCTTTGTAAACAGATCGATCGAGTCTTGAAAGGTTCATGTAAAACGTATGGGCCGGTGACACATTATGTGGGACCCGAAACCTGTAATACTTCCACAGTTATTAAAAAGTTGTTACACGGCAAAACCAATAGTTCATCATTTATATAGATAAAAAGTAGTAAACATATAGGAAAGGAAGAGTTGCGGCGTCAGAACGAAAAGTGATACATCGCTCAGCAACAAAGAAGGACGTAAACAGCGGGCGTTACGTGGTAAAAACAAATCAAGTGATAAAATTGTATGTGTAATTAAGCCTAAAGCCACGTAACACTGCAACAGATAAACCGAAACATTATGACCACTGCCGACTGCGACGTTGGACGCCGACTGGTGACGCGGTAACAGATGTAGTGGAGCGGACACGGACGGCGGGTCACGCAGCGAAGATGCCGGCTGCAAACGAGGAAATCCATTGAGATAAGTCTCTTTGACAAATTGGAAATTATTATTGCACAGAGCCTCTGTGAGTATCTTGAAGGCAGCGAAGCTCGTCGAATGTTCAAGTGCTACTGTCGTGAGCATCTGCGGAGAGAAGTAGAAGGATAGTAAAACTACTACTATGCGCTAAATAGTTGGATGTCCGCGACTCTTCACAGAACGCGGGTATCGGGGGATTGTCTGCTCTGTAACGTAAAATACGTGGTGAACTGTGGCATCTCTGCTGGTGCAAGCACACGTGTTTTGGAGCACATCCTTCATCGTACATTGTTCAACGTGGACCTCCGCCGCATACTACCCACATAGTGACCCAACGACATCGTCAGTTACGACTGCAGTGGGCATGGGACCGTCGGGATTTGGCCGTCGACCAATGAAAATGTGTCGGCTGCTCAGGTGAATCACATTGTTGCTACACTAGGTCGATGGTCAACTCCACAAATGCTGTCACAGAGGTGAGCGGCGGCTGGAAACGTGCAGCACGCCACAGACGCAGGCTGGTGGAAGTACGAGGGCAGTTCAATAAGTAATGCAACACATTTTTTTTCTCGGCCAATTTTGGTTGAAAAAACTGGAAATTTCTTGTGGAATATTTTCAAACATTCCCGCTTCGTCTCGTATAGTTTCATTGGCTTCCGACAGGTGGCAGCGCTGTACGGAGCTGTTAAAATGGCGTCTGTAACGGATGTGCGTTGCAAACAACGGGCAGTGATCGAGTTTCTTTTGGCGGAAAACCAGGGCATCTCAGATATTCACAGGCGCTTGCAGAATGTCTACGGTGATCTGGCAGTGGACAAAAGCACGGTGAGTCGTTGGGCAAAGCGTGTGTCATCATCGCCGCAAGGCCAAGCAAGACTGTCTGATCTCCCGCGTGCGGGCCGGCCGTGCACAGCTGTGACTCCTGCAATGGCGGAGCGTGCGAACACACTCGTTCGAGATGATCGACGGATCACCATCAAACAACTCAGTGCTCAACTTGACATCTCTGTTTGTAGTGCTGTCACAATTGTTCACCAGTTGGGATATTCAAAGGTTTGTTCCCGCTGGGTCCCTCGTTGTCTAACCGAACACCATAAAGAGCAAAGGAGGACCATCTGTGCGGAATTGCTTGCTCGTCATGTGGCTGAGGGTGACAATTTCTTGTCAAAGATTGTTACAGGCGATGAAACATGGGTTCATCACTTCGAACCTGAAACAAAACGGCAATCAATGGAATGGCGCCACACCCACTCCCCTACCAAGAAAAAGTTTAAAGCCATACCATCAGCCGGTAAAGTCATGGTTACAGTCTTCTGGGACGCTGAAGGGGTTATTCTGTTCGATGTCCTTCCCCATGGTCAAACGATCAACTCTGAAGTGTATTGTGCTACTCTTCAGAAATTGAAGAAACGATTTCAGCGTGTTCGTAGGCACAAAAATCTGAACGAACTTCTCCTTCTTCACGACAACGCAAGACCTCACACAAGTCTTCGCACCCGAGAGGAGCTCACAAAACTTGAGTGGACTGTTCTTCCTCATGCACCCTACAGCCCCGATCTCGCACCGTCGGATTTCCATATGTTTGGCCCAATGAAGGACGCAATCCGTGGGAGGCACTACGCGGATGATGAAGAAGTTATGGATGCAGTACGACGTTGGCTCCGACATCGACCAGTGGAATGGTACCGTGCAGGCATACAGGCCCTCATTTCAAGATGGCGTAAGGCCGTAGCATTGAATGGAGATTACGTTGAAAAATAGTGTTGTGTAGCTAAAAGATTGGGGAATAACCTGGTGTATTTCAATGCTGAATAAAACAATCTCTGTTTCAGATAAAAAATGTGTTGCATTACTTATTGAACTGCCCTCGTATTTAACTCGATTTAAGCACTGTTGGGATCGGCTAGCGCTTGAATGGGTGACCATCCGGTCTGCTGAGCGCTGTTGACAAGCGGGGTGCACTCAGCCCCTGTGAGCCAATTCAGAAGCTTCTTGTCTGAGAAGTAGAGTCTGCGGTCTTGTAAGTTGACATACGGCCGGGAGAGCGGTGTGCTGACCACGTGCCCCTCCATATCCGCATCTGGTGGCGTCTGTGGGTGAGGAAGACACGGCGACCGGTCGGTACCGTTGGGCCTTCATGGCATGTTCCGGCGGAAATTCTTTTTCACAACTATACAAGCACCCACAAAACAACATCTCGTACCTGTACGTCGCCCACGCACACCCGTGACAACTATTTGGAGATTTTGTACATCGGCGCTATAACAGTTTCATCAAGTACTAAACTGTAGAAGTAGTCGTTGTACGATCCTCAGATTGTGATACAAACATTGTGTAACAATTTGCGCTAGATCGCTGTATTTAAGACACAATGGTTATCGTTATCATATTCCATTAATTGTATTTGATAGATCCCTTCGAAGGGTGTCTTTTCGATTCAAAAGAAGATTAGGACGTACATCTTGTTTAAATAGACTACAATGAAAAGATGAAAGGCTATGAACTGTTGTCATATTGCAGTGATAGTATTAATTACAAAATACCAGGAAACGTTCATTTTAAGAGTGTCTGTGAAGATATGAAAGGTGTACAAACAGCTGTCCGAAAGAACAGAACTCCACACATAAGACACTTATTATGCTATTGGAAATTGCTGAACGCAAGTGCACCCACGTATCTGAGTCCTTTCTCGGCTAATATACAGCCCCTGAAGTCTTTAAGCAGGTTGTTTTTGGTCACAGTGTTGTTTTCACGTTTAGGACAATTGTTTGAGAAAAGAACAGCAGTCAAAATGACAAAGGGCATTAATGAATACATGTATTCAGAAACAGCTATCACTCTACCAACTTTTCACAGAGGTCTCCGCAGAATGTTTTAGAACCAACATCACATCTAACTTTTATGACACGCTTCTGATTCTGAACATAACATCCTTGTAAGCTGAGTTTCCACAAAACATGGTACGTTAACTCATTAACTAACGAAAATATAAATGGTGATTTACAGTCAAGAATTAAACTGTCTACGGTCTCAAAAAGACATCGACTGCCATGCGTATTATTTCTCAACAGTGCTTTCTGTCTGAATGACATATCTCTCACGTTAGTTAATCAAAATTAATGATTGAGAGATAATTTTCAACATTTCGTTCACCAATAGTGACGAAAAATACACAGTTTAAAGCTGTGGCTTTCACTATAAAAACAATGTAACGGGCCACGCACTGACAGTGTGTTTCACTGACATGCTGTTGCAGTTGTTTAAATTCTTTGCGCAAGTATAGCCTATCACACGATTTCGGCCATAAACGTCGATGCAAAGAATTTAGAAGGCGCCATCTGCTGACTACCTAATTTTAGTATTACGCACAACAGCGCTTGGAGTTGTTTACTTTCTGTAAGCAAGCGTTGTACTTTCAGAACATTTCCAGAGACAACACACGTCGCGCCTCAAACTGCTAGAGTTGGAGAATGTTATTGAATTCCGTGGAAAATTTGAAGCGGTCGGTGATGAGCTCACAACGCAGTCTCACCTATGACGCCTCGGGAGTCCTTGCGGCGTTGATTAACCTGTAGCCGATAACTGAAGCTCGTTGCTGTGCGTCGGAGAAAGTTGCACTTAGCTGGCGCGGATTGCACAAGACGCCCAGAGAATGTGGCTTTCAGCATGCGAAAAAAAAAGTATTATATACACGAGAAGATTGTTAGGGAGTAGTAGCGTATCCCAGTTCAGTACTACTAGCGGCACATAAATCAATTGAATGTTTTCTTGTAGTAATAATTTCCGTTTAGCACCTGTATCGTCAGTGTGTTCCATAATGGCGTCACGGTTATGTGTCACTGACGCACCGCATGCTTCCGTAGTAGGCAGCCGGTAACCCTGGGTGATGTGCTAGCCCTCGACATCGGGGTAGTCAGTCCGACTGCGGATTGTATAAAGAAATATTCATCGCTAGTGTCGACCAGCGAGGGAAGCCGATGTGATTAGCAAACTTTGTACGAACGTCCCTGGATAAATTCTAAATCTTTCTGCGGGCTCTCATGCAGTGAGAACATGTGGCACTATATTATCACGTTTTTATTACATTGCCTTCTTGTTTGTCTGTCTGTTCGGTACAAATTATGTAATTGATTTTAAACTAACGTCCCGATGAGCTAGAGACTGGAACTTTAAACACTTCAGAACTAGGGGACAATATTAACTCGCTTTCTCGTGTGGCCGAGACTACTTTGTGTATAACTGCCATTGCCCTCTTCTCCTGTTCCAGTCAGGAATGGTTCGCGGGAAGAATTGAGTGTTGACAACTCTCCGTGTTAGTTCGATCTCTTTAATTTCTACATTCATTCTCGTTTCGCGAAATATACGTAGGAGAAAGCAGTATATTGGATGAAACAAGTCAAGAGAAACTGAAATAAACCTGAAATTTACCACGTGTCTCCGTTGTAATCTCATAAAAATGTTTGAAATCCACTGAAAAATTTCCCTCAAGCGGGAATAAATAGCACAACATAATGAAGTAAATAAATATGAATTTTTAATATACAATGTTTTTAATAGCACTAAAAAGTATAAACAACGCTTGGATTTCTGTGCCAGTATGGGCTTAGTAATCACAAACTGCTTTTTTAAACATAAGAACATTCACCGGTATACTTGGGAAGGCAGGGGAACCAGATCTGTCATTGACTATATAATAACAGATCAGGAATTCAGGAAGGCTGTGAGGGACACACGTGTATTCAGAGGATTCTTTGATGACACTGATCATTATTTAATCTGCAGTGAAATTGGGATTGTGAGGCCGAAAGTGCAGGAGGTCAGGTCCATATGTAGGAGGATAAGAGTGGAGAAACTTCAGGATAAGGAAATCAGGCACAAGTACATAACAGCGATCTCAGAAAGGTACCAGTTAGTTGAATGTAGTCAATTACAGTCATTGGAAAAGGAATGGACAAGGTACAGGGACACGGTACTAGAAGTGGCTAAAGAATGTCTTGGAACAGTAGTGTGTAAAAGTAGGATGAAGCAAACAGCTTGGTGGAATGATACAGTCAACGCAGCCTGTAAAAGGAAAAAGAAGGCGTATCAAAAATGGCTACATACCAGAACCCAGGTAGACAGAGAAAGTTATGTTGAAGAAAGAAACAAAGCCAAACAGATAATTGCAGCATCCAAGAAGAAATCGTGGGAAGACTTTGGAAACAGGTTGGAGACTATGGGTCAAGCTGCTGGAAAACCATTCTGGAGTGTAATTAGCAGTCTTCGAAAGGGAGGTAAGAAGGAAATGACAAGTATTTTGGACAGGTCAGGAAAACTGCTGGTGAATCCTGTGGATGCCTTGGGCAGATGGAGGGAATATTTTGAAGAGTTGCTCAATGTAGGGGAAAATGCGATCAGTAATGTTTCAGATTTCGAGGTAGAATGGGATAGGAAGTGGAAAAAATGGTCAATAGATTGCAGTGCAATAGAGCGGCTGGGGTGGATGAAATTAAGTCGGAACTCATCAAATACAGTGGAATGTCAGGTCTTAAATGGCTACACAGGATAATTGAAAAGGCCTGGGAGTCGGGACAGGTTCCATCAGACTGGACAAAAGCAGTAATCACACCAATCTTTAAACATGGAAATAGAAAAGATTGTAACAACTACAGAGGTATCACTTTAATCAGCGTTGTGGGTAAAATCTTCTCAGGTATTGTTGAAAGGAAAGTGCGAGTATTAGTTGAGGACCAATTGGATGAAAATCAGTGTGGGTTTAGGCCTCTTAGAGGTTGTCAGGACCAGATCTTTAGCTTACAGCAAATAATGGAGAAGTGTTGTGAGTGGAACAGGGAATTGTGTCTATGCTTTATAGATCTAGAAAAGGCATATGACCGGGTTCCTAGGAGGAAGTTATTGTCTGTTCTACAAGATTATGGAATAGGAGGCAAACCTTTGCAAGCAATTAAAGGTCTTTACATGGATAGTCAGGCAGCAGTTAGAGTTGACGGTAAATTGAGTTCATGGTTCAGAGTAGTTTCAGGGGTAAGACAAGGCTGCAACCTGTCTCCACTGTTGTTCATATTATTTATGGATCATATGTTGAAAACAATAGACTGGCTGGGTGAGATTAAGATATGTGAACACAAAATAAGCAGTCTTGCATATGCGGATGACTTAGTTGTGATGGCAGAGTCGATTGAAAGTTTGCAAAGTAATATTTCAGAGCTAGATCAGAAATGTAAGGACTATGGTATGAAGATTAGCATCTCCAAAACGAAAGTAATGTCAGTGGGAAAGGAATATAAACGGATTGAGTGCCAAATAGGAGGAACAAAGTTAGAACAGGTGGACGGTTTCAAGTACTTAGGATGCATATTCTCACAGGATGGCAACATAGTGAAAGAACTGGAAGCGAGGTATAGCAAAGCTAATGCAGTGAGCGCTCAGCTACGATCTACTCTCTTCTGCAAGAAGGAAGTCAGTACAAAGACTAAGTTATCTGTGCACCGTTCAATCTTTCGACCAACTTTGTTGTATGGGAGCGAAAGCTGGGTGGATTCAGGCTACCTTATCAACAAGGTTGAGGTTACAGATATGAAAGTAGCTAGGATGATTGCAGATACTAGTAGATGGGAACAATGGCAGGAGGGTGTCCACAATGAGGAAATCAAAGAAAAACTGGGAATGAACTCTATAGATGTAGCAGTCAGGGCGAACAGGCTTAGATGGTGGGGTCATGTTACACGCATGGGAGAAGCAAGGTTACCCAAGAGACTCATGGATTCAGCAGTAGAGGGTAGGAGGAGTCGGGGCAGACCGAGGAGACAGTACCTGGATTCGGTTAAGAATGATTTTGAAGTAAAAGGTTTAATATCAGAAGAGGCACCAATGTTAGCACTGAATAGGGGATCATGGAGGAATTGTTTAAGGGGGGGCTATGCTCCAGACTGAACGCTGAAAGGCAGAATCAGTCTTTAATGATGATGATGATGATGATGATGATGATAAAAAGTATCAGATAATTTCTCCTTGCGCCGTACACGTTCCTGTCCCCATACAGACAGTACTGAAAATTTGTGGTTGCAGTGAGACAAAATGACGACAGGAGCCGAGAAAGCGTATGTCGTGCTTGAAATGCACTCACATCAGTCAGTCATAACAGTGCAACGACACTTCAGGACGAAGTTCAACAAAGATACACCAACTGCTAACTCCATTCGGCGATGGTATGCGCAGTTTAAAGCTCCTGGATGCCTCTGTAAGGGGAAATCAACGGGTCGGCCTGCAGTGAGCGAAGAAACGGTTGAACGCGTGCAGGCAAGTTTCACGCGTAACCCGCGGAAAATTGGCTCATGCCAGAACTGGAGACCGACAACGCCGACATCATCTTTCAACTGGATGGTGCTCCACCGCACTTCCATCATGATGTTCGGCATTTCTTAAACAGGAGACTGGAAAACCGATGGATCGGTCGTGGTGGAGATCATGATCAGCAATTCATGTCATGGCCTCCACGCTCTCCCGACTTAACCCCATGCGATTTCTTTCTGTGGGGTTATGTGAAAGATTCAGTGTTTAAACCTCCTCTACCAAGAAACGTGCCAGAACTGCGAGCTCGCATCAACGATGCTTTCGAACTCATTGATGGGGACATGCTGCGCCGAGTGTGGGAGTAACTTGATTATCGGCTTGATGTCTGCCGAATCACTAAAGGGGCACATATCGAACATTTGTGAATGCCTAAAAAACCTTTTTGAGTTTTTGTATGTGTGTGCAAAGCATTGTGAAAATATCTCAAATAATAAAGTTATTGTAGAGCTGTGAAATCGCTTCAATCATTTGTAATAACCCTGTATTTAGGGTTTCCTTCGTTTTCCTCGCAATACCAGGCATAGCACCACTTAACGTTCCTCTAGGCGGTTGTGTATGATTAATTTCCGTACTCACAATTCCCATCAGTAGTTTTCTGCCGTTACGGAAGTCAGTTAAGAAAGGAAGTGGTGTTTTTTGTTCGTAATCGAAGAACATTAAATATTTATAAAGCATCCATCATGGAGATTTTTCTACATGTATAAACCGTATCGTTTTATAATACCGTCCACGTTTCAGTAACGGCTGTTAAAATGAGGAGCGGAGTTTCCCGATGGGCTGCAGTTGTGCGAATCTGATTGAAGGTTCTCGAGAAGGTAAGAAATTGAGCTCTATGTCAGTCTTTTAAGGCAGTTGTCAACGGAAGCGGAGTCTGTTGTCTGTTTTGCAGGTTTAACGACAGTTTCTCCCAGGAAGAGTGGCAGGTGGCCCGTGTGGTAGATGACTAACCGCTTCATCACTTGTTTCCGCACACAAACAATAACAATAATAATATAATAATCCCAAAGAAAGCAGGTGTTGACAGATGTGAAAAGTACCGAACTGTCAGTTTAATAAGTCACGGCTGCAGAATACTAACGCGAATTCCTTACAGACGAATGGGAAAACTAGTAGAAGCCGACCTCGGGGAAGGTCAGTTTGGATTCCGTAGAAATATTGGAACACGTGAGGCAATACTGACCCTTCGACTTATCTTAGAAGCAAACTTACGTTTCTAGCATTTGTATACTTAGAGGAAGCTTTTGACAATGTTGACTGGAATACTCTCTTTCAAATTCTGAAGGTGGCAGGGGTAAAATGCAGGGAGCAAATACGCTATTTACAATTTGTACAGAAACCAGATGGCAGTTATAAGAGTGGAGGGGAATGGAAGGGAAGCAGTGGTTGGGAAGGGAGTGAGACAGGGTTGTAGCCTCTCCCCGATGTTATTCAATCTGTATCTTGAGCAAGCAGTGAAGGAAACAAAAGAAAAATTCGGAGTAGGTATTAAAATCCATGGCGAAAACATAAAAACGTTGAGGTTCGCCGATGACATTGTAATTCTGTCAGAGACAGCAAAGGACTTGGAAGAGCAGTTGAACGGAATGGACAGTGTCTTGAAAGGAGGATATAAGATGAACATCAACAAAAGCAAAACGAGGATAATGGAATGTAGTCGAATTAAGTCGGGTGATGTTGAGGGTATTAGATTAGGAAATGAGACACTTAAAGTAGTAAAGGAGTTTTGCTATTTGGGGAGCCAAATAACTGATGATGGTCGAAGTAGAGAGGATATAAAATGTAGGCTGGCAATGGCAAGGAAAGCGTTTCTGAAGAAGAGAAATTTTGTTAACATCGAGTGTAGATTTAAGTGTCAGGAAGTCGTTTCTGAAAGTATTTGTATGGAGTGTAGCCATATACGGAAGTGAAACGTGGACGATAAATAGTTTGCACAAGAAGAGAATAGAAGCTTTCGAAATGAGCTGCTACAGAAGAATGCTGAAGATTAGATGGGTATATCACATAACTAATGAGGAGGTATTGAACAGAATTGGGGAGAAGAGAAATTTGTGGCACAACTTGACTAGAAGAAGGGATCGGTTGGTAGGACATGTTCTGAGGCATCAAGGGATCACCAATTTAGTATTGGAGGGCAGGGTGGAGGGTAAAAATCGTAGAGGGAGACCAAGAGATGAATACACTAAGCAGATTCAGAAGGATGTAGGTTGCAGTAGTTACTGGGAGATGAAGAAGCTTGCACAGGATAGAGTAGCATGGAGAGTTGCATCAAACCAGTCTCAGGACTGAAGACCACAACAACACGAGTCTAGGAAGGAGCGCGTTAGCATATATATATATATATATATATATATATATATATATATATATATATATATATATATATATAGGGTGATTCAAAAAGAATACCACAACTTTAGGAATTTAAAACTCTGCAACGACAAAAGGCAGAGCTAAGCACTATCTGTCGGCGAATTAAGAGAGCTATAAAGTTTCATTTAGTTGTACATTTGTTCGCTTGAGGCGCTGTTGACTAGGCGTCAGCGTCAGTTGATGCTAAGATGGCGACCGCTCAATAGAAAGCTTTTTGTGTTATTGAGTACGGCAGAAGTGAATTGACGACAGATGTTCACCGTGCATTTCGAACGAAGTATGGTGTTAAACCTCCTGATAGGTGGTGTATTAAACGTTGGTATAAACAGTTTACAGAGAATGGGTGTTTGTGCAAAGGGAAATGTTCTGGACGGCCGAGAATGAGTGATGAAAATGTAGCACGCATCCAGATATTAGAGAATTGGCTGTTCCCTCAGCTCGAACAAGAAGCACAACAATTCATATTTCAGCAGGATGGAGCGCCACCACATTGGCACTTATCTGTCCGTAACTACCTGAACGTCAAGTACCCGAGGCGATGGATCGGCCGCCAGGCAGCCCGTGACAGAGCACTTCATCACTGGCCTCCAAGAAGCCCTGATCTTACCCCCTGCGATTTTTTCTTATGGGGGTATGTTAAGGATATGGTGTTTCGGCCACCTCTCCCAGCCACCATTGATGATTTGAAACGAGAAATAACAGCAGCTATCCAAACTGTTACGCCTGATATGCTACAGAGAGTGTGGAACGAGTTGGAGTATCGGGTTGATATTGCTCGAATGTCTGGAGGGGGCCATCTCTGAACATCTCTGAACTTGTTTTTGAGTGAAAAAAAACCTTTTTAAATACTCTTTGTAATGATATATAACAGAAGGTTATATTATGTTTCTTTCATTAAATACACATTTTCATTAAATACACATTTTTAAAGTTGTGGTATTCTTTTTGTATCACCCTATATATATATATATACACCCGAGTCCAGGAAGTAGCGCGTTAGCACTCTCGGCTATCCTGGCGGGTACGCACTTAATGCCATTGAGACTGATGATATATGTCGCCTTCGTGGTATTGCACTACTAATGGCCAACGGCGTTTGTAGTCATTTAACACTTGCCCACGGCTGGGGAGAACAGTGCCCAGCTAAGAGATCGTAAAGCGCTTGCCGTGTTCGGAAACCGGAGATAGATTCGGTACACCGCTGCGGAGCGCGCTGGCCACGCGGCTGGCGAAATGATGGAGTGTCGCGCGACCGTATTATTAGCTGCGCGGCCACGCCGCCCACCGGCACTCTCCGGCAGCTGTGGCGGGACGGGGCCCGTCCCGCCGTCCTCGCCTGCCGTTTGGCGAGCCGCGGGTATTTCGAGACCGGCGGAGCACTGGCCGCCGGTGGGTGGGCGTGGCTGCCGCACGGTGGCACGTGCTGTACTCCCTCTGTGGGCGAACGGTACACCGGCTGAGACATGCGGGGCGCGGTGCCGGCACTGTTCTGCCTGTTCCTGCGAGGGAGCATGGCTAGGCTATTCCGTCGACAACTGACGTTCTGAGACCATCGGCTCTGTTCCGAATACAATTTGAATCTCGCGAAGGAGAAAACGGCAACCAGCCACCGACAGCAGTGCTATTCGTTTACGCAAATAGCGGCGATGCCGGTTTCAGACCGACATGTTTATCTTCAGACCGATGTTCACGTTTATATTACGTTTGTTGTTATTTGCATTACTTTTTACCTGCTGTTTCCACCTTGTGCTGAAGTTCCTCGGGTTGGTGCTGTTCTATAGGCAAAAACGATGTGACAGACGGCGTATTTAACTGCAATCGTTCCAAGTAACGAATGAAAACAATGTAAACAAGTCCCTAAGGTAGAACTGTTTCAGTTTTAGGTTACTTACGTCGAAGTTCGCCAGTAATAAACTTCCACAGTTGACTGATTGTGATCACGAAACAATAAAAAATACAAACACCGTTTTTTGTATATAAATATGGTGCTCTGTACTACGTGCATATTTATAGATCACGAAAGTGCGCACATTTAAACAACATTTCTTCCCGTGCTCCATACATGAATGGAACTGGACGAATCTTTCATAGCTGGTACAGTGGTAAGCACTCTCTGCCATGCACTTTACAGTAGTTTGCTGAATTTGGATGTAGATGTGGATGTAAATCAACTTTTTATGTTTCAAGAACCTAGTTCTTGTGCAACAACTTCCCGTATGTGATTCTGAAACGTCCGTCTCCGTGTCTTAGTTACTGCCTCGCGGGACTTTAAAAAAGCCCTATGGACCCTTTCCACGTTTTCTGCACTGATCAGAAGGTCGACAGATCGTGCAATGCTATTTCCTCACACTGACGATACAGTCCATTTGTGCGTTCCGTGTGGTGAGTTGTTACTTATCTGATCGCGATTTTGAGGGGCAGAATGACATATTTTCTTTAGTCAAAACGGAACCTCGTGCCGACCGCTAACAACTTTCCTTGTTTAGGTTTCAGTAATGTAAGTTATTGGCTCTCTGGAGGTGTCCAGTGAGCCATCTCGATAGGGGAATTTCAATTATGACGATATGAACGTATGGACAACGCAACACCGTACTACCCCCCCCCCCCCCCCCCCCGCGGAGAAAATCTCTGACCCGGCCGGGAATCGAACCCGGGCCCCTTCGCCTGGTAATCTGCCGTACTGACCGCGCAGTTCCCGAAGCGGACAAACTTGATGTTATTCACCACTCGCATTATGCGAGACAGCTACAACATATGGCCAGCAGAGACAGCTGTTCTGCTGCGCACGAGCCACTAGATTTACGCTATCGTTTACCTGCGTACACCATGTCGTCACGATAATCACTCTGTGAAGCCTAATCCGTGTGTGAAGCTCTTGAAAAAGGACTATCCTCATTTGTGACCTTAGCTGTGGGATGTGATAACTACCCTGGGATCTCCACACCCGGGTGGGTTTCCACTTCCAATCTTGTGCCATAGTCATTCGCGAATCTCTTTTTGAGAAACTGTGAATACGGTTTTTATAATAGACGAGCTTCTGGATTTTTATCTGGACTTTGACGAAAGGAGATTGTAGCAGTTGTACTTGACAAAGATGTAAATTCCCTTGAATGTATATAATGTCTTGAGCTGAATGTGAATGCAGGCTCCCTTGTCGTATTTAATGGATGAATTCTTCTCGGGTTATAGAACTAGCCATATTCTAGGAAGTGAGTTCTCCAGAAGATGGCAAGTAAGAAAGTTACCGAGACGTCGCTACGCACCAACCAGTTTACTCGACTGATATCGCTAGAGAAATCCGTCCACGTCTTAAGTGTTTATGAAAACACTAAACTCATCACTAGTTACTGACGTGCACGCCGGCGATCCACATTTCGTTGTTGCGTTGGTGAACCAGCAAAGTGTGTACGAGACAGGTTCCCTTTGCAACGTTACCAACGACTGTTGCTAGAGCCGGCCGGTGTGGCCGAGCGGTTCTAGGCGCTTCAGTCCGGAACCGCGCTGCTGCTACGGTCGCACGTTCGAATCCTGCCTCGGGCATGGATGTGTGTGATGTCCTTAGGTTAGTTAGGTTAAAGTAGTTCTAAGTCTAGGGGACTGATGACCTCAGATATTGAGTCCCATAGTGCTCAGAGCCATTTGAACCAGTTTTTTGAACTGTTGCTAGCAGTCCAGCAGAGGACATCTACATCTACATCTACATCCATACACCGCAAGCCACCTGACGGTGTGTGGCGGAGGACGAGTGCACAAACTGTTAAATGGCTCGTCTACACTGGGGTTTCGTTGCTTTATGCTTTTACCTAAGTGATTAACGATTATTAATGGGTCTACGAGGTCATTAAGTGAAATACTGATATACAAGAGTAAACTGGGCAATAAAATCGGGAACTGAGGATATTAATCTACGTTTAGCAAACGTTAGAATTATATCGTTGCTTTACTGATAGAAAATTACTTTACTATGAATGATGGCCCTACACAAAATGGTGCAATCGAATCTAGAATAGTTTTAGCACAGTAGTTGCAAGGAATAAACAGTTCACTACATCACAGTCACTGTGAATTCCACTCTGTTCGCTGCTCACAAACTTATAAACCGAAGACTAGCTTCTGAACAATCCTCCTGTAGGCATGACCCTACCTCGGAAATAAAACGCGTGTGGCCCCAGGCCATTCTAAATGCTCACGTTAGTCGCACGGCTCCCAAGATACCAAACACGACGGTCTCTGCCGTGCGTCTCTTGCCCTGCGTTTTGTCACGTGACACACGGCTCTAGTCAAATTAACATCCACATACCTGACCATCATTCGTTTACAAACACTTTTCGCGATATACAAATACTTAAACCAAATACTTTACGCAGTTCCGTACACACGTATTGTATCACATATTATTATATTTCCTCATTAAAGTTATTTTTATGTTAATATATTGCACGAACCGGAACAGCAATCGCTCGTCAAAACAACTACTTAATTCTTTCTTGCCCATTTTTCATTATGTTATTCTAATCCTTCTACCATTATTAGTATATAAAATTATTATTAAATGAACATAGAAAATGAAATATCGGTTCAAATTACGCACGCAGAGGCTAATAGGTTTATGTAGTTGTGATTACAATGAAATGAACACCCTTAGCTGCTTACAGGCATTGACACACGTCAACGGGGACACATGAAAATGTGTGCCGCGACCGGGACTCGAACCCGGGATCTCTTGCTTACATGGCAGACGCTCTATCCATCTGAGCCACCGAGGACACAGAGGATAGCGCGACTGCAGGGATTTATGTCTGGCACGCCTCCCGCGAAACCCACATTCTCAACGTATTGTCCCGCACTACATTCGTAGTGCCCCCGCCCATTATGTTCATTACTCGCGGCGCGTTGCCGATTCCCGTAAGAGTTCGGACACTGTTTGTGCATTCGCACAGAAGAAGAAGAAGATGGTCAAGTGGCCGGCGAGCCTTAACTATATATATACTAAGATGGTATCTGTTCTTTCGGACATGTCCGAAAGAACAGATACCATCTTAGTATATATATTATGTATTTGTGGATGGCTCCGTTTTAGGTGCATAGCGTCACATGTTATGTTACACCGTAGAAGCAAATGAGAACACCAAAAATTTCCTGTGCACGTGTATCGCGAGAGGGTGACAGGAAGCGAGGCAGCCGACGACTGACGGTGGGCCAGACGAGATTCCGGCAGACAGCAGTCAGCACGTTTCGCAGACTGCGCCCGACGAAACGAATCGCGAGTTCTGTGGTCTCGAATTAGCCCTCCAGCGTGCCTGAAATATCCGGACACAAATCAGAGCGAGCGTGCAGCCACAAAGCGCGGCCCGCGCCCTGGACCCTCCCGTCCCGTCATTCCTAAATTTAATTCGGCGCCGGTCTTGCGCAGGAGGCTGCCACGGCCGTGTCGGATTACGCCGCGTCGCACGCACGCCGGCTGCCCGCACAAATGGCTCGCGGCCCTCGTGTTCCGCTCATTACGTTCGCCACCGACGCTCAACTTAGAAGCATTGCTGTTGACGTCCATGTTACCCGACAACGCCTTTTTACCACCGATGTCACCGCTATGATGATAATTTCGTAGTATAAAACTGGACTCGACAGTCCGATCTGAATTATCTGCCGTTTGGCAGGGAGCAAGTCGAGCTGTTCCCGCCAGCAGTAGATCTCTGGAAGAGTCTAGCAAGCGTCAGCTCCTACTGCACCGCCACACCCGCTGCCCAAAGGACTCCGTCTGCTGCGTACGAAGTACGGAACTTTTATGGACGCGAAAATTTCAACGAAAGAAACGGAGTTCTAGTTCCATGAAAAATTAAAAATGGTTCAAATGCCTCTGAGCACTATGGGACTTAACTACAGAGGTCATCACTCCTGTAGAACTTAGAACTACTTAAACCTAACTAACCTAAGGACATCACACACATCCATGTCCCAGGCAGAATTCGAACCTGCGACCGTACATCTACATCTACATTTATACTCCGCAAGCCACCCAACGGTGTGTGGCGGAGGGCACTTTACGTGCCACGGTCATTACCTCCCTTTCCTGTTCCAGTCGCGTATGGTTCGCGGGAAGAACGACTGCCGGAAAGCCGCCACCTCCTTTGTTGATGGCCTACATTTTCTAAGGACTCTCCCAACGAATCTCAACCTGGTACCCGCCTTACCAACAATTAATTTTATATGATCACTCCACTTCAAATCGTTCCGTACTCCCAGATATGTTACCGAAGTAACTGCTATCAGTGTTTGTTCCGCTATCATATAATCATACAATAAAGGATCCTTCTTTCTATATATTCGCAATAATTACATTTGTCTATGTTAAGGGTCAGTTGCCACTCCCTGCACCAAGTGCCTATCCGCTGCAGATCTTCCTGCATTTCGCTACAATTTTCTAATGCTGCAACTTCTCTGTATACTACAGCATCATCCGCGAAAAGCCGCATGGAACTTCCGACACTATCTACTAGATCATTCATATATATTGTGAAAAGCAATGGTCCCATAACACTCCCCTGTGGCACGCCAGAGGTTACTTTAACGTCTATTACTCTAACGTAGCGGTCGCGCGATTCCAGACTGAAGCGCCTAGAACCGCTCGGCCACCCCGGCCAGCCAAAAATTAAAAACAGGTTTTTGCATTAGCGATGCTATTGAGATCTACGTTATATGTGGCTTTCAGAATTTTTACGTAATAAATGAAAAGTACCAGTTTGCTTTTGTTCTACAATTTTTCTACAATTGTTCTACAATTCGCAGGAGAGCTTCTGCAAAATTTGAAAGGTAGGAGACGAGGTACTGGCAGAAGTGAAGCTATGAGGATGGGCCGTGAGTCGTGCTTGCGTAGCTCAGTTGGTAGAGCACTTGCCCGCGAAAGGCAAAGGTCCCGAGTTCGAGTTTCGGTCCGGCACACAGTTTTAATCTGCCTGGAACTTTCAATTTTTACATACTTTTCGAGGAGACAGATACCCAAAGTGGATACGTATTTTGAGACGAAGATTGAGAAAATTGAAAAAGAAAGAGATGTCGTTTTTCGAATCTCATACATTGCAAATACAAATTGACATGCAACTTTTGGAAGATGCGTTGCCGAACAAGGTTGTTCGCTTATAAGCAAGAATAAAAAAAGTATTCCAGTGAATTCAATAGTTTTCGAGCTATGACCTGATACGTCACAAGCTGTCTCTCGGACGGAATTTCACCCGTTTGAAAGTAATAAATACTATTCTGTTCGTAATTGGAAATGGGAACTAATTTTGACATGCTTCAAAAATGTTCAAATGTGTGTGAAATCTTATGGGACTTAACTGCTAAGGTCTTCAGTCCCTAAACTTACACACTTCTTAACCCAAATCATCCTAAGGACAAACACACATACCCATGCCCGAGGGAGGACTCGAACCTCCGCCGGGACCAGCAGCACAGTCCATGACTGCAGCGCCTCAGACCGCTCAGCTAATCCCACGCGGCTTGACATGCTTAGATACAGTACAGTGGTCTATAGCACACCTGAACTTCATATTTTTACGTGACTCTTCTACGATGTATATACTACAAACCGAATTTCTATCACTACGGTGCGCTGTGGTGGCTGCAAGCGGTCAGTACGCCTACTTGTTGCGGCAACGTCCCAATTGTGGACTTCGAGTAACAGATGCCAACAAACTTAAGTTAGACTGTAAAATAAGTAAATAACAACAGAAGACTATGATGTCTCAATAGGTGGCCCAGTTAGGCAGTAGGTGGCGAGCGCATACGTACAGAATCGCCCAGTTATGAATTACCTGTGTCTTGCTGTTTCTTCGTCCTTCCCTTCGATCTGCAACAAGAAGCGGAGTAGGAATTGGACGCGGCTTTCCTGAAGGAAATGTCCCACAGTGATTCAGCGGACTCTTAGCTGACTTTCAATTTAATGAGAGGGCCTCTACCGACGAGCCTTTACTGGTCCAACGCGCGGCTGTGGCCGGTTCAAGTATGGGGCCGAACTCCACGCCGAACTCTTCCACAGCGCTGCTCGGTTCGCTACTCCGTATCGTTCATCGATCATAAACACAAAAGTGCTTCCAAAAGTACATACATTTTGATATGTTGGCAAATGTGCCAACACCTTGTAGATAGAGGAGGCCGAAATGCACGCTATCTAACGCAGACGGGCGTGAAGTCTGGAACAGGATAAGTTATGAATGCACTAAAGAAAAGTACGTAGCTTCTGTTTACTTAACTTTAATTCATCCTTGTGGTACATCGCTCTTGACTATACAAATGAGACTCTCTCCAGATATGGTTAATGGCGCCTTGCTAGGTCATAGCCATGGACTTAGCTGAAGGCTATTCTAACTGTCTCTCGGCAAATGAGAGAAAGGCTTCGTCAGTGTAGTCGCTAGCAAAGTCGTCGTACAACTGGGGCGAGTGCTAGTACGTCTTTCTAGACCTGCCATGTGGTGGCGCTAGGTCTGCAATTACTGACAGTGGCGACACGTGGGTCCGACATGTGCTAATGGACCGCGGCCGATTTAAAGCTACCACCTAGCAAGTGTGGTGTCTGGCGGTGACGCCACACATTTCACTGGCACGAAACAACTTTTTTTTTCTTTCATTAGCTTTATAGCAGAAGTTGAGAGGATCGCACTCAATATATTGTCTCATTGAGAGTTAGTCTCCAGTTAAATTACTCTTCTAAACTGTACCTATCTGACTACAACTACTGTAAATATGCAACAGCAGTGGCCATCTTAGCTAACAATCTACCGAGCAGCAATAAAGCATAAACGAGGGATACCGGAGGTTTGACAAAACGGTAATCAATCCATAGTTTCAGTTTTGGATCAGCCGACTGAATGCGAAAAAAGGGAGGGGACACAGAGATGTTAGTTTCCCAAAACATCGTATTAAAAATATACCACTCTCACTCTATTTTTTACCAGTAAACCTCCTCCCGTTCTCGATTCGTTAAAGAATCGAAGCCCGTATATGTTATTTCGTGCAGGAGGAATGAGGGCTGTCAGAGAGAATAAGTTTCGGAATGGTTTGAAATTATGCGAAAAGTTTTTTGGAAGGCCTCAACTGCTCCCATTCTCAAATACTGGATTAATGCAGTCTGGGTAGTTTGCGTGCCGCGGATTACGCTGCCTCAAGATTCTAACTTCAGTATTTGTCTTATGACTGTTTTAAACCTTTAATATACGATTATATGTCTTAAACAGTAGATTAAGACAGAATTTTAAATGTTTCAAATCGGTCAGTAGTACTGAAAATCGCGTTTTTGTTGTCCCTGGAAGCCGTTATATAAACAGCCTGCAATTGTGGGCGGGTGACTGCTTTAGCCGTTTAGTGAGACATAAACCAAGGTGTAGAGGAAGTCTCCAGAGTGGCTTGTAAGGGTGTTTAACTGTATCGTTCTGTGGTATGGTCTCTGTATAATGCTGCGTCATGACCGTACATGGAGCACATATGAAGGAAGCCGACGTGAATGGTCTGAAGGTGCTTAAATGCGAGGAAACTCACAAACACTAAGAATTCCCATCTTGGAAACACTCAAGAAATGCGCCTTATATTCAGTGAAACGTAATTAGCATTATGGTTTAACCGCTTGTCAAGCGGTCTACAGATAGATCTTAACCTTAAGTGGAAAACCCACTTCCTAGAATTATTGAAGCACCTTAGTTGAGCTACTCGTACATTCGCAGTACACGGGAGCACTGCTACAGGTGACGTGAAAATGAAAGAACTAACTTCTTCTGTATGTTTCCATTCATTAATGAAGCTGTGGAATCATTTTTTGAGGGAACTCAATTTGCAGCGTTAATATTTTCAGAATACAGAAGCGAGTTGAAATGATTATTAGTACTGTCAGTTGCAGAGCAGCATTCAGCGGCCTCTTCAAATAAAACATTTTTTACAGCTGTTTCACACTACATATTTAGCAATAACCATCATGCTTGCGTAGATTTCTCTTTTCTCAAATAACAGAGAAAAGCATGGGTATAAAGTAACCTCGGAAGCAATCTTTACATAGACCTCACAAAGGTCTTTTCATTAGTAGAGAAAGTAATTAGGTGCATGGGTGTTGATATTTTCAACAGTCTCCCAGACCAAAAAACATGTCGAGTAGATAATGCCTGAAGATTGAATTAAAGAATTTTTCTGTTGGCCAAGTCTTTCTACTCCTCTAACGAGTATCTGCAAGGAAAGAATGTAAATTAACTTATTAGCACTTTAACAGTATAATATTTTAAAATGTTAAGTCATATCATTTTTCAGTGTTTTTATTTTAATTTCATTTATTGAAATAGTTATTTGTAAAATATGCATTCCAGACTACTTTCCACATCCTAGAGACCAGGTAAAATACACATTCCAGACTTCTTTCCACATCGTAGAGACCGCTCTCCGGCCGATCCATGGAATTTGACTGATGTAACGAGAGAGATTATTCTTCAGTACCGTACATACCATCCCTTTAAGAAATTGGGGGTAGAAGTAGACAACTGCACGCACCGAAACATGTCGGCAGTTGTTCCTTCATGTCCCAGAAAACGGGAGGGAACCGTAAAACATGCAGCACAAAGTACCTTCTTCCACGAACATTAGAATGACTTACAGAAAACACAGATGCGACTGTGTTTTGTAGCGAGTTTCCGACAGACTGAAACTACATCGGTCGGAGAATGGAAACCGAACTCAATAACATACGTAGACTAGAGATGGGTCGTTCGGGAACTAACGGGTCCAAAGGAACGGTTCACCAAGATGAACGGAACGAGCGAGGAACGAATTCTAAGGAACGGTCCTTCATAGTTCACTTCGGTCGCGGCTTTCTACTTGTAGTTCCCGGGAACGGGAAACGGTCCGTCTTGTTCCCGAACGGCACGTCGGCTGCTCTCGTTCCAGCCTCGGTCCCGTTCCCGTCTGTCTCGGTCTCGGTCTCGGTCGGCCGGACTCGTCCTTCTTCGTGTGGCCACACGTCGCAGTTCCACTGCCGACTGCTCATAAGTTAGTTCTAAATCTGTTTCAAACTTTTTTGAACTCCGAACTTCTGGTTCTTTTCGTATTATATTCAGCGTCCACGGCCGGTAGTTAAAATGTATTTTATAATTATGTAAATTAAATAAAAATTACGTGCTATGTAATGCATACATCTTTTCAGGTAAGGAAACGGCGTATCAGCTTACTTCACTATTACGATAAACAGCAGAAGAAATACTTGTAAAAAGGCAAGATGATTTTTTGTTATTACACAGGCAAGGAACGTCGGCACGGCACACGCGAGTGGCCATTTTCCGTCTTATTTGATCCAAGATGAAAGAGCATGTTCATTATTATGGAAGGCAGACCGACTTACAACCGAATAAAGCCCGCGCTTCGTAATCGAGTGTATGGTGTCACAGTCTGTAAAGAGAATATGATAACTCCAACAATTATTACTTCAGTGGTACAGGGTGGCGGACGAAAAATCGGTCCCGAGTACTAGATTGTCGCTTACCAGTCGTCATCTATTGTTTCGAAGTTGTTTGCATTAGCTTATTTGTTATTTCTTCACTGCCTAATTATTACATGTTTATCTATTCTGCTCGTAGCGGTCAACAAATCGTGCGTAATTGGTGAGCAGTCTGTACTCGGGGCCGGCTTTTCGTGCATCACCTTATATTATTTCACTGCGATCAGCCACATAACGCTACAGTTGCTGTTTTGCAGAATCAGGAAAATTACAATTGTGTGAGAATTCTGTTATGAATAAAAACTCTGTACTCCAGGGTGGAGGCAAGTGCCCCATCTTGGCGCCCTATCTTCAGTCACCTATGCTACAAATTTTCAGTTTTCATAAGAAGCACATACCAAGCACAATGAACGGTGAACGAGTAAAAATGAACGGTTCCCTAAAAAGGGCGATCACCAGTGAGCTAGTTCCCAAGGATGAACGATTTTGACCATCTCTAATGTAGACAGCACTCACCCAAATGAGCACCGCAGTTTAGAAGGCGAGAAATTTTTCCCGCTTTAACAGTTTTCTCGTTCTGAAGTGAGGCGTTCCCGCGCGCGCGCACACACACACACACACACACACACACACACACACACACACACACAGCTCTAGAGAGAGAGACCTCCTAGCTCGGCAGCTGAGTTTAACGACCTCCTCCAAACCACACTCGGACCGAAAGAAGACACACGGCTTCCGTAAACACGCGCAAGATCGAAGACGTGAGAAGCGACCTGGTAAACGCTGCCGCCCCCGATCTGTCCGTTAGCACAGCCTCAGGCTCCTGCGCCGCGTCTGTCTTCTCTTCAGGGCGGCTGATTTCCTCTGCTCGCTGCCCGCGCTCACCGTTTGTGTTTGTTTTACGCGTCTCGCTTGTTGCCCCAACGGCAAGCAGTTCTCAAAGATTCTCTTCATTCTGGCTTCCATACCTCCACTATTCAATCTGTTACCATTATTTTTCTCATGCTCGATATACGAAAATATCTCTTTATATTATGAGCAGATTCGTGGCGTCATATTGTCGCAACGTTTCGATGACTTTCCTATTCGACATCTTTAGGCAAAGACTCCAGCCGAAGATGAGGAATAGGGAACTCCTCGAAACATTGCGACAACACGATGCTCCGGTTCAGCAGATAAGCCAAGAAGATTTCATCACAAAAAAATTTCTTTACAGAAATAGAAACGGCAGGCTTGAACTGGTCGCTAATAAAAGTTCGTGGTTGATGGTTCAAGTGGCTCTGAGCACTATGGGACTTAACTTCTGAGGTCATCAGTCCTCTAGAACTCAGAACTACTGAAACCTAACTAACCTAAGCGCATTACACACATCCATGCCCGAGGCAGGATTCGAATCTGCGACCTTAGCAGTCGCGCGGTTCCGGACTGAAGCGTCTAGAAGCGCTCGGCCACCGCGGCCGACCGGTCGCGCGGTTCCAGACTGTAGCGCCTAGAACCGCTCGGCCACTCCGGCCGGCCAGTTCGTGGTTGAGAAACGTATTCTGTAATAAAGTCATGTCGAAGAATCTTCTACGGTCGCAGGTTCGAATCCTGCCTCGGGCATGGGTGTGTGTGATGTCCTTAGGTTAGATAGGTTTAAGTAGTTCTAAGTTCTAGGGGACTTATGACCTAAGATGTTGAGTCGCATAGTGCTCAGAGCCATTTGAACCATTTTTTGAAGAATCTTACGAACAACAAGAATTTTTTAATTTCGAAGTCCTGGACTTAACCAGCAGAGCTATTTAGTAGCTGTGCTCTCAAACTATACGGCAGTTGAGGCTCATAGAGAGGGACTGCACAGTCAAACTAAAGACAGCGCGGTTACAGGGGACCGAGATTGATTTTGGTTGCGAGTAATGGCGGAAAACTATTCTGATATGCGTTCCCCGTCGTGAAAAAATTTGCCTAGCGGCAAGACCGGCGCTTGAGACGAGAACGGAGGCCGTAATTATAAGGCGGAGGTGAACACCGCAAGTGGTTTGCGCAGGAGAGTCGCACGGTGCGGGCGTTCGGCGGCCGCGGCGTCCAGCTGGGCACGTGTGGGTGTGGGTGACGGGGCGGCGGGTCAGCGACCCCGCGGGTCAGCGGGTCAAGGACAGCGCGGCCGGCTCCCCAGGCGGGCGCGCAGCCGCGCCGTTGCGAAATAGCCAGTGGGCGCCCTTCGCGCCGCATTCTTCACCTCTGCCGCATTCATTAGCACGGAACCGAGAGTAGGCCGCACAAGTAATGTGCTCAGTGCCTGAAATAAACGAGAAGTACACCGCCCATCACAATTACGAACAGAAGAGAGAATTTCTCGTTGCGGTAGTCACTCTGCCACTAGCATCACCTGACGCAGACTGCCGTATCGGTCGCCGATCATCAGATGTACCGCTCGAGTAGTGACGTACAGGCTACAATAAACTTCAACAAAGCCGGGGAGCGTGACCGAGCGGTTCTAGGCACTTCAGTCCGGAACCGCGCTGCTGCTGAGTCGCAGGTTCGAATCCTGTCTCGGGCATGGATGTGTGTGATGTCCTTAGGTTAGTTAGGTTTAAGTAGTTCTGAGTAGGGGACTGATGACCACAGCTGTTAAGTCCCATAGTGCTCAGAGCCATTTGTACACTAAACTGCAACAACACTAATAACAATGATACACTGTCACACAGTGAAGAGCCAAAGAAACTGGTACAACCGCCTAATATCAACTGGTACACCTGCCTAATATTGTGCAGAGGCCCTGCGACCACGCTGAAGTACCGCAACACGACGTGGAAAGGACTCGAGTAATGTCTGGAGGGTCCGCAGCTCGTGATCGTGCGGTAGCGTTCTCGCTTCCCGCGCCCGGGTTCCCAGGTTCGATTCCCGGCGGGGTCAGGGATTTTCTCTGCCTCGTGATGACTGGGTGTTGTGTGATGTCCTTAGGTTAGGTAGGTTTAAGTAGTTCTAAGTTCTAGGGGACTGATGACCATAGATGTTAAGTCCCATAGTGCTCAGAGCCATTTGAACCATTTTTTGAATGTCTGGAGGGAACTGACATCATGAATCCTGCAGGGCTGTCCATAAATCAGTAAGAGTACGAGGGGGTGGAGATCTCTTCTGAACAGCACGTTGCAAGCCATCCCAGATACGCTCAATAATGTTCACGTCTAGGGAGTTTGGTGGCCAGCGGAAGTGTTTAAACTCTGTTGCTATTCTTGAGTGTGGGGGGTGTCGCACTGTTCTGTTGGCATTGCCCAGGTACTTCGGAATGCACAATGTAAATGAATGGATGCAGGTGACAGGATGCTTACGTACGGATCACCTGTCAGAGTCGTGTGTAGATGTATCAGAGGTCCCGTATCGCTCCAACTGCACACACCCCACACCCTTACAGAGCCTCCACCAGCTTGAACAGTCCCGTGCTGACATGCAGGGTCCATGGATTCATAAGGTTCTCTCCATACCCGTACAATTTGAAACGAGAGTCGTCCGACCAGGCAAGATGTTTCCAGTCATCAACAGTCCAGTGTCGGTGTTGACGGGTCCAGACGAGGCGTCAAGCTTTGTGTCGTACAGTCATGAAGGGTAGAGGGGTGGGCCTTCGGCTTCGAAAGGTCATATCGCTGATGTTTGAATTGTTCGCACGCTGACACTTGTTGCTGGCCCATCACTGAAATCTGCAGCAATTTGCGGAAGGGTTGGACTTTTGTCACGATGAACGATTCTCTTTAGTCGTCGTTGGTCCCGTTCTTGCAGGATCTTTTCTCAGCCGCAGCGATGTCAGAGATTTGATGTTTCACCGGATTCCTGATTTTCACGGTACACTCGTGAAATGGTCGTACAGGAAAGTCCCCACTTCATCGCTACCTCGGAGATGCTGTTTCCCATTGCTTGTGCGCCGACTATAACACCACGTTCACACTCACTTAAATCTTGACAACCTGCCACTGTAGGAGCAGTAACCGATCTAACAACTACGCCAGACACTAGTCGTCTTATGTATCTATAGGCGTTGCCGACCGCAGCGTCGTATTCTGCCTTTTTACATATCTCTGTATTTGAATACGCATGCCTATACAAGTTTCTTTGGCACTTCAGTGTATATGGAAAGCGTTGCACCATGAACCAGCAGTACTATGTAAAATTTTGTGTAGATGTTCATCTCATATCGGGCATTAAATGATTACTCTTACTTTCCTTTCGGAACAGCACCTCGATGCAACAAGAGATCTCTCTCTACCAATTACGTACCAATCGCTAAGCTGCAACACTCGACTACAACAACCGATTATACTTTCTAATGCTTTTAAACTTTCCGTGCTGGCAGAATACCTTCATCGTTGGTCGCTAACTTCCGGCTTCGGCAACGTTTAGCACTTCCGAGCATCTTCTGCTCCCCACAGTCCCCAGCACTCGACTCTTGGAGCCATCAGGACTGCTGTCTGACTAATACATATAGCGAGCTCCGGATCCAGCCTGGAAGCTAACCGTGGCCCGTAGCCCGCAGGGTTCGCGGGAACAGGCGCCAAGGTTTCCGTCGATAACAACACTAAGCATGTCCTCGAGGCACAGCCCTCTGTCAGATCGGACTGAAAAGAACATACAATCCCTGCCACAATTAAAAACGAAATCGGATAACAGCTCCTTTAACATTTCTTTCTACTGCCTTGAAAATGGCTTTTAATGAATAATGTCGTCTAGACTGTTTAATATATTTTCATTTATTACGACAATTCGGCTATTGCCATCAGCTGATCTACAATTTACAATAAAGTTACATGCTGCTGTGATTTTGATTTTTACAAAATAAAAATCACAGGAGCAGGTTAATGTAAAATACACTGCCTTAAAAAAATTAGTATATCCTTCTAGAGGTTTCCAGTTCGCTGAAGATTTATTGGTGCCGGCCGGGGTGGTCTAGCGGTTCTGGCGCTGCAGTCCGGAACCGCGGGACTGCTACGGTCGCAGGTTCGAATCCTGCCTTGGGCATGGGTGTGTGTGATGCCCTTAGGTTAGTTAGGTTTAAGTAGTTCTAAGTTCTAGGGGACTGATGACCAACGATGTTGAGTCCCATAGTGCTCAGAGCCATTTTTTTGATTTATTGGTTCAACAATGGGTACGGAGTACATGAAATGATTACGTTTACAGATCACTATCACAAGCGGTTCTGAGGTACCAGGTATCGACCCATGCTGAAACACCCATATTAGTACGATTTTGGCCTGCATGGGGGGAGGGGAGGCGCTGACTCTGGTGGATCGTACATATGGTGAATACTGTCCTGGGATCGCTATTCCACGCCTAATCGACCTGTTCACGTAGTTCCGTAAGAGTTCATGGTCGACAAGTCGCACGAGTCACTTCTCGTTCCATCATATCCAACATGTGCTCGATTGGAACCAAGTTGGGAAATCGTGCTGGCCAGGGAACGTGCTGCACGTCTCACAGAGCACGGTGAGTTGCACGGGCAGTGCGCGGGCGACCATTATCCTGTTGGAACAACACATTACTTTCCTGTTGCAAGAACGGCAAGAGACTGGTTTTAACAGCATTCTACACGTGCCGAGCGCTGGTTAGCGTCCCCTCCAGAAACACCAAAGGTGAACGACAGTTTTAGCGTATCGCACCGTAGACCATAAGACCTGGGGTGGGGCCACAGTGTCTTGGACGAATGCGCTCCACGATGCAGCGCCGACCAGGTCTACGTCGTACACGCAAACGACCATCACTCGCGTGACGGCAGAAACTGCCTTCATCGCTGAAGACCACGGCGCGCCATTCCATCTTCCAGGTGGTCCTCTGACGATGCGTGCACGTCGATGCTGTCGCGTCAGTGGAAGACGGAGTGAAGCTGAGCGTGCCAGTACTCCCACCGCTAACAAGGGAACCTCCCCATCGCCCCCCCCCCCCCTCAGATTTAGTTATAAGTTGGCACAGTGGATAGGCCTTGAAAAACTGAACACAGATCGATCGAGAAAACAGGAAGAAGTTGTGAGGAACTATGAAAAAATAAGCAAAATATACAAACTGGGTCGTTCATGCGTAAGATAGGCAATATTAAGGGCAATGTGAGGCGAGGAGCGCCGTGGTCCCGTGGTTAGCGTGAACAGCTGCGGAACGAGAGGTCCTTGGTTCAAATTTTCCCTCAACCGAAAATTTTAACTTTTTATTTTCAGTTTATGTGAAAAACTCTTATGTTTTCATCACTTTTTTTGGAGTGATTATTACATCCACAAGAAAACCTAAATCGGGCAAGGTAGAAGAAACTTTTCACCCATTCGCCAAGTGTACTAGTTAGGTGGGTCGACAACATATTCCTGTCATGTGACGCACATGCTGTCACCCGTGTCGTATACAAAATATCAGACGTGTTTTCCTGTGGAGGAATCGGTTGACCTATGACCTTGCGATCAAATGTTTTCGGTTCCCATTGGAGAGGCGCGTCCTTTCGTATACTAATCGCACGGTTTTGCGGTGCGGTCGCAAAACACAGACACTAAACTTATTACAGTGAACAGAGACGTCAATGAACGAACGGACAGACCATAACTTTGCGAAAATAAAGAAAGCAAAATTTTCATTCGAGGGAAGACTTGAACCAAGGACCTCTCGTTCCGCAGCTGTTCACGCTAACCACGGGACCACGGCGCTCCTCCCCTCACATTGCCCTTAATATTGCCTATCTTACGCATGGACAACCCAGTTTGTATATTTTGCTTATTTTTTCATAGTTCCACACAACTTCTTCCTGTTTTCTCGATTGATCTGTGTTCAGTTTTTCAAGGCCTATCCATTGTGCCAACTTATAACTAAATCTGAGGGGGGTGCGATGGGGATGTTCCCTTGTAAGAACCGGTTCGCAACGGTTCTTGTTGAGACGCTTGGGCTCACAAGCCGTTCTGTCTGTGCTGTGGTAGCAGTACGATCTGCCAGTGCTGCCCTTACAAGATGACGAACCCGGCGGGCTTCTGTGCTGCCTTGACGTGCAGAACCTCGTCTACGGGTGTGAGAATGTTCACGTGACCACTGGTACCAAACATGATTTCACAACTAACCCGGCACGTCCGACTTGGTATCACAATCCTGAGCCTTCTGACTGTGGGAATTTAGTATTAAAGTGTAGACACGGATGTCACACTTAGCTACGCCACTACACCACATGTTGGCGAACGACTTTGACACCATTAGCATTACATCTACTGTCCCTCAGGTGGCATGTGCCGTCATCGGAACAAAATCGACGTCGTCTTACCAGGAGTACTGATTTATTTTCCAGCCATGTGTATTCCACCCCAAAGTTTATTGAGAATACGTAAACATACGATTATAAGGAAGATTGTATTCCATTGTAACTGACTCTGAGCTTTGCTTTACGAGTTCTAAGTTCTGGTACATGAATCTTTACTTTTGTCGACTGAAGATAGAAATATACCGATTCTTACATAACTTAGACTAATTTTAAATCTGATGGCGGCATTAGCTGAAACGTCGTAATAAATGAAAATACATTAAACGATCTAGACGACATAATTCATAAAAATTCATAATGATCGCAGGCTCGTTCAAGCGATTTGTTGCCTCTCTTCCTAAATTAGAAATGTCATATTACAAATTTATTTAAATTACCGAAAATACCGTTAAACAATGAATCTGCGCATTTGCTTGTCCATTATGATGCAACTCGAGATTGTTTACCGACTCTAATGACGACGACGTCGACGAGACGTCTGACTGTAACTTTAAACTTGTACTTTTTCCACGATACCCTGTGGAGAGTTTTGGGATTAAGCCCCGGACATTGCTGTACAGTCTCGTGATAAGAAATTCCACACCATCACTATTCATCGTCTCGCAAACAGTAATCTACACTCCTGGAAATGGAAAAAAGAACACATTGACACCGGTGTGTCAGACCCACCATACTTGCTCCGGACACTGCGAGAGGGCTGTACAAGCAATGATCACACGCACGGCACAGCGGACACACCAGGAACCGCGGTGTTGGCCGTCGAATGGCGCTAGCTGCGCAGCATTTGTGCACCGCCACCGTCAGTGTCAGCCAGTTTGCCGTGGCATACGGAGCTCTATCGCAGTCTTTAACACTGGTAGCATGCCGCGACAGCGTGGACGTGAACCGTATGTGCAGTTCACGGACTTTGAGCGAGGGCGTATAGTGGGCATGCGGGAGGCCGGGTGGACGTACCGCCGAATTGCTCAACACGTGGGGCGTGAGGTCTCCACAGTACATCGATGTTGTCGCCAGTGGTCGGCGGAAGGTGCACGTGCCCGTCGACCTGGGACCGGACCGCAGCGACGCACGGATGCACGCCAAGACCGTAGGATCCTACGCAGTGCCGTAGGGGACCGCACCGCCACTTCCCAGCAAATTAGGGACACTGTTGCTCTTGGGGTATCGGCGAGGACCATTCGCAACCGTCTCCATGAAGCTGGGCTACGGTCCCGCACACCGTTAGGCCGTCTTCCGCTCACGCCCCAACATCGTGCAGCCCGCCTCCAGTGGTGTCGCGACAGGCGTGAATGGAGGGACGAATGGAGACGTGTCGTCTTCAGCGATGAGAGTCGCTTCTGCCTTGGTGCCAATGATGGTCGTATGCGTGTTTGGCGCCGTGCAGGTGAGCGCCACAATCAGGACTGCATACGACCGAGGCACACAGGGCCAACACCCGGCATCATGGTGTGGGGAGCGATCTCCTACACTGGCCGTACACCACTGGTGATCGTCGAGGGGACACTGAATAGTGCACGGTACATCCAAACCGTCATCGAACCCATCGTTCTACCATTCCTAGACCGGCAAGGGAACTTGCTGTTCCAACAGGACAATGCACGTCCGCATGTATCCCGTGCCACCCAACGTGCTCTAGAAGGTGTAAGTCAACTACCCTGGCCAGCAAGATCTCCGGATCTGTCCCCCATTGAGCATGTTTGGGACTGGATGAAGCGTCGTCTCACGCGGTCTGCACGTCCAGCACGAACGCTGGTCCAACTGAGGCGCCAGGTGGAAATGGCATGGCAAGCCATTCCACAGGACTACATCCAGCATCTCTACGATCGTCTCCATGGGAGAATAGCAGCCTGCATTGCTGCGAAAGGTGGATATACACTGTACTAGTGCCGACATTGTGCATGCTCTGTTGCCTGTGTCTATGTGCCTGTGGTTCTGTCAGTGTGATCATGTGATGTATCTGACCCCAGGAATGTGTCAATAAAGTTTCCCCTTCCTGGGACAATGAATTCACGGTGTTCTTATTTCAATTTCCAGGAGTGTATATACAGGGTTTTTACATATGATTGAAGCGATTTCACAGCTCTACAATAACTTTATTATTTGAGATATTTTCACAATGCCTTGCACACACATACAAAAACTCAAAAAGTTTTTTTAGGCATTCACAAATGTTCGATATGTGCCCCTTTAGTGATTCGGCAGACATCAAGCCGATAATCAAGTTCCTGCCACACTCGGCGCAGCATGTCCCCATCAATGAGTTCGAAAGCATCGTTGATGCGAGCTCGCAGTTCTGGCACGTTTCTTGGTAGAGGAGGTTTAAACACTGAATCTTTCACATAACCCCACAGAAAGAAATCGCATGGGGTTAAGTTGGGAGAGCGTGGAGGCCATGACATGAATTGCTGATCATGATCTCCACCACGACCGATCCATCGGTTTTCCAATCTCCTGTTTAAGAAATGCCGAACATCATGATGGAAGTGCGGTGGAGCACCATCCTGTTGAAAGATGAAGTCGGCGCTGTCGGTCTCCAGTTGTGGCAAGAGCCAATTTTCCATCATGTCCAGATACACGTGTCCTGTAACGTTTTTTTCGCAGAAGAAAAGGGGGCCGTAAACTTTAAACCGTGAGATTGCAGAAAACATGTTAACTTTTGGTGAATTGCGAATTTGCTGCACGAATGCGTGAGGATTCTCTACCGCCCAGATTCGCACATTGTGTCTGTTCACTTCACCATTAAGAAAAAATGTTGCTTCATCGCTGAAAACAAGTTTCGCACTGAACGCATCCTCTTCCATGAGCTGTTGCAACCGCGCCGAAAATTCAAAGCGTTTGACTTTGCCATCGGGTGTCAGGGCTTGTAGCAATTGTAAACGGTAAGGCTTCTGCTTTAGCCTTTTCCGTAAGATTTTCCAAACCGTCGGCTGTGGTACGTTTAGCTCCCTGCTTGCTTTATTCGTCGAATTCCGCGGTCTACGCGTGAAACTTGCCCGCACGCGTTCAACCGTTTCTTCGCTCACTGCAGGCGGACCCGTTGATTTCCCCTTACAGAGGCATCCAGAAGCTTTAAACTGCGCATACCATCGCCGAATGGAGTTAGCAGTTGGTGGATCTTTGTTGAACTTCGTCCTGAAGTGTCGTTGCACTGTTATGACTGACTGATGTGAGTGCATTTCAAGCACACGACATACGCTTTCTCGGCTCCTGTCGCCATTTTGTCTCACTCCGCTCTCGAGCGCTCTGGCGGCAGAAACCTGAAGTGCGGCTTCAGCCGAACAAAACTTTATGAGTTTTTCTACGTATCTGTAGTGTGTCGTGACCATATGTCAATGAATGGAGCTACAGTGAATTTATGAAATAGCTTCAATCATTTGTAATAGCCCTGTATAAACAGTATCTTTGTTGCTATTTGTTGTACGGAAACGCAAATAATGGAAAATAGCTTGATATCTTACGCCAATAACTTTGCGGTTTCCCTTGGACTTGGGTAAACTTCTGGCCTAACTGAGATGCGCGAAAATAGTGCGTTCGGGCACGTCTTTTCATCAAGAACCAACTGGTCGCCACAGCAGCAGATACTCGTCAGTTGGAATAAACCTCCTGTAAATAAAAGCTCGAGCTCTTTGCGTCTAGATAAACATAAGAGACGCGAATTTAAACTGTGTAGATGGAACGGGACGGCAGGCGGTGTAGAGCCAATCGCCCGCGAGTTTACCGAAGGCGAGGCGCGGGCGGACTTGGACGCGGTCCAAGCCGGCAGAATAGCGCGTCCCTTGTCCCGCCATTTGCTGACAGCTCACAGGAAGAGCCGCCTCGTCTCTCGCCTCGCTATTCCTGGAGACGGGGCTGCCAAACAGCGCGGAGCGCGCGCCCCACTTACCCGAGTACTCCGACACATCTGCCCAGTTCCGCCGCATAGCTTGCAGTGCTATTAAATGGCCGGCCGTGGTTGTGCGAGGTGCTGTGGAACAAAAAAAAAAAATTGAAATGTGTGTGAAATCTTATGGGACTTAACTGCTAAGGTTACCAGTGTGGTGTCATCTCCAGACACCACACTTGCTAGGTGGTAGCCTTTAAATCGGCCGCGGTCCGTTAGTATACGTCGGACCCGCGTGTCGCCACTATCAGTGATTGCAGACCGAGCGCCGCCACACGGCAGGTCTAGAGACACTTCCTAGCACTCGCCCCAGTTGTGCAGCCGACTTTGCTAGCGATGGTTCACTGACAAATTACGCTCTCATTTGCCGAGACGATAGTTAGCATAGCCTTCAGCTACGTCATTTGCTACGACCTAGCAAGGTGCTATTACCAGTTACTATTGATGCTGTAAAACATGTACCGTCAAGAGCGATGTTCACCAATTATGCATTAAAGTTAAGTATTCCAGAAGATACGTACGTTTTTTGCTAGTCTCAATTCCTTGTCCTGTTTCAGACCTCACGCCAGCCTGCGTGAGTTTAAATGCGTGCCTTTCGGCTTCCTCATAGTGGGTTGGCTGTCTTGCCAATCCACAAGAACCAGTCCCTAAGCTTATACACTACTTAACAGAAATTATCCTAACGACAAACACACACACCCATGCCCGAGGGAGGACTCGAACCTCCGCCGGGACCAGCCGCACAGTCCATGACTGCAGCGCCCTAGACCGCTCGGCTAATCCCGCGCGGCAGCTGTGGAACAAGTGCAGGCAGTGCTGACGGATCGCGGACGAGACTTCATGAGACAAAAGGCTGCGGGGAACCAGTTTCCTGATACAGTTTGAGAGGTGGCATGAGCCCCCTCTCATATTTCTATCTTACGATTTTCCTCTCTAATTGCATGCAGTGAAAAGTCGCTATTCCTTCACACGCGGACTTCCCACACAGTGTCTCTCGTCACCCGGGTGGTCCGGTAACAGGCGGGCTCTGCTGATCTGGAAAGGATTAAGCCGACGGGTGTGAGGAAGTCGAGTGAATGCTTTGCAGACGCCGACATTGTCAAGAGGCACGCCCGGAGGGGTCTGAAGTAGCGGCTGGGCTAGAAGTTCCGTTACTTCCCAGAAACTTAGCGATAACACTTTCTGGCTGGCTACCAGCGAGGCGTGGGAATGACTTGTGTACCCACGCAGTTGTGGCGGGAAAATTCCCGTGCTTTCTGCAAAATAGTAACTGTGATTGGCTTGCTCAGGGCATAGCTCCGTGACGTAGCAAAATCAGCGCAGAAATTGGCGCCAAGAATCTCCATTGGTGGAATGGTAGTGCTCCGGCAATAGAGTGGAATTTTCCGCCGGTTTTCGAGTTGCTGATTGGAACGTTTAACCACAGCCAGTGTCGTGGGGGCGGGAATGTTGTGTGTTCGGCCTGTACGGGTGCTCGGGGTAGTCGGCTCTCGCCTTTCGGTCGAGGACGTCGAAGCAACCAGCCATCGCCTCCGGTACGCCAAATCGTGTTCTTGCAGTTAAGAAGACAGATTGGTAAGGTATGTCCGCAGCACTGGCAGACAGGGATTTTGCTAGGTGATAATCAGAGCTCAGCAGAGCGCGCCTGTTCGTCTTTTTCTAACTTTGTTCTGTCTTGGGTAGCTATGTGTTTTCTCTTAAGATTTGAGTTGCAAGGAATTAGCTCCACATACCACTTCGTCATAATCCTCACAATCTAGTTCAGGGACAACTTCACATTCAGAGCGTTTGTTTGAGTATCCAATTTGAGCCAATTTGATGTATTGTAAATGTTTCATGCGTTTCTGTTTATTATTTTGTGTTTAGTCTTAATAAATCATATTGTTATTTTGGACAGAACTTTCATTCTGTTAATTGGTAGAGCAACCCTATCATTCCTTACTATGTTAATGAAACCTTCGTTTATTTAACGTATTTACCAAATTAAATTATTGCAGGTGGCAAACTCTCTTCTACTCCACTGACAGGGTTGATTAGAGTCAGTTCGCGTATTTTTTTTTAATCCTTGTGCAACAGCAAAAGTCGGAGTTAGAATAGGGGGGGCTTAGAGCATCATTTACATATGTAGGTTCTAGAAGAATTTAGTGTTAAATACACTGCTAGTCCCGGCACCTCGCAAGTTTACACTGAGATGACGAAAATCGTGGGATGTATCCTCGTATTGTGGGTAATCTCCTCCATCCCGGCGTACTGCAGCAGCTCTGTGTGGCATGGACTCAACAAGTCGTTGGAAGTCCGCTGCGGAAGTGCTGGGCTACGCTGCCTCTATAGCCGCCCATTAACGCGAAAGTGTTGCCGGTGCAGGATTTTGTACACGAACTGACCTCTCGATTAGGTCCCATAAATCTTCCGCGGGACTCATGTCGAGCGATCTGGGTGGCCAAATCATTCGCTCGAATTGTGCAGAATATTCTTCAAACCAATCGCGAACAGTCGTGGCCCGTTGACATTTTTGGTAACATGAAGTCCATAATTGGCTGAAAATTGACTCCGTGTAACCGAACATAACCATTTCCAGTCAATGATCGGTTCAGTTGGACCAGAGGACCCAGTCCATTCCGTGCAAACACAGCCCACACCATTGTGGAGCCACCACCGCCTTGTACATTGCCCAGTTGACAACCTGCGTCCATGGAGTCTGCGCCACACTCTAACCCTACCATCAGCTCTTACCAACTGGAATCGGGACTCCTCTCACAGGGTCACGGTTTTCCAATCTCTAGCGTCCAGCCGATATGGTCACGAGCCCTGGAGAGGCGCTGCAGGCGATAACGTACTGTTAACAAAGGCACAAGTCGATCGTCTGTTGCCATTGCCCATGAATGCCAAGTTTCGCGGCATTAACCTAGCGGATACGTTAGTCCTACATCCTACATTGATTTCTGCGGTTATTTCACGCCGTGTTGCTTGTCTGTTAGCACTGTCAACCACACAAAAACGCCGCTGCGTTTTCCATGGTGAGAGGTAATGCCTGAAATTTGGTATTGTCGTCGCACTCTTGACACTGTAGATCTCAGAATTTCCAGTTCCTTCACGATTTCCGAAATGGAATGTCCCATGCGTCTATCTCCGACGACCGTTCCGTGTTCAGAGTGTGTTAATTCCCGTCCTGCGGCCGTAATCACGTCGGAGACCTTCTCATATACTCGTATATGAAAAATGGCTCTATGGGCCTTAACTTCTGAGTTCATCAGTCCCCTAGAACTTAGAACTAGTTAAAGCTAACTAACCTAAGGACATCACACACATCCATGCCCGAGGCAGAATTCGAACCTGGGACCGTAGCGGTCGCGCGGTTCCAGACTGTAGCGCCTAGAACTTCTCTGCCACCCCGGCCGGCTCAAATATATCACATGAGCACAAATGACCGCTGCACCAGTGCACTGCCCTTTTATACCATGTGTACGAGATACTACCGCCATCTGTATATGTGCATATAGCAATCCCATGCCTTTTTTTAATCTCAGTGTAGATCGACTGAGGTGTTGTTAAGAACTACATGAGGAGATTATGACGTGAACTACCGAAAGGCTGGAGGTCCAGTACTGGCCCGCAATTATGTGTCCCTTTCGCGTAACTGTCCAGCACTACAGGTTCCAGAAGACAGTAGGATAGCAAGTCCCAATTCGATACCGTGTTCCTTCACTTCCAGAACCCATTTGATACAATTTCACAAATCAGCCTAGCGAACAAAATAGCAGCTTAAGGCATATCTGTCCAGTTTTGCGGCTAAACTGAAGACAACCGTGAAAACAAAATTCAGTGCGTCGTTATCGGTGTCGAGAAATGGTCATATGTGGAAGTACCTTCGGACGTACCCAAACGTGTTGTTAAAAACCCGTTATTGCTCATTATTTACAGGGTGATTCTGTGATGATGACAGAAACTTTCAGGGCTGATGGGTAAATGTATCAATTGGAGGTAAAGGGACCCTGGTCGACAGACAATAGAGTCGAAGTTTGTAATCGAAAATCGTTCTGATATCTCTGACAGGGGCACGCATGCACCGGTACTCGTCTTGCTCAGATTGTAGGGCAGATGTCAGGACCAAAGTAAGGAAAAAAGCATCCAGTAAACATGGGCTCTAAAGTGGATACCTTAAGAGTAATGAGCGCTTGTTCATCTTCGCTACTGAACAAATGCCCTTAGCTCTTAAGGTATGCGCTTTAGAGCCCTTGGTTTACTTGGCTTTTTTTCGGTCTATTGGACTCCTCCACAAACATGGAAACCAAAGAGTCTACAATACGAGGGATGTATTTCACAGTATCGAAGGTGGACAGTTGCTCATAGCTCTTAAGATAAGCATTGTAGAGCCCATATTTATGAGACATTTTTGTCTTGTTTTGGTCCATATTCCCACTGCTGAATGCAGCCTATCCTACAGTCGTAGCAACAATAGTACCGGTACATGTATTCAGTTGTCCGAGGCAACAGATAGGTTTTCGCTTATAACTTCCGACTTTGTAGTTTCCAGGTCGTGGTTCCAAACCTCAAATTGATACATTTACCATTGTCCGTCATCCCCGAAAGTTTATGATCGGCCTATCATCACGGACTCACCCTGCATAAAAATAAAGTTGGCAGATTATTTGGGCAACTCCATGGGAGTAGACGCGGACGACGTTTTTGTATGCGGGCTGCATCTCTTGAAAACATGCACCCTTTTTATTTCGTGAAACGTTCAAGATGTCAAGACGAGGTTTTCAGAAAGTAACAGAATAGGGACGTAAGGTAGTTCCATTTTTAACTCACAACTCTTGTATCAAATGTATACTTTTTAAGGACATTAGAAAGATCTTGAAAGACCAGTACGGTGATATGATGCTTATTAATGGTGGCATTGAAACTATTCACAAAAGTATTATAGAAATGTGCAGAAATTGAACGGAAAGTCGGCTGGAGGTGACTACTGCATTTGTGAACTCTTCCAAGTGAGAAATAAGGAACAGGTCCCATGCGAGGATGGCTTTAGGGTGACTTATCGTCTTTACGAAGATCATAGAAACAGATCACGGATGCGCTTTGCAAGAAACTGTCAGTTAATCTCTAAGAAAAAACAAGAAAAAAACCATCCTTCCCTATCAAGAACGTTGATATTTTACAACAATATTAAGCAGTTAAGGGATACAAACAAATAGAACGGATACAATAAAAACCTATAGCCAGTCATCATCATCATCGTACTTCCTGTCTATCACTAAGCGTTTTAGAATCAATGCTCCATCTTGTAGACTGTAATATTACATACTGGTGTATTTTGATAATTTACTTGCTCCCGGTTCCTGCATACAAATTCCAGCAGAAGTTCCGTAACAAAGAACTGTTAATTTAAAAACACCACCCTTGGTTTTAGAAGGTGGACAGTAACATTTTTGTTTGCCAGTATCAGACCACAAATTTTCACGAAAAGAGTCTACAGGATCGAATGCGAGACTAGAGAACGTCATAAAATATCGAGAATTTGCCAAAGTTTTAATAATTGTCTCAATTTTAGTAAAATTTGCTTTCACAAAATGTACGGAGTCGCCATTATTACACGGGTTTTGGCAGTGCTGGTAACAGGTAGTGGCGTGACGACCTGCCTGACCCCACCAGTCAGTCCTCCTGGGAGAGAATCTGTGTACCCACCTGTCTGCGTCGACAGTAAATCTAATGTCTGAGGCGGGACGTGGGTACCAGCCTGGCATTTATTCAGCGAGATGTGGGAAACCGCCTAAAAACCCCATCCAAACTGGCTGGTTCTTCATGACTCGTCGTTAACTCGCCGGCTGAGTCAGCACCCCTCCCCGAGTCCCAGAAGTGGCGAGTCAACGCGCGGGGCTATCCAGCCATGTCAGAACCGGATAACGCCAGGAAAAAGAAATGATATGAGAATATAAAGCGGTGCTTCGTGTATTACTTATGCACTGTGTGTGGCTACGCAACTTTTGTGTGAATCTGGACTTATGATTGCAGTTACTCCGTTTTTATACGGGATGTCGCAGCACAAGATGAGCAGTGGCGTCCCGGATTTTACCGGGTTGATTGAGAGTCGTGCTGCTGCTACCGACCACGGACTCTTTTTTTTTTTCCGACCGCTGTGTGCCGAGGCGAAATCTGTGTCTTTGGGCGCAGTTGTCGAATACGTCCTTTCAGTGAAGATGATGTTCGTCCCCGGTAGCTGAGTGGTAGCCGACACGGTAGCTCAGCGTGTTCGGTCAGAGAGCAGGCTGGCCTCTGTAATAAAAAAACTGAGTCGAAAGATCAACAAACGAACTTTAACGTACGTCATGGGACGTCCGCAACGAACAAACACAACGATCAACAATGAACAAAATAGAAAAAAAAGTGGTCAGCGCGACAGAATGTCAATCCTAAGGGCCCGGGTTCGATTCCTGGCGGGGTCTGAGATTTTCTCCGCTCAGGGACTGGGTATTGTGTTGTCCTAATCATCATCATTTCATCCCCATCGACACCCAAGTCGCCGAAGTGGCGTCAGATCGAAAGACTTGCACCAGGCGGTGTACCCGATGGGAGGCCCTAGCCACACGGCATTCATTCATTCAGAAAAGAAGGTGTGCAACTCCTACGACAAATCGTCAGACTATGAGCTTCAGTATGATATGAACACCAAAGTGGGACCTCAGTTAAGACAGATTTTCTGTACACTCGTAGAATCCGGTGCTGGTTGTTACGGGTGTGCCCCTAGTTCACAGTATGCGCTAATCTAAAAGCAAAACGTTTACGTCATCTGAAAACCGACTGGACATAAAAAGAGGCTGTAAAAATGGATCGTATGTCTAACGACTGAATACGGGCGATGACTAGTATCTTGGGATAGTGTGTCACGGCTTGGCACAGACTGACAAACACTTTACGCCCGCAGGCAGCCGAAAGAAAACCTTTCACCGTTCTAACGGGAACCTAGCTCTATTGAAACATTATGTAAACTCTCATCTACGAGAAACATTATGTAAACCCTCATGTAAGAGAAGGAAATTTCCTAAAATTGAGACAATTACTAATGCTTACACAAACTCTTGACGCTCTCTAGCCTCGTATTTGATTTCTTTGTGGTGTGATTCTAGAGAGTACTAGCGTTGCTGTCCGATTTCTAAAGCTAACGGTGGCATCTTTTAAAATAACAAATGGTTGAAATGACTCTGAGCACTATGGGACTTAACATCTGAGGTCATCAGTCCCCTAGAACTTAGAACTACTTCAATCTAAGTAACGTAAGGACAGCACACACATCCATGCCCGAGGCAGGATTCGAGCCTGCGACCGTAGCGGTCGCGCGGTTCCGGATTGCAGCGCCTAGAACCGCTCGGCCACTCCAGTCGGCTTAAAACAACAGTTGTTTGTTATGAAAACTGAGCTAGGTTTTGTCAGCGAAAGTAATTACATCGTAAGTTAACTGTAACATAAATTTGACTTTGTTCTGTTGCTTTTTTGAGTGGTTTCGAAATGAAACTATTGGGGCAGTATGTACTTTTGATTTAAATTTATTAAATTTTCTATTTTTGCTTGATATTTAAGACTATAATTCGTTTTAGGAATTATGAGTTCACGGGAGTTTTGAGATGTAGGCTTGTGTCTAGGAAAAATGCGTAATTGCTTTCAAATATATCGTAGGAAAAATGTTGAGTGGTTGAAGACTGTATGTCCGCATGGTTCCCAAGCGAAACCACCTACTTAAAACAATTGATTGTTTACTTGTAGCCAAATTCTTCTTGTATTCGTTGCTTATATGATAATAAATGTTAATTTTGTGAAATAAATTTAAAATAATATTTTTTTGATAGTGTTGGGGCTCAGAGTGCTAAACAAGAAGTAAGAGAATGCCAAAAATTTACGGTTTTTTTGTCCGTTTTCTGCGTTAGTGTCCATTAGTTGTTTAATACCGTAATTAATTATCAACGTTCTTGATATTACAAGAACGTTTTTTACGTTCTGTCCTGGAGATCAAGAAAAATGTCTTGAAAAGCGCATCTGAAACTGTCGAATTGTTGAACCTTCCACACACTAACAGTGCTTTGGATTTTGTGCTAGCAAACAGAATAAGTAAGGAAACGATGAAATAACAACTAGTAGCTGATTTTCTTAGCTAGCGTTTCAGCTACATCTTTACATCTTACATTTTCCGTCCACGCTAATGTGTTTTACAGATCTAATTTTTCCTTGCCCATCAGTGTGTGTGTCAAAAAATGGTTCAAATGGCTCTGAGAACTATGGGACTTAACATCTGAGGTCATCAGTCCCCTAGAACTTAGAACTACTTAAACCTAACTAACCTAAGGACATCACACACATCCATGCCCGAGGCAGGATTCGGACCTGCGACCATAGCAGTCGCGCGGTTCCGGACTGCAGCGCCTAGAACCGCTCGGCCAACGCGGCCGGCCATGTGTGTCACTAAATTTAATTCGCATTCCTTCATTTTCTAATAGTATTATTTTGATTATGCCCGGAAAATGAACATAGTTTACAAGTAACGTACAAATTTTTTATTTAAATGCACGAAAATACGAAAGTGTAATGAGTTATGTTACTGATGATACCAAAAACTTGCAGTTGATGTAAACCCCTCAAGTAATAATATTTCATAAAATTTTAATGAGAACCAGTTTGAAACAAAACAGTGTTTACTTTAAGAACATACATAATTTCAAAATTTCTACTTAACTCTTTGATAATGGTAACCCCCAAGAACACGTATTAGCACGCTAATAGCTTCCCTCCTCAATTTAGCAGTTAGTAAAAGTGACACAATTTCCTTCGTAAAATATAAAATACGCAACTTTCTCGAAACGTTACAGTTGATTCACGGAAGTGCAATATACGTCCTCATCAAATCGCATCAGAAAGACAAATCGATAAATCAAAATCGGACTAATTACAATCGTAAATATTGTCTATCAATTGGAAGATAACTTCTTTTTGAACCAAGTTTACAGATAGGGATTGTTGTAAAGTAATGGAATAGTAATTTACTTGTTTCTTTGGAATTAAATTATTAACTATAATTAACGCATCACATTCTCCAGGTCACATTAGGACTAATCCGTGAATAAGTGGGCGGACTCTTGAAGTCGACGGTAAACAGCGTTGGGTGAGACTTGTGACCAGAGGTCGATGTGAGGTCTGTAGTGTGGCTGGGCACTTGACGGAGGGTAACTCGCCTGGCGGCTGTCTGTGGCACGTGGCCGACCTTGTACCTGCTGCCGTCGAATGTTTCCTTCTTCCTGTTTTCTTCGCCAAAGCCGAGACAGGCGACATGCAACTGTAAGCCCACTTCGCGAGTTCTGTTGTGGCTAGACTCCAATCTGCAATTACTCAGCCATGCTTGATGTAATCCAGATCTGCTCACTATGCCGTCCGACTTGCCTACAAATCGAGTACTGAATACTAAACACACAAAAATTCTACACGTAAATAGTCTTGCTGTATCTACACCTACCTACAAACTCCGAAAGCTAACGAATGGTGCGTAGGGGAGGGTACCTTGAATCATATCATTTCCTTTCCTAGAGCCGGCCGGTGTGGCCGTGCCGTTCTAGGCGCTACAGTCTGGAACCGCGCGACCGCTACGGTCGCAGGTTCGAATCCTGCCTCGGGCATGGACGTGTTGGATGTCCTTAGGTTAGTTAGGTTTAAGTAGTTGTAAGTTCGAGGGGACTGATGACCTCAGAAGTTAAGTCCCATAGTGCTCAGAGCCATTAGCCTTTCCTAGACAAATTCAAAATAGAGTGAGGGAAGAACGACTGTCAATTTGGCTCGCTACGCGAATAATTCACTAATCTTCGTGTGTCCTTACGCGGCTCGTCTCTGAATCCCTCGATGTCTTTCTTTAATCCGATGGGATCCCAAACACTCAAACAGTACTCACGAACGGATCGCAGTAGCGTCCAGTACAGTACGCCGTCCATTTATAGATGAGCTCCACTTTCCCAGAATTCTCCCAATACAACGAAGTTGACAATTTGCCTTCGGTACTACCGCCCGTTAGTGCTCGCGCCATTTCAAATCGCTTTGCAACGTTACACCTAGATATTTACCTGTGTCAACCAGTGGCCGGCATGAGTGGCCGAGCGGTTCTAGGCGTTACAGTCTCGAACCGACCGACCACTACGGTCGCAGGTTCGAATCCTGCCTCGGGCATGGATGTGTCTGATGTCCTTAGGTTAGTTAGGTTTAAGTAGTTCCGAGTCCTAGGGGACTGATGACCTCAGAAGTTAAGTCCCATAGTGCTCAGAGCCATTTTTCTTTTGTGTGTCAACCAGTCACGGGATAGATGGCACGTCAAACAAGTGTTTTCCACTTATTTCTCACCTCCTCTGTGACGATCTCCGATGGGTCAAACAGACCTGCGCTGCTTTTCTCGGTATACTTTCGATATGCATTGATGGTTCTGTTTGGTATGCGTTCTGTACAGTTTATACATCGTTTGCCTTTTGCTAGCAGCGTGCCAAGAACTGAGATCTGCCATCTGTTTTACTTACATCTGAGCCCTTGTGATTGTTCCATTTCATATTTCTACAAATGGTAATACCAGTTACTTGTATAAGTGATTCCAATTGGTAGTCACTGACTGTGTTACAATAGGATTCTGCAATAAAATCTACAGTACTGGCCATTAAAATTGCTACACCACGAAGGTGACGCGCTACAGACGCGACATTTGACCGCCAGGAAGAAGATGCTGTGATATGCAAATGATTACCTTTTCAGAGCATTCACACAAGGTTGGCACCGGTGGCGACACCAACAACGTGCTGACATGAGAAAAGTTTCCAACCGATTTCTCATACACAAACAGCAGTTAACCGGCGTTGCCTGGTGAAACGTTGTTGTGATGCCTCCTGTAAGGAGGAGAAATGCGTACCATCACGTTTCCGACTTTGATAAAGGTCGAATTGTAGCCTATCGCGATTGCGGTATATCTTATCGCGACATTGCTGCTCGCGTTGGTCGAGATTGAGTGACTGTTAGCAGAATATGGAGTCGGTGGGTTCAGGAGGGTAAAACGGAACGCCGTGCTGGATCCCAACGGTCTCGTATCACTAGCAGTCGAGATGACAGGCGTCTTATCCGCATGGCTGTGACGGATCGTGCAGCCACGTCTCGATCCCTGAGTCAACAGATGGGCACGTTTGCAAGACCACAACCATCTGCACGAACAGTTCGACGACGTTTGCAGCAGCATGGACTATCAGCCCGGAGATGATAGTTGCGGTTACCTTTGAAGCTGCATCACAGACAGGAGCGCCTGCGATGGTGTACTCAACGACGAACCTGGGTGCACGAATGGAAAACGTCATTTTTTCGGACGAATCCAGGTTCTGTTTGCAGCATCGTGATGGTCGCATCCGCGTTTGGCGACATCGCGGTGAACGCACATTGGAAGCGTGTATTCGTCATCGCCATACTGGCGTATCACCCGGCGTGATGGTATGGGGTGCCATTGGTTACACGTGTCGGTCACCTCTCGTTCGCACTGACGGCACATTGAACAGTGGACGTTACATTTCAGATGTGTTACGACCCGTGGCCCTACACTTCATTCGATCCCTGCGAAACCCCAAATTTCAGCAGCATAATACACGACCGCATGTTCCACGTCCTGTACGTGCCTTTCTGGATACAGAAAATGTTCGAGTGCTGCCTTGGCCAGCACATTCTCCAGGTCTCTCACCAATTGAAAACGTCTAGGTCAATGGCAGCCGACCAACTGGCTCGTCACAATACGCCAGTGACTACTCTTGATGAACTGTGGTATCGTGTTGAAGCCGCATGGGCGGCTGTACCTATAGCTCTGTTTGACTCAATGCCCAGGCGTATCAAGGCCGTTATTACGGCCAGAACTGGTTGTTCTGGGTACTGGTTGGCCGGATTGGCCGGGCGGTTCTAGGCGCTGCAGTGTGGAACCGCGCGACCGCTACAGTCGCAGGTTCGAATCCTGCCTCGGGCATGGATGTGTGTGATGTCCTTAGGTTAGTTAGGTTTAAGTAGTTCTAAGTTCTAGGGGACTGATGACCTCAGCAGTTAAGTCCCATAGTGCTCAGAGCCATTTTTCTGGGTACTGATTTCTCAGGAACTCTGCACCCAAATTGCGTGAAAATGTAATCACATGTCAGTTGTAGTATAATATATTTGTGCAATGAATACGCGTTTATCATGTGCATTTCTTCTTGGTGTAGCAATTTTAAATGCCAGTTGTGTACATGCTTTCGCCGCAGTCATCTACATTGAGACACCTCGGGAGTACGAAGTTGCTATTGTCGGACCCTTCCATTGCCGGCCGGCTCTACTGTGCCAGTGCCATCGTATCGCGGGTGTTCTATCACGAGACTTGCGGCGGCGGGAAGTCGTCCCTCGCGGCGACCGCTGTAAACGCCGCCGCTCTTCCGCGAACTGCGGCTGCCAGGCTGCGCCCGCGGGCGCCGGATGGCGGTCCGGCCGGTGACGCAACCGCCGTGGGCGCCGCCCCCCCCCCCCCCCCCCCCCCGCCGCTCTCCGCGCCTTATATACGCTGCCCGGTGACGGCGAGCGGACGAGCAAAGGGCGCGCGCTTTCCGCTTAAAGCCACGTCGCGGCCCGTAGCAGCGGAGTGCGTCCGAGGCCTCGCCAAGCTGGGGCGAATAAATGCACGTTCTCCTCGGTAATTTCTGCGCGTCGGACTGGTACCGGTCAGCTCGAGGGACGTCTGTTGTCGCAAAAGGCAGTGCGTGCCCATTATGTTCATCTGAGGCGTAGAGAATAGCTCGCGAATGACAAGAGCAGTAGACCACTTTAGGGACGTGCATTTCTTAGTGATTCAGCTTACTAGCTTATGGCCCGTATTACACTGTAAAATATCTTTGCCAAATATGACTTTTTCATGCTGGGTAAAACTGGCCGGAAAATATTTCATGCACTTTGAGATGAACACGTCGTCATGTATCATCCGCATCGAGTCGATGATGTAAGCTGTGTTGCCTACCTTATTTCTCCCAGCCACTTTTATTTTACCGGCCTGTGTAAAATGTTCGACGATGTACTGGAGTAATATATATATATATATATATATATATATATATATATATATATCATAGCCCTAGCTATGATCCTTCCTTCCGCACCGGAGTGAGTGCTCTTCAAAAATTACTGTCAGAGTCAGATCAAAACTGACAGTAAACCAGGAACCCAACGACCCGCAAATCGTGCCTGAATAGTTCAGCTGGGAAAGGCTAGGTTCTGGAGTCGGGTCCCGAGCCTACGCACAGTTGTTATCAGCCAAGGAAATTTGTTGAAGGCCAAAAGCCAGCTCCACAATTTGCAGACGAGCACTTCGCTCAGTGGTGTTTTCCGTCACATCTGTATACGATTCACCTTTACAAAACACCACTGTCTCGTTCTCGGGCAGCAGTTATTGCGTGCTTAGACCTTGGTTGGACGTAAGAGAGGGCGTGAAGGTCGTGTAATCAGACAGAGTTAAATAAATAAGCAGCACCTCCGAAATATTAGCTCAGTGTTCAACCACCAGCAACACTACACTTTTGTAAAGTATTTAATGTCAACTTTTGTTGTGTACTTGACATGATTCTTTAAACAGATATGATTACAGTTAGATTTAAGAAATTTTATGTCACTCGTTTGAAATGTAAGACGGTCATTTAACGTGCTAACCTTAGTATACAAATAGGACCTCTTTTTAGGGCCAAACGCCAAAAATTTTAAAAAAAACATGAAACGCCTTCATCTGAATTTTACTTGCAGTGTGCAGAAAGGAGTCATTTTTATCAAATCCATGTAGACACGTCTGGAACTATTCTCCTTTCCTAACTAGTCCCACCCCACCACTCCGAACGAGTGGTTCATTCCGACATAAATAGTGACGATAATCGTAAGTCCGCGCTCATGCACAGACGACCACGCATAGCCGAGCGGCTGCCGTGTCCCACTCCGCCATAGAGCGCCATTCGGCTGCGGTAATGACATGGGACCAACACGCCACCTTCCACCTCCTTTAAGGTTCCCGGGCCTTCAAGGCGCACTACTTCTCTTTCAAGTTGTTCCTCAGCTGGCCTCATAGCGTTTAGTGCATCCTGTAGCAGTCCTTCCACCAAAGATAAATCCCTGGAAGTACCGAGAGTTGGATCGGGGTCTTTCGCATGGCAGGCACACCCGATGACTGCTGAGCTGCAGAGGCAGACAGCTTTTCCCGATGCCTGTCGTTACTACATTGCTTCGTGTAAATCGAGAAAAAATAACATTAACTAAAAAGTTAATTTCCTGAATGCGATTAAATATAAGTAAAGAGTCAAAGAAATGACACTAGTTTTACTACAATGGAAATAAATTTTCAGGAAAAGAATTTTTGTTCGATCATAGGACTTGGATGATCATCATCGATCATTCCCTGGATAGAGACCTCCACTAGACTCTTCCGGACTTTGCAGTCTTCAGTTATATGCACCTGTGTCACTGTAGATTGGGCTATATTGGTCTCAACAGGATGGAGCGATCCTTTGGAAATATGAAAGCTGATGATGTAGTTTCTTGGCTACGAAATCGGTAGTTAAATTATGTACAAGAGTAGCTGAGCGTTCATTATTGTAAATGTCTTTGGAAATGTGCTGCGTGGACAGTGATCCACTAGAGGTTCTAGTTGCCGTGCCAGGTGTTTCGCTATCCCATATGCTGGCGAATTTATATGTGCACTATTGGACATAGTCGGAGGAAGGCAATGGCAAACTACCTCCGCTAGCACGTTGCCTAGTACGGCGGTGCGGGTCTCCCGCATCGTCCCCTACGCTCCTCGGAGTATGGGACCTCTTATTATTATTATTGGACATAATGGAGTTCCCTCTTTTTTTTTGGGAGGTCATAATGCCTTTGTGGGTAGCGATGCTCTGGGGTACAGCATTCTGACTGTATTGTATTCCTGCTCAGTCCTGAGTTGTTGTGGAGTGAAGTGGTCTTCTTTGTCATAACTGGTATAGGATTCGACAAACATATAGTCCGAATGTTGTACTACAAAAAATGGTTCAAATGGCTCTGAGCACTATGGGACTTAACTTCTGAGCTCATCAGTCCCATAGAACTTAGAACTACTTAAACCTAACTAACCTAAGCACATTACACACATCCATGCCCGAGGCAGGATTCGAACCTGCGACCGTAGTGTTGTACTACAGAGAACTGGTTCCACCACAGCGTTCATCGCGGCCAAACTGAGGAAGAGGAAGAGGAGGAGGAGGAGGAGGAGGAGGAGGAGGAAGGAGGGAGGAGGAGCAGGAGGGGATTAGTGTCTAACGTTCCGTCGACAGCGAGGTCATTAGAGACGGAGCGCAAGCTCGGATTTGGGAAAGATAAGGCAGGAAATCGACCGTGCCTTTTCAAAGGAACCATCCCGACATTTGCCTGAAGCGATTCAGGGAAATCACGGAAAAACTAAATCTGGACGGCCGGATGCGGGTTTGAACCGTCACTCTCCCGAATGCGAGTCCAGCGTGCTGATCACTGCGCCACCCGCGCGGTTCGGCCAAACCGACAAGTCCGCAGTAGCAAATCACAGCGTCAAGAAGAAGGCGTGTTTGGTTTCGAACAGACAGAGGTGCTGTGTCGCACCATTAGGCTCTCGGATTGGGTCATCAAAGAGACGGTGGAAATAAGAATAGATGACGATCTTGTCAATTGGGACAGCGGTTTCCCACTGAGCTCCGCATGGTATGTGGCGTTAGCAAAAGTACGCCAGGAGCCCTCCGATGTGAAAGCGGCGGAGGCGGCGGGCGAAGTAGACAGGCAACACAAGGACTCGACTCCCGTACCCCCCCCCCCCCCACTCCACCCTTTGCCGTTCGACGGAGGAGTCTGCGGACCAGGGCCTAGAAAGGAACCAGTTGGACGTGAACTTGACTCTTCTTCTGAAGATGATGAGCAGAAACTCGTCGAAACGTTGCGACAACACGGATTTCATCAACGTATCTTTAGTCTGCTTGAATCTGCATTGGCCACGATACATTTTTTCGTTACCTGTCACGGAAGGATTGGTATGTAACGGATCGCAGCTCCGACGTCGCACTTGGGATACCAGGCCCATCCGCACAGTGTGTGTCTTTGAGAAATCGATCGAGGCGGCCAGCTTGGAGCAGTGTTGCGGATGCTGGGGAACAGTTATGCGGCCGCGCAGCCACGGAGTAGCGTGTGTCGTGCTGCACGCCCTCACTTCGGCCCCCCGCAGCTGTGGCCGCACACGACAGCCGTTTGCCAACAGCCGTTTCAAAATTGCCGAGAACAATTCGGAGTTGATAGTTCTACCTAAAGGTTATACCCCGTTGGCGTCGGAAAAAGTGGCCAGTGCCGTAATGCCTTGTTTTTGTCTGGCGACCTTTTATGGGTCGAGGGAAGACCACTGCTTTCCATTTCCCTGATTGCCATTGGGACTCTACATCGAACTGGTAGAAGCAGGTCTCTGGGTTTGTGATTACGGTTTGCAGAAATGATGCGTATCAGTGACAGGCGTCAGCGAATTCTCCAACTGTTTCCTTAGGTGTCGCCTTCTGTTTGTCAGTTAACTTTGGCAACGTAGATCAAGAACAGATATCCTGTTGAAAGATAGCGTCGTGAAAGTGGCAATAATTCTCTTCTTATTCTTATTCTCAGCGAATGACCCTGTGAGGTGCACTTTCGTGATTCATTATTTCTTTTAGCTTTGTGACTGCGTCCCAATATTTTTGTCGTTCTGTCGTTAATAACGTAAGGGGGAAAGGTCTGGGTCGCCAACGACCTGAAAATCGAGTAAGTTTTGTTCTGATTGTTATTATATTTCAGTAATTTATGTAACGCGTTTCCTGAGGCGGCGACTGGGAAACAGCCCGGCATTTGCCTAGACGAACGTTAGTAATCGGCTGACAGCCACATTCGGATTGACTGCTATAGTTTGTAACCTCCCCCTCACTTACCGACCTTAATGACAGTGAAAGATGAAACCGCGTGTACCTAATGGGAGTTTTGGAAAAGCAATCGTCACCGAAGTTAAGCTGTCGGTAAAGAGGGAGGAAAGGGTTACATCTAAATGAAAGGAAATGTGCTAATGAAACTGGTGGAAATTAATTTTGAAAAGGGGTAAAGTTAATAAAGAAAGTAAATGTGCAGCCGTTACGTTAACAATTAACTAGCGGTAATTAGGTATTTGAGATTTGGGGGAAATCACGGTCGCCAGTCCTAAGGACAATTACTATAGTAACTGAAAAAGAAAGGTTATTACACATATAATTAGCACTAGAAGCGTGGCAACTGAAGGTTGACACGTGTAGTGTGAAAACTGAAAGTTTGTCAGAAGTAATAAATTTCGCTACACCCTGACTTAATTTAGCAAAAGAATTAATAAAACCGAAAAATCGAAAGTTAATTTAGTGACTGAAGTTAATAGTGAGCTTTCTTTCTGAAGCACATCGAAATTCAGTAAAATACGGTTAGTCTTGGACTACCTCAACAATCATTTCTAAAGCTACTTGAATCTACGCAATTTAGAAATAAGAGATTTAACTTTGAACTTGAATTAAATGATTCTGAACAATTAGCAATAGTAAAATTTAGTACGTACCAAGCTGAGCTGCAGTCACAGGTACGCTAAAATATGCTAACAAAACTCGCACTCTTAATTTGTGCTTATGTAATCTGAATATTGTAGCCAGCTATGAATACTTTGAAATTAAAGCAGTGAAATCGAATGGTATAATTTTAATGCTGGCGTTTAAATTTCAACGACACTCGGGTTCATTTCGGAAAAGGAAGGGACCCTGCTTGGTAATGCAACTGGGACAATGAGCAACAAAGGTTCATGCTAAGTTGCTGTTATTATAGTTACGAAAATGGTACAGTTTGAAAAGCTGAGGTCTGCCATACAGTTCTAAAACTTTACTTGCTTCCAGTCTTCCTTGATGGTTGATTGAAGGTTTGAAGCCGTCGATCGAGGAGGTGGCGACAGTCACTCATTGTCGGCCGTCGCTGTTGCAGAAGCTGGATGTTGGCGCGCCTTCTTCTCGACACGGTCACCAGACGAAACGGGCTCTTGATGTGCGCTAGTTAATGTTTCCCGTCCGCGACACCATGTCAGAAACTATCATCGCAAGTCGAGCGCAATTACATGCTGCCAAACCCCGAAAGCGCGGCAACTCGCGGGAGCGTCACAGAACACACCTGCTCCACTCGCTACTCCCGCCAGACCCCTTCTCTCAGCCCGCGCTCCACGCGGCAGAGTTAACACTACCAAAGATCCTACACACTTTGATTCTTCACACGACCTATCGATGTAATCGTCCGATAGCAGTTTTCCCTAGGCAAGACCCAGCGTAAAAGTACAAATAATATTTACGAAACAAACCAATTATACATCGACATAAATGCATAAATATACAAATAGTAAAACAATTACAATATACAAAGAGACAGAAATGTCATATCTTGAGGTAACAAAGCAAGGAAAGAAAATAATAGCACAATAGATGGAAATAGGAGGCTATGAATTTCCGGCGTTACAAGTTGATAAATCGGAGAAAGACGAAGGTAATGAGAAGTAGTAGAAATGAGAATAGCGAGCAACTTACCACCAGGATTGATGGTCACGAAGTCAATGAAGTTAAGGAGTTCTGCTACCTAGGCACTAAAATAACCAATGACGGACGCAGCAAGGAGGACATCAAAAGCAGACTCGCTATGGCAAAAAAGGCATTTCTGGCCAAGAGAAGTCTACTAATATCAAATACCGGCCTTAATTTGAGGAAGAAATTTCTGAGGATGTACGTCTGGAGTACAGCATTGTATGGTAGTGAAACATGGACTGTGGGAAAACCGGAACAGAAGAGAATCGAAGCATTTGAGATGTGGTGCTACAGACGAGTGTTGAAAATTAGGTGGACTGATAAGGTAAGCAATGAGGAGGTTCTACGCAGAATCGGAGAGGAAAGGAATATGTGGAAAACACTGATAAGGAGAAGGGACAGGATGATAGGTCATCTGCTAAGACATGAGGGAATGACTTCCATGGTACTAGAGGGACCTGTAGAGGGCAAAAACTGTAGAGGAAGACAGAGATTGGAATACGTCAAGCAAATAATTGAGGACGTAGGTTGCAAGTGCTACTCTGAGATGAAGAGGTTAGCACAGGAAAGGAATTCGTGGCGGGCCGCATCAAACCAGTCAGTAGACTGATGACAAAAAAAAAAAAGTTGATCAATGACCGTTAATCCCACGCTTGGGTTCGACCAGGTGTGGCTTTACTTCTGCTTCTCGTACGTAAGCGCGCAGCATGTTTTCTGAGCACAGCAGTGATAACATTCTCTTTGGTAATTGCCCATTCCTCCGATATCACTCTGAGAGAGAATCCTATTTTGTGCCAGCTTCTGTTGCGCCTGCTCGACATTGCCTGTCCTTAAAGCTGATGCTGGTCACCTCTGCAAGGCACGATCTCCCTTTCCTTACGAAGGCGCTTGAACTCCAACTCACTGATTTAACTCATATGTTAACACCGGCTGCTTCTCCGTTGCAATTTCCTAATATTTGTAACAAATCTTTTTGTTGGTACTATTTTGGTGCACTGAACTATGACATGACTCTTTGCTGCCCAAAGCAGACAAATTGGCTTCAGAGTTGAGTGTTCGACGGTACAACACCTTTATGGAAGCCGTAGATATTCTTTGTAAGAATCAACATCGACTCCACAAAAATAATCATTCGACAATCAGCTCAGTCTGTTCGCTCACGAGACAAAGACGGCATTGGGATTTGATAATGGCACCCACATTGTTCTTCGACTGGCGGAAGGCGTTCGATAATTCCGCGCTGTGGCCTTATGAACAGTTTACTAGCTGACGAAATATCAGGCCAGATCTGTGATTAGATTGAAGAGTTCCTAAGGTGTAAAGTACAGCAGGCTATGTAATTCTTAAGGGAGAGAAATCGCCGGACGTAAAAGTAGCTTTCGGCGTGAGCCAGGTGGGTAGGCTAATTACTGTTCACAATGATTCGTTTACAGCGTCAGATGTTCCATAAGGATATCGAGGGATGGTGCTGTTGTACATAGAGAAGTGACGACCATAGGGAATTGTAGCGAAATGCAGGAAGATCTACACAGAATCGCAACTTGGTTCACGCATTGACTCGCAGCATTGCACATTGCTCGTATGCGGAATGCCCCAGTATTGTTTGATTACACAATAGCCCAAAAATCACTGGAAGCAGTCACATGGATTAATATCTGTATGGATTTTTCCTGGAACGAACACATGAAAGTAATCGAAGAAAAGGCAGATGATAGATTCATTGAAAGAATCGTCAGATAGTGTAGCCCAGCCTAGAGGTTCAAAATGGCTCCGAGCACTATGGGACTTTAACATCTGAGGTCATCAGTCCCCTAGAACGTAGAGAACTACATAAACCTAACTAACCTAAGGACATCACACACAATCATGCCCGAGGCAGGATTCGAACCTGCGACCGTAGCGGTCGCGCGGTTCCAGACTGAAGCGCCTAGAACCGCTCGGTCACACCGGCCGGCCCAGCCTAGAGGGACCTTGCTTCCAAAACCCTCGTTCCACCAATCTTAAACGCTTCGTAGAAAATAATGAGAGAGAAACTAGATACGACCCAAAGACGAGTAGAGTGTTTCGACACGGATTCGTTTGATAAACACTAGAGCCAGTGACAGACGGTGCGAGGGAGGCATGCATTGTACGTGAAGGCGTGGTTTACTGATAAAATTACGTGGGCGTACGATCCTGCGAGAGTCAGTCAACATATTGATTCTTTCTCTCGCGAAAAGAGTACGAAGGTGAAATTAGATAGATTCTAGTTCTCACGGAGGCCTCGCAACGCGCGCAGCATTCGCGACTGGAACTGGGACGGAGGAAGATGGCAGGGCTACGGAAAGTAGTCTCCAACAAACCTCGTGAGGGAGCTGACGGAGTGCAGCTGTAGATGTTATCCTGATGGTTGAACAGTTAAATATAACTATCGAATTGGTTCACGGAACAGGTAAAGAATAATTTCCTAAAGCTAAACATATCTTATATTTGAAGACAGGAAAGCGGAAACGGAATGATGAACAACACGTGTAAATGACTGATAAATTTCTCACAAAAATAGGGGAAGTTTTTCTTTAAAACTAGTTGCCATGCTTTAGATGCTTGTAGTATTATGGGGAGGACTCATCTGATGAGACGATACAAGAAGAAATGGAAGTCGCTACTGAAGACTAGGGGATCCAGTGTTACAATCAGAGTTGAACAGAGCTTTGGAAGACTTGCGGTCAAAAAAGGCAAAAGGGACAAATAAAATTCTTTCAGAAATTCTAAAACGACTGGATGAAGTGGCAACCAAATGGAATAATGGGAGACGAAGAAGGAAGTGCTCCGATTAAAAAGAATGTAGAACAAGGACGTACTCTTTCGCCCTTACTGTTCAGTATATACGTCAAGGAAGCAATGACGGGAAGGAATGGAAGTTTCGTGACAGGGATTAAAATTCGGACAGAAAGGATATAATTGATAAGATTCGCTGATGGCATTGCTATTCTAAGTGAAATTGAAGAAGAATAACAGGACGTGTTTGCATAAAACGAACATATATTTTTATTTTTAAATCATACCTTCCTGGAGCGCATCAATACAGAATAAGAACTGAGAGATAACCGAAAAAAATAATGAAAGTAATGAGAAGTAGCAGAAATGAGATTAGTGAAAACTTAACATCGAAACTGTGGACCACGAAGTAGACGAAGTTAAGGAATTCAGCTACATCGGAAGCAAAATAACACACGACGGACAAACCAAGGAAGGCATAATAAGCTGATTGGCACGGGCAAAGACGGCATTCCTGGCCAAGAGAACACTAGTACTATCAAACAGGTGCTTCAGTTTGAGGAAGAAATATCGGGAATGTACGTATCGAGTACAGCATTGTATGTTAGTGAATCATGGTTTCTGGTAAAACCGGAACGGAAGAGAATGAAAGCGTTTGAGAATGGCACTAAAGAAGAACGTTGAAGAACATAAAGCCAGCAGTGGAAAGGCAAACAGTGAAAAGATCAGTAATGTACATGCCTGCAATACTAGAGAGAAACATGACCTTTATTACCCATTGTTAAAGCTATCAATCGCTCAGAAAGGAGTTCAATATGCAGCAACGAAAATTTTTGATCGCTTGCCCCATAACATAAAATGTCCGACAGTTAGCAAAGCAAGTTTTAAATCTTATTTTAAATCATTTCTCCTGGACAACGTCTTCTATTCCGTTGACGAATTTCTACTTAAAGACTGGTAGCCAGTAAAAAAAAATGTGATGTCTAGTAATATGGCTGGGACTAAAAATAATATTGTGTTCGCCGCGCGGGATTAGCCGAGCGATCTAAGGCGCTGCAGTCATGGACTGTGCGGCTGGTCCCGGCGGAGGTTCGAGTCCTCCTTCGGGCATGGGTGTGTGTGTTTGTCCTTAGGATAATTTATGTTAAGTAGTGTGTAAGCTTCGGGACTGACGACCTTAGCAGTTATGTCCCATAAGATTTCTCACACATTTTTGAACAATATTGTGTTCGTTAATGTTAACACCGATCGTGCATGCATATTGGTTACGAAACTAACTCGTTCCACATGACTTCGATAAACGAATCATTCAAGTGATTTATGGCATGTGCCACTGTGGAAAAGTAGATGTTCTGATAATGGTTCCAACGTCGTGCACCAACAGGTAGCATAGTGGCCTAGCTACCAGAATGTCATCTGTGTCTGCCCTTTAATAGGAAATGCTCACAGCCAGAAGGCTCAGAGTGGTGCAAACGTGTGAAGCAAGGCGACAGACATGCCACGGAGACACACTCGTGCTTCCTACAGCCTACTGAGAGAGTTTGAAAGGGGTCAGATTGTGGCCTTCCGAGAAAGCAGGGTGGCCCTTTCGGAGAACTGCCACATAAGTTGGACGTGCTGTGTCAGTTGCGCAACGATGCCGCTATCAGCTGTCACGTGAACATTCTCATACCCGTAGAAGAGGTTCTGAACGATCGGACGGTCACACACGACGGACGTCTACCAGGATTGTGGTATTACAGGGGCAACACTGGCAGATCGGACTGCTGTGAAAACAGAGGCACGAAGGCTTCTGAGCCCAAACGTGTCAGCACGAACTGTTGCGAACCCGTTATTAGCAGTGGGACTACGGCACGCACCCCTCCAGCTTGTCTTCCACTCATACCAAAGCATCAACGTGCAGTGCTCGACTGGTGCCGTCTCAAGATCACTTGGAACATAGCCAAGGCCCTATGATCTGTGGGGTGTGATAAGCTTCAACTCTCGGTCACATTGGTGTTTCTGGAGGGGGCCTAAACAGCGCCCCGTGCGTACAGTATGTTGTTAGATACGTGCTTCTACCGTTCTTGCAACCGGAATGTGATGTGTCATTCCAACAGGATAATGCACGCCCACACACTGCCCGTGAACCTCATTGTATTCTGCACGACGTACAGTAACTTCCCTGGCCAGAACAATCTCTGGACGTGCCTCTAATTGCGTACGTGTGGGATATGATGGAACGAGAAGTGACTTCTGCGACTCGTCAGAACTACGCGAATAGGTGGAGCAGGCTTGGCTTAACTTATCCCTGGACAGTACTATGTAAGGTGCCTCTTACGTGAGGAAGACATTTTTACCAGTTTTAATAAATTATTGTCTCTTATTGATGTATTCACGATAGAAAGTGCTGTAGTCTGTAGCCGGCCATGAGTCGGAGAGCATTTCCCACTCTGGCGCGACCATATGTCGTGCGTAGTGGGGTGGAGCTCGGCGCTGGACCGTAGCAACAAGCGTCAGCCTGCGAAATATACATGACGGGAAGTACCGCCATCTTGGCGCCAAAGTCACCTATTTTGTTTATTTATATTTAATAATTAAAGTCATTTATGACAGCATGAGTACTAGCAGGAGCCTCTGGATTTTTAAAACTATTTATTATAATTTTGCCTCGTTAAAATTCACACCCGTTCATTAACGAATGCATATCTTAGTAAGTACGAACTCGATCGGAAATCCACGAACTGTGACGAAACTAGTAAGAGATAGGGACTGCGCGCCAAAGTCGGCAGTCAGCGTTAAGAGCTCTTCCTGAATTGTTCGATGGTAGCCATGCTCTCGGTTACGAGTAGTTTGTGACATGAGTGTTTCATTATTGATGTAATAGGAATAAAAGTGATATTGCGGCATTCTGAATGTGAATTTCGAGTACATAGATACCCCAAAGTTGATCGACAACAACTTAAAAACAAAAACAAAAATGTGGTTCAAATGGCTCTGAGCACTACGGGCCTTAACTTCTGAGGTCATCAGTCCCCTCGAACTTAGAACTACTTAAACCTAACTAACCTAAGAACATCACACACATCCATGCCCGAGGCAGGATTTGAACCTGCGACCGTAGGACAGCAATTTCAGATAATTAGCTTCCGCAGACAGAGACATCCAATGGGCCAATGAAGAATCTGCACGGGACGACATTTACGAGAGCTGCACCGAGCACAGGTAGGAAGAAACCCGACGACACGGCCTACCAAGGCGAATAAAGGAAGGTGCGACTTACACTCGCAAATTCCGGGTGGAAATGCTGACCAGTTATACTGTACGTCACATATACCACCCTCTACGGACTCGCGGCTAAGCTGAGTAATAACAGTATCAGTTTAGAAGCGAGGGGATCTTGCAAGTCGCCACCTGTACGATCGACTGGATGCCGGCTTCAGCGCCTACACTGCCGCCAGTGGAGCGTACACCACTCACTAGTATGAGTGTTTCAGCGTGGGTCGATAGTTGGTAGCTCACAAGGGAACCTCCCCATCGCACCCCCCTCAGATTTAGCTATCAATTGGCACAGTAGATAGGCCTTGAAAAACTGAACACAGATCAATCGAGAAAACAGGAAGAAGCCGGCCGCAGTGGCCGTGCGGTTAAAGGCGCTGCAGTCTGGAACCGCAAGACCGCTACGGTCGCAGGTTCGAATCCTGCCTCGGGCATGGATGTTTGTCATGTCCTTAGGTTAGTTAGGTTTAACTAGTTCTAAGTTCTAGGGGACTAATGACCTCAGCAGTTGAGTCCCATAGTGCTCAGAGCCATTTGAACCATTTTGAACAGGAAGAAGTTGTGTGGAACAATGAAAATAATAAGTAAAATATACAAACTGAGTAGTCCATGCGGAAGATAGGCAACATGAAGGAGAATGTGAGTTGAAGAGTGCCGTGGTCCCGTGGTTAACGTGAGCAGCTGTGGATCGAGAGGTCCTTGGTTCAAGTCTTCCCTCGAGTGAAAAGTGTAATTTTTAATTTTCGGACAGTTATTATCTGTCCGTCATCACTTTTTTGCGAGTGATTATCACATCCACAAGAAAACCTGAATCGGACAAGGTAGAAGAATCTTTTTACCCATTCGCCAAGTGTACAAGTTAGATGGGTTGATAACATATCCGTGTCATATGACGCACTTGCGTCACCAGTGTCGTATAGAATATATAAGACGTGTTTTCCTGTGGAGGAATCGGTTGACCTATGACCTTGCGATCAAATGTTTTCGGTTCCCGTTGGAAAGGCACGTCCTTTCGTCTACTAATCGCACGGTTTTGCGGTGCGGTCGCAAAACACATACACTACACTTATTACAATGAAGAGAGACGTCAATGAACGCACGGGCAGATCATAACTTTGCGAAAATAAAGAAAGTAAAATTTTCACTCGAGTGAAGACTTGAACCAAGGACCTTTCAATCCGCAGCTGCTCACGCTAACCACGGGACCACGGCGCTCTTGCTCCATCACTATCCTTAATGTTACCTATCATGCGCATGGACTACTCAGTTTGTATATTTTGCTTATTTTTTTCATAGTTCCACACAACTTCTTCTTGTTTTCTCGATTGATCTGTGTTCAGTTTTTCAAGGCTTATCCACTGTGCCAACTTATAACTAAATCTGAGGGGGGTGCGATGGGGAGGTTCCCTTGTCAGAACCACTTGAGCCGGCCGGAATGGCCGAACAGTTCTAGGCGCTTCAGTCCGTAACGGCACTGCTGCTACGGTCGCAGGTTCGAATCCTGCCTCGGGAATGGATGTATGTGATGTCCTTAGGTTGGTTAGGTTTAAGTAGTTCTAACTCTAGGGGACTGATGACCTCAGATGTTAAGTTCCATAGTGCTCGGAGCCATTTGAACCATTTTTTGAACCACTTGTGCTCTAGCTCTGTAAATGTGATCACTTCTTTACTACATAGGCACTGTTGCAACAGTAAATCTTGAGTGAACTGGACACTTGTAAAAGGGTGTAGTAATTTTTTTCCGGGCAGTATGATTGAGGAGGTAAAGTGCGAGTGTCACTTCGAAATGAAGAGTATAGCAGAGGAAAGGGAATTCGCGGCGTGACGCATCAGCCAGTCAGAGGACTCGATGACTTAAAAATATTACGAAAAGTGACGTGCTGATCGTGACTGTCGACGGCAGGCACTAGAGGCATTTAGCAGCCCGGATGCAGCGCCAGTGCGCGTGCTCATCCCGGTGTGACGCGACGCGAAGCTAACGAGAAGTGGCGGGCGGAGCCATTGTGTGCTAACGAGAGCGGCGCCCACCCACGGCGGCCGGGGAGGCGCGAAAAACGGACTGCGAGGCGTAGCCGCCGACGACGGCGGGGGGCCTAATTGCGCGCCTCGCTGCTTTGCGTGCGAAGCGCCGCCGTCTCGTCACGGCCGAGCCGGCGCCGGCAGAAGGCCGGGCGCCGCGCTCCCGTCGGCGAATGCCATCCGTTCCCTAGTGCTCCTCTGACACACACAGCGTTCCAACACACTGCCATATGCGGTCCACATTACTGCTCAGTGCTATGCCTCTCTTGACATAGTCATTATTAGCGCCAGAGCGCTGCGATTTGAGAGTTTTCGAAAAGCAAACGACAAAGTACTCTATCTGATCAAAAGCATTCGGACATCTATTAGTCGATATTACACTACCAGCCATGAAAATTGCTACACCACGAAGATGACGTGCTACAGACGCGAAATTTAACCGACAGGAAGAAGATGCTGTGATATGCAAATGATTAGCTTTTCAGAGCATTCACACAAGGTTGGCGCCGGTGGCGACACCTACAACGTGTTGACATGAGGAAAGTTTCCAACCGATTTCTCATACACAAACAGCAGTTGACCGGCGTTGCCTGCTGAAACGTTGTTGTCATGCCTCGTGTAAGGAGGAGCAATGCGTACCGTCACGTTTCCGACTTTGATAAAGGTCGGATTGTAGCCTATCGCGATTGCGGTTTATCGTATCGCGACATTGCTGCTCGCGTTGGTCGAGATCCAATGACTGTTAGCAGAATATGGAATCGGTGGGTTCAGGAGGGTAATACGGAACGCCGCGCTGGATCCCAACGGCCTCGTATCACTAGCAGTCGAGATGACAGGCATCTTATCCGCATGGCTGTAACGGATCGTGCAGCCACGTCTCGATCCATGAGTCAACAGATGGGCACGTTTGCAAGAAAACAACCATCTGCACGAACAGTTCGACAACGTTTGCAGCAGCACGGACTATCTGCTTGGAGACCGTGGCAGCGGTTACCCTTGACGCTGCATCACAGACATGAGCACCTGCGATGGTGGTACTCAACGACGAACCTGGGTGCACGAATGGCAAAACTTCATTTTTTCGGACGAATCCATGTTCTGTTTACAGCATTGTGATGGTCACATCCGTGTTTGGCGAGATCGCGGTGAACGCCCATTGCAAGCGTGTATTGGTCATCGCCTTACTGGCGTATCACCCGGCGTGAAGGTATTGGGTGCCATTGGTTACACGTCTCGGTCACCTCTTGTTCGCATTGACGGCACTTTGAACAGTGGACGTTATATTACAGATGTGTTACGACCCGTGGCTCTACCCTTCATTCGATCCCTGCGAAAACCTACATTTCAGCAGGATAAATCACGACCGCATGTTGCAGGTCCTGTACGGGCCTTTCTGGATACAGACAATGTTCGACTGCTGCCCTGGCCAGCACATTCTCCACATCTCTCACCAATTGAAAACGTCTGGTCAATGGTTGCCGAGCAATTGGCTCGTCACAATACGCCCGTCACTACTCTTGATGAACTGTGTTAACGTGTTGAAGCTGCACGGGCAGCTGTACATGTACACGCCATCCAAGCTCTGTTTGACTCAATTCCCAGGCGTATGAAGGCCGTTATTACGGCCAGAGGTGGTTGTTCTGGGTACTGATTTCTCAGGATCTGTGCACCCAGATTGCGTGTAAATGTAATCACATGTTAGTTCTAGTATAATGTATTTGTCCAATGAATACTCGTTTACCATCTGCATTTCTTCTTCGTGTAGCAGTTTTAATGGGCAGTAGTGTAATATGTGCTGCGTCCATCCTTCGCCAAAATGACGGCTTGAGCTGTGCTGGGGAAACTTTCAGCGACGTTTTTATTCGTCTGTGGCGGAATGACAGCTCTTTTCCCCTCAAGAGGCGAAACCAGAAAGATAGTACGTTGGGCGCTGGGGTCTGGAGCGAAGTCGACGTTGCAGCTGTTCCCAAAGGTGCTCAGTTGGGTTCACGTCGGGAGTTTGCACAGGCAAGTCCACCTGAGAAAACTGCTGTCCACAAACGACTGCCTCACAGATGCTGCCTTATGACAGTGTGCACTGCCACGCATTCAACGTTTTCTTAAGCGCAATAAAGGGGTTACATCCTGTCCAGGAAAAACATACCCATTATGGTTCAAATGGCTCTGAGCACTATGAGACTTAACTTCTGAGGTCATCAGTCCCCTAGAACTTAGAACTACTTAAACCTAAATAACCTAAGGACATCACACACATCCATGCCCGAGGCAGGATTCGAACATCAGACCGTAGCGGTCGCGCGGTTCCAGACTGCAGCGCCTACAACCGCTCGGCCACACCGGCAGCCTTTGAGTTCACTTTTAGAGTCTTTTACAGTATAAATTATGACGTCACAGTTGTCGAACTGTTCATGCTTCTCAAATTTTCGGATGCTTTTCAAGCGATGGCCGGCCGCGGTGGTCTAGCGGTTCTGGCGCTGCAGTCCGGAACCGCGGGACTGCTACGGTCCCAGGTTCGAATCCTGCGTCGGGCATGGGTGTGTGTGATGTCCTTAGGTTAGTTAGGTTTAAGTAGTTCTAAGTTCTAGGGGACTTATGACCTAAGATGTTGAGTCCCATAGTGTTCAGAGCCATTTGAACCATTTGAACCATTTTCAAGCGATGTATTTCTCTAAACTGTAATTATTAACTAAGCTACTGCCATGCAGTTACCACCGATTTAAACAAACTAATATTAATATAATCCTAGGCCTCTGTAAAACTTCAAAACTGGGGGGGGGGGGGGGGGCGTAAGTTTTGTTTTGGTCAGTATTCCGAGAGAAGCATTAACTGTGGTTGTGGAGGATCAGAAATGGAAGTAGACTACATACTGGCCAACAGTAGAACTCTGTAGCAGATGTAGCCGTTAATATCACACGTCTCCCGCCGACAGAGAAGCCAACGGCGAAACATAAACTCCAAGATAAAAAAAGAGGCACCACGAAAGAATTATCCGAATGGGACGGAAATCGGTAAATGTGGTGTACATATACAGACAAAAAAACCGAATATAATTCCAGAAAAATTGGATGATTTATTTAAGAGGAAGAGTTTCGGACACTGAGCAACCCTATAACATGTTGGTCCACCTCTGGCCCTTACGCAAGCAGTTAGATGGCTTAGCATTGATTGATGAAGTTGTCGGATGTTCTCCTGAGGGATATCGTGTCAAATTCTGTACAATTGGCGCGTTAAGTCGTCAAAATTGCGAGCCCATAATGCCCCCATAGTTCTCACTTGGGGTAGATGCGGCGACCTCGCTGGCCAAGCTACGGTTTGCCAGGCACGAAGACAAGCAGAGAAACTCTCACCGTGTCCGGGCGGACGTTACCTTGCTGAAGTGAACGGCAGCAAAACGGGGCGTAGAATATCGTCGACGTAACATTGTGCTGTAACGGTGCTGCTGGTGACAACCACTGGGGTCCTGCTAATGAAAAGAAATGGCATCCGAGACGATCACTCCTGACTGTCGGGCCGTATGGCGGGTGACAGTCTGGTTCGTATCCTTCCGCCGTCCGAGGCGTCTCCAGACGCGACTTCGGCCTGGAATCTCACTGACTGCAGTAGCATTGTCTTCAGTGATGAGTACTGCTTCGAACTGAGGCTAGGTGACCGGCGAAGACGTCTCTGGAGGTGCCCCGGCAGCGGCTGGATACCAACCCCACTGCCGCTCGCAGTGCGGCCCGACAATCAGGAGTCATGGTCTGGGGTGCCATGTCTTTTCACAGAAGGACCGCTTTTAAAACTTCCTGGCAGGTTAAAACTGTGTGCCCGACCGAGACTCGAACTCGGGACCTTTGCCTTTCGCGGGCAAGTGCTCTACCATCTGAGCTACCGAAGCACGACTCACGCCCGGTCCTCACAGCTTTACTTCTGCCAGTATCTCGTCTCCTACCTTCCAGACTTTACAGAAGCTCTCCTGCGAACCTTGTAGGACTAGCACTCCTGAAAGAAAGGATACTGCGGAGACATGGCTTAGCCACAGCCTGGGGGATGTTTCCAGAATGATCGCTTTTAGTTGCCATCCGCGGCAACATCACAGCACAGCCGTGCGTCGACGATATTCGATGCCCGGCTTTTTTGTCCTGCATAGCAAGCCATCCTGGGCTTACATTTCAGCAAGATAATGGCCGCTCGTAGGGGCGAGAGTTTCTACTGCTTGTATCCGTGCTTGCCAAACGCTTCCTTGGCCAACAAGGTCGCCGGATCTCTCCGCAGTTGATAATGTTCGGAACACTGTGGGCAGGGCCCTCCAATCACCTCCGGATTTTGACGATTTAACGCGCCAACTGGACAAAATTTGGCAAGATATCCCTCATAAGGTCATCCAATAACTCTGTTAATCAATGTCAGGCGTAATAGCTATTTGCATAAAGGTCAGAGTTGGATCAACGCGTTATTGGCTTCCTCAATTTGTGAAGCTCTTTCTCTTGAATAAGTCATCAAATTTTCTGAAATTGTAATCATTTGTTTGTCTGTTCATGTACATCACAGTTACCAATTTTCGTCCCATTCGGATTATTCCTTCGTGCTGCTTCGTTTTTTTGTCTTAGAGTGTATTCGCTTAAATCGCCGAAAACCGCGAACACGCTGTAACCCCAACCCCACAAACCAACCCTGAATCTGTGGTTGAAAGCGCCCACTGTGTGCATTACACTGGTTTCGTGTGTCAGTTGATTGAACTGTTGGTCAGATCTGCGAGATCAACCTTTTCGTCCCTCCACTTGAGCGACATTTAGTCCTACATCTTAGAGACGCTTCAAGATTACCATTTTGAAGGCTGAGTCAGACTTGTGTGTAGCCGCGAGGGGAGAGAGGCAGAGCGGAGTCCATTCCGGTTGTCGTAACGCTGATTGCCTGAGAGATGACGCTGCAGGCGACTGGGGAAGCAATTACCGCCGTAGAAACCTACCTGCGCCGGCGAGCAACAGCGCACCGCGCCTCGGCTCCACGTGCAGGGCGAGCGGGTGTCCTGGCACGTGTCGTCTGCTGCAGCGTTACAGGAAAATAGTTCTGCAGAAATGTCGTGTTTCGTCGTCCGTTCCCTGTGTAACACGTCATCCTAAAATTTAAACACTATCAGGGAAGCTGATTTATACTTGTGATCTCTCAAAGGCTTTTGATTGTGTAAATAATGGAATACTTCTAGATAAGCTCATGTACTGTTGTATGAATGGGACAGCGCTCAGATGATTTAAATCCTACCTAACTCGAAGAGTGCAGAAAGTTGAAATAAGCAGTTCACATAATATGCAAAAAACTGGTGATTTCTCAAACTGGGGAACAATCAAGAATGGGGTGCCGCAAGGTTCGGTCTTGGGTCCTCTGCTGTTGTTAATATGTATTAGACTTGTCATTCTATATTCACGAAGATGCAAAGCTGGTACTTTTTGCCGATGATACAAGTATAGCATTCACACTCAACAGACGTGAATTAACTGGTGAAATTGTAAACAATGTTTTTCAGAAAATCATTAAGTGGTTCTCTGCAAATGGGCTCTCATTAAACTTTGACAAAACACAGTATATATAGTTCCACACAGTAAATGGAACGACTCCGTTAATAAATCGGTAGCTAAGGTAGAATATTCAAAATTTCTAGGTGTATGCATTGGTGAGGGATTGAACTGGAAAAAACACACTGAAGATCTTCTGAAACGTTTGAGTTCATCTACTTATGCTATTAGGGTCATTGCAAATTTTGGCGATATACATCTCAGTAAATTAGCTTACCACGCCTATTTTCATTCTCTGCTTTCCTATGGCATCATATTCTGGGGTAACTCATCATTGAGTAAAAGAGTGTTCATTGCACAAAAGCGTGTAATCAGAATAATTGCTGGAGCTCATCCAAGATCATCCTGCAGACACTTATTTAAAGAGCTAGAAATCTTCACTGTAGCCTCACAATATATTTATTCTCTTATGAAATTTGTTATAAACAATCCGAACGAATTCAAAAGTAATAGCAGGGTACATGGCTACAACACTAGGAGAAAGGATGATCTTCACTACTCAAGGTTAAATCTAACTTTGGCTCAGAAGGGGGTAAATTATGCTGCCACAAAAGTCTTTGGTCACTTACCTAATAGCATCAAAAGTCTGACAGACAGCCATATAGCATTTAAAAGGAAATTAAAAGAATTTCTGAATGGCAACTCCTTCTACTCATTACATGAATTTTTGGATATAGTAAGTGGGTAATTTCCCCACCCCCCCACCCAAAAAAAATTGTCATGTAATATTTTGTGTACTGTAATGTCTTGTATTGACACTTTTTATTAACCTGACACGTTCCACATCATTACGAAGTGTCGTATTCATGATCTATGGAACAAGTACTAATCTCATCTAATTGTAAAGCGTACACATAAACATTGCACCAGTCAGGATGCAGCCCACTGTGAATGCTTTTCTCGGCCAGGGGATGAGTTTGTTGCTGTTTGTAAGCAGCTGGAAATCGTTCTGACTGCTGTCAACAGATCGGAAGTACCCTTGAATCGGTACCTTACGCGAAATGCCTAGTCATATACCAGAAGCACCTCAAGTATGACACTCTCCAGTGGATACCGTGTCCTCTGCAGAAAGTACAGGACCGATCACCAGTTGCCCACTTCATTGTGAGAGGCCAGTCAGATGTACGTGTGGGATCTGTGTACAAGGACTAGTGTCCAGGAAGAACTCTCGCTATTACATCCATCCCCCTAACCGGCAAGTGTGAGGTGCTGTCTTCCTCTAAAACTGAAACTAAGTCAGTAAATAATGATACACGTTAGCCAAATGGCAGCAAAGGATGGAAATGATCACGTAGTACGGTGTGTGCCGTGTGCCTCGATGCCTCATTCAACGTGTTGAAGAGGCTGTACTGGAAGCCATAAAACGAATAGTGTGCAACTAACTGAAGATTGCGGTGCACGTTGGAATAGATTGTGCCTCTCATCTAGCGTCCGAGATTTTACTTGGTCCATTCTAGCTAATGGAAGAGAGGGCTGAGAAGACTTGCCTTGTGCACGTAGTTTCAACTATGCACACAATCTGCAGCATTGTGCCTAGCAGTGACTGGGGCCCTCTGGTTCTGAGTGGAAGGCTTGAACCAAAAACTTTGAAGGTTCTGTGAAAGGCTACGAAGTGGCTTCCTAGACGTGCGCTATAGGATTTGAGAGTTGTAGGGTCTCTCTAAACTGCTGAGGGGTGCACTAGACACCCAACTGCTGAGTGAGTTTGCAGTTCACTCAACTGTTTTTTACCTTGGGGGACATTCCGTGTAATGCACACTATGATAGCTGTAGGAGACCCAGAAGTATTTCGACAGGTCCAAGGAAATGACCCCCTCGAATTAAAATCCTTGTGAAGAATTGCTCAGAGCTTCGACCAATCCTAAAAAGTAGTGAAGCTCGTATCATACTAGATGCAGAAAGCTGGCTAAAAGGTGAAACTGACAGCTGTGACATTTTTTTATTTATCACAAGGATAGCGTGGTGGGGAACGGAGATGGTCTATTTGCGGCAGTAGACAAGAAACTCAAATCACCGAGATAGGAAGGTGCGAGATTCTTTGGGAAAGACTCAGTATCAACAGTGGGCATAAACATGTGCTACCCCGACTTCCAGTCTCGTCCCCAGATATAACCGAAAACGTAAGAGAAACCCCATTTCTCTAGTGTGTTTGTTGCCTAGTCATAGTGCTGGCCGTGGTGGCCGAGCGGTTCTAGGCGCTCAGTCCGGAACCGCGCGACTGCTACGGCCGCAGGTTCGAATTCTGCCTCGGGCATGGATGTGTGTGATGTCCTTAGGTTGGTTAGGTTTAAGTAGTTCTAACTTCTAGGGGACTGATGACCACAGCAGTTAAGTCCCATAGTGCTCACAGCCATTTGAACCATTTGAGCCTAGTCATAGTGTCATGATTGTACGAGACAGTAATCATCCAAGAATCGATTGGAATAATTACAGTTCTGTAAGCTGTGGTCTTGACACGACAGCGTGCGGAACATTAATAAATGCATTCTCTAAAAACTAACCAGAACACATACTTCGGATGGTGCTCATAATGCATTAGACATCATGACAACGGACGGTCCTGCTCTCGCTTAGGGTGTCCATATTGAAACTGGTTTCAGTAATCATGAGGCAGCTCTTTTAATGAAATCTTTCTGTCGGCCATCAGAGGTGGAACAGCAGGGAAAGTATTTCGGGCTGATGTACCACAGACGGAAAAGTAATTTTACGAGCCGACAGTTGGACGGCCGTAACGTCTTTCGTCGACATGTGGCAGGCCGAGAGTGCGGTCGCATATATGCTTCTCGGAAGACACGCATCAGGTAAATTTGTGGAAGTGGCCATAGACAGACTTCCCTTTGTTGTATGTGTGGTGTAAGAGAGGTACTACCACTGAGTGGCTGGACTTCCTGGATGGAAAGGTAAATGAGTTTTGTTCTCTTTACTTGGAAAAAGCACTGCGGGCTCTGGGCCAATGGGCGCTTCTGTGGTGATAGTTTCTAGATGTTTCTGTAGGTTACTGAGGAGCTTCGATGATGGCCTGTGGGATCCGAATCGGTGCCCACGTCGGGGAACAGACCCGACGTAGTCCACATGGCGTGTGTTCGGCGGAGGTCTTCGATGGTGTCCTGGAGCTATACGGTGACTTCCGGATAGTGTCCTGGATGGGGCCGACGTGACGTTCTTGATGAGTGTCCCTCGTCGAGGCCCACTGAGGGGTTTTGAGAATGAGCCGAAGGCAGCGATTTTGCAATACCTGTAGGAGTTTAGTGTTTGTGCTGCATGTGGTGGCCCAGGAGTAGCAGCCTCCTAACGTGGGGGAAAGGAACGTTCCTGGGTATAGCTTAAATTTTGTGCTAACAGACACATGAGAGCTGACGAGGAGAGGGTATATCAGGCACAACGTTTTAACCTTTTCAGCGTGACATTTTCCTCTAGAGTACTTTTTTATCAATTACGATTGCCAAATAAGGGGCGTGATCAGTCCAGCCGGCCGCGGTGGCCGAGCGGTTCTAGGCGCTTCAGTGCTGAACCGCGTGACTGCTACGGTCGCAGGTTCGAATCCTGCCTCAGGCATGGATGTGTGTTATGTCCTTAGGTTAGTTAGGTTTACGTAGTTCTAAGTTCTAGGGGACTGATGACCTGAGATGTTAAGTCCTATAGTGCTCAGAGCCATTCGCACCATTTGATCAGTCCAGGGGACTGGAACGTTGTTTATAACCAGGCTGTCACTAAGCTCAGATCGTCTTCTTTTGAAGACAACTGCCCTCGTGTTCTCTGCGTTAAGTCTTATACGACGTTCGTTGCCGATTATTGTGTTGTTTAGCTGCTTCTGCAGGTGCCATATTGCTGCCGTGATGCGTCGAGTGCTTGTTAATAATGTGGTGTCGTCCGCGAATTGCGCGTGGACAACCTGCGGGAACCCCAGCATGTCATTCACGTACACAATAAAAAGCGCTGAATCGAAGACGGACCATGTGGTAAGCCTTCTCGTTACTGTAGTGTGCTGGAGCGTAGTCCATTTACCCCGACATAGATGCGTCAACCTAGGAGGAAACTGTCAAGAACCTTGATGCAGTAGTCCGGTATCGATCGTAAGGAGTGAAGTTTGGCGATCAGTTTGTCCTTCCACACCCTGTCATTGGCTTTTTCGTCATCCGGAAAGGCAGCCGCAGTGTAGTTTGAGCGATTCATGCTGTACGCTACATATTCCATAACGCGGATGAGTTGAAGTTCTGCTGGTAGCCTCGGTTGAAAGGGGAAAGGGCCTTGTCTAATTATGCCCTTCATGGCGATGGATTGTAGAAGTCGTTGTAAGATCATCCTTTCGAGGATCATCGATGAAGCAGGTAATAAACTGATGGGCCGACGGTTTGTCGGTAGGCTCAAGTCATTTCCTGGCTCGGGATCGGCGAGGCGAGCTATTTTCCAAGTTTCTGAGATATACACTCCTGGAAATGGAAAAAAGAACACATTGACACCGGTGTGTCAGACCCACCATACTTGCTCCGGACACTGCGAGAGGGCTGTACAAGCAATGATCACACACGGACGGCACAGCGGACGCACCAGGAACCGCGGTGTTGGCCGTCGAATGGCGCTAGCTGCGCAGCATTTGTGCACCGCCGCCGTCAGTGTCAGCCAGTTTGCCGTGGCATACGGAGCTCCATCGCAGTCTTTAACACTGGTAGCATGCCGCGACAGCGTGGACGTGAACCGTATGTGCAGTTGACGGACTTTGAGCGAGGGCGTATAGTGGGCATGCGGGAGGCCGGGTGGACGTACCGCCGAATTGCTCAACACGTGGGGCGTGAGGTCTCCACAGTACATCGATGTTGTCGCCAGTGGTCGGCGGAAGGTGCACGTGCCCGTCGACCTGGGACCGGACCGCAGCGACGCACGGATGCACGCCAAGACCGTAGGATCCTACGCAGTGCCGTAGGGGACCGCACCGCCACTTCCCAGCAAATTAGGGACACTGTTGCTCCTGGGGTATCGGCGAGGACCATTCGCAACCGTCTCCATGAAGCTGGGCTACGGTCCCGCACACCGTTAGGCCGTCTTCCGCTCACGCCCCAACATCGTGCAGCCCGCCTCCAGTGGTGTCGCGACAGGCGTGAATGGAGGGACGAATGGAGACGTGTCGTCTTCAGCGATGAGAGTCGCTTCTGCCTTGGTGCCAATGATGGTCGTATGCGTGTTTGGCGCCGTGCAGGTGAGCGCCACAATCAGGACTGCATACGACCGAGGCACGCAGGGCCAACACCCGGCATCATGGTGTGGGGAGCGTTCTCCTACACTGGCCGTACACCACTGGTAATCGTCGAGGGGACACTGAATAGTGCACGGTACATCCAAACCGTCATCGAACCCATCGTTCTACCATTCCTAGACCGGCAAGGGAACTTGCTGTTCCAACAGGACAATGCACGTCCGCATGTATCCCGTGCCACCCAACGTGCTCTAGAAGGTGTAAGTCAACTACCCTGGCCAGCAAGATCTCCGGATCTGTCCCCCATTGAGCATGTTTGGGACTGGATGAAGCGTCGTCTCACGCGGTCTGCACGTCCAGCACGAACGCTGGTCCAACTGAGGCGCCAGGTGGAAATGGCATGGCAAGCCGTTCCACAGGACTACATCCAGCATCTCTACGATCGTCTCCATGGGAGAATAGCAGCCTGCATTGCTGCGAAAGGTGGATATACACTGTACTAGTGCCGACATTGTGCATGCTCTGTTGCCTGTGTCTATGTGCCTGTGGTTCTGTCAGTGTGATCATGTGATGTATCTGACCCCAGGAATGTGTCAATAAAGTTTCCCCTTCCTGGGACAATGAATTCACGGTGTTCTTATTTCAATTTCCAGGAGTGTAGATCAGTCGGAGAGAACGGTTGACGATCCACGTGTTGAGCGCCAATGGCTTCCTGGGCAGTCGTTTGACATGTTGGTTCGTGGTCCCATCTGGTCCTGAGGGCTGCCCACTCACAGGCAGACGCGCTGGCCTCCACCAGTGAGAGCCAGGCCGGTCCGCATCTGATAGCGGGGCAGCGCGCGTTTACACAACGGGTAAGCTGCCCGTAATAACTGGCTGCGCCCGCCAGGCAGCCCGGCTGGCCGGACTCCCTGGACGCCTGCGTAGGCAGACCTACCAGCACTGACCTACCGCTCCGTGTCTTTTTTGCCGTACACCTCTGACCACTAAAACTGCAGTACCGGGGAGGTTAGTACAGGGTGGAGCGCGGTAAATTGCCTTTTCACGCTGTAGCGGCACTGGTGGTCGAATAGAGGGGAGAGTGGCCGTGGTTTGTAGTGACCCACGGGAGGTTTGTATCCAATTGTTGTTCAGTTGCGATAATGCAGTGGACACGTGAAGAGCGCTCATTTTGTATTAAAGTGTGTTTCTCGAATTCGCACTCTGTCATTGCAGTGCAGCGTGCTTTTCGATTACAGTACTCCCACGCGAACGTGTTCCTGGACGGCAATCACTTTTAAATTGGTTGAATGCATTCAGAACAACAGGGGATGTATCATCTGTACGAAGAGGACCTGAAAGACGCGTTACTACACCACAAAATGTCGAGCGAATTAGAGCAGCGATAGTGCAATCTCAGAAACGCTCAGCTCGGAAACACGCATTTGCTCTTGGCATTTCAAGACGTTCTCACCACCGGATTCTCTATAATGAACTGAATTATCACCCTATAAAATGTGCGTAGTCCAGCAATTGTCAATACGGGATTATGTAACACTAAGAACATCTTGTTGGTTGGTTGGTTGTTTGGGGAAGGAGACCAGACAGCGAGGTCATCGGTCTCATAGGATTAAGGAAGGACGGGGAAGGAAGTCGGCCGTGCCCTTTCACAGGAACCATCCCGGCATTTGCCTGGAGCGATTTAGGGAAATCACGGAAAACCTAAATCAAGATGGCCGGACGCGGGATTGAACCGTCGTCCTCCCGAATAAGAACATCTTGTGAAGACATGGTTGCAACCATACCTAGTGACGCCAATGTGTTCTTTCTGACGAGGCACATTTTCACCTCAGTGCGTGTGTTAACAAACAGAATATCCGGTACGGGAGCGACACGAACTGCACGCAAATTCACAAGAGACCGCTGCACTCAGACCGCGTCACTGTGTGACTTTTTACACGTAAATCGTCGTGCTGTAACTGTGAATTCGGATCGTTACTGAAGTATGCTACAAGAGTTTTTCCAGCCTGCTTTCGAGCCAATGCAATTACAGGATACCTTGTTTCAACAAGACGGTGACACTGCACACACAGCGGGCGTTACCATGAATTTTTTTGAGACAAATGTTTCCCGGAAAGCTTATCTCTCGGATGGGGGATCTCAAATGGCCCGCACGATCACAGGACTGAGCCCCATGCGATTTCTTTTTCTTTGGGGTTACCTGAAGTCAAAGGTGTGATGCAAACGTCTCAACACCCTGGAAGACATACAAAACAATATTTGAGGCTGAAACTGCAAGAATACCAGAACACATTTTTGAAAGAATGCATGAGAATTTCAGAAAATGACTGCGGCAGTTTGTGGATTGTGAAGGTAGACATTTGCCTGATATACTGTTTAAACCACGTAATTAGAAACTTCCATTATTGTCCAATATGAGAAGAAAATGTAAGTTTCTAACTGTTCATTATTTTTTTATTTCATTCCCAAATCAGCAGTTTACCGCGCTCCACCCTGTAAATCACGAAATATTAGTTATTGTCCGTATACAGTGCGGTAGGAAGAATACATGACTAAATTTGCCGGTGATTTGGGGCTATGCAAGGTGCGAAAAGCACCACACACAGCTGCCGCCTCTGAAAGCACCAGCAGTTGGAACCCGGCTTGGCATCCAGTAGTTGGATGACACATCCGCTATAAACAAGAATGTGTCACCATTCTATGGCTAACAGGCAATGAAAACGGGAGCTGCCAGATGGATGCCAACACCAATACCATCCATACTGCGCAGTAAGCAAAGAAAATCGTTTCTTCTTTTCCACACAATTATCCATACAAATAACATAGAAGGCGAGATACTGTAGTGTTTCCTATCGTCTTGTCACACTTTAGCACCCTCCAACACTTAGCATCACGTTAGAAATGTGGAAATGCGAATAACTGAACTTCCGTCTGCTTCGTCTGAAGAACAAAATGAAAATTCTCGGAGAGTAGTTAACGGAAAAAGAGAAATATTTCTGGATTGACGGGTCGCAGTTGCTTGTGTTTATGTTCAGTTCAAAATGGTTCAAATGGTTCTGAGCACTATGGGACTCAACATCTGTGGTCATTAATCCCCTAGAACTTAGAACTACTTAAACCTAACTAACCTAAGGACATCACATACATCCATGCCCGAGGCAGGATTCGAACCTGCGACCGTAGCGGTCACGCGGTTCCAGACTGACGCGCCTAGAACCGCACGGCCACACCGGCCGGCTTATGTTCAGTCTATAGGTATTCTGCATGCACAATATACCGATGACTATTGTAATCAGAGGGAATGCCTATGGAGTTTAGTCTCAGTTGACCGACTGGATTCGTGATTTACTATCAGGAAGAACGCAGTTCGTAGTAATTGACAGGAAGTAATCTAGTGAAACCGAAGCGATATCTAGAGGTCACCGAGGAAGTCATATACGCCTTCTGCTGTTCTGCATGTGCATAAATCATTTCGGAGACAATCTGAGCAGCCCTCTCAGATTGTTTGCAAGCAAATGATACTGTCGTTTACCGTCTAGTAAAGTCGCCAGAAGATGAAAACGGATTGCAAAATGATGTACACAGCATATCTGAGTGATGCGAAAAACAACTGATTCTTAAAAAATGAGGTCATGCACAGGAGGAACTAAGGAAAAACGTTAAATTTAGGTTACACGATAAATCACAAAATTTTAAACGTTGTCGATCCAGCGAAATACCTGAGGGTTACAAAAACGAACAACATAAAATGGAACGACTACATACAAAATATTGTGGGGAAAGCGAATCAAAGATGCGTTTTGTTGGCAGAACACTTAGAACATGCAGCACAATCTATTAGAGAGATTGCGTACACAACTCATGTCCGTCCTCTGTTACAGTATTACTGAGAGGTTTGGGATCCTTACCAGACAGGATTGGCAGTGACATCGAAAAATTTCAAAGAAGGGAAGCCCGTTCTGTATAATCGCAAAGTAGAGCAGAGAGAGTCATAGATATGATAAGCGAGTTGCTGTGGTGATCATTAAACAAAGACGGTTTTCTAAGTGGCGAGATCTTTTCGCGATATTTCAGCCACCAATTTTATCCTCCGAATGCAAAATATTCTGTTGACGGTCGCCTACAAAGGGAGAATAAACCTTAGTAACAAAATAACAGAAATCAGAACTCGCACAGCAATGTTTGTACACTATGTGATCAAAAGTATCCGGACACCCCCAAAAACTTTTTTCATATTAGGTGCATTGTGCTGGCACCTACTGCCAGGTACTCCATATCAGCGACCTCAGTAGTCATCAGACATCGTGAGAGACCAGAATGAGGCGCTCCGCGGAACTCACGGACTCCGAACGTGGTCAGGTGATTGGGTGTCACTTGTGTCATACGTTGTACGCGAGATTTCCACACTCCTAAACATCCCTACGTCCACTGTTACCGATGTGATAGTGAAGTGGGAACGAGAAGGGACACGTACAGAACAAAAGCGTACAGGCCCACCTCGTCTGTTGATGACAGAGAGCGCCGACAGTTGAAGAGGGTCGTAACGTATAATAGGCAGACATCTATCCAGACCATCACACAGGAATTCCAAACTGGATCAGGATCCAATGCAAGTACAATGACAGTTAGGCGGGAGGTGAGAAAACTTGGATTGCAAGCTCGCGCGGCTGCTCATTAGCCACACATCACGCCGGCAAATGCCAAACGACGCCTCGCTTGGTGTAAGGAGCGTAAACATTGGACGATTGAACAGTGGAAAAACGTGTGGCGTGACGAATCACGGTACACAATTTGGCGATAAGATGGCAGGGTGTGTGTGTGGCGAATGTCCGGTGAACGTTATCTCCCAGCGTGTGTAGCGCCAACAGTAAAATTCGGAGCGGTGGGTTATGGTGTGATCGTGTTTTTCATGGAGGAGGCTTGAAACTCTTGTTGTTTTGCGTTGCACTATCACAGTACAGGCCTACATTGATGTTTTAAGCACCTTCTTGCTTCCCACTGTTGAAGAGCTATTCGGGGATGGCGATTGCATCTTTCAGCACGATCGAGCACCTGTTCAAAATGCACGGCCTGTGGCAGAGTGGTTACATGACAGTAACATCCCTGTAATGGACTGGCCTGCACAGAGTCCTGACCTGAATCCTGTAGAACACCTTTGGGATATTTTGGAACGCCAACTTCGTGCCAGGCCTCACCGACCGACATCGATACCTCCCCTCAGTGCAGCACTCCGTGGAGAATGGGCTGTCATTCCCCAAGAAACCTTCTATCACCTGATTGAACGAATGCCTGCGAGAGTGAAAGCTGTCATCAAGGCTAAGGGTGGACCAACTCCGTATTGAATTCCAACATTACCGATGGAGGGCGCCACGAACTTGTAAGTTATTTTCAGCCAGGTGTCCGGATAGTTTTGATCACATAGTGTATGTTCGTTTTTCCGATGTGTTATATGATAGTGGAACGGTAGAGAAATGATCTGAAAGTGGTTTAATAAAGCCCCTGCCAAACAGTTAAGTGTAAGTAGTTGAGTAATCATACTTTAAATACTAAAACTTTTGGTTTGATTCGATTTAATCAGGGAGACAAAACGAAACTGGAGTTATCCCCTTGTTGCCCGCACCGAAACTATGTTTATTGTACGGTGTCTCCCTGCCTTTCTACTGAAGCCACCCAGTACCCTTGAACAGTAATGTGAGTCCGTTTACTGGGGACTAGATACAATGTGTTCAGGAATTAGTGACCCAGATATTTTGTGGCTTTTAGCCTCCAGAACTTCGCACTGGAAGATTCACTGGGGTGCGGTTTCATCTACTTCAACACACAGTTTACATCCAGCGGCTTCTTTCTATGTTCCCATCGTGTACTGAAATTTCTTGAAGATTCCATGGGCAGTCAAAGTTACGATAAGGTTAACCTCCCTACGACTGAGCCTCAGGTTTACAAAACTTCTCACAGGGCTTCCGTATCACTAGCGTGTAGTGTTCCTATTTTCGGGTCTCAGAGCAAAGTACTACGTGCTGCCTTCTGATCCAGCCACGTAGTTTAGATTTTATGATCACCTTAGTGATAGTTGGGACAGGTTCTGTTCCAACAAATGGGGTCGTTGCCCCTGTTCTGGATAACCTGTCTGCATGCTCGTTACTTGTAACACCTGAGTGACTGTGGACCCACAGCAGGTTTACCTCGTTGCTTTCCCCTATTGCTGGCATTCTGCGACGATCTTTCAATGGCTGACAGAGATACCAAAGCTGCTTATGTGTCTGTATGAATGTTGATACTACGATCCTTGTAACACCTACGCAGATTCTCCTCTGTGCACACCCTGACGGCAAATATGTCTGCTTGGAATACCTCAGGCACCGTCCATAGAGATTGTATTCTCTAATATATGGTGTACTCCGTTACTCCGGCCCCAAGACCTTTGCCTATTGTCGACCTGTCAGCAAACGAGACTATGTCGCCTAAACTGCTCCCAACTGTTGCATGAATGGTTCGTTGAGGCAGCTGGAAGCTACTGTATACTCAGTCGGCATTACAACAACCATTCCTGTATTTACCACATTCTGTGTATTTGTTTGGGATTCTGCATCCGCTAAAGGTTGCCAGTTTTCCATGCAAATTAAGACAAGTGATCGGAGAGTAGGCAGCGGTACGGTATATAATTCAAAAAATAATGGGGAACATTTACGTAAGGAATGTGTGCCGACAGCGCGAGACGTTACCCTGGCGCTGGCGTCAGACATAGAGTAAATATCTCTGGAGTGAGCATTCACATGCGCAGAACAGATTTTGTGTTGTCAACATACATTGCCGGCCTGGTCACGTGATCTCGGGACGTGGTGTGTTTGCCCCTGTATATTTAGAATGTCACTACATCCCTAGTACAGACGGATTCTTTTCGTACGTGTCGTGGATTATTTATATATGTTGCGCAGACATTTTAACAGTATCCATTTGATACCGGGAATAAACCAGCTACGTAACTTAAGGGCAAGTGATATTACATCCTGCTTCTTTGCGATAGGTGTCACAGTTCAGATGCACTCGATTTTTGGTAGTTTTCGGTATGATACGGCACTTTATAGTATTACAGAGCCTGACGTACATTTTTGCAGTGATAGTCCTAGTCCTGCGAAACGACTTGACAGTACCCTAGTACTTTTGCAAGTGTCCGAAAAACACCGAATTTGTCGCACATTAGCGATTATATCCCTGCTAATTCGTCCTTTTTTCTTGTATTTCTGCGTATTTATTTTCTCGTTTTTGCGACCTAAAGCACAATTTTTCTTACTGGTGGCACTTTGAGATATTTATTTAACGCATTTTCAGTACTTGCTCCCAGTTTATTAAATAAATAGTAGACTGAGTAATCTATATACATAACCGACAAGTCACTGATAAATGCATGGAGGATAGTATTTACTGAAACAACTAACCATTCCCTTTCCTATTCCACTAGCAAATTTACGAGAGGAAGAGATTGTTTGTGAAGTTTCGTACGAGCCGTAATATCTGTTATATAGTCATAAAATCGCAGAAAAATAGGTCTACAGAATCAAGCATTAATTATAAGGCGTCTCGAAATTTTTAAACATATGCAGTGTCTCTTACTAATATGATAAGTGTAATTAGAGCTACATGGTATGTCCTCATGAAAAGTTACTATCCCTCATTTCTCATATTTTTCTTTGCATCCGTAGCAACAACAGTAATTCACCCTCGCTATTACACTATCAACAAACGGTGAAACACAACAAAAACTCTTGATATTATAAACTTCAAACGCTCCAGAAAGCACACACGCACAGCGAAGTCCCGAAAAGACGTGACAATCCTGGTTTAATGTTGAGAACGTACGCAGAACGCAGTGCTCAGTCCAGAGATATTTACTGTATGGCGTCAGACTGGGGCGCTCGTGAAAGCCGCACAGGTGTGCCGGCAGCGCGGCGGGCCGGATGGAGGCTGTGTGCGCCCCGTGACGCAAGCGAGAAAGCGGCCGCCGTTGCCAGGGGCAACACCTGCGGCCACGTGCCCGCTGCCCGCCCCTGCCCACGGCGCTGCTGCCGCGCGTCGCTTCGCCGAGCCGCCCCCAGCCCGAAGGCGGCGCCGCGGCCGCCTCCCCGGCCCCCTGGCGGCGCCGGCCGCACCAGCTGCGGCTCGTATTGTGCTGCGGGCGAGAGGTGCGCGGCGAAAGCCGACGCCCTCTTTCGCAACGCATTCTCGCGTAGTTCACCGGTCTGCGGCCGGTGCCTCCAGCACGGGGCTGCTCGAATCTTGTTTCGGCGGAATCTCGGCGACTAGGTAGCGCAACATTAGCGGGCCCTCATACGTGGAATATTTCATGCGCAATGATATTGTGTCTGGCCACAGAAACAGAACACTTACAATCAGTGTTCAGCAGGAATGGGTACTCCTCTAGAGATATCCAGAAGGCACTTCAACCTGCTAACCGGCCAAAGGATCAAGAAGAAGAACCAGAAGAGGCAAAGAAGATGGCATACCTGCCATATGCCGGACCTATCTCTGCCAAGATCAGCAGGATTCTCCAGAAATATGACATCAATAGCATATTTTGCCCACCCACCAAAATTGGGGCTATGCTGGGGAATGTAAAAGATGACCTGGGGCTACGCAAGCCAGGTATTTACAACATACCATGTCAGTGTGGGATGTCATACATTGGCCAGACCACCAGAACTGTGAACATCAGGTGTAAAGAACACCAGAGACATACCAGACTCAGGCAGGCAACTAAATCAGCCATAGCAGAGCATTGTCTGGAACTTGGTCATTCAATGGATTACAATGACACCAAGATTGTGACACAGACCTCAAGATTTTGGGACAGTGTCATTAAAGAAGCCATTGAGATTAAGGTCACAGACAATCTAATCAACCGTGACTCGGGATACCAAATCAGCACTGCCTGGAATCCAGCGCTTGAGCTTGTGAAAACTCAACGCAGGACACTCCGGGATTCTACAACAAATAGAAGTGGAGACCGAGAGAACAGCCGTGAGACAAGGTGTCTGACATTGGAGACCAGATCTGACACACCCCAGATCATGAACTCGACTTCAGAAGACGGCCAGGCCGGGCGCGGACGGCGGAGGGAACACCAGCGACCAGAGAGGGACAATGTAGCCGCGTCTGGCGGGCGCGGACCTCAGGCGGAACACACGACGCGGCGCGGACCGATTAGGGAGCGCCCAGCACGAAACAGAAGTGGAAATCATAGTAACAGTCAGGAGATAGAGTACCCAACATCTCAGACCAGGTCTGACACACCTCAGATGATAACCACATCCGTTGAGGACGGCCAGAAAGGGCGCCGACGGCAGTCGGAACATCTGCGACTGGAGGGGTCCATTGAAGCCGAGTCTGGCGGGCGCGGACCACAGATGGAACACTCGACCCGGCGCGGACCGATTAGGGAACGCCCAGCTCCTCCCAGGCATAAATACTGGAATCGATCGACCCAAGGACCGACCACCCAGCAGGCAGCAGCGGTGTGGGCAACATCGACGCGCTGATGGAGGAAGCGGAGTCACGCTTCCGGATGGCCCTCCACGCGGAGATGGAGGCTGCCTGCCACCTGCTGAGGGAAGCATTGGCTCTCCGCCTTCAATGTGATGGGCCGACGGCACACACCAGCGCGTCCGCGGCCACGCAGACCGAAGACACCACCACAAAGAAGAAGAGGATGGTGATCAACCGCGCCAGCCAGACCACCGACGGCGCCTCAACCATCCCCACAGAAGCCAGCGTGCGTGTCGATGAGGGCACCCAGACGTCGTCCAAACGGTGCAAGCGCCATCGAGGCGCCCAAACCGAGACGACGGATGCGGTGTCCATCGGCACGCAAACCGAAGTGGCAGCCACGGAGCCCACCAGGTCTCCATGGAAGCTGCACAAAATCGAGACGACAACGAGCAGCAAACCTCTCACTCCGAGTTCTCCCTCCCCAGAGGTAGAGGACCTCAGAGTGAGAGAAGAAAGAAGAAGAAGAGAGCGAGAGGCGGAACACGAAGCCGCCCTTGCCCACCGGGAACGACAGCGCCAACTACAATGGCGACTCCGTCTCGGAAAATAAAGAGAAGGACCATGACAAGCAGTTCTGGCCGGGTTTTGCAGGTTTTCCTTGGCCGCTAAGGTAAATACCGGAACTGTCCCCAACAAACTCCTGCAAATAAATTCCCAATTGGGAGATATCCTCCCCTTTCCCAGCACCCCAGCAACCAAAATAATAAATAGTGCCAAAACAGCATAACTACAACCCATGGCTGAAAAGAGCCCAAGCATGCTCTAAAACGGCCCGCCCTTCTCCATCCGAGAAGGGAATGAAATGTGCTAAAAAAAAAAAAAAAAAAGACCCAAGGACCAGTCTCAGGTAGCACCTGAAGAAGACAGCGAGGCACGCTGTTGAAATATCGTGCCAGAACGACGCGAACATCCGGCTGGATTCCCGAATATCCAAGATGTCAACAGATCGCCGGGAAAGCATGAAGAATTACAATATTGTGTCTATATTGCGCGGAAGTTTGGAGCAAGGAACGTCACTACATTATTGCGAAATATTTATAGTTAGTACGCTTCAATTAGAACTCTGCCTTCGTAGCGGCGCTCGACGTATAGAATTTGCCTGTATTGCGAGAGCTAAGTGAAAAAAAAATAGAAAAGGAGGCGTTGATGAGCGAAAAGTGACTTCGAGAGCGTTCCACACACAACCATACTAACACGATAACAGACCTTGCTGCAGAGCCAAATGACTGTCGGAATTTTTTATTGAAGACCAAGCATCTTTCAAAGAATTTTTGCATCACGTTACATCTATGTACACAGAAAAGACATTGTTCATATACTCGTCCAATTTGGCTTTCCACAATGCTGGAAGCTGAAAAGGGTAAGAGACATCATTGAAGAGGATAGGTAGGTAGTGCTGCTATGTATTTCTCCAGTAAATAATTCAAGCTTCTGAGACGAAAAAATAAGCGATGGCAGTGTTACCTCCCTGCACTGAAGCACTTTTGTCGAATGTTTCTACAGCTAATTACTGCTCCCCTGGATGCTCTTCAGCAGATGATTTCTTTCCATCTGTTTTTGTTGAAGTATTCGTATTCGTATCACGTCCCTCTATCACTTGTTTATACGTCCGTAAATCACACATTCTCGACTGGAACACCCATAACATAACCCCTACAGGGTGCAATAGACTGTTTTATCAAAAGTCATGGGATAGCGATACACAGATGGCGGTAGTATCGTGTACACAAGGTATAAAAGGGCAGCTCATTGGCCGAGCTGTCATACACTCCTGGAAATGGAAAAAAGAACACATTGACACCGGTGTGTCAGACCCACCATACTTGCTCCGGACACTGCGAGAGGGCTGTACAAGCAATGATCACACGCACGGCACAGCGGACACACCAGGAACCGTGGTGTTGGCCGTCGAATGGCGCTAGCTGCGCAGCATTTGTGCACCGCCGACGTCAGTGTCAGCCAGTTTGCCGTGGCATACGGAGCTCCATCGCAGTCTTTAACACTGGTAGCATGCCGCGACAGCGTGGACGTGAACCGTATGTGCAGTTGACGGACTTTGAGCGAGGGCGTATAGTGGGCATGCGGGAGGCCGGGTGGACGTACCGCCGAATTGCTTAACACGTGGGGCGTGAGGTCTCCACAGTACATCGATGTTGTCGCCAGTGGTCGGCGGAAGGTGCACGTGCCCGTCGACCTGGGACCGGACCGCAGCGACGCACGAATGCACGCCAAGACCGTAGGATCCTACGCAGTGCCGTAGGGGACCGCACCGCCACTTCCCAGCAAATTAGGGACACTGTTGCTCCTGGGGTATCGGCGAGGACCATTCGCAACCGTCTCCATGAAGCTGGGCTACGGTCCCGCACACCGTTAGGCCGTCTTCCGCTCACGCCCCAACATCGTGCAGCTCGCCTCCAGTGGTGTCGCGACAGGCGTGAATGGATTGACAAATGGAGACGTGTCGTCTTCAGCGATGAGAGTCGCTTCTGCCTTGGTGCTAATGATGGTCGTATGCGTGTTTGGCGCCGTGCAGGTGAGCGCCACAATCAGGACTGCATACGACCGAGGCACACAGGGCCAACACCCGGCATCATGGTGTGGGGAGCGATCTCCTACACTGGCCGTACACCACTGGTGATCGACGAGGGGACACTGAATAGTGCACGGTACATCCAAACCGTCATCGAACCCATCGTTCTACCATTCCTAGACCGGCAAGGGAACCTGCTGTTCCAACAGGACAACGCACGTCCGCATATATCCCGTGCCACCCAACGTGCTCTAGAAGGTGTAAGTCAACTACCCTGGCCAGCAAGATCTCCGGATCTGTCCCCCATTGAGCATGTTTGGGACTGGATGAAGCGTCTTCTCACGCGGTCTGCACGTCCAGCACGAACGCTGGTCCAACTGAGGCGCCAGGTGGAAATGGCATGGCAAGCCGTTCCACAGGACTACATCCAGCATCTCTACGATCGTCTCCATGGGAGAATAGCAGCCTGCATTGCTGCGAAAGGTGGATATACACTGTACTAGTGCCGACATTGTGCATGCTCTGTTGCCTGTGTCTATGTGCCTGTGGTTCTGTCAGTGTGATCATGTGATGTATCTGACCCCAGGAATGTGTCAATAAAGTTTCCCCTTCCTGGGACAATGAATTCACGGTGTTCTTATTTCAATTTCCAGGAGTGTATGTGTTTATGCGATTCATGTGAAAAGGTTTCCGATGTGATTACGGTCGCACGACGGGAATTAACAGATGTTGAACACGGTGTTGTAGTTGGAGCTTCAAGCATGGGATATTCTGTTGTGGATTGGCAAGAGAGCCAACCCGGTTTTGAGAGGAAGCCGAAAGGCACGCGTTTAAGCTCACGCAGGCTGGCGTGAGGTCTGGAACAGGACAAGGAAATTAGACTAGCAAAAGAGGACGTAGCTGTGGAATACTTAACTTTAATCCATAAATGGTGAACATCGCTCTTGACGGTGCATGTTTTACAGCATCAATAGTAACTGGTAATGGCGCCTTGCTAGGTCGTAGCAAATGACGTAGCTGAGGGCTATGCTAACTATCGTCTCGGCAAATGAGAGCGTATTTTGTCAGTGAACCATCGCTAGCAATGTCGGCTGTACAACTGGGGCGAGTGCTAGGAAGTGTCTCTAGACCTGCCGTGTGGCGGCGCTCGGTCTGCAATCACTGACAGTGGCGACACGCGGGTCCGACGTATACTAACGGACCGCGGCCGATTTAAAGGCTACCACCTAGCAAGTGTGGTGTCTGGCGGTGACACCATATATTCCGTTACGGAAATCGTTAGGAAATTCAATATTACGAGAACCAGTGTCAATAGTGTGCCGGGAATATCAAATTCAGGCATTACCTCTCACCACGGACAACGTAGTGACCGACGGCGATCACTTAATGTCCGAGAACAGCCGAGTTCGCGTAGAGTTGTCAGTGCTAACAGACAAGCAACACTGCGTGAAATAACCTCGGAAATCAATGTGGGACGTACGAGGAACGTATTCGCTAGGACTGTGTGACGAACAATTTGTCGTTAACGGGCCATGACAGCAGACGACTAACGCGAGTGCCCTTGCTAACAGCACATCGCCTGCAGCGTCTCTCTTGGGCTCTTGACCATATCGGGCGGACCCTAGACCTCTCTGCTACCACTTAATACAAGGACACCGTCCGCATATGAAAGATGGTTTATTGTGACATTACCCAGTTTTCTGCTAGCCTTGTTTGATTTTCTGTGTTCTCTGTCTATCTTTCCTAAACTTAAATTAAACAGTATTGGAGATAGTGCGTCTCCTTATCTACGACTAGTTCTGACTTCAGCTTTTACATCTACATCTACATTTATACTCCGCAAGCCACCCAACGGTGTGTGGCGGAGGGCACTTTACGTGCCACTGTCATTACCTCCCTTTTCTGTTCCAGTCGCGTATGGTTCGCGGGAAGAACGACTGTCTGAAAGCCTCCGTACGCGCTCGAATCTCTCTAATTTTACATTCGTGATCTCCTCGGGTGGTATAAGTAGGGGGAAGCAATATATTCGATACCTCATCCAGAAACGCACCCTCTCGAAACCTGGACAGCAAGCTACACCGCGATGCAGAGCGCCTCTCTTGCAGAGTCTGCCACTTGACTTTGCTAAACATCTCCGTAACGCTATCACGGTTACCAAATAACCCTGTGACGAAACGCGCCGCTCTTCTTTGGATCTTCCCTATCTCCTCTGCCAACCCGATCTGGTACGGATCCCACACTGATGAGCAATACTCAAGTATAGGTCGAACGAGTGTTTTGTAAGCCACCTCCTTTGTTGATGGACTACATTTTCTAAGGACTCTCCCAATGAATTTCAACCTGGTACCCACCTTACCAACAATTAATTTTATATCATTATTCCACTTCAAATCGTTCCGTACGCATACTCCCAGATATTTTACAGAAGTTACTACTACCAGTGTTTGTTCCGCTATCATATAATCATACAATAAAGGATCCTTCTTTCTATGTATTCACAATACATTACATTTGTCTATGTTAAGGGTCAGTTGCCACTCCCTGCACCAAGTGCCTATCCGCTGCAGATCTTCCTGCATTTCGCTACAATTTTCTAATGCTGCAACTTCTCTGTATACTACAGCATCATCCGCGAAAAGCCGCATTGAACTTCCGACACTATCTACTAGGTCATTTATATATATATTGTGAAAAGTAATGGTCCCATAACACTCCCCTGTGGCACGCCAGAGGTTACTTTAACGTCTGTAGACGTCTCTCCGTTGATAACAACATGCTGAATTCTATTTACTAAAAATTCTTCAATCCAGCCACACAGCTGGTCTGATATTCCGTAGGCTCGTACTTTGTTTATCAGGCGACTGTATCGAACGCCTTCCGGAAGTCAAGGAAAATAGCATCTGCCTGGGAGCCTGTATCTAATATTTTCTGGGTCTCATGAACAAATAAAGCGAGTTGGGTCTCACACGATCGCTGTTTCCGGAATCAATGTTGATTCTTACAGAGTAGATTCTGGGTTTCCAAAAACGACATGATACTCGAGCAAAAAACATGTTCTAAAATTCTACTACAGATCGATGTCAGAGATATAGGTCTATAGTTTTGCGCATATGCTCGACCACCCTTCTTGAAGACTGGGACTACCTGTGCTCTTTTCCAATCATTTGGAACCTTCCGCTCCTCTAGAGACTTGCGGTACGTGGCTGTTAGAAGGGGGGCAAGTTCTTTCGCATACTCTGTGTAGAATCGAATTGGTATCCCGTCAGGTCCAGTGGACTTTCCTCTGTTGAGTGATTCTAGTTGCTTTTCTATTCCTTGGACACTTATTTCGATGTCATCCATTTTTTTTCAGCCATTTTTTCGTTTGTGCGAGGATTTAGAGAAGGAACTGCAGTGCGGTCTTCCTCTGTGAAACAGCTTTGGAAAAAGGTGTTTAGTATTTCAGCTTTACGCGTGTCATCCTCTGTTTCAATGCCATCATCATCCCGGAGTGTCTGGATATGCTGTTTCGAGCCACTTACTGACTTAACGTAAGAGCAGAACTTCCTAGGATTTTCTGTCAAGTCGGTACATAGAATTTTACTTTCGAATTCACTGAACGCTTCACGCATAGCTCTCCTTACGCTAACTTTGACATCGTTTAGCTTCTGTTTGTCTGAGAGGTTTTGGCTGCGGTTAAACTTGCAGTGAAGCTCTCTTTGCTTTCGCAGTAGTTTCCTAACTTTGTTGTTGAACCATTGTAATTCTTTCAGAGACCGCAAAGGACTTGGAATATCAGTTCAATGAAATGGATATTTCCTGAACAAAACTAAAAAACAATAGTTAAAATATATTTGCAGTTGCGAATATGGACAACGATCAGCTGTGAAATGAAATGACGACAGTGAAAATTTGTGCCTGACATGGACTCGAACCCCGATTTTTGCTCTCATCGCGAACGGTCACCTTACCATTAGACTATCAGAGCACGCTTCACGGCCAGACTCAAACTTACGTGTGTCGTCAACCATGTGTCTACAACCTGCACTCCATAATGTATATGCCCTCAAAGGAGAGAGACATTTTACTTGAGAGTCGCTTCCCCGGTATCGGCGAATACATATGATATTGCAGCGCTGTGTTATCCTGAATTACAATGCAATGTTCCTTCGGACATACACTCCTGGAACTGGAAAAAAGAACACATTGACACCGGTGTGTCAGACCCACCATACTTGCTCCGGACACTGCGAGAGGGCTGTACAACAATGATCACACGCACGGCACAGCGGACACACCAGGAACCGCGGTGTTGGCCGTCGAATGGCGCTAGCTGCGCAGCATTTGTGCACCGCCGCCGTCAGTGTCAGCCAGTTTGCCGTGTCATACGGAGCTCCATCGCAGTCTTTAACACTGGTAGCATGCCGCGACAGCGTGGACGTGAACCGTATGTGCAGTTGACGGACTTTGAGCGAGGGCGTATAGTGGGCATGCGGGAGGCCGGGTGGACGTACCGCCGAATTGCTCAACACGTGGGGCGTGAGGTCTCCACAGTACATCGATGTTGTCGCCAGTGGTCGGCGGAAGGTGCACGTGCCCGTCGACCTGGGACCGGACCGCAGCGACGCACGGATGCACGCCAAGACCGTAGGATCCTACGCAGTGCCGTAGGGGACCGCACCGCCACTTCCCAGCAAATTAGGGACACTGTTGCTCCTGGGGTATCGGCGAGGACCATTCGCAACCGTCTCCATGAAGCTGGGCTACGGTCCCGCACACCGTTGGGCCGTCTTCCGCTCACGCCCCAACATCGTGCAGCCCGCCTCCAGTGGCGTCGCGACAGGCGTGAATGGAGGGACGAATGGAGACGTGTCGTCTTCAGCGATGAGAGCCGCTTCTGCCTTGGTGCCAATGATGGTCGTATGCGTGTTTGGCGCCGTGCACGTGAGCGCCACAATCAGGACTGCATACGACCGAGGCACACAGGGCCAACACCCAGCATCATGGTGTGGGGAGCGATCTCCTACACTGGCCGTACACCACTTGTGATCGTCGAGAGGACACTGAATAGTGCACGGTACATCCAAACCGTCATCGAACCCATCGTTCTACCATTCCTAGACCGGCAAGGGAACTTGCTGTTCCAACAGGACAATGCACGTCCGCATGTATCCCGTGCCACCCAACGTGCTCTAAAAGGTGTAAGTCAACTACGCTGGCTAGCAAGATCTCCGGATCTGTCCCCCATTGAGTATGTTTGGGACTGGATGAAGCGTCGTCTCACGCGGTCTGCACGTCCAGCACGAACGCTGGTCCAACTGAGGCGCCAGGTGGAAATGGCATGGCAAGCCGTTCCACAGGACTACATCCAGCATCTCTACGATCGTCTCCATGGGAGAATAGCAGCCTGCATTGCTGCGAAAGGTGGATATACACTGTACTAGTGCCGACATTGTGCATGCTCTGTTGCCTGTGTCTATGTGCCTGTGGTTCTGTCAGTGTGATCATGTGATGTATCTGACCCCAGGAATGTGTCAATAAAGTTTCCCCTTCCTGGGACAATGAATTCACGGTGTTCTTATTTCAATTTCCAGGAGTGTATATCTATGCGCCGTCACACCAGTTTTATTACTAGGGGCAAGGATTAGTAGCGTCGAACTGGCGAATTTTACAATCATCGTACTAACTACCGGCGGCGTGAATTACGCGCTTCGATACTTGCATATTGAATAAGACAGTACAACAATGTTAACGGTGAGTAGTGCATCATCAAAGTGACGTTTAGTGCAGTGCCATCTTTGGACCCGAAGAGGAAGCAAAGAAGGTTGAGAGGACTGACGCCTCGTCGATGTCGAGCTCAGGAAAACTTGAATCCGAATTTTCTGATGGCAGATTCAAACCTTCTTTTTCATAAAGCGCACCCATTGCCCCCCACCTCCCCCCCCCCCCGCAAGTCGTATTAATTACAATTACAAACCTGTTTACACGTCTGCGATTCGTACGAAAGCTTTGACGACAATCAACAGCCAGCCGGCCTTTAACAGTCCAGCTAAAGAGAGCGGCGCCGTTACGTAACGCCGCCACGCTTAGCATGCAGCGTGAGTAAACACGTCGTGTCTTGTGTCACCCGATATGCGGCCCTAACAGCGGCGTATTGTAGCCGGTTTACAAGACGTTCACTTAGTTGTTACCGAAGACAGCAGCCACGAGATGTATGTGGGAGACCTACTACGCAGTAACTAAACGCCTTAAGATTACAAAATCTTGTACATGGTTGCACGTTCAGAGACCGTGAATAGTTACAATTGAAAGCAAATCAGCCCTCGGTCACTATTTTTAACAAATTAACCTGGTTTCCACACTACTAGGAGTGTCTTCCTCAGAATTTAAAACAAAGAATGGTCTATTTTCTATAACATGGTCACAGAATGACTAAAAATGTATGATGGAGTATAAGTACGGAAAGACTGGCAGTACTTAAATGTCATTTATAAAGTAAAAAATATGCCAAAAGGGCATTAGTCACAAAGATATTTAAGATAAAGAAAACTGTGATGGCGAGCCACTAAGGGCTGCTCGTTACTTGCGTGGTGCAGGTTGCGAAACGAAAATGTAATCTTCTCTCAAAGCGGACCATTTACTGCCGCCCACAAACATTACGGCTGTGATAAGAGAACCGTGCAGTGATTTATAAGGAGCGATCAGAGTTTCCATTCGATGGCCGTACAGTCCAGGATCGGGCAAAATCGCCGTGAGCACTGAGGCCATCATCGCACCAACGCACCAGGTTGAAGACATCCGTTTCGTAAAACATCGTGTCGTGCTGCGTGAAGTCCGTAACTGCCTTACTGAGAATCAATAATTCACGAAAGGCAGACCGACTCAGGTGGCGCAGTGGTTAGGCACCTGACTCGCTTTGGGTAGCTACATGGATCATACATACCCAAACGTGTCATCCGTATTTACGTCTACTGTGGTTTGCCTAAATCGATTAAGGCGATTGCCGGGATGTTTCCCTACCTAATTCCTTCCCCGTCCCTGTCCTAAGTTTCTGCTCCGCCTCTGATAACCTTCTCGACGACACAACTTTAAATCCTTTCTCTTCCTTCGCGTGTCATCGGCAGGATGTCATAAATACAACAGCTGCATAAGGGAATTTGTTTAGTTCAGTTAAACTGAAAGTGCTGCTGCTCAATTATAAATTAAATGTCAGTCATTTTACATCCACTGTTGCCTGAAGGCCCATTCCACATACTTGTGTGCGAATTGTGATTTGAACCGGGGACGTAGAAACGACGGAGAGGCTTCGTCCCGCTGTAGCCCTCAGTGGTTCAAAACCCCACAGCAGTCCACCCACCACACCGCCACCCCACACCGAACACAGGGTTATTGTGCGGTTCGGCCCTCAGTGACACCCCTCCAAATGGTTCAAATGGCTCTGAGCACTATGGGAGTTAACATCTATGGTCATCAGTCCCCTAGAACTTAGAACTACTTAAACCTAACTAACCTAAGGACATCACACAACACCCAGTCATCACGAGGCAGAGAAAATCCCTGACCCTGCCGGGAATCGAACCCGGGAACCCGGGGCACCCCTCCCCAACCCCCTCCCCCTGGAAACGTCTCGTACCAGACGAGTGTACCCCAAATGTTTGCGTAGGAGAGTAATTCTGGTGTACACGTACGTGGAGACAGTGTTTGCGCAGAAATCGCAGACTTAGTTTAACTGAGGCGAAAGGAGGGGAACCAGCCCGCATTCTCCGAGGCAGATGGGAAACCGCCTTAAGAACCATCGACAGGCTGGCCGGCACACCGGACCTCGACACCAATTCGCTGGGCGGATTCGCGCTGGGGACTGCCACGCCTTCCCGCTCGGGAAGCATTGCGTTAGACCCATATTCTTGTAAAGTTCAAGATCTTCAAGTTTTCTCATCTATATTTGTTCTGTCTGTTTTCCGATAGCGCCTGTCAAAATTTCATTATGCTGTTTATTATCACCAGAAACGCATCAAAGAACTGTTTTAGGAGTCTAGCGACATGTCGCCATGCTGCATGCGTTGCCCTTTTGCTGTTCAGCTTTTTAAACGATCACTATGAAGGCACCAACTCCTATCTTATCTCCTGCCAGTGTATTCGACCTCTTGTCCCTTCTAGTCATATTCAAAATGTTTTCTTATCACAGTCCTTATAAGTTATAGGCTTATCATTTTTGACACACTGGTAATTTAGCACTGCACACAGAATTAAGTTTTTTTGTAATTTATTCCAAGTCATGTTCATTTTCCTCTTTCTTCCTTTTTTACTTAATTTATGGGTTTTATTTTTATTCTTTACACTCTACATATTCACCCCCTGGTTCAATGATGTTATTTTTTGTGTTCACTTTTTTTCTTTCGTCATACTGATTACATACTGTTTCGACATTAGACTGGTTAACTTTCAGCCATAATTCCTTACTTTCTCTATTGGGGAGTCTTGTATCCTTTCTCGAAAAATTTTTGAACAGAATGAGAAGCAAATGTTGTTTGGTGCCATCTTCCTGGTTGAGATAAGTGAAAGCGGGCGTCGTGTTTCCTGCAAGAAGGCGAGTGAAATAGTGTAGCATCCTATTTATGCGGGGTATGTTTGTAGAAAAGAGAGCAGTGTTTATAGCAAATTTTATAGCGGCGACATGTCTTTCAGACTGTAAACGCTCGCGAGCAAGAATTACCATTGTTTATCAACCTCCAGGGACGGACGTTATTGTCACACACTGTGAGAATGGAAGATGTATTTTAAGATAATGTAACCTACTTTTATTGCTACGAAGTAGGATGAAGGTCATATTTCACAAACTGTGCGGTATTATTACTTCATCGTTTGTAAATGCCGCTGAGCGCGTTAGTTTCGTGAATTATATGTGCTGCTCTCCTGCGAAAGGCACGGCTTATATCTACGTATGTCTTTTTTTGATACTGAGCTGCTGTCTTCATTTCGTCTGGCAGTAAAATTTTGCCATTTGCGAAACTGTCCCTCTTCATCGTACTGTTACGATTCACAGGTATAATATTCGATTTGTAGGAAGCGTCTCATGTTTATTTTACGAGTAACTATCGGCCAATAGCCACATGGCGTCCCTGTCCGACAACAAGGTTCTCATGTACCACAACTGACCCCTTCGGCGTTTAGACAGTCTCAATTGACAATGTCGTTTGCAGGAAGTATGAAACAAGCAATATTCTGGTTCCAGTTCAGTGTCTTCGACGACTTTCCTATTGATCCTTGGTACTGATCTTTTCTACAAATGACTGTGAGGCATGTGGCAGAGGATACTTCTTAGCCGCGCGGGATTAGCCGAGCGTTCTAAGGCGCTGCAGTCATTGACTGTGCGGCTGGTCCCGGCGGAGGTTCGAGTCCTCCCTCGGGCATGGGTGTGTGTGTTTGTCCTTAGGATAATTTAGGTTACGTAGTGTGTAAGCTTAGGGACTGATGACCTTAGCAGTTAAGTCCCATAAGATTTCACACACATTTGAGCATTTTTTTGATACTTCTTAGACTACCAAGTTTCAAGATTTCTTCCAGTTCCATTCACGAATGAAGCGGTGTCGTGTTTCTTGTCTTTCTTCAAGCCTTCGCTGTATTAGGGCACCGTAGCGTAGTAAACAAAATAAATGTTCACGGAATAGGATTAAAGACTACTAAGCAAACAGAATTTCATGAAGGAGATATCGATGGAAGCAAAGTGAGCATCGTTAGTGCTCTGGATACGTAGTGCCCATAGCTGATGTCACAGACAACGTCTGTTGCCCTCTGAGGCTGTTCGCAGACGAAGCAGTTTTGAAGTAGAAGCTCGTGTCGTTAAGACATTTTTACGAATTGCAGGAAGACTTGAAGGTGATGGGCGCCTAGTGAAAAGTCTGGCAGGTGATCCTCGGCGTAAATAACTGTAATCTAAGGTGTGCAAATACAGGGACTACACGACCGGCAATCAGTCACTGCGATCAGTCAAAACTGTCAAGTACCTACCAGTATCTGTCTGGAGCTACCGATAGCTGTGCGAGAGGAACGTGCAACGCTGAAATTTCCCAGAACAATTGAGGAAGTATAATTCGTCTGCAAAGGAAATGCGTAGAAAAAAAAAATTGCTGCTTTGAACAATTCTTGGGTTTACCCGTCAGATTGGGAGCTTTACCACACTGCCTTAATGGAAGAGATGGAAAAGAAATAAAGATGAGCGGCATGATTTGTCACATGTTTTCTTAGCCAGCGCGAGAGGATTGCTGAAATGGCAGAAGCTGCAAGAAACGCGTTGTTATCCTATAACATTGTGAGAGCCCATATTCCAATACGAACTGGGAAATGTAACATGTCAAGGGGGACCTGCAGTTGCGAGTAGTCACAGGAAGGGGAATGAGAAAGTCACCACATAAGCCTCTTTCACGAAACGCAGATGTAGCAATGGGCGCTCAGGCAGACTTTTATCTTCAGTGACGGAGGTATTAGCACAATAAGAAGAAAGTTGAGTAGGCTATAGTAAGGGGACAATTTTCCTTTGCGAGAGAGTGTGTCATTTGACGTGGGAAAAGAGGATACTGCAGAATAGCAACATACGTTGTTATGAAATAATTCGATTGATGAGATGAAGAACCCGAGCTGGTCAACGAGACAGAAAATTCGCAAGACGCCGTGGGACAGGGTGGCGGAGATTCTTCCAGTGTGAGACAATTTAGCGCTAAGGTTCATGAGAAACACTTCGCTGCTTTGCCTGATGTGACGCTCTTGAATCTCAGTTGAGGGGTCGCACAAGACTTTGCTCGTGCGCGGAAGTGGTAACTGTCTGCAGCAGCCGTAGCTAGTAGCCGGCTGTGCGAACCTGGCCTGGCCGCTAATGCAACGCTCGGCCGTCGTCGCTCAAAGAGGCCGTCTTCTGCAGAACGCGGTGTCGACACTGCACAGTCTCTGCCGCTGACCAACTGCTGCCTGAGAATGCCACGAACTGAAGTCCCACAACAAAAGCCACTACTATTTAGTGTATAGGTAGCCAACTATATAGGAATGATGTTCAGACCGTGCGGTGCGGGATTTGCGTTTGTATAGTGTCGAGTCGAAACAAGGCCCCCGGAGTAGACAACATTCCATTGGAACTACTGACGGCCTTGGGAGAGCCAGTCCTGACAAAACTCTACCATCTGGTGAGCAAGATGTATGAAACAGGCGAAATACCTTCAGACTTCAAGAAGAATATAATAATTCCAATCCCAAAGAAAGCAGGTGTGGACAGATGTGAAAATTACCGAACAATCAGCTTAATAAGCCACAGCTGCAAAATACTAACACGAATTCTTTACAGACGAATGGAAAAACTAGTAGAAGCCGATCTCGGGGAAGATCAGTTTGGATTCCGTAGAAATACTGGAACACGTGAGGCAATACTGACCTTAAGACTTATCTTATAAGCTAGATTAAGGAAAGGTAAACCTACGTTCCTAGCATTTGTAGACTTAGAGAAAGCTTTTGACAATGTTGACTGGAATACTGTCTTTCAAATTTTGAAGGTGGCAGGGGTAAAATACAGGGAGCGAAAGGCTATTTACAATTTGTATAGAAACCAGATGGCAGTTATGAGAGTCTAGGGACATGAAAGGGAAGCAGTGGTTGGGAAGGGAGTGAGACAGGATTGTAGCCTCTCCCCGATGCTATTCAATCTGTATATTGAGCAAGCAGTAAAGGAAACAAAAGAAAAATTCGGTGTAGGTATTAAAATCCATGGAGAAGAAATAAAAACGTTGAGGTTCGCCGATGACATTGTAATTCTGTCAGAGACAGCAAAGGACTTGGAAGAGCAGTTGAACGGAATGGATAGTGTCTTGAAGGGAGGATATAAGATGAACATCAACAAAAGCAAAACGAGGATAATGGAATGTAGTCGAATTAAGTCGGGTGATGTTGAGGATATTAGATTAGGAAATGAGACACTTAAAGCAGTAAAGGAGTTTTGCTATTTGGGGAGCAAAATAACTGATGATGGTCGAAGTAGAGAGGATATAAAATGTAGACTGACAATGGCAAGAAAAGCGTTTCTGAAGAAGAGAAATTTGTTAACATCGAGTATAGATTTAAGTGTCAGGAAGTCATTTCTGAAAGTATTTGTATGGAGTGTATGAAACTATTTGTATGGAGTGTAGCCATGTATGGAAGCGAAACATGGACGGTAAATAGTTTGGACAAGAAGAGAACAGAAGCTTTCGAAATGTGGTGCTACAGAAGAATGCTGAAGATTAGATGGATATATCACATAACTAATGAGGAAGTATTGAATAGGATTGGGGAGAAGAGAAGTTTGTGGCACAACTTGACCAGAAGAAGGGATCGGTTGGTAGGACATGTTCTGAGGCATCAAGGGATCACCAATTTAGTATTGGAGGGCAGCGTGGAGGGTAAAAATCGTAGGGGGAGACCAAGAGATGAATACACTAAGCAGATTCAGAAGGATGTCGGTTGCAGTAGGTACTGGGAGATGAAGAAGCTTGCACAGGATAGAGTAGCATGGAGAGCTGCATCAAACCAGTCTCAGGACTAAAGACCACAACAACAACATAGTGTTAATGTCACGACTTGCCGTCAGACGTCGGTACTGGTGCGGCTACGTGGGGTTGAAACACAAGTGTCAGTGTGCGTCACAGTTGCAGAGAATCAACGAGCGTCTGGACTAGATGAGCAGGGCTTTACTCGTAAAGCTGTTTTATCAGAACAGCAATACTGCTGCTCGTCTTCGCGAGTATCGACGCGCTTTAAGGAGTGCAGAGAAGTCCTCTTTCCGGACCGACGTTTCAGAACGTGATTCGGAAGTTCGAACTAATTGGCGATTTTTTAATTGCTCCTCGGACAGGCCGACAGGCAGTTACGCCACGAATTGTTGAATAAATTACTGTTCCCCTCGCTGAGAATGCTGGACGCAAAGTGCGATCTTTAAGCATCGCACGAATTGTGTCACGGCAGCTGAACACTCCATTGTCCACTGTTTGAAAAGTGCTGCGAACAGTTGTGAAATAGTGTCTCTAGTGCGGTTCCAGGCTGGGTTGAATGCAGATGGTCGTCACACTGAGCAACGTTTGTGACCTGGAACGTAAACATGGTATGCAAGTAACAAATGTGACCCTCTCATGGAGATTAAAACTGTAAGTAGGCTGTTTAGGTTTTTATGTTGGTAACGCCATGAAAATCACTGGCTGTGCTGTGTGCGGTCTGCGGCTGGTTTGCATTGTTGGAGTATATGCTATTGTAGTGTTGGGCAGTTGGCTGTTAGCAGCGCGTAACATTGCGCAGTTGGAGGTGAGCCGCCAGCAGTGGTGGATGTGGGGGAGAGAGATGGCGGAGTTTTGAGAGCGGATGATCTGGACGTGTGTCTATCAGAGACAGTAAATTTGTAAGACTGGATGCCATGAACTGCTACATATATTATGACTTTTGAACACTATTAAGGTAAATACATTGTTTGTTCTTTATCAAAATCTTTCAATTGTTAACTATACCTATCAGTAGTTAGTGCCTTCCGTAGTTTGAATCTTTTATTTAGCTGGAAGTATTGGTGCTCGCTGGATTGCAGTAGTTCGAGTAACGAAGATTTTTGTGAGGTAAATGATTCATGAAAGGTGTAGGTTAATGTTAGTCAGGGCCATTCTTTTGTAGGGATTATTGAAAGACAGATTGCGTTGCGCTAAAAATATTGTGTGTCAGTTTAGTGTTGATCAGAATAGGTAAAGAGCGAAATGTCTGAGTACGTTCAGTTCTGCTCAGCTGTTTGAAAATAAAATAATGTTAGAGGTTTATCAGCACAGTAATTCATTAATTTTTCTAAGGGGACGTTTCAAAACATGTTTCTTTCGAGGGTTTTTTCGTTAGTTCTCTTCCGCATGTTCACACAAATGTTTCCAAAAAAATGGTTCAAATGGCTCTGAGCACTATGGGACTCAACATCTGTGGTCCCCTAGAACTACTTAAACCTTACTAACCTATCACACACATCCATGCCCAAGGCAGGATTCGAACCTGCGACCGTAGCAGTCGCGCGGTTCCGGACTGAGCGCCTAGAACTGCTAGACCACCGCGCCCGGCAATCTTCAGCACTCTTCTATAGCACCACACTTCAAAAGGTGATATTTTGTTCTTGCCTCAATTCAAAAAATGGTTCAAATGGCTCTGAGCACTATGGGACTCAACTTCTGAGGTCATCAGTCCCCTAGAACATAGAACTACTTAAACCTAACTAACCTAAGGACATCACAGACATCCATGCCCGAGGCAGGATTCGAACCTGCGACCGTAGCGGTCGCGCGGTTCCAGCAGACTAGCGCCTAGAACCGCTCGGCCTCTCCGGCCGGCTTGTGTCAATTGTTTACCGTTCACGTCGTCTCCTACCTTCCAAACTTTACAGAAGCTCTCCTGCGAACCTTGCAGAACTAGCACTCCTGAAAGAAAGGAAGTTTGGAAGGTAGGAGACGAGATACTGGCAGAAGTAAAGCTGTGAGGGCGGGGCGTGAACCGTGCTTGGGTAGCTCAGTTGGTAGAGCACTCGCCCGCGAAAGGCAAAGGTCCCGAGTTCGAGTCTCCGTCGGTGCACACAGTTTTAATGTGCCAGGAAGTTTCATATCAGCGCACACTCCGCTGCAGGGTGAAAATCTCATTCTGGAAAGATAATTCTGGTTTCACTACGTGACCGGCGTCGCACACTGAACTGTGGCCTGCGGACCACAGATGTAGTTAACGGAGGACCAGTACGGCTGTTTTCTCGTTGGTATATCAAAACCGCCACTCATTATGCACCTGAACACGAGAGTTGGTAATGGACTGGACGTTGACGGTGGGTTAGGAAACCCGGTAGCGGCCCAACGGACGTAAGTAAAACAGTGGGATGTTGTCGTGCGTCGCCTTATCTGTAGCGCGGCTGGTCCTCCAGTGGAGGGTGACAGCAGGTAGGACCGTGGCTCTCCGGCCGGCGGGTAATGGCCCGTCAAAACGGCGCCGCGCCCCGCCGGTCCCTGCCTGCCTCTCTCTCTCTCTCTCTCACACACACACACACACACACACACACACACACACACACACACCAGGACACACGGGCCAAACCTGTTTGCCAGCCGCCGGCTCGCGGTTTCACGTTACCTGTCCGGCCGGCCCGTGCGCGCGCCCGCTGCTATGTAGGAATGCGGCTGCCCCAGTACATACACACACTACACAGGCGGGCGCTGCCTGCCCCATACCGGGGTCGCCCCAGGGCCTCCCGTCCCCTCGCCTCCGGCAGCCTGTGTACGGACACTCCGGGCTGTCGCGTCTGTCTCCCTCACCGCCCACTCTTTGGGTACAGCGCCTGTGGTATCTGGAGGCCATCACTTCTGCAAACGTCAGTAGTAACTCCTCGCGACAGGGAATATTTGCACATTTGACGGCCACTGTGGTTTTGCCGCACGACCACATTTTATTCGTCTCCGAGGCATCAGATACCGAATTATAAGGAAAAAAAGTACAAATTACAGAGAAGTTGTGGTGTCACCGCCAGACACCACACTTGCTAGGTGGTAGCCTTTAAATCGGCCGCGGTCCGCTAGTATACGACGGACCCCCGTGTCGCCACTGTCAGTGATTGCCGACCGAGCGCCGCCACACGGCAGCTCTAGAGACACCTCCTAGCACTCGCCCAGTTGTAGAACCGACTTTGCTAGAGATGGTTCACTGACGAATTGCGCTTTCATTTGCCGAGGCGATAGTTGGCATAGCCTTCAGCTACGTCATTTGCTACGACCTAGCAAGGCGCCATTATCATTTGCTATTTATCTTGTGATGCATGTACCGGCAGACCGATGTTCACCAATTATGGATTAAAGTTAAGTATTCCATCAGCTACGTACTTTATTTGCTACTATAAATTCCCTTAACTGTTCCACACCTCACGCCAGCCTGCGTGAGCTTAAACGCGTGCCTTTCGGCTACCGGTCATAGTGGCTTGGCTGTCTTGCCAAGTCACAACTGAAGTAGCGGCCTGCCCCTGCTTCGGACGAGTAGTACTAACAAGGGAAAACTCCCCACCGTACCCCCCCCTCCCTCCCCCCTTCAGATTTTGTCGCTCTGAGCACTATGGGACTTGACTTCTAAGGTCATCAGACCCTAGAACTTAGAACTACTTAAACCTAAATACTAAGGCGCTAGCAGTCACGGACTGCCCAGCTGTTCCCGGCGGAGGTTCGAGTCCTCCCTCGGGCATGGGTGTGTGTGTTTGTCCTTAGGATAATTTAGGTTAAGTAGTGTGTAAGCTTACGGACTGATGACCTTAACAGCCAAGTCCCATAAGATTTCACGATTTGAAACGTAAATAACCTAACGACATCACACACGTCCATGGCCGAGGCAGGATTCGAGCCGGCGACTGTAGCGATCGCACGGTTCCAGACTGTAACGCCTAGAACCGCTCGGCTCAGATTTTGTGGTAAGATGGTGCAGTGAATAGCCCGTCAAGAATTGAACACAGATCAAGCATGAAAACAGGAAGAAGGTTTTCTGAACTAGAAAAAAAGCAAAGTAGAAACTGTGAACGGTCGCAGGATAGGAAGTGCAATACAGAGCTGCCCAAAGCAGCAACGGCGCCGTGGTTAGGTACGCCGGCACGGTAGCTCGGCGTCATCGGTCAGAGTGTTTGCTGCTCTCTGTAATAAAAATAGTGACTGAATGGATCAACGATGAACTTGAATGGATGTCATGGGATGTCCGCCCCGAAAAAATGCGACGTGCCATAACGAACAAAATGAGATTAAAAAAAAGTGGTCACGGTGTTGGACTGCCGCGCTGGCGAGCCGAGTTCAAAACGGGCTCGTGCCCCTTTTTTTTTTTCACAGCATTACGAACTGTCCGTCAGGTCATTGAAATGTCTGCTCTCTTTCTGTAGTCTTGGCAGTTGTCATACTAGACACTAGGTACAGAATATAAGTCATGTGGTAAAAACACGTTACTGCCGCAAGTAAACATGATGAAGAGTGAGAGCAGGCGAGGTACCACATAGGTGCCTCACAGAAATAAACCGGCCGTGGTGGCCGAACGGTTCTAGGCGCTTCAGTCTGGAACCGCGCGACCGCTACGGTCGCAGGTTCGAATCCTGCCTCGGGCATGGATGTGTGTGATGTCCTTAGGTTAGTTAGGTTTAAGTAGTTCTAAGTTCTAGGGGACTCATGATCTCTGATGTTAAGTCCCATAGTGCTCAGGGCCATTTGAACCATTTTTGAACAGAAATAGAAACAACAAATAGACGGATGTGAACTATGTTAGAACAAACGAGTTCAAGAGTAAAGACTTCCAAAACAGATCCCAACTTCAAAACTGTTAAAAATGTTGTGCTGGCAGAAGAGCCAACACCGTGTTACTAGATAGGGTGAAATGAACGCGTTTTAGCTCACGCAGGCTGGCGTGAGGAGGGAAGAACTATACTGACGGGAGGTCTGGAACATGACAAGGAATTAGAATTCAGAAAGCGGACGTAATTAGTTTGATACTTAACTTTAATCCATTAATGATGAACTTCGGTCTTGACGGTACATGATTCACAATATTATCTGTTCAGAATAGTAATTGAATATGGCGCCTTGCTAGGTCGTAGCAAATGACGTAGCTGAAGGCTATGCTAAACTGTCGTCTCTGCAAATGAGAGCGTATGGAGACAGAAAACCATCGCTAGCAAAGTCGGCTGTACAACTGGGGCGAGTGCTAGGAAGTCTCTCTGGACCTGCCGTGTGGCGGCACTCGGTCTGCAATAACTGATAGTGGCGACACGCGGGTCCGACGTATATTAACGGACCGCGGCCGATTTAAAGGCTACCATCTAGCAAGTGTGGTGTCTGGCGGTGACACCACAAAAAACATATGTTTTGACAGAGCACAGAGAAATTGTGTGACTGTGAAACTGATGCGTTGATTTGTTGCAGCCTATGTGTCAAACTACTATGTTTTCATCATTTCCTTGGGAGTCATCACATTCACGTTCTTACGAACACCTAAATCGGGCAAGGAGGCATATCTCACTCATTTATCAGGCTACAAATTAGGTGCGTCGGTAAGAGATTCTTATCATGACACACGTACTGTTACTAACGCCGTGTATGACACACCAGACATGTCTTCCAGTGGAGGATCGTTTGACTTAACGCGTTGTCATCAAACGTTTGTGGTTCCCATTTGAAAGCCACTTACTTTCGCGTTCTAATAGAGTAGTTGTGCAGGATCAGCTGTCATTATAAGTCCTTTCCTTACATCTCGCTGTTTCAATCGGGCGTTACCGCCACGAAACAGATACAAATATGAATATAGCGAAATGTGGAAAAAAAAGGATTAGCTTTGCCTTTTTTTATGTCCGAAATTGATCGTTTTATTTGCTCGGGGCGGACGTCTATGACACTTGTTCATCATCGATGATACATTTTCTCAGTTTTTTTTCCCTATGTATTGTTCGGAGCGGATGTCCTATGACACCTCTTGAAGTTGATAGTTGGTTCATTCACTAAGTTTTTTTTATTATTGAAGGCAGCTAAGCCTCTGAGCTATCGTGCCGTCCTGTAGCCACGGCGTCGTCGTTTGTGTTTCGGGCTGCTCTATATTGCACTTCTTATCCTTCGGTCGTTCACTGTCTCTAATTTGCTTTTTTTTCTCAGTTCAGTACGCCTTCTTCGTGTTTTCATGCTTGACCTGTGTTCAGGTTTTGACGGGCTGTCGACTGAGCCCTCCGTCTTACCACTAAATCTGAGGTGGGTGCGATGGGGAGTTTCCCCTCGCAGCTATCCACGGCCGGATGGCTCTTCTGGCGTAGCGGTAATAAAGTATACACACGAATCTTCCTCGTGAATCAGTCCAGTACCAAAGTCGCTACAGCAATTTCTGAGGTTAGCCCGAACATACAGACAAAAGAACGGAAAGAATACTTTAATTTATAATATGTGTACACACGAGCCAGTCACATGAATGTGAACACCTGTCAAAAGTCTTGGTAACCGCGTTTTGCATAGCGGACAGCCGCGAGAAGAGCATCAAGAGACACACTGAGGTTCTGGAAGCTACCGACAGGGCAGTGGGGCCGTGCCGACTCCAGGCCCGTGGCCAGCGTCCGAACAGGCCGGTCACACAAATTTTCGGCTGCGTTTAAATCCAGGGAGTTTCGTGGCCAGGGGAGTACGGTTAACTCATCGTGGTGCTCTTCCTATCATGCACGTAGGCTGCGAGCTGTGTGACACGTTTGCATTGTCCTGCTGGTAAGTGCCATTGTGCCGAGGAAAAAGAAACTGCACGTAAGGGTGCAAATGATCCCCAAGGATGAATGTAGACTTGCGCCGGTCCATTGTGCCATTCCCCTTCCGACGACTGCCTGGCATTCCAGCCCGAGACGCTAGAGTTGGTGGTCATGGGCATGACGTGTGCTTAGTTGTACTTTTCCTGATGAAGGCTGTGCCTGAAAGCTTTATCTAAGTGCCTTTTAATTGTACCTGTGTGTAACTCAACGTGTCTTGTTTACAGTAAGTAGCAATCTGTATATACCTACATTGTTGATATTCCTGTCCATTGTTTAACCTACAATATCTGTGTGAGGGGACAAACTTATAACTGATTGGACGATATCATTTTCATAGACCATCGTGGCAGATGTAGGGACCCAGCCAAGCATGTTAGTTTCAATAGTTAAAAAGATAATATGGTTCTCGCTTTCTGTTGCGTAGAAAAACGTAGACAGAGCTGGAACAGTGTTTGTTCCTCCGGAAAAGTTGAGATCGGCCTGTAACTGTCCTAGCTTTTTGTTCTAACTCATGAACGTTCCATCTGCAAAGAATGAGCTACTGATAAACATGATTTTCCCTTTTAGTTGCCAGACACAAATAATCTCTCATTCTGTCTGCTGTTGTCATTTTGAAATAAAAATTTGCTGCCAACATTCATCAGTAAATTATTTTCTTGAAGGAATAATCCTCCACAATCGGTCGCATTTTGCATAGCTCCCATGTATTTTGTCGTAATGCGATGTAGCTACTACTTCGCACTGGTATGTGATGGTAACGGTGTTATTAAGTCGTAACCTCCATCGAAGAGCTGCCCTACTTCTTCAACGTAAATTGATAAAATTTTAGTATCTGTTCCTTTTGTACGCCTTTTTGGGCTTCATTTGCCGCTTCATAAGGAATACAATCGTGTCTACCTTCGCCAAAACTCTTTTATTTTCAGTGGCTAGGCTTCTTTCGTATTTATTCCTCATAACGTTTACGCAACAGTAAAATCTTACCTCTTATGAGTTGGTATAGTCCGCTATATTATACTGATGCCAGTTGTAAATCAATACGGGTTCCCGGGTTCGATTCCCGGCCGGGTCAGTGATTTTCTCTGCCTCATCATGACTGGGTGTTTTGTGATGTCCTTAGGTTAGTTAGGTTTAAGTAGTTCTAAGTTCTAGGGGACTGATGACCATAGATGTTAAGTCCCATAGTGCTCAGAGCCATTTGAACCATTTTTTTTTTTTTTTTTTTTTTGTAGATCAGTAAGGGCTTTCCTTTGGTGGTGTAGGTGAACATCTTCACCAACACTTGGAACGCAGAACACTACTTTGCAATCACAGGTCAGCTGCAGTAGTGAACTGCGGGAGAAAGCTCACAATTCAACAAGAACCGATATTTTGATCAGACAGAATGGGCATATTATAAGCGAGATGGAACAGTTCAAATTCCTAGGCGTTCGGATAGATAGTAAGCTGTTGTGGAAAGCCCATGTCCAGGATCTTGTTCAGAAGCTAAATGCTGCTTTATTTACCATTAGAACAGTATCTGAAATAAGTGACACTTCAACACGAAAAGTAGTCTACTTCGCATATTTTCATACGCTTATGTCGTATGGTATTATTTTTTGGGGTAATTCTTCTGATTCAAAAAGGATATTTTTGGCTCAAAAACGGGCTGTTCGAGCTATATGTGGTGTGAGTTCGAGAACCTCTTCTCGACCCCTATTCAAAAATCTGGGAATTCTGACATTGCCCTCACAGTATATATTTTCTTTAATGTCGTTTGTTGTTAGCAATATTAGCCTATTCCCAAGAGTTAGCAGCTTTCACTCAGTTAATACTAGGCAGAAATCAAATCTGCATGTAGAATGCACTTCCTTGACTCTTGTGCAGAAAGGAGTGCAGTATTCTGCTGCATCCATTTTCAATAAGCTACCACAAGAACTCGAAAATCTTAGCAGTAGCCCAAACACTTTTAAGTCTAAACTGAAGAGTTTCCTCATGGCTCACTCCTTCTATTCTGTCGAGGAGCTCCTGGACGAGCTAAAAAATTAAGCAAATTCCAGTGTTACATTGTTGATTGTCTTCATTTAAACTTACGACTTGTCACCTGAATATGTTTTTTTTTATATTTCATTTTATCTGCTTCTAATATCGTGTTATAATTTCATGTATTGACTCGTTCCATGGCCATGGAGACTTCTCCTTAATTTGGTCCCACGCAACAATAAATAAATAAATAAATAAAGCGACGCGCCACAGCCGCCTGTCAATGAACTGGTGTGCAGACGCGGTCCGTGTTGCAGGCTTTCCCAGGTAGCGACGGACAGGCCGATGCGCCCCAATTCCGGGGCAGCCTTTCCGAGATGTACTACACGGAGTGTCCTGGGCTCCGCAGAAATGTCAACACGTCCCAGCCCCGTACAGGTCTCACGAACTGCACGCAATTCCCATAGGTTCAAGGACCGGTGATCCGTGGGCGTGGAGCTGTCGCCCAGCGTGTCCCACTGGGTGCAGACAGATGTGGTGGCGAAGACATCAACGTCAGTTCGCTATCATATTTTTCAAACTACTCTGACCGAACAGTTATACTGCTAGAAGACGTCACTGCTGTTGCAGAAGACACCAAGCATGAAAGGATGCAGGTGCTCCACAATAATATTTACACAGCCCAGAGAAGTCATGGTACCGTTCGGTTAGAACCATAGGTCTGGTGAAGACGAGGTGACTGTCCTCCGTAGCATAGTATTTCCTCCCCCGGGTTGCGTCTTTGGTGCAGTGCGGTGCTTTTCGCCTGGATGACGGCGTATCCGGACACGAACATCGACCGGGTGTAACAAGAGCGATGTTTCCACAGATACGTGTTCCAGTCACGGTGATCCCATACCCATTCCAGTTGTAACTATGTCGGTAGGTGAACACGGAAACACAACCGGCTGCTGTGGCCGAGCGGTTCTAGGCGCTTCAGTCTGGAACCGCGCGACCGCTACGGTCGCAGGTTCGAATCCTGCCTTGGGCATGGATGTGTGTGATGCCCTTAGGTTAGTCAGGTTTAAGTAGTTGTAAGTTCTAGGGGACTGAAGACGTCAGCTGTTAGGTCCCATAGTGCTCACAAGGGAACATCCCCATCGCACACCCCTCAGATTTAGTTATAAGTTGGCATAATGGATAGGCCTTGAAAAACTGAACACAGATCAATCGAGAAAACAGGAAGAAGTTCTGTGGAACTATGAAAAAATAAGCAAAATTTACAAACTGGGTCGTCCATGCGTAAGATAGGCAATATTAAGGGCAAAGTGAGGCGAGGAGCGCCGTGGTCCCGTGGTTAGCGTGAACAGCTGCGGAACGAGAGGTCCTTGGTTCAAATCTGCCCTCCACTGAAAATTTTGCTTTCTTTATTTTCGCAAAGTTATGATCTGTCCGTTCGTTCATTGACGTCTCTGTTCACTGTAATAAGTTTAGTGTCTGTGTTTTGGGACCGCACCGCAAAACCGTGTGATTAGTTGACGAAAGGACGTGCCTCTCCAATGGGAACCGAAAACATTTGATCGCAAGGTCATAGGTCAACCGATTCCTCCACAGGAAAACACGTCTGATATTTTGTATACGACACTGGTGACAGCATGTGCGTCACATGACAGGAATATGTTGTCGACCCACCTAACTAGTACACTTGGCGAATGGGTGAAAAGTTTCTTCTACCTTGCCCGATTTAGATTTTCTTGTGGGTGTAATAATCACTCCAAAAAAAGTAATGAAAACATAAGAGTTTTTCACATAAACTGAAAATAAAAAGTTAAAATTTTCGGTCGAGGGAAGATCTGAACCAAGGACCTCCCGTTCCGCAGCTGTTCACGCTAACCACGGGACCACGGAGCTCCTCGCCTCAGATTGCCCTTAATATTGCTTATCTTACGCATGGACGACCCAGTTTGTATATTTTGCTTATTTTTTCATAGTTCCACACAACTTCTTCCTGTTTTCTCGATCGATCTGCGTTCAGTTTTTCAAGGCCTATCCACTGTGCCAAGTTATAACTAAATCTGAGGGGGGTGCGATGGGGATGTTCCCTTGTCAGAGCCATTTGAATCATTTGAACGGAAACGCATAGGGATCATCTGCTGCTGTACCCTCGTCCTACAATGTGCTCCAAAACCGTACAGTGTCATCAGGAGAGCCACAGATCGCCACCTATGCTACTCTGTGGAGCGGGCAAGCCACTGACCTCCACGTTCTGTGCTGAGCCTTGGATGTCCAACATCTTGTCGCGTACTCATATTTTCACGTCCTCCAACCACTTTCCGTAGTTGATGACGACAGTAGCGATGCCACAATCGTGGTATAATAGTTTGACGAGCATGATAGCAAAGTCACGTAGATATCTCGGCCACCAGCATGGCCCGATCTGAACGCAGTGGAGCAGATCTGAAGCGGTGTCGGGCGCGAGGTCTACGCCGACAGATATCGGGCGGAAATTTGTTGAAATTGTGTGGTCTGTGCGTAGGTATCTGGTGCCGTATGCTTTCGGAATCCTACCGACAACTTGTCGAATTCGTGGCACCCAGAATCGGTACCGTACTGCTTCCCAAAGGTGGACCAACACGGCTATCATGGTTCGGCTGTGTCAGTGTATTTGGGCAAAGCGGAGGAGGCTGGCGTGCTGGAGAGGAGCTGTGTGCGCGGCCGGTGGACTTTCCTCAGCTGCGCGGCGTGGGCGTCCTTGAGGGAGCAGGTGTGCGCGGCGACCTTGGGCGGCACGCAATTAAGAGTTTGGCGCGTGCGCAGTGCGCCGCCGCCCCCGCCGCCCCATCGCGACACAGCGGCCGGGACCGGGGAATGCGGCAGCCGCCAGCCGCCCGCCCCGTGTTTTTGTCTCGCCTGGGAGACGTGACGCGCCTACTGCACAGCCGGCGGGGACGGCTGCGGACCCCACCACACCTCACCTCCTACCTTCACTAATATCCACTCCTTCGCTTTATCACTCCAGTGTTGACAGCTATCAGTTCACCCTAAGCCAATAATGCGAAAATAATACACTACTGGCCATTAAAATTGCTACACCAAGAAGAAATGCAGATGATAAACGGGTACTCATTAGACAAATATATTATGCTAGAACTGACATGTGATTACATTTTCATGCAATTTGGGTGCATAGATCCTGAGAAATCAGTACCCAGAACAACCACCTCTTGTCGTAAAAACGGCCTTGATACGCCTGGGCATTGAGACAAACAGAGCTTGGATGCCGTGTACAGGTACAGCTGCGCATGCAGCTTCAACACGATACCACAGTTCATCAAGAGTAGTGACTGGCGTATTGTAACGAGCCAGTTGTTCGGCCACCATTGACCAGACGTTTTCAATTGGCGAGAGATGTGGAGAATGTGCTGGCCAGGGCCCAGAAAGGGCCGTACAGGACCTGCAACATGCGGTCCTGCATTATCCTACTGAAATGTAGGGTTTCGCAGGGATCGAATGAAGGGTAGAGCCACGGGTCGTAACACATCTGAAATGTAACGTCCACTGTTCAAAGTGCCGTTAATGCGAACAAGAGGTGACCGAGACGTGTAACCAATGGCACCCCATACCATCACTCCGGGTGATACGCCAGTATGGCGATTACGAATACACGCTTCCAATGTGCGTTCACCGCGATGTCGCCACACACGGATGCGACCATCATGATGTTGTAAACAGAAACTGGATTATCCGAAAAAATGATGTTTTGCCATTCGTGCACCCAGGTACGTCGTAGAGTACACCATCGCAGGCGTTCCTGTCTGTGATGCAGCGTCAAGGGTAACCGCAGCCACGGTCTCCGAGCTGATAGTCCATACTGCTGCAAACGTCGACGAACTGTTCGTGCAGATGGTTGTTGTCTTGCAAACGTCCCCATCTGTTGACTCAGGGATCGAGACGTGGCTGCACGATCCGTTACAGCCATGCGTATAAGATGCCTATCATATCGACTGCTAGTGATACGAGGCCGTTGGGATCCAGCACGACGTTCCGTATTACCCTCCTGAATCCACCGATTCCATATTCTGCTAACAGTCATTCGATCTCGACCAAAGTGAGCAGCAATGTCGCGATACGATAAACCGCAATCGCTATAGGCCAAAATCCGACCTTTATCAAAGTCGGAAACGTGATGGTACGCATTTCTCCTTCTTACACGAGGCATCACAACATCGTTTCACCAGGCAACACCAGTCAACTGCTGTTTGTGTATGAGAAATCGGTTGGAAACTTTCCTCATGTCAGCACGTTGTAGGTGTCGCCACCGACGCCAGCCTTGTGTGAATGCTCTGAAAAGCTAATCATTTGCATATCACAGCATCTTCTTCCTGTCGGTTAAATTTCACGTTTCTAGCACATCATCTTCGTGGTGTAGCTATTTTAATGGCCAGTAGTGTATCATAACCGTGAAAATATTTAATATTGTTATATGAAGGCCCCTTCGATTGACAAGTATCACTTACTGCACCATCATCAATCATTAAGGTACTTTTTTGCATTTAAAAGTTGTTGTTGTTGTTGTTCTGCTCTTCAACACGAAGACTGCTTTGACTCAGCTGTCTGTACTGCTCCTGTGCTAATTTCTTCATAACTACTGCGATCTACATCTAGTTGAACACGCTTAACATTAGTCAAGACCTGATTGTCCTTGCAGCTTTTGACACCCCCCCCCCCCCCCCCCCGCAATTCCTGACATACACACACACGTATTCATAGAAAACACTCGTGGTCGAGTAGGTTTGCCTTACAACCGCATGTGAGTCCGCAGGTGACAATACAGCCCAAAGCGAGCGGTAAATACTTAGCTGCAGTGACTACACCTGCTCCCAGGTGGAGCAGTTTCTGTCCTTGCATTTCGTCTCACCGGTTCCTTTTCTTTTCAACGTTGCCTCTTTTATCAACCGCTATTTGTCTCCTGTTTTCTTCAAAACAAAGTGTCCCACGCCGAAGTAGTCATCTCCGATTTAACGATCGAGGCTTGACGTCTCCCAGTTGTTGACATTCACGTGACACATCATGATGTTAGCCTCTTAGTTTCTCCACGTTTGGAGAGCGCTGTTGCTTTGTAACTGTGTAATGGGTTAATGAATAGGCGCTCCAGTTGCTGAAACCAAGATAAACAATTATTATTTCAGTGGAACTATATATTTCAATGGAACTATACAGGGTGAGTCACCTAACATTACCGCTGGATATATTTCGTAAACCACATCAAAAACTGACGAATCGATTCCACAGACCGAACGTGAGGAGAGGGGCTAGTGTAATTTAATACAAACCATACAAAAATGCACAGAAGTATGTTTTTTAACACAAACCTACGTTTTTTTTAAGTGGAACCCAGTTAGTTTTGCTAGCACATCTGAAAATATAAACAAATACGTAATCAGTGCCGTTTGTTGCATTGTAAAATGTTAATTACATCCTGAGATATTGTAACCTAAAGTTGACGCTTGAGTACCACTCCTCCGCTGTTCGATCGTGTGCATCGGAGAGCACCGAATTACGTAGGGATCCAAAGGGAACGGTGATGGACCTTAGGTACAGAAGAGACTGGAACACCACGTTACGTCCACACGCTAACACATTTTTATTGGTCTTTTTCACTGACGCACATGTACATTACCATGAGGGGTGAGGTACACGTACACACGTGGTTTCCGTTTTCAATTACGGAGTGGAATAGAGTGTGTCCCGACATGTCAGGCCAATAGATGTTCAATGTGGTGGCCATCATTTGCTGTACACAATTGCAATCTCTGGCGTAATGAATGTCGTACAAGCCGCAGTACATCTGGTGTAATGTCGCCGCAGCCTCCCACAATACGTTGTTTCATATCCTCTGGGGTTGTAGGCACATCACGGTACACATTCTCCTTTAACGTACCCCACAGAAAGAAGTCCAGAGGTGTAAGATCAGGAGAACGGGCTGGCCAATTTATGCGTCCTCCACGTCGTATGAAACGCCCGTCGAACATCCTGTCAAGGGTCAGCCTAGTGTTAATTGCGGAATGTGCAGGTGCACCATCATGCTGATACCACATACGTCGACGCGTTTCCAGTGGGACATTTGCGAGCAACGTTGGCAGATCATTCTGTAGAAACGCGATGTATGTTGCAGCTGTTTGGGCCGCTGAACGTCGGAGGTTTCAAGCGTCAACTTTAGGTTACAATATCTCCGGATGTAATTAACATTTTACAATGCAACAAACGGCACTGATTACGTATTTGTTTATATGTTCAGATGTGCTAACAAAACTAACGGGGTTCCATTGAAAAAAAAACGTAGGTTTTTGTTAAAAAACATACTTCCGTGCATTTTTGTATGGTTTGTATTAAACAATTACACTAGCCCCTCTACTCACGTTCGGTCTGTGGAATCGGTTCGTCAGTATTTGATGTGGTTTACGAAATATATCCAGCGGTAACGTTAGGTGACTCACCCTGTATATCCTTTGAAACAAAAAGACAGCTGTGTTCTTCTCTTTAATGTTTGCCGCTAATCGTTTCGCAAAAAAGACGCAAGAAATGCTGAATATGAGGGACAGTATGGGTGGTACTGGTTATCTCCGTACCTGTCGCGCTGTAGGCATAACGCAACAAATGTCGGGTCCGTACATCCCCTCTTTATGTAGAACATTTGACGAGTTGTTTGTACGAGGAGATACACACTGAACATTGAACGGTATTACCTAATTATGCTCTTTTCAAGATATCTATACTGCGGTCAGAGAAGTAAAAATAAATAAAAAAGAGTAATTGAACTGCAATTGCTTCAATATCCCGAGGAATAAAACCTCTACGAGCGGTAAGTGTAAAATTACAGGATCATTTAGTAATCGCGAAAGCGTTACGAAGATGATAGATAAACTACAGTGGAAGACTCTGCAGGAGACACGCTCAGTAGCTCGGTACGGGCTTTTGTCAAAGTTTCGAGAACATACCTTCACCGAAGAGTCAAGCAGTATATTGCTCCCTCCTACGTATATCTCGCGAAGAGACCATGAGGATAAAATCAGAGAGATTAGAGCCCACACAGAGGGATACCGACAATCCTTCTTACCACGAACAATACGAGACTGGAATAGAAGGGAGAACCGATAGAGGTACTGAAGGTACCCTCCGCCACACACCGTCAGGTGGCTTGCGGAGTATGGATGTAGATGTAGAACAATAGTGTCACATTTGTTAACTATGACCTCATTTCGATATCTCGACAGTTTTATGAAATACTGACGATTCCCACGTGATGTGAGAAGACGTTTGTGTGTCGATACCGAACTGTTAGTGGCTACTTTATCCGACGTGATATTCAGTTACAGAGGCTTCGGGGCATAAACGAACACGCGCTGTGGCAATGGTAACCGGCAGTCGGTTTTCCCGCTCACTTGTTTCGTCATAAGCTGCGCTCCTCGCATTAGCGGACAAAAAGGGCGCGGATTATGGCCGGCGGTTCTTCGGCGGCGCGTCTGAAGCCCTGCAGGGCAAAAAGCGCACTCCATCAGCTGCGGCGTCAGACGCTGCCTCCCAGCCGCGATTCACGTCCAGCTGCCGCCCAAGGCACCGTCTCCGATCACTACCAACTTCTGGCGCCCAAATCCGACAGGCCTGGACTCAACATGCGCGTGAAAAGATTTAGATTAACCGCTTTGTCCTTCGCAACAGCCTGTTTGCAGTCCTTACGAAGTACGCCTGACAACAGACGTCGAACAAATTCAGTGACCAGCCGCTATGACGTAACAGATCGGTACAAGCTGTGCGAAATTGTAACAGAGGTGATGGGAAACTTATTTGGGAATCATTCGGAGGAAGATGCGGAAGTTCTCGCGAAACCATGTTGCGTAGATTAAGAGAACCTGCCCTTGAAAAAACTGTGCGATGATTATACTGCTACCGTCATACACTGAACCGCCAAAAAAAAAAAAAAAAAAAAAAAAAAAAAAAAAAAAAAAAAAAAAACGGCACACCTGCCTAATATCGTTTAGGGCCCCAGCGAGCACCCAGGAGTGTCGCAACACGACGTGGCATTGACTTGACAAATGTCTGAAGTAGTGCTGGAGGGAATCGACACCATGAATCCTGCAGGTTTGTCTATAAGAGTACGAGGGGTTGGAGATCTCCTCTGAACAGCACGTTGCAAGGCATCCCAGATATGATGCAATGTTCATGTCTGGGGAGCTTGCTGGCCAGCGAAAGTGTTTAAACTCAGATGAATGTTCCTGGAGCAATTCCGAAAGTGTGGGGAGTCGCATTGCCCTGCTGGAATTGCCTAAGTCCGTCTGAATGCGCAATAGACACGAGTGGATGCAAATGATCAGACAGGATGCTTACGTACGTCTCACCTATCAGAGTCGTACGTACACGTATCAGGGCTCCCACATCATTCCAGTTGCACACGCCCCACACCATTACAGAGACGCCACCAGCTTGAACTGCCCCCTGCTGACATGCAGGATCTCTGGATTCATGAGGTTGTCTCCATACCCGTACTCCGATACAGTTTGAAACGAGACTCGTCCGACCAGGCAACATGTTTCCAGTCATCAACAATCCAATGTCGGTGTTGACGGGCCCATTTGAGACGTAAAGCTGTGTGTCGTGCAGTCATCAAGGCTATACGAGTGGGCTTTCAGCTCCGAAAGCCCATATCGCTGATGTTTCGTTGAATGGTTTGCACGTTGACACTTGTTGATGGCCCAGCATTGAAATCTGCAGCCATTTGCGGAAGGGTTGCACTTGTGTCATGTTGAACGATTCTCTTCAGTCGTCGTTGGTCCCGTTCTTGTAGGATCTTTTTCCTGCTGCAGCGATGTCGGAGAATTGATGTTTTACCGGATTCCTAATATTCACAGTGCACTCGTGAAATGGTCGTACGGGAAAATCCCCACTTCATCACTGCCTCGGAGATGTTGTGTCCTATCGCTCGTGCGCCGACTATAATACCACGTTCAAACTCAGTTAGATCTGGATAACCTGCCATTGTAGCAGCAGTAACCGATCTAACAACTGCGCCAGACACTAACTGTCTTATTTAGGCGTTGCCGACCGCAGCGCCTTGTTCTGCTAGTTTACATATGTCTGTATTTGAATACGCATGCTCATACCAGTTTCTTGGGAGCTTCAAGGTATATCTGGCATTGAGATCGTAAGGATAATGTAGGAGAGTTCAGGGCGCGCACAGAGTCATACAGAGAGCCAATTTTTCCCTCGCTCTGTAGGCGAATGTTATAGGAAAGAAAATCGATAACACTGTTACGACGTAGGCTTCACGATGGAGTGTATTGTTTCTTGGGGAATGTGTACGTGGACGTAGAACCGCATGGGACAAGTCTCTGCAATTGGGACCGATGGCCCTAGTAGTCTGGTCCCTTCAATCCCACAAACCAACCAACCTCTGCAATTGATTGTAAGACAAATGTAGGGATTAGTAACGCTCTGACGAACACTCCTACTTTAGTGAAAGCTGCCCTGACCCATTCACGGCTCGCCGGGCCTCAACTCAAAATAAAAAAAGCACTCCGCCGTCAGGCCACAAGTGGCCCACCGGGACCATCCGACCGCCGTGTCATCCTCAGTTGAGGATGCGGATAGGAGGGGCGTGTGGTCAGCACACCGCTCTCCCGGTCGTTACGATGGTTTTCTATGACCGGAGCCGCTACTATTCGGTCGAGTAGCTCCTCAATTGGCATCACGAGGCTGAGTGCACCCCGAAAAATGGCAACAGCGCATGGCGGCTGGATGGTCACCCATCCAAGTGCCGGCCACGCTCGACAGCGCTTAACTTCGGTGATCTGACGGGAACCGGTGTATCCACTGCGGCAAGGCCGTTGCCAAATTGGAAATGAGCGTACGACGTCAGTGGCCGGGAGTTCCCAGGCGGGAATTTCCCTCTCAAATACAGTGCCTGACAAAAAAAGTGAAGCGCCCAAAAGAGGAAGGAAGGAACGAAAAGAAACTTTGTGTGTTGAGATGGTATGTGATGTTATTTCAGTTATTACAAACTCGAATGAAATTTTCAAAGAACTTGGCTGTACGAGCCCAGTTATCTGTATGACGGTGCAACTTCTCCAGCCTGGATGCATTCACTGGTTGGGTTGGAAAGGTATCACACAGCGTTTGTATCCTGTCGTGAGACAAACTGGCCTGCAACTGTTGTGACTGGTCGTCTGTATCCTGGATAGTGGCACTGGGGCGGGGATGACGTCAGAGCTGGTACCCGATAGCTGGGGATCTACAGTATTACGTCAACATCGTGCAGACAGTTGGTAGAAGCACTTGAGAATTGTCCTGCTGGAAAATACCGCCACGATACTGTCGCACGAAAGGTAACACGTGTGGACGCAGGATACCCGTGACGTACTGTTGCCGTCAGAGTTCCCTCGATCACTGCCCGACGGCTCCCAACACCAAGACGCCACGAGTGACACCGCTGTGCCTCTCCTAAACATTACAAGAACGGGACCTCACCGCAGCTCGCCACAACACTCGCCAACGGTGGTCATCTAGGGTAGCGCGGAACCGCGGTTCCTCACTGAACACAGGGCGACGCCATTCACCAGCACTCCGTGCTTTCAGGTCATGGCTCCACTCCAAACGCAACCGACAGTACTGCGTTGTTAACGGCAGCTACGCACTGGACGGTAATCCGCTAGTTGGGTGCTGCGAGTCTCTGGCCAGAGCTGCGGGGTGACGCAGTGCTGCAGGCAGCCCGTCACTTGTTCTCGGATGGCGAGCGCAGACGTGAACGGGTTACGATGCACTTCGAGCACAACGCGGCGACCCTCCCTGTGGTAGTCACACGTCATCGACCGGAACCTACTGCCCTCAGCGTCCCGTGCAGTAGTCCAACGTCGGACAACTGTTACATCCGAGTGCCTGTAACCTCCCCCTCACTTATCGACCTTAATGACAGTGAAAAATTAAACCGCGTGTACCTAATGGAAATTTGGGAAAAGCAATCGTCACCGAGGTTAATTTGTCGGTAAAGAGGGAGGAAAGGGTTACATCTAAATGAAAGGAAAAATGCAAATGAAACTGGTGGAAATTAATTTTGAAAAGGGGTAAAGTTAATAAAGAAAGTAAATGTGCGGCCGTTACGTTAACAATTAACTAGCAGTAATTAGATATTTGAGATTTGGGGGAAATTACGGTCGCCAGTCCTAAGGACAATTACTATAGTAACTGAAAAAGAAAGGTTATTACACATATAATTAGCACTAGAAGCGTGGCAACTGAAGGTTGACACGTGTAGTGTGAAAACTGAAAGTTTGTCAGAAGTAATAAATTTCGCTACACTCTGACTTAAATTAGCAAAAGAATTAACAAAACCGGAAAATCGAAAGTTAATTTAGTGACTGAAGTTAATAGTGAGCTTTCTTTCAGAAGCACATCGAAATTCAGTAAAATACGGTTAGTCTTGGACTATCTCAACAATCATTTCAAAAGCTACTTGAATCTACGCAATTTATAAATAAGAGATTTAACTTTGATCTTGAATTAAATGATGCTGAACAATTAACAGTAGTAAAATTTAGTACGTACCAAGCTGAGCTGCAGTCACAGGTAAGCTAAATACGGTAACAAAACTCGCACTCTTAATTTGTGCTTATGTAATATGAATATTGTAGCCAGCTATGAATACTTTAACTGAACTTTGAAATTAAAACAGTGAAATCGAATGGTATAATTTTAATGATGGCGTTTGAATTTCAACGACACTCGGGTTCATTTCGGAAAAGGAAGGGACCCTGCTTGGTAATGCAATTGGGTCAATGAGCAACAAAGGTTCATGCTATGTTGCTGTAATTTTGTCATTTGAACAGTTTTAAAAGCTGAGGTCTGCCATACAGTTCTAAAACTTTACGTGCTTCCAGTCTTCCTTGTTGGCTGATTGAAGGTTTGAAGCCGTCGATCGAGGAGGTGGTGAGAGTCACTCATTGTCGGCCGTCGCTGTTGCACAAGCTGGATGTTGGCGCGCCTCCTTCTCGACACGGTCACCAGACGAAACGGGCTCTTGATGTGCGCCAGCTAATGCTTCCCGTCCGCGACACCATGTCAGAAACTATCATCGCAAATCGAGCGCAATTACATTCTGCCAAACCCCGAAAGCGCTGCAACTCGCGGGAGCTTCACACAACACACCTGCTCCACTGCATCACCCCAGCCAGACTCTCTCTGCCCGCGCTCCACGCGGCAGAGTTAACACTACCAAAGATCCTTCACACTTTGATTCTTCACACGACCTATCGATGTAATCGTTCGATAGCAGTTTTCCCTAGGCAAGACCCAGCGTAAAAATACAAATAATATTTACGAAACAAACCAATTATACATCGACATAAATGCATAAATATATATATATATACAAATAGTAAAACAATTACAATATACGAAGACACAGAAATGTTATATATTCAGGTAACAAAAATAAGGAAAACAAATTTATAGTACAATAGATGGAAATAGGAGGATATGCATTTCCGGCGTTACATGCCTCACAAATGTGTACATTGTACGATTCGACCAGCCGATCAAATGTCTGGCACGAGTAGGCGGCATCTCCGTGTCCCTCACAGCGATCACTCTACATCTGTCTCTGTTCGCGCCTGCCAGTGTCCCTACCGGACCCGGTGAACAACGCTAACGCCATCTGGTGGCCGTTCCACCTGTCACTGAGAACCACAACTCTTTAATCATTCGTACACCCGCCGATGGTGTGTCAGTATACGAAGTTCTTCCCGGTGCTTCACTTGTTTTGTCAGGCAGTGTATTTCCAATTGCGAAACTTCTGCTCACTCTCAGTTCGCTCTCGCTCGGTTGAAAACAACTGAACTCTACAAAGGCACACCGTGCCTCACGGGTAGGAAATAATAATAAAAAGAACTCTGCCATCGACAACACAAAAAAGTACCATGTTTAATTTTAAAATTAACAACTGAATACAGGCCGTCATGATTAACCTTAGTGCTCGTTCAGCACAATAACTTTTTACAACATATCGCGGTCGTGTAGCCAGAGACAAATGTAAACCTCAACTAAACCTACAGCAGCGGATGACTTTAACGTTATTAGAATGACGGGGCGTTGAGTCGTGCTGGGGTAGCTCAGTTGGCAGAGCACTTGCCTGCGAAAGGCAAAGGTTCCGAGTTCGAGTCTCGGTCCGCAACACAGTTTTAATCTGCCAGGAAGTTTAACATTATTCATTTGTCAGCGATCGTCCGTTTCCACATTGTCGCTAAACAAAATAAATACTTCGTTACGGATCAGCGTTGCACAGTACACTGAAACACGTTGTAGCTCTTATTTTCTCGGTTACGTGTTCGTATGAAAGATGTTTATCGCAAGGTGAACGATTAACAATGAAATTAAGCCGTTTTCGTGTTCTTTTCCTTTAGCGTCAGCTCATTACTGGTGAGTGCTAGTTCCTTTGAACATGATAGATTCCCATTCCACGTTGAAACGTGGGTATCATTTCCCCGGTTAGGTAACTGGGATAGAACAGGAACACGCAAGTCACCGAAGTGGGCCGGCCGGAGTGGCCGAGCGGCTCTAGGCGCTATAGTCTGGAACCGCGCGACCGCTACGGTCGCAGGTTCGAATCCTGCCTCGGGCATGGATATGTGTGATGTCCTTAGGCTAGTTAGGTTTAAGTAGTTCTAAGTCTAGGGGCCTGATGACCTCAGAAGTTAAGTCCCATAGTGCTCAGAACCATTTGAACCATTTGGAACCACCGAAGTGGCGCGCAGTTGAAATAGTTGCACCTGGCTATTGCGCCACACGGAATTACTGTTTAGTCTCCTTGAAGGATCTATCCTGTCATCAGCGTGAAGTTATCTATTGGGTTAACGAAAAACGTAAATCAGTTTAGTTAGTTTCATGTTCCATGGATCATTTTCCATTATAAACTTAGTGATGTGGGACGAGTATTTTACACTGACATAACAAATTAATTTGTAAATATTTTAAACACGCAATAACAGAAATTCCTCAACGGAATAGAAGCAGTTGTCAAGGAGAAACTTTTTCAGTTTGTTTTCAAATTTTACTTTGTCGTCTGTCATACATTTTATATTATTGGTAAGTGGTCGGAAATTTTTTTTGCAGCATTCTGTACCCCTTCGTCTTAAAGTTGTGTAATGATTGTCATTTCTCCTTCTGGTATTGTAATTATGTACATCATTGTTCCTTTTGAACTGCAATGGATTATTTACAACACAAATTCAACACCCACGCCCGAGGGAGGACTCGATCCTCCGGCGGGAGGGGCCGCTCAGTCTGTGACACGGCGCCTCAAACCGCTCGGCCACTCCGTGCGGCAAATATACTGTGAAACTGTAGTCAGAATGCCCAACTCCTTAAACAGATGACTGCAAGAAGGTCGTGTGTGAACACCATATACTATTCCTTCAGTCCGTTTTGGAGCACTGAAGACTTTCTTCCTTAAAAATTACTTACCCGAGAATATTATTCCATGTGACATTGGCAGGATGGCAGCCAGTGATTTAAAACACGCGCCACACGGATACGAGTCAAATGGCCAGTAAAGATAATGCCAAACGGTGACGTTTACATTCGAGTTTGCTGGCACAACAAACCTGGAGAAGTAAGAATTAGGTATGCGAGAAGATGGTAAAAGAATAACCATCAGGTTCTGTTGTTTTCGCATCCCAAAATGTTGTAATTGAGGAGGTAGAGGATGTGAAGGGGTTACGATGTAAGATTTGATTTTCTTTCGGGGAGACGATTTGACCTCCCCCCTCTCTGAGAGAAAGTGGAAGTCACTTGGACAGGCGTCGTCAGCCACATTCTGATCGGCCCTGACATCACACTGACCCAGAGATAAACGTGCTCCTTGGCATAACGCGAAGAGTATGGCGTTCAGTAAGCGACATTACTATCTATATCTGCACACAAAAAAACTGGCTTTCAGGTCGGCGCAGGTAAGAAACATCATGAATCAGAGGAAAATATTGGCGAAGTTGGGCGCAGCATCGACGAATAAGCCAAGCCTGTCTGTCTAGAAGAAGCATGCCGTCCGTAGACTTCGTAGGCGTTAACGATGACGGTGGTCGGAAAACGCATGGATGACGAGACACTGGCGTCAGCGTGTCCAAGGACGGAAATGACACTCGTGATGACGACAACTAGATAAACGGCTGTCTTGGTAAGGAAGCAATGCTCTTTCCGAAGAAGCGAGTATCTCAGGGTCTGTCCACAAATGTTTCGAATTTTCGGGGTGTAATGTTCAGCCAATTTTTTGTAAGATGTGAGCTTCAAAACCGTGGTACGAATTCCAAAACGGAGAAACAAAGGAAACGGACAGATTTCTTTAAATAATTTAGTGCTGTACACAAAAATGTCTTACGGAGTCATATTATAGGTTGTTGCAATATTTCGTAATTCCATGGATTCTTTATCCTGTTCCCTGTCTTAGAATCTTGACATGAGAGACATAGTTGCTGCTTTTGGATTCGGTAAGATGTTTACGACCTAGAGAAGGCACATCTGACTATCGATAAGTGAGAAACTGGATATGTGAGAAACCTCTATAAACGACAAAAAAATCCAGCCATTTGCATAATCGTCTTCATCATCGGCGCAAATAAAGGCACTCTGCAGAAGATCCTGATCGTTTACTCAGATTCCACTGTCCTATCGCCTTTAGTATACGTCATGATATCGCCAAGCGTTCTGCCCCTAGTGTAAGAAATGCTTGCTGCAGACTGGCCCATACATGACGTAACATCGATAATTTTAGCGAGTCAGAACGTGAATGTTAAAAATAAAGATAAAAAAAAAACAGTAAAATTAAGATGCATATGTACTCAGAGATGTCTCAATGATGTGACTTCGAAAGACCCTGGTGCCGACGTCCATTAAGTGTCGATTGGGGAACCCATATTTGTGATCTTCAACGTACACATTTGGACCGCAGCAGCCGGCACGGTTAGTTTTAGACCTCCATTGCAGGTGGAGGCTGCGCGGACTGTTTACCGGACACTCTCGCCTGGCTGCCGATGACATCTTTACGGCTCCCCTCGTTAGGGCCTTTCAGTGCACGCCTACTGGGGGGGCCGTGTGCCTTTTGTGCGGCAGAAAGGAATGTTTCCAAGAGCCGGGCCTCCAAGATTTCCGGAGCCCGACATAAACACTGGCTGCTCCACAGGACACTGACACAACAGTTCCTTTCCATACGAATTTTGTCTCTCTATAGGCCAGTGCCTGTACGTAACAATAAATCTGCCACAACTGACGCAAGTGTTTTGCGTAATGGAAATCATTTAAGCTCACCGTCTTGACCAAACCAGTCGTCTATTTTTCTTCGATCCAAACTTGATTGTACGGTGTGTGTCACCAGTGGGTTCTTTTATTTAAGAAGTATGCTATGTGAATGCAAATCCATTATCTGTATGCACACCTAGACTCTACAACCACTTTATCGCGTGTGTCGGAGGGTTCTTCCGGTACCACTATCTTGTCCCTCCTACATCATTTGCGCTGCGTACGAGCTGAAATTTCTCCCATTTTCTTGTCGAGGTCTTTACTCGCGACTCTTCATGGATCTGTCTGGCTTTGTGGTCTAATAGCAAACTGCAAACCTGGAAACCATAAAGTTGGAGCCGCTTCGAGCAATACGTCGTGTAATTTCGCGACTACTTCTTGTCGACCCCTATTCAGTAGTCTGGGAATTTTGCATTGGCCTCCCAATACATATTTTCTTTAATGTCGTTTATTGTTAACAATAGCCGGCTGGAGTGGCCGAGCGGTTCTAGGCGCTACAGTCTGGAACCCCGCGACCGCTATGGTCGCAGGTTCGAATCCTGCCTCGGGCATGGCTATGTGTGATGTCCTTAGGTTAGTTAGGTTTAAGTAGTTCTAAGTTCTAGGGGACTGATGACCTCAGAAGTCAAGTCCCATAGTGCTAAGTGCCATTTGAACCATTTTGTTAACAATAAAGCTTATTCCTAAGAGTTAGCAGCTTTCACTGAGTTAATTCTAGGCAGAAATCCAACATGCATTTGGAATGCACCTCCTCGACGCTTGCCCAGAAAGGCCAGCAGTATTCTGCTGCATCGATTTTCAGTAGGCTGCCACAAGAATTCAAAAATCTTTGCAGTAATCCACGCACTTTCACGTCCACACTGAAGAATTTCCTCTTGACTCACTCCTTCTGTTCTGTCGAGGAACTTCTGGAAAAATGAAGAAGCTAATTTTTGTGTTAGATTGTTGAATAGCTCAGTTGCCGGCCGGGGTGGCCGAGCGGTTCTAGGCGCTACAGTCTGGAACCGCGCGACCGCTACGGTCGCAAGTTCGAATCCAGCCTCGGGCATGGAGCTGTGTGATGTCCTTAGGTTAGTTAGGTTTAAGTAGTTCTAAGTTCTACGGGACTGATGACCTTAGAAGTTAAGTCCCATTGCGCTCAGAGCCATTTGAACCAATAGCTCAGTTGGTAGAGAACTTGCCCGCGAAAGGCAAAGGTCCCGAGTTCGAGTCTCGGTCCGGCACACAGTTTTAATCTGTCAGGAAGTTTCACGTTGTTGAATATGTTTATTTAAACTTATTGCTATTCGTTTGCATAGGATTCATATACGTTTCATTTTGTCTGTTACTACTCTTATGTTATAATTTCATGTACTGAGTCTTTCCATGCTCCTCTGGTCCTACGGAACATGCTGTATAAAATAAAGAGTCCCAGTCAGGCACCAGAATTTTTCTGCCTGCCTTTACGCTAGCGCTCGGATCATCTCAGTGATAACAACGACCCGTCCCCTTCTTCCTGTTGGATTACCGGCCTTGGTTAAGGAGCCCGCCAGTCGTTACACTAGCGTCCTGTTGCAAGAACTTGCAGACGGGCGGCTGAGCATCCCTCTGGGTACAAAGTTGCGGAATACTGCGGAGGTAAGAGATGACGAGCCTTTTAGACAAACTCAGATGTTTCCAGAATGAGATTTTCACTCTGCAGCGGAGTGTGCGCTGATATGAAACTTCCTGGCAGATTAAAACTGTGTGCCCGACCGAGACGGAAGTTTCATATCAGCGCACACTCCGCTGCAGAGTGAAAATCTCATTCTGGAAACATCCCCCAGGCTGTGGCTAAGCCATGTCTCCGCAATATCCTTTCTTTCAGGAGTGCTAGTTCTGCAAGGTTCGCAGGAGAGCTTCTGTAAAGTTTGGAAGGTAGGAGACGAGGTACTGGCAGAAGTAAAGCTGTGAGTACCGGGCGTGAGTCGTGCTTCGGTAGCTCAGATGGTAGAGCACTTGCCCGCGAAAGGCAAAGGTCCCGAGTTCGAGTCTCGGTCGGGCACACAGTTTTAATCTGCCAGGAAGTTTCAAACTCAGATGTGTTGTGTAAAACGTAGAATACGCTGAAAGGTGAATATTGGCCAATCTGAAAGCGAAATGATAATTAAATGGCCACCCTAGCTGCAAACAGGCGTTGATGTACTTCATTGGGGACATGTTTAAAATGTTTTCAACATGTCCCCAATGAAGTACCTCAACGCCTGTTTGCAGCTAGGGTGTCCATTTAATTATCATTTCATTTCTAGCAAAGCTGCATGGTCATCCACGGTAACTGTTCTTTCGGGAACAGATACTACCGTCATATACAATCTGAAAGCACTTTTAGAATACGGTATAAAGGGCACGTGCAGTGCACTAAAACCGAAAAATAAACTTGTGATACCCATCTCAGCAGATTACGCCACGACAGAGGAGCCGTACAGAATATTAAAGTTCTGCACAGCATAGGAGAAAAATCACTCGATGCACTTGGGAAGATAGAAACATTTGCTGCTAAAAGGAGGAAACCTGAATCACTCTCAGTGAACAGGTCGAGTTCAAAATTAGTGGTTTTTATTACGTTTTTCAGAGTCTAGTCTAGTGAAAAACAATAAGTGGGTCTACAGACTCAGTAGAAAACACAAGCCACAAACAGGATGTCACACACGCAGCTTGCAAGGTGCAACGCCGGGGGATGAATGGCCGTGGCTTCTCCGGCCAGCTGTGGACCTGGCAGTCGGGTAAACTAACAGGCAGCAGACGCCCCTAGCATGCAAGAAGAGGGCATCAGGACTTTACTGCAAGTTTCCAGGTTAAATCAGTCGATGAAGCAGACATAGCATGTAGCAGTCTTCTAACTTGTCTGCCTGCTATATCCTAACTGGGCGTACGAAGCACTGACATGGTGAAATATGCGGATGTTGCGGACGTAACACACACAAGCAATGTAGTTTAAAGACAGAAGCTAAACTTCAATACACCACACTGTATAAAGTTTGCATTCATATTGTAACCTTCCCGTATAAAATAAAAATGATAATTTTTTGGTTAACATCTTCACTCATGAAAACATAAATTTTGACGTAAGCAGCGCTACGCCATGGCCCTGTGAAATCAGTCTGAATCTGTCCGTGAGAAATAAACTGGAAAATTCTTACCTTGTGATCGTGTCGCCGGATAACGCTGTCTATATATCTGCTCGTAAATGGCACAGCTTTGTGCAATGCTGGCCTATCTAGTAATACTGGACAACATTTGTCTGAGACCTGATTTATTGGAAAATCTAACTTTGCTTATTGACATAGCTGCACAGCTGGTCGTCGTATTATTAAAGAACACATGACTATGATCTGAGAACATTTCTGAACTATTTGAACTTAAATAAATGACTGGATCGGGACTGGCAATGACTTAAGGCAAATTTATTCCTTCCTTTTTTTGTTGACTGGTAAAAATTATATTCTGAAAATCTTTTACATTATTGATAAAGATCTGCAATCCATTATATGAAAAATTGCATATTAAATATCTGGGTCAACTGGTGCTGACGAATCACGAAAAGACTGAAACAAATTCATATTAACATCTCAGACAAGTGACTTAACTACGCGCATGCCAATAAAAATAATAAAATTTACCTTAGAATACATGGCTATGAATTGCGGTGTACCAGAGACAGACTACAACTGCACCGTAGCAGCGAGCGACTGCAACGACTGCCGAGACTGTTCTGATCTGCGACTCTATTGCGGCAAACATATTTTCTGTCGCAGGCAGCGCGTGAGCAATACATCGAAATTACATTTGCTCCAGCAGGGAGGTCAACCCCTTACAGTATGTTACCTCAGCGTTTCCAGATCTCGGTATTACTGTTTGTAACTCTTCGGAAACACCCCACAGGAGATTTGTACGTCATTATAAAAGAAATTACTACTACAGTCATTTACATCTACGTGACTACTCTGCAATTCACACTTAAGTGCCTGGCAGAGGGTTCTTCGAACCACCTTCAGATTATTTCTCTACCGTTCCTCTCTCGAACACCGCGTGGGAAAAATGAACAGTTAAATCTTTCTGTACGAGCGCTGATTTCTCTATTCTATTATGTTCATCATTTCTCCGTATATAGGGTGGCGGCAATAAAATGTTTTCAAATTCATAGGAGAATGTCGGTGACTGAAATTTCGTGAAAAGATCTCGCCGCAACGAAAAACACCTTTGTTTTAATGGTTGCCATTCCAGTTCGCTTACCGTATCAGTGACACTCTGTCCCCTCTTTCGCGATAATACAAAACGAGCTGTCCTCCTTTGAATTTTTTCGATGCCCTCTGTCAATCCTGTATGGTAAGGATTCCATACAGCACAGCAGTACTCTAGCAGAGAACGAACTGGCGTAGCATAGGCAGTCTCTTTAGTAGACCTGTTGCATCTTCCAACTGTTCCGTCAATAAAACGTAGGTCATCTAATACATCTGGCAGGTAGCTGTGACGTGAAAAAATACATGTACACAGTGCTGTATATTACTTCAGAAAAGGTCTAACGGGAACTGTTTAACGGAGAATAAGTGGTAACCCAAAAGCTGAAATGCAACGGAATGAGACATAGTTTTTGGACTGGATGGCTTCATTTAAGCGTTAAAAATTTATAATCCTTTATGGTAAGGGAAGTGAACTGGTTTGGAGTCGTGCTGTGGAAGCCAGTGTTTCTTTCGATCGGAGGTTTTCTCCTGCGTTTCGTGTGTACATCCCGTGCGCCGTGCTCGGGAATTCAGGTCAAGGAGCGCCGTACGCAAACTCTTGCCTGTTCTCGGTGTTCGTGGAGAAACCAACAGCGACGAAGAAACCGGCATAGCGGCACGAATGGTGTCGCAGCACTGTTCCTACAGCAAGAAATTGATTAGCAGCTTCCTTCGGTGAGAATTTATAGAAGACAGTTGTCAAAATAAACTTTATTCTCATTCACGTTAGTTCTGCAGTAATACCGGAAATTCGCAACATATAGACAGGACTTTACATCTGTTACTCCACACGGTTATGGACACGACCTCTGCAAAAGATAAAAGTATTGCTGTCCCAGTGCTAAAACGTTCGTATGCTAAACTCCCAACTCGGACGTAATGATTTGTCATTTTCGTGAGTGCTTTAACTCGTTCGAGATGCACTTTCTTTCACAAAAGAGACTGCCCAATAATACCTGCATGGACTGTACTGGAATTCACTATTTTGTATCTTGAATAATGACTGCTTGGCTGCTCTTGTAAATACTTTATTTAACGACCGGTTTCGTAGCCTAGAAGTCACATCATCAGGTTACATATGTTAAATCAGGACATTAAACTTGCAACATGCACGTGACCGAATATTCCTTGTCTATGAATAAATGAAGCAATTAGTGGAACTTCAGGTAAGATTGAGGAACCGTGGACTCATTCTTTCTGCTTACCTGACAATTCCCAAATTGCCCATTTATTCATAGACAAGGAATGGCCGATCACGTCCATGTTGCAAGTTTAATGTCATAAGTTAACGTATCCAACCTGATTATGTGGCTTCTATGCTACGAAACCGGTCGTTATATAAATTATTTGCAAGAGCAGCATGGAGTTATTATTTAGTATAGGAGTGCTTCTCAAATGTGTAGGACCCATAAAAACAGCAGTAACAGGGGATTTATATGCGCAACAGCAACAGGATTGGTCACAAGCTTGTGTGCTGTTCATGGAGAGTCGTACAAAAAGGCTGAAAATATGAACTGCCGAACATCAGACACAAATGCCAACGACTGCTCGTAATCATACAATTAATAAATAGCTAAATGTATCAGTCTGACGTGTGAACTATGAACGTCAAGTTAAAATAATCAAATTTAGTCCTATGGAATTTTTCCCCTTTTCCATTCGGAAACGAACGAGAAGAAACGCTGTTATGTGGTACAGAGAAAGATGTCATTTGTCAAAAAAATGGTTCATATGGCTCTGAGCACTATAGGACGTAACTTCTGAGGTCATCAGTCCCCTAGAACTTAGAACTACTTAAACCTAACTAACCTAAGGACATCACACACATCCATGCCCGAGACAGGATTCGAACCTGCGACCGCAGCGGTCGCGCGGTTCCGGACTGTAGCGCCTAGAACCGCTCGGCCACCCTGGCCGACTGTCCTTTGTCGTCGACATTGTTGTTTCATCATATTTACTGAAGTGCAGAGTCGATATTGTTGTGAGACTTTGCACCTGTATTCTGTAATGTAAGCTAAAAATGCGTAACAAATCAGTTACTATCTGGAGAAGGTGGGCTATGATCGAAAAAATAACGGCAGAAAAAGCCGACATGCGTCTTTTTCGTACACTGCCTCCGATTCCTTCTCCCATTCTTAGAACGAATTATTGCTCATCTCAACTGTTACGTCTTCAGCTTGAAGCTGAACTAAACACCAACTGTATATAACATGCGTAGTTAGTGAAAAGCCTCTATTTCCTGCGGAGGTATGTCGCTTTGTGTTTTGAGACTCCGCATTAATCGAGTAGTTCTTCTTTTTTTTTTTTAAGTATTTCATGCCAACTTTGGAACTAGACTGTGCTGTAGCGTCAGTGTTCATCTGGGGAGTTAATTGCATAAGCGATGGTGGAAGACACTGTTCAGGAGATGTTGTTATTGTGGTCTTCAGTCCTGAGACTGGTATGATGCAGCTCTCCAAGCTACTCTATCCTGTGCAAGCTTCATCTCCCAGTACCTTATTCAACCTACATCCTTCTGAATCTGCTTAGTGTATTCATCTCTTGGTCTCCGTCTACGATTTTTACCCTCCACGCTGCCCTCCAATTCTAAACTGGCGATCCCTTGATGCCTCAGAACATGTCCTACCAACCGGTCCCTTCTTCTAGTCAAGTTGTGCCACAAACTCCTCTTCTCCCCAGTTCTATTCAATACCTCCTCATTAGTTATGTGATCTACCCATCTAATCTTCAGCATTCTTCTGTAGCACCACATTTCGAAAGCTTCTATTCTCTTCTTGTCTAAACTATTTATCGTCCACGTTTCACTCCCATACATGGCTACACTCCATACAAATACTTTCAGAAACGACTTCCTGACACTTAAATCTATACTCGATGTTAACAAATTTTTCTTCTTCAGAAACGCTTTCCTTGCCATTGCCGGTCTACATTTTATATCCTTTCTACTTACTACTTTAGGTGTCTCATTTCCTAATCTAATACCCTCAGCATCACTCGACTTAATTCTACTACATTCCATTATCCTCGTTTTGCTTTTGTTGATGTTCAGGAGGTAGAATTAATTAATCCAAGAAATGCTTTCCTATTTTGGATCATCAGTTATGTGGTTGGTTTGGTGCTCTCCGCCATAACTTCCTCTCCTGCGCCAGCTTCTTCGTATCAAAGAACCGCTTACACTCAGAATCCTCGATTATTTATTGGATATAATGTAATCTTTGCCCTTCCTTACAGACCTTGTCCTCTACTGTAGGAAGAAAGATTAGAGTCCAACGTCGTGTTGACAACTAGGCCATTAAAAATGTAACAAACGGAAAACGGCTATCATCGATCGCATGTACAACGCTCGAACGTTTCGGCCCCGTACCAAGCAGGACTTAACAGGGGATAGAACTACTGAACGTTTTCAGTGACTGTAATACTGAAAAACCATAACTGGCAGGCGCTTGAAAAGAGACGTAAACAACCACGTTAAAGCCTGCTTACAAAGACTCAAGAACCAACCTCAAGTACGAATGAAGGAATATACTACAACTGCCTACCAATCGATCCAGTAGAGATCGCGACGAGAAGACTAGACTAATTAAAATGGGCGCGCAGGCTTTCTTACCTCGCTCCAAACGTGAATGGGACGTGAGGAATCTCTAGTAAGTGGTACAATAGGAGGTATCCTCCTCCATGGACTTCGCAGTGAAATGCAAAATGCAGGGTTATTACAAATGATTGAAGCGATTTCACAGCTCTACAATAACTTTATTATTTGAGATATTTTCACAATGCTTTGCACACACATACAAAAACTCAAAAAGTTTTTTTAGGCATTCGCAAATGTTCGATATGTGCCCCTTTAGTGATTCGGCAGACATCAAGCCGATAATCAAGTTCCTCCCACACTCGGCGCAGCATGTCCCCATCAATGAGTTCGAAAGCATCGTTGATGCGAGCTCGCAGTTCTGGCACGTTTCTTGGTAGAGGAGGTTTAAACACTGAATCTTTCACATAACCCCACAGAAAGAAATCGCATGGGGTTAAGTCGGGAGAGCGTGGAGGCCATGACAAGAATTGCTGATCATGATCTCCACCACGACCGATCCATCGGTTTGTAGCAATTGTAAACGGTAAGGCTTCTGCTTTAGCCTTTTCCGTAAGATTTTCCAAACCGTCGGCTGTGGTACGTTTAGCTCCCTGCTTGCTTTATTCGTCGACTTCCGCGGGCTACCCGTGAAACTTGCCAGCACGCGTTCAACCGTTTCTTCGCTCACTGGAGGCCGACCCGTTGATTTCCCCTTACAGAGGCATCCAGAAGCTTTAAACTGCGCATACCACCGCCGAATGGAGTTAGCAGTTGGTGGATCTTTGTCGAACTTCGTCCTGAAGTGTCGTTGCACTGTTATGACTGACTGATGTGAGTGCATTTCAAGCACGACATACGCTTTCTCTGCTCCTGTCGCCATTTTGTCTCACTGCGCTCTCGAGCGCTCTGGCGGCAGAAACCTGAAGTGCGGCTTCAGCCGAACAAAACTTTATGAGTTTTTCTACGTATCTGTAGTGTGTCGTGACCATATGTCAATGAATGGAGCTACAGTGAATTTATGAAATCGCTTCAATCATTTGTAATAGCCCTGTATGTGGATATACAGCATAAGTTCGATGGAATATTAAACGTAGGCTGGCGTCTGAGGATGAAGCTGTCGGTTCGAAACCGATAACGGGCTAGCTGTTTTTGTAATTATCGTTATTTACTGTATCTGATAACTGTTTATATTTTCGTGTAAGAATTAACCTATATTTATACACAGTCGTGGTCTCATGTCAACGTTCGCAAAGAAATGCGATACTGGTAGCGCAAGCCGTTAAGGTGTGAAGTGGGGATCTGAAACACGCCGTACTGCGTTGCGAACACTAAAAGGTGTTGAGGACCGCGAGCGGTTATGCCTGCCCTTGGAGAACGGGGCAGGGGCATACCTGCGCCAGTGGCAGCAGAGCTGAGAGAGAGCTCAACAAAGGCTTTGTTGGCTGCGTGCGCCGGCCGCGCGGCCCGGCCTTGACATTCAGCAGGTACACGGCCAATTCTCAGCGGCCGCAGGTAGGCCTGACCGCGGGTCCCGTGCCGCCTGACATTCCATAAACACAGGCAGGGCGTAGCATGTAGCTCCGACACCGACGACAATACTGCGGTTACAATGCAGGGTGTGTCAAAAAGAATCATACTGTTTCGCACGTCTATATTTCTGAAACTGAAAAACATATACAATGAATTTTGTTTTTTGATGAGCAGCAAACTCAAAAAGTTTTTTTTTTTTCCATACCTTTTCGTAAGTGATCAATATGCCCCCCTTGAGATGCACGGCGTATGTCAATGTGGTATTCAGATTGTTCCCACACTGCAGCGAGCGTGTCTTTGAGTCACAGCCTCCACAGCTGCTGTTATGCGATGTCTCAGTTGTTTCATTCTTGTTACCTGTTGTCGGTAACGGACGTACATAAACAGTGTCTTTTATAAACCCTCACAAGAAATAATCGCATACAGTCAGGTCTGTTGACCGTGGAGACCAGTAATGTAAGGCTGAATCGTTTGGTCCAGTGCGACCGATTGTAACCTCCCCGCAAAAATAGTTAATGAAAAATGGAATTATGCCTAGTGTAACCTTCCCAAAGAATTGTTTATATTTAAAAATATGAACCATGCGTAAACTCCCCACAAAATAATAATTAAATGAATTTTTAATTATTCTGAGCTCTGAACAAAATTAATTTTAATGTAACCTCTGAACAAAATTGGCTCCGATTTATAGTCTCCGTGCAAACAATGCATTCACACTTAGTATTCCCACAAAATTCTTTTTTCATTTTAATGTCAGGTTCGAAATAGAAAAATTCCTAAACACCAAAAATAATTAAAAACATTCTGTAACCTGATAAATTTTATAAGGACAGCAGCGCTGACCTTCGGCCCTGTATTCCGAATAACAAAAGCAAAAAATTCTTACCTCAATAAAAACTGCAACTATTTCTGCTCTTATTTACAGACACAGCTTCGTGCAATGCTGGCAAATTTTTTTTTTTTTATTATTGGAAGGAATGACCATGCATTTGAAATATTCTTTAAATTGAAATGAATGCTTTTTCTTCAAAACAGTTACTTTATAAAGAAATTGTTATTGGGGCATTTTTTTAACAAATTAAATTACAATTACCATACATTATTAATTATGCGCAAGGCTGCTTCTTTACCTTCTACAACAATACTCATCCTCCAGAGTCCTGACCAGAGTCGCGAGCAGAGCACACAGCCGACGCATGCCGACTCCCGCCGACAAGTACGGACAGACGACTACTACCGACTGACTACTACTACTACTCACTCGCTACTACTACTGTCCACTCGCACGGTCAAGCGCAGACTAGCAACAGCTAACGATAAACTACTCTCTGGTCAGAGATTCTGTCATGCCTCGCCCATCGCTGGCAATGTATACGTCTTTCACGATCCATCGTTCAGTAATCATTTTATTTAAAAATCTACCACACTTACAGATGCTATTGGAGCGGTGCCCCATCCTGTTGGTAAATGAAGTCGTTCGAATCACTCTCCAGCTGTCGGAAAACAAATTTCGCAAGCATACCGAAATATGCGCTTCCTGTAACAGTGTTCTCTGCAAAGAAAAATGGAGCATACACCTTTTCCCGTGAAACTGTACAAAACACATTAAATTATGGAGAGTCCCTCTCAAGTTGTACAACTTCCTGTGGTTGTTCAAAAAATGGTTCAAATGGCTCTGAGCACTATGGGACTTAACTTCTAAGATCATCAGTCCCCCAGAACTTAGAACTACTTAAACCTAACTAACCCAAGGACATCATGCACATCCATGCTCGAGGCAGGATTCAAACCTGTGACCGTAGCGGTCGCGCGGTTCCAGACTGTAGCGCCATGTTGTTTTTCCGTACCCCATATTCTCACATTATGACGTGCACCTTTCAATTTAAATGGAATGATCTCGTCACTAAAAACTAACTGTGGAAGAAAACTATCATTCTCCATCTTCCCAAGAACGAAATTACATAACTCCACATGCTGTTGTTAGTTACCTTCACGAAGAGGTTGGAGCAGCTGAATTTTGTATGGTTTCATGCGTAAACGTCGACGCAACACACTCCAGACGGACACTGGGGGCATGTTGAGCTGCCAAGCTGCACGGCGAACGTATTTCTGCGGACTCCATGTGAAATTATGGCGGGTATGCTGTGCTAGACACTCGGGGACGCCCCGGCGATTTGCCTTTATACAAGCAACCTGTTTCTTGGAATTGTTCATGCCATCGTCTAATGCTCTGTGCTGTAAGGGGGTCCACTCCATACCTAGTACGGAAGTCACGCTGAACAGTTCTTACTGACCCGCACTGCGCAAAACGTAGAACATTAAACGCTCTCTGTTGTCCCGACACCACTTTTACTAGAACTGAAGTGGGCGCACACTGCTGCTACCTAGCGAGAATCGTGTAAAACTCGAGAGTTTGCTCTGTCCAACAGTACGTTGTTCACGTACATACCTCAGATAACATAACAGTTATGATTTTTTAAAATCAGATGATTCTTTTTTATACTCGCTGTATTTTGTTTTCAAAACCAAGATTTGATTTCATCCATTGGAAATAGTAGAAGCCAATGTGTTTATTTATACAAGAATTTTTTCTGCTACCAGTCACGATTTTTTTTAAATTATATTTTGCACAGCGCGGTTCGGGAAATGATTCCCATTCTCAAGTGCGTTTTTCTTGTGTTATGTCATTTATTCGCGATGTTTTCGATGGGTGAGGTTAGGGTTACTATGTTCTGAAACCCCAAAATGAGGACAGTCTCAACGGTTTAGGACGGTCCTAGTCAGGCTCTATATAGTGGCGTTAGAACGTATTTTCGTTGTTGTAAATAAAAAAATATTACTGGTGTACCCCCACTCGTAGTATAGGCATAACCTGTAGTAGATTGGGATGTTTTTTTTATTTTGAACAAAAGAGTATGATTGCCGTAAAACATTGACTGTGACTTTCCTATCGAGATCCGGATTAATCCCTTTAAGACTGCCGATTGAAACATGATTGGCTCAATTTTACGTTGTGAAATTGCTATATTACATAATGAAACAAACAAGATGCATCCGGATGAATACACTACTTTGCTAAAAATACTTGTATCAGACGAAAAAAATTGTACAGTGAAAACCGGGGGAGAGGTGAATATAACAGACATCACTCCCACAGTCTAACATAACAGTAGCGACATATTATGAAAGCGAAAGCGAAGCGTGATTGCTTATGTTCCTCTGCAGAATGGTTTTTACAAACGGGAGCGTCTGTACCCCAAAAAATTGCAGCAACAACAAATAAAATAAAACTATTATTAGCTTGAAATGAAGATGGAACTGTTTAAGGCAGCTGATGAAGAACGGAGGTCGAAGGCGAGAATCTGTAAATAGTTTTGCGTTTCTAATCATACACTGTCTATGATAATTAAATGAAATAGCATTATGGCAATACTTGAGCACGTTTTGCTCGAGCGAGAGAGAATATATAAGAAGGGCTAAACACAATGGTGTTTGGTTGCAATGAACTAGGTTTCGGTAGGTTATAACCTACGTCACCTTCAATACTTGAAAAATATGTCGCGGAAAACGTCCTCAGCGGAGACGTTTGCCGATGCTTACACAATAAAACTGTTGTTTTAGGACTTTCGTGAGCAGTGATGTAAAATCTCCAAGAAAAGAGTTACGGTATGTGTAGTATGCACTTCATATGGGTTCTCATTTTGGATAAACAATAACAGTTTTTTCCCCAAAAGCGATAGTATACTGCATACAGACTTTCAAATTACAGCATTACATTAGATATATCAACTTGAAATAGAATTTCTACATTCTAATAAAATTCGACAGCGTCGGAAAAACAGTATCTTTCCCGCTTGTTAATCGTTTAACAAGAAATTCTTATAAAGAAAAACACTCTTCGGTCACCTGTGTTTCGTGTTAAAGGTTTTTCTCTATATTGACTACTACCAAACAGTGCACAATTTAAAAACTGTTATGAAACTGAACACTTTTTAGACAATAGTATACGAGTGTATCTATGATTCTGTCCCTGAAACACTTTGGACTTTTTTTCACATTCCACAGACAGAGGGGTTCCACTGCAACTTTCTGTTTTCCACAATTTTTTATGAATATTTAGACAAAAGAAATAGTACCAAACACTTATTATTTTTCTGAGTCAAAATATTTTTAAAAATGGTGAAGCGCTAAAAAGGTATACCAAGATATTCGAAGCAGCGTAGTTTCACCTCCGTGTTTTTTACAGAATAAGCGGATTTCGCCGTCGTACTGCCGCACTGCCAAAACTATTTGTCGTTTATGAATGAATATAGGTACAAGCCAATGCCTAACGGACTGCGATATATTAGACACCAAACTTAAATATTGTAATAATGTAACTCGTCGGCTGCAGATGAGCTGATGAAATTCTGTTTATTTACTTATTTATTTTGAGAACAAAGAAGAAAAGAACTGGGATTCATCAAGTTAACCCATATAGCCATCGCTTCCCACATTCTTATTTTCCAGGTGTACCATTTGTGCGCTCTCTCTCTCTCTCTCTCTCTCTCTCTCTCACACACACACACACACACACACACACACACACACACACATGCGCGCGCGCGCGCGCACACACACACACACACTAGCATTTTTATCATTAATTTCTTTCATTTTGAAGCATAAACATAATAACTGCACGCAAGTTCTCCTACGAGGAAAATGTTTCTGGACTTAAAATTGTGCCGTAGCATTGCAGTACAGTATATTTAATAAATACCTGCAAATCAAAGATTTATTTATGACATATTTTTCCTTTATTTACAGGTAAGTGGTCTATCATCTGAAGATGAATGTCGTATCTGAAACGGAAACTCGACTTGGCAAGCTGAGAGGCGAGGCCTAACGCGGTGAGTGCAAGCGTGTGATTACCGATGCCTCGTATGTAGGCGCACATTGTTATCCTCTGCAAGGGCAGCAGACTTCGCCGCGTAGTGACAAAAATGTTAAAGAGACATTTGTAACTAATAAGTAGTTGTTACTATTACACGATTGTTCAGTAGTATCCGGTTTGCCCTCCAAGAGCATGACGTATCTGAAGAATTTAATGAAGGTTTTCGATACAGTAATCCTATAAGTCGAGCACATAATGCTGTGGGTGTCCATTAAGGATCCGCTCTTTCCCATAATAGTGGACGCGGTTCAAAAGTAGCACTTTGTACCAAGGGTGCATATACGATAGCTTTTAGGGGGGATGGGTCCAGGGGTAGACCTGGGAGTATAGAGTATTGTTAATAGTTTGGAAGAGGTATAGCGACTTGTAACTAGCCATAAAAAAGTTTCAGTTCCGACCCTGTGAAAAATCTGTATAACACCGGCTTTAAAATCATTTTCTTGAAAGAAAAATACCTCCGTACACTGTATCTTTTCCTTTCCCGCGGTTTGGACCCCCTTGATTTGGATACCGCTGGATGACGAGATGATCTAGTGGCTGCTGTAGAAAAAAACGACCTACAGTGAGAAGCCCAAACATGGAAGAACCGATCGAAACAGCCCGGACTAAGCCTCATTCTTGTCGACAAAAGCAAGTACGAGTTATACGGACGCAGTCGAAATCTGTCAAAGAGAAATGTCTTCAAGTCCCTTGGCTAAAAAATAAAAAATAAAAAAAGAAATAAAAAAAAAAAATAAAAAAAATCATAAACTCGCTTAGCAACGCACGATTTAAGTGATGGGCAGTGACTGGTGTGCTTTGTGATAAGAAGATCCCAGACCGGTTTAAGCCGAAAGTGTATATCGCCCAGTTGCCTTGTACGGTGCATTCTGGCTCGCAGCGAAAGAAGCAGATCAACGATGCACTGTGGAGGCAAAGAACGGAAAGATCGGATTTTTTAAAATTATTTATACATTTGCTGTAAATTGACGTCAAACCCAACAAAAATTTAGTCCGTAGTATTATTGAGAGGGTTTGGTCACTGGCGAAGACTTCTGGGCGGGCTGAGAACGTTTCAGGTTTCTAAACGAACTGCAGAGTTCCGAAGACGGCCAGCGTCTAATGCCGATCTAGACTGATGGATTACATGTTCATTTTAATTTAACCAGGGAGACAAAACGGCAATGGTCTTAGCGCCCGTGTTGCCAACTACGAGAATAAGTTTATTGTGCAGTATATGCCCATGTCATTCTACTAAAGCCAACCAGTGCTCTTAAAGCCCCTTTACTAGGCCTCAGTTTGCCACTAGGTGTTTAGGAATTAATGACTCAAATATTTAGTGTCTTTTGTCTTTCAGAGCTTCTCATTGGAAGTTTAATTGTAGCGCTGTTTCATCCCTCGTAATTAACAGTCTGCACTTAAGGGCTTCGTTCTCTATTCCCATCGTGTGCAGGTGTATCTTGAAGTTTCCACGGTCTTTCATTAGAGCTATCATGAATTTAATCTGCATTCTGTTCGTGCCTAGATTTCACAACTTCCGTATTGCTTCAGCATGATTAAGCTGCCATGTTTTTGATTGCAGGTTTTAGTCCAAAGTTCTACGTGCTGCCTCCTGATTCAGTTACGTAGTTTAGATTTTACTATCGTGTTAGTGGTCAGTTTGGGTTCTGGCTCAACAAAAGGGGCCATTTCTGTACGCTGGTCACCCCATCAGCTTATTCGTTACCACCAATTCCTGAGTGACCGCCGAGCGGGAACCGCGTGACTGCTACGGTCGCAGGTTCGAATCCTGCCTCGGGTATGGATGTGTGTGATGTCCTTAGGTTAGTTAGGTTTAAGTAGTTCTAAGTTCTAGGGGACTGATGACCATAGATGTTAAGTCCCATAGTGCTCAGAGCCATTTGAACCTGAATGACCAGGCACCGACAGCAGGTTTATCCTGTTGTTTTCCTCTAGTCCGGAACGATCTTTGATCTCGTTGCAGGGGCTGATAGAAATTTCAAAGCTGCTTGGCTGTCTGAATGATTGTAGATGGTACGCCCTTAGTAACATCTACGTAGATTCTCCTTCGCCGGTTCTCTAATACCGAAAAGAGGATAATATAATTATATAGCAGTGGCAAAATAACGAGCAGAAATATAAGCGTTCAATGTCCCTTGGGCGACGAACTCATTAAATGCCGACCAAAAGGCCGGACTGGGGAAGGATGGGAAGGAGATCGTCCGTGCCATTTTCAAAGGAACTGTTCCGGCATTTCCCATAAACGCTTTAGATAAACCACGGAAAACTTAAATTTTCGTGCCTAGGCGAGGATCTGAAGTGAGCCCAGTGACTTACCGCTGCACTAATTCGTTCGGCAGTAAGCAAAGTGTGTGAAAATCACCGTAACAGGGCCCTCACCTGTCTGAGATGTTCAGTGCAGTGGCTAAACATATTGCTAGTGAACAAATTTAATTTCAGTAACATCACACTCAAAAAAGAACTAAAGCAATGAAAACTATGTTCCTTCATAGAGGGAAGGTAACATAAATTGTTCTATTAGGATTTATTTACTACTCGACGATTTTCTCCGTATTAGATAAATAAGCAAGTAAAGATTTTAAGTCAACCTGACGAAAACAAATAAATCTAACAGTAGCTCCACCAGGTAAAGCCAAAGACAACCAGAAATAATTAGACTTCAACCCTAAATTTATTTATTACACGAAAAATTCCATAATGTCAAGTAACAACAAAGTAGCGTCCACGACGTTTTGCATAATTTAGTTCAGTATAAGTACACAGGAAGTAAACAAAATAATTAAGATTGCAATTATAAACAGTCATATAACTCTTCCTTTTGGGACAATTCTGGAAACGATTCATTGTTGCAGGGGGAGGGAGAAGGAGCGGAAGGTACTGAAACATTGAAGAAGACACTGCAATAAAGGGAAAGGAAGAAGATGTGTTATTTGCATGCGGTAGTTCACAATAAGTGCAGCGGAAACGGTACGCGGGAATGGGATCCATACAGTGGACGGTATTTGGAGAGCGTGCAATCTAAATATAGGGCGGCTGTAGTGGTGTGTGCGATAAAGAGTTGTTCTCAGACTCCAGAAGCGGCAGAGGTTATCTCTGCGGGACCCGCGGTTACCAAGTCTGCAACGTGGATCTCATTTCCGAACATCGAAAGCTATTTGCTTCTCGGGGGCCACGAAAAACTCTCTCCGTAATTGGAAGTTTTATCATCCGTCTACAAGCCATACTGCTTGTCTGGAACACAAACTTAGCTAAGTGCCGTACTGAAAAAACCACTAATGTGTAACGCAGCCTGCACTATTCGTACACGAAACTTTGCAAATAGTAGACGCAGGTGTACAGACAGATTTCGTCTATCTAGATTTCGACACTGTTTCACATTATCGAATAATAACCAACATGCGATCACACTTAGTATTTTCGCAAATACGTGATTGACTCGATGAGTATTTGAGTAGTAGAAACCACTACGTTACACCAGACTGCGAATTTTCCACAGAAACCAAAGTACCATAGTGTGTTCACTAAGGATGGTTAACAGGATCTCTAATGACGGATATTATGTTCGTATGTTAAACACGCAACTGTTTTTCATATAAAATCCAAATATGTTTCAGCACTTTCGTGCCATCGTCAGTGGGCATCCTTTATTCAGTTCTGTAAAATGTAATCGTGTTTCAAGTGATAATTATACCAAAGGAAATTAGGCCTAAAATAGTTTTTCTGTAATGTTGTCATTTCCTTAATTTTTACTTTATTGGTTTATGTAGTACCTTCTGTACATTACTGGATATTGGTAGCTTGTCATCTGCATTAAATGCTGTTATATTCTAAATTTGATAGATGAGTTAACAAATCACTTTATCTCTAAACGTAATTTTCTTGCGTGAAATTATTTCGCGAATATATTTTGTGATTACTTACAGATAGCTTTCAGAATCCTTTCTCATCGCATTCTCACGTGTTGCTGATATGCACACACCGAAACATTGCACTTATTTTGTTGATTTTCACTCTTAAATAACACATTTGAACTTTGTCCCTCTCTTCGCACGCGTGTGTGTGCGCGTGTGTGTGTGTGTGTGTGTGTGTGTGTGTGTGTGAGTGAGTGAGTGAGTGTTTGTTTGTGTGTTTGTGCGTGTGTGTGAGTGTGTGGTCGTGTGTTTGTGTATGCGCATGTATCTGTGTGTGTGTGTGTGTGTGTGTGTGTGTGTGTGTGTGTGTGTGTGTTTAGCTGTTCGTGTCGTCTTTTCTGTACATTTCCTTCAACCTGTTAGTGTGCCATTGCTTAGTGTAGTGGAATCGTTTATTATCTGTTTTCCTTGTGACAATGCCTTCTGCATGTGAAAGTTTTCCTCTACTGTAACTTTATTCAGACTGTGGCTGGATTTTAGTAATTTTAAATATGTTTCTCTTTTAGTTGGGCGATGGTTCTGGCCTACTAAGTGGTCAGCAAGTTTGCTATGGGAGATGTTACTTTTTAGAGCTGTGAGATGTTCTGATTATCTTGTTTTGAAGTTCTTGCCTGTTTGCTCCATGTATAGTGAGTGACATGACGTTGAATCTTGTTGTGAAGCTTCAACCAATTTGTTGGATGTAGAAGCTTGGACATGAGCCGCAAACGAGTTTGTACACACCTGACTTTTGATATTTAGTCCAGTCAAATAGTAGATATACCTTGCAAAAGGTGGGGTAGAAGAGTTTATTTTTTCAACTCGTTCATATGGTTGGAAAGATTAGAAAACCGAGTTTGCCAACAAAATTTGGCTTGGGAAAACTTTCTGCAGTCAAAAAACTTCGAAAATTTCGGACTTTTTTCAGTTTTTTTCAAAATATCTCAGAAGATATGAATTAGATTACATCATGGTCAGACAGAGATTCCGAAATCAGATACTGGATTGTAAGGCGTACCCAGGAGCAGATATAGACTCAGATCAAAAACCAATGGCTCTGAGCACTATGGGACTCAACATCTTAGGTCATAAGTCCCCTAGAACTTAGAACTACTTAAACCTAACTAACCTAAGGACATCACACACACCCATGCCCGAGGCAGGATTCGAACCTGCGACCGTAGCAAGACTCAGATCACAATATAGTAGTGATGAAGAGTAGGCTGAAGTTCAAGACATTAGTCAGAAAGAATCAATACGCAAAGAAGTGGGATACGGAAGTACTAAGGATTGACGAGATACGTTTGAAGTTCTCTAACGCTATAGATACAGCAATAAGGAATAGCGCAGTAGGCAGTACAGTTGAAGAGGAATGGACATCTCTAAAAAGGGCCATCACAGAAGTTGGGAAGGAAAACATAGGTACAAAGAAGGTAGCTGCGAAGAAACCATGGTTAACAGAAGAAATACTTCAGTTGATTGATGAAAGGAGGAAGTACAAACATGTTCCGGGAAAATCAGGAATACAGAAATACAAGTCGCTGAGGAATGAAACAAATAGGAAGTGCAGGGAAGCTAAGACGAAATGGCTGCAGGAAAATTGTGAAGACATCGAAAAAGATATGATTGTCGGAAGGACAGACTCAGCATACAGGAAAGTCAAAACAACCTTTGGTGACATTAAAAGCAACGGTGGTAACATTAAGAGTGCAACGGGAATTCCATTGTTAAATGCAGAGGAGAGGGCAGATATGTGGAAAGAATACATTGAAAGCCTCTATGAGGGTGAAGATTTGTCTGATGTGATAGAAGAAAGGAGTCGATTTAGAAGAGCTAGGGGATCCAGTATTAGAATCGGAATTTAAAAGAGCTTTGGAGGACTTACGGTCAAATAAGGCAGAAGGGATAGATAACAGTCCATCAGAATTTCTAATATCATTGGGGGAAATGGCAACAAAACGACTATTCACGTTGGTGTGTAGAATATATGAGTCTGGCGATATACCATCTGACTTTCGGAAAAGCATCATCCACACAATTCCGAAGACGGCAAGAGCTGACAAGTGTGAGAATTATCGCACATTCAGCTTAACAGCTCATGCATCGAAGCTGCTTACAAGAATAATATACAGAAGAATGGAAAAGAAAATTGAGAATGCTCTAGGTGACGATCAGTTTGGCTTTAGGAAAAGTAAAGGGACGAGAGAGGCAATTCTGACGTTACGGCCAATAATGGAAGCAAGGCTAAAGAAAAATCAAGACACTTTCATAGGATTTGTCGACCTGGAAAAAGCGTTCGACAATATAAAATGGTGCAAGCTGTTCGAGATTCTGAAAAAAGTAGGGGTAAGCTATAGGGAGAGACGGGTCATATACAATATGTACAACAACCAAGAGGGAATAATAAGAGTGGACGATCAAAAACGAAGTGCTCGTATTAAGAAGGGTGTGAGACAAGGCTGTAGCCTTTCGCCCCTACTCTTCAATCTGTACATCGAGGAAGCAATGATGGAAATAAAAGAAAGGTTCAGGAGTGGAATTAAAATACAGGTGAAAGGATATCAATGATACGATTCGCTGATGACATTGCTATCCTGAGTGAAAGTGAAGAAGAATTAAATGATCTGCTGAACGGAATGAACAGTCTAATGAGTACACAGTATGGTTTGAGAGTAAATCGGAGAAAGACGAAGGTAATGAGAAGTAGTAGAAATGATAACAGCGAGAAACTTAACATCAGGATTGATGGTCACAAAGTCAATGAAGTTAAGGAATTCTGCTACCTAGGCAGTAAAATAACCAATGACGGACGGAGCAAGGAGGACATCAAAAGCAGACTCGCTATGGCAAAATAGGCATTTCTGGCCAAGAGAAGTCTACTAATATCAAATACCGGCCTTAATTTGAGGAAGAAATTTCTAAGGATGTACGTCTGGAGTACAGCATTGTATGGTAGTGAAACATGGACTGTGGGAAAACCGGAACAGAAGAGAATCGAAGCATTTGAGATGTGGTGCTATAGACGAATGTTGAAAATTAGGTGGACTGATAAGGTAAGGAATGAGGAGGTTCTACGCAGAATCGGAGAGGAAAGGAATATGTGGAAAACACTGATAAGGGGAAGGGACAGGATGATAGGACATCTGCTAAGACATGAGGGAATGACTTCCATGGTACTAGAGGGAGCTGTAAAGGGCAAAAACTGTAGAGGAAGACAGAGATTGGAATACGTCAAGCAAATAATTGAGGACGTAGGTTGCAAGTGCTACTCTGAGATGAAGAGGTTAGCACAGGAAAGGAATTCGTGGCGGGCCGCATCAAACCAGTCAGTAGACTGATGACCAAAAAAAACGTTAGTTCCGTAGCACCAACTTGAGGAGCAAATCTCCAAGGTCATGGAACGTGTCAGTACATGAAATTACAACTTAGAAGTAATAACAGATAAAATAAAATGTTTATGAACCCAAAAAAGACGAGCCATAAGTTTCTGTAAACGCAATCAACAATATAACAAAGGAATCAGCTTAATTTTACAAGGAACTCCTCGACAGAATAAGAGTGACCCATGAGGAAACTATTCAGTTTCAATTTGAAAGCGCATGGATTACTACTAAGATTTGTGAATTATTGTGCTAGCTTATAAAAAATGGATGGAGCAGGATAATGCACACCTTCCTGCACGAGAGTTAAGGAAGTGCGATGGAAATGCAGATTGTATTTCCGCCTAGTATTAACTGAGTGAAACCTGCTAATTCTTGGGAATAAGTTGATATTGTGAACAAGAAACGACAGTAAAGTATATATATATATATATATATATATATATATATATATATATATATATATATATATATATATTGAGAGGCGAGAGGCCAATGTGAGACTACCCAGACCCGTGAACAGGGGTCGACAAGAGGTTCGCGAACTTACATCATTATTACCCGAACCGCCCGTCTCTGAGTCAAAAATATCCTTTGAGAATGAGAAGAGTTACCCCAGAACACCATACGTCATAAGCGAATGAAAATAAACAAAGTGATTACTTTTAGTGTGGAAATATCACTTACTTCAGACACCGTTCGAATACTAAAAATGAACAAGATTCTGAAAGTGGGCTTTTCACGAAAGTTTACTATCTATCTGAACACCTAGAAATTTGAACTGTTCAGTTTCACTAATAATATGCCAATTCTGTGAAATTGAAACGACGTGTTTTGTTGAATTCTGTGTCAGAAATTGCAAAAAGTGAGTCTCACTATGATTCAGCTTTAGTTTATTTTCTACAAGCCATGAACTGCACTATTTGACCGCACCCACCATTTGACCGTGCCCCATTCAGACACCACATCAAAGCCATTCTCAGCACTGTGGATAATGATCTTTTGTTGTCTGTTGTTGAAGTGAGAGGTGAACGAACTGTGAGCTACTCCCCGTATTCTATGATGGTCCAACTTCTGGAGCAATATTTTGTGATCAACACAATAAAACGCCTTAGTTAAATAAAAAAAATGGGTAGCGTTCGAAACCTTTTGTTTAATCCATCCAGTACCTCACAGATAAAAGGGAATATAGCATTTTCAGTTGTTAACCACTTCTAAAACCGAGCTGTACATTTGATAGCAAATCAAGTGAAATAAAATGATCAGTTATTCTTACATTCACATTCTTCTCAATAACTTTAGCGAACACTGATGGCCTAGAGATAGGTCTAAAATTGTCTACATTATTCCTTTCTCCCTTTTACTACTTAGTAGAAGATGTTTCCCAGCTTTCCCTGTATGTGATAAAAATCTTCAATATGGTGCCTCTTGACACATCAAACACAGTTAAGGAAGCATACATACACCATATGAACACAGTCCGCAGCTCGTGGTCGTGCGGTAGCGTCTCGCTTCCCACGCCCGGGTTCCCGGGTTCGATTCCCGGCGGGATCAGGGATTTTCTCTGCCTCGTGATGACTGGGTGTTGTGTGTTGTCCTTAGGTTAGTTAGGTTTAAGTAGTTCTAAGTTCTAGGGGACTGATGACCATAGATGTTAAGTCCCATAGTGCTCAGAGCCATTTGAACCATATGAACACAAACAATTTTTCCACGTTCAAGACATGATGCACTCACGACTACACGGAATCCTGTCCCGACCACATCTGACTCTTGTAACGTATAGAGCATATTGCACAGGTGCAGACTATCATCTGCATTCATTTCAAGCGTACATTTCTCGCGGTATTTCCATATTTTTATCCAACCCTGCATGTAAAAATATAAATGCTTCTTGGGGGGAGAGGTTAATAACAAACAGTGATCCCCCCAGAACAGAACCGTGCTTCTGCGCCTGTTTAGTATGTCAGTTACTGAGAAATTTGTGGAGTCACTCACTGCATACAGAATTTTATTCAGTCGTTGTAATTTAGGAAAAAGTAACAGCCATTTATTCTTTCCGTAACTCATGTACAATTGTATGAACCATTACCGGCTGATAACACGATGTCTAAGTGTTCTTTGGCTACCTACGCTAGTTCCTCTGGCCAGACATAAAAATGAATGCAATTGTAGTCTACACTAGCTCGCAGTCCACAAAAACTTACTCACTGTTTTCGATATGAATGTGTCCTACGCTCCTTCGCTGTACTTAACGTGTTTCATTAAAGCACTTCCATAAAGCTGTGTCGATTTCATTTACAGTTTTCACCTCAACTACTACCACCAGAGACAAACACTGATGCTATCCCTGAACGAAATATTTGCATCTACGTGATTACTCTGCAATTCACGATGAAGTACCTGGCAGAGGGTTCATCGAACTAGCTTCAAGTTATTTCTCTACCCTTCCAGTCTCGAAATAACGTAGATGTTCTGTGAATTAGTCGTGTAGAGGTACTACTCAAGAAGGCTTCAGAAGTCAGACCTCTAATCTGTGCTGCTACACGGTTTATCTACAACATTTTCTTACAAGTACTGTGTTTCGCAAATAGGGATTGCCAAGGTATAAACCATATATATCACTACTGTGTCCTTTTGCTTTTGGCCGATTTATGTGAGAGCTTCACACATTTTAAAAGAGATGTGACTGACGGCTATAAAAAGTGCCGAAAATTTCTCGCAGGAGAGCAACGGTGCGGAGGCCACAGTGGCCTTGCTAAGCTGTTCTCTGGGCTCGCAGGACGGACGCCGGACGTCGCAGCAGCGGGTCTCGTGTGGGAGGTCAGCGGACGTACCAATTGGCTGACTGCCGCGCCACGGACAGACCCTCAACGACCCCATTGTGCAGATCAAGATGGCAGCGTGGGTCTCCGTCACGTGACGATAGTTTTTCTGCCTCAAGATCGAGGACTCTCTGGCATGACACGTATCGTTCTTCGTTCACTGATAGTCTGCCGCGACAACGGAAAAGAATGTTGAGTATCCCCCACTAGTCATCATCATCATCATCATTTAAGACTGATTATGCCTTTCAGCGTTCAGTCTGGATCATAGCCCCCCTTATACAGTTCCTCCATGATCCCCTATTCAGTGCTAACATTGGTGCCTCTTCTGATGTTAAACCTATTACTTCAAAATCATTCTTAACCGAATCCAGGTACCTTCTCCTCGGTCTGCCCCGACTCCTCCTACCCTCTACTGCTGAACCCATGAGTCTCTTGGGTAACCTTGCTTCTCCCATGCGTGTAACATGACCCCACCATCTAAGCCTAATCGCCCTGACTGCTACATCTATAGAGTTCATTCCCAGTTTTTCTTTGATTTCCTCATTGTGGACACCCTCCTGCCATTGTTCCCATCTACTAGTACCTGCAATCATCCTAGCTACTTTCATATCCGTAACCTCAACCTTGTTGATAAGGTAACCTGAATCCACCCAGCTTTCGCTCCCATACAACAAAGTTGGTCGAAAGATTGAACGGTGCACAGATAACTTAGTCTTGGTACTGACTTCCTTCTTGCAGAAGAGAGTAGATCGTAGCTGAGCGCTCACTGCATTAGCTTTGCTACACCTCGCTTCCAGTTCTTTCACTATGTTGCCATCCTGTGAGAATATGCATCCTAAGTACTTGAAACCGTCCATCTGTTCTAACTTTGTTCCTCCTATTTGGCACTCAATCCGTTTATATTTCTTTCCCACTGACATTACTTTCGTTTTGGAGATGCTAATCTTCATACCATACTCCTTACATTTCTGATCTAGCTCTGAAATATTACTTTGCAAACTTTCAATCGAATCTGCCATCACAACTAAGTCATCCGCATATGCAAGACTGCTTATTTTGTGTTCACATATCTTAATCTCACCCAGCCAGTCTATTGTTTTCAACATATGACCCATAAATAATATGAACAACAGTGGAGACAGGTTGCAGCCTTGTCTTACCCCTGAAACTACTCTGAACCATGAACTCAATTTACCGTCAACTCTAACTGCTGCCTGACTATCCATGTAAAGACCTTTAATTGCTAGCAAAAGTTTGCCTCCTATTCCATAATCTTGTAGAACAGACAATAACTTCGTCCTAGGAACCCGGTCATATGCCTTTTCTAGATCTATAAAGCATAGATACAATTCCCTGTTCCACTCATAACACTTCTCCATTATTTGCCGTAAGCTAAAGATCTGGTCCTGACAACCTCTAAGAGGCCTAAACCCACACTGATTTTCATCCAATTGGTCCTCAACTAATACTCGCACTTTCCTTTCAACAATACCTGAGAAGATTTTACCCACAACGCTGATTAAAGAGATACCTCTGTAGTTGTTACAATCTTTTCTGTTTCCATGTTTAAAGATTGGTGTGATTACTGCTTTTGTCCAGACTGATGGAACCTGTCCCGACTCCCAGGCCATTTCAATTATCCTGTGTAGCCATTTAAGACCTGACATTCCACTGTATTTGATGAGTTCCGACTTAATTTCATCCACCCCAGCCGCTTCATTGCACTGCAATCTATTGACCATTTTTTCCACTTCCTCAAATGTGATCCTATTTCCATCATCATTCCTATCCCATTCTACCTCGAAGTCTGAAACATTACTGATCACATTTTCACCTACATTGAGCAACTCTTCAAAATATTCCCTCCATCTGCCTAAGGCATCCACAGGATTCACCAGCAGTTTTCCTGACCTGTCCAAAATACTTGTCATTTCCTTCTTACCTCCCTTTCGAAGCCTGCTAATTACACTCCAGAATGGTCTTCCAGCAGCTTGACCCATAGTCTCCAACCTGTTTCCAAAGTTTTCCCACGATTTCTTCTTGGATGCTGCAATTATCTGTTTAGCTTTGTTTCTTTCTTCAACATAACTTTCTCTGTCTACCTGGGTTCTGGTATGTAGCCATTTTTGGTACGCCTTCTTTTTCCTTTTACAGGCTGCCTTGACTGTATCATTCCACCAAGCTGTTTGCTTCATCCTACTTTTACACACTACTGTTCCAAGACATTCTTTAGACACTTCTAGTACTGTGTCCCTGTACCTTGTCCATTCCTTTCCCCCACTAGTAGGCTGGAGAAAAAGAAATGCTCAGAAATACCCTCCACCGTCGTCAACTCATACAGTCAGCATTTTCTAACTCTAGTCTCGCTATATTATTTGCTCGGTTTAGTTAGTAAAGGATGAAACAAAATTTAATATGAAGCACGTAGTATATATTTGTATTAGTGTTCAGAATTTTACCAGAGTGGCCTGAAACAAGGCATGCTCATTTGGCTGCTATCGCCTCACCCCTCGCTCTTTCCTGACAGGGAATTGGAGACCAAAAACGTCTCGACAGTCGAAAGCCAGATGATGCAGCTTTTGCGAAGTTTTAAGTATCTGAGTTCACAGCAACCACAGGCCGACAACCGCGCGCGCTGTGTCCACTTCATCGGCTCCTCAGTGCCCAGACACCCCAGTACATCGCATCAGAGCTGAAGTATCTGTCATCTCATTATAACCGCAATACAAGGTCTCACTTTACCTAGTATCCTAACTGTGCGCAACCATAAAATAAAAACATTCGCAAACACATCTGTAGCTGCTGGCCGCCTCTAGAAGAAGCTATCCTGCACTGTGCATACAATTCAGTAATTGTCTCTTGCTTTGGAAAGAAGCTGAAGCAATGCCATTCGTCAGCCTCATTACGCCTCTCCAAAAATGGACATATATGGACAGTTTTTCCCTTGTGAAACAGTAAAACAAATGCTCCCCTCTTCCCGCAGTTAGGCTTCTTTCTCTTTTATATCTCAACCAATCACGCTACTTTCTTTATCCGTATCTACACTAGTTCTCATCGCGTTCCTCATTCTCTGCCTCTCATACCACTTATTTCATGTTCAGTTTAGATTAAATTACTGCCAGTACTTAGTTTGTGTTGTAGTACTTCTGCTGAACGAATATAGACTGTGGTCTTTTGTTCGGCTTGAAGATGTGCGGCCAGTCTTTCCACAATTCTCCTAAATAAATGGTGGTCGGAGCCGTCTAGGCCTGTTTTAAGGGCTAGAAATTTGTCCATGGCGGCCGCTGCTCACGCATCATCAGCGCAAAGTTAGTCCAGCCAGGTAGCAGCAGCTTGCAAAAACGCCATCAGCTGCAGCAGCAGGAAAATGGATGCGTTCTGCTCCTGTTTCTGACTTGCTGGAAGGCCTCAGCGTTAATACTTCCTTCAAGCGTTTAGGCAGCTTACGAAATCGAAATCAAACTGGCAGTCCTCTCGCAGTGCAAAAGTAGTGTGTCCTCTGGGACAGAGGTAGTGTTTTCGTCGTGTTTTTCTGACGTCGGGAGCAGGTAATGCTTCGTGATCAACCAAGTTACTTCGAGCAGAATGGAGAAACGTGACAATGCCAAAGTGGATTCCCGTAAGCAGGCGTGGATTTCACGTCTAATCCAAAGAGATGCAATTGGTTAGGGTTAACTGATGCCAATAAATTTCATTTGCTTTTGTACAACTTTGACTGTGATGTTTCTTTGTCACCCTTTTCCTGCTGACTTCTAACTGTATTCTTGTTCTTTATGTTGTTCTGTTACCGGCGAGAGTTACTAGTGACCGATTGGAGGCGTTGTTCCAGTTCTTAACGTTGTGTATATTCGACTCCAGTGACCGTTGTCGTCGTATCTCGGAAATGGCCGCTTACTTAAGTTCCATTGTCGCAAATCGCTCGCCCAGCACAACGTTCCAAGCGACTGGAAGAAAATGCAAGTGACTTCCTTATGAAAGAAGGGAAAAAAATGGACCCGCAAAATTACAAACCAATATGCTTAGCGTCGGTTTGCTGCAGAATTGTTGAACACATTCTCAGATCGAATATAATAAATTTCCTTGAGACGGAAAAGATTCTGTCCACGAATCAGCGCGGTTTTAGAAAGCATCGCTCGCGCGAAACTCACCTTGTCCTTTTCTCACATAATATCATGTGGTCTATGTATGGAGGTCAACAGGCAGATTCCATATTCCTAAATTTTCGAAAAGCATTTCAAACGGTGCGCCACTGCAGACTGTTAACAAAGGTACAAGCATACGGAATAGGCTCCCTGACATGTGAGTAGCTCGCAGACTTGTCCTTGTTCACAGCTCGTGGTCTAGTGGCTGGCGTTGCTGCCTCTGGATCACTGGGACACGGATTCGATTCTCGGTCGGGTCGGCGATTTTCTCCGCCCGAGGACTGAATGTTTGTGTTGTCCTCATCATTTTATCACCACTGGCGAAAGTGGCGAGACCGTATAGTGAAATAATAGGGAATTTGTACGGGCGCTGTTAACCAAGCAGTTGAGCGCCCCACAAACTAAATATCATCATCATCATCATCATCATTATTTAAGACTTGTTAAGTAACAGAACTCCGTCCGCTTTCCTCGACGGCGACTGTTCATCAGAGACAAGGATATCGAGAATAGTGCCCCAGAGAAGTGTGATAGGACCGCTGTTACTTTCTGTACACATAAATGATCTGGCGGACACTGAGCAGCAAACTGTGGCTGTTTGCTGACGATTCTATGGTGTACGGGCAGGAGTCGTCGTTGAGTGACTGCACGAGGACACAAGATGACTTACGCAGAATTTTTAGCTGGTATAATGAATGGCAGGTAGCTATAAATGTTAAATATGTAGGTCAATGCATGCTGTAGGGTGCTGTTTGACACAGAACGTCCTTTGAATATGTGAGCGCAACGTTGCACAGCGATATGAAGTAGAACGAGCGAGTAAGGATTGTACTCGTAGTAATAAAGGCGAACGGCCGAATTCGATTTATTGGGAGAATTTTGGGGAAGTGTGGTTCATCTCTAAAAGAGACTGCATACAAGATACTAGCGTGACTCTTTCTTCAGTAGGCGTACTGCGTGAGTGTTTGGGATCCGTACCAGTCGTATTGAACGAAGACGTCAAAGTAATTCGGAAGCGGGCTGCTAGATTTGCTACTGGTAGGTTCAATCAACAGGCGAGTACTGCTAAGATGCTCCAGGTACTGAATTGGGAATGCGTGGGGGGAAGGCGATGTTCTTTTCCACGGAACACTATCGGGAACATTTATAAAATCGGCATTTGAAGCTGACTGCAGAATGATTCTACGGCCGCCAACATACATTTCGCGTAAGGGCTATGAAGATAAGATACGAGAAATTAGGATTCGTACGGAGGCAGAGTCAGTCGCTTTTCCCTCGCTCTTTTTGCGAGTGGGACAGGAAGTGAAGTCACCAGTAGCGGTACAAGTTACCGTCCACCGTGCTCCATACTGTTGCTTGTGGAATATGTGTGTACATTTAGATCTACTAGTACTAGTAGATGGGAACAATGGCAGGAGGGTGTCCACAGTGAGGAAATCAAAGAAAAACTGGGAATGAACTCTATAGATGTAGCAGTCAGGGCGAACAGGCTTAGATGGTGGGGTCATGTTACACGCATGGGAGAAGCAAGGTTACCCAAGAGAATCATGGATTCAGCAGTAGAGGGTAGAAGGAGTCGGTGCAGACCGAGGAGAAGATACCTAGATTCGGTTAAGAATGATTTTGAAGTAATAGGTTTAACATCAGAAGAGGCACCAATGTTAGCACTGAATAGGGGATCATGGAGGAACTGTATAAGGGGGGCTATGCTCCAGACTGAACGCTGAAAGGCATAATCAGTCTTAAAAAAATGGTTCAAATGGCTCTGAGCACTATGGGACTTAGCAGCTGTGGTCATCAGTCCCCTAGAACTTACAACTACTTAAACCTAACTAACCTAAGGACATCACACACATCCATGCCCGAGGCAGGATTCGAACCTGCGACCGTAGCAGTCGCGTGGTTCCGGACTGCGCGCGTAGAACCGCGAGACCACCGCGGCCGGCATCAGTCTTAAATGATGATGATGATGATGATGATTTAGATCTTTCTGGAAGTAGTAGTATTGCTACAGGGCTTTCACTATTGACATCATTGTAGGGAGAAGTTTAAACTTGTCTCACGGGAGAATGAGACGCAAGCACCGTTATTTGCATCGTAGCAGTGCAGAGGCTTAATCAAAATAAGCCAGTAAAGGTCGCGATTAAGTTCGCGGAATACTATGTCGCGAAATTTGAATGGCGTCTGCACGTCTCTAAGGGTACGAGGATTCAGGCCACGGTCGCGGTCGCCAAAGGCCTCCGAGGCTTCGCAGAAAGGACGTCTGAACATGGCATTGCAAGCGAGAAATAAAGAAAGCGCTATCGTTCGATTGCTCTGTAATGGCGAAAGCAATCAGACGTCTCAGTGCATACATCTCAAACGTCTCAACGCATACATCTGAGCCGGCCGAACCCGCACACTACGAATGGAAGTACACGAGTGTTCCTACGCCTGCTGCCTAGCCCAACGCAAAAGCGGGCACACACGTGGACTAGCGTGCGCCAGCTGGAACGCAAACTCGGCCGGCGCTCACGACCGGGCCACTCGCCGCTGTTGACACAAGTGCCGGCGGAGCAAACGCAGGGACGGTAAAAACGTGTTGTTTTACCGAGGAGGTCGTCGCGTCTTGCGGCGTGTTAGTACTCACCCGTCGGTCTTTCACCCTTCTCCGGGGACTTCCTTTCTGTTTGAGCAATGAAACAGCTGTGCGATGTCTCCCGTGCATTGCTACTTCGCAACGTAAACAGAAAAACTCAAATTTGTGCCATTAGGCAGGCAGGGGTACAAGGAGAGGGGGGGGGGGAGGAGGAAGATTATGACTCCCCTAAATATTTCGATATGAATGTGTCCTACGCTCCTTCGCTGTACTTACATTTGATCTCAGCGAATTTTTATGTTTCATTTCTACATCTTTCTCTGCTGCGGGAGGAATTTCTTTATATTTAACAACATGGAGATCTTGCGCAGCGTTCTATTTTGTTTTATGGTGCTACGTCTTTGATTTCAGACAGAGGAAAATCCAGGATGGAATAATGACAATATTATGAAAAGGATAGTTTGCTACTCGCCATATAGTGAAGAGGTTGAGTCGCACACAGGCATAACAAGAGACTGTTGAACAAGTAAGCATTCGGGCAACAGTGCTTCTTCTTAAACAGACAAAACACACATACACACAATCGCACACACAACTCACACACACATGCCCATTGTGTCTGGTCGCTGTCAGAGAGAGTGGTCATGCGTGTGAGAGCTGTGTTTGCGTGAATGTGTCCGTGTGTTATCTATTTCAGAAGAAGGCCTTTTGGCCGAAAGCTTACTTTTTTAGCAGTCTTTTTGTTGTGCCTGTCTGCGACTCGTCATCTCCATTATATGACGAGTAGCAATCTGGCCTTTTCATAATGCGTCTTTGATTTGGTATTCCACACAGGAAAGGCTGACTTTCACAAGCGCGAATAAAGTCTTCGAACAATTCGCGGTTGATATATTTCGGACTGGTGGAAACGCTCGCCACGAAAACTGTCTCAGAACTGTGCTACTTCATCCTAAGGCACGCTTGCACAAAAGGCTTGATCATGCGTGCTTCTCAAGCATGGCGTTGCGTGTGTAGCCCCCTTTGCTCAGCTTTGTTAGATTTCTCGGTTCTATCCGTGGACTCACGAACCGTGTCGGATTTGATACGGTCAGCGCATGAATGTGTGCTTTTATCTGACGAGATGTCATCGGCGTAGGCAGTCCGTCAGGCAAGCAGTATCCAGTGTCAAACGTAGGTTCTAAAGTTCTAGAACTGCTTGCCCCTCTCGAGACTCTTGCTTAACATGGTACTTTATTCGCCGGAAGTGTTTTTTACAGGGGTGGTCTTGACCCCATGACACATCCCCTTGGATGCGCGTCGTATGCTAAACGCGCAAAATTATTTTAACTAAAAAACTTTTAATTTTCAGAATAAGAAAATCTTATACCGAGGCCTGTTGGATGATTTATTTATGTTTTTCGAAGCAGTTCAAACTAAAACATAATACAGGGTGATTCAAAAAGAATACCACAACTTTAAAAATGTGTATTTAATGAAAGAAACATAATATAACCTTCTGTTACACATCATTACAAAGAGTATTTAAAAAGGTTTTTTTTCACTCAAAAACAAGTTCAGAGATGTTCAATATGGCCCCCTCCAGACACTCGAGCAATATCAACCCGATACTCCAACTCGTTCCACACTCTCTGTAGCATATCAGGCGTAACAGTTTGGATAGCTGCTGTTATTTCTCGTTTCAAATCATCAATGGTGGCTGGGAGAGGTGGCCGAAACACCATATCCTTAACATACCCCCATAAGAAAAAATCGCAGGGGGTAAGATCAGGGCTTCTTGGAGGCCAGTGATGAAGTGCTCTGTCACGGGCTGCCTGGCGGCCGATCCATCGCCTCGGGTAGTTGACGTTCGGGTAGTTACGGACAGATAAGTGCCAATACAGTTGATTGTGGAATTTGCAGCTCTCTGCTAGCTCTGCCAGTCGATTTTCCTGGGCTGCGAACAAATGCTTGCTGGATGCGTGCTACATTTTCATCACTCGTTCTCGGCCGTCCAGAACTTTTCCCTTTGCACAAACACCCATTCTCTGTAAACTGTTTATACCAACGTTTAATACACCACCTATCAGGAGGTTTAACACCATACTTCGTTCGAAATGCACGTTGAACAACTGTCGTCGATTCACTTCTGCCGTACTCAATAACACAAAAAGCTTTCTGTTGAGCGGTCGCCATCTTAGCATCAACTGACGCTGACGCCTAGTCAACAGCGCCTCAAGCGAACAAATGTACAACTAAATGAAACTTTATAGCTCCCTTAATTCGCCGACAGATAGTGCTTAGCTCTGCCTTTTGTCGTTGCAGAGTTTTAAATGCCTAAAGTTGTGGTATTCTTTTTGAATCACCCTGTAAATTGTCAATCAAATTGCTTTTCACGAGTTTGAATGAGATTCAGAACTGAAGAAAATACTGTTTAAAAGTCCTGCTGGGAAGCCGAAGCGACTACGCTTGTAGTAAGTGGTTTTAACAGTCGCCTGATCGCAGTTATTACGAAGTTATCTTGCTACTGGACGCAGGAATAGGAATATAGTGTTTTACTAGCCATTTCATTTGAGACAAAGTACTTACAGTTTAACTTTAGATCCGAACTGGGATACGTTTCCGCTTTTGGTTTTGAAGTAAACTCCTGTTGTCAGAAATGTATGACAACAGGTTAGTAGCAGAATGTACTAGATTCGAGTCAGGAAATCCAGCAGGGAATGCGGAACGACTTAAGAACACAGGTAGAGTGTTCACGGAGAATATTCCTGGATGCTCGTGTACACAAAGCAGTCGAGCCCGGCTGTCTACGAGGAGGAAGCAAAAGCGCTCAGTGTGAAAAGGTGATGCTTTTTGCGGACATGAGTCAGCTGCCAAGGACGAGCGTTCGTGCGTCCACACAAGTGGCGCCCCGTCCGCGGCAGGCAGCAGGTATGTGGGAGGGGCCCTCTGCTTCGCTGTGGGCGGCGATCTGTCAGCGCCAACCACACAACGGGGGCTGTCAGCGGAGGATGCTAAGTTCACCGCACTTGGATACGATGTGACGTCATTATGACGTATACACGCTACATCGAAAACGATAGAAACCGTATATCGACTATTCGACTTTTGTGAACTTTCGAGAGGTTGTGACAGGGTAGCGCTGTACTCTGCGTCATTCGTTTAAATGTGTTCTGCGTTCCTTGCGTTTAAATCGTGTATTGTACTGTGTGTGTGTCCTGTGCGTTGTTTTTCGTTGCTCGTCTCTAATTATGTGTTCAGCATTCGAGAGACTAATGAGAGAAAAACTGAAAAGAGTTCAACATCGATGACGACGGGCAATTGCGTGGTTATTGTGAATCTCAAGCAGAAATTGATGTACTTCTGACCCAGCTAAAGCGCGTCGGTTATTCGTACTCGGTGAGAAGAAGCACTCAGCAGCCAAAATCTTTAGATGCGTCAAGACACTAACCTTTCGTTAAGATTACATTGAGAAATCCAGTTCCCCTCGTATTTCATCTCCGGTCGACGATTTTTCTTCAACAATGCCTCATATTTTTCTTTTTAAGTTCGAAATTCAATCATTCTACACACCAGTCATTACTGGACACTAAGGTACCTGTCTTTGCGGTCCGAGTGTAAAATTAGTTGGAATTATGGTTGATAAAAGACTATCTTGGGATGGACATATAAATTACTTAGCTAACAAACTTGCACGAGTTCTCTTTCAGCTATATAAATTAAGAAAAAAAAGTCATAAAGAGTATGCTGCTACAATCTAATATGTACTGACAAGACCAATTCGATGAAACCATACTAAAATATTGATAATAAATAAATATTATTTTCGGCGTAAGCATTCAATACAACAATCACACAATCTAATCTGGTCGGGACATAAGAAGAATTCACTTTTTTACGAAACGTGTTGTCCGTGGTGTTTTCAAGGCCACGGTCAGGAATATTTCTATTAATATCCAGCTCTTTTATTTTGACGAAATACATATACGCTACCACACTGAGCTGTTATCAGAATCGAACGTGTCAAAACAAACCACTAGCTGACGACAGTTTAGAATCTCGAACGTTTGTAAAAGTCGATAAGTGTGTTAATCGACTAAAGCGTATATACGTCATAATGACGTCACATCATATCCAGGTTGGGTGAACTTAGCATCCTCAGCTGTCAGCCGGCGCCGTCAGCGGACGGGGAGGATCTGTTTCAGCCGTTGTTTGTACAGTCGCCTCAGTTCTGCCACGCACACTGGACTGGCAAAACTACGGTCAGACAAGTGCTCGTTTTTCTTTATTCAGGTACAGCGTGTGTGAAGGGTTGTGTGGTGTCTAAGCTCAAGTACTGTGGTATGAATGGGACAGCGCTCAAATGGAAGAGTGCAGAAAGTTGAAATAAGCAGTTCACATAATACGCAAAAAAAAAAAAAAAAAAAAAAAAACTGGTGATTTCTCAAATTGGGGAACAATCAAGAATGGGGTGCCGCAAGGTTCGGTCTTGGGTCCTCTGCTGTTCTTAATACATATTAATGACTTGCCATTCTATATTCACGAAGATGCAAAGCTGGTACTTTTTGCCGATGATACAAGTATAGCTATCACACCCGACAGACAAGAATTAACTGGTGAAAATGTAAACGATGTTTTTCAGAAAATCATTAAGTAGTTCTCTGCAAATGGGCTCTCATTAAACTTTGACAAAACACAGAATATACAGTTCCACACAGTAAATGGAATGACACCATTAATAAATGTAGACTTCGATCAGAAATCGGTAGCTAAGGTAGAATGTTCAAAATTTGTAGGTGTATGCATTGATGAGGGGTTGAACTGGAAAAAAACACAGAGGATCTGCTGAAACGTTTGAGTTCAGCTACTTATGCTATTTGGGTCATTGCAAATTTTGGCGATATACATCTGGGTAAATTAGCTTACCACTCCTATTTTCATTCTCTGTTTTCGTATGGCATCATATTCTGCGGTAACTCATCACTGAGTAAGAGAGTGTTCATTGCACAAAAGCCTGTAATCAGAAAAATTGCTGGAGCTCATCCAAGATCATCCTGCAGACAATTATTTTAAGAGCTAGGGATCTTCACTGTAGCCTCACAATATATATATATATATATATATATATATATATATATATATATATATATATATATATATATATATATATATTCACTTATGAAATTTGTTATTAACAATCTGAACGAATTCAAAAGTAATAGCAGGGTACATGGCTACAACACTAGGAGAAAGGATGATCTTCACTACTCAAGGTTAAATCTAACTTTGGCTCAGAAGGGGGTAAATTATGCTGCCTTGAAAAGTCTTTGGTCACTTACCTAATAGCATCAAAAGTCTTACAGATAGTCATACAGCATTTAAAAGGAAATTAAAAGAATTTCTTAATGGCAACTCCTTCTACTCATCAGATGAATTTTTGGATATAGTAAGTGGGTAATTTCCCCAACCCCGACCAAAAAAATAAATAAATAAGTAAATAAATAAAAATTAAAAATATTAAGTGTCATGTAATATTTTGTGTAATGTAATATCTAGGGGATCATGGAGGAACTGTATAAGGGGGGCTATGCTCCAGACTGAACGCTGAAAGGCATTATCAGTCTTAAATGATGATGATGATGATGATGATGATGATGATGTAATATCTTGTATAGACACCTTTTCTTAACCTGACACGTTCCACATCATTATGAAGTTTCGTATTCATGATCTATGGAACAAGTACTAATCTAGTCTAATCTAATCAGCCATAACGCACCGAACCAGCTCGGTTTAATATATAAGATTTTCTTATAACTATCCCAATGTATAGCTACTGGGCCTCTACGAATCTTATTTTAAAAAGCTAGAAATATAAAGCGGTTACCTTTCGTGCACGATGGCGCCCTGAAACGTAATGTATCTGAATTTTTTATTCTACATCTTTATTCTTCGTGTTTACGTATTTATTTCTCAATATAATAATCCTGGCGGCGAACCCGTTCATTCCAAGGAAAAACCAGTTTGTTAGTACTGTCACTGTAGAATGTCTGACTTTGTTGATGGAGCCACAACGTGACCTCTGCTTGCATCGCTTTATCACTATCAAAGTGAAATCCTCGAAGGTGTTGTTTAAGTTCTGGAAACATATGAAAATCGGATGGCGCCAAGTCGGGACTGCAGGGTGGATGGTCGATGGGAGTGAATCCAAAGAGTCGGATTGTTACAGATATCACAGCGCTCCTGCGTGCTCTGGCATTGTCATGCTGTCGTCTTTCATTCTTTTGTGGATTTCAATTGGAGGCAAGTTTTCTGCGGTTAGAAACTCGATTACAGCACGCTGTGTCTCACGCACTGACGCAGCTACGTTACACATCGCCATGTTGTACGTTACAATTCGTAGCCCTCTAGCGACAGAGGGTCATATATTGCATCAGCAAAGCGGGAAAATCGACCGAGTAATAGGCATGACACGTGATATCTCAAACGATATTGAGAGCAGAATAAAAATATTCGGTGGCGTTACTTTTCAGCACGCCCTCGTATTTTATCGATCTGAAAATTGTTCTCATTCTCACATGCCTTATGGTATTGTCCATGAAGTTATTTGCAGCGTTCAGCGTTCACTTCTGACGATCACATGTTACACACTGAGCTCTTATTTCTCGTTAACCGTGTGGCAGGTTTGGTTCAAATGGCTCTGAGCACTATGAGACTTAACATTTGAGGTCATCAGTCCACTAGAACTAAGAACTACTTACATCTATCTAACCTAAGGACATCACACACATCCATGCCCGAGGCAGGATTCGAACCTGCGACCGTAGCGGTCGCGCGGTTCCAGACTGAAGCGCCCAGAACCGCTCGGCCGCACCGGCCGGCGTGGCAAGTTTAGTGTTGCTGTTCAGCTGCATTCGTATTTTGAGATATGCCTTATTTTTCTTTTTTAATAAACTGGTATATGTTTTATCTGTATGTGATTACCAAGGATTAAATCAAGATTCTGAGATTGGCCCTCAGTAAACACCAGTCACAGAATCTTGACTTAATCCTTAAAGGTCAAATACACTTTCATTATTCATCCTTGCTGAGGTAGCAGCAGCCAGTTAATATTTTCCTCGCCGTAAGAGAATACGCTTCTTGTAATTGGTATAACTGTTCTCCATTCATACACTCCTGGAAATTGAAATAAGAACACCGTGAATTCATTGTCCCAGGAAGGGGAAACTTTATTGACACATTCCTGGGGTCAGATACATCACATGATCACACTGACAGAACCACAGGCACATAGACACAGGCAACAGAGCATGCACAATGTCGGCACTAGTACAGTGTATATCCACCTTTCGCAGCAATGCAGGCTGCTATTCTCCCATGGAGACGATCGTAGAGATGCTGGATGTAGTCCTGTGGAACGGCTTGCCATGCCATTTCCACCTGGCGCCTCAGTTGGACCAGCGTTCGTGCTGGACGTGCAGACCGCGTGAGACGACGCTTCATCCAGTCCCAAACATGCTCAATGGGGGACAGATCCGGAGATCTTGCTGGCCAGGGTAGTTGACTTACACCTTCTGTTGGGTGGCACGGGATACACGCGGACGTGCATTGTCCTGTTGGAACAGCAAGTTCCCTTGCCGGTCTAGGAATGGTAGAACGATGGGTTCGATGACGGTTTGGATGTACCGTGCACTATTCAGTGTCCCCTCGACGATCACCAGTGGTGTACGGCCAGTGTAGGAGATCGCTCCCCACACCATGATGCCGGGTGTTGGCCCTGTGTGCCTCGGTCGTATGCAGTCCTGATTGTGGCGCTCACCTGCACGGCGCCAAACACGCATACGACCATCATTGGCACCAAGGCAGAAGCGACTCTCATCGCTGAAGACGACACGTCTCCATTCGTCCCTCCATTCACGCCTGTCGCGACACCACTGGAGGCGGGCTGCACGATGTTGGGGCGTGAGTGGAAGACGGCCTAACGGTGTGCGGGACCGTAGCCCAGCTTCATGGAGACGGTTGCGAATGGTCCTCGCCGATACCCCAGGAGCAACAGTGTCCCTAATTTGCTGGGAAGTGGCGGTGCGGTCCCCTACGGCACTGCGTAGGATCCTACGGTCTTGGCGTGCATCCGTGCGTCGCTGCGGTCCGGTCCCAGGTCGACGGGCACGTGCACCTTCCGCCGACCACTGGCGACAACATCGATGTACTGTGGAGACCTCACGCCCCACGTGTTGAGCAATTCGGCGGTACGTCCACCCGGCCTCCCGCATGCCCACTATACGCCCTCGCTCAAAGTCCGTCAACTGCACATACGGTTCACGTCCACGCTGTCGCGGCATGCTACCAGTGTTAAAGACTGCGATGGAGCTCCGTATGCCACGGCAAACTGGCTGACACTGACGGCGGCGGTGCACAAATGCTGCGCAGCTAGCGCCATTCGACGGCCAACACCGCGGTTCCTGGTGTGTCCGCTGTGCCGTGCGTGTGATCATTGCTTGTACAGCCCTCTCGCAGTGTCCGGAGCAAGTATGGTGGGTCTGACACACCGGTGTCAATGTGTTCTTTTTTCCATTTCCAGGAGTGTATTCCATTGACTCCTTTCTCTTGTCTACTCCCTCGCCTTTGTATCTGTTCATCAAATTGACCAGTTATTCGTCCAGATACCGTATCACTCTGCGCTAGTGTTCACTTGTGTACTTTTCCGGCCTGATACTCCCAGACATTGAATGTTTGGAAATAATGTAATTTAGGGAGTATTTTTCGATAGCTTACTTGTGTATTTCATTACGCTTCTGTTTTTCGTATGGATATATTTAGTGAAAAATGGTCACAAATCTGTGGAAAAACAATCCTTGTACAGCTACGAAGTCTCGCCAGTATTGTGGGGATTATTGTTTAGTTTCAAGTTGACTGAGGATGGCCTAGAAAGCCGAAAGCTGATTCATAACGAACTATATTAAATAAGGGTTATCCCGGAACATCATTACTGTACATCAAAATGGAGGCAGACAGATGGACACTAACCGAAAAAAGCCGCCTATACTGTTGCAGTAAGTAAAAAACTAAATTTACATCTATATCGACAGATAAGCTATAGTCATGGCGATACATTAAAGTGTGTTCCATCTTTTTGTCATAGAACCAGCACCCAGCATTATGCTAGCAATAATGATGTAACCTCCTGAAACCATCTGAAGATGAACCTGAAAAGGTTCGAAAGTTGGTTCATGAAATAAAACATAATTATTCAAAAAAGTGACTGGTTGCAGTTTTGTATAACATATTTACGTTCATTACTGTGTGTTTCAGTTTTTAGTATTCTATAAAGTACATAAATTTTATATGTAGTTTACGGCCCTAAGGGGCATACTGAGACACAAATTTCTTTGTAGGAGCAGGGATGGTTAGACTTATTGATTTTTTCGTGCTCTTTTGAAGGATTTCTTCTTGTACCATGCTAAGGACAAGTGTCTACTACACATATCGAGCATCTCATCGATTTTACTGTGTGTATACGTAAAAAATACACATTCACATACACTAGACGAATGTCTGGCACATGTTGTCCCGCAATTAAATTAAATGGTTCAAATGGCTCTGAGCACTATGGGACTCAACATCTGAGGTCATCAGTCCCCTAGAACTTAGAACTACTTAAACCTGACTAACCTAAGGACATCACACACATCCATGCCCGAGGCAGGATTCGAATCTGCGACCGTAGCGGTCGCGTGGTTCCAGACTGAAGCGCCTAGAACCGCTCGGCCACAACGGCCAGCAATTAAAGTAAAAATAGATGCAGTGTACCGGATCATTACTACAAGTGCCCTCTCCCCTAAAGCGTGAAAAGTAGGGAAACAAGTGTGGAATGGGTGTAATTTGTGCTTTCCTAGTCGTTTTAATGCCGAGTGTTAAGAAGGGAAGACAAACATGAAGAATAACCTGTCGCCCAGCGACGACTGACAGACGCGCACACGAGGCAGGGCAACGTTCACGTGACCTACAAAATGTAATGTATACATACAGAACAAGCACTACAGGACAGACCTTTAAAACAAATATCGCACTATACCTATTTGGGACCGCTCTACCGAATGAACATAAGAAATTCGACTTTAGGAAACATTTTAATTGTAACAAGTAACAAATGAACATTTTCCGTAGTTTAGGTGTCACGCGAAACACGCGATGAGCAATTGTTGTTCGGGGTTCCTCCATCTTCTTACTGCAGAAACTAAATTGCAAATAAGCGGCTAACGACTCAAGCCTTCGAAGAAGGTCTCAACGGCGTAACGTTTCTGGAACTTAACCAAATAGTAAGAAGATAACAGTGCAGAAAACCAGTGTCGCCCCATCAGCAGGATACGTCGCACAAACTTCTGTCCCAATGTGCCAAATGTAAGCGAGCACGTGACTCAGGTGCAAGATTGCGCGCTTACCTGTGCGCTTAACTGCAGTCTGTGCTCTGCTGTTGCAGTGATCAGTCAACTTGGTCGTGAAGCTATTTAAACTTTCGAAATGCATGCGGCAGTCAAAAAACTTGACATAGTTTTCGTTTATGACGAAAGTCTCCACACAGCTATAGCTGCGACTCACGAAAAGGTCTTCTGATTGTGTCAAGCACTCACGAACTGTCATTTCAAACCCTATACGAAAATGCTCAAGAAACTGGAACTGCGCAGAATGAAATAAGCCACCGAAAACGAACAGTAACTGATGAGAGGAATCAAACAAACATTCTGGCAGCAGTTAACAAATGTTCAAATGTGTGTGAAGTCTTATGGTACTTAACTGCTAAGGTCATCAGTCCCTTAGCTTACACACCACTGAACTTAAATTATCCTAAGGACAAACACACACACCCATGACCGAGGGAGGACTCGAACCTCCGCCGGGACCAGCCGCTCAGTCCATAACTGCAGCGCTTTAGACCGCTCGGCTAATGACGCGCTTTCCGTATGGATATCCCGCGCGCCCAGCAGTTAACACAAAATCACATTTCACTGAGGTGTGTTCTGCAAGTGCTACATTTCAGTGCATTTCATCCTTTCTGCATTTTTCTCCATCAACAGTTACTCGCAGACTCGGTTATGGGTCTACGAGTGGTAGAAAAATTTGTGGTAAGTTCCTATGGGACCAAACTGCTGAGGTCATCGGTCCCAAGGCTTACACACTACTTAATCTAAATTAAACTAGCTTACGCTAAACACAACACACACCTATGCCCGAGGGAGGAGAACCGCGCGAACCGTGCAAGGCGCCCCAGACCACACGGCTACCCCGCGTGGCTGTACGAATGGTGTCTATGAGGACTGCAAAGTGCTGCGACGTTTGGATGAAAAATTTTTATATGGATGAAGTATCGTTAACGATTCATGAGCAAATCAATTTCCGCTATATAGACTACTAATCAGTTCAAGGTCCATGCTAAGAGAACTATGTAAGCAACGTCGGTTGAAGGCTTTTCAAGAATCGCATCGTTGGTCCTCGTTTTATTGCTGAAGCTCTGGATAGCCACAGGCGCTTACGGTCCCTAACCGATATGCTGCTGCAGACATCCGCCTGGACATAAAGGCGACTCACGTGGTACCAAGATGGCCGATGTCTCGTCCATTCCGCAACCATAATTACAGACCTTTGTTATAGAGCATTTGGAGGTCGTTGGATCGATTAATCGTTCCTAAAACAAATAACAGTTTTTCACGGTCGCTGTGCTTTTATGTGTGGGGCAAACTAAGACAAGAGGTCTACAAGGAGATACCGACGACTCCCGAAGACACGAGGTGGCGTATGACATAAGCCTGTTCTGCGAGCAGTCCGGCTGGAATTCAACGTACAGTACTGACCGCCCGGATCTCCTGTGGAGCAGGTACCAGTGCTGGTCAATATTCTGAGCACGTGATTTGACAGTCATTATAATAAACACACGACACGTACGTTATTCGCGTCTTTGCTTACATTTGGTACAGCAGGGCAGATTTTTGCTCTTATCCTATAAGAGAGAGTTTTCGTAAGTTTCTGCCGCAGTTTTGGAACTTTATGGACACACTAGGAACCGATTCTTTAGCAAAATCAAAAAATTGCTACGAGAGAGATGTGCGGTTCAAACGTAGTCGTTCAGCGAATGTAGAATCTACATGGAACGGGGCTGATGTTCGATTACAGCTGTTAGTAAAAAAGTTAATCCACTGATAGAGAAATTTAAAAGACGTGTGAAACTACGTGCGTAAGTTCAACTGTGAAATGTAGACTACAATAGCTGTTAGTGAAAAAGTTAATCCACTGATGGAGAAATTTAAAAGAAGTGTGAAACCACGTGCGCAAGTTTAATTGTGAAATGTAGACTACAAGTTGTGGTTAGCTCCATCTCGTGGCACCATTACGCATCTGCAGAAGTAAAACATGAGAGGAAACCTCAGTGCACTATGTGATGTTCACCGAACGATATTGTAACAGTTGGAAAACGATTCCGCAATAGACTAAAAGAGAAAGTAATAATTGGCGGATGAGACAGAACTTCTTGCGAAGCCCTTCCAGAATGTATCTCTGAAAATTATGTGCAACGAATAGTCCTCAAACGCGATTCGTAAATATGTTTTGTTGGCGCTAGAAAGACTTGGCGTTTTTGAGCATGCTCACGTAGAGACCAGAATCAGTGATCATGAGTCCCTTGTAAACATAACGATAATGAAATCATAAAGCGGTACAAAACGAAGAATGGAGGCGAACGTGTTCAGTAAATTGAAATGTTGAATTAGAAGTTGGACGAAAGAGAGACGAGAAGGCAGAGTGCAGAGGTAGCCGGAGGGCGGGTGGCTGGTGCGCCGTGTCTGTTGGCCAACATTCCAGGTGTGCGGCACGTCTCACCTTCTGGGAAGCACTGGCGCCCGCCCAAAGCCGCCAGCGGCCAGCAGCCAGTGGCCGCCGCCTGGGCGACAGCTCAGAGACCAGACTCAGACACAGACGCGAACGTGGCAGCCAGCAGGCGCAGGTCCAAGGTCGTAGGGGTGAGCGGGAGAAGGGGTTAGTTCCGTAGGGACCATGACCTCCTCCTCCCCCCTCCCCCCCTCCAAAAAGAAATACTACAGCCGTTGTGCTTTATCATTTCGTACCGCCCATGTTTTGGATACTTTTGTTATTGTACTCGTAGTTGCCTGGGCCATTGTCCGGCTTCAGAGGGGACGTTTCCACATCTACATCCATACTCCGCAAGCCACCTGACGCTGTGTGGCGGAGGGTACCTTGAGTACCTCTGTCGGTTCTCCCTTCTATTCCAGTCTCGTATTGTTCGTGGAAAGAAGGATTGTCGGTATGCCTCTGTGTGGGCTCTAATCTCTCTGATTTTATCCTCATGGTCTCTTCGCCACATATACGTTGGAGGGAGCAATATACTCCTTGACTCCTCGGTGAAGGTATGTTCTCGAAACTTCAACAAAAGCCCGTACCGAGCTACTGATCGTCTCTCCTGCAGAGTCTTCCACTGGAGTTTATCTATCATCTCCGTAACGCTTTCGCGATTACTAAATGACCCTGTAACGAAGCACGCTGCTCTCCGTTGGATCTTCTCTATCTCTTCTATCAACCCTATCTGGTACGGATCCCACACTGCTGAGCAGTATTCAAGCAGTGGGCGAACAAGCGTACTGTAACCTACTTCCTTTGTTTTCGGATTGCATTCCCTTAGGATTCTTCCAATGAATCTCAGTCTGGCATCTGCTTTACCAACGATCAACATTATATGATCATTCCATTTTAAATCACTCCTAATGCGTACTCCCAGATAATTTATGGAATTAACTGCTTCCAGTTGCTGACCTGCTATATTGTAGCTAAATGATAAGGGATCTTTCTTTCTATCTATTCACAGCACATTACACTTGTCTACATTGAGATTCAATTGCCATTCCCTGCACCATGCGTCAATTCGTTGCAGATCCTCCTGCATTTCAGTACAATTTTCCATTGTTACAACCTCTCGATATACCACAGCATCATCCGCAAAAAGCCTCAGTAAAGTTCCGATGTTATCCACAAGTTCATTTATGTATATTGTGAATAGCAACGGTTCTACGACACTCCCCTGCGGCACACCTGAAATCACTCTTACTTCGGAGGACTTCTCTCCATTGAGAATGACATACTGCGTTTTGTTATTTAGGAACTTTTCAATCCAATCACACAATTGGTCTGATAGTCCATATGCTCTTACTTTGTTCATTAAACGACTGTGGGGAACTGTATCGAACGCCTTGCGGAAGTCAAGAAACACGGCATCTACCTGGGAACCCGTGTCTCTGGCCCTCTGAGTCTCGTGGACTAATAGCGCGAGCTGGGTTCCACACGATCGCCTTTCTCGAAACCCATGCTGATTAATACAGAGTAGATTTCTAGTCTCCAGAAAAGTCATTATACTCGAACATGATAGGTGTTCCAAAATTCTACAACTGATCGACGTTAGAAATATAGGTGTATAGTTCTGCACATCTGTTCGGCGTCCCTTCTTGAAAACGGGGATGACCTGTGCCCTTTTCCAATCCTTTGGAACGCTACGCTCTTCTAGAGACCCACGGTACACCGCTGCAAGAAGGGGGCCAAGTCCCTTCGCGTACTCTGTGTAAAATCGAACTGGTATCCCATCAGGCCCAGCGATTTTAATTGTTTCTCTATCCCTCTGTCGTCTGTTTCCATATCTACCATTTTGTCATCTGTGCGACAATCTAGAAAAGGAACTACAGTGCAGTCTTCCTCTGTGAAACAGCTTTGGAAAAAGACATTTAGTATTTCGGTCTTTAGTCTGTCACCCTCTGTTTCAGTACCATTTTGGTCACAGAGTGTCTGGACATTTTGTTTTGATGCACCTACCGCTTTGACATAAGACCAAAATTTCGTAGGATTTTCTGCCAAGTCAGTACATAGAACTTTACTTTCGAATTCATTGAACGTCTCTCGCTTAGCGCTCCTCACACTACATTTTAGCTTGGCGTAATTTTTGTTTCTCTGCAAGGCTCTGGCTATGTTTATGTTTGCTGTGAAGTTCCCTTTGCATCCGCAGCAGTTTTCTAACTCGGATGTTGTACCACGGTGCCGGCCGCGGTGGTCTAGCGGTTCTAGCGCTGCAGTCCGGAACCGCGGGACTGCTAAGGTCGCAGGTTCGAATCCTGCCTCGGGCATGGGTGTGTGTGATGTCCTTAGGTTAGTTAGGTTTAAGTAGTTCTAAGTTCTAGGGGACTTATGACCTAAGATGTTGAGTCCCATAGTGGTCAGAGCCATTTGAACTTTTTTTTTTTTTTTTTTTTTTTTCACGGTGGCTCTTTTCCATCTCTTACGATATTGCTTGGCATCATCTAACGCATATTGTACGATGGTTTTGAACTTTGTCCACTGCTCCTCAACACTATCTGTACGTGAGACAAAACTTTCCTGTTGAGCAGTCAGGTACTCTGTAACCTGCTTTTTGTCACTTTTGCTAAAGAGAATAATCTTCCTGCCTTTTTTAATATTTCTATTTTCGGTTGAAATCATCGATGCAGTAACCGCTTTATGATCGCTGATTCCCTGTTCTGCGTTAACTGTTTCAAATAGTTCGGGTCTGTTTGTCACCAGAAGGTCTAATGTTTTACCGGCAAGAGTCGGTTCTCTGTTTAACTGCTCAAGGTAGTTTTCAGATAAAGCACTTAAAAAAATTCACTGGATTCTTTGTCCCTGCCACCCATTATGTACGTTTGAGTCTCCCAGTCTATATCCGGCAAATTAAAATCTCCACCCATAACTACACTCCTGGAAATGGAAAAAAGAACACATTGACACCGGTGTGTCAGACCCACCATACTTGCTCCGGACACTGCGAGAGGGCTGTACAAGCAATGATCACACGCACGGCACAGCGGACACACCAGGAACCGCGGTGTTGGCCGTCGAATGGCGCTAGCTGCGCAGCATTTGTGCACCGCCGCCGTCAGTGTCAGCCAGTTTGCCGTGGCATACGGAGCTCCATCGCAGTCTTTAACACTGGTAGCATGCCGCGACAGCGTGGACGTGAACCGTATGTGCAGTTGACGGACTTTGAGCGAGGGCGTATAGTGGGCATGCGGGAGGCCGGGTGGACGTACCGCCGAATTGCTCAACACGTGGGGCGTGAGGTCTCCACAGTACATCGATGTTGTCGCCAGTGGTCGGCGGAAGGTACACGTGCCCGTCGACCTGGGACCGGACTGCAGCGACGCACGGATGCACGCCAAGACCGTAGGATCCTACGCAGTGCCGTAGGGGACCGCACCGCCACTTCCCAGCAAATTAGGGACACTGTTGCTCCTGGGGTATCGGCGAGGACCATTCGCAACCGTCTCCATGAAGCAGGGCTACGGTCCCGCACACCGTTAGGCCGTCTTCCGCTCACGCCCCAACATCGTGCAGCCCGCCTCCAGTGGTGTCGCGACAGGCGTGAATGGAGGGACGAATGGAGACGTGTCGTCTTCAGCGATGAGAGTCGCTTCTGCCTTGGTGCCAATGATGGTCGTATGCGTGTTTGGCGCCGTGCAGGTGAGCGCCACAATCAGGACTGCATACGACCGAGGCACACAGGGCTAACACCCGGCATCATGGTGTGGGGAGCGATCTCCTACACTGGCCGTACACCACTGGTGATCGTCGAGGGGACACTGAATAGTGCACGGTACATCCAAACTGTCATCGAACCCATCGTTCTACCATTCCTAGACCGGCAAGGGAACTTGCTGTTCCAACAGGACAGTGCACGTCCGCATGTGTCCCGTGCCACCCAACGTGCTCTAGAAGGTGTAAGTCAACTACCCTGGCCAGCAAGATCTCCGGATCTGTCCCCCATTGAGCATGTTTGGGACTGGATGAAGCGTCGTCTCACGCGGTCTGCACGTCCAGCACGAACGCTGGTCCAACTGAGGCGCCAGGTGGAAATGGCATTGCAAGCCGTTCCACAGGACTACATCCAGCATCTCTACGATCGTCTCCATGGGAGAATAGCAGCCTGCATTGCTGCGAAAGGTGGATATACATTGTACTAGTGCCGACATTGTGCATGCTCTGTTGCCTGTGTCTATGTGCCTGTGGTTCTGTCAGTGTGATCATGTGATGTATCTGACCCCAGGAATGTGTCAATAAAGTTTCCCCTTCCTGGGACAATGAATTCACGGTGTTCTTATTTCAATTTCCAGGAGTGTATAACATGGTGGGGAAATCTACTGTTTTTCAGCCTGGAGGGAATGGGCTAGTTTTTCCCCTAATCCTCTTAAATGGGTTGCGGCCAGAACGTACATAGTTGGCTTGCAGAGAGAGTAATTTCCCCGTGGCGGCTGGTGTTCCCAACTCCCGTTGCAGAAAAAAAATCGTGCTAGAAGGCAGCACCTTACAGAAGCGCTGTAAATGGCAGCATGAAAGGGCCAATGAGAATGCCTACACTCTGCTCCTGACTCTGATTGGCTGAGGGGGCCTACAGTTAAATAACTGCGAGGAGCCATCTCAGAGCTCGCAAAATGGATGAGTCGGCTGGAAGCCCTCGTGGGATTGAGCTGACAAATGGTGGGCCCTCTGGGGCGGAGCTTGTCAAGTCTGGAGTTGTCGATCCACCGCAATCAACGAGGTTGCTCTCCCGGTACGGTAGGCCTACAGAGGGGAAGTGCGCTTCTGTGCGATTCCCGCTCACGCTGCGGTGAGTGACGCATAGCTGATTGTCGCTGTTGCTCTTGCTACTCGAGATGTCTGGACGCGGAAGGGGACGCAAAGCTGCTGCCTTGGCGGAGTTGCTGCTCACGATAGCAGGGACTTCCGGCAAGAAGAAGAGAAAGACTGCAGCACAGTGCTTTCGCTGCCAAAAGCTTGGCCACGTCGCCAAGCACTGCAGCGGCGCAGTTGCGTGCTTGAAGTGTGCGCAAGCACACGACACACGCGACTGCAAGAAGCAGAAGGACGCCCCCTGCACTTGCGCCAACTGCGGCGGCGCACATGCGGCCAACGCCCGTTCCTGCGCCTACAGAAGAAACTGGCGCGGGCCGGAGAAGAAGACGCAGAAGCAAGTGACCACCACACACGAAGAGGATGTCACTTGTACGGAAGACGTCGTCACCAGGCGCCTCAACGACGCCGTACAAGAAGCCATGTCCGCCTTCAAAACCGCCATGGCGGAAGAGAGGGCGGCCAAAGAAGTCTCCGCCACAACAGAGGACACCGCCACCCAGACGACTCCTCCACGTGAGAAGGAGTTCGCGACGGTGGCCACGCAGACAGACGAGCCTGCCAAAGGGGAGGCGACACAGCACAAGAAGGACACCGAAGCAGCAGCGCAAGAAGAGGAGTGGGAAGAAGTCCCATTCCTGCCGCTTCCAGACATGTACAGCGCAAGCGCTGTGACGAAGAAGATCGCTGACTCGCTTCGCGATGGTACATACCCCCACCACGACAACCACTATCCTTTCGTTCCACCTAACCATTCTAAACCTCCACCCCCACACCAACCAATTGAGTATCCAGAAGGCCTTGTTGGTCTTTCTAGGGAGGATTACGATCTGATAAATTCCTTCCCTATCTTCACAGAGTGGCAAATGCGCTACATCATCTTCGCTCTGGTCAACGGAGAGTATGAAAAAGCAGGATACACTATGCCCAGTATCCCAACCGAGGGAGAGCCCTCAGCAACAAGCAAGAAGAAGAAGAAAAATCGTCATATCGACAAACTCAAGAAACAGGACATCGGCACTCCTTGCCAGTATAGATCCACCCAACAGTACAGACAGAAGACTCCTCAAGATTCCCAGGGGAGTAAAGGCCAACAGGCCACAAACTTCCACTCGAACCTCCTCACAGTGAGGAAGTCACAAAAGGAGAGCCAGCCAGCGCTTCTGTGCACGCACGTCGCGTCTTGCTGAGGCACGATCCGCTCTGCTCGGCGCGAGCGTTCCGGAGCGGTGAGCGCGGGTGGAGGCGTCGGAGCAGCCTAGTCAGGCACCAGCGACCGACTTGGCCAGCGTTAATTCGTGACAAGTAACTTCGTTTGTTGCCGTGTAAATCTGAGTGTGGTGTTTTTGTGAGACACTGACACTGAACCGTATTGTTGCTTCGTCGTGTGAAGATTATCGACTGGAGTTGTTAGGGGACACCTGTGGAAGGTGTATGAGCTGTCAGCTGTGAAAGTAATTACAGTCCAGTCATCGAATCTCGGAACCTTTATCATAGTAGTTGGACTGGATTGCTACGCAGCTTTTAATTATTGGCTTTCGAATAGTGAGACGTTTAACCCTGTCTCACGGGTCAAGGCGAGACTGGCGACCCTTTCTTTTGCTGGTTTTACATGTGTAGCGGTGTAAGGAATTAATATGGGCCGTCAGCAAAGGTTTCCGATAAAATGTACGGAGCAGTACATCGCGGAATTCGTTTCGCGCTTCTTACATCGCCCAGAGTGAGAATAAGGTAGAATGAATTGGAAAGTCAAGGGATTCTATAGAAATTGGAGCTACGTTTAGCACTGCATACTTTTCTACGAGGACCAGCCGATGTGGATGGGCTTGTGGCGTGAACGCTAATAATCCAGTAACATTCATGGCTCTGAACCCTGTGGGACTTAACTGCTGAGATCATCAGTCCCCTAGACTTAGAACTACTTAAACCTAACTAATAAGGACATCACACACATCCATGCCCGAGGCAGGACTCGAACCTGCGACCATAGCAGCAACGCGGTTCCCGATTGAAGCGCCTAGAACCGCTCGGCCACAATGGCCGGCCAGTAACATTCATCTCCGAAAACTTTTAGCACAGTCGAATTATCATGATCCTCAGTCTCTTTTCGTTGCAGTCTGTGGTATTACATTCGAACAATCTGTATATTTTTAAATTGAGTGTTTTCGTTAGCTAATACTGTCCACCACGTCAAGTGCAATTTGGTGCGCAATACAATTGATGAGTACTCGATTTGAAATTTTGGGCGTAATGTCATGACCAAAGATTGTCTGTATGTTAACAGGACCTTTGTTTTGGTCTTGTTTGGTCTTCAGAAGCAGTTAAAGTGACAGATGAAACAGACAAAATGGCTCTGAGCACTATGGGATTTAACATCTATGGTCATCAGTCCCCTAGAACTTAGAACTACTTAAACCTAACTAACCTAAGGACATTACACAACACCCAGTCATCACGAGGCAGAGAAAATCCCTGACCCCGCCTGGAATCGAACCCGGTAACCCGGGCGTGGGAAGCGAGAACGCTACCGCACGACCACGAGCTGCGGACTGAAACAGACACACTACTGTCTATTGTGGACACTAGTCAGTTTCTTGCGGACTTTAGTCAGTTCTTTCCTGACGATGGCCCAATAAGACGAAATCCGATTAGAAACGCCGGCCGGAGTGGCCGAGTGGTTCTAGGCGCTACAGTCTGGAACCGCGAGACCGCTACGGTCGCAGGTTCGAATCCTGCCTCGGGCATGGACGTATGTGATGTCCTTATGTTAGTTAGGTTTAAGTAGTTCTAAGTTCTAGGGGACTCATGACCACAGCAGTTGAGTCCCATTGTGCTCAGAGCCATTTGAACCATTTTTGAACCGATTCGAAACAGATAAATGTTATTGTTTTTCAATCTCATATTTGAAACATATTTTGACGTGTTAAGACCTACCGTTCTACAGCTAACGATTGTGTCGCTGAAGCTGACCCGAGTAATGCTGTTACTGGCACCCCCACGCCTTCCTGATGTGCGCTATGTCGTGGTCGCTTATGTGAGGTCCGCAGCTCGTGGTCGTGCGGTAGCGTTCTCGCTTCCCGCGCCCGGGTTCCCGGGTTCGATTCCCGGCGGGGTCAGGGATTTTCTCTGCCTCGTGATGAGTGGGTGTTGTGTGATGTCCTTAGGTTAGTTAGGTTTAAGTAGTTCTAAGTTGTTGGGGACTGATGACCATAGATGTTAAGTCCCATAGTGCTCAGAGCCATTTTTTTCTTCTGTGATCTTCGTAAGACGGCTCTGCTGCTTTGGAAACAGCCTGCTGCTGTTCACTTAGCCACACAACACCCAACCCATGTAGATTCATGGAACCATGGCACACGCAACAATTCTAAAGAAAAACAGCAAAATTAGAATATAGATGGAATCGGGGGTGGAACGACATTGTCAGAAATGTTTGAATAAAGAGTCTGCAGTGCCTGAAGGTTTGCTGTGTACAGCGCAGCCACACATCGTAACTGACGCTCCAGACGCATGAGTAACGCGTAACCATTTTCTGTTTCACCTTACGGCATATCAGTTTAGCTTCCTATAAATATTTTAAGCTCTAGCAGAGCAGATTTTATGTTTAACTGGTTGCAAGCGGCCACGCTCTGCTGTAGCTCAGTGTAATTAAATGGAAAAGAAAGAGAAGAGAAACCACACCTTTCCAATGTGTGTGGAAATCGGGTATACGTCCTGACCTCCTTGCCTCCCCTGTCTCTGCCCTTGTACCTCTTTCCCTTTCTTTGTCCACATCCTCCTCCTTTCACTTCTCTCTCTCCATCAACTCCTGCTCCTTTTTCTCTGTCCCCCTCTCTCTCCATCTCCTCCTTCTTGTTTTCTAAAAGTCCATTGTCTCCCACCTTTCTGTTTGTGTCCTCTTGCCCCCTCTCTGACCTTTATTATTATTGCAAATCCAGATACAGTAGTATTATAACCATAAAACAATAAGCCATAAATAAAACTTTGAATCGAAACGTTGTTAACAAACAGGAAAGTTGGGTTTATGGCTTATTGTTTTATGACATTACACACACACACAAAACACATACACACATGTCTATATGTGTCTAAACGTTTATTACTGTAACGTGTAAAAATTTGAAGTAAATCGGAAAGGTACATTTTGAGGTTTTTGAAAACAATGTTTCCATATATCGGGTGAGTCACCTAACGTTACCGCTGGATATATTTCGTAAACCACATCAAATACTGCCAAACCGATTCCACACACCGAACGTGAGGAGAGGGGTTAGTGTAATTGTTTAATAAAAACCATGCAAAGATGCACGGAAGTATGTTTTTTAACACAAACCTACGTTTTCTTAAATGGAACCCCGTTAGTTTTGTTAGCACATCTGAACATATAAACAAATACGTAATCAGTGGCGTTTGTTGCATTGTAAAATGTTAATTACATCCGGAGATATTGTAACCTAAAGTTGACGCTTGAGTACCACTCCTCCGCTGTTCGATCGTGTGTATCGGAGAGCACTGCAACATACATCGCGTTTCTACAGAATGATCTGCCAACGTTGCTCGAAAATGTCCCACTGGAAACGCGTCGACGTATGTGGTATCAGTATGACGGTGCACCTGCACATTCCGCAATTAACACTAGGCCGACCCTTGACGGGATGTTCGTTTCATAGGACGTGGAGGACGCATAAATTGGCCAGCCCGTTCTCCTGATCTTACACCTCTGGACTTCTTTCTGTGGGGTACGTTAAAGAAGAATGTGTACCGTGATGTGCCTACAACCCCAGAGGATATGAAACAACTTATTGTGGCAGCCTGCGGCGACATTACACCAGATGTACTGCGGCGTGTACGACATTCATTGCGCCAGAGATTGCAATTGTGTGCTGCAAATGATGGCCACCACATTGGACATCTATTGGCCTGACATGTCGGGACACACTCTATTCCACTCCGTAATTGAAAACGGAAACCACGTGTGTACGTGTACCTCACCCCTCATAGTAATGTACCTGTGCGTCAGTGAAAAAGACCAATAAAAAGGTGTTAGCATGTGGACGTAATGTGGTGTTCCAGTCTCTTCTGTACCTAAGGTCCATCACCGTTCCCTTTGGATCCCTACGTAATTCGGTGCTCTCCGATACACACGATCGAACAGCGGAGCAGTGGTACTCAAGCGTCAACTTTAGGTTACAATATCTCCGGATGTAATTAACATTTTACAATGCAACAAACGCCACTGATTACGTATTTGTTTGTATGTTCAGATGTGCTAACAAAACCAACGGGGTTCCATTTAAAAAAACGTAGGTTTTTGTTAAAAAACATACTTCCGTGCATTTTTTTTTATGGTTTGTATTAACCAATTACACTAGCCCCTCTCCTCACGTTCGGTCTGTGGAATCGGTTCGTCAGTATTTGATGTGGTTTACGAAATATATCCAGCGGTAACGTTAGGTGACTCACCCTGTATATATATATATATATATATATATATATATATATATATATATATTAGGTAGCTCATATATTAGAAATCAACGTTGTGACAAAATTTCAAAGAAATCGGTCAAGAGCTTTCGGAGATATATGATTTTGAACAAACGAATATCACATTTTTATTTATGTAGATAATGTCTTTCGGTGAAAGCTTCCGTGGAGTAGAGCTAGTATTGGGAGGCTGCTGAGGAGAATTTGCCACGTTATTATTGTGAAAATACCGTACAAGAGGTGCGGAACTTACACTCCGTGAGGCCGACTATGAAGGTGCAACTAGAAGTTTAGCTGCGACGCTTGCGAGGTGATATCGGGTCGAAAAACTATACCATACAACAGTGCGTGCATGAAATGCCACGGGGTGACACACGTGATATCCATTGACGTGTGGTATCGTATTTTTTCGTCGCCTCTCTTCTGCCGTACGGTTGGTCCGCTTTCTCCTACCGTGGCACGCGGCGCACAGGGAAGCTGCGCCCACCGTCACTTTGGTGACGTGAGCAGCGGTCGGCGGCAGTGGTGGTGGGCAAACGTGTCAGAGCGCAGGTCAGCTGCTGTGCCAGCGTGGGCGCCCACTGCCGTCTGCGTGTGTCACGTCCCGGAGAGCGTCGCAGCCAGGTCCGTAGTTCGCTAGAAGGCTGCTGGGACGAAAGCGGGACGGTGTAACGTGCATCACTCCCGGCCGCGCCTGCCCGCTCGTCATGTCTCCTACTGTGGGCACCGAAGCCGGTCCCCACTACCCAGGAGTGTTTCTGCAGTGTTCTGCAGACTGCGGCCGTGCAAATTTGGGCCGAGGAAATGTGTAGTAATCCCGGTGGCCAAACTGCGCAACTTGCCCGCGGACGGAAGAGACGAGGATTCTTAGGTGATGTAACGATGAAAAGAACTGAAGATACTCGAACAAGAACTCTAATGCCAAATTTTGTACGCCTGGGAGTGATAAATTATTTTATTTTCTGACGGACACAATCACAAAATTTTACTTGTGATCATATCTTCAGAAACCATAAAAACCAAATTACAAGCATGGAGCCGGCCGGCGTGGCCGAGCGGTTCTAGCCGCTCCAGTCTGGAACCGCGCGACCGCCACGGTCGCAGGTTCGAATCCTGGCTCGGGCATGGATGTGTGTGATGTCCTTAGTTAGGTTTAAGTAGTTCTAAGTTCTAGGGGACTGATGACCTCAGAAGTTAAGTCCCATAGCGCTCAGAGCCTTTTGAACCATACAAACATGGTACTTAAATCCGTTTCTCTTGTACTTGACGATACTTTAAAATGGTTCAAATGGCTCTGACCACTATGGGACTTAACTTCTGAGGTCATCAGTCGCCTAGGACTTAGAACTACTTAAACCTAACTGACCTAAGGACATCACACACATCCATGCCCGAGGCAGGATTCGAACCTGCGACAGTAGCGGTAGCGCGGTTACAGACTGAAGTGCCTAGAACCGCTCGGCCACACCACCCGGCTTTTGGAAATCGTTAGGGCATTCAGTATTCCGAGATCCGCAGTTTCAAGGGTGTGTCGAGAATAGCATATTTCAGTTATTACCTCTCACAACAGACAAGGCAGTGGCCGACGGTCTTCACTTAACGACCGAGAGCAGCCATGTTTGCCTAGATTTGTCAGCGCTAACAGGCAAGCAGCACTGCGTGAAATAATAGCAGAAATAAATGTGGGACGTACGACGAATGTATCCGTTTCGACAGTGCGGCGAAATTTGCCGTTAATGGGCTGTGGTAGCAGACGACCGATACGAGTTCCTTTGCTAATAACCGCGACATCGCCTGCAGCGCATCTCCTGGACTCGTGACCATATCGATTGGCGTGGTCAGGCAAATCCCTATTTCAGGTCATAACAGCTGATGGTAGGGTTGGACTTGGCACAGACCCCACGATGCCTTGGACCCAAGTTGTCGTCAAGGCACAGTGCGAGCTGGTGGTGGCTCGATAATGGTGTGCGCTGTGTTTACATGGAATGGACTGGGTCCTCGGGTCCAACTGAGCTGATCATTGACTGGAAGCTGATATGTTCGGCAATTTTGAGACCATTTTCAGCCATTCATGGACTTCATATTCTCGCCGGCTGGAGTGGCCGTGCGGTTCTAGGCGCTACAGTCTGGAACCGAGCGACCGCTAGAGTCGCGGGTTCGAATCCTGCCTCGGGCATGGATGTGTGTGATGTCCTTAGGTTAGTTAGGTTTAATTAGTTCTAAGTTCTAGGCGACTGATGACCTCAGAAGTTAACTCGCATAGTGCTCAGAGCCTTTTTTTTAACTTCATATTCTCAAACGGCGACGGAATTTTTATGGATGACAATGCCACAGTTGTTCGCGATTAGTGTGGAAAATGTTCTAGACAATTCGACAGAATGATTTGGCCACTAGAGCGCCCTAAATGAATCCTCGCGAACATTTATGGTATGTAATCGAAAGGTCAGTTCGTGCATAAAATCTTGCTCAGGCAACACTGTCGCAGTTATGGACGGCTATAGAAGCGTCATGGCTCAGTATATCTGCAGGGGAGTTCCAACAATTTGTTGTGTCCATTCCGCGTCGAGATGCTGCATTACTATTGGTAAAAGAATATCCGACACAATATTAGGAGGTATCGCATGACTTTTGTTACCCCAGTAAAAAAAAAATGGTTCAAATGGCTCTCTCTGAGCACTATGGGACATAACAGCTGTGGTCATCAGTCCCTAGAACTTACAACTACTTAAACCTAACTAACCTAAGGACATCACACACATCCATACCCGAGGCACGATTCGAACCTGCGACCGTAGCAGTCGCGCGGTTCCGGACTGCGCGCCTAGAACCACGAGACCACCGCGGCCGGCACCTACCTCAGTCTATAACACGCGTAAGATGCTTTGTCATACTAACTAAAAGGCTAGGAGTACGCCTGTATATAGCTGACATAAGCTGAACGTATCATCTGCTCGCACTCCAAGCACTACATGTGCACATCCGCTGTATGTGACTTCAAAACACGAAAACCGTATTCTTTACAGTTATGCTTCTGCATATCATTGTCACTGTTGCGAAGTAGAAGATACACTACTGGCCATTAAAATTGCTACACCACGAAGATGACGTGCTACAGACGCGAAATTCAACCGACAGGAAGAAGACGCTGTGATATGCTAATTATTAGCTTTTCAGAGCAGTCACAAGAGGTTGGCGCCGGTGGCAACACCAACAATGTGCTGACATGAGGAAAGTTTCCATCCGATTTCTTATACACAAACAGCAGTTGACCGGCGTTGCCTGGTGAAACGTTGTTGTGATGCCTCGTGTAAGGAGGAGAAATGCGTACTATCACGTTTCCGACTATGATAAAGGTCGGATTGTAGCCTATCGCGATTGTGGTTTATCGTATCGCGACATTGCTGCTCGCGTTGGTCGAGAACCAATGACTGTTAGCAGAATATGCAATCGGTGGGTTCAGGAGGGTAATACGGAACGCCGTGCTGTATCCCAACGGCCTCGTATCACTAGCAGTCAAGATGACAGGCATCTTATCCGCATGGCTGTAACGGATCGTGCAGCCACGTCTCGATCCCTGCGTCAACAGATGGGGACGTTTGCAAGACTACAACCATCTGCACGAACAGTTCGACGACGTTTGCAGCAGCATGGACTATCAGCTCGCAGACCATGGCTGCGGTTACCCTTAACGCTGCATCACAGTCAGGAGCGCCTGCGATGGTGTACTCAACAGCGAACTTGAGTGCACGAATGGCAAAATGTCATTTTTTCGGATGACTCCAGGTTCTGTTTACACCATCATGATGGTTGCATCCGTGTTTGGCGACATCGCGGTGAACGCACATTGGAAGCGTGTATTCGTCATCGCCATACTGGCGTATCACCCGGCGTGATGGTATAGGCTGCCATTGGTTACACGTCTCAGGCACCTCTTGTTCGCATTGACGGCACTTTTAACAGTGGACGTTGCATTTCAGATGTGTTACGACTCGTGGCTCTACCCTTCATTCGATCCCTGCGAAACCCTACATTTCAGCTGGATAATGCACGGCCGCGTGTTGCGGGTCCTGTACAGGCCTTTCTGGACACAGAAAATGTTCGACTGCTGCCCTGGCCAGCAAATTCTCCAGATCTGTCACCAATTGAAAACGTCTGGTCAGTGGTGGCCGCGCAACTGGCTCGTCACAATACGCCAGTCACTACTCTTGACGAACTGTGGTATCGTGTTGAAGCTGCATGGGCAGCTGTCCCTGTACACGCCATCCAAGCTCGGTTTGACTCAATACCCAGGGGCATCAAGGCCGTTATTACGGCCAGAGGTGGTTCTTCTGGGTACTGATTTCTCAGGATCTATGCACCCAAATTGCGTGAAAATGTAACCATGTCGCCGGCCAGTGTGGCCGAGCGGTTCTAGGCGCTTCAGTCTTAAAACCGCGCGACCGCTACGGTCGCAGGTTCGAATCCTGCTTCGGGCATGGATGTGTGTGATGTCCTTAGGTTAGTTAGGTTTAAGTAGTTCTAAGTTCTAGGGGACTGATGACCTCAGATATTAAGTCCCATAGTGCTCAGAGCCAATTGAACCATTTTTTGTAATCATGTCAGTTCTAGTATAATATATTTGTCCAATGAATACCCGTTGATCATCTGCATTTCTTCTCGGTGTAGCAATTTTAATGGCCAATAGTGTATATGAGCATTATAGAATGGTATATTAAATAAGATATGTCCTAAAAGGGCAGAGTAAGCATCATAAAATAATGAAAAGCAGGATTTGAACGTTAATGCAAGCAGAACGGGTGCAATATGTGTATGTAAGAGAGCACATCTAGAACGTTATGTGGACTGTTGTTAGTTGTCTTCTTCCTGGAAGGGGATGTTTACGTCGCCGGTCAGTTACACGGCTCGGACTGTGGCCACACGGAGCGTGTACTGTGGACGAGGATTCCCAGAGTACAGACAGGCCGTGACTTAGTGAGCTGCTATTTCCAGGAACACTTGGCGCAAGTTTCACTGGACGCAGTTCTCGTTCACAATGGAGATCATGGGTCGCTCTTGCTGTTTCTACTTGATTGGCTTAAGAGTGTAAATAGTATTCTGAAAATGCCTGGCAGGGAGGTGCCCTCTGCTGTTAGTGGATGCAGGAAATGGCCAATGAAGTGCCAGCCTCCTCCTTCTGAGGCTGATGGTTCTAAACGAATGGTCACTGAAAATCATGGGTGAATGGTTTATAAGTCGACCGACAGCTCTCATTGACTGTAGACAACAACTTAATGTTCGTTGTGGGGTACACGTGAGGTTTCGATGTACATTTGTGAAGTCGATAATCAGTGTATCTTAGTGACGTACAAAGTTTTTTTCAACGTACAAAGCTATTTTGCAAAACAAAGAATCTGGAAGTGCGTTTCTGTGCGCATGCGTGGAATGCCGTCTGAGGCTTCTCTGGGTTGCTAGTCGAGTGTCGGCGTTTGGCGCCAGTGCTCATTCTAAGGAGCAGAGGGCACAATTGGGCAGCGCAGGCAGCTAACTAACTGGACGCTGGTGTCCATTGAACGAGACGGACACAGCGGGAATTAAGTGAAGAAAATGGATTTATGTGGAAACTTAAAGACGGATCTTTTTGCTGACTTTTTCGTATTCACTATAAATTGGTATCCTTTTTTATCGTAATGGAGGCTATTGGCCCAAGTTGTTAGTAGTCAGAGTATGAACTGTTAGCGGTAGCCGGCCGATGTGGCCGAGCGGTTCTAGCCGCTTCAGTCCGGAACCGCGCGACAGCTACGGTCGCAGGTTCGAATCCTTTCGAATCCTGCCTCGGGCATGGATGTGTGTGATGTCCTTAGGTTAGTTAGGTTTAACTAGTTCTAAGTTCCAGGGGACTGATGACCTCAGATGTTAAGTCGCATCGTCTTCAGAGCCATTTGAACCATTTTGTTAGCGGTAAATATTTTCCAGTCCAGTCGTCGAGCTCGGAATTCTACCAGAAAGTAGTGAGATAGGTGCAGGGCTTTAACTATTGATTTAGGAGTCGTGTCAATTATAATTCTGTCTCGAGGCCCAAAGCGGCCCTTATTTAGTGTGTCATACAAAGGATTATTCCGATTCCGCCAGTAAACGTTTCCGAGTAAATGTATGAAGTACTTTGCCTCGCACGCCACGCGTCGCCAAGAACGTGTGGGTACTAAGAGCGGCTGCGACTGTTGCTTTGCTCAAATGGTTCAGATGGCTCTGAGCACTACGGGACTTAACATCTTTGGTCACCAGTCCCCTAGAACTTAGAACTACTTAAACCTGACTAACCTAAGGGCACCACATACATCCATGCCCGAGGCAGGATTCGAACCTGCGACCGTAGCAGCAGCCCGGTTCCGGACTGAAGCGCCTGGCGGCCAGTGTGACCGTGCGGTTCTAGGCGCTTCAGTCTGGAACCGCGTGACCGCTACGGTCGCAGGTTCGAATCCTGCCTCGGGCATGGATGTGTGTGATGTCCTTAGGTTAGTTAGGTTTAATTAGTTCTAAGTTCTAGGCGACTGATGACCTCATTAGTTAAGTCGCATAGTGCTCAGAGCCATTTGAAGCGCGTAGAACCGCTCGGCCACAGCGGCCGGCTGCTGCTTTGCACTGCGCTACAGAAGCTACGGCAACGAACGAAGGCAACGTTTGAGAGTAAAATAATCTGAGCTGGAGAGGCTACCATTAACGCAGCAGAAGTATGTGAATTTCGTAAACCAAAATATCTAGAGAGCGAAACAAGGGCGCTATTTTTTTTAACAAGGCTAAGTTTCCAAACTATACATATACAAACATGAAGTTTGAGTTGAACACTAGTTTAAAAATGGTTCAAATGGCTCTGAGCACTATGGGACTTAACAGCTATGGTCGTCAGTCCCCTAGAACTTAGAACTACTTAAAGCTAACTAATTTAAGGACATCACACACAACCATACCCGTGGCAGGATTCGAAAGGATCATCACGAAGCAAACCAGTTTAAAGCATGCAGCGTCTGGCGTTGTAAAGGCAGGATTTCCACAAGATTATATTTGTCTCGAAGTAGTGTTGGAGTTACACATTTTAATATACGTATGTAGCTATTCTGGAGCAACTTATATAGATAAAAATACAACATATCGTTTGATAAAGCTGTTGTCAATGAGTCGCTGGAGTCAGTTTCAGCTTCAAAATTTCACGAACAATTTAGAATGGCGTGCGATGTCCGCGTTCCTTTCGTTGGTAGGAAACTGGAATTTTGATGCAGATAATGACGTCCGACGTCGCTAATGATGACTAGAGTAGTGTCACTCGAGTCAGTAGTAACCGTTTAGAGAAGCCTGCTGGAAGAAGTGGGCCCATGTGGCGAAAACTTCGCGATTGCTATACCGTGCGCGAATGCCATGATATCTCAGCGTTTTATACGGTGAAGGGACGGCGCTGTTGCTCGTGATTCGTCCGTCGCATAGGGATGTTAAGCGTTGTAATCGCCGCCGTGCTGTTCGTGAGGGCCAGGCTTTCACCCTTTCCTGTGGTGCATCTCCTTGTCATCGCAGTAACAGGCACGACACCAAACACTACATTCGTTCAACAATGGCATCTACATGGGAGTATTACAATTAGCTCTTGACACTCACAAATCGCGAAAGACATGAGCCAGTGAGTCGCAATTAAAGAATAACCTTCCAGATTATGTGAATTAATCTCTCCTGGACCTCCCAATCTGCAATGACGTAAGTCTGTAGTTCCATGGTCAATGATCTGTAAATTATTTCATTTTCTCTTCGAAACGTTTGCGATTGTACATTGATATGAGAGAGAAGGAGGTTGTTTCACAATACGAAGCAAAAAGCGGGATTGTGAAAGAGCTTCAAGTTTTTCATATACGCTTCTTTGATTAACTTTGATCGCTACCTAGGTTGTACGGTTGAAGCAGCACTAATGCGGCTTTTCTAGAGGCACGTAGAGTGGCACCCTGACAGTATCGTATACGCCGTTCTCCAGAGTTTTCTGTCCTCCGACCAGGCGTCCTAGTGACACCCCACTACGCGCGACATTTCGTGGACGCAGTGGGCCGCCACTCCATTGCGCTAATGAAGGCCGTCGGTTGTTGCTGACAATTCGCACGCGGGAGCGACATCCTGCTTCTGAAGCCACGCTTCGGTGCTTCAGCGCTTCACGCCGCGTGACGGCTCTTCATTCGGACGTTTCTCCTCAAGTGTGAAGACAAATTCGTACTGACGTGGACTGACAAACATTGTCTAAATGTCTTAGTTAAAACAAGCTCTCGCTTTTCTCGTAGCGCCGGTTCCTAGTTACTTTGCGTATCTGACTCAAATCTACTACTAGGACTTCGTTGTTGTTCGCAAATTTTCATTCTTCTAAAACATAATTTTCCTAAGGTGAGCCACAACCGTTGTGTAATACTGTTTTTGCGCAGACTGTACGGATGTCGTCTTCTTTGCAATACCTGTACAGCGGTTCGTGGCGTGAGAGGCAACCGCTATACACTGCCTGACCACAAGTACTGTATGCGGGGACCTAGTCGTGGACTTTAATGTGGGTTGTGCCCACCCTTTGCCTGTATGGCGGCATTAACTTTGCTGGGGACACTTCCAATGAAGTGTCTTAATGGGGTGGACGGATGGCATCCCACACACCCTCAGCAGCAGAAACCAGAGACGGTGGTGATGTTGGACGGTGGGGCCAGCAGGGAAGCCGACGTTGTAACTCAGCCCCAATGGATATACGCTACTGGCCATTAAAATTGCTACACCAAGAAGAAATGCAGATGATAAACGGGCATTCATTGGACAAATATATTATACTAGAACTGACATGTGATTACATTTTCACGCAATTTGGGTGCATAGATCCTGAGAAATCAGTACCCAGAACAACCACCTCTGGCCGTAATAACGGCCTTCATATGCCTGGGCGTTGGGTCAAACAGAACTTGGATGGCGTGTACAGGTACAGCTGCCCATGCACCTTCAACACGATACCACAGTTCATCAAGATTAGTGACTGGCGTATTGCGACGAGCCAGTTGCTCGGCCACCATTGACCAGACGTTTTCAATTGGTGATAGATCTGTAGAATTTCCTGGCCAGGGCAGCAGTCGAGCATTTTCTGTATCCAGAAAGGCCCGTACAGGACCTGCAACATGCGGTCGTGCATTATCCTGCTGAAATGTTGGGTTTCGCATAGATCGAATGAAGGGTAGAGCCACGGGTCGTAACACATCTGAAATGTAACGTCCACTGTTCAAAGTGCCGTCAATGCGAACAAGAGGTGCCTGAGACGTGTAACCAATGGCAGCCTATACCATCACGCCGGGTGATACGCCAGTATGGCGATAACGAATACACGCTTCCAATGCTCGTTCACCGCGATGTCGCCAAACACGGATGCGATCATCATGATGCTGTAAACAGAACCTGGATTCATCCGAAAAAATGACGTTTTGCCATTGTTGCACCCAGGTTCGTCGTCGAGTACACCATCGCAGGCGCTCCTGTCTGTGATGCAGCGTCAAGGGTAACCGCAGCCACGGTCTCCGAGCTGATAGTCCATGATGCTGCAATCGTCGCCGAACTGTTTGTGCAGATGATTGTTGTCTTGCAAACGTCCCTATCTGTTGACTCAGGGATCGAGACGTGGCTGTACGATCCGTTACAGCCATGCGGATTAGATGCCTGTCATCTCGACTGCTAGTGATACGAGGCCGTTGGGATCCAGCACGGCGTTTCGTATTACCCTCCTGAAGCCAGTGATTCCATATTCTGCTAACAGCCATTGGATCTCGACCTACGCGAGCAGCAATGTCGCGATACGATAAACCACAATCGCGATAGGCTACAATCCGACCTTTATCATAGTTGGAAACGTGATGGTACGCATTTCTCCTTCTTACACGAGGCATCACAACAACGTTTCACCAGGCAACGCCGGTCAACTGCTGTTTGTGTATGCGAAATCGGTTGGAAACTTTCCTCATGTCAGCACGTTGTAGGTGTTGCCACCGGCCGCCAACCTTGTGTGAATGCTCTGACAAGCTAATCAGTTGCTAATCACAGCATCTTCTTCCTGTCGGTTAAATTTCGCGTCTGTAGCACGTCATCTTCGTGGTGTAGCAATTTTAATGGCCAGTAGTGTAGATCGGGACTCTGGGCATACCAGTCCTCTAACTGTCCGGGAACTATTGCCTCACAGACGCTACGTTGCGACAGGGTACGTTGTGATGCTGACACAATCATCGTTTCCGAACTGTACACAGTCCTTTAAAATCTGTTATATCCATCCGCATAGGAACTATACTTGCTATACTCCCACTCCAGGACCACCCTCCTTGTCATTTACAGATTGCAATAGCCAGTTGTAGTATGCAGCAGTGTTTTTATCGATCAGTCGAGGCGCGGCCGTTACTCTGTAAGATTTCAGTCTGAGTTTGAGCACAGCTCTCTAAGCAGATGTTACCAGTCTGAAGTACTACATACCGTAACAGTTTTCACGGACTTCTTCTCAAAGCAGCTCCTAACTCGTCTATTTCGCCTAAAACCGATAAATCACCTGCCAAAGTCCGGGCAACGCGCCGCAGCGTATGTGGCGATGTTGAAGCCTGCCTCCCCGGTGGTGGTTTATCCGCATCGCCAGACTCAGCAGTCACTCTATGTTAATTTTTCTCTTAATTACGGGGTCTGACAGTGGCAGTTGCCAAAAACCGCAATGAAATAACGTAATAAGCAACAGTAAACTTACTAGACGCTATTACACTGAAGAGCCAAAGAAACTGGTACACCTGCTAATATCGTGTAGGGCCGCCGCGAGCACGCAGAAGTGCCGCAACACGACGTGGCATGGACTCGACTAATGTCTGGAGGGAACTGACATCACGAATCCTGTACGGCTGTGTATAAATCTGTAAGAGTACGAGGAGGTGGCGATATCTTCTAAACAGAAAGTGGCAAGACATCCCAGATATTCTCATGTCTGGTTACTTTGAGGGCCAGCGTAAGTGTTTAAACTCAGAAGAGTGTTCCTGCAGTCACTCCGTAGCAGTTCTGGACGTGTGGCGTGTCGCATTGTCCTACTGGAATTGCCCAAGACTGTCGGAATGCATAGGGGACATGAATAGATGGAGGTGATCAGGCAGGATGATTACGAACGTGGCACCTGTATGAGCCGAATCTAGAAGTACCAGGGGTCCCATATCCAACTGTACACGCCCCACACCATTACAGAGCCTCCACCAACTTGAACAGCCCCTGCTGACATGCATGGATTCATGAGATTGTCTCCATACCCGAACGCGTCCATCTGCTCGATACAATTTGAAACCAGACTCGTCTGACCAGGCAACATGTCTCCAGTCATCAACAGTCCAATGTCGGTGTTGACGGGCCCACGCGAAGGTTCAAATGGCTCTAAGCACTATGGGACTTAGCATCTGAGGTCATCAGTCCCGTAGACTTAGACCTAACTAACCTAAGGACATCACAACATCCATGCCCGAGGCAGGATTCGAACCTGCGACCGTAGTGGTCGCGCGGTTCGAGACTGAAGCGCCTACAACCGCTCGGCCACAGCGGCCGGCCCCAGGCGAAGCGCAAAGCTTTGTGTCGTGCAATTGTCAAGGGTACACGAGTAGGCCTTAGCCTCCGAAAACCCGTATCGATGATGTTTCGTTGAATGGTTCGCACGCTGACACTTCTTGATGTCTCAGAATTGAAATCTGCAATATTTTGCGGAAGGGTTGCACTTCTGTCACGGTGAATGATCCTCTTCAGTCGTCGTTAGTCCCGTTCTGCAGGATCTTTTTCCGGCCGCAGCGATGCCGGAGATTTGACGTTTTACCGGATTCCTGATATTCGTGGTACACTCGTGAAATGGTCGTACGGGGAAATATCCACTTCATGGCTAACTCGGAGTTCCTGTGTCCCATCGCTCGTGCGCTTACTAACACTACGTTCAAACTCACTTAAATCTTGATAACCTGCTATTGTAGCAGCAATAACCGATGTAAGAACTGCGCCGGACACTTGTCTCATGTAGGCGTTGCCGACCGCAGCGCCGTATTCTGCCTGTTTACATATCTCTGTCTTTTGAGTACGCATGCCTTTACCAGTTTCTTTGGCGCTTCAGTGTATTTGCAAAAGAAGCAGCGTCATGTTTGCTTGTATTTTGTTCACGCTAGTGTTTTTAATTTTCCGCCAGAAGGGTCTGGTGTGTCCATGATTGGCCTAGTAGGGAATCAAACTGTTGTGACTGTGGGAGTTTGTGCTGTGTTGTTTGTAAATAAACGAGACAGCATAGTTTCGCGTACGCCACGTCGATGTAACGGATAAAAATTGTACAGTATTCTGTAGTTCAACTGCATCCATCGCTTAATGTATAGGAGTTCAGACCAGAAGCTTTTCTTCCTTGAGTATATTTGATTGCTGTACATTTTTTCCTTCTTGCAGAAGGGTATATATATTTAACTTCGCCCCAGTCTGCTGTAAAGGAAGATGAGCACTTCCATGCGGATACAAAAGTGAAGACGTTTTTTTCCCCATGCTGCAGCGCGCCTTGGCATGGACGTCTCCTGTTACTCTCATTAGCAGCTGCCATTAGGCGGCAATTATCTGCCATATGCGGTGTCTGCCTCTGACGCGACCAGCTGCGCGACTGCTTTCACTGCAGGCTCTCAGGGCATGTGCGACAGTTCCTGGCCTAATTTTTAATTCTCGCGCTTTGTGATGCCGTAGTCGCTCGAGGGTGCCATAGCGTGTGGCTTTCGCAGCCGTGGCCGTTGGTATAATATTAGGCAAGTGCAAGCTCTGTTATTCGAACTTCGGCTGCTATTGTGCTTTAGGGATTCGTGGCACCGATTTCATTTTTCCTCGAGCATATTGTACTTCAGAAAGCCCCTGATGCGTAAGAGCAGCAGAGATTTGCGCAGCTTTACATCTGCAGTGTTGACATCAAGGTAGCGCTTGACCAGCCTTCTGGCGTTATGGTCTCGCCATTAACAACAATGCCTATATCATTGTGAGAACAAACAGTTCGTGACGTTACGGGGGTGGAATCTGACCTTTATAGCGATTTACGTTTTTATGTTGTCGGTTTCTTATGAGAGCTTTCGTTAGTGAGTAATCGCACAGGACAAAAAATTAATTCCCCTCCTCTTCCACCCCTACGCCAGTGCCGTTTAATAACTACCCCAGCCATGACGATGCCCTCAGTTTGGCGAATAAGACAGTCCACAAGTTTCTACAGGTGTGCCGTGGCCCGCTGAAGCTATTCACTGATGATCAGAGCTCGTGTTTTTGTTATTCTATTCGTCCTCAGGCCGGTCTGATGCTACTCTTCACGCGAAGCTGCTTCGTGCGAGGCTCTTCATCTCTGCATGACTACATCTCTGCAGCCTACGTCCATTTGTAACTGCTCACCGTATTCAAGCCTCGATTTCCCTCTACAAGTTTTACCACAGACTCGTTGGAGCCTCAATAACAATCCTGTCAACCGACCCCTTGTTGCAGTCAAGTTCTGCCACAAATTTGTTTTCCCCTGTTTAGATTCGGTACTGCCTCATTAGTTATTCAATCTACCAATCTAATGTTCAGCATTCTCGCGTATCAGTACATTTCAAAAGCTTCTATCCTGTTAATGTCTGAACTGTTTATGGTCGACGTTTCACTTCTTTACAATGCTACCTTCCAGACAAATACCTCCAGAAAAGACTTCCTAACAGTTAAATTTATATTAGATATTAGCAAGTTCCTGTTTTTCAGAAATACATTTCATTCTATTGGCATTCTGTATTTTGTGTCCTTTCTGCTTCACTCATCATGAGTTATTTTGCTGACAAGTAGCAAAATTCGTCTATTTCTTTTAGTGTCTTATTTACGAATCTCATTCATTCAGCATCACCTGTTTTAATTCTACTACATTCCATTTTTTGTTAAAGTTCATCTTATATCCTCTTTTCAAGAAACTATCCATTCCGTTCAACTGCTCTTGCAATTCCTTTGCTGTCCCTGACAGATTTATAGTATCAGCGCCAAAGCTCAGAGTTTTTATTCCTTTCCAAATTTCTCTCTGTGTTCCTTTACTTGGTGTCCAATGTACAGACTGGATAATATCGGGGATAGGCCACAACATCGACTCACTCCCTTCTCAATTATTGCATCCCTTACGTGTCTTTCGAATCTTGTAACTGCAGTCTGATTTCTGTACAAGTTTCAGTGCAAATATTCTTTCCCTCTCTGTATTTTATCGTTGTACGGCAAGTTGAAAAAGAAAGAGAAAGAGGGAGAGAGAGAGAGGGAGATTTATAGGTGCATATGATAAACCCCATCCCTCAAAAATATTTCTCTCTTTCACAGCTCCTCTGTGCTACCACAGATGACGTGTCACTGATGTCATTTGTACTAAGACTGCAGTACACGCGAGGTGCCTATTTGGTTCCACCGCCCTGAGTGGAATGCAGAAGTTGTAATAAGTCTTCACCAATAGGTTCTTAGCTATATGTCCAAATAACCATACTCGCTAATAAAGTCTTAACCTGACACCGACCGCGGCAGACACTATATCTGTCCTCCGAGCCTTCCCAACCAGCTCTGATCTTACAGCCGAACCAATTCCCCCGCCATTCAAGTTAAGCGGGGGTAGGACGTCAAACGAGCAGGAGAGGCACCACGGACATTTTAATTTCCTCTGTCTATACTTTTACAAATAAATTCGCAAAACTTTCTCAGCATGACCAGGGAGGATTCAGGATTCAGACTCATGGCAGTGGAAGTTCAAAAACATAACGAAATAATTTTTTTTACGTGTGAAATTTCATTATTTTGTCACTTACTATTGGCTGCATGTGTTGTTACAGGTATATAAGAAAGAGAGATTCTTCGATGAATTTTGCACAGTATACAGACCATACTTACAGGTGTACGAAACTCTAGAATTTATTTAATTTATTAAAAAGTGAATGAGCTGTTACATTTTAAACTTCATGTTTAGAAAGAACTGAAATTTAAATTTTATAGTTAATTACCTCAATTATAACCACTCTTTTTAATAGTTTTGGAAGATTCTAGAGTTTCATATATCTGTAAGTACGGTTTTTATGTTGTGCAAAATTCATCAAAGAATCTCTCTTACTTATTATGCAGCAATAGTAAGAGAAAAAAAAGATGAAATTTCCTATGTAAAAAAAAAATTTTTTTTGTTATGTTTTTGAACTTCCACTGCTATGAGTGTAACTCCTGAATCCGTCCTGGTCATGTTTACAAAGTTTTATGTATTTACTGTATATGTAAGAGTGTACACAGTAGAAATTAAAATGGCCTGTGGTGCCTCTCCTGCTCCAAGTCTGCTCGTTTGACGTCCTACCTTCGTTAAGCGCGATCGGAAGACATCCGAAGTGCTTCGTCTGCCTTTTCGTTTAGCAGTTGTTTATGATTCTGCTGGTCATTAATACTTTTCAAATCTGAAATGCCATGTTTAGTTTGCCTAATATTAATAACATAACATTGTCATTTTTGCGCGTAACTACCGAATGCAGCAGCCAATCGCCGAGAAGGATCTCAATTTAGGCGGTCTTTCTCACGATACCCGTGCCTAACGAGCCATCTGCCATCGGTATCTCACATCACATTACATCATCTAAACACTTCTGCCTTCTGAACTGCTTTGAAGAGCTTCTTGTATCTGAATATGATGGCTTCAAAGCCAGAAATATTACAGTTGCTATCTTCAGGGTTTCGGATCCGGTTCTAAGCAATATTGTCAAACCATTTCTCCAGATCAACAGTAGCTATTGCTGTGTGTTTGCCTTTCTTCAACCTGTCTTTTAAGATAGGCGGCATTGCCTTGCGCCTTCGTGCAGTCGTCCGGTAATGCCGTGTACAAATAGATACCGAATGAAGACGACAGCAAACCGAACGATAGAACAGAAAACAAAAATCGTCAGAACGACCGGCAAACTTACGAGGGTTTCTAACAATACCACCACTTGCAAAGTAGATTAGAAATCAGATTAATAATGTTGCTCACGCAGCATATGTTCGCTTTATCGGGCAACAACAAAACTATTGACTGTGGATGGTATCGTCAGAATTGAAATAATGGGGTCACTATAAAGAAGTCATTAATTTGGCACTTATCTCGAATGGATTCCCACGTAGATTTCGTCGAAGTCGTTATGGCTCATCTTGTTGATTCTAGGGTGATTCCACTTTGGCTGCTAGAAGGTCCGGATCTGTATTTTAGCAATATTTGAAGACCTAACAAATGCGTTTTTCAGGAAATTCTTAATGATCAAACAATCCCAGATCAGAACAATGGCATGGTAGAAATAATTTTTGACTTGGTGTTCACGATCCACATTTTTAATAAACTTCTTGTAAATTGACATAATACTTCTTCTTAATTTTCAAATCATCAAGAAAACAGTTTTGTATCAATCTTTACATATTTAATTTCCACTTTAACCAAACACAAGACTTGACTGTTCTTTTGCAAAGCGAAATAACAACATAACTTCTGCAAAGTGAAACAAAGACTGCTCTGTGCGCATTCACGCCAAAACGATTACAAGTAAGTCAAAGATTATGACAGTCTCACAGAAATGAATACACACAAGAGCCATATCACTGTAATATATCGATACATCGGCGTACCTATACATTGATAAAACCAAATGTGAATATTGTCACAAAAATATGTCTGTTCCTTCGCAGAAAAGTAGTTCGATATTACTGGTATCGAGAACTGGGGTTGGAGTGCCGTAATGGTCACGTAAATAAAGAACCATTACAGCTTTAGCGAGAGAACCAGAGACGTGTACCATGAAAAGTTGCGCCAAGAACCGGCGGGTCATGATCTCCGCACTGCTGCAGCAGGCGTCGCCTATTTCTCGGCTGGCGTGGGCGTAGCGGGCAGAATTGCGCGCTTAGCGCTACGGCGCTGCGTCTCATTGGCCGACAAGACGGCGCCCGGCGCACGGCGTGCGTGCCAAGTGCGTGCCGCGCCCCCGCAGTGCGCCACGGCGCGGCCCCAGCGCTACGCGAGTGTGTGCGTCTGCACTGGGCGGCGGCCAGCCGGTATTTGTGGTGCATCTGACTGTTGTGAGCCCATCTCTCATCTCTGCGGAGCGGACAGTCGCAGCTTCTCGCGTTTTGTTACATGGCAGCAGCTGCGGTCGGAATTCCCGCCGCCTCCACACACACAAAAACACGTGTACTTCACCCGGCAGTTGTTCGCTAATACTTAACGCACGTGTTCTGTGGCCTGTCGTAATTTCTAAATGCCACGCTATAAACTTCTCACTATTTCTGACCCTTCTGAATGCTAAATTCGGATTCACGACTGAGTAAGGAAATGGTTAGCTCGCTGTTGTAACGCACGCCTAGCCGTGTACTCTATACTGAACATTTTGTTCCATTATTACACTGCAGTCTTCGTGCGACGATTGTGGGTGTTTTTTTGCTAGTAAAAGGCGGAAGAAGAACCCAGAGCAAAAACATAGCTTCCTTTTCTCGAATAACACCGATCAGGCCGTATAAATCAACGTCCTCATTTGAAGGACAGGTCACCGTGAAGCATCACCTGTTTTGTCCTCGGAGATGTGGGGTCATGCGAAGACTTGGTCGCAACCTGACACAATATACGATGCTTGCGCCGTTGATTACGAACGTACACCACTGGCCATTAAAATTGCTACACCAAGAAGAAGAGTAGAGCCACGGGTCGTTAACACATCGGAAATGTAACGTCCACTGTTCAAAGGCCCGTCAATGCGAACAAGAGGTGACCGTGACGTGTAACCAATGGCACCCTATACCATCACGCCGGGTGATACGCCAATATGGCGATGACGAATACACGCTTCCAATGTGCGTTCACCGCGATGTCGCCAAACAACACGGATGCGACCATCATGATGCTGTAAACAGAAACTGGATTCATCCGAAAAATTGACGTTTTGCCATTTGCGCACCCAGGTTCGTCGTTGAGTACACCATCGCAGGCGCTCCAGTCTGTGATACAGCGTCAGGGGTAACCGCAGCCACGGTCTCCGAGCTGGTAGTCCATGCTGCTGCAAACGTCGTCGAACTGTTCGTGCAGATGGTTGTTATCTTGCAAACGTCCCCATCTGTTGACTCAGGGATCGAGACGTGGCTGCACGATCCGTTACAGCCATGCGGATAAGATGCCTGTCATCTCGACTGCTAGTGATACGAGACCGTTGGGATCCAGCACGGCGTTCCGTATTACCCTCCTGAACCCACCGATTCCATAGTCTGCTAACAGTCATTGGGATCTCGACCAACGCGAGCAGCAATGTCGCGATGCGATAAATCGCAATCGCGATAGGCTACAATCCGACCTTTATCAAAGACGGAAAAATGATGGTACGCATTACTCCTCCTTACAGGAGGCATCACAACAACGTTTCACCAGGCAACGCCGGTCAAGTGCTGTTTGTGTATGAGAAATCTGTTGGAATCTTTCCTCATGTCAGCACGTTGTAGGTGTCGCCAACGGCGCCAACCTTGTGTGAATGCTCTGAAAAGCTAATCATTTACATATCACAGCATCGTCTTCCTGGCGGTTAAATTTCGCGTCTGTAGCACGTCATCTTCGTGGTGTAGCAATTCTAATGGCGCATCGTACTGCATCTGTAGCAGGTGGCACCACAATGACACAACGAACTGTTAAAAATCGTTACATTAAGAACAGCTCCGAGCCAGACACCGTGTGCTGTGCATTCCACTGATCACAAACCACCTGCATATGCGATTTCAGTGGTGTCAAACGAGTGCGCAGTCCGTTGTGGCCGAGCGGTTCTAGGTGCTTCAGTCTGGAACCGCGCGACCGCTAAGGTCGCAGGTTCGAATCCTGTCTCGGGCATGGATGTGTGTGATGTGCTTAGGTTAGTTAGGTTTAAGTAGTTCTAAGTTCTAGGGGACTGATGACCTCAGATGTTAAGTCCCATAGTGCTCAGAGCCAGCCAAACGACTGCACATTGAAGGGCAGGATGGACGTCTGTTGTGTTTTCTGATGAAATCAGGTTCTACCTCGCAGCCAGTGAGGGCCGTGTTTTGGCTAGGAGGCCATTTGAGAATCTGCACCCAGTCTGTCCGGGTGCCAAACACACTGGACCTACGCCTGGGGTTATGGACAGGGGAGCGGTTTTGTGTGAGAGCAGGAGCGCTCGCGTCGTTATCCCATGCATCTTGACTGCAAATTTGTACGTCAATCTGGTGATCCGTCCTGTTGCGCTGCCATTCATGAACAGCATTCCAGGGGGTGTTTTCCAACAGGATAACGCTCGCCCAGATACCGCTGTTGTAATCCAACATGGTCTGCTGAGTGTCCACATGTCGCCTTGGCCTGCGCCATCTCAAGATCTGTCTCCAATCGAACACACATGGGATATCATCCGACGACACCCCACAACCAGCATTAGCCGTCCTAGTATTGACCGACCGAGTGTAACAAGCATGGAACTTCATCCTCAGACTGAGGTCCGGCGTCTGTACAACACAATGTATGCACGTTTGCATGCTTGCATTCAACATTCTGCCGGTTACACCGATTATTAATGTACCATTACTCTACGTTAATTATTTTTGGTGTTGAGATTTTTTTCGACTATTAATGTACCATTACTGTACGTTAATTATTTTTGGTGTTGCGATTTTTTTCCGTTAGTGCACTTATTGTTGATAGTAAGCCGTGGATCAGCTCCAAGGCGGCTCATTTGTTTCCACATTACAGCGTCTCGTTCAAGCTTGCGAAGCCAAAGTATAACCTGCTAGCGCGTTCATAAGCTAAACTCTCTCCCAACTATACTTTTTACGTCTTCTTTGTGGTTTTTTTTCCCAGAGCGGATGTAGTCTCGCTGCCAAAGCAAGCACTAAGATCCGCAACGTTTTATTACGAAATGAACGAGCGCAGAACTTAGCGGCAAGACTTATAATCAGGAGCGGCTGTTTTTGCAGCTCTTCTCGCCGGATTTCACAAAGTTTTTTGAGTTGTGTCGCTTTATAGTCTGTTATTACTGCAGATACCAACGTCGGACTGAATATCTTCTCTTGTATTTTTTCTCATTCTCTTCCTAATTTTCGTTTTGGGAGTATGCTGTTATTACCTCAGTGTATTTTACCCATCCTTGTTTCTCCCACTTTATAGCTTGTTCCGTACATTGAACTTTTGTTCTTCTCGTTTTATACAGGTCATTTTAAGATGACCAGTGATCTAAATTATAAATGTTCCATATCAATCAAAAGTTGTCACACATTGATTTGGATAGTAATGTGTATCGGAGTAATTTGCAATTTGTAAGGAAAACGTAATTTTTCATTCTTGGTCACACAACTCAAGGTTATGACGTTACTGGATGATAGCTGTGAAATTCCAGCTAACGTCGTTGTTTCGTCTGCAAAATAAATAAATAAAATAAAATAAAAAAGTATGAAAACAGGTGTAGTTATGCAAAATGCACCAGAACTCTACAGAATTTACTGAAACGCTAAAATGTATGTTTAAAATGGTAGTTTAAAGCTAAAATGTGAAAGTACAAAGCCGATAAATAGCTAGCTGAGACATCAATACAAGCTGCCTATAGGATTTGTAATACATTGTATGACACACACTTTGACGGTGGATTAGGATCGTGCATCGATAATGTCCAGGTGAAGTTCCTAGTGTCTATCCTTTCGGTATTAGATCGGAAAGTCAACAGCTATAGTGAACAGAAATTACAATACGTTCAAATAATTACACGAATGCCAATGAGATCATCCCATCATTTTCGAGGTACGAATGCAATAAGAGTGCGCTCTGCAAGCAAGTTTAAACCCTCGGACGGCGGAGCTACGCCGACCAGCCAACCATAATTCGGTACATGCAGGAAGACAACACGAAAGGCCGTAAACAACTCCCGTCACCGCACAACTAAAGATGACACACGACAGGAGTTATCGGAGACGAATATCAATTACCAAAGGGTGGGCAAGTATTTTGAACTCTGTTGTTTGACCAGGATTACAAGCAGAATTTAGGGAAAAACCTTCTTCTCTATTTGTCAGTTGCTAATTTAATCTCAACTGCTTCCTTAATAACACTACCCCAATAGCTGGAGGTGCACGCACGAAGTTGTTGTATCCTGTTGGATGACAGGTACCATGGCACTGTTTTCCACTAGTAGATACGCTCGGCTGTTGTGAGCATGTGTGACGCTTATGCTCTGTACGCCGGATGTGCACGGGCCTGATGGTCTGACCAACGTAAGGCATGCCACAACTGCATGGTGTACCACAGATTCCCGCCATACACAAGTCAAGATCGTCCTTTGTAGACCCCAGATGCTGGTCGAGAAACGCACTTCACATCGTGTTCTCGCAGAGTATGACCAATTCTAATGGAAATGCTGCCGGCCGTTGTGGCCGAGCGGTTCTCTAGACGCTTCAGTCCGGAACCGCGCGACCGCTACGGTCGCAGGTTCGAATCCTGCCTCGGGCCTGGATGTGTGTGATGTCCTTAGGTTAGTTAAGTAGTTCTAACTCTAGGGGACTGATGACCACAGATATTAAGTCCCGTAGTGCTTAGCCATTTGAACCCATTTTCTGTTGGAAATGCTACCAGTGTAAGTCCTATTTCGACAAATGTTAACTTCCGCTTACTTTCTATTCACATACCAGTTCTATGATCAGACAGAGGGAGGTTGCGAGTGGGAGCCATTGTCACCTATTAATGTCGATTTATTTGTGGAAGAGTTCCAGGGACGTGGCCAGGAGTCGATGGCAAGAGGCGCCACTTGGGTCTACGGTCTCCTCACCTTTCATTGTTTAAGTAAACGTTCCATATTTCTATATTTTGTTTAGTGCTGTTTATTGCTATTAGTAATATTGTTTACACAATAAAATTAGTAACCACTTTGATGTCAGTAAACTAACTTGGCTGTATGTGTTTTTTAGAGAATGACACTTTATTTTTAAATTGTCGGATACACCGCAGCACATCCATTTGGATGGTGGCTAATTTGGCTACGTTGAAACGTACATACTCAGACAAAGGTAATACATAGAAAAATTAAAAACGTGAAATATAAACTTTTTGATGTGTCAGTATGAAATTATTATTAATCGGGTTTCCACCATACCCCCAACGTATGTTGAACGACAGTAACGCCACGATAAAGATGAGAGGGACGTAATGTAAGACACATCACACTTACTCGTGTTTGTAAACGTAAGCACTATGGCTCGAACATTGAAATCCAGTGAATTAGTTGTGGTGAAGATCGAAGATGTTTCGCTATCAGAAGCGAGCGAAGTGACTGTATCATCGACTTATGATCTGTGGTTGCTGCGTTCCGATTCCCGTTCGACAGTACTGGCCTTTGTTTCCTGTGATTTCCGTAAATCATGTCAGACCAGTGTGGCGACGATTCCTCGAAGTAAGCAGAACATCAGACCTCTTACAGTTTTATCATCAGAAAGTTTCTTGTCTCTCAAACATTGTCCAACCTCCTCAACCTGGTGCCCATCCTCTTCTGGACATGACCAACACATTCCAGTTTTGTGATAATCTTCTCACCATAAGGCTGAGCGGCTACTACACTGTTATATGCTTTTGAGTCTCCGTCACCTATGAACTTAGTGTAACACATTCGCCTTTCGTTCACAGATCGACTAAAAATTTCAGTAGCTGCAGAGACCTCCATACCACTGCTTGTTCCTTCATAATCAGTCACAGATATGCCCTTCTTAATTTCCTGATTTACACTTATAACAATGTTTGGTTAAAATCTCGAAATCTATTACCTTTCCAGTATCCACACTGGTCACCGTAGCAATAGAATTCTTAGAACTGTAGCCACGCTTCTGCCAAGTGCCATCAAAAGCTACTGGTGTGTCACTCATACCATCATATATTTCAACAGCTTCGTTTGCAGCACCCTTCATTGACTCACATGCAACAGATTCCACAGCAGCTCCAATAAATCCTGTATATTTGTCGATTTTAGAAGGTGAGCGTGGCAGATTCATCACGGCACACATTGTTCTGCAGCAGTATGTCCTTTGCCAATAGCTCTCAGTCGATAAAAGCACCTAACATTTACTTCAAAATAATTATCTTTACACTTATCAGAATTCCAAAATGAATGAGTATATTTACAACTGGCACAATTAATGATAAGTTTCCCGGCTAGTTCATTTGATACCTCACTGTCTTCCTGTAAACTAACTGGCCCTCCACATATTTTACAACACACACATTCACCTAATACCCTTGTTAGGATGTGTAAATCTATCAGAATATAACCCAACCTACCATTTAAATCATTTTCGTTTTGGGAAAACTGTGTATGACAACGTTTTATTGTAATCTTCGAAGCACTAATGAGTGTTTCTCTAGACGAGTAGGTCTGTATTTCATTGTCTGTAACTTCACACGCCACAAACACAATGTTTCCCTTTATTCGAAAATCTATTACCATGAAACCCACGTTACTTAAAAACACTGCGTTTCGGCGTCATACTTTACTTTTTGAGAGATTTTTACCAATCTATTCGTCACTTTTCCTTCGGAGAAACGTTAGCACCTCGACATACAACGCGTGTTTATACTATGAAACGATACGATACTGTTTTTGACAGTGCTACCAATACAATTAAGTAATTTAACCTTTATAACACAGCAATCCACAGCCTTCTATATAAAAAATTACCCATTTTATTAGATCTTGAAGTAATGCACGTAAAATATATTTAAAAAATAAATTAAACTGCTTCCCATGTGAGTTTATAATATATATATCATTTATTCAGAAAATTGCTAAATTTTATAATGAGATGAAAATCCGAAAATGTGAAAAAATATTTCCGTTCTAACTCCCCTTAATTCGTAGTCAGCTGCAGTCGTAGTTCAGCGTGAAATGACATTCCTACCGAAAGGTATTTAGAAGCGCTCATTCTAGTGTGAGGCAACGACCGTGCGTGATCGTGTAAGAGCATTCTTTATAATATTCAGTATGTAGCAGAGGAGTGAATATAGCGTGTTAAATGAGCACCATCGACAATTTGAGTTCCTACGACACGAAAGTACTCTCCGTAGCAATCGCTGTGACAGTCGTACTCGTTTTCCAGCCTGCTGTTGACTGAGCGTCCCGTTGCTTCTTTACAGTACGCCATCTTCCGGTCTCCTACAGTCTGGGGCGTGGGGAGGAGGGGGGGGGGGGGACCGGAAAGTAACGAAATGGAAAAAAATACCGTAATCAGGTGTTTTCCTGTCAAGAAAATGATTTCAGAGTTGGTATTAGGCAGGTTTTTAACAGGATCGTAACTGTAGATTTTTATGCTACTTACAAGTCACCATTCGGCTTCCAAAATATTAAAAATACACCATACCCAGATTTAGCCCTGTGAGGATCCTGTAACTCGTATTTTCCGTGGACAGAATAGTGACGATACTTACGGGAAACTTGTGATTTAACTTGCTTAGACCCTTGCACAAAATGACATTCTGATGAAACTACCGCAAACACGAAGAGAACGTGATTTAATTCACGTTGTTGTGTGGAGTCTCATAAACAAGTTGGGAACTGACTCCTACTCTCATCACGTGGAACTGCTGCGATGAGAACTTATCCTTGTGATGGACGTTGAGCACCGTTCACTCCACGCCCAGCCCGTAAACTAAGACCGTGTGAGCGGAATAGGTTGCACGTCGTAGCACAGCGGAGACCTCCCGTGAAAGGTGATCCACGACCCCAGATGTGTGGCTTGGAAATGAGCACGTATTACCCTAGTTGCTGCCCTGATCGAGCCGTAAAGCATCGAATTCGACTTTGTCTTCACAACTACAGTGAAGCAGATTAGGCGTGATAGTACTCATCTGCTGCCGCATTGTGGACTTCAGTCCAAAGACTGGATTGATGCAGCTCTCCACGTTACTGTATCCTGTGCAAGACTCTTCATCTCCGAATAACAACTGCAGCCTACATCGTTGTGAAACTGCTTATTGAATTCATCTCTTGGTCTCCCTCTACAATTTTTACAACCCACACTTTCATCCAGTACTAAATTGTGATTCCTTGATGTCTCAGAATGTGACCCATCAACCGATCGCTTCCTCTACTGAAATTGTGCCACAAATTTCTTGAACCCCGCAATTTTGTTCAGTACTTCCTCATCAGTTACATGATCTACCCATCTAATCTTCAGTGGCTTCTTTTGTCTTTTTTTGTGTGAACAACTTATAGACCACGTTTCACATCGATACATGGCTACACTCCGGACAAATACACTACTGGCCATTAAAATTGCTACACCACGAAGATGACGTGCTACAGACTCGAAATTTAACCGACAGCAAGAAGATGCTGTGATATGCAAATGATTAGCTTTTCAGACCATTCACACAAGGTTGGCGCCGGTGGCGACATGTACAACGTGCTGACATGAGGAAAGTTTCCAACCGATTTCTCATACACAAACAGCAGTTGACCGGCGTTGCCTGGTGAAACGTTGTTGTGATGCCTCGTGTAAGGAGGAGAAATGCGTACCATCACGTTTTCGACTTCGATAAAGGTCGGATTGTAGCCTATCGCGACTGTGGTTTATCGTATCGCGACATTGCTGCTCGCGTTGGTCGAGATCCAATGACTGTTAGCAGAATATGGAATCGGTGGGTTCAGGAGGGTAATACGGAACGCCGTGCTGGATCCCAACGGTCTCGTATCACTAGCACTCGAGATGACAGGCATCTTAACCCCATGGCTGTAACGGATCGTACAGCCACGTCTCGATCCCTGAGTCAACAGATGAGGATCTTTGCAAGACAACCACCATCTGCACGAACAGTTCGTCGACGTTTGCAGCAGCATGGATTATCAGCTCGGAGACCATGGCTGCGGTTACCCTTGACATTGCACCACAGACAGGAGCGCCTGCGATGGTGTACTCAACGACGAACCTGGATGCTCGAATGGCAAAACATCATTTTTTCGGATGAATCCAGGTTCTGCTTACAGCATCATGATGGTCGCATCCGTGTTTGGCGACATCGCGGTGAATGCACATTGGAAGCGTGTATTCGTCATCGCCATACTTGGCGTATCACCCGGCGTGATGGTACGCGTCTCGGTCACCTCTTGTTCGCATTGACGGCACTTTGAACAGTGGACGTTACGTTTCAGATGTGTTACGGCCCGTGGCTCTACACTTCATTCGAGCCCTGCGAAACCCTACATTTGAGCAGGATAATGCACGACCGCATGTTGCAGGTCCTGTACGGGCCTTTCTGGATATAGAAAATGTTCGACTGCTGCCCTGGCCAGCACATTCTCCAGATTTCTCACCAATTGAAAATGTCAGGTCAATGGTGGCCGAGCAACTGGCTCGTCACAATACGCCAGTCACTATTCTTTAAGAACTGTTTTATCGTGTTGAAGCTGCATGGGCAGCTGTACCTGTACACGCCATCCAAGCTCTGTTTCACTCAATGCCCAGGCGTATTAAGGCCGTTATTACGGCCAGAGGTGGTTATTCTGGGTACTGCTTTCTCAGGATCTATGCACCCAAATTGCGTGAAAATGTAATCACATGTCAGTTCTAGTATATTTGTGCAATGAATACCCGTTTATCGTCTGCATTTCTTCTTGATGTAGCACTTTTAATGGCCAGTAGTGTACCTTTAGAAAACACTTCGTAATAACTTAACGTCATATTCGATGTTAACAAATGTCTCTTCTTCAGAAACGTTTTTCTAGCTATTGCCAATCTACATTTTATATCCGCTCTACTTCCCCCGTCGTCACTATTTTACTGCCGAAACAACAAAACTCATCTACTACTTTTAGTTCTAGTTTCCTAGTATAAATGCCTCATCATCGCGTGATTTAATTCGACTACATTCTATTACCTTTGTTTTAAATTTGTTGATACTCATCTTATACTCTCCTCTAACGCACTGCCCATTCCGTTCAGTTGCTTTTGCAAAACCTTTTGCTGTCTCCCACAGAATTACAGTGTCATTTGCAAACCTCAGGGCTTTTATTTCTTCTCTCAGAACTTTTTCTCTGAATTTTTCGTTGGTTGCCTTTAACTGCTTGCTCAGTGTACTCATTGAATAACAGCGGGAAATAGTCAACTACAGACTATTCAACTTACAGACTCGTCAGCTACAAAATAGTCACCTACAGACTCAAATATTTATGTTTTGATAAAACTGCCACTAATACGTTATTAATGAGCTCAAACGATTGAACGAAGTAAAAAGACAGTGAATTAGGTGGTAGAAGTGCTTCGATACGAGATGGTTGTTTCTGGACCGCGAGACAACGCTCTGTCAGTCAAGAAGAACCACACACGTAAGTAATCAGAGGATACGCACAAAATGAAGAAATAAACTACGTAATAGGGGCCGAGCTCAAGTGATGTTGTCCAGTGACGGCAAATAGCAATTGGACGTGACAAACGGGATACGATGGTAATCACGCGTTGCCATCGTAATTCAGGACGATCTGATTATTGCAACTAGCGACGAACAAGATCATCCATTAATTGTTTCCCCGACTAACCGGCGACCTTCTGGTGCCTGTAGCACTCAGGTAAACTGTCTCAACATGGCGCCTGACTGGTAGGAACACGTGGTGTGGAGACTGGCGGTGTCAACCACGGAAACGCGTCTTGACGGCAGAATGTGGGTCGCAGTGAGACGGAGCTCCTCGTGTGCGTGGCCGACTGCTCAGAGCATCGCCCACCTAGCTGCGCTCACCTGCGCAGTCTTGGGCAGGCCGCTTCGTTACGTTGGGCCGCCACACACTGACTCCTCACGACCAGAACGGCGTGTCTGGCCCCTCTGTGATGGACCATTCAAACACAGCACAAAGTGCTCGCTTACAAAGGAAAAAAGCCGCCTTGGCGAACATTACTAACTTCTGAATTAACTGCAGGACCAGCAAAAATTATGTGCACTACCTATACAGGGTGGTCCATTGATAGTGACCGGGCCAAATATCTCACGAAATAAGCGTCAAACGAAAAAACTACAAAGAACGAAACTCGTCTAGCTTGAAGGGGGAAACCAGATGGCGCTTTGGTTGGCCCGCTAGTTGACGCTGCCATAGGTCAAACGGATGTCAACTGCGTTTTTTAAAATAGGAACCCCCATTTTTATTACATTTTCGTATAGTACGTAAAAAAAATATGAATGTTTTAGTTGGACCACTTTTTTCGCTTTGTGATAGATGGCGCTGTAATAGTCACAAACGTATAAGTATGTGGTATAACGTAACATTACGCCAGTGCGGACGGTATTTGCTTCGTGATACGTTACCCATGTTAAAGTGGACCGTTTGCCAATTGCGGAAAAGGTCGATATCGTGTTGATGTATGGCTATTGTGATCAAAATGTCCAACGGGCGTGTGCTATGTATGCAGCTCGGTATTCTGAACGACATCATCCAGGTGTCCGGACCGTTCGCCGGATAGTTACGTCATTTAAGGAAACAGGAAGTGTTCAGCCACATGTGAAACGTCAACCTCGACCTGCAACAAATGATATGCTCAAGTAGGTGTTTCAGCTGCTGTCGCGGCTAATCCCGCACATCAGTAGCAGACAAACTGCGCGAGAATCGGGAATCTGAAAAACGTCGGTGTTGAGAATGCTACATCAACATCGATTGCACCCGTACCATATTTCAATGTACCAGGAATTGCATGGCGACGACTTTCAACGTCGTGTACAGTTCTGCCACTGGGCACAAAACAAATTACGGGACGATAACAGATTTTTTGCACGCGTTCTATTCAGCGAGTCACTCACCAACAGCGGTAACGTAAACCGGCACAATATGCACTATTGGGCAATGGAAAATCCACGATGGCTGCAACAAGTGGAACATCAGCGACCTTGGCGGGTTAATGTATAGTGCGGCATTATGGGAGGAAGGATAATTGGCCCCCATTTTATCGATGGCAGTCTAAATGGTGCAATGTGTGCTGATTTCGTACGTAATGTTCTACCGATGTTACCACAAGATGGCGATGTACTTCCGACATGATGGATGTCCGGCTCTAGCTCGCATGCGGGTGAAGCGGTATTGAATAGCATATTTCATGACAGGTGGATTGGTCGTCGAAGCACCATACCATGGCTCGCACGTTCACCGGATCTGACGTCTCAGGATTTCCTTCTGTGGGGAAAGATGAAAGATATTTGCTATCGTGATCCACCGACAACGCCTGACATGCGTCAGCGCATTGTCAGTACATGTGCGAACATTACTGAAGGCGAACTACTCGCTGTTGAGAGGAATGTCGTTACACGTATTGCCAAATGCATTGAGGTTGACGGACATTATTTTGAGCATTTATTGCATTAATGTGGTATTTACAGGTAATCACGGTGTAACAGCATGCGTTCTCAGAAATGATAAGTTCACAAAGGTACATGTATCACATTGGAACAACCGAAATAAAATGTTCAAACGTACCTACAGTCTGTATTTTAATTTAAAAAACCTACCTGTTACCAACGGTTCGTCTAAAATTGTGAGGCATATGTTTGTGACTATTACAGCACCATCTATCACAAAGCGGAAAAAGTGGTCCAACTAAAACATTCATATTTCTTTACGTACTACACGAATATGTAATAAAAAATGGGAGTTCCTATTTTTAAAAAAACGCAGTTGATATCCGTTTGACCTATGGCAGCGCCATCTAGCGGGCCAACCATAGTGCCATCTGGTTTCCCCCTCCAAGTTAGACAACTTTCGTCGTTTGTAGTTGTTTCGTTTGATGCTTATTTCGTGAGATATTTGGCCCGGTCACGATCAATGGACCACCCTGTATAGTGGGCAGTGTCTGTTTGTCGTCCGCCCTTACTACACACAAAATTAAGAATCAGATTTTAGTCAACACTAATTACTTGACATAGCGTGACCATTGCTAGCTACAAAGGCTTCTTAATTTCTGATTAACCTAATTATGACGTCGGATAATAGTTTGTGACATCGCACTCTGAGCGAGCCCTCGTGTTTCTTCTACTTACTTTCGTAGCCGTTACATACAGTTTGATTGAATTCAGGGGAGCGGTCGTGAGCGATGAAATTGGGGTTAAGCAAATGCCCTTTGTGTGTTGAGTCCTTTGTCAACACAGTCATTTTATTGGATTCCTCTGCGCGCTTGTTTCCACAGAAAGCTAACCTGATTTCCATACTGCTGTAGCGGAACCGCATACAGAATTCTCTCGCGGTATGTTAATGATTAAAACTTTCCCCGGGAGTGAGCAACTGCTTTCCGCTCATCTATGCCTCGCACGAGGGCGAAAATAGGACGTATCTGTAGCAAGCAGGGTGTTTTTTCTGTTTTGAGGTCATGCGGCAGCAGTATAGGCCTACCATCGGCCTGAGAAAATCGTCCCTCCTCTCCTCCAGCCATCCGTAGCAGCGGGACACAGTGCTTATCGCCAGGGAACATTAAGGCGGCTGCGACGACGCCGATTTGCATTCCGTGCGCAGCCGTTCCCGGACCGAATTAGGTGGCTGTTCAGAAACGTATGTGTGTGTGTGTGTGTGTGTGTGTGTGTGTGTGTGTGAGAGAGAGAGAGAGAGAGAGAGAGAGAGAGAGAGAGAGGAGAGCGGCAGACATTGTGTAACAGTTGTTCTGAAGATAAGCAGAGGAATTGTCTGAGTCGGCTACCTTATCTCATCTTGCTTGACGTGTGTTAAGATAAGGCCAGTCAAATGCTGGAAGAATCGAGAAGGCCAGCGGTGTACACATTAACTGCCACAAAACACGCTCACTTATTTTTACCGAATCATATGTCAATTTCCTGGGTTGACCGAACTTTACTTTTAATAATACTGTACAGAACGTAACCTACGATTGTCTGACGAATTTCTGCAAACGATTAAGACAGTAACTGTGCTTAAAATAACGCCTTGGACACCCGTAATGTGCGTAAGTGCGCAAGATTTGAAGAGAGAAAGAGAGAGATAGAGAGGGAGAGAGAGAGAGAGAGAGAGAGAGAGAGAGAGAGAGAGACTTGGCAATACAGTGTTAAGCAGTTGCCGGGACGAAGGGAATAAGATCATGGCTGCTGCCGGAATATACTTCGCTAATCGTCTTAGTATAGAGTTATAAAAGTAAGTATGGCTTGAGCGTCTGCATTGCAACAACTTACGTAGCTTCCGACGAGAGCAAATCATTCTCTGCAGCCTCAGCTGGAAGAGATTGAAAAAAATGGTTCAAATGGCTCTGAGCACTATGGGACTTAACATCTGTGGTCATCAGTCCCCTAGAACTTAGAACTACTTAAACCTAACTAACCTAAGGACATCGCACACATCCATACCCGAGGCAGGATTCGAACCTGCGACCGTAGCAGTCGCGCGGTTCCGGACTGAGCGCCTAGAACCGCGGGACCACCGCGGCCGGCCGAAGAGAGTGATTTTAAATACGGTGGGCAAATCTCCTGACATTACAGAGCTGAATATACTGTGCACATTCACACGCCTTTATTCCGACAACGACTCTCACATTGCATTAGTCTTGCGCATTGGAATGTTTCAACGTGTTGACAGTTTTCCTTGCACTTTCACCAGAAGAGTGACGCCTTGATACTTTATCGCGACGCTTAAAGCGGTGAGAACAATATCACATTTTTAAAATTTATTGAGACCATTAGTTTGTGCGAACCACTCTCTATTTACCTGTAACAGGCCGTATCAACACTTCTTTCAAGGAAGACTGTGACAGTGTATTAAGAAATTTGTGATATTTCTCAGCTTAATACAATAATAATAATAATAATAATAATAATAATAGTTTAAGAACCCATTAGTTTGTGCGAACCACTCTCTATTTACCTGTAACAGGCCGTATCAACACTTTTTTCAAGGAAGACTGTGACAGTGTATTAAGAAATTTGTGATATTTCTCAGCTTAATACAATAATAATAATAATAATAATAATAATAATAGTTTAAGAACAACAAACAAGAGAAACATATAAAAGTAACGTAAAAAATATAACAGTATCTGTTCTCGAAAGAACAGATGCCATTGATGACCGTGCAGCTTCTCTAGAATGAAATGTTAATTAAATCGACACCGTAGCTGGAAACAGGCGTTGATATCCATCATTAGGGACATGTTGAAAATGTGTGCCCCGACCAGAACTCCAACCCGGGATCTTCTGCTTACATGGCAGACGCTCTATCCATCTGAGACACCGCGGGCACAGAGGATGGTGTGCCTGCAGGGACTTATCCCTTATCCCTTGCCCCAACTCGTACGGGACTTGGTAGATTAATCTGCCACGAGTAATGAGTGTGATAGGCAAACATCTATTAGGCGCACTACGAATGAAGTGGTGTGGACAAGTTGGGAATGTGGGTTTCGCTGGGGCGCGCACTATCTTCTGAGCCTTCGGTGGCTCAGATAGATACAGCGTCTGCCATGTAAGAAGGAGATCCCAGGTTCGAGTCCCGGTCGGGGCAAACATTTTCAACATGTCCCCAATCATGTATATCAAAGCGTGTTTGCAGCTAGGGTGTCGATTTAATTATCATTTATAAAATTAATTCTAAACATGAAGTCTACTGCCATCTGGTACTGTGACGACGTTGGGAAAACAGGACTCTTAGCACACCATTTGGGATTCCTTGTGCGCTTTGTTTTTGGAATTGCTGTATTTCTGAACGAAGCCCAGTAGTTTTGTGGAACTCGAGCCGCCCGTGTCCCTTATGTGTTGTTAGTTGTTTGGTTTCATGGTCGAAACTTTGTGAACTCATTGGGTATCATACCGTCTGAGTCTACCGATAGTAACAATACATAGAATAGCATTTCCAGTTGCGAGCAATAATACAAGAAATAAAAGGAGAATGGCAACAACTGTTAAATATATGTATTGAATATATTGAGGAACGATAGTTCTATTTAACAGCTGCACAGTAATCTGCAATATCGTGCTAAAGTAACTGAGATAACATGTACTTGACGCTTCATCTGTACCCTGGGCGATAGTAGGTAGATGAAGTTATTTATAGTTGCCTAACAACCAGGGTTTGTTAATCATGGGGAAGGTTTGCGGCTACAGCATCGGTGCCCCTAACAGCAGCTAATAGGACACCGTAACACCACGTTATCTGGTTCATCGACTTCTCGACATTCACATCTGTCTGGCAGTCTTTTGCCGATTTTATGCAGGTAGAGAGCGCACCGTTCGTGTCCCGTTCTCGAACGGATCATGCGTCTCTTTGTATTCATACACTGGAGTTTCTTTCTTTGGCGAATGTGTAGGAACAATTCGTAAACATGACAGACGTTGTGTATATTTTGCCAATACACATCCTGGGAAATACGAGCTAGGGAAATGACTGGTTAATGTTTCAAACTGGTGGTCTTGCAGATTCCTTCACCCGTAAGGTCCATTCCCCTCCAGCTAGGTGACAAACCACAATATCTGATAAAGGCTACAGGAGAAAGTGCAATGGTTTGGCGTGCTTAATAGGAATACCCATCATTTGAATTTGACAGATAATTGTGCAGGGTGGCTATAGGTGGCTTTGAAAAAGAGCAAATCGACTCGGAAGCCGCACGTGAGATTTGATGAGCAATTCGTTTTTGGAGTGCACGACACAACAGCGAGACGCAGTTCGCGAGGTTTCCAGGAACGGAGCAGTGAGTGGGGCAGTTGCTGGCAAGTGAGAGCGCTGACGCAATTAATTACCACTTTTTGGCTGGGAGCGACTTTCTCGCGCTCCCCAGAGCCCAGTTCTGGTTGCTCGTTGTTTCACCTGCTCCCACACATCAGTTCATTTTCTGTTAGATGGCACTAGCAAGACCGCATGGAAAAAACAGTTTCCCCTTCTGTATGCTGTCGGGAAAGTCTTGCAACAGAGTAACCGACGCTGCCATCTGTTCATGTTTCGGATCTGGTGAGTAATGTGTGTAATATCAATACAAGAGTGGAAAAGCGTCTGGATACCATTTATGTTAGCACTGCTACATGGGACGCGAATACACTAAACACAAATTCGTGACAGTCAAGAAGTATTCTGCATTACTTCTGCATGTAGAAGAGGATGCCAAAAACAGGACAAAATATCTACAACCTGACGCAAAACCCGTTTTTATTTAGGAGTTAATTTTAACCGTGATGACTGTTATTGCTCCCTTGAGTTGTATGCCTCTCCTTAATTAAGTGGACATCTGATCGTCGGTAAGTACACCAAATATTCGGTATGTCTTCCATTATAAAGAACATGTGGGAAGACTGGTTTTGTTCGTATGATCACGACCCAGTAGCGACAAATATTACTGAAGCTAAAAATGCGTAACAACTGAAAAAAAATGAGAGCTGACTTTGTCGATGACCAAAATGGGCAAGGTAGGACGTTGGCCTTCGTCCAAAAGACTTGAAATATACAGGGCTATTACAAATGATTGAAGCGATTTCATAAATTTACTGTAGCTCCATTCATTGACATATGGTCACGACACACTACAAATACGTAGAAGAACTCATAAAGTTTTGTTCAGCTGAAGCCGCACTTCAGGTTTCTGCCGCCAGAGCGCTCGAGAGCGCAGTGAGACAAAATGGCGACAGGAGCCGAGAAAGCTTATGTCGTGCTTGAAATGCACTCACATCAGTCAGTCATAACAGTGCAACGACACTTCAGGACGAAGTTCAACAAAGATCCACCAACTGCTAACTCCATTCGGCGATGGTATGCACAGTTTAAAGCTTCTGGATGCCTCTGTAAGGGGAAATCAACGGGTCGGTTTGCAGTGAGCGAAGAAACGGTTGAACGCGTGCGGGCAAGTTTCACGCTTAGCCCGCGAAAAATTGGCTCATGCCACAACTGGAGACCGACAGCGCCGACTTCATCTTTCAACAGGATGGTGCTCCACCGCACTTCCATCATGATGTTCGGCATTTCTTAAACAGGAGATTGGAAAACCGATGGATCGGTCGTGGTGGAGATCATGATCAGCAATTCATGTCATGGCCTCCACGCTCTCCCGACTTAACCCCATGCGATTTCTTTCTGTGGGGTTATGTGAAAGATTCAGTGTTTAAACCTCCTCTACCAACGTGCCAGAACTGAGAGCTCGCATCAACGATGCTTTCCAACTCATTGATGGGGACATGCTGCGCCGAGTGTGGGAGGAACTTGATTATCGGCTTGATGTCTGCCGAATCACTAAAGGGGCACATATCGAATATTTGTGAATGCCTAAAAAAACTTTTTGAGTTTTTGTATGTGTGTGCAAAGCATTTTGAAAATATCTCAAATAATAAAGTTATTGTAGAGCTGTGAAATCGCTTCAATCATTTGTAATAACCCTGTAACATAACTGTCATGCGTTTCCTTCTTCATGATAATTCTCGACCGCATTGCAGGGGAAATGAAGAAGTTCCTACAGCGTTTTCGATGCGACGTGTTTGATCACCCACTGTACAGCCTGTAACTGGCTGTTCCTGAGTTTCGTTTCTGCTCACATGCACTGCTGGGCAATGAAGACCGCGCGTTGTGGTGCAGACAACGAGCTGTAGACCAGCGTAGAGAAATGGCGGAAGGCACAGGCGGCTACCTTCTATGACGAGGGTATTGGCAAGTTGGTACACCGCTACTACAAATGTCTAACAAGGGGAGGCCACGACGTTTGGGACGCGGATTTACTGCGAACTTCGTACACTCGTAGTACTCCATTAGGACAACAAAACGTGTAAGCAGTAGCGCGTACTTCTCAAGCGTTATTGAGACAATCGCAAGGTAATTTCGGTCGTCATACATATACCTGTGCGTGGCTATTTTTACCACGAAGCGGCGGCAGCCGAGTGGTTAGCGTTCAAGCCCCGTAATCGCTGGATCGTTGGATCGAGTCCCGTTCGTCAGTTTTTTTTAAATATTTCTAACACAGTCATTTTCTTTACTATTTATATGACAATTGATATATTGGGAAAAATACGTGTAACCGGATGAACTTTTATTAAATTTACAATGTTATTTGGCAGTCTACAAATTTTTATTATCACAAATAATATAATATTCATAGCTATCGACTAGTAAACGACCAAACGCATAAAGTGATACGGAAAATGTATGCTTGTCGGCTTCTTCAAAATTGTTCGTATTTAATCGAAAGAGAACGACAAATTGCTTCTGGTGAAGACGCCATTAAAATCCACTCGATACTGAATGACCAATTATCAGCGCCGATATTTAAGGAAATGCTGCGTTCTGCATGGTTTGCTTCCAAATTATGGGCTGAAACAGACGTTTTTGAAAATGTTAACGTGGTTTGTTTTTCCATGGAAAACCTCAAAAGACCTTGCGTATGCGGAAACATAGCATTTAATCAATGCAGCTGGTGCCGTTTAACTTTATGTATCCATGTTTTTAGGAAATATACCATGGTGCAACTTGTACTCGTAATGTGGAAAGCGACGATTAAGTGTACATCTTTCGAAAGCCGTCTGTGCCGGTCAAAACTTGCAGGTAACAAGTACTTTCGGGCTCCTTCCAGGTATAAGGGATTTCTCAGTTCACGGACAAGCATAAATTTTTAGTATCACTTTATGCGTTTAGTCCTTTACTAGTCGATGGTTAAGAATATTATATCATTTGTGATAATAAAGATTTGTCGACTGCCAAACAACAATGTAAATTTAATAAAAGTTCATCCTGTTACACGTATTTTTCCCATTATATCAATTGTAATATAAATAGTAAAGACGGACGAACGGGACTCGATCCAGCGATTACGGGGCTTGAACGCTAACCACTCGGCTGCCGCCGGTTCATGGTAAAAATGGCCACGCACAGCCATATACAGGGTGTTACAAAAAGGTACGGCCAAACTTTCAGGAAACATTCCTCACACACAAATAAAGAAAAGATGTTATGTGGACATGTGTCCGGAAACGTTTAATTTCCATGTTAGAGCTCATTTTAGTTTCGTCAGTATGTTCTTCCGCCTACGCTCAATGGAGCACGTTATCATGATTTCATACGGGATACTCTACCTGTGCTGCTAGAACATGTGCCTTTACAAGTACGACACAACATGTGGTTCATGCACGATGGAGCTCCTGCACATTTCAGTCCAAGTGTTCGTACGCTTCTCAACAACAGATTCGGTGACTGATGGATTGGTAGAGGCGGACCAATTCCATGGCCTCCACGCTCTCCTGACCTCAACGCTCTTGACTTTCATTTATGGGGGCATTTGAAACCAAGCTCTTGTTTACGCAACCCCGGTACCAAATGTAGAGACTCTTCGTGCTCGTATTGTGGACGGCTGTGATACAATACGCCATCCTCCAGGGCTGCATCAGCGCATCAGGGATTCCATGCGACGGAGGGTGGATGCATGTATCCTCGCTAACGGAGGACATTTTGAACATTTCCTGTAACAAAGTGTTTGAAGTCGCGCTGGTACGTTCCGTTGCTGTGTGTTTCCATTCCACGATTAATGTGATTTGAAGAGAAGTAATAAAATGAGCTCTAACAAGGAAAGTAAGCGTTTCCGGACACATGTCCACGTAACATACTTTCTTTCTTTGTGTATGAGGAATGTTTCCTGAAAGTTTGGCCGTACCTTTTTGTAACACCCTGTATATTTCACGACCGAAATAATCTTGCGATTTTCTCAATAAATCTTGAGAAGTACGCGCTAGTGCTTACACGTTTTGTTGTCCTCATGGAGTACTAAGAGTGTACGAAGATTACAGTAAATCTGCGCTCCAAACGTCGTGACCTCCCCTTGTACGTCGGAGCGGCGACGATATGGAGAAGTAGCTGGAAGGATCTGCAGCGAATTGACGCATGGTGCAGGGAATGGCAACTGAATCTCAATGGAGACAAGTGTAATGTGCTGCGAATACACAGAAAGATAGATCCTTTATCATTTAGCTACAAAATAGCAGGTCAGCAACTGGAAGCAGTTAACACCATAAATTATCTGGGAGTAGGCATTAGGAGTGATTTAAAATGGAATGTTCATATAATGTTGGTCGTCGGTAAAGCAGATGCCAGACTGAGATTCATTGGAAGAATCCTAAGGAAATGCAATCCGAAAACAAAGGAAGTAGGTTACAGTACGCTTGTTCGCCCACTGCTTGAATACTGCTCAGCAGTGTGGGATCCGTACCAGATAGGGTTGATAGAAGATATAGAGAAGATCCAACGGAGAGCAGCGCGCTTCGTTACAGGATCGTTTAGTAATCGCGAAAGCGTTACGGAGATGATAGATAAACTCCAGTGGAAGACTCTGCAGGAGAGACGATCAGTAGCTCGGTACGGGCTTTTGTCAAAGTTTCGAGGACATACCTTCACCGAAGAGTCAAGCAGTATATTGCTCCCACCTACGTATATCTCGCGAAGAGACCATGAGGATAAAATCAGAGAGATTAGAGCCCATACAGAAGCATACCGACAATCCTTCTTTCCACGAACAATACGGGACTGGAATAGAAGGGAGAACCGATAGAGGTACTCAAGGTACCCTCCGCCACACACCGTCAGGTGGCTTGCGGAGTATGGATGTAGATGTAGACGTAGAAGGTGTAGCTAACTGTTGCAAATGAAATATTTTTGATATTCACAATGGTTTCCATTTCGCGACCGATCGGATCTTACTTTCCGAGTAGCCCTCGTACTTGGGAAAGAGGTCGTGGAATCGTCCGTCAAATGTAGACATACTGGGGCCTGGTTTTAAAGCTTGAACAGAAGTGGAGGTGGACACTGTGCAGAATGTTTCCTCTCGGCAGTGCCCGCATACATGGGACGGCTCGCTGTGCGCTGCCCGCTGCTGCGCACGCCGCCTACGGGTCGTCATTAGCCACTCCTCGGGCGCCGCCGCGACCACCAAAGGAATGCGGCGTCGTTCTGAGACTGGGCGCCGGCCAAAACGAATTTGTTCGCCTTCCCGGAGCAAATGGCTGTGAAGTGAAAGCCAGGAGAAAGAAAGGAAGATTAAGGTTTAACCTCCTCTCGACGACGGTGTTATTAGGGACGGAGCACGAGCTGGGCTTGAGGAAGGAAATCGGCCGTGTCCTTTTCAAAGGAAACCGATCCCGGCATTCATCTGAAGCGATTCGAGGGGAACCACGGAAAACCTGAGTGTCGCTAGCTGGACGGTCGTTTGAACCGCCGTTCTCCCAAATAAGTATCCACGATCTTACCTCCATTAGTTAAACAGATCAAGAACCCCGTCTTAACCGGTGGTTCTGCGTGCTTTTTCCAGTTTGTTAGGAGAAGGACAATTCCAGTCGATTCTACACACAGTCCGCAGCTCGTGGTTGTGCGGTAGCGTTCTCGCTTCCCACGCCTGGGTTCCCGGGTTCCATTCCCGGCGGGGTCAGGGATTTTCTCTGCCCCGTGATGACTGGGTGTTGTGTGCTGTCCTTAGGTTAGTTAGGTTTAAGTAGTTCTAAGTTCTAGGGGACTGATGACCATAGATGTTAAGTCCCATAGTGCTCAGAGCCATTTGAACCATTTTGATTTGATTCTACACACATTCCAATTGTCAAGTAATTCATGTTAGATATTATCGTCTACCGAAGATGCAAGTCAGTCTTTTCGATGTCACAGTACCTACATGTGAACGGTTAGAACAGTCAAGAAGAGAACTGTTTAGCGCGTATCGATTTTGGTTGGTTGCTTGGTTTGTGGGGATTGAAGGACCAAACTACAAAGGCCATCGGTCCCGCGTATCGATGTAATGTTGCCGTACTACCTATACTTTTGGAAAAAAGCTGTTAGTGATGTGATGTGGTGTGGTGTTGACGCCAGCCTTTGCGCGGGGCAGTAATTCCCTATTCCGCCTGCTGCTAGTCTCTGACTAGTTTCAGGTGGTAGGTGCAGATGTATAGGGCTTACGTGTTGCGACCGTTGTGGCCTAGTGGCTCTAGCCGCTTCAGTCAGGAACCGCGCCCGCTAGGGTCACAGGTTCGAATCCGGCCTCGGGCATGGATGTGTGTGGATGTCCTTAGGTTTAAGTAGTTCTAAGTTATAGGGGACTGATGACCTCAGATGTTAAGTCCCTTAGTGGTCAGAGCCATTTGAGCTTACGTGTTACGATGTACTTGTAGTGGTCAGGTGTAATAGGCCGGAACCTTGAAGACGAGTGTGCCGACCTTCACGGGCGACAGTCAGTTCAGAATGCCCCAACAAATCTGGATACTGCGCGATTCATCCAACTGGCTAAATGGAGGCCGACAATGAGATCCCTTTCAAACTCTGTCAGATGCTGATAACGCTGTCTCATACGAGTACGCGCACCTCCGCGTCCGTCACGTTGATCACTCAACATCTGACGTTGTTCAACGCCCTTATGTACCTTTGCAGACACGCTGAGAGCAGCAGACACGAAAAACACTGATGCAGTCTGCTGGCCGTTCTGTCGCTGCAAACTGCAACTCTTTAGCATCTGGAAGCCCGCCGAAGGTGTCTACTTCCCCGAAGATACATTGACATCTGACCTTGTCTAGTGGGTACTTACTCTTTTTGTCAGACAGTGTACGTACTCGACAGGCCACAGAACAGTGCATTTCCTTTGTTATTTATAGGCGTTAACTTTCATTTATCATTTTTACTTAACGGTTCCATGTCGAAGATCAAAGCAAAAATTGGGCTATGTCCAATGCTTTCTTGCTTCTCTGGCATAATTCATGGGAGGTGCATTTACTAGGACAAATACATTCCATCAAGAGATGTTCCATATCCCGATATTTGCAAACAAATCACATATGTTAAGTTAATCTGAAGGGCTCAATTTGATCAAATTTGCATTGGTCGGACACCGGCGACATTGGTCTGTAATTCTGTGCATCAGATCTTATACCCTATTTGTATACAGGAGTTCCATTGAGGAAAATTGAAGACTAAAGCCGCTAACATGGTGGGACCGATTGTCGCTACTGTGGGATTCAACTTATGAGTGAAAAAAATCAGTGAAGTACATTAGCTTACAAAGTAACCCACTTTTTGGATGTGAGATAGCGATTATTATAGTTTATTAGTGTAAATTATTTCTGTTTGACCAATTTGATAGTACTTCATACAATTCAACTTCATGTTTCAAGACACAGTACTCTCATCATCAAGTTATTGACAGTTTGTGGTGTTTAATATATAAAAAAATGTCATATATGTAAAGCAAATTGTATGTATCAGTGTATTTCTAGGATCTTCTCCTAAAGCCCTGGATTGTTTTAAACCAAATTTGGCACAGAAACAGCAGGCATCACAAGTAAGAGCACTATTGAGTTTATAATCTTGTAGCTCCAATAGGAGTGGAGACATGGGCAAAAATGTGTTTTTCCAGCCCCTAGTGTGTATGCTGCTCTACATGACAGGCATGCTGTGTGGGAACAGTATCAGCCTCCCAAATTATCCTGCTTTGCAGCACAGCCTACACATCAGGGTAAGAAAAAGTTTTCTCTACTCTGGCATATAGGCTGCCCTGCACAACAGGCATGGAAGTTGTAGTATACCGTTAGCAGAGCCTGCTCTGTTGATGGTGCAGATGGAGCGGTCTCAAATTATGTTGACTCCAGTGTACGACTGTGATGCTGTTATCCTAACGCATTACGTTCGTCAACAGCAGACAGTTTTACTGTTCGTTTTTGGAGCATCACCGGCGACCAGCTTTGCGAAAGAAGTGGCGACACTTTTTGTGCAACCCACCCATCATTTTGCACGACAATGCGCGGGTGCATACAGTGCAAGCTGTGGCTGCTGTCTTCGGTCGATGGGACTGGGAAGTACTGTACCATCCACCATACTCCCCGCACTTAAGTTCTCGTGACTTCATTTGATTCCGAAGATGAAGCAACCACTTCGTGGCATTCGCTTCAGAACTGTTCCAGAGATTCGACAGGCATTAGACCGCTGCATTCGTACCATCAACAGAACAGGCTCTGCTAACGGTATACTACGCGTTCCACATCGCTGGCAACGGGTTCTACACAACGCTGGTGACTGCTTTGAAGGACAGTAACAGGTGAAAACATGTAACTCTTTTGTATCGGTTGTGAATAAATAGTTGGCACCATTTAAGTTCCAACCGTCGTAAAATAGAATGCACGTCCTGTGATGCAAAATATATAGGTCAGATAGGAAGAAGTTTTCAGTTAGGTACAAAGAGCAAAAGACACCTTCAGTCTGAAGAATTAAGACCAGTTAGCTGTAGTCTACCCTTAAACGGAATAGAGGACGATTTGGAAATCTTTCAGATGGAAAAATAAGGAAAAAACTCCATTTGCCAGAAGAATTAAAAATAGTCATTCACGAGAACAAATTGTGCAGTCTCCTAGACTATGTGATCAAAAGAATCAGAAAACAATTAGTGGACATTAATATGAGGTGTGTCCAGTCTTCGCTATTATGACGGCTTGAATTTTGCTACGGAACACTTTCATTGAGATGTCTGAATGCCTGCAGAGGAATGGCAGCCCCTTCTTCCACAAGCTCCGAAACTAGAGGAGCTAGGCAATATGTCGGATGCTGGAGCGAAGTCGACGTTCTAATTGATCCCACAGGTATTTCACTGGATTCAGAACGAGACTCTACTTTTCAAGAATGTTATTGTTCACAGACCATTGCCTGACAGATAGTGCTTTGTAACAGGGCTCATTTGTCATGCTAACACAAAGACTCATCGTCTTGGAGCTGTTCCTCTACTGTACGCAGTACACACACAATGCTGTAATATGAGTTCGTATTGTTCCGCATTTCCCGTTTTCTTAAATTCAACGAAAACACCCCCACTACTGTATGACCAGCCCCTCCGCACTTCACTGCTGGTACTACACCTCGTGGCAGCTACTGTTCTCCAGACATTCCCTAAACTCAGACCCTTCTATCGGATTGCCAAAGCCTACAGCGTGATTCACCACTCCAAATCACTCGTTTCCAGTCATCCACTGTCCATCAGCGTCGCTCATCCCATCACCTCGAGCGTCGCGAATCATTGACTACAGAAACGCGTTGCTTATGAGGAACTGCTCGAGAATCGTACCCCACTTTTCTTAATTCCCTACACACAATCATTGTGCTAGCTGGACTTCTGGTAGCGCTTTGATACTCGTGAATCATTCCCTCCACTTATTTCGTGCGATTTTTTACAACCATCCTCCGTAACACTCGTTGGTCCCTGTACATAAAGGTAAAAAGAACTCAATCTACATACGAATCCATGGTCGTGCAATCCTGGACAACAATCGATCACTAGATAAGGTCATCCACGAGTTTTGAATGTGGAATCCTATATTACTAGTGGAGACCACGCGTTAATGCCACGTCAAATAAACTACTGGCATAGTTCTTATTTATTTGCTTAATTCTGTATAAACTTGAGGTGCAGTGTAACTGTGAGATCTAGGAAAGACAGAAAAAATTCAAGGTCTTTAAAAGTTAAGAAAATAATTGTTATTTTGATGTAAGAAAATTGTATAAAAGGTTACACAAATCAATAAAATTACGATACAACCCTCTTACACTGATTGTAGTTTTTGTCATCTTCACCCATTTTCATAGCAGATGTTGCTAACGAAGGCTGTTGCAATGAAGTTGAAACCCAAGGTCTCCCATACCAATTCGCAGTTGGCATCTTCGAGGTGGAAGAAATTTTCACTACTAGCATAATGGGCAGCTTCCTGACCAACGCGCGAGAAACTACTTATCGTTTACCTCTGACCCAACGATAACATGGGACTTGGTTTTGCTTTGTTTTAATATTATATTCGATATTAAGTTATATCAAGCTTACTTAGATGGATTTCCTAAAGTTTTATGGAAAGACGAATAAATTATTATTATTATTATTATTATTATTATTATTATTACAGGATGATTAATACAAATATTAATAACAACATTTTGCTGTATTCCTGTTTTTTCTGCCAATCCTCTCCATTCAGATCTTCCTCATTGCGTACACCGTTATGCTACTTTGTTTTGTTGATGCGGTCTTTCCAAGATCGTCGTGGTTTCCGCATTTACGTCCCCTAGGTGGTTTCCATTCAAAAACATTTCTTTGGCCACCGATGATCTGCCGTTCTCGACCAATGCCCATATCATTTTCTCTCAATTCTGTCTCTTACTGTTTCATTTGCTCTCATTCTAGCTCTAACTCCACCATTACTTTTCCTCAATTAGTGATATTCCGGCAAATAATCCATTTCCACAGCTGTTAGTCTTCTTTTGAGTTCAGCACTTGAAATCCATAATTCTCATCCATATGAAGGACAGATTCAGCTTTTATTGCTGTTAGAAACGTTCTTGTCCCACCTGAGAGACTTCATATACCATATCACTTTTTGCTTTGTTGTGTCCTGAATTTTACTTCTGTATTATCCAACCCACTTTCGTCAATATACCCTCCTAGATATTTAATTTTTTCTTCTTGTCTCATAGCTGCTCCGTCACTGATGTGTGCTTCAAATTTGGTGTCACTGTTCACTACCAGATATTCGGTTTTTGTCGGACTGATGTGTACTCCATTTGTCATATACTCTTTACACGGTATAACGGTCGTATCACGAATTCAAACTCGTGTTTATCTTGTGCTAGAATGACTTGATCATCAGCAAAACGTAACAAAAACATCAGTACATCATTAACAATGATTCTTATTCCTCCACAGCTGTTCTTTCATCTTCGGAAAGCCACTGTGTGTGTGTGTGTGTGTGTGTGTGTGTGTGTGTGTGTTTTGCTAAGGGACCAAACCGCTGAGGTCTCTAGACTTACACACTACTTAAACTAACTTATACTTATAACACCACACACACCCATGCCCGAGGAAGGACTCGAACCTCCGGCGGGAGGGGCCGCGCAATCCGTGACATGGCGCCTCAAACAGCGCGGCCACTCCGCGCGGCGGAAAAGCCACTCCTGCTGTAACCTCCCCCTTCACTTACCGACCTTAATGACAGTGAAAAATTAAACCGCGTGTACCTAATGGAAATTTGGGAAAAGCAATCGTCACCGAAGTTAATCTGTCGGTAAAGAGGGAGGAAAGGGTTACATCTAAATGAAAGGAAAAGTGCTAATGAAACTGGTGGAAATTAATTTTGAAAAGGGGTAAAGTTAATAAAGAAAGTAAATGTGCAGCCGTTACGTTAACAATTAACTAGCGGTAATTAGGTATTTGAGATTTGGTGGAAATTACGGTCGCCAGTCCGAAGGACAATTACTATAGTAACTGAAAAAGAAAAGTTATTACACATATAATTAGCACTAGAAGCGTGGCAACTGAAGGTTGACACGTGTAGTGTGAAAACTGAAAGTTTGTCAGAAGTAATAAATTTCGCTACACCCTGACTTAATTTAGCAAAAGAATTAATAAAACCGGAAAATCGAAAGTTAATTTAGTGACTGAAGTTAATAGTGAGCTTTCTTTCTGAAGCACATCGAAATTCAGTAAAATACGGTTAGTCTTGGACTACCTCAACAATCATTTCAAAAGCTACTTGAATCTACGCAATTTAGAAAGAAGAGATTTAACTTTGAACTTGAATTAAATGATGCTGAACAATTAACAATAGTAAAATTTAGTACGTACCAAGCTGAGCTGCAGTCACAGGTAAGCTAAAATACGGTAACAAAACTCGCACTCTTAATTCGTGCTTGTGTAATCTAAATATTGTAGCCAGCTATGAATACTTTAACTGAACTTTGAAATTAAAGCTGTGAAATGCTATATTATTATTTTAATGCTGGCGTTTGAATTTCAACGACACTCGGGTTCATTCCGGAAAAGGAAGGGACCCTGCTTGGTAATGCAATTGGGACAATGAGCAACAAATGTTCATGCTAAGTTGCTGTAATTATAGTTACGAAAATGGTACAGTTTGAAAAGCTGAGGTCTGCCATACAGTTCTAAAACTTTACGTGCTCTCAGTCTTCCTTGTTGGTTGATTGAAGGTTTGAAGCCGTCGATCGAGGAGGTGGCGACAGTCACTCATTGTCGGCCGTCGCTGTTGCAGAAGCTGGATGTTGGCGCGCCTTCTTCTCGACACGGTCACCAGACGAAACGGGCTCTTGATGTGCGCCAGCTAATGCTTCCCGTCCGCGACACCATGTCAGAAACTATCATCGCAAGTCGAGCCAATTACATGCTGCCTAACCCCGAAAGCGCGGCAACTCGCGGGAGCGTCACACAACACACCTGCTCCACTGCACCACCCCAGCCAGACTCTCTCTTCTCTCTCCCCGCGCTCCATGAGGCAGAGTTAACACTACCAAAGATCCTACACACTTTGATTCTTCACACGACCTATCGATGTAATCGTTCGATAGCAGTTTTCCCTAGGCAAGACCCAGCGTAAAATACAAATAATATTTACGAAACAAACCAATTATACATCGACATAAATACATATATATATATATATATATATATATATATATATATATATATACAAATAGTAAAACAATTACAATATATAAAGACACAGAAATGTCATATATTCAGGTAACAAAAATAAGGAATGCAAATTTATAGTACAATGGATGGAAATAGGAGGATATGCATTTCCGGCGTTACACTGCGTATAAACTGAACAACGCGAATGACATATCGCAACCTTGTCTCTGTTCCCTTGTTACATAAATAGCTTCTGATAATTTTGATGCTCTTTTAATCTGTACCTAAATATCTGTGTACATTTCAATAATATTCTATAAAAGATGGCCATCCATATCTATATCTTTCGTAGCTTCCCACAGTTTTGCTCTAAGAAGCATGTCAATAAGTTTCTAGCTGTTGTAAGGTAAACTGGCCGAGCTCCATTTCTGCTTTCGTTAGCCTCAGACAAACACATTGTACTGGATATCTTCTGCCAGCTTAATCTATCTGACGCAGTATTTGTATCCTGTATGTTGCGAGCTTTCCACCGTTTGTGGCTGACATCTGATGTCCATTGATATAATTATCATTAGAAACACATAATTTATATGTGCCTTGTACGAGCTTGCTGGAAGGGAGCTCCCGTCCTCTGCAAATGTTAGCTATTCTTCGGTTTACTGGAAGAACCTGCTTACTGCTGTCGCATAATTTTCCGCTTTCCGTTACGCAACTGCAGTTGCATCCGTCTCCGGCGACTGTATTTGCGGTTTCGCTGGAGCAGACTTGTATGGATTTGCATGGCAATAGACAGCCATAAGAATGTGACTCGTTCTCGTAGGAGTAGCTGACCGGTGCGGAAGAGATTTCGGCATCGGCAGTCGTGGCCTGGCTTGAACTGCGGTGGAGTGGAATGGACGTAGCGCCTTAAGTAATGACTTAAAGGAGACGGACGTAGGAGACTCAGCGGAAAACTTGCGATCAGCTTCGATAAAAGCACGGAAGCACTGGATCCGGCGTACGAAATATACTAACGCCACACTGATAGCAACGTGAACACGTCACAGTCAAAGTATTAATGGTGGCCCTCTGACGAAGAATGAAAACTTGTTATGCTGTTCTTTCCTATTTGTGAAATTTATGAAATAGTTTTGGTACTTCAGTAACTTCTTACTAATATTCATCTACATCTACATCTACATCCATACTCCGCAAGCCACCTGGCGGTGTGTGGCGGAGGGTACCTTGAGTACCTCTATCGGTTCTCCCTTCTATTCCAGTCTCGTATTGTTCGTGGAAAGAAGGATTGTCGGTATGCCTCTGTGTGGGCTCTAATCTCTCTGATTTTATCCTCATGGTTTCTTCGCGAGATATACGTAGGAGGGAGCAATATACTGCTTGACTCTTCGGTGAAGGTATGTTCTCGAAACTTTGACAAAAGCCCGTACCGAGCTACTGAGCGTCTCTCCTGCAGAGTCTTCCACTGGAGTTTATCTATCATCTCCGTAACGCTTTCGCGATTACTGAATGATCCTGTAACGAAGCGCGCTGCTCTCCGTTGGATCTTCTCTATATCTTCTATCAACCCTATCTGGTACGGATCCCACACTGCTGAGCAGTATTCAAGCAGTGGGCGAACAAGCGTACTGTAACCTACTTCCTTTGTTTTCGGATTGCATTTCCTTAGGATTCTTCCAATGAATCTCAGTCTGGCATCTGCTTTACCGACGATCAACATTATATGATCATTCCATTTTAAATCACTCCTAATGCGTACTCCCAGATAATTTATGGTATTAACTGCTTCCAGTTGCTGACCTGCTATTTTGTAGCTAAATGATAAAGGATCTATCTTTCTGTGTATTCGCAGCACATTACACTTGTCTACATTGAGATTCAATTGCCATTCCCTGCACCATGCGTCAATTCGTTGCAGATCCTCCTGCATTTCAGTACAATTTTCCATTGTAGCACGAAGCATTTCGGCACCATGCTGACATCTTCTGGCGTATTACAATTTCATATAGTTTAATCTGAAGTATGATGAAAATTATTTGCTGAGTGTGCTAGTGAGGTTACGTGCCGAAATTTAATCACTTTTGCTGGAAGTTTATTTGCCTGGCACACAGAGCACAGTAATAAATACACCATCATCATTTAACACTTTCACATTTACATGTTTACATCATTCCAAAGCTTTTTATATATGAGACAGATTATATCGAAGACAGAAAACACTAACTTCAGATATAGGAGATGAGCTGGGGACCCAATTTGACGAACGGAATCAACGACTGTTATCTTGTAGTCGCACATTGGCTCGTGTAGTCACACATTGGTCCGTACAAGTGTGGTTTCTAGGTTATTTCCACCGCTCCTCTAGCCAAATGCACAGCAGAACCATCTACCTCTTAGGAACAGCACAGAAATAGCTAGAAAATACGAGGAAGATATCTCACACGATTCGAAGACAGGTTGTCCTAGTAAGTTGCCTCTTCACTTGGTTTAACATGGCCATGTGGCAGCAGAAACAGCATCGGTACACGAAATTGTGATATGCTAAATCTAGGCAAGTGAGGAGTAGTCATCAAGTGTGGATGCCGAAAATGTAGGAATGAGCTCTGCGACTACATCCATACCCTGCAAAGCGTTGTGAAATGCGTGGCAGAGGGTGCTTTGCGGTGTACCGCACGTTATGATTTCCTTCCGTTATAGTCGCGTATGGATCGCGAGAAGAACGGCTTTCCTAAGGCCCTGCGCGCGCTGTAATGATCTCGTCTTTTGTATTCGCGCTCACTGCGAGAGCTGGGACACACGAGCGTTTTGTAAGCATCCCTTTTCTAGTCTGGTCGCATTTTCCCAGCATCCTGCAGATGAATTCAAATCTACCCATGTGCTTTGCCTACGACAGCCAGTTTAGTAATAGTAGTTGTTGTTGTTCTTGTTGTTTTGTTCAACTGCATGCCACTTTTACAAGGACATTAGGCATGTGTTGGTATTACAAGTTAACTCATGTATGCAGGCATTTACCTACTTGCAGGTCTAGCTGGCTAAGGCTCGGCCGTGGCTTTTTGGTGGATGTTTGCAACAAGTAATTTCACGAAACAACAGAAAACTTAAATCAGGATGAAGATAGGAACCTCCACCCTCCCAAAAACAGGACCAAAGTGTGTAAAACAGTGCTACTTCATTCGGTTTATCCCAAGTAGACAATACTGTTTAAAGATGTTTAATAATGTAAGAGGCTAGTGCTACGCTGTTCAATCATTTTCCACTCCCAGCTACTACACGCACATTGTTTCGGATAGTAATACTTTACATACTATCAGCTGACGTCAGGATCATAGTGACAATGTTTCTTCTCCACTTTATGTACCGCAGCTTCCCACTGCTAACCTGAAAAATTGAGTTACCATTCCTCTATAGTGAGTGAGATATTCGGCTGAGAAAGAGAATGTGGTGTTAAGCGTTATGCATTACGTAGTTTTGGGTGTAAGTTTTTACAGGGAGGAAAAAATGTTGTGTAAAAGTGTTACGTGAAATTATAGTTTTTTATTATCATTATTATTTATTTCTATTTTTTGCCAAATACAGTACCTACTGTGTGTTACCTAAGCATTTCTTCATTGTACAGAATGTGTTGCTTAACAGGTACTTTTTAACTGCGTTTTTAAACAAGTTTGCTATAGTAATCTCTTAAATTGCCTTGGGCTATTTATTGTACACTTCTATTACTTCGTAGAAATTATTGCTTCAAGTATCTAAATGTAAATTCACTATAGAGCTTGTTCCCCGGCCGTGGACACAGCTGTTCGTAAAGAAGTTATAAATGTTATTTTTGATGTGTATAACCGATTGGTAAATGTACTCGTATAGTGTTCAGAACAGATCTTTACGATGAGCTCGACTACTATTTCAGGTTATTATTCTTGTGGCCCTTTTATGTTGTTTGTTCATATTTTGTGCATTCCTTCCTCAGACAAGAATCCGATACCTAAGAACTGAGTGTCGTATATTGCCTGTTATATACAGATGACAGGACTCTAAAAGCATAACATGCTGGTGACATTCCGTTCACAAGCATCTTTGTGTGTTGACACCACTTCATCTGAGAATGAATATTCATTACTAGATACTTCGTGTTTGTTACACAGTCTACGGAGGTTCCATCCCCATTTTAATTTAGCAGTTTCATTATCGCTCTTCAAAATGACGTTCTTGGCCTTTATTTTCTCGATGTTCAATGGCACTTTGTTGCGTACTGGCCAACTGTAATCTTCCTTGAGAGTTTCATTTGCTCTCTCAGCAAGGAGTTGTGTCATTCTCTCAGTGACTGTAATAGTGTTGTCTTTTCCCCACGAGTAACACTACTAGGAACGTCATGGATGTGTATCAGGAACAGTGTTGGTACTAATTTGCTACTTTGGAAAACCGTTATAGTAATGTGTTTTCCTTCTAATAAGAGTTTTACTGAAAGTTTGGACTTATTTGAGGTGTGTCTTCTCCACTCTTTGTACCCTATATGGTTGGTATGACTGGAACCAGTCATTAGCTATACCTCTTATTCCTAATGCTTCTAGCTTATTTAGTAAACTCTTCTGGTCAAAAGTGTCAAGAGCTAAGAATATATCTGTGACACAATCACCCTTTTCAGGAGCATCACTTACCACTTCTGTGAATTCTACTATGACTGCTTCTGTACTTTAGCACTTAAGAAACCAAACTGTGATTCGCTTAGAAGATTATATTTATTCAAGTAAATCATTAATCTGTATTTCATAATTAATTCTTTTTGGGAACAATGTCAGTAGGGAAATATCCGACAGTCTTCTTTGTTTTTTGTTGCCTTTCTTTAACAGACGTACAACTCTTATCTGTTTTAAATACTCAGGAAGTTATCCTGTTCTGAATGACCCGTTAGTATTTTTGCTAAGGACGTTTGTATATTCCGTATGCATTCACTCAGTACACATATTGGTATCTGCTTGATCTAAGCCTACTAACCTTTTATTTTTTACATTTTGTACAGTTTTGCTGGCTTCTTACTCTGGGGTTGATAATAACATCATTTCTGCCGAAATTTTTACAAAGGCACAGACGGTGTTTAGAAAGGATAGATTGCATGCAACCGGTGGCGGAGTGTTCGTCGCTGTTAGTAGTAGTTTATCCTGTAGTGAAGTAGAAGTGGATAGTTCCTGTGAATTATTATGGGTGGAGGTTACACTCAACAACCGAGCTAGGTTAATAATTGGCTCCTTTTACCGACCCCCCGACTCAGCAGCATTAGTGGCAGAACAACTGAGAGAAAATTTGGAATACATTTCACATAAATTTTCACAGCATGTTATAGTCTTAGGTGGAGATTTCAATTTACCAGATATCGACTGGGACACTCAGATGTTTAGGACGGGTGGTAGGGACAGAGCATCGAGTGACATTATACTGAGTGCACTATCCGAAAATTACCTCGAGCAATTAAACAGAGAACCGACTCGTGGAGATAACATCTTGGACCTACTGATAACAAACAGACCCGAACTTTTCGACTCTGTAAGTGCAGAACAGGGAATCAGTGATCATAAGGCCGTTGCAGCATCCCTGAATTTGGAAGCTAATAGGAATATAAAAAAAGGGCGGAAGGTTTATCTGTTTAGCAAGAGTAATAGAAGGCAGATTTCAGACTACCTAACAGATCAAAATGAAAATTTCTGTTCCGACACTGACAATGTTGAGTGTTTATGGAGAAAGTTCAAGGCAATCGTAAAATGCGTTTTAGACAGGTACGTGCCGAGTAAAACTGTGAGGGACGGGAAAAACCCACCGTGGTACAACAACAAAGTTAGGAAACTACTGCGAAAGCAAAGAGAGCTTCACTGCAAGTTTAAACGCAGCCAAAACCTCTCAGACAAACAGAAGCTAAACAATGTCAAAGTTAGCGTAAGGAGGGCTATGCGTGAAGCGTTCGGTGAATTCGAAAGTAAAATTCTATGTACCGACTTGACAGAAAATCCTAGGAAGTTCTGGTCTTACGTTAAATCAGTAAGTGGCTCGAAACAGCATATCCAGACACTCCGGGATGATGATGGCATTGAAACAGAGGATGACAAGCGTAAAGCTGAAATACTAAACACCTTTTTCCAAAGCTGTTTCACAGAGGAAGACCGCACTGCAGTTCCTTCTCTAAATCCTCGCACCAACGAAAAAATGGCTGACATTGAAATAAGTGTCCAAGGAATAGAAAAGCAACTGGAATCACTCAACAGAGGAAAGTCCACTGGACCTGACGGGATACCAATTCGATTCTACACAGAGTACGCGAAAGAACTTGCCCCCCTTCTAACAGCCGTGTACCGCAAGTCTCTAGAGGAACAGAAGGTTCCAAATAATTGGAAAAGAGCACAGGTAGTCCCAGTCTTCAAGAAGGGTCGTCGAGCAGATGCGCAAAACTATAGACCTATCTCTCTGACGTCGATCTGTTGTAGAATTTTAGAACATGTCTTTTGCTCGAGTATCATGTCGTTTTTGGAAACTCAGAATCTACTATGTAGGAATCAACATGGATTCCGGAAACAGCGATCGTGTGAAACCCAACTCGCATTATTTGTTCATGAAACCCAGAAAATATTAGATACAGGCTCCCAGGTAGATGCCATTTTCCTTGACTTCCGGAAGGCGTTCGATACAGTTCCGCACTGTCGCCTGATAAACAAAGTAAGAGCCTACGGAATATCAGAACAGCTGTGTGGCTGGATTGAAGAGTTTTTAGCAAACAGAACACAGCATGTTGTTCTCAATGGAGAGACATCTACAGACGTTAAAGTAACCTCTGGCGTGCCACAGGGGAGTGTTATGGGACCATTGCTTTTCACAATATATATAAATGACCTAGTAGATAGTGTCGGAAGTTCCATGCGGCTTTTCGCGGATGATGCTGTAGTATACAGAGAAGTTGCAGCATTAGAAAATTGTAGCGAAATGCAGGAAGATCTGCAGCGGATAGGCACTTGGTGCAGGGAGTGGCAACTGACCCTTAACATAGACAAATGTAATGTATTGCGAATACATAGAAAGAAGGATCCTTTATTGTATGATTATATGATAGCGGAACAAACACTGGTAGCAGTTACTTCTGTAAAATATCTGGGAGTATGCGTGCGGAACGATTTGAAGTGGAATGATCATATAAAATTAATTGTTGGTAAGGCGGGTACCAGGTTGAGATTCATTGGGAGAGTCCTTAGAAAATGTAGTCCATCAACAAAGGAGGTGGCTTACAAAACACTCGTTCGACCTATACTTGAGTATTGCTCATCAGTGTGGGATCCGTACCAGATCGGGTTGACGGAGGAGATAGAGAAGATCCAAAGAAGAGCGGCGCGTTTCGTCACAGGGTTATTTGGTAACCGTGATAGCGTTACGGAGATGTTTAACAAACTCAAGTGGCAGACTCTGCAAGAGAGGCGCTCTGCACCGCGGTGTAGCTTGCTCGCCAGGTTTCGAGAGGGTGCGTTTCTGGATGAGGTATCGAATATATTGCTTCCCCCTACTTATACCTCCCGAGGAGATCACGAATGTAAAATTAGAGAGATTAGAGCGCGCACAGAGGCTTTCAGACAGTCGTTCTTCCCGCGAACCATACGCGACTGGAACAGGAAAGGGAGATAATGACAGTGGCACGTAAAGTGCCCTCCGCCACACACCGTTGGGTGGCTTGCGGAGTATAAATGTAGAATGTAGATGTAGATGTACTTAATGCGGTCATTCCATTTCGTCTCCAGACTCCCAACTAATTGTATGAGATAACTGATTCCTATTGTGACTTACTGATATTAATGTAAGCGACGTTGAAGAGGTTACGTCCTTCGACGAATACTAAAGCAAGAATGAACTACATCCTCATCTAACGCCAGAAGGAATTCAGGTGCTGTCGGAAGTTTAACGTTTGAAAATTGCGCGAAAATCAATGGAAGACGATGAGCGATGGTGGTTTATAACGTTACACGCCCCAGCGTCTCAAGCAACATTCGTAGCGTGCAAACTCACCAATTCATTAAAAAAATTCGAACACACTATGTCTTCTGTAGCGAAAGGAGTGAGATAACAAAAAAATGGTTCAAATGGCTCTATGGGACTTAAGATCTGGGGTCATCCGTCCCCTAGAACTTAGAACAATTTATACACGACTGTACTTAAACTGACACACAATATTTTTAGCGCAACGCAATCTGACTATCAAAGATCCCTGCAAAAGAATGGCCCTGAGTAACATTAAACTATACCTTTCACAAATAACTTACCTCACAAAAATCTTCATTACTCGAACTACTGCAATACAGCGAGCGCCACTACTGCCAGCTAAATAAAAGATTCAAACTACGGAAGGCACTAACTACTGATAGGGATAGTTAGCAAATGAAAGATTTTAATAGAGAACAAACACTGTATTTACCTTAATAATGATAATATATATAGCAGTTCAATTTCAAAACTTCCGCCATCTCACTCCCGACATCCACCACTGCTGGCGGCTCACCTCCAACTGCGCAACGCTACGCGCTGTTCACATCCAGCTGCCGCTGCCTAACACTACAATGGCAGACAACAATGCAAACTGGCCACAGGCTGCACACAGCACAGCCAGTGATTTTCATACAGAGCGCTACGTAACGTTGCCAATAAGAAAATATAAACAGCCTACTTACATAGAGAAAACATAAACAGCCTACTTACATAAAGAAAACATAAACAGCCTACTTACACTTAGAACTACTTAAACCCAACTAACCTAAGGACATCACATACATCCATGCCCGAGGCAGGATTCGGACCTGCGACCGTAGTGGGCGCGTGGTTCCAGACTGAAGCGCCCAGAACCGCTCGGACACAGGGGGCCGGCAGTGAGGAACACTAGCGTTGTACGCCCATTAGGAAGGTGCTTGCGTGCAGACGGAAACTCTTGTTCCGCCGTCCGCCGCTCGCCTACTTCCACGAACATCCTGTTGTAAAGGCGCTCACTTTCGGCTTCCGCGCAGACGACACCCACGAGCACGCAACTCGCTCAGCAGGGCGTTAATTGCGGCAGCCACTTACCTCACTCGAGCACACCTCGGCCGCTTCCACCGCGTGTGAGCGGTTAGGCTGCCTGCCTGCGTCAAAACAAACCGGCTCCGCCTTGGGGTCGGTTCGCAGCGCGCATCCGGCCGGCCGCTCGCTCGCGCCATTCCCACGGTCTGTTTGGCGGCAAACCCACTGCCGCTGCAGCCGCATTGCCGCTTCGCGAATGTCTCATAATGTGTGAGGCAATTTTCCTCCTCCTCTGCATTATTTAGGCCGGTATTACACTATCAAATTTCTTTGTCAAAGATTTGATCAAAGATGTGATCCAATATTCCGTCCAATATATTTGACAGAGATCTTTGACGTAGCGCTAGATGGGCTATTACACTGTCATCAAATTTTTCGTCAAAGTTCAAGATGGCTGACAACAACTTGTTACTAACCGCAGCAGTTCTACGTACTCCAATTGCATTGTGTGCACATGCGGATAAGAAGTGGGGGAAAAAATGGAACCATACATACGAGGTTGACAGTCTTAAAAGTCCTGGGATTACAACTTGATAATAAATTCAGTTGGGAGGAGCACACCACAGAACTGCAGAAAGGCCTTAACAAATCTGTATTTGCAATTCGAGTGTTAGCAGACATAGGAAACATAAAAATGAAAAAGCTTGCATACTTTCATTCCATAATGTCATATGGGATAATATTTTGGGGTAAATCTTTAAGTCAAACAAGTTTTCAAGGTCCAAAAGCGTGTAATACGTATTATTTGTGTAGTAAATTCACGGACCTCCTGCAGAAACCTCTTCAAAGAACTGGGTATACTAACTACTGCCTCTCAGTATATTTACTTCTTAATGAAATTTGTCGTAAATAATATATCTCTTTTTTCCAACAAACAACTCAGTTCATACATACAATACCAGGAACAAAAATGATCTACACAAGGACTTAAAAGCGTCTGTGATCTATTCTGTTATTCGTTTTTATTCTCTGTGGGTGTTTTTAGTATTTGGAAAAAGGGACCGATGACCATCGCAGTCTGGTCCCTTTAATCCCACAAACCAACCAACTTACTTTAGTTAAAAAAGGGGGTCCACTACTCAGGAACACTCATCTTCAATAATTTGCCAGGAAACATAAAAATTTAGTTAGAAATAAAGATCAGTTTAAAAGGAGCCTGAAAGACTTACTACTGGCCAACTCCTTCTACTCCATTGGCGAAATTTTTAATAGAAACAAATGATGTATTGTATTTATTCATAGTATTAGTATTGTTATTCCAGCTTTAAAAAAATCGACATGTTCCACATCCACGAGGCTCTCCTCAGCACGGATCTATGGAACGAAAAACTAATCTAATCTGGGTGAAACCGTGGGTTTTACGACGACACGATAAAAGCATTCAACAAAACTTGTTACGTGAGCTTACAGTGGAAGACGTCACGTCTTACATCAATTACTTAAGAATGGATGAGCATACATTTCTGTATGTGCTCAATGGTTCTGGCGCTGCAGTCCGGAACCGCGGGACTGCTACGGTCGCAGGTTCGAATCCTGCCTCGGGCATGGGTGTGTGTGATGTCCTTAGGTTAGTTAGGTTGAAGTAGTTCTAAGTTCTAGGGGACTTATGACCTAAGATGTTGAGTCCCATAGTGCTCAAAGCCATTTGAACCATTTGTGCTCAATGAAGTGTATCCTCATATCACAAAGCACAATATTCACTTAAGAACTGCTACATCTTCTGAAGACAGGCTCACTATAACACTCCCATTCCTTGCTACAGGAGAGGGTTATGTTATGTTAGGTTAGGTCTCCAATCTTCTTAATCTATTTTTGTATTCAGGGTGCCTCACGTTGTAAAGCGCCTCATCAGCTTCAGACATCTCTATTAATTTTGTAGTTGTCGGCACACACCAATTGTATTTACCGGCAATGGTTATAAAAACACTACAGACGACAGTACGCTGCAGCGATGCTAGCGCTCTATGTGATAACATGTCACATTGCAGTGAACAGAAGACAACCGGTTTCTTTGATCAAATATACAGCGAGGTCCTAGATTTGATCAAATATTGGACGACATTTGACAAAGTCCCTATTACACTATCAAATATCTTTGACAAAGATATTGGACAAAGAAATTTGATAGTGTAATACCGGCCTTAGTTCGCTCTCTTTTGGAAGACTATCACGCTAACTATAGCTAAGTCATTAGGGGCGGCTTATTGAATGAGGAGGAGCAATCAACCGTCCCCTGGAATTGTTTAGTGTAGCACACTCGGCGCAAAGAGGTTTTTGAATTCGGCTTCTAACAATTACGGTCCTGTATCTCCAAGCGACTAGCTAGCGCAGCTTTGCTTCAAGTTCCATTTCACCGCGCTGCGTTCTTCGAGCAGTACTTCCAGATAACACTTGTCGAGTCTTTCCTTACGTACTGCTCGTGCAATATGTACTGCTCTTGACGACACGCGTGGCTGTTGTCGCGACGTATCGACGTTAACCTGAAACCTGACAGAAAGTTCTGACCCAGTAATTGACCTTCAGAACAGGCCGGCGACATTTGAGTGACATTTAGATTGGGTAGAAGGGGCGACTGGGATTTTCTGATGACCTCAACACGAATCATTGTGATGCCGCTGGCATTGCTATTTTTTCGACGTATCGGGTACGTAGGCGTAAAAATTAAGAAAATAGAGATATTAGCTTAGTGCAATGTTGTCTCCATTCAGGTGACTAAATGTGGAGCCACTACACCTGAAAGAGTCTGCAAACAATGGTACATAAGACTGATGGCTAAAGCTCCACATCAATTCGATGACTTTACAGCCACAAAATGAGAGATGAGAGTTTCTAGAACACACGTTCAGCTCAAATGAGAACTTGTAAAGGCAGAGTTTTAAAGGCCATGACATCAATCAAAGCGGAGGTCGATTTCGTATTTGAACCAAACGCCTTTATTTTCATTTAAGACAACTTCAGTGGTCACTCGAACAAATGTAGTTTTGTTTACAAATTGGTTTAACGACATCATAAACAGTTCTCATGTTTAAAACTACTTTTTTATTACTTACGTTTTTTGGCTCCTTCGTTATCTCCACGCCTTCTTGGGCACGCAGGCGTTCGGTTTTTAACACACTGCCCAGCAATGACATATTTTCTCATTTGCAATTTTTTTTCGTATCCACGTACACTTAATGTACCTTCCACCGATCCCGCGAACGCGATTGTCTCATAGGAGTCGAAACCGGTACCTTAGCCGCGTAAAGCAAGCATTTCAAAACTGTTACTGAGAAGATGGAATTCTTAGGTTCAATAGATGCTGCCACCCTTACAAATAACTTCTTTAGTATCATTATGACCCTCACTACCCCAGTAGTAGTAATGCCCACTATAGAATCTCCAAAATAAAAAAAATCGTGTAGTTATGATAAAATATCAGGAAAATTGATTAAAGAGCATACTTCTGTGTTTAGTAAGATGTTAAATTATCTGTGTCACCAACCATTTAGCAATGGAACATTTCCTGAATGGTTGAAATATGCTATGGTTAAGCTTTTGTTTAAGGAAGGAGATACAAATATTCGTTTGTTTCAGTTTTATCATTTTTCTCGAAAATTTTAAAACAGGTAACATACAATCGGCTTCTTAACCATGTTACTACGAAAATGTATTATCAAAGGCACTCTCGGATTCTCAAAAGGTTCCGGTATTGAGAAAGTTATTTCTACGCACAGCAAGAACGTACATAATTCATTAGACAATAAATTACAGGTTATTGATATATTTTGGGCCGGCCGGGGTGGCCAAGCGGTTCTAGGCGCTACAGTCTCTAACCGCGCGACCGCACCGGTCGCAGGTTCGAATCCTGCCTCGGGCATGGATGGGTGCAGTGTTCTTAGGTTAGTTAGGTTTAAGTAGTTCTATGTTCTAGGGGACTGATGACCTCAGATGTTAAGTCCCATAGTGCTCAGAGCCATTTGAACCATTTTTTGATATATTTTGTGATCGGTCAAATGCGCTTCACTGTATAAATCACAATGTCCTTTTAAGAAACTTAGAACGTTACAGTGTAACAGGAAACGATGCAAAATGCTTCAGATTGTTTCTCTCTAATGGGAAACAAAATGGAGTGAATAGTATAGAGTCCTGTAATAACGTGTCAGGCTTCATCCAAATGAGAACGCTTCACATGTAGTGTTCCACAAAGTTTCATCTTAGTCCTCTACTTTTTCTTGTGTAAATCAGTGATCTTTAAGCAGTGACATTACGAGGTGCCAAGTTTGTTTATTTGCAAATGATGCAAACAGTGCAGTAAAAAGGAAATCAAGTACCGTTTTAGAAAGATCAATTGGTGAAATTTTCATGCACGTTAATGAATGGTTCCTAGCCCATATTTTGTCACTAAACTTTGTAAAAACACACTACATGCTAAAAAATGGCGCTGAGGACTATGGGACTTAACATCGGAGGTCGTCAGTCTCCTAGAACTTAGAACTACTTATACCTAACTAACCTAAGGACGTCACACACATCTATGCCCGAGGCAGGATTCGAACCTGCGACGTAGCGGTCGTGCGGTTCCAGACTGAAGCGCCTAGAACCGCTCGGCCACACTACATGCTATTTAGAACTTGTAAAAGGTATCCCGCCAATATATGCCTAAAATATGATGAGAACGGGTGGAAGAAGTTGACAGTGTTAAGTTCTTGGGATTAAAGCGTGATAATGAATGCAAACCGGGTGGAAACAGAACACAGCATGTTGTTATCAATGGAGAGACGTCTACAGGCGTTAAAGTAACCTCTGGCGTGCCACAGGGGAGTGTTATGGGACCATTGCTTTTCACAATATATATAAATGACCTAGTAGATAGTGTCGGAAGTTTCATGCGGCTTTTCGCGGATGATGCTGTAGTATACAGAGAAGTTGCAGCATTAGAAAATTGTAGCGAAATACAGGGAGATCTGCAGCGGATAGGCACTTGGTGCAGGGAGTGGCAACTGACCCTTAACATAGACAAATGTAATGTACTGCGAATACATAGAAAGAAGGATCCTTTATTGTATGATTATATGATAGCGGAACAAACACCGGTAGCAGTTACTTCTGTAAAATATCTGGGAGTATGCGTGCGGAACGATTTGAAGTGGAATGATCATATAAAATTAATTGTTGGTAAGGCGGGTACCAGGTTGAGATTCACTGGGAGAGTCCTTAGAAAATGTACTCCATCAACAAAGGAGGTGGCTTACAAAACACTCGTTCGAACTATACTTGAGTATTGCTCCTCAGTGTGGGATCCGTACCAGATCGGGTTGACGGAGGAGATAGAGAAGATCCAAAGAAGAGCGGCGCGTTTCGTCACAGGGTAATTTGGTAACCGTGATAGCGTTACGGAGATGTTTAACAAACTCGAGTGGCAGACTCTGCAAGAGAGGCGCTCTGCACCGCGGTGTAGCTTGCTGTCCAGGTTTCGAGAGGATGCGTTTCTGGATGAGGTATCGAATATATTGCTTCCCCCTACTTATACCTCCCGAGGAGATCACGAATGTAAAATTAGAGAGATTAGAGCGCGCACGGAGGCTTTCAGACAGTCTTTCTTCCCGCGAACCATACGCGAATGGAACAGGAAAGGGAGGCAATGACAGTGGCACGCAAAGTGCCCTCCGCCACACACTGTTGGGTGGCTTGCGGAGTATACATGTAGATGTAGATGTAGAGCATACGACGAACTGCTGAAGCGCCTGAAAAAATCTTTGTTCGCAATACAGATGCTGTCAGACGTAGGGGATGAATGAATGCTTCACACACATTCATCCCATAGTGTCACACGGGTTCACTTTTTGGGATAGTGCACCAAGCTACGCTTAAGTCCTCCAACTCCTAAAACTTGTAATACGAATTATTTGTGGTTTGAACTCGAGCACATACCGCAGAGGTCGTCTCAAAAACCGAACAACACTAATGCACTCTGGTGGCCGTTCTACCAGTTACAGACAACTGCGACCCCGATCAGTGTGTTGTAACATTATGTGATTGCCTTATCATTTTAAATCATTCACTAATCGAGCAGTCGCTCGGCAACAGCTACAGTTAGCAAATAATGTTGCGAGAATGTAAAAGGTGAACGACCTGTGACGTAACTTGTTTATTGTCGAAGCGCCGTCAGAGATGCAGTGAGTTATTGACTTTGAAAACCGCGGCGCGAAAAACGGACAGAAGAAGAACACTTTTACACATTTTTTTTTTTTTATGTACGAGATATTCTCGATGAACAGTTACTCATTCTTCTCTTGTCTCCTGTAACTTGTGTCGGACGCGCATGTCTTGCCGCCGTATTATTATTGTTAAAATTAATATTGTTCTAGTGTAAAGTAAATGTGCAATACTAAAAGTGCCTAGCAGTAGATTTATTGTGCGACGTGTATGTGAAAACGTCAAAGGAATTGTTTTCATTAAGAGAAGTGCCAGTCAAAACGGCATCCATGTTAAATCCTTCATTGCAGTGTAAGTTCGTCTATTAATTGCCATAAATTCAGAGTTAAATGGAACTGGTGTATGGACTATTCATTTACTATAGAATCTATGTTCACTTCTTCATGAAATTATTTAATTTCTATATGTTTCTGCCAAATAGAGAGTTCACAGTCACGAATTCTTTCGTCGAGTTCGAACGGAAGTTGCATGCGGCGAAATATTTTCTCCGCGCCATATTCTTCTGGTAAATGCATGATAAACTATGGTCCCTTAGGAAATTCATGTTGAGCTATCCAAAATAATTATATTTTGAATAGGCATTTACTCTCCTCTGCAATGCAACTTCCGACTGATCAGACGATCCAACAAGAAACACCCGCACACACTCGGCGTTCGCAAATATGTTTCTACCGCTGATTATAGCTATATGTTACAGCACAAAAGTAACATATTGTTACAATTAGCGACTACGAACGGGGACATTTATAACTGTATGTTTATGTATACACATTACGTAAACATATCGTTATAGTGTACGTGTAGGAAGTTATATTGGCGTCTGACGATCTATCTTCGAGCTTCACTTTTTTGTCAGGCGGTACACTTCGCTCGAAATAATGATGGTGAAACGGCCGCGGGCAGCACATACACGATGTACGAATGCGGCTCAGCAGGAACTTACTGGTTACTTCAGTGTGTTTTTATTCACTAACTGGTCACAGCGTGTGAGTGTAATGTACAGTTTGTCTCTTTACATGCAAATAGGTACAACGTTTCCGTTTATGGAATTTCACCAATGTCACTCTGCCTTTTCTCTGAATTTCTATATTTTCGATAATCCAGGTGACCTACGGTCCCACCTAGTCCGGATAAACGAGGCTCCACAGTAGTTGTATCACGCCCCTTTTGCACCACCATTCATCGTGCGTGGCCCAAATTCTACGCTTGTCTGAAGATTCTGCCTAGAAGTATTCTTAGCGGCCGTCGCATCCCTGACGCGTTGTGGCTTATCCTTCCCGCGTGAACAATGTTGGGATCATGAGGCGTAACACACAATGCTTTCGTGCTAGAGGTGACGGTGCCATCTCTGTGCTGCGCATTGTAACCGCCCTGGTATTGCTGCCAAGGAGAATCCCAGGGTGAGTCATGAGAGGAGCGAAAACAAAGCCGGTACGTCTAGAAGTGCAGGTTCTGACAACGTTGGCTGCTATTTATACAAAGCACTATTCTTGTGCACTGCAACAGCTGAGTCAGCTACAAACTACCTCCCTACCCGTCTATTAGCGCAGACCTACAGGCAACTGTCTTCTCCTACCCACACTTCACTCATTGGCAGTGGCGGCCACTGTGTAAGAGCACAAGAACATGTGAACAGCCGCTCCCCCCGTCGGAGGTTCGAGTCCTCCCTCGGGCATGGTTGCGTGTGTGTTGTCCCCGGAAAGGCTCAAAATCATGAAAAGTTCAATTTTTACTTTTTTGCGTTTTCTGAATCTGCATACTATTACCTTTTAATAGATATATAATTTATTCAATTCCGAAGACTACAACTATTTTTAAATTTTTTTTGAAATGTGTTCTACGTGGGCGTGACCCACTGTGGCGCTGTTAAACTGCTGTCAAATGGTGTTATTATTAACGTCCGTGTTCATCAGGTACATTTTAGTGATGTGAGATAAAGTATGTGTTGTGGCTAAACCTATTTTCAGAGACTTAGCAGCACCTGAACTGTTGAAAAAGTGTATTCACGGAAAAACTCAAAACCCCAATGAAAGTGTAAATAGTGTTATATAGTCGAGAATCCCCAAGACTGTATTTGTTGGAATAGAAACACTTCACTTTGGTGTGTATGATGCTGTTGCGACTTTCAATGATGGCAACATTGTAAGGTGCAAGGTATTTAGAAATATGGGAATGAAGATAGGTTCTAACATGGTACGAGCGATGCTTGCTTTAGAGAAGGAACGCCTTCGGGCTGCAGACAGGGCTGTAAAGAGTCTAGAAATACAAGCAAGAGTAAAGAGGAGGAGGAACAAGAGGAAGCTGGAGGAGGAGTTTGCAGAGGATGAAGATAATCCATCCTATGGACCTGGAATGCACTAAAAAGTTAATTCAATCTTTGTCGCTCGATTCCCAAAACTTTTATTTTCTCATACTAATTACATGTTTTCTAAGGATCTTCCAAACATATTTGTTTCAAACTTTCAGTAAATGTTACACAGTACCTTCTGCATAATTTAACACAGCCTTTTTCCAAAAAACTGTATATTTTTGAATACATAAATAAAAAATTGCAAAAAAAATGTTGTGAATTTTCATTACAATTGAAAAAAAAATCATCTTTAATAACTGAACTAAAATTTTGTAAAATCCCTGTGTTAAGTTGTAGCCCATATTCCAATAAATAATCTGTAAAAAGTTCAGCTTCCTACCTCAAATACTTTGTGAGGAAAGATGTAATTTATAAGCGTTATTTTAACATTGCAAGTATAGGGCGTTCCGGAGCCCCTTAAGTTAGATTAAGTAGCGTGTAAGCTTAAGGACCGATGGGCTCAGCAGTTTGGTCCCATAGGACCGTACCACAAATTTCCAAAACATGTCAACACTCTAACTTATGACACCTTGCGGATTTACTGGATTTTTTTCCTTGAATGCTGTTAGACGTAACACTGATGCTACTCCTCCAGATTTAGTGAAACTTGGCATTAGGATCGCGAGCACATCTTCTGTTGGGCACGTATTAAGGAGCTTTTGCGCATGCGCAACTGTCGTGGCGTCATTGCCTTATTGGTCAAATAGTAAGGATTTGATAAACAACGTGCACGATTCACAGCGTGCGCGGATAGCCTTTGCCACTCAACTACAAGTTTACGTCAGTGCCACCAGGTGGCAGCACACTGCAGCAGACTTTTATCCCCGTTCGCTTGGTACAAAACCCACCACACCTTAGCACACTCCTCAAATATGCCAACTCACCCACTGCAGCATATAGTAAAATTAGATTGGAGTTCATTATATGTTATAGTTATACTGATGAGAAAACCTATTTTTATGTGTTTCTGAATGAATTATAGTTTATCTCTACTATAGGCCACGCTGTACGTATGTCTGAACATTCACGAAAAGCTGTCTCACTGGTTTTTCTGATATTCACTTAAATATGGGGATCGAAGACGGCGTGCTTTTGGCCCTCATGGCTCTTAGTGCCTCATTTGTATTCTAGTCAAGTGACCTGGTTGGTAGACAGTACTACGAGGTGCATTCAACTTCTAAGGCCTCCGATTTTTTTTCCAATTAACTACTCACCCGAAATCGATGAAACTGGCGTTACTTCTCGACGTAATCGCCCTGCAAACGTACACATTTTTCACAACGCTGACGCCATGATTCCATGTCAGCGGCGAAGGCTTCCTTAGGAGTCTGTTTTGACCACTGGAAAATCGCTGAGGCAATAGCAGCACGGCTGGTGAATGTGCGGCCACGGAGAGTGTCTTTCATTGTTGGAAAAAGGCAAAAGTCACTAGGAGCTAGGTCAGGTGAGTAGGGAGCATGAGGAATCACTTCAAAGTTGTTATCACGAAGAAACTGTTGCGTAATGTTAGCTCGATGTGCGGGTGCATTGTCTTGGTGAAACAGCACACGCGCAGCCCTTCCCGGACGTTTTTGTTGCAGTGCAGGAAGGAATTTGTTCTTCAAAACATTTTCGTAGGATGCACCTGTTACCGTAGTGACCTTTGGAACGCAATGGGTAAGGATTACACCCTCGCTGTCCCAGAACATGGACACCATCATTTTTTCAGCACTGGCGGTTACCCGAAATTTTTTTGGTGGCGGTGAATCTGTGTGCTTCCATTGAGCTGACTGGCGCTTTGTTTCTGGATTGAAAAATGGCATCCACGTCTAATCCATTGACACAACCGACGAAAAAAAAAGTCCCATTCATGCTGTCGTTGCGCGTCAACATTGCTTGGCAACATGCCACACGGGCAGCCATTTGGTCGTCCGTCAGCATTCGTGGCACCCACCTGGATGACACTTTTCGCATTTTCAGGTCGTCATGCAGGATTGTGTGCACAGAACCCACAGAAATGCCAACTCTGGAGGCGATCTGTTCAACAGTCATTCGGCGATCCCCCAAAACAATTCTCTGCACTTTCTCGATCGTGTCGTCAGACCGGCTTGTGCGAGCCCGAGGTTGTTTCAGTTTGTTGTCACACGATGTTCTGCCTTCATTAAACTGTCGCACCCACGAACGTACTTTCGACACGTCCATAACTCCATCACCACATGTCTCCTTCAACTGTCGATGAATTTCAATTGGTGTCACACCACGCAAATTCAGAAAACGAATGATTGCACGCTGTTCAAGTAAGGAAAACGTCGCCATTTTAAGTATTTAAAACAGTTCTCATTCTCTCCGCTGGCGGTAAAATTCCATCTGCCGTAAGATGCTGCCATCTCTGGGACGTATTGACAATGAACGCGGCCTCATTTTAAAACAATGCGCATGTTTCTATCTCTTTCCAGTCCGGAGAAAAAAAAATCGGAGGCCTTAGAACTTGAATGCACCTCGTACTTACATTTAATAATTTGCGCAAACGGCAGTTTGTCTTTGGTTCAAAATCGCTCTGAGCACTATGGGACTTAACTGCTGTGGTCATCAGTCCCCTAGAACTTAGAACTACCTAAACCTAATTAACCTAAGGACATCACACACATACATGTCCGAGGCAGGATTCGAACCTGCGAGCGTAGCGATGGCGCGGTTCCACACTGTGGCGCCTAGAACCGCTTGGCCACTCCGGCCGGCAGTTTGTCTTTGGAGTTGGTTGTTTACTGTGCAGGAATCGGCTTTCGTGTGCACTGTCGACATGAACTCCGGTCAATCTATTTTAAATGCTAACAGGAACGTAAATTACCAGGAATAGTCAGCTGCAACAGAACTAAGGCCTCCCATACCAAAACCATTGATTGAGAAAGTGACGAAATGAAATAAGCGCGAACATCTAACAAAGAAGTTTACAGTTAGTGTAAGTTGCTCTGTGGGTGAAACGTAAGGATATCCGATTTTCAGCCCTGAAGTTAATTAATGGACTAATAAAAGTGTTAGGGATATTGTACATTTGTCCGAAAAAATAAAAGGCACAAAAACATCCACTTTCAAAAAAATACGAAACGGAGAGTAGCGAAAGATTAGAAAATATTTCGTTCTTGCCCTTAACTGTACTTAACAACAAAATTCGACAAAAGCAATTTTTTTCAGTTGAGTTGTGTATATTATTATTATTTCTTTTCTTTCTCAGACGTTGTGTCTAGTTAAAAATGGAAAGTGACGCGGATCTTGATCAAGAGTGACTTCCTTTTAACTGTACGGTATATATTTCATTGCATTTAGGAACTTTCGGGTAATTGAACAAGTATCAATAATTACAGATTTCTGTAGTTGTATATATAAGTTTGGATGTGGCTGTATTGTGTTGATGTACTGGTGGATATTGTGTGGTATGACTCCTGTAGTTGATAGTATAATTGGTACAATGCCAACTTTATCCTGATGCCACATGCCCTTGATTTCCTCAGCTAGTTGGATGTATTTTTCAATTTTTTCTCCTGTTTTCTTCTGTATATTTGTTGTATTGGGTATGGATATTACGATTAGTTGTGTTAATTTCTTCTTTTTATTGGTGAGTATGATGTCAGGTTTGTTATGTGGTGTTGTTTTATCTGTTATAATGGTTCTGTTCCAGTATAATTTGTATTCATCATTCTCCAGTACATTTTGTGGTGCATACTTGTATGTGGGAACGTATTGTTTTATTAGTTCATGTTGTATGGCAAGTTGTTGATGTATTATTTTTGCTACGTTGTCATGTCTTCTGGGGTATTCTATACTTGCTAGTATTGTACATCCGCTTGTGATGTAATCTACTGTTTCTATTTGTTGTTTGCAAAGTCTGCATTTATCTGTTGCGGTATTGGGATCTTTAATAATATGCTTGCTGTAATATCTGGTGTTTATTGTTTGATCCTGTATTGCAATCATGAATCCTTCCGTCTCACTGTATATATTCCCTATTCTTAGCCATGTGTTGGATGCGTCTTGATCGATGTGTGGCTGTGTTAGATGATACGGGTGCTTGCCATGTAGTGTTCCCCTTTTTCCAATTTACTTTCTTCGTATCTGTTGATGTTACGTGATCTAAAGGGTTGTAGAGGTGGTTATGAAATTGTAGTGGTGTAGCCGATGTATTTATACCAGTGATTGCTTTGTGTATTTTGCTAGTTTCTGCTCGTTCTAGAAAGAATTTTCTTAAATTGTCTACCTGTCCATAATGTAGGTTTTTTATGTCGATAAATCCCCTTCCTCCTTCCTTTCTGCTTAATGTGAATCTTTCTGTTGCTGAATGTATGTGATGTATTCTATACTTGTGGCATTGTGATCGTGTAAGTGTATTGAGTGCTTCTAGGTCTGTGTTACACCATTTCACTACTCCAAATGAGTAGGTCAATATTGGTATAGCATAAGTATTTATAGCTTTTGTCTTGTTTCTTGCTGTCAATTCTGTTTTCAGTATTTTAGTTAGTCTTTGTCTATATTTTTCTTTTAGTTCTTCTTTAATATTTGTATTATCTATTCCTTTTTTTGTCTGTATCCTAGATAGTTATAGGCATCTGTTTTTTCCATCGCTTCTATGCAGTCGCTGTGGTTATCCAATATGTAATCTTCTTGTTTAGTGTGTTTTCCCTTGACTATGCTATTTTTCTTACATTTGTCTGTTCCAAAAGCCATATTTATATCATTGCTGAATACTTCTGTTATCTTTAGTAATTGGTTGAGTTGTTGATTTGTTGCTGCCAGTAGTTTTAGATCATCCATGTATAGCAAAGTGTGATTTTGTGTGGGTATGTTCCAGTAATATTGTATCCATAATTCGTATTATTTAGCATGTTGGATAGTGGGTTCAGAGCAAGGCAGAACCAGAAAGGACTTAATGAGTCTCCTTGGTATATTCCACACTTAATCTGTATTGGCTGTGATGTGATATTATTTGAATTTGTTTGGATATTAAGTGTGGTTTTCCAATTTTTCATTACTATGTTTAGGAACTGTATCAATTTAGGATCTACTTTGTATATTTCCAATATTTGTAGTAACCATGAGTGGGGTACACTATCAAAAGCTTTTTGGTAGTCAATGTATGCGTAGTGTAGCGACCTTTGTTTAGTTTTAGCTTGATATGTCACCTCTGCATCTATTATCAGTTGCTCTTTACATCCTCGTGCCCCTTTGCAACAGCCTTTTTGTTCTTCATTTATAATTTTGTTCTGTGTTGTATGTGTCATTAATTTCTGTGTAATGACTGAAGTTAATATTTTGTATATTGCTGGTAGGCATGTTATGCGGCGATATTTAGCTGGGTTTCCTGTGTCTGCTTGATCTTTAGGTTTCAGATAAGTTATTCCATGTGTAAGTGTATCAGGGAATGTGTATGGATCTGCAATGTAACTATTAAATAATGTAGTTAGATGTGAATGTGTTGAGGTGAACTTCTTTAGCGAGAAATTTGCTGTTTTATCTTTTCCAGTGGCTTTCCAACTGTGAGTAGAATTAATTGCTTGGGTGACTTCATGTTGCAAAATTATCACTTCAGGCATTTGTGGTATCATCTTGTATGTGTCTGTTTCTGCTTGTATCCACCGTGCATGCCTGTTATGTTGTACTGGGTTTGACCATATGTTGTTCTAGAAGTGTTCCATGTCTGTTATGTTTGGTGGATCGTCTATTTTAATGTGTGTTGTCTATTGTCTGGTAAAATTTCTTTTGGTTTGTGTTGAATGTTTGGTTTCGTTTCCTTCTGTTTTCACTTTTTTCGTATCTTCTAAGTCGTTTGGCCAATGCTTGTAATTTCTGCTTCTTTTCATCTAATTGCTCTATCGCTTCTTGTTCTGAGATTTTACCTGACCTTTTTCGTTTTTTTTCTGACAGTTCATTTCTTATAAATTGTGTTAGCTGTCCGATGTCTTTTCTCAGTTTTTCTATTCTGATCTGTAGCCTGTATTGCCATGCTGGTTTTGTGGGTTTCTACTGTGTGTTGGTTGGTTCTGATCTCTGCCTAGTGCGTATCTTTAGTGTAGTGAGTGCTCCTATATAAAGCAGTAGTTGTAACTCTTCCATAGTTGTATTTTCATTTATTTTGTTGTGTATGATTGTGTTGATAGTTTTTATTGTTGTTTCGACTTGTGGGTTATTGGGCGGTCTATGCAAGAATGATCTAATGTCTGTATTTGTGTCTTTGTATTCTATATATGTCAGCTGAAATTTTTCTTATATATCTAACATGTGTGTCACTTCGTGTTCTATTTGTGCTTGTTCTGGTGGCTGTCTTAAGATTTCGTTTTCCTCTGATTGTGTAATTGATGCGTGTTGTTCTTTGTTTATTTGCTCTGGGACGTTTGAGTCTATTACTGTATTTTCTTCTTCTTCTGATTGCACATTATTTTGTTCCAGTATTTGTTGTACTTGTTGTTTGATGTTTTCTAATTCTGACTGGGGTATCCTGTTATTTTTGATTATCACACGGATCTGATCAGCTAGTCGTTGTTTTGTTAAAAATTTTAATTCTGGGTATCTGGTAATAAATGTTGTGTATACTTGTGATCTGTATCCAGTTGTGTTGGTTCCTAGGTTTGTTGCTTGGTAATAACAGAACATGAGGTGTCGATTAACTTCATCTGACCATCTCATCCTCTGTCTTTGTTTTCCTTCTAGGGTGGTTGCAGGAAGCATATCATGCAAAACACCTCTATTTGGATTTAAATCATTTTCCAGTTGTCTAGCAGTGTCGTTACCATTGTGGGCGGGCATAGGGTTCAAGCGTCGTCCCCGACCATGACGGCGCTTGTCCGAGGCTTCTTTAGTTCTGTCCTGAACCAAGTAATCACACTAAAAGGGGGGTTAGCCATATTAGTGGTTTGTTCTTTTCGTCGCCTTTTACGACTGGCAGAACATACCGGAGGCCTATTCTTTTCCCGGGCCTCCACGGGGTTTATTATTATTATTATTATTATTATTATTATTATTATTATTATTATTATTACTGTCATTATTATTATCATTAGCAGTGAATGTATTTGTATGAGCTTGTTGATAAGCATAGCTGTTATACAGCAGATGCTATTAATTTCACACTCTGAAATTTATCTCAATCTAAGAATTTTTGAACACTCAGAACCTGTACTCACGAGCTGCCACTGATCACTGTCGCACGGCACGGACTGGCCATCGCACTGCTTTCCTACCACTGTTGACCATGCGGCAGGTGCAACCTCTGACCTGCCACTGAAACTTTGACTGGATTGTCCTGGAGAGACCCGGCAGGTCTTTGACCCACATTTCATTGCGTATAGAGGTTAATATTCGTCTTTATATGTCACTGTAACAACTTGGACGACATGTCCAAATGCTGCTGTTGTTCATAGGAAAAAGATGCTGTTCTTTTGTCTAACCTCTCCCCGTTGATGTGAGTTTTCTACCATAGGATGGACCCGATGAGCCACAATGTTCACATAATCGTTGGTAGTAATGCGACGTTGCAGAGTAACCATGGCTGCCCAAATCACAACCGAACCCCCGCTATGTTTCATACTGGCACCAGAGACAGTGTGAAACCAGACTCGTGCGACCAGACTGATTCCTTCCATTGCTCCGTAGTCCAGGGTTTACAGTTTCGGCACCACGTTTCCCTGTTACGAGCATCTGCATAACCAATGTGTGGTTTGGAATTCCATCTCGCCCTGCAGTTCCCTTCTTACGGAACCCCCTTCGTGTTGTTTTGTTGCTGCAGGGTTCGTGAGTGCGACACTCAGTTCTGCAGTGACTTTTGCAGTTGTTGTCCTCTTATTTTTCGTCACATTCCTCTTCAATGACCGACCGTCGCGATCACTGAACACACACTTTAGCCTGCGTTGTGTTTTTGTGCATGATGTTTTCCCGGTTTCCCGATACGGTGCCTCTTGCAACACCAAACAATTCGCCTACCTTGCTTACGGTACCTCCGACAATGCGAACACCAACAATTTGTCCATGTTCGAATTTACTTAGCTCCGACTGCACGCACAACTACACAGAACATTATTCTGACCGCGACTGACACTAGCAACGTATTGAGGACACTGTACGCGTGCCGTTCGTGGTCAGATGCAACAGCGCAACGTGCAGGGTTGGCTACCATCTGCATGTATTTTCAAGCACGAGTTTACAGCGATGTTTCCATATTTTTTTGTCCGCCTGCTTAGCTGAGTGCTTACGAGCTTGCCTACCATGCAGCGGGCCCGGGTTCGATTCCCGACTGTGGAAAGGGCGTTGTGTTGTCCTCCTCATCATTTCATCATCATCATCATCATCATCATCACTGACCTGCAGGTCGCCCAGTATGCAACAATGCCACATGATCATTTAATCTCATATTTTTGCTCAATCCCTATATGTACATAGGCCTAAATGCGTATTACATTCTGACTGCGCCACATTGAAATATGTTGGCTCGATGCGATTGAAGACAGTCATCATACACCGAAATTAGTCTAAATGGTTCAAATGGCTCTAAGCACTATGGGACTTAACATCTGAGGTCATCAGTCCCCTAGACTTAGAACTAAATAAACCTAAATAACCTGAGGACATCACACACATCCATGCCCGAGGCAGGATTCGAACCTGCGACCGTAGCAGCAGCGCGGTTCTGGATTGAAGCACCTAGAACCACTCTGCCACAACGGTCGGCCGAAATTAGTTACCTTATGTAAAATGTTGTAGTCCGTAACTGGAATAGATTTCCCGCATCACTCTGAATTTGCTTTTAATCCCACGCCGCGGGCTCGACCCGCCACATCAATGCAGTGTGAATATATGACAATGCAAGCCACTCCTGCTGGAGAAACGTTAGAAAAATCATGCCGGCCGCGGTGGTCTAGCGGTTCTAGGCGCGCAGTCCGGAACCGCGCGACTGCTACGGTCGCAGGTTCGAATCCTGCCTCGGTCATGGATGTGTGTGATGTCCTTAGGTTAGGTAGGTTTAAGTAGTTCTAAGTTCTAGGGGACTTATGACCACAGATGTTAAGTCCCATAGTGCTCAGAACCATTTGAACCATTTGAAAAATCATGAAACCAGCTGTGGCCGAAGATGGCAAGATGACATCCAATAGGCAGTATGTCCCATTTGCTGCCATTCTGACTTGGCTTAGTGGAGAGGCACCGTGCTCATTAAGATAGTAGTATATTGAATGAGTAATAAAAGGGTTGCGTTCTCTCTCTCTCTCTCTTCCTCTGGCGCCTTTGCTGAGCGTGAGTCACGGAGCCGCCATTTACGCAACAGCAGACGTTATTTACTTGCTGGCTCTTGGCGGGGCTATTGCATTCAGCTCGGCGCTTGGCACACATTCAGAGGAAAAGCCTTCTCAGGACTGGACGAACCGCCAGGCGATTGTGTGTGTGTGTGTGTGTGTGTTTTCGGTGAGATCATGGACGCAGTGGGAACGGCTGTTGAAAAGTGTGTCAGCAGGGCTTGGCGCTGAGCTTCACCGGGATGGCTTGGCGGCGCAGCCCAGAAGCCGAGCGAACACCTGAATACGCTCATTGATCTCGTACGATGTTCTGTTTCGTCATCATGTCCTTTTTTTTTTCAGTCACATTCTATGTCCCAGTAGCTGATTCTTTTGCGAGACACTAAATATTCGTGTGATGATGTAGGCCATACGTTGGATGAATTAACTGCAGAAAAGCTCACGCAGTACCCAGTTCATCTACATTCTCTAGACATTTGGCACACAATTTAGCCAACACGGAGGCGTCGTCACTTGTAAATTTTTACTTTGTACTTATTATTTTGAAAAAAGAAAGTTTTCTCTATTTTTTGTGGCACTCTTTAGTGCTAATAGAAAAATAAATTTTGAGAAGAGGAAATTAGCTGGAGTGCCGTTAATTAAAAGAAGCAACCAAGTAAAAAAATGATAAGTTTAGATTTTCACACGGCACAGATAAATTTACCACTAAGAGAGAGAAAATTAATAATTCAAGATTTTGTCTAACCTGCTGTGATACCGTGGATTGGCCGTGCACATCGTTTGTTGGCTGCGTGACGATCTTTAATATTACGCGTCATGCACAGAAGTGATGCCCGGAAACTGCGTTTACAGATCGGCTTAACAGATCTCAAGGAGGCAGGAGTGGCTGCTACAAATTGGAACATCAGTGATGTTCGGCAGCGGCCAGCAAACGATACGTCGGCAGTCTTGCAGTTCTCCCAGCTGAAACACAGAAAAGTTGGCAGGCAATCCAGTATCTGATTTCGGAATCTCTGTCTGACCAATATGTAATCTAATTGAAATCTTCCCGTATCTCCCGGCCTTTTCCAAGTATACCTCCTCCTCTTCTGATTCTTGAACAGGGTATTCGCTATTACTAGCTGAAACTTATTACACAACTCAATTAGTCTTTCTCCTGTTTCATTCCTTGTCCCAAGCCCATATTGTCCTGTAACCTTTTCTTCTACTCCTTCCCCTACAACTGCATTCCAGTCGCCCATGACTATTAGATTTTCGTCCCCCTTTACATACTGCTTTCAATATCCCCAGACACTTTCTCTATCTGTTCATCTTCAGCTTGCGACGTCGGCATGTATACCTGAACTATCGTTGTCGGTGTTGGTCTGCTGTCGATTCTGATTAGAACAACCCGGTCACTGAACTGTTCACAGTAACACACCCTCTGCCCTACCTTACTATTCATAACGAATCCTACACCTGTTGTACCATTTTCTGCTGCTGTTGATATTACCCGACACTCATCTGACCAGAAATCCTTGTCTTCCTTCCACTTCACGTCACTGAACCCTACTATATCTAGATTGAGCCTTTGCATTTCCCTTTTCAGATTTTCTAGTTTCCCTACCACGTTCAAGCTTCTGACATTCCACGCCCCGACTCGTAGAACGTTATCCTTTCGTTGATTATTCAAATCTTTTTCTCATGGTAACCTCCCCCTTGGCAGTCCCCTCCCGGAGATCCGAATGGGGGACTATTCCGGAATCTTTTGCCAATGGAGAGATCATCATGACACTTCTTCAATTACAGGCCAAATGTCCTGTGGATGCACGTTACGTGTCTTTAATGCAGTGGTTTCCATTGCCTTCTGCATCCTCATGTCGTTGATCATTGCTGATTCTTCCGCCTTTAGGGGCAATTTCCCACCCCTAGGACAAGAGAGTGCCCTGAACCTCTATCCGCTCCTCCGCCCTCTTTGACAAGGCCGTTGGCAGAATGAGGCTGACTTCTTATGCCGAAAGTCTTCGGCCGCCAATGCTGATTATTTATCAAAAGTTAGGCAGTGGCGGGGATCGAACCCGTGACCGGAGACGTTTTGATTATGAATCAAAGACGCTACCCCTAGACCACGGGTACCCAGCCTGCAAGTATGATAGTCGCTGAAAAGTTTGTGGGACAAAAGTTGCATGGGACAGTGGGACCATAATATGACGTTGGTTTTTTGTTTCTAGGTGGGGTCGCTTCAGAGATGTGAAGGTCAACTTTGTTTTTTAAAATGGGTTGTTATAGTTTGGTACTTATCTTCCGATAGCGGCTATCGAGACGAATTCAATTACGTGAAACAGTAAGGTCTTTGAAGGTCAACGAAGGTCACAAAGGTGGCGTGAACGTCCATTTACAGAAGGTGTTCGAAATGATGACCGTTGGTATCGACGCAGTGGTGCAATATTCTTCTTATGGATTAAGTGGTATTCCTTATCGCATCGGCACTTATCGTAGCACATTCCCTGACAATTCTCTCTCGCATATCTTCAGGTGTAGTTGGAACGTATTTGTAAACAATGTCTTTTACGACTCCCCACAAGAAAAAACCCACAGGCGTCAAGTCTGGCGAGCGAGCCGGCCACGACGCATCTCCTCTGCGTCCAATCCCACGATCTGGGAATTGTCTCTGCAACTCATTTCTTGGCATCAGCGAAAAATATGCCGGACACTCATCGTGCTGATACCACATTCTGGTCCTTGTTACTAAAGGTATTTATTTCAATAACAGACCTAATGTTTCTTGCAGGAATGTGGTGTACCTCTTACCATTAAGATTTCCTTCGATGAAGTAGGGGCCTGTAATTCTGTCCTCCAGAATCCCACACCACACATTCACCGACCACGGTTTTTGGTGTGCAACTTGCCGCAGCCAATATGGATTTTCCGTTGCTCAATAATGCATGTTATGCAAATTAACATTTCCGTGGTTCGTGAATGTAGCATCGTCAGTAAGTAAAATCAAATTAATAAATGTGTTATCCCTCTGAATCTGAAATTGAGCCCATCGGCAGAATTCAATGCGACGCATACAATCCGTACCAGTTAATTCTTGGTGGAGACTGATATGGCGATGCAGAACACGAACAACACTACTCTGGCTCGTGCCAGATTCCCTTGCGATTTGACGCGAACTAACACAAGGATCTTGAACCACAATGGGAAGAGTACCAATTTCCGTTCCCTCGTTAGTAACTTTCCTTTGCAGGATATGTTTACGATGCGTTAAAGATCCAGTTGTTCTCAGTTTATCGTACACATATTTAAATGTACGACGTGTATGGAGTACGTTGAGGATATCTGTCAGCGTATAAGTCTCTAGCTCTCACCGAATTTCGTTGGCATTCTCCGTAAATGAGAAGCATATCCAGTTGTTCTTCGAAGGAATACATCATTCAAATTCGCTTGATTCGACGATACTAGTCTTACCGTTCCTATTAGTGTTGTATTGCGAAACCGTCGAATGGTGTTTGCATGTCAGTGGCACGTTACATGGATACGCCGTGTTCGGCGAATATTTACTATTTGCACGATATACGAGAGAGAATCGTCAGAGCATGTGCTCCGATAGTTCTCCTGATGAGAGTGCTTTTCTATCAGCCAGTTACAAATAGTAATCGTTTTCTTGCATAGAAATGTAAGAATTACACACGACCCACACTAAAGCTTTACTTCCGCCAGAATCTCCTCTCTTACTCCACAGACAGAGAAATTCTCCTGCCTACCTCGTGTCGCGGTCCGGCACAGAGTTTTAATCTACCCGGAGGTTTCAATACTCAGTGTGTCCGGAGCCCAGAGCAGCCGTCGTCAGCGCACCGCGCTATGGATTCTGCGAATTGCCCGTACACTGCCTCTGGCGCAGTAGTACATCATACGAGGGTAATCCCAAAAGTAAGGTCTCCTATTTTTTTTTATAAGTACAGAACTATGTTTGGCAGTTGGTCACACTGTTATGAAGAGTGCTTCACGCGCTATGTGTAAACATGCGCACGCCGCGCTCAATCATGGCTTGGCAGCCGTTGAGAATGGAGCTCCCGTTGGATGTTACTGCCAAGTGCGAATTGCGCGCTGTTATTCGGTTTTTGAACGCAAAGGGCACTGCGCCGATTGAAATCTGTCGCCAGTTGACGGAAGTGTATGATGAGTCGTCCATGGATGTCAAAAATGTTCGTAAGTGGTGTAGAGAGTTTGCAGCTGGTCGGACCGAAATTCACGACGAACAAAGGAGCGGGAGACCGACAATTTCTGAGGAGACAGTGTTGAAGGTTGAGCAAAGCATGTGTGAAGATCGGCGGATCACCGTGGATGATCTCTGCACGTTGGTTCCTGAGGTATCCCGAAGCACCGCTCACAGAATTTTAACGGAAACATTGAACTACCGGAAGGAGTGCGCAAGATGGGTGCCACGCATGCTGACTGAGGACCACATGCGGCAACGAGTTGATGCTTCCCGCGCATTTTTCACCGCCTTGCAGCCGAACAGGACAACTTTCTGGACTGGTTAAAAGAACATTTGGCCGGAAAGCGACTCATCTCCGATGACAAGGTCCAAGAAGAGGTTCATAACTTTCTGAACAGTATGGCGGCCAGATGGTATGACATGGGCATACAAAAACTGCCACAGCGTGTACAAAAATGCATCGACAGAAATGGTGACTATGTCGAAAAATAGCTAAATGTTCAAGCTGTTAACTGATGTAAATCATTGCAGAAATAAAAAGTTCTATGTGCTTATGAAAAAAGTAGTAGACCTTACTTTTGGGATTACCCTCGTACAAAAGAATGTGTGCTACTGGCCTTCCCCCGTCCCAGTAGTGCCCTGTTGTACGCCATCCACCAGTGGAGCAGCTGCCTCGTCCGCCGTGCGTCCTCTCAGAGGCGCTTTCTCCGTGACCCGCGGAACCCAGCCGTCACGTATGCAAAGCAGCCGCTCAGGCATGCGTGTCGCACGCACGGAGGCGCGTATACACGGCGTGTACGCACGTTAACGGGCTGTATTCCCAGCGCGCGGCGGGAATACAAGCGGGCGTTGCTTTACACCGGGCAGCGCTGCCACCGCCATTGTGTTGACGGCATTATCCTCTCAGTTCTGCACTGCACTTCCCTTTGTTGTGGTGAGATTAAAAATAAAGTTAAAGCAGAAAAGCGACTTCTTAACGTTATAGCTACAGGACGGGACCCTGCTGATGAGGTGCCGCGTAGAAGTGGTAGCGGAACGAACATCAGTTCAATGTTTCCCGCGGTTTACAACAGAGGCCGAAAAACAAAGAAGCCAACTTGTGTGTTATTTGCTACTTACGTTCAATAACAGGGTGTTCCTCAACCATTAATCCTATTTCACAAGACTACACCGCCGTTCAAAAGTTTCGAGAAGGGTTGTATTACTGGCTTATAAGCGACGTCAACGCAGTAATTACGATGGCAGCTTGAAGTAACAACTACCGTGAACAACAGGCGTGCATTCTGCTAGGCAGTGTTAAGTACTGCACTTGCGGCCGTAGTGTGCCAACGCGTTGTGTCAAATTGTAATGTTGCAAAAATTCTTTAGAACGTTTTGAAGAAGAAGGAAGTGTGTGGAAGGTTTCTCCCTCATATCTTGACTTCCGAACAAAAGCAACGACGGATGGATGCCTGAAGATGATGATGATGATCATGATGATGATGATGATGATGATGATGTTTGGTTTGTGGAGCGCTCAACTGCGCGGTTGTCAGCGACCGTACAAATTCCGAACCTTTGCTCAGCACAATCTCGCCTCTTTCGTGATGATGATGAAATGCTGAGGACAGCACATACACCCAGTCATCTCGAGGCAGGTGAAAATCGCTGATCCCGCCGGGAATCGAACCCGGGACCCCGTGCTCGATGCCTGAAGAGACTTGTTTGATATGAAAGGCGCGCAGAATTCTTTTGCGAAAAAAATAATAAATGTCGCGGCTAACGCTCACATCGTCCGGCAAGACCGAAGAAGATGCGAATGTCGATGCACGAGCTGAACAACATCCCAAACAAGTACTTTTCCGACAGTTTCACGTGGTTATATGAACGTTCAGCGCGTTGTGCTCAAGTGGGGAGAAACTTTGTAGAACATTTGAAGCATTAAAACCACCATTTTAACTTCTCCCAATTTTGTTATTAATACAGTCTTAATTACAACATTGGTAAAAGCAAAGGGACCTTCGATGGTCCATGGAAAATCCTTCTAAGCGACGAGTAAAAAGAACTAGAAAATCTCAAAAGGGTGGTCACAGGAATGATGTACTTAGATATGTGTCTTTTTCCACAACATGCCTAAAATATCCTTTTATAACAGGGCGGAGTACGCCCGTACAGCATCTACATCTACATGGATACTCGGCAAATCACATTTAAGTGCCTGGCAGAGGGTTCATTGAACCACCTTCACAATTCTCTATTATTCCAATCTCGTATAACGCGCGGAAAGAACGAACATCTATATTTTTGCGTGCGAGCTCTAATTTTCCCTTATTTTATCATGGTGATCGTTTCTCGCAATGTAAGTCAGCGTCAACAACATATTTTCCCATTCGGAGGAGAAAGTTGGTGATTGGAATTTCGTGAGAAGATTCCTCCGCAACGAAAAACGCCTTTGTTTTAACAATGTCCAGCCTAAATCCTGTATCATTTCAGTGACACTCTCTCCCCTATTTTGCAATAATACAAAACGTGCTGTCCTTCCTTGAACTTTTTCGATGTACTCCGTCAGTACTACCTGGTAAGGATCCCACACCGCGCAGCAGTATTCTAAAAGAAGACGGACAAGGTAGTCTCCTTAATAGGTCTGTTACATTTTCTAAGTGTCCTGCCAATAAAACGCAATCTTTGGTTAGCCTTCCCCACAACATTTTCTGTGTGTTCCTTCCAATTTAAGTTGTTCGTAATCGTAATTCCTAGGCATTTAGTTGAATTTACGGCCTTCAGATTTGACTGATTTATGGTGTAAACAATGTGGTATCCACATCTGCAGTTGACCCGTTTGATGTGTCCTCTTTTTTCTTATTTTGTCCTCCTTTATGAAGCTGTTTGTCCTCCTTTCTAAACAACTTCATCTGGTCACCCTAATCTCTAGCGACTTTCGTCCTGCAGTTTCAATTTCACGCAGGTCAGTATTTATGACGTCACGTTTCCTGAGCTATGTGCTGTACACGAAATATGCTGAGAACAGAGTTAGTAGGAAAGACAGAACAAATTAAAACGTCATGCATGATGCGGCTGTTTTTGACGCCTTTAGTGTTCATGACGCCATATCTCCTGAACATGTGTCGTGCAGTGGTATATTTTTTCTAGTACATTCAGTGGTATATGTGAATGCTGTGCGCAATATGTGTCGCGAATACAGTTAATAGTAAAGAAGTGATAAATTAAAACTACATGCTTCATGCGGAAGTTTTACTGCATGAACAGCGAAAATGTAGAAGCGATGAACAATTTTCCTTTCATCATTTTGTGGGGGTCATCAGCGAGAAAAAGTTTCATGAAGATTTAAAAATATGTGAAAAGTTTGTTGCAAGTTTCTAATGCTGTCAGTCTCAAATAATGGATGATGAAAGTATGGGCATCCGCGGGCTCTGGGCTACACTTCTTTCACCTGTCTGATAGGTAGGTGGTTCTTACCCCCACATCGATTCTTTTCAGACAGCAAGTGGCATGTGTACCAAGTGTGGTTGAAATCGGTTCAGTGGTTTAGGAGGAGATGTGGAACGTACATTCGTACGGACGTACTTCGGTATACACATAAGTCAGTTGTTATATGTCAGGATTTCATGGAAGATATGCCCCATAAAGTTCTTATGTCACTGCGAATGAGAGGTGGTTCTCACACTTAACAATGCCGCGGATAATTTATGAAAGGGGAACCTACTAGGAAAACTTAAACCACACAACGAAAATTGGTAAAGTAAATATAAGAAAAAAGAATGATGTAGAAAGAGGCACATAAAAGGTGTACAGCTTTGCTTCCGCCGTTTGCCGATAAGTGGTGATAACGGTAAGTAGCGGTCGGAAGAAACAGATCGCAGACGTCAGGCAGTTAGCTTGGACCTCGGTCACCATAACCTCATTCAAACATTAGTCGATTTGTGTCTGCATCATAACGTTACTCCTGATTAAAAAGTCAGTTTACGAGCTTAATTCTCGTCATTTTCGGGAGTTGTTACTGTTTTGTTTCAATATGAAGAAAACAGCGGCTGAGACTAATCGAATGCTCCGAAGTACGTATGATAAGGACGCTGTTAGTGAAAGAACGTGTCGTGAGTGGTTTCAACGATTCAAGAACGGTGATTTTAACGTCGTAGACCGGCATAGTGGGGGAAGAGAGAATGTTTTCGAAGATGCAGAATTGGAGACATTGCTGAGTGAAGACTCGCGTCAAACTCAAGAAGAATTGACACGATTAGTGGGAGTGACACAGGAAGCCATTTCAATACGTCTCAAGGCTATGGGCATGATTCAGAAAGAAGGAACTTGTGTCCCGTGTGAGCGGAAACCAAGAGACGTTGAAAGACGTTCGTGTGTTTGTGAACAGTTGCTTCGGAGGCATAAACGTAAGGGATTTCTGCATCGGATTGTGACCGGGGATGAAAAATTCTCCATCTCCCTCTGCCTATCACCTGTTTAGATCAATGGCGCCATGGCATGGCTGACCAACACTTCCGATCTCATGAAGAAGTCACAAATTGGATCGATTCGTGGATCACTTCAAAAGATGAACAATATTTGGACGCGGGATTCTTACATTTCCCGAAAGATGGGAGAAAGTAGTGGCCAGCGATGGAAAATACTTTGAATGATGGAGGTGTAACCAATTTGTTTCATTAAAGCCTCAAATGTTGGGGAAAAAACGGCGCAAGCAAAGTTGTACACCTTGTAATTTGAAGTAATTTTCCTCTGTGGGCGATAGCGTCTGTTATGTTACAGCAGAAGGAACTCTTACTGCGAGAAAATTTAAGTTACAACGAACAAAGAGCCTTGTTGTTGAATGATTCGCTTACACATAGGGTAGAGAGAGTTGGACCATTCCTTCCCTTCAGCGTAAAATTTGTGTATTTTTCAACCTTTTCTACTTCTGGCAGCATGTTCGTATAGGGTATCATTGGCACTTAAAATACAAGATATATGATAAAATGAAAATGTACTTGAGCCGTCCATCTCACTCGCAGGTGTATGGGCGAGATGGACCAGTGTGTTGCTAGTATATTGGGAAAGATGGACCATATAAAAGTGGCTATAAACGAGGAAAAGACTCAATTGAAATTACATATCTTTATGTGGAAGATGTTGTAATGAATAGAGAATTATACTATCAAATGTTTTAGTCCGAAACTATATTACCGGTTCATTATGAATCTAGATTTAACACTGGCTTTTGTAATGAGTTGTTGGTTTTGTTCAAGCATTAGTGTACAGTGCTTGTCTCTTACCACTGCAATTACACTTATTGTCAAATGTTGAACAACATTCGTGTGATCATCGTGAATAGGAGACACACTGAATCCAACGGTCATTTTTGTTAATTCTGTAATACATTTCAAACCACCCAGCAAATTCATCATCCTCCCTCCATTTTCGTAACCTTCTGCAATGTCTGCATCTGATGAACACGGTGACCTATTTACTGCACTTTTTACAGCTTCTTCAGTCTGTTTTCTCTCCATTAGTATCCTTTGGTGATCTTTTTGAGCCTTTTTGTTTTTGCTTTCTTTCGTTACCCCTCTTGAATTTACAGTTTCAGTATTTCAGCAGAGTTTAGACACTTGGATACAGTTGCAGTCTTTCTCTTTAGAATTCGTGGTTTTATGAATAGATGGAGCATGTGACATCTTCCAAAAGTTCTGCGTGTGTTGGCTTAGGAGTAGTCAGGTTTGAAATGATAATCTTGGAAGTTTCAGGTTTAGTAGGAGTAAAATGTGGAGTTGAGGAATCTGAGTTGTGGCCACAGCTCTGCTCTTCTGCTGTGCTTGTGATTACCGGGTCTTTCTATGAGCTTTTCAATTGGTTCATTGGTCTCTGTGTGAGATTCTGCTCTTCGATTTGTTGGCACAGACGTATCTTCTGACAAATAAGCGTAGTCTGCGACTACGGCAGTCTTCAGTGGGATTATTCCACATGCCTTGAACCTAAATTTAATATCTACATCTCCATCTCCATGGATACTCCGAAAAATCACATTGAAGTGCCTGGCAGAGGGTTCATCGAACCACCTTCACAATACTCTGTTATTCCAATCTCGTATTGCGCGCGAAAAGAATGAACACCTATATCTTTCCGTACGAGCTCTGATTTCCCTTATTTTATCGTGGTGATCGTTCCTCCCTATGTATGTCGGCGCCAACAAAATATTTTCGCATTCGGAGGAAAAAGTTTGTGATTGGAATTTCGTGAGAAGATTTCGTCGAAACGAAAAACGCCTTTCTTTTAATGGTTTCCGCACCAAATCCTGTATCATTTCTGTGACATTCTCTCCCATATTTCGCGATAATACATAACGTGCTGCCTTTCTTTAAACTTTTTCGATGCACTCCGTCAGTCCTATCTGGTAAGGATCCCACACCGCGCAGCAGTATTCTAAAAGTGGACGGACAAGCGTAGTGTAGGCAGTCTCCTCAGTAGATCTGTTACATTTTCTAAGCGTCCTGCCAGTAAACCGCTGCCTTTGGTTAGCCTTTCCCAGAACGTTTTCTATGTGTTCTTTCCAATTTAAGTTGTTCGTAATTGTAATACCTACGTATTTAGTTGAATTTACGGCTTTTAGATTAGACTGATTTATCGTGTAACCGAAGTTTAACGAGTTCCTTTTAGCACTCATGTGGATGACCTCACACTTTTCGTTATTCAGAGTCAACTGCCACTTTTCGCACCATTCAGATATTTTTTTTCTAAATCGTTTTGCAGTTTGTTTTGATCTTCTGATGACTTGATTAGGTGATAAACGACAGCGTCATCTGCAAACAACTGAAGACAGTTGCTCAGATTGTCCCCCAAATCGTTTATATAGATCAGGAACAGCAAAGGGCCTAAAACACTACCTTGGGGAACGCCAGAAACCACTTCTGTTTTACTTCATGACTTTTCGTCAATTACTACGAACTGTGACCTCTCTGACAGGAAATCGCAAATCCGGTCACATAACTGAGACGATATTCCATAAACACGCAATTTCACTACGAGCCGATAGTGTGGTACAGTGTCAAAAACCTTCCGGAAATCAAGAAATACGATATCGATCTGAAATCCCTTCTCAATACCACTCAGCACTTCTGTGGTGTCACCGCCAGACACCACACTTGCTAGGTGGTAGCCTTTAAATCGGCCGCGGTCCGCTAGTATACGTCGGACCCGCGTGTCGCCACTGTCAGTGATTGCAGACCGAGCGCCGCCACACGGCAGGTCTAGAGAGACGTCCTAGCACTCGCCCCAGTTGTACAGCCAACTTTGCTAGCGAAGCTACACTGACAAATACGCTCTCATTTGCCGAGGCGATAGTTAGCATAGCCTTCAGCTACGTCATTTGCTACGACCTAGCAAGGCGCCATTACGAGTTTATATTGAGATTATAATTCATGTATCAACAAGAGCGATGTTCTCCAATTAGGGATTAAAGTTAAGTATTACATCAACTACGTACTTTATTTGCTACTATAATTCCCTTAACAGTTCCAGACCTCACGCCAGCCTGCGTGAGCTTTAACGCGTGCATTTCGGCCTCCTCTAGCAACACGGTGTTGGCTCTTCTGCCAACACATCAACTTCATGTGAATAAAGAGCAAGTTGCGTATCACAGGAACGATGTTTTCTAAACCCATGTTGACGGTGTGTCAAATGGCTCTGAGCACTATGCGACTCAACTGCTGAGGTCATCAGTCCCCTAGAACTTAGAACTAATTAAACCTAACTAACCTAAGGACATCACACACATCCACGTCCGAGACAGGATTCGAACCTGTGACCGTAGCCATCGCTCGGCTCCAGACTGTAGCGTCCAGAACCGCACGGCCACTCCGGCCGGCGACTGTGTGTCAATAGACCGTTTCCTTCGAGGTAATTCCTAATGTTCGAACACAATATATGTTCTAAAATCCTGCTGCAAATCGACGTTAACGATATGGGCCTGTAATTTAGTGTATTACTCCTACTACCTTTCTTGAATATTGGTGCTCCATCTCTCTCACATTAAAACAAGTGCTCCATCTCTTCCAAATAACAGTGGTCCATCTCTCCCGATTGTCTGGAAGAAATGGACGAGATCGACTTCTGTCTCTAGGCAGCGAAATCGGTGACCATTTCAAGTTAGTTTCATAACTTTTGGGCTTACAAAAACAGAGAATGTGATTACTCTCCAGAAGTGAAACTAAGGTAACAGCAACACATCTGCACCACAAGTATCGGCGGATTTCTGGAACACGCCTCTGGTCCCTCCCACCCACTGGTCCAACTGTCCCAGACTTAGCTCATATAAACTGCTTGCAGTCGACCTCAGATTAGCAAAGAAAGCGAGCGCGGAGAATTCAACATAATTATATCGAAGCGTACGCTGTATACGATATGCTAGTCACGAGGTCTAATGAATAGCAGCGCCCCGTGCTGCATTGATGAAAAACGTCGCACGTGACATCGTTCGACAAAACAAGATTAACGAGACAGGAAACTGAGTGTGTGGTGGGCAGAGTATAAAGTACGCTGGCTTGCGCAGCTTGCAAGATGAGGAAAAAGCGGCGGGATTCCTGGAAAATGCGGAGAGGTGGCCGGACTGGAAGGCGGGTAGCGGCAGGGCGTAGCGCACGCGCCGCCTGTTGAGGAGGCGGCGGCGGCGGCGGCGGCGCTGGAGAACAGGACCAGCCCGCAGCAGCAGCGTCGCCGCTGGACCGGAACACCGCCACTGCCAACACGGACTCAAAGGAAGGCCTCGGCGCTTGTTCGTGACGTCACGTCAGCTAGGCACAGCCAGCGCCAGGTCTATTGCAGGCAGAAACGCCTGGGCGTGCTTATCACTATAAATCTCTTATTTTTGGACAAAATGTTTGGTATTGTTTTGGATTCTGCAGTTTTATTTAGCTGAAAGATTTTCTTACTATCGTAAAGCTACAAATGAAGACCATAGTTCTGTATTACTGAATCCTGTCGAAACAAACGTAGATCAATATGAGAAGATGCTTTGCCCCATTGCAAGTTCCGAAAGTTTTACATTCAAGTAACTATATTTACTTAATCCATTTTGTTAACAAAACTTAACCCAACCCCCTTACAATGAATTCGTTTCTTTTATTTATTTATTTATTTTCGTTTGACATCGTCACTGGAAATGTGAACTAATTTACATGTGTAAATGTCCAACTGTTGCCAGTCATTTGATTACAGTCGTTTTCAACGAAAGGAATTCTAAACAGGAACCAAAACAGCTTCATACATCGAAAATACTGCTGAGCTTAAACTTTTTTAAACGCGCACATTAGAAAAGATAAATATTCCCCTCTTGCAACTGAAAGGAGAAAGTTTATAAGATAAAAAAATTTTATTTGATAAAACAACTATCTCTCTTTTGCCTCTTCTTCTGTCCCCCACCCCCTCCCCCGACGTGTACAATCGCAAGATATTTCATTAACATTCAGTGCTCCTCACCCCCATAGTCAACCAAGATACCTAAAGAAGAGCACCAATATGTTCACAGTTTCTTGTAAAAGCAACCCAGTACAAACGTAACTTCCTCAGATTTACAAATAAGGTAAAGAAGCACGAATTCTGTTGGTGCTGGACCGTGAAGTTGTTTTTGTATGTCAATCCTTAAAACAGGTGGAAATTTAAGTTCAGGAGTACACTATGTGTTAAGAAGTGTAATGAATTGCACACTTAATTGATTGCAGAAATCTCTCAGAACAATGTGTGTTGGTCAACTACCGCCAATAGTTTCACATTTTCCTGTCTCAGGGAGACACCACCATTATGAGTATAATAAAAATAGTCCCAGGTGCTAACACTCAATACACATTTAAATTTTTGACATACAACTCTTTCACTAATAAGAAAGACTACCTATGAAACCCGCTATGCATGTAACACATTTTGAGATCCCTCGGTGATAAAAGGACTGTAGAATATACACTCACTGTGCAACAAACTAAAAGTTAACTGCCATTCAAGTACAGCAGTATATGCTTTGCTAAGAAGTGTGATGAATTATGGATTTCACTGGTTGCACAAGTCACTCAATACAAATAAAACTGCAGAATCCGAAACAATACCAAACATTTTGTCCAAAAATAAGAGATTTATAGTGATAAGCCTGCAACAGACCTGGCGTTCGCCGTGCCTAGCTGACGTGACGAGCTGATAGTTTTGTATTGTCAAAATTGCGACCTTTTTTATTAATTATTAGGCGCCTAAATCTTTACATAAATAACCTTTTCTTGAAAACATTAAGTAAATTATAACTGTAAACTAATGTCAATTAAGATAATCATAATAAAATTCATTTGAACTACATCCTCTTCTAGATGGATCTGGAAGCTATGTACGTGATGCTTGTAGAAATTTTAGGCGTAAATCGCGCCATTATAGTTGTCGAGATTGTTCAGTGTAACTATCACGTTTTTTGTGTTGTGTTGAAATGTTGTACAGTTCGGTTACTTAACAAGTGGTGTTGTAGAAAGTGTCAAGAATTTATGAATAAATACTAATGATGTAAACAGCCAACAATATTCCAGCGACTTTTACTGGAACGATAAACCTTGGACGTATTGATTGGTAAGCATAAACAGGAACCGATACCCTAGACAACGAAGCAGCCATAGCAAGATAAGTGAGTGACATCTGCTATGATAATGTTTCGACCCTCGCGAGGTTGTACAAACGTTGACAGTACTAGAATAGTTAGTTCATCGTAGGATATTTACTTTCTGTACATCTACAAACATTTTGATAGTAAGGGATATGTAAAGTTATACTGTACCAAATTATTCGGTTTCTCAATAAGACCTTTTTAAAAATCGAGTAACTTTTATTCATAGTGAGGGATATGTAAAGTTATACTGTGTTAAATTATTCGGTTTCTCCATAAGCCTTTTTTAAAAAACGAGTAACTATTATTCATAAAATTTCCATTACTTTGAAACTTTGCATTATTATAGAAAACGGGAAAAGCGATTAGCGTTATTTTAATAACAATGCCGTCAAAAACGACCAACAAACACATGGCATAAGGGTTGGCACAACATTGCTGAGACAATAATGTACCTGTTACTACGTGGCGCGGCCTATTGGGTGGTACGCGTGTACATTGCGAGATTTTCCCCACCTGGTCTGTATGACAGATTCACGCTGTCGCCGTTGGTGTGGTATCAGTGCTCCATTTGCTTTAAAAGATTAAGAGCGGCAGGAGTCACAACAAACTTCCGGAATCATATAAGGAGAAAACTTATAACTTAACAATTCATTCACAGTTTTCAATAAAAGCAGAATAGCTGATCTGTTTCCTGTGTACTTAATGTGCTTTCATCTGCTTGTAGCCCTTGAAAACAGACAAATTAAAATGAAACATACAGTCCTCCAGCCTCAGTTTTCAGCCTTTAGCATTGACTATTCCTGATACGCAGATACTGGTATGATCCCCAATTACGACGTGATTATTGAGCGTAATTTCAAAAAATTGGTATCATTAGGAGAATACCGGTGATTCCTTTTCTAGTATTCAGCTATTTACCACTTTTCGAGAAAGAGCAGCGAACGGCAGGTGGATTGAGTTTTCTTTTTATTTGCCTATTTAATTTAGTATTTTGATTCCGTGTACTTTGAAACTGAGAGAGAGAAAATTTTTCTGTCTTTGTTCGATTTCTACGTTTTTTATGGGAAATAATGGGAACAAAAAACAGAAAATCGATTATTTTAGAAATCGATTATTTTCAGCGGTTTTCACACTCAGGTTAAACTGTCGTTGAAAATAACCGATGTAAGTGAAAATCTGTAGTTTCAGCGATAACAGCCGCTCCTAGTATGCGGCCAAAGGGCGAGCCTCTCAGTTCCCTTTTGCTTCTGTTGTACTCTTGTCTTACCGAAGCAAACGCCGGAAAGAATCAACAATCATCAGGTTACCTTCCATTCGGAAAGTGGATGCACTCAGCGACTGTATGTGAGTTATAGATTATAGAGTACAGCAATCAGTCGTCCTGTTTAGATTTTATTATGCAAATCTACATTTCGGCTGGTAGCTAGCCATTCTCAATGCGCTATTTTTTTTATTCTTAATGCATGAATACTACTAGTATTCAAAGAACTGTGACTGACGCCCGAAAAACAGGGAAGAACTGTGACTGACGCCCGAACAACAGGTACTTGGATGCATTGAGAATAAAAAAAATAGCGAATTGAGAATGGCTAGCTACTAGCCGAAATCTGGATTTGCATAATAACATCTAAAAAGGAGGACTGATTACTGCACACTGTAATTTATAAATTTATAAGAATCAATAATGTATAACTAGAATAAACTTCGTGCCTGCGGATAAGCTGGAAGGTGAGCAAGTGTCTGGCCGTCTTTCGAAATCAATGAATCTGCAAATATCAAACGTCTGTTGGAAAGGAGGAACAGTAGGAATGAAGGGTCACTCTGCAGCGGAGTGTGCGCTGATTTGAAAGTTCCCGGCAGATTTAAAATCGTGTGCCAGACCAGCACGCCGACCTGGAACCTCCTGCCTTTCGTGGACGAGTACTCCAGTGACTGAGCTACCCCAGCACGGCTCACGGACATGTCGTCACAGCTTCACTTCCGCCAGTACCTCTTCTCCCACCTTCCAATTTTCACAGAAGTTCTCAGGAAGGTCCCAGGTTTGAGAACCGATCCGGCACACAGTTTTAATCTGCCGGGAATTTTCAAATCAGCGCACACTCCGCTGCAGAGCGACCGTTCCTTCTGGAAAAAATCTCCAATCTCCTAGGCTGCGGCTTAGGCGTCTCTCCCCAGTATCCTTTCTTCGAGGAATGCTAATTTCGCAAAGTACGCGTGAGAACTTTGGTGACGTTTGGAAGGTAGCAGATGAGGTACTGGCGGAAGTGAAGCTGTGAGGGCGGGCTGTGAATCGTGTTCGGATACGGCAGCTAGTAGATCACTTGCCCGCGAAAGGTAATGGTCCCAGGTTCGAGTTCTGGTACGGCAGATAACTTTGATGTGCCAGGAAACTTCAGGAAGATTAGGCTTTACCGTCGCTTAGACGACGAGGTGATTAGAGTGTCAGCAGAAACTCGCACTGCGCAGACATGAGCTGATAATATGCATATCAATAAAAGTAAAACAACATTAATGAAAAATAGGCGAATTACGAGCTGCATTCAAGTTCTAGGGCCTCCGATTTTTTTTCTCCGGACTGGAAAGAGATAGAAACATGCGCATTGTTTTAAAATGAGGCCACGTTCATTGTCAATACGTCCAGAGATGGTAGCACCGTACGGCAGATGGAATTTTACCGCCAGCGGCGAGAATGAGAACTGTTTTAAATACTTAAAATGGCGACGTTTTCCTTACGTGAACAACGTGCAATCATTCGTTTTCTGAATTTGCGTGGTGTGAAACAAATTGAAATTCATCGACAGTTGAGGAGACATGTGGTGATGGAGTTACGGATGTGTCGAAAGTGCGTTCGTGGGTGCGACAGTTTAATGAAGGCAGAACATTGTGTGACAACAAACCGAAACAACCTCGGGCTCGCACAAGCCGGTCTGACGACATGATCGAGAAAGTGGAGAGAATTGTTTTGGGGGATCGCCGAATGACTGTTGAACAGATCGCCTCCAGAGTTGGCGTTTCTGTGGGTTCTGTGCGCAAAATCCTGCATGACGACCTGAAAATGCGAAAAGTGTCATGCAGGTGGGTGCCACGAATGCTGACGGACCACCACACGGCTGCCCGTGTGGCATGTTGCCAAGCAATGTTGACGCGCAACGACAGCATGAAAGTAACTTTCTTTTCGTTGGTTGTGACAATGGATGAGACGTGGATGCCATTTTTCAATCCAGAAACAAAGCGCCAGTCAGCTCAATGGAAGCACACAGATTCACCGCCACCAAAAAAATTTCGGGTAACCGCCAGTGCTGAAAAAATGATTGTGTCCACGTTCTGGGACAGCGAGGGCGTAATCCTTACCCATTGCATTCCAAAGGGCACTACGGTAACAGGTGCATCCTACGAAAATGTTTTGAAGAACAAATTCCTTCCTGCACTGCAACAAAAACGTCCGGGAAGGGCTGCGCGTGTGCTGTTTCACCAAGACAACACACCCGCACATCGAGCTTACGTTACGTAACAGTTTCTTCGTGATAACAACTTTGAAGTGATTCCTCATGCTCCCTACTCACCTGACCTGGCTCCTAGTGACTTTTGGCTTTTTCCAACAATGAAAGACACTCTCCATGGCCGCACATTCACCAGCCGTGCTGCTATTGCCTCAGCGATTTTCCAGTGGTCAAAACAGACTCCTAAAGAAGCCTTCGCCGCTGCCATGGAATCATGGCGTCAGCGTTGTGAAAAATGTGTACGTCTGCAGGGCGATTACGTCGAGAAGGCGGTGCTGACGAAATTAGATTAGGAAATGAGACACTGAAGTTAGTAGAGACACTGAAAGTAGTGAATGATTTTTGCTATTTCAGAAGCAAAATGACTCATCAACGCCGAAGTAGAAAGGACGTACAACACAGACTGCCAATAGCACTAAAAGCGTTTCTGAAAAAGAGAAACACACTGCGGTGAAAAAAGTCATGGATGCCCCCTAATATCGTGTCGGGCCTTGGTTTTCCCGGTACAGTGAAGCAGCTCGGCGTGGCGTGGACTCAACAAGTCATTGGGAGTCCCCTGCAGAAATACTGAGCCACGCTGACTCTAATTGCAGAAGTTTGCTGTGCAGGGTTATGTGCAGGTACTGACCTCTCGATTACATCTCATAAATGTTCGATGAAATTCATGTAGGCTGGTCTGGGTCGTCAAATCATTCGTCGGAATCGTCCAGAATGTTCTCCAAACCATTCGCGAACAGTTGTGGTCCGCTGAAATAGCGTACTGCCATCAAAAAAAAAAAAATCCATCGTTGTCTGCTAACATGAATGGCTGCAAATGGTCTCCAAGTAGCCGACCGTAACCATTTTCAGTCAATGATCGGTTCAGTTGGACCAGAGGACCCAGTCCAGTCCATTCCATGTAAACACAGCCCACACCATTGTGGAGCCACCACCAGCTTGCACAGTGCTTGCTTGAGACCTGGATTCGTGGCTTCGGGGGGTCTGCGTCACACTGCAACAATACCATCAGCTACAGCAAACCGAAATCGGGACTCGTGTGACCAAGCCACGGCTTTCCAATCGTCTAGGGTCTACCCGATATGGTCAGGAGTTCAGCAGAGGCGCTGTAGGGGATGCCTTGCTCTTAGCAAAGGTACTAGCGTCGGTCGTCTGCTGCCGCAGCTCATTTATGCCAAATTCCGGCACACTATGTTAACAGGTACGTCCGTCGTACGTCCGACATTTGTTTCTGGTGTTATATCGCCAAGTGTTGCTTGCCTCTTAGCACCGACAGCTCTACGCAAACGCTGCTGTTCTTGGTCGTTAAGTGAAGGCCGTCGTTCACTGCATTGTCCGTGGTAAATACACTCCTGGAAATGGAAAAAAGAACACATTGACACCGGTGTGTCAGACCCACCATACTTGCTCCGGACACTGCGAGACGGCTGTACAAGCAATGATCACACGCACGGCACAGCGGACACACCAGGAACCGCGGTGTTGGCCGTTGAATGGCGCTAGCTGCGCAGCATTTGTGCACCGCCGCCGTCAGTGTCAGCCAGTTTGTCGTGGCATACGGAGCTCCATCGCAGTCTTTAACACTGGTAGCATGCCGCGACAGCGTGGACGTGAACCGTATGTGCAGTTGACGGACTTTGAGCGAGGGCCTATAGTGGGCATGCGGGAGGCCGGGTGGACGTACCGCCGAATTGCTCAACACGTGGGGCGTGAGGTCTCCACAGTACATCGATGTTGTCGCCAGTGGTCGGCGGAAGGTGCACGTGCCCGTCGACCTGGGACCGGACCGCAGCGACGCACGGATGCACGCCAAGACCGTAGGATCCTACGCAGTGCCGTAGGGGACCGCACCGCCACTTCCCAGCAAATTAGGGACACTGTTGCTCCTGGGGTATCGGCGAGGACCATTCGCAACCGTCTCCATGAAGCTGGGCTACGGTCCCGCACACCGTTAGGCCGTCTTCCGCTCACGCCCCAACATCGTGCAGCCCGCCTCCAGTGGTGTCGCGACAGGCGTGAATGGAGGGACGAATGGAGACGTGTCGTCTTCAGCGATGAGAGTCACTTCTGCCTTGGTGCCAATGATGGTCGTATGCGTGTTTGGCGTCGTGCAGGTGAACGCCACAATCAGGACTGCATACGACCGAGGCACACAGGGCCAACACCCGGCATCATGGTGTGGGGAGCGATCTCCTACACTGGCCGTACACCACTGGTGATCGTCGAGGGGACACTGAATAGTGCACGGTACATCCAAACCGTCATCGAACCCATCGTTCTACCATTCCTAGACCGGCAAGGGAACTTGCTGCTCCAACAGGACAATGCACGTCCGCATGTATCCCGTGCCACCCAACGTGCTCTAGAAGGTGTAAGTCAACTACCCTGGCCAGCAAGATCTCCGGATCTGTCCCCCATTGAGCATGTTTGGGACTGGATGAAGCGTCGTCTCACGCGGTCTGCACGTCCAGCACGAACGCTGGTCCAACTGAGGCGCCAGGTGGAAATGGCATGGCAAGCCGTTCCACAGGACTACATCCAGCATCTCTACGATCGTCTCCATGGGAGAATAGCAGCCTGGATTGCTGCGAAAGGTGGATATACACTGTACTAGTGCCGACATTGTGCATGCTCTGTTGCCTGTATCTATGTGCCTGTGGTTCTGTCAGTGTGATCATGTGATGTATCTGACCCCAGGAATGTGTCAATAAAGTTTCCCCTTCCTGGGACAATGAATTCACGGTGTTCTTATTTCAATTTCCAGGAGTGTATGTTATGTCCGTGGTAAATATAGTATTCTCGACATACTCTTAAAACTGTGGCTCTCGGAATATTGAACTCTCTAACGGTTTCCAAAATGGAATGTCCCATGCATTTAGCAAAACTACCATTGCACGTTCCGAAACTGTTAATTCCCATCGTGCGACCATAATCACGCTGAAAAACCAAACTTGTGGTGCATAAACGTCGTGATTGCCAGCACCCTTTCTCTCTGAAACCTGTGTGGCTGGCTGTTTCTCACGGCATTGCTGTGAACGCAGATTGTTTAAAAAGTTCCTGCACTGCGTGCTCTATTTTTATTCTACAGCATGTTACATTCACGGGTGTACCACGTTTGTTTCTGTAAAAGATAAATTACAACAATTATCTATGTCAGTCAGTTTTGTTTCTTCCCACGACGTGTTTTGAGGTGGATCGGTGGATTAATTCATATTTTTGTTTGTTGGTTGTAGCCGGTTACCTATTTCGAGTTTTATTTTGCTGTAGATATAACTGGTACTTGTGAATGTAATTTTAAACAATAATAAAGCATCCTTTCAGGCATTAAAATACCTAACAAAAATGTTGCTTAAGCAAATATTTGTTCATTGTTGTGAAATCAGGAAAATATTACTCTTGGCAACACAAAAATAACAATAAGAACCGGGAACTTCAAAAAATAATAAAATACATCATTACAAATATAATAAAATATTAAATTGTAATTTATACAATTTTGAACAGTATTTGCAATATGCTACTTTAGAAAGAACGCAAAAATTCGTTATAAATATACATTTTCAACTTAAGGTGTCACAACAAAAACAGTCCAGACATTGTAAAGATGTAGAAAAACAATGCCTTGTAATTCAAAAAGCATTTATTATCAGCTTACATTGCGTATAAAAGATACACATAATACGTACATAAGCGTTTAAGTGCTTACACCTTTTCGCTTGAAAATAAAATGATTGTAACGAAATTAAAAATACTAAGAAAACTTACTAATCTATTTTCAGTATATGTATTTATTGACGTATCGATTTATTGATTTGGGAGCTATTTTTGTGATTTAGGGCACTCATAAATACGGAGGTATTCAGTAATTAGTGCAATTTTCTCGGCCAATTTCGGCTGAAAAAACGCTGAATTTGTTGTGGGACATCGTGGGATATTTTCGCTTCAGCCACTACAGTTTCATGAAGTTTCGATGATTGGCCCGCTATACTTAGCCTTCAAAGTGGCGTCTGTAATGGACGTGCGTTCTAGGCAGAGAGCTGTTACTGAGTTTCTTTCGGTGGAAAGCCAGTGCATCGTAGATATTCATAGGCGCTTGCAGAATGTCTATGGAGACCCGATGGTGAACAAAAGCGCGGTGAGTCGTTGGGCGAGACATCTTTCATCATCGCAACAATACTTCAGCGTTTTCGTCGCCACAAAAATGCAAACGAACTTCTGCGTGCCAAGGCAAGACCCCTTCCGACTTGCTTCTGTTTGGATGCGCTTCGCGGGAGGTTATTGATGCAGCAGGGCCGTGCCTCCGACGTCGACAAGTGGAATAGTACCATGCGGGCGCAAAGGTCCCCGGACTAAGCTGCCATTATATACGGTATGAAATAAATACTCTATTACATCCATTACATACTAAATATAGTTTCTTCAATAATGCTTACAGATTCAAAATTAGCGGTGTATTACAATTTATGAACGGCTATTAAACGGCGAAAAAACTAGATGGTACAGGAGGTGTTTCATCTGCATTTTCAGTGTTACAAATACATTCACAATGAGCGTCCGCAGAAAAATAATTGTGCTGTCTCTGGCGTATATGTACTAGAGTGCTGCTTATACTGGCCAGACGAGAAGGGCTTTTAAAATTAGGTTTCAGGAGCAGGGTTAAGCATAGTTCCGCCTTCGCTGAGCACATTAAATCTAGTGGCTACCAACCACTTACGCTCGGTAACTCAACGGATTTGCACCACGTTCCCAAAGGAAAGAGGCTCAATCTGTCTGAAGACATCGAAATTTTTTAAACATTGACACGCCAAGAAGGATATGCTATTCAATAATTAGTTATCAGACAAAAATCAGGTTTTCTAGGATTGCATATTTCCCATTTTTAAACAGTTTATTAGCTTTTAGTTTTGTATTACCAGGGCCTCGGTCGCTGAACATGTATATGCAGTTGTATTTTATTGTTTTATGTTTTTGGCACTGTTACTTTTTAACCATAAATTTGAAGTAAATCTTTATTTTGTTGCTCTACGTATTTTATTTGATTATTTTTTATACTGCTTTTGAACATAAGAGTTCTCTATGTTTCTATGCATTACTTTCGATCTAGCATGTTCTGAGTTGTGTGTATTAACATGTGCTCTATTTTGTTTTTTATTTATTTCGTAATTTATCCGCTATTTAGATTCTACGCCCGTTGTTATCACCACCGCACACCCGACGGCAGCGCCACTTGGCTATTGTCATTACTACTAGCACTATATTTTGCATGAACTATCACTGATACGTATGCACTAAGTGAACACAGGCAGGCTTCTGGGGCCAGTTGTAGTGTACGGCTGTGTTTACAGTTTGCACGCTATGCCTGTCGTCGCCTGCATGAGGTAATAAGCATTTTTCTGTTTCTCCTCATGCCTCATCCCGGGATTTTTGTTTCACTAAGTTTAATATTTTTTCCATATAGATTGCCTTTTAGTACGTTTTATTTGGTATCGCCTTCATGACGGACGCCTTTTTGCAGAAAATGTGTAATTTTTTAATGTTAGTTTCATTCAGTTTCACTGTATAATTTTATTCGATCGGTTTCTGAACTTTATATTTGCTTTTATAGTAGTCCAAGACAGAACCACGCCGGATTTATTGTAATGATGTCGTCCTCTTATATTTTCAGTTAATCTGATGATGCCCTATCCGATGGAAACGCGTAGTTCTCGAGTTAATAAAAAACATTGTGCAACTTACGACTGTTTTTTTAAATAGTAATGTCCCGCGTCGTCATAGCTATGGTAGATTTATTCGGACGTTGCACCTAAATGCATTTATGTGTTCCGTAATTTAGTTCGAAAGCTTCTTGCGGTCCGACTCTTTTCCTGTGTAAGATCGGATACGCCTTTACTCATTGATACAGAGCTGTCGTCTATTCTGTGCAACATTCAACAGCAGCGCGGAGGTAGCGGGCTCGGGCACTAAAGCAAAGCGATACGCACACACACAGACGGCGGTAGTGTCGCGTGCACAAGGTGTGAAAGGGCAGTGCGTTTGTGGAGATGCCGTTTCTACTCATCTGATTCATGTGAAAAGGTTTCCGACGTGATTATGGGCGGACGACGGGACTGAACAGACTTCGGACGCGGAATAGTAGTTGTAGCTAGATGCATGGGACATTCCATTTTGGAAATCGTTAGAGAGTTCAATATTCCGAGAGCCACAGTTTCAAGAGTATATCGATAATACTATATTTACCACGGACATGGCATATTTACCACGGACAATGCAGTGGACGACGGCCTTCACTTAACGACCAAGAACAGCAGCGTTTGCGTAGAGCTGTCAGTGCTAAGAGGCAAGCAACACTGGGCGACGTTGTTGTTGTTGTGGTCTTCAGTCCTGAGGCTGGTTTGATGCAGCTCTCCATGCTACTCTATCCTGTGCAAGCTTCTTCATCTCCCAGTACCTACTGCAACCTACATCCTTCTGAATCTGCTTAGTGTATTCATCTCTTGGTCTCCCTCTACGATTTTTACCCTCCAGGCTGCCCTCCAATACTAAATTGGTGATGCCTTGATGCCTCAGAACATGTCCTATCAACCGATCCCTTCTTCTGGTCAAGTTGTGCCACAAACTTCTCTTCTCCCCAATCCTATTCAATACTTCCTCATTAGTTATGTGATCTACCCATCTAATCTTCAGCATTCTTCTGTAGCACCACATTTCGAAAGCTTCTATTCTCTTCTTGTCCAAACTATTTACCGTCCATGTTTCACTTCCATACATGGCTACACTCCATACAAATACTTTCAGAAATGACTTCCTGACACTTAAATCTATACTCGATGTTAACAAATTTCTCTTCTTCAAAAACGCTTTTCTTGCCATTGCCAGTCTACATTTTATATCCTCTCTACTTCGACCATCATCAGTTATTTTGCTCCCCAAATAGCAAAACTCCTTTACTACTTTAGCGTCTCATTTCCGAATCTAATTCCCTCAGCATCACCCGACTTAATTCGACTACATTCCATTATCCTCGTTTTGCTTTTGTTGATGTTCATCTTATATGCTCCTTTCAAGACTCTGTCCATTCCGTTCAACTTCTCTTCCAAGTCCTCTGCTGTCTCTGACAGAATTACAATGTCATCGGCGAACCTCAAAGTTTTTATTTCTTCTCCATGGATTTTAATACATACTCCGAATTTTTCATTTGTTTCCTTTACTTCTTGCTCAATATAAAGGTTGAATAACATCGGGGAGAGGCTACAACCCTGTCTCACTCCCTTCCCAACCACTGCTTCCCTTTGATGCCCCTCGACTCTTATAACTGCCATCTGGTTTCTGTACAAATTGTAAATAGCCTTTCGCTCCCTGTATTTTACCCCTGCCACCTTTAGAATTTGAAAGAGAGTATTCCAGTCAACACACTGGGCGATGTAACACCAGAAATAAATGTCAGACGTACGACAGACGTACCTGTTAGCATAGTGTGCCGGAATTTGACATAAATGAGCTGTGGCAGCAGACGACCGACGCGAGTACCTTTGCTAAGAGCAAGGCATCCCCTACAGCGCCTCTGCTGAACTCCTGACCATATTGGGTAGACCCTAGACGATTGGAAAGCCGTGGCTTGGTCAGACGAGTCCCGAATTCGGTTTGCTGTAGCTGATGGTGTTGTTGCAATGTGACGCAGAGCCCCCGAAGCCATGAATCCAGGTTGTCAAGCAGGCACTGTGCAAGCTGGTGGTGGCTCCACAATGGTGTGGGCTGTGTTTACATGGAATGGACTGGACTGGGTCCTCTGGTCCAACTGAACCGATCATTGACTGGAAATGGTTACGGTCGACTTCTTGGAGACCATTTGCAGCCATTCATGTTACCAGACAACGATGGAATTTTTTTCGATGGCAGTTCGCTATTTCACCGGACCACAATTGTTTGCGATTGGTTTGAAGAACATTCTGGACGATTCCGACGAATGATTTGACCACCCAGACCACACTACGTGAATCTCATCGAACATTTATGAGATATAATCGGTCAGTTCGTGCACAAAATCCTGAACAGGCAACACTGCCGCAATTGTGGACCGCTATAGAGGCAGTATGACTCAATATTTCTGCAGGGGACTTCCAAAGACGTGTTGAGGCAATGCGGCGCCGAGATGCTGCACTGTGCCGAGCGATTTAAATAAGTTTGCTACTTCATCTAACTGGGGTGAAATTGCAGTAGGTGTTCCACAGGGTTCAATCATGGTTCCCCTTCTGTTCTTGATGTATGTGAACGACCTCCCTTCCCATCTGAAACAGGAAGCTGAACTGACACAGTTTGCTGATGATACAAGTATCATTATTAATCCAGTAAATGATACAAATAAGGTCTTTGGAAAAGTCATTAATTAGTTTTCTTGCTCTAAACTTTGAAAAAACACAGTACATCCAATTTTCTGCTGCAAAAAGTACAGTTCCTTCAATAAATATAACACGTCAGCAGAAGTCAGTAGACAGGGTAGAGCATACTAAGTTTTTGGGTGTACACAAAGATGAGAATCTTAACTGGAAAATTCATATTTTCGATCTTGTGAAGCCACTAGGTTCACCAACTTTTGCAATCAGAATAGTTGCCAGTTTAGAGGATACAGAAATTAGTGAGCTAACATACTTTGCATACTTTCACTCTCTGATGTCATATGGAATAATATTTTGGGGTAACTCAACATTTAGACAAAAATATTCACTGCTCAAAAGAAAGTGGTTAGAATAATGTGTGGGGTTCATAGTCTCACATCTTTAGGCATCTTTTTAAAAGATTGGGAATTCTCACAACAGCCTCACAGTACATTTACTCACTAATGAAATTTTTTCTCAACAGCATGGACAAGTTTAAAAACAGTGACATTCATGATTATAATACCAGAAAAAAGAAAATCTTACACTACCCGTTACTCAACGTATCTTTGGCACAGAAAGGGGTAAAATATGCTGCTATAAAAATTTTCGACAAATTACCAGATGAAATAAAATGTCTGACAGACAGCAGTAATAGCTTCAAAAATAAATTGAAATCATATCTCCTTGACAACTCGTTCTATACCATAGTTGAATTCTTGAATAGGAATAAATAAATCTATAAATATAGTATATGCTTTATGTGCCATTTAAGGAATGGGGTAAATAACAGAAATAATAATCCTTAACTCTGTATTGTTATATATATATATATATATATATATATCTGTGTGTGTGTGTGTGTGTGTGTGTGTGTGTGTGTGTGTGTATATATATATATATATATAAAGCCGGCCTCCAGTGTCCCACGTTCCATAGCGCGCGCAGCTTGCTCGCACTGTGACACCTCTTTTAAAAGTTGCTGCAGCTTGAAGACAACGTGCGTCCCCTTGTGTTGCAGAGCGGAGAATGGCTGCAGCTGAAGCTGCTGGAGGCGGCGCCGGACCTGACCAAGCTGGGCGCCGACCTGCGCGAGGCCGAGGAGCTGCGGGCGGCGCACGCCGAGGTCCTGCGCCAGCTGCAGGTCGGTACAGCGCCGCTGTTCATCTCACTGCCAGACCGCTGTACGAGCGATGTGTAGGGCACCGAAGCATTTTATTAGATTAGCTGCTTAAAAACACGTCCTGATTTTCTTTGGGTTTATTTTGACGGGACAGCTGCCGTGTAACCTTCAGTGGCGACCAGTTTACATTCCACAGCGTTTCCACGACACTCTACCGTGACTCAGAAAAATCCCGTGACCAGTCCTGCGGCTCTCTATGTGTATACTCGATGTGCTATTTTTGTCTAACCTAATACGGATTCCGCACAGTGAATGCAGTCTCAAAAAATGGTTCAAATGGCTCTGAGCACTATGGGACTTGACATCTGAGGTCATCAGTCCCCTAGAACTTAGAACTACTTAAACCTAATTAACCTAAGGACGTCACACACATCCATGCTCGAGGCAGGATTCGAACCTGCGACCGTAGCGGTCGCGCGAATCCAGACTGTAGCGCCTAGAACCGCTCGGTCACACCGGGCGGCGAATGCAGTCTCAGTTATTGACCTCCAAATGATTTACACTACTGGCCATTAAAATTGCTACACCAAGAAGAAATGCAGATGATAAACGGGTATTCATTGGACAAATATATTATACTAGAACTGACATGTGATTACATTTTCACGCAATTTCGGTGCATAGATCCTGAGAAATCTGTACGCAGAACAACCACCTCTGGTCTTGATACGCCTGAGCATTGACTCAAACAGAGCTGGGATGGCGTGTAAAGGAACAGCTGCCCATGCAGCTTCAACACGATACCACAGTTCGTCAAGAGTAGTGACTGGCGTATTATGACGAGCCAGTTGCTCGGCCACCATTGACCAGACGTTTTCAGTTGGTGAGAGATCTGGAGAATGTGCTGGGCAGGGCAACAGTCGAACATTTTCTATATCCAGAAAGGCCCATATGGTTTCCGAGCTGATAGTCCATGCTGCTGCAAACGTCGTCGTCGTCGATGGTAGTTGTCTTGCAAACGTCCTCATCTGTTGACTCAGGGATCGAGACATGGCTGCACCATCCATTACAGTCACGCGGCTAAGATGCTGTCATCTCGACTGCTAGGGATACGAGGCCGTTGGGATCCAGCACGGCGTTCCGTATTACCCTCCTGAACCCACCGATTCCATATTCTGCTAACAGTCATTGGATCTCGACCAACGCGAGCAGCAATGTCGCCATAGGCTACAATCCGACCTTTATCAAAGTCGGAAAGGTGATGGTACGCATTTCTCCTCCTTACACGAGGCATCACAACAACGTTTCACCAGGCAACGCCGGTCGACTGCTGTTTGTGTATGAGAAATCGTTTCGGAACTTTCCTCATGTCAGCACGTTGTAGGTGTCGCCACCGGCGCCAAATTTGTGTGAATGCTCTGAAAAGCTAATCATTTGCATATCACAGCATCTTCTTCCTGTCGCTTAAATTTCGCGTCTGTAGCAATTTTAATGGCTAGTAGTGTATCTTTAGTAGACAAAATATTGTTTCCAGAATAATGTCGATAAATCTCTCGTTACTTACCTTACCTTTAAGTAAAACTATGAGAAGTAAAGCACTACATTTTAATCAGCATCCATAGATTTCATTACGTTTCGAAGAATTTGCCAATGTATTCAGCATGATGACGCTTGTCTAGGCTCTGACTAGGCCTTTCATTCAGTAATAGTACCTAACTGCTTGCTAATAATGGTTCACCCACTAAAATAACGGTATTGCAAGCCAACATTATTCGTCATCTCATCAGTATACAAAAAATGGAAAATCACAAAAATAGAAATAACTTTTGTTTTTGAGCCAACTCATTCGCAGTCGCAATTTTACAAGAAATACGGGAGGGGGGAGGGGGTTACCCTGTCCTTGGCGACAGCATAAAGTCTTAGAGGACACACATACACGTAAGTCAGGACACATCACCTTCTCCTCCCCCTTCACAAACTGCCACATAGAAGAAAAAAATTATAGTAAATGGAAATAATGTAAAGAACCAAGAAACATGAGTACTAAACAAGTAATTTCTAGCAAGAAACTGCGTTGTGATGTCGTAAGGTGATTTGTGAATAAAACCATAGTTATCACAGTGGCCACTGATGATGCTTCTAAATAAAACGAAACGCATTCGGTCGAAGTAAGACTTTATAGATCGCAAAGACGGCATAACCTCTATGTTAGATATAACTTGTTTCACTGAAGCGTAGGATGTATTTCGGATCAAGGAGTGCGTGATGTGATGGGTGTCCTTAACACAACTGATACGAAACTGACGAAACTAGCACTAGCTAACAAGCGGTCCTGCCGCCAGTCTGAGCCGTCTGTACTCGGCAACTACAAAATGTCTGAGATAAGAACGTCAGCTGCGGAACTGACACAAGGCAGCCGAAGTAGAATGATATCCAGCCATCATTTACCGAATGAAACGCGACTGCTGGCCATTGGCAGATTGGGAGCTGAACAAACTCGGACCAAGCCGCCAGATGGGTAATCCTCGCCATAACAATTGTTAATATGTTGCCTGCGTAAATGGCAACAAATATAATTACCTCGCCTATCGGTTGTTGTTGGAACAGGAATAATTGCGAGCATACAAGAGCAGTAACACAGTTAGTGCTCCTTGCATTCGGTGATGGGCTATGTTTTTCAGACTCTTCTATTAGCTCACAAAACGTTTTGCTGAGATAGTTTGTAACTGTTATCGCTGTCAACTTCACGTTCGTTGTCACGTAATCGTCACAGAAGCAACACACGGCACATACATCAGTTCCATCCGTCGGAATTTTTGGAGAGGGGTCTGAAGGAGAGAAAGCGCCCAGTTGGTTGGTGGAGATTTTCTTGCTGGAGGTCGACGTCCCAGAGAAGACGAAGTCGTTCAAATAAACAAACACAGCTCGTGTGCAGTGGGTAGTCGTAGAAGCGCCACCCGTCCTGGTGGAGAGACGGCGTAGCTGTAGTTTAAGAGAGAGCTCCCTTGTACACTCCTGGAAATTGAAATAAGAACACCGTGAATTCATTGTCCCAGGAAGGGGAAACTTTATTGACATATTCCTGGGGTCAGATACATCACATGATCACACTGACAGAACCACAGGCACATAGACACAGGCAACAGAGCATGCACAATGTCGGCACTAGTACAGTGTATATCCAACTTTCGCAGCAATGCAGGCTGCTATTCTCCCATGGAGACGATCGTAGAGATGCTGGATGTAGTCCTGTGGAACGGCTTGCCATGCCATTTCCACCTGGCGCCTCAGTTGGACCAGCGTTCGTGCTGGACGTGCAGACCGCGTGAGACGACGCTTCATCCAGTCCCAAACATGCTCAATGGGGGACAGATCCGGAGATCTTGCTGGCCAGGGTAGTTGACGTACACCTTCTAGAGCACGTTGGGTGGCACGGGATACATGCGGACGTGCATTGTCCTGTTGGAACAGCAAGTTCCCTTGCCGGTCTAGGAATGGTAGAACGATGGGTTCGATGACGGTTTGGATGTACCGTGCACTATTCAGTGTCCCCTCGACGATCACCAGTGGCGTACGGCCAGTGTAGGAGATCGCTCCCCACACCATGAAGCCGGGTGTTGGCCCTGTGTGCCTCGGTCGTATGCAGTCCTGATTGTGGCGCTCACCTGCACGCCGCCAAACACGCATACGACCATCATTGGCACCAAGGCAGAAGCGACTCTCATCGCTGAAGACGACACGTCTCCATTCGTCCCTCCATTCACGCCTGTCGCGACACCACTGGAGGCGGGCTGCACGATGTTGGGGCGTGAGCGGAAGACGGCCTAACGGTGTGCGGGACCGTAGCCCAGCTTCATGGAGACGGTTGCGAATGGTCCTCGCCGATACCCCAGGAGCAACAGTGTCCCTAATTTGCTGGGAAGTGGCGGTGCGGTCCCCTACGGCACTGTGTAGGATCCTACGGTCTTGGCGTGCATCCGTGCGTCGCTGCGGTCCGGTCCCAGGTCGACGGGCACGTGCACCTTCCGCCGACCACTGGCGACAACATCGATGTACTGTGGAGACCTCACGCCCCACGTGTTGAGCAATTCGGCGGTACGTCCACCCGGCCTCCCGCATGCCCACTATACGCCCTCGCTCAAAGTCCGTCAACTGCACATACGGTTCACGCCCACGCTGTCGCGGCATGCTACCAGTGTTAAAGACTGCGATGGAGCTCCGTATGCCACGGCAAACTGGCTGACACTGACGGCGGCGGTGCATAAATGCTGCGCAGCTAGCGCCATTCGACGGCCAACACCGCGGTTCCTGGTGTGTCCGCTGTGCCGTGCGTGTGATCATTGCTTGTACAGCCCTCTCGCAGTGTCCGGAGCAAGTATGGTGGGTCTGACACACCGGTGTCAATGTGTTGTTTTTTCCATTTCCAGGAGTGTATAAGCTCACAAAACGTTTTGCTGAGACAGTTTGTAACTGTTATCGCTGTCAACTTCACGTTCGTTGTCACGTAATCGTCACAGAAGCAACACACGGCACATCCATCAGTTCCATCCGTCGGAATTTTGGGAGAGGGGTCTGAAGGAGAGAAAGCGCCCAGTTGGTTGGTGGAGCTCTTCTTGCTGGAGGTCGACGTCCCAGAGAAGACGAAGTCGTTCAAACGAACAAACACAGCTCGTGTGCAGTGAGTAGTCGCAGAAGCGACACCCTTCCTGTTGGAGAGACGGTGTAGCTGTAGTTTAAGAGAGAGCTCCCTTGTAGTTTTTCAGTGTTGTGAGCGAAGCGCGCCTTTTTCGCAGGCCAGCTGCGTTCCGGCAGCCGCGCGCTGAGTCATCGTCAGCTCTCACCAGCGCCTTTCCCCCGTGTCCCGCCGCCTTCATTCACAGCTGACTCCCTTCTTTGCCAGCATACACAGCCTACTGAATTCTCGCGGTCTCACAAACACCAGCTACGTTCCCCGCGTGTCTTCCGTATTCCAGCGATTGGACGTAACATCGTTCGGCTCACAAAAACTCCGAAACTTCTGCACTCGAACTCTGAAACTCGCTCGGAACTGCCCTTACCACCAGTAAAAGAAGTATCAACTTTTACCTGATCAATACTCGAATTCCCCAACATCTCCTCCTTGTTATGGAGAGCAATTTTATACGAACTCAAGTCACTCAAGAAACAAAAATCGAACACATCTTCTTCACTTCATGAAGTGGGTTTACAGCCTGTTTCATCTTCATTTAAGCCGTCTGTTCCTTGGTCGCCCTATATTTTTCTTTGATGTTGGTTTATGATTGATTACTCGTTTAAGTAATCTGCCATCCCCTATACTTTTGATACCTGTTGTTGTTGTTGTCTTCAGTCCTGAGACTGGTTTGATGCAGCTCTCCATGCTACTCTATCCTGTGCAAGCTTCTTCATCTCCCAGTACCTACTGCAACCTACATCCTTCTGAATCTGCTTAGTATATTCATCTCTTGGTCTCCCCCTGCGATTTTTACCCTCCACGCTGCCTTTCAATACTAAATTGGTGATCCCTTGATGCCTCAGAACATGTCCTACCAACCGATCCCTTCTTCTGGTCAAGTTGTGCCACAAACTTCTCTTCTCCCCAATCCTATTCAATACTTCCTCATTAGTTATGTGATCTACCCATCTAATCTTCAGCATTCTTCTGTAGCACCACATTTCAAAAGCTTCTATTCTCTTCTTGTCCAAACTATTTACCGTCCATGTTTCACTTCCATACATGGCTACACTCCATACAAATACTTTCAGAAATGACTTCCTGACACTTAAATCTATACTCGATGGTAACAAATTTCTCTTCTTCAGAAACGCTTTCCTTGCCATTGCCAGTCTACATTTTATATCCTCTCTACTTCGACCATCATCAGTTATTTTGCTCCCCAAATAGCAAAACTCCTTTACTACTTTAAGTGTCTCATTTCCTAATCTAATACCCTCAACATTCGTTTTTTTGATACCTGGTTTCCATTTTAAGCGCCCTTGCTGTATTTTTTCATTTATACACTATATATTAAGTTATTCCCTCCTATTTGTATCTCATCTCTGATGGTTCGTAAAACTTTCATTTCAGCCGACTGTATTCTTCTTTTCGTCTTTCGTGATTAATGTGCAAGATTGACTTTCGTATGTTACAATAGGGATAACCAATACTTTGTAAAATTTTAGCTTTGTATCCTTTCTTCTGTTCTCACCTAATGTTCTGTGCATTGTGGCACGTATAATTTGAAACTTATTTAATTTATTAGTGATGTGGTTTTCATATTAGTAACTAATGTCGCACTCTGCGACCTGAAAATGTGACACCTGTTCTACTGATTGCTCATCTTCCAATATGTTAGAACGTACTGTAAATTTCCTTTTGAAAGACATTCCTTCAGATTTTTTCTGTACTTTCAGATGATAGTTCTTATGTATTTGATATAGACCATGTTTTACAAACTAGAGTTTATTTTCTGTCTTTTGAATAATTATTTGCTCATCGGCCAAGAGCAGAGTATTTACGTCCGTGTCTCCTGGTATTAATTTGACCCCCTGTTTAACTTCCTTTTTCCATTGTTTAGCAACGTCATCTAAGTATACACTGAATATGGTAGGAGAAAGCCTGTAGTCTCTCACGTTTGTCGCACTCCTCTGTTGATCTTTATTGGTCCTGCCTCCTTTTTCCATGTATTTATTACAATTTGTGTGCGCCGATAGGCTACAAACTCCTTATTACTTGTATTAAATTTCTTGATACGTTCGTTTTTCACGATACTCCAGAGCTTGTTCCTGTTCACTCTATCGAAAGACTTTTCATAATCAGTGAATGCAGTGTGACTCACGAGGCTGTATTCCCATCGTTTTTTAGTAAAGTGTCGTACTGTAGTAGCACCGTCATTACAAATTGTCCGTTTCAAAAGCCATTTTGTTCCTTCTACACGGGTGCATCAATCTTTTTGAATTTGTACGCCATTCAACGAAACATCATCGATATGGGCTTTCGGAGCCGAAGGTCCACTCTTGTACGCTTGATGACTGCACCAGACAAAGCTTTACGCTTCGCCTGCGATTGTCAACACCAACATTGGACTGTTGATGACTGGAAACATGTTGCCTGCTCGGAAGAGTCTCGTTTCAAATTGTATCGTGCGGGTGGACTTGTACGGGTATGGAGACAACTTCACGAATCCATGGACGCTGCATGTCAGCAGGGAAGTGTTCACGCTGGTGGAGACTCTGTAATGGTGTTCGGCATTTGTATTTGGAGTGATATGGCACCCCTAATACGTCTAGATACGAGTGTGATAGGTGACACGTACGTAAGCATCCTGTCTGATCACCTGCATCCATTCATATCCATTGTGCATTCCGACGGACTTGGGCAATTCCAGCAGGACAATGCGACGCGCCACACGCCCAGAATTGCTAAAGAGTGGCTCCAGGAACACTCTTTTGCGTTCAAACATGTCCGCTGGCCATGAAAGTATCCAGACATGTTCATATCCTGGATGCCTTGCAACGTTCTGTTCAGAAAAGACCTCCACCCCCTCGTACTGTTATGGATTTATGGACATCCTAGAAGGATTCATGGTGTCAATTCCCTTCAGCACTACTTCAGACATTAGTTGAGTCGTGTTGCGGTACTTCCGCGTGCTCGCGGGGGCCCTACACCATATTAAGCAGGTGTACCAGTTTCTTTGGCTCTTGAGTGCAAAAAAGGTACAGAAAACTGACTTTTGCTCTCCTGTAAGAGCAAATCGTTCGTGTACCCGGCGTATCATAACTAGTCTGCTATCTGGAGGTGATAGTAAAGAAATGGAAAGACAAGGATTATTCGGTGCATCGGTGAACACAATGCGACTCCATTCATCAGTGGTCCATTCGTCAGTGGTCGCGAGACCACCCCAGACGCAGCCGTTTGTGTTGTGTTGTGTTAACGGCAGCCTACGCGTAGGACGGTAATTCCCTGGGCCGGCTGCTGCTGTTCTTTGCCGACGGGACGTTAAACACTAATCTCCTCCTCCTCCTCCAACCAACGGTGCGAGATGACACAAAGTGTTGCAGGGTGTCCATTGCTCGTTCTGGTGTGGCACGCGCAGATGTGCAGAGGTTACGAAGGGCCTCGTGCACAATACGGCAATTCTGCCACGATGTAGTCAGACGTGATCGTCCGACATCCTGCCTGCCCTCACGCTCCCATGCTGCGGCACTCTCTCACCCGAAGTGACCCACAAGTCTGGGAGTTGCACGATTCGACCAGCCGGTCAAATGGAGGCACAGTAAAGCCCCTTTGAAACTCTGCCAGGACGTGATAAAGCTGTGTTACACCAGCATGCGGCATCTCTGTGCCCTTCGCAGTAATTACGCAACGTCTGACGCTGCTCGCGGCCCTTATATTCACCAACAGGCCTGCTAACAAAACCAAACACGAAAAACACTAGTGTACTCTGGTGGCCGTTCTACGAATAACATGTGCTTCGTGTGTACGTTTACAAAGTTACAGTGGAGTCCAATCTTATCTTCCTGTATGTTTCAGCCTTTTTGTCAAGCAGTATATACACTACCGGCCATTAAAATTGCTACACCAAGAAGAATTGCAGGTGATAAACGGGTATTCATTGGACAAATATATTATACTAGAACTGACATTTGAATACATTTTCGCATAATTTGGGTGCATAGATCCTGAGAAATCAGTACCCTGAACAACTACCTCTGGCCGAAAAAACGGCCTTGATACGTCTGGGTATTGAGTCAAACAGAGCTCGGATGGCGTGTACAGGTACAGCTGCCCATGCAGCTTCAACACTATACCACAGTTCATCACGAGAAGTGACTGGCGTTTTGTGACGAGCCAGTTGCTCGATCACCATTGACCAGACGTTCTCAATTGGTGAGAGATCTGGAGAATGTTCTGGCCAAGGCAGCAGTCGAACAGTTTCTGTATCCAGAAAGGCCCGTACAGGACCTGCAACATGCGGTCGTGCATTATCCTGCTGAAATGTAGGGTTTCGCAGGGATCGAATGAAGGGTGGAGCCACGGGTCGTAACACATCTCAAATGTAGCTTCCAATGTTCAAAGTGCCGTCAATGCGAACAAGAGGTGACCGAGGTGTGTAACCAATGGCACCCCATACCATCACGACGGGTGATACGCCAGTATGGCGATGACGAATACACGATTCCAATTTGCGTTCACCGCGATGTCGCCAAACACGGATGCGACCATCACGATGCTGTGAACAGAACCTGGATTGATCCGAAAAAATCACGTTTTGCCATTCGTGCACCCAGGTTCGTCGTTGAGTACACCATCGCAGGCGCTTCTGTCTGTGATGCAGGGTCAAGGGTAACCGCAGCCATGGTCTCCGAGCTGATAGTCCATGCTGCTGCAAACGTCGTCGAACTGTTCGTGCAGATGGTTGTCGTCTTGCAAACGTCCCCATCTGTTGACTCAGGGATCGAGACGTTGCTGCAAGATCCGTTACAGCCATGCGGGTAAGATGCCTGTCATCTCGACTGCTAGTGACACGAGGCCGTCGAGACCCAGCACGGTGTTCCGTATTACCCTCCTGAACCAACCGATCCCATATTCTGCTAACAGTCATTGGATCTCGAGCAACGCGAGCAGCAGTGTCGCGATACGATAAACCGCAATCGCGATAGGCTACAATCCGACCTTTATCAAAGTCGTAAACGTGATGGTACGCATTTCTCCTCCTTACAGGAGGCATCACAACAACGTTTCACCAGGCAACGCCGGCCAACTGCTTTTGTGTATGAGAAATCGGTTGGAAACTTTCCTCATATCAGCACAGGCGCCAACCTTGTGTGAATGCTCTGAAAATCTAGTCATTTGCATATCACAGCATCTTCTTCCTGTCGGTTAAATTTGGCGCCTGTAGCACATCTTCGTGGTGTAACAGTTTTAATGGCCAGTAGTGTAACATATCTGAAGGAGAGGAACGCTTCGCGCGGCGGGGCCAGGCACCCGGGCGCCGGCGCCGCCGCCTCTGCTGCTGGGGAGGCGGCCGCGAACGCGGGACGTGGCGCCGCGCGCGCACTTGGCGGCGATACAGTGTGTTCCGGAAGCGCGGTGCCGGTGCCAGCGGCGGCGGAGGCGGGTTCCGCAGATAATTATAGCCGGTGGGACGGGACGGGGTGGGATGCACTCCAGGCGCCCGGAATAGCGCCTCGCCGCCGGCCCGGGCTCCGGTTACCGCCTTGTACGGCTCTGCGCGGGGCGGGCTGCGGGCTGGTGCTGGAGCCATTACGCGTTGTACGAGCACTCTGCGATGGTCCCTCAGCTGCCGCCAAGTGGTCTTCCCCATCCCACGTCGCCCTCGCTAGGGTGAGGTATACATGTCGACCAACCTAGTCAACGACTTCACTCTGTCACACACACACACACACACACACACACACACACACAGAGAGAGAGAGAGAGAGAGAGAGAGAGAGACTCTAGGCCTTCACATTTTTTTCGAGGACTTACCGTCTCAGAGAGAGGTTAATAATATCTTCAGTCCTCCAGTTACGTCGAAGGTTTTCCGTAGGTTTTCCTTACTTTTCAGGCAAATCCATAAATTAGTAACATCGCCTCTCAGTTCTGGATTGGGAAGGCCCGAGTCCCACAAGAAAAAAAAGTTCCACAACGAGTCTTGTGTCAAACACCCCGCCCTATCCTACATCTACATCTACATCTATACTCCGCAAGCCACCTGATGGTGTGTGGCGGAGGGTACCTTGAGTACCTCTATCGGTTCTCCCTTCTCTTTCAGCCTCGTATTGTTTGTGGAAAGAAAGATTGTCGGTATGCCTCTGTGTGGGCTCTAATCTCTCTGATTTTATCCTCACGGTCTCTTCGCGAGATATACGTAGGAGGGAGCAATATACTGCTTTACTCCTCGGTGAAGGTATGTTCTCGAAACTTCAACAAAAGCCGTACCGAGCTACTGAGCGTCTCTCCTGCAAAGTCTTCTAGTCGAGTTTATCTATCATCTCCGTAACGCTTTCGCGATTACTAAATGATCCTGTCACGAAGCGCGCTACTCTCCGTTGGATCTTCACTCTCTCTTCTATGAACCCTATCTGGTACGGATCCCACAACGGTGAGCAGTATTCAAGCAGTGGGCGAACAAGTGTACTGTAACCTACTTCCTTTGTTTTTGGACTGCATTTCCTTAGGATTCTTCCAATGAATCTCACTCTGGCATCTGCTTTACCGACGATTAATTTTGTATGGTCATTCCATTTTAAATCACTCCTAATGCCTGCTTCCAGTTCCTTCCAGTTGCTTAACTGCTTCCAGTTGCTGACCTGCTATATTGTAGCTAAATGATAAAGCAGCACATTACACTTGTCTACATTGAGATTCAGTTGCCATTCCCTGCACCATGCGTCAATTCGTTGCAGATCCTCCTGCATTTGAGTACAATTATCCATTCCTACAACCTCTCGATATACTACAGCATCATCCGCAAAAAGCCTCAGTGAACTTCCGATGTTATCCAAAAGGTCAAAAAAAAAATGGTTCAAATGGCTCTGAGCACTATGAGACTTAACTTCTGAGGTCATCACTCCCCTAGAACTCAGAACTACTTAAACCTAACTAAACTAAGGACATCACCCACATCCATGCCCAGCGCAGGATTCGAACCTGCGACCGTAGCAGTCGCAGGGTTCCAGACTGAAGCGCCTAGAACCGCTCGGCCGCCGCGGGCGGCCACAAGGTCATTTATGTATATTGTGAATAGCAACGGCCCTACGACACTCGCCTCCGGCACACCTGAAATCACTCTTACTTCGGAAGACTTCTCTCCATTGAGAATGACATGCTCCGTTCTGTTATCTAGGAACTCTCCAATCCAAAACGTCTGCAGATGCTGCCTTTTTTGTAAACCGAACGTGGCGGTAAAACTGATGAATTACTGGATCTGTGTACGCCCTGATTCCCAGTGAGATGGTACACTTGGTCTCACCTGCTAATTTGCTGTTGCCTCGACCGTGGCCGGCAAAGGGCTCCGATTGGTCTAGCCGAAGGGAGGGGGTGTGGGGTGTCATGGCGAAGAGGAACATATATCGGAGGCAACGGAAGAATTCCACATGGCAGAAGACAGACAAATCTGATAAATATAAATTACAGTGAAATACGAGGTAGCTTGTTACAATACAAAACTATTAGTCCACCCGTAATTAATTCAAACGTGGCATGAATTTGTCTTGTTGCATGTCAAGATAAATAAAACAAATAATTGAAAAATAGCTAGCGTCTGTATAACTCTCCCAGCCCCTGTTACGTTAAAATGATTAGTAAGCGGGAAAACGTATGACTGAAGCCCAGGCAGGGGTTACATGAATTACGTATAGCGAAAACTTTATCACGCTTATGCAGAGGGATGCTAACGGCTCCATCACTAAGAAATAACAACAAAAATGTTCGCAGCTGTTTCACTAGTAAAGCTGCACTTACACGAGCTGCGCGGTCCATTGCTGCCACCTGGAGAACAAGCGCGCGCACTGACGTGATTATGGCGCAAAACCCACGTCAGTGAGGGCAATGACCCGCTGCAATCAACAGTTGGGGCCGGCCCCATTAACGCGCGCCATACCATGCGATAGCCTCTCCCCGATGTTATTCAATCTGTATATTGAGCAAGCAGTAAAGGGAACAAAAGACAAATTTGGAGTAGGTATTAAAATCCATGGAGAAGAAATTAAAACTTTGAGGTTCGCCGATGACATTGTAATCCTGTCAGAGACAGCAAAGGACTTGGAAGAGCAGTTGGACGGAATGGACAGTGTCTTTAAAGGAGGATATAAGATGAATATCAACAAAAGCAAAACGAGGATAATGGAATGTTGTCAAATTAAGTCAGGTGATGCTGAGGGAATTAGATTAGGAAATGAGACAATTAAAGTAGCAAAGGAGTTTTGCTATTTGGGGAGCAAAATAACTGATGATGGTCGAAGTAGAGAGGATATGAAATGTAGACTGGCAATGGCAAGGAAAGCGTTTCTGAATAAGAGAAATTTGTTAACATCGAGCATTGATTTAAGTGTCAGGAAGTCGTTTCTGAAAGTATTTGCATGGAGTGTAGCCATGTATGGAAGTGAAACATGGACGATAAATAGTTTGGAGAAGAAGAGAATAGAGGTTTTCGAAATGTGGTGCTAGAGAAGAATGCTGAAGATTAGATGGGTAGATCACATAACTAATGAGGAGGTATTGAATAGAATTGGGGAGAAGAGGAGTTTGCGGGACAACTTGAAGAAGGGATCGGTTGGTAGGACATGTTCTGAGGCATCAAGGGATCACAAATTTAGCATTGGAGGGCGGCGTGGAGGGTAAAAATCGTAGAGGGCGATCAAGAGATGAATACACTAAGCAGATTCAGAAGGATGTAGGTTGCAGTAAGTACGGGGAGATGCAGAAGGTTGCACAGGATAGAGTAGCATGGAGAGCTGCATCAAACCAGTCTCAGGACTGAAGACCACAACAACAACAACAACAACAACAACCATGCGTTCGCCAGCAGAAAGAAGACTCTCTGGCCCCGCTAACGACAGCGACAGCCACGATTTGTTCCGGCCATCCAGGCGAGACCTCATAGCTCAGTCGCTGGGGGTACTGGAGTCGAGGCAATTTTGAGAGAGAGGCGGGACAGTACAGTGCCCATCCGATGCGAAGTATCCGTAGCATCAGTTTCAAAGTAACGGTTCGCCCAGCCATTCTGCATCTTCGCCATCTTGCAACGTATCAGGAAAAAATTAATCCGGGGTTCGTAAAATTACTCCGCCCCCAGGAACTGGCAGTGATTAAGGAAGCCTACAGTTCTCTCTAACTGCTAATTATTGAAAAATTAATTACACCAACTTTTGAAATAATAATCAGGTCAACCCGTGTCCTGTGCGAATCGATTCTTAATTTTTTGAACAATCTGAATCTTCGCTCGGAAAACTAAATTTTGTTTCTGTATTTTATTTAATCACTGTCTCCTTGTGAGGTAATTCAGCAAGGCTGCAGTCGTTTCTTGTGCACACCTTGTGGTAGGCTAGAGAAAGGTCTCTGCTCTACAAGTGTAAGCTGTATGTAACTAAGGACCACCGTCGCTGCGAATCACTCCGTGCATCCGCTGCTGCCGAGGCGCCGCGCTAAGTCACTCCCGGCCGCTGCATCAGTCCGCACACTCTGCTATTCGTGTCCGCCTCCGTAGCTGACCGGCCAGAGAGCCTGACAGCCATACGGAGGGCCTGGCTTCAGTTCCCGCTACTGCCAGGAATTTGTCCTCGGTGGATGGACTGGAGTGGGGTCCACTCAGCGCCGTGGTACCAGTGACAAGTAGCGACTTCAGTGTGCGGAAGCTAATAACGTGTAAGAGAGTGTTGTGCTGACATCGAACGCCATACAGGGTGGACTACCTAGCGGCCGGTCGGCTCTATGTGGTACTCTTGGCCTGATTGTGGAGTTTAGCTCCCAGGTCAACTGCAAAATGTTAGTTAACGATTCAGGATTTTATGTAGCGCTATTGATACGTGGCCAGCAGTCAGTGGTCACTTAGGAAGGACAATGGCTTATTCATCGTCATTCGTAACAAAACACAATTTATTAAGCCCCAAGGTGCTGCTATACATTAAGTAATATAACCCACCACCTTCAGCCAGGTAAATGCTCCACTATTTGATACATAATTTGTTCCGACTAATCATAAGCACTCACATCAAACTGCAGTATCCGCCTACAAAACTGGAAGTGTCGACGCCTGTGCATGGGAGCCCACCTGCAAATTCATTTAAGTTTTCTTTACTGACAGAACAACTTAACTGATTATTAGGGATCGCTCACTCCCAGCTTCATATACCCAACACTTTAAAAATTCTACTTCCGATCCACAGTGCCCACGAATTGTATGTACACCTGGAAGGACTGCAGGCCGACAGCACGATTGCGTGAGATTCACGAAATTGCTTAAGCATCCAGGCATTTCCGTCAGTTAGCTTCAGAAGCAGGAGGCAGACATTTCGTTGGCCACTGCTTGTTATTTGCTGACAATGCTTCACTGCAGTGTGCTACACCCTGCCAGAACTTTTTCTAAGTTTATTTCCAGCAGGCGCAGGGGAATAAATGTCTTAATGCCATATCACTAGCCCTGAAGCCATTCCAGTCGGCTCCAACCACAAACCATTCAGATGGGTTATAGGAAGACCGATGGACCATTTCAGGATTGGAGAAAGCCCCTAAAGGATGGCTGCCACAGGGACTTACGTGAAACTTCCTGGCAGATTGAAACTGGACCTTTGCCTTCCGCGGGCAAGCTGTGAGGACGGGGCGTGAGGCGTGCTTGGGTAGCTCAGTTGGTAGAGCACTTGCCCGCGAAAGGCAAAGGTCCCGAGTTCAAGTCTCGGTCCGGCACACAGTTTCAATCTGCCAGGAAGTTTCATATAGCGCACACTCCGCTGCAGAGTGAAAATCTCATCCAGGGACTTACGTGTTGAAGTGGATATCGTTCACATTCGGAAGAACTGCAGCTGTTGGTCCAGGATAAACCTTTCCGCATCTGCTTACAAGAAACGCCTCTTAAAGTCACCGACATACCTGCATTACGGAGCTACCACGCATGCTGGAAGGATGATACTACTGGAGACAGGGCTAAAGGTGGAGTGACTATTTTTCTTGATGACAGGTGCCACTCCTCACCTGTCCCTCTTACCACGATCATGCAAGCAATTGCTGTGAAAGTTATCGCACCCTTCAACATCACAGTGTGTTCTTTGTACCTGCCCCCTAATGATGCTTTGGATGCAGATGCACTGGCAGAACTCTTCCGGGCACTCCCACGCCCTTTCCTCCTCGTGGGGAACTGCAATGCCCACAGTGTGCTGTGGGGCTCGGCTACCACTTGCTCCAGGGATCTGATGATCAAGCGACTCGTCCATTCTGAGAAAATCTGCCTTCTGAACGCGGGTCAGATGACTCACTGTTCCACAGCTACAGGGTCTTTTTCAGCCATTGACCTTTGTTTTTGTTCCCCAGCTATTGCAGGCTCATTTCTGTGGGAAGTGGCTCCAGATTTACAGATTTACATTCTAGTGTCCACTTCCCAGTGTGGATCCGTCTACCAACTAGGATGGTGGCCAATAGGAGACCACGCAGATGGATCATGCAAAGGGCAAATTGGTTACAGTACAGTCGACATGCTATTTTTGAACAAAAGAATTGTGCACAGGAGGCAGTGGCCCATGTCACTTGTGAGATCCTAAGGGCTGTCGCTGACTCCATCCCCAGATCTAGTAACCACCTCAGACGATGGTCTGTACCTTGGTGGAATGACGACTGTCGATTGGCAATCAGGGCCAGACGAACAGCTCTGCAGAACTTCAAACACTGTCCAACTCCAAACAATCTTCATGCCTTCAGGTCTGCTAGAGCACATGCAAGGCGAGTGACCAGAGAACGGAAGTGGGTTTCCTGGAGGGAATTCACTATTTCCATTAATCGGTCCACTTTCACTGTGCGAGTTTGGGAATCAATAAGACGGATTTCAGGCAAGGGTAGTACACTTTACCTTACGGCCTTGTCAAATAATGGGATCTTTGTGGACACGCCAGAAGACATGGTTCACGTTTTAGGTGAACACTTCTTTACTGTTACCACGTCATCCAGTCAAGCTCCCGCTGTTCAGGTATTCCATAAGACTGCAGAGACGAGGAAGCTCAATTTAATTCTCCTGGAGATGGCGATACAGGAATCCTTCTTACGCCGAAACTATTTGGTTTGTGTTTTTTTACCTCGAAAAGGCATATGACAATATGTGGAGATACAACATCCTTCGCCCACTTCATAAATGGGGACTACGTGGATGCCTGGCGCTTCTGATCCAATCGTTTCTCAAGGACCGGCGTTTCCGTTATCGTATTGGTGATGCCACGTCTGATTGCTGTGTTCAAGAGAATGGTGTGCTCCAGGGCAGTGCCATCACTATCAATGTCATTTCCTCCGCAATCGGGAGCCCTGTCAAATGCTCTTTGTTTGTGGATGACTTTGCAATCTTCTACTCTTCCTCTGATCTTACGACGACGACGAGACAGCTACAGCTGACCATTAAGAGGCTGGAAACCTGGGCAAGGACGTATGGTTCTCACCAGAGAAGACTACATGTGTCAATTTTAACCTTTCTCGTCGGAGTTTTAACCAACCAGTGCTCACAAAGGGGGACAATATTTTACGTTTTCAAGACACTGTGCGCTTTTTGGGTTTATTATTTGACTCGAAATCGGCTTTGCTCCCACACCTGAAAGACCTACGAAAAAAAGGATTTCCAGTCTTTGAATATTTGCTTTGTCGGGAAAACATGGGGAGCTGACAGGTCCCGCCACCTGCACTTTTATGGGCCATTTGTTCAATCACACTTAGACTATGGCAGCGTAGTCTACGGATCGGCCCATCCTTCCTACCTCCGGATGTTAGATGCTGTCCACCATGAGAGCATTCAGATATCGACTGGAGCCTTTCGGACCAGCCCAGTTCAGTCTCTGTGTGCAGAGGCTGGTGGACCACCACTCTGGATTCGGTGACGTATCCTTTTGGCTCGGCAGGCGCTGAGAATGTCGGTGTCACCTCAGTCATTGGCATTTAGTTCAGTGATCCATCCCACCTTCGAACCACTGTTCAGGAATCGGCCCCAAGCGACCAAGCGATTTGGTATACGTTCTACAGACTGTCTCAAGGATTTAGGTCTCTTAGGCATAAAATACACACCCAGGGATGGAAAGCTCTGCTCCTTGGCATCTTCGGAGGCCCAAAGTGATTTTAAGCTTGACACAAGAAAGCTTGTACTCCAGTATGTTTTTACAATCTTGTTTTCTTCTATTTTAAATATATACCATAGTTTTATCGTTATATACAGATGGATCCGAACAGGAGAATGCTCTCGGTTGTTCTGCTGTTTTCCCTGATAGGGTTTTTAAAGTGCGTCTTCCAGAACAATTTACAAATTACGATGCAGAGTTATATGGCATTCTAATGGCACTGGAGTCGGTTCACAGAGACATCACCGTACAAGGTTTCCTGTCTGTTCCGACTCTCTTAGTGCATAGCAAGCGCTTCACCAAAGGTATCCGGTAGACCCACTGATTGAGCTCATCCATGATACCTTACAGCAGCTCCATCACCGTGGCAAGGAGATGATCTTTTGCTGGGTTCCTGGCCACATTGGGATACAGAACGACATGGCCGACAAAGCTGCCAAGGAAGCATGTTGGGACAGTGCTGTCCATCAATGTTCCATCCCATTGCACGCCATCATCTCATTTTCTGACAGACGCATCATGCGATAGTGGGAGACTGAATGGTTGCAGGTGACAGACAACAAACTGCGGTCGCTCAAATCGACCACAAAGGTTTGGCGGACTTCATGTCAGCCTCGCCACTGGAAGGAGGTTTAGCTTATCAGACTCCGCATCGGGCATAGCCCTTTCAGACATGGCTCCCTCCTCCGGCTGGAGGATTCACCACTCTGTGTAGTTTCTGGCGTGCCACTTTCAGTTCAGCATATTGTGGCTACGTTTATCCTGTATACTGATATTAGGGCAGCCCTCGGCCTTGCTGGATATCTGCCCACCATCCTCGCACATACCGATACCAGTGTTACAAGAGTGGTGAAATTTTGTGAACTGTCAGGCCTCAACCCTAAATTGGTGGGGAAGGACGGCAGCATTTAATGCGCTATAAACGGCTCCGCATGTGGGGACAGCCTTGGTCCCCACCAACGAGATTTTCATGTTGACTTTTCGTCAGGGCACTGATGACCATGATGTCGAGCGCCCCCTCAACCCATATGATCGTTATCGTCTAAATTATTCCAGGCAGAAGTGCCTTGACTGCTCACTTCTTTACTTACGTAATTTCTTTATTGGTGTCCCATAGATCATCTGCACCACGCACGGCAGTTAATTGCAATAAAGTCGTTTACTGGTTATTCCAAATATATTTCTTGGCAATTACTAGAGACCAACGCGATTTCCGCGTCTGTTGCTAAGAAGGCGTTTCGATGTACATGGCTGAAGTTTCTGGCGGAGGGTACTGACAAGCCTTCTCTCCCAGCAGCAAACGCCATAGCCCTGTTGCAAATCCCTTACTGGCGAAAGTAAGCTGGAAGAGACTCTTGAAGAAAAAAGAATTCCAGTGTGATATTGTTATAATGCTGTCTGAGAATGCCTTTAAGGCTTCATTTAAATGATGATAATCGTGAAGATTAATTTGTTATGCCGAGATGGGTCAGAGTGTTAACTTGAGTTGTGTGTGCAACGACGATGACAAAGATAAAGGTGGGCTAGTGCTTGTAGTGGAACAGCTCTGTGTGTGTATTTTGAGATTTGCGTAAGACGTGCACCCAAGAAAGAAGATTGGCATGCACGCCAGCTAGCGGAAAGTATATCACAGCTACATCTGTGTACGCATACGATACATATATATTGCGCACGTCTCCTCTTCCCCCTCTGTTTATCCGACTGTTCCTTTCCTCATCTTCATCTCATCTCCAACCTTAATCTGCCCATCTCCTACCCATTCTCTCTGTCTCTCTATTAACTCCTCTTCCTCTGTTCCTCCAGTTCCTTCACCCCTCTCTTTCTCACATATCGTCGGCCCTTTCCTTCTGTCGATATTCACCACCCACTCTCTCTGTCATCTCTTCCTCTCCCTCTTCCTTCTCTACCTGCCCACAAAATCCCTACATCTTGTAGATACATTCCTCTTCTTCCCTCTCTCTGTCCATCTCACCTTCCCCTCTTTCTCTGTCTGCGTCATCGTCCCCCTTTCTAAAAAAAAAAAAAAAAAAAAAAAAAAAGGTTCAAATGGCTCTAAGCACTATGGGACTTAACAGCTGAGGTCATCAGTCCCCTAAACTTAGAACTACTTAAACCTAACTAACCTAAGGATGGCTCTAAGCACTATGGGACTTAACAGCTGAGGTCATCAGTCCCCTAAACGTAGAACTACTTAAACCTAACTAACCTAAGGACATCACACACATCCACGCCCGAGGCAGGATTCGAACCTGCGACCGTAGCAGCCGCGCGGTTCCAGACTGACGTGCCTAGAGCCGCTCGGCTACCGCGGCCGTCCCCCCTTTCTCACTATCCTTCTCCTCCCCCCTCTCATCTGCTCAGTACTGACCATCTGGACATGTAGCCCCACACAGCATGCTGGTATTACTCACACAACACACCTCCTCCCCGCCCCCCCTTCTTTCTCAGTGTCTTTCTGTCTCTCTCTCTCTCTCTCTCTCTCTCTCTTTCTGTCCATCATCACCCCCTTCTTCCCCCTTCTTCCTCGCACTCTCACTATCAATCTCCTGCTCTCTTCTCTCCGTTCAGCCGTGTTCATCAGCACACGTGGCCCTTGAAAGACATGCCAATATTACCGCCGCGACACGCTTTTTGTGCAGGGCAGCCTAAGTCAGGGGTAGGAAACCCCCTTTTTGTGTCCATATCTTCTCTCCTGTGGCTACGGCAGTGGTGCGTTTGGGTGTCTGCGTGACTGGATGTGCGAGTGTGTGTACTTTTACTAGCAAAATAGCAAGAGCTCGAAAGGTAGTGTGAATTCTGTTTCTTGTTACGTCGATCTATGCTCTATACATCAGTCTGCTACAGGTGAGTGGTTGCCTTTACCTTACTTTATTTATTGTTGAACCCACGAATAAATGAACCAGGTAGCTTCAATAATTGTGTAGATTCGAAGAACTTTTGATTCACTACCACATGGACTCCTGCCAAACGGAAATACGACTGTCGTTGAGATCTGCTGATGTCTGCCCAAGAACTCACTACTCTATTCGAGATCGAACAAAGAGGTTTTTATTTTTTCGTATCACTAGTATGCCATGATTTTGCTGTTAACTTTGTGTAGTCTTACAACGAAATGGCCGGCCGAAGTGGCCGTGCGGTTCTAGGCGCTAAAGTCTGGAACCGAGCGACCGCTACGGTCGCAGGTTCGAATCCTGCCTCGGTCATGGATGTGTGTGATGTCCTTAGGTTAGTTAGGTTTAAGTAGTTCTACGTTCTAGGGGACTGATGACCTCAGAAGTTAAGTCGCATATTGCTCAGAGCCATTTGAACCATTTGAACAACGAAATGTTGTCACAAGATTTTCGTTGCAAAATAAAGCCGAATTTTTGCGTCCAGAGCGCCTGTGGTCTATTTTTTTCTCCCTGGGTGAGATAGCTGACGAGCTGTTGAGCTGTTTTGAAGGGAAAACTAATTTTATCACCAGTATCCGTTCGATAAGAGGAGTAGAGTCGGTGTTCTGTAGTTCCCAATGAAGAAACCTGCCACTGACACAACATTGCCAATACGTATATGGGTATTAGAAACATAATATGTCCCAAGAAGGTTGTCTTCTTCCAGTTGTTAATTCGCTATTGTGCTAAGCTGGGAAAAGAGGGCTATAGGAGGTCATGACGAGTATTTGTTTCTTCCACTTTAAAATATGAGGCTTCTGCCGTATCGGTACTCGGTAACCCTGGTGTCTGCGTACTGGTTTCGTCGCTGCCGCTGTATTCGGCCACGGAGAGCGCCCGCCGCCTGCAGGAGATGCTCCCCTGCGCCTTGCTCCATATGAAGCAGAGGGGCGTGTCTCCCGGCGCCGTAATGGCCTGAGAGCCCGTTGCGATTGTTCTCCCTGAGATGCCAGCAGCCTGACAGCGGCGGTGGAGCGATGCCCTGGTGCTTACACGCTCTACCAGAACTAAATTTCGAATCGCCAACTTAAGTCAAACATCCTGAGATAGCATGGCGTGTGGTTATCAGATAAAACAATTCATCCAAATTAACCCTAAATTGACAAATATGTTTTGTTGAAAAGTATTCTGCGCTTAAGAACTTCGGACACAGACTTTTAAAGTTTTCGTAGACCTCTTGGTCTAGTGCTGGGATGGTTGTAGCGAGGCCACGCCGGATCCTTATCAAACCCTTCATTGTCTAATTTACCCATCGATAACATCGTCATCTTGCAAAGGCACCTCTATATCTACGAGGGCAGTTCAATAAGTAATGCAACACATTTTTTTTCTCGGCCAATTTTGGTTGAAAAAACCGGAAATTTCTTGTGGAATATTTTCAAACATTCCCGCTTCGTCTCGTATAGTTTCATTGACTTCCGACAGGTGGCAGCGCTGTACGGAGCTGTTAAAATGGCGTCTGTAACGGATGTGCGTTGCAAACAACGGGCAGTGATCGAGTTTCTTTTGGCGGAAAACCAGGGCATCTCAGATATTCATAGGCGCTTGCAGAATGTCTACGGTGATCTGGCAGTGGACAATAGCACGGTGAGTCGTTGGGCACAGCGTGTGTCATCATCGCCGCAAGGTCAAGCAAGACTGTCTGATCTCCCGCGTGCGGGCCGGCCGTGCACAGCTGTGACTCCTGCAATGGCGGAGCGTGCGAACACACTCGTTCGAGATGATCGACGGATCACCATCAAACAACTCAGTGCTCAAGTTGACATCTCTGTTGGTAGTGCTGTCACAATTGTTCACCAGTTGGGATATTCAAAGGTTTGTTCCCGCTGGGTCCCTCGTTGGCTAACCGAACACCATAAAGAGCAAAGGAGAACCATCTGTGCGGAATTGCTTGCTCGTCTTGTGGCTGAGGGTGACAATTTCTTGTCAAAGATTGTTACAGGCGATGAAACATGGGTTCATCACTTCGAACCTGAAACAAAACGGCAATCAATGGAGTGGCGCCACACCCACTCCCCTACCAAGAAAAAGTTTAAAGCCATACCCTCAGCCGGTAAAGTCACGGTTACAGTCTTCTGGGACGCTGAAGGGGTTATTCTGTTCGATGTCCTTCCCCATGGTCAAACGATCAACTCTGAAGTGTATTGTGCTACTCTTCAGAAATTGAAGAAACGACTTCAGCGTGTTCGTAGGCACAAAAATCAGAACGAACTTCTCCTTCTTCATGACAACGCAAGACCTCACACAAGTCTTCGCACCCGAGAGGAGCTCACACAACTTCAGTGGACTGTTCTTCCTCATGCACCCTACAGCCCCGATCTCGCACCGTCGGATTTCCATATGTTTGGCCCAATGAAGGACGCAATCCGTGGGAGGCACTACGCGGATGACGAAGAAGTTATTGATGCAGTACGACGTTGGCTCCGACGTCGACCAGTGGAATGGTACCGTGCAGGCATACAGGCCCTCATTTCAAGGTGGCGTAAGGCCGTAGCATTGAATGGAGATTACGTTGAAAAATAGTGTTGTGTAGCTAAAAGATTGGGGAATAACCTGGTGTATTTCAATGCTGAATAAAACAACCCCTGTTTCAGAAAAAAATGCGTTGCATTACTTATTGAACTGCCCTCGTACATTTATATCTAGACCTATATCTACAGCTATGCTCTGTAAACCACTGTGAAGTGCATGGCAGAGGGTACGCTCCGTTGTAGCAGTTATTAAAGTTTCTTGTCGTTCCATGTACGCATGGAGCGCGGGAAGAATGATTGTTTAAATGCCTTTGCACGTGCTCGTCACAACCATAACCCTCTCATTATAGCACCAAGCAGTTCTTTTGATATCCCACGTGCACTGGAATTCCATGACGCTCTTCATGTGGTCCAGGAATATCATCTGCGTCCTCACTTATTCTTTCGCCTTGAGACCTTCCCCTGTACTTTTTTTTCTACGAATATATTATGCCAAACATACGTGTGATAAACTTAATTCGACCTTTTACGGTGTCAGTGCCACTGCCGATTCCTTGCCACAGTCGTGTGAGTGTTGCGGTTTGCCCCTAACGACATCATCTCGGCAGTACGTCCCAAACTTCGGGCTTAAGCCTCACCTTTATCTTATTCTGTTCACTGCGTAGGTTTCAGGAGTGACATTTGTTGTGTTGCACAAACTGTTAGACCTGGACAACTGTTTCAAAGTAATTCAAAAAATGGTTCAAATGGCTCTGAGCACTATGGGACTTAACTTCTGAGGTCATCAGTCCCCTAGAACTTAGAACTACTTAAACCTAACTAACCTAAAGACATCACACACATCCATGCCCGAGGCAGGATTCGAACCTGCGACCGTAGCGGTCGCGCGGTTCCAGACTGTAGCGCTTGGAACCGCTCGGCCACTCCGGCCGGCTTCAATGTAATTGATAGTGAATTGTTGGCACTTTATGACAATAATACTACCGATTTTGTTTTAGCCCGTCCTGCACACCGCGTGTCTCTCCCCCGCCCCCTCCCCCTCCGCTGCCCCCAAAAAGAAGCACGCAGAAGGGGAGGAGGAAACGAAATATAACACGGGTTTCGAGAGTGTGTGTGATTTTATTTCAGTAATTACAATATCGATTGAAAACTACAAAGAACTTAACGCACTTATGTATGTGACGTTGCACCCCATCTGGCCTGAAAGCATGTACTGACTCGGTTGTAAAGAGTATCATAATGTGGCAAACTGGCACACAGTTGTTGTAAGTGGTCCTTAATGTCCTGTACACTAGCACTGCGACGGAGGTTTTGTCCGAGATGCTCCCACACGTGTTCAGTCGGGGAGAGATATGCGTATCTTGTTCGCCGCAGGAGTGTCTCAGCATCACAGGCACAGTTTACAGACAAGAGCCATGTATGGACGGGTATTGACCTACTGAAAAATGCCACCACGACACTGTCGCTTGAGAAGTAAGACGTGAGCACGCAGGACGTCGTGGACGTAATACGAGGGGCGTTTGGGAAGTCCGTGCAAAGTCCGAGAGATGGCACCACCGGCCGCGTATCGAGGTCATGTTTAGTTAGTAGCATCTTTGGAAAGAAAGCACACCAAGTTTCAGCCATTTTTTATGTTTGGCATTCGCATGAATCAAGGAAGTCGAGTGATTGTCAAGAAATGGACGAAAAAGAATTTCGCGTGGTGATTAAACATTACTCTATGAAGGGCAAAACGCCTCAGGGGACTAAAGAGAAGCTTGACAAACATTACTGTGATTCTGTACCTTCGATTAGAACAGTTTATAACTGGTTTCAAAATTTTCGGAGTGGCTATATGGGCCCAAGTGATGCTGAACGTTCTGGACGCCCTGTGGAGGTTACGACTCCAGCAATCATTGATAAAATCCGTGATATGGTGATGGATGACAGAAGAGTTAAGCTGCGTGAGATTGCTAGTGCTGTGGGAATCTCGAATGAACGGGTACATAATATTTTGCATAAACATTTGGACATGAGAAAGCTACCCACAAGATGGGTTCTGCGATTGCTCAAACTTGACCAAAAACGGAATCGTGTGAAGTGTTGCAACGATGGTTTGCAGCTGTTCAGGAGGAATCCGCAGGACTTTAAGCGTCGTTTCGTCACTGTGGATGAAACATGGATACATTACTATACTCCTGAGACCAAACAACAATCTAAACAATGGGTTACCAAGGGAGAATCTGCACCTAAGAAGGCGAAACCCATTCGTTCGGCCGGGAAGGTTAAGGCGACTGTCTTTTGGGATTCTCAAGGAATAATCCCCGTAGACTATCTGGAAAAGGGTAAAACTATTACAGGTGCATATTATTCATCGTTATTGGACCGTTTGAAAACCGAGTTGCTAGAAAAACGCCGGCGCTTGGACCGCAAAAAAGTCCTTTTCCATCACGACAGTGCACCAGCACACACCTCAGCAGTTGTGGTCGCAAAATTATTGGAAATAGGATTCCAACTCGTTTCACATCCCCCCTGTTCTCCAGTCTTGGCTCCCTCGCACTACTATTTGTTCCCCAATTTGAAGAAATGGCTGGCGGGACAAAGATTTTATTCAAACGAGGAGGTGACTGCAGCAGGTAATAGCTATTTTGCAGACTTGGACAATTCCTATTATTCGGAAGGGATCAATAAATTAGAACAGCGTTGGACGAAGTGTATAAAGGAGACTATGTCGAAAAATAAAAAAGGTTTACCCCAAACCGGCCCTGGTGACCGTGCGGTTCTAGGCGCTCAGTTCGGAACCGCGCGACTGCTACGGTCGCAGGTTCGAATCCTGCCTCGGGCATGGGTGTGTGTGATGTCCTTAGGTTAGTTAGCTTTAAGTAGTTCTAAGTTCTAGGGGACTGATGACCTCAGAAGTTAAGTCCCATAGTGCTCAGAGCCATTTGAACCATTTGTTTACCCCAAACACGTAAGTAGTTTTTATTTTTGAATGGACTTTTCAAACGCCCCTCGTATTGTCCCGCCAGAGTCCTCTCACTCACTACCAAGTCTTACCTGAAGTCTTACCCTTTGGCTCCGGACACCATGATGTCAAAGAGTAGACATCGCTGCGCCTCTCCAAAACACTGGAAAACGGGACCTCTCCCCAGGTTGCCAGCATACTCGGCGACGATGGTTATCCAGGGTAGCGGAAAAAAAAGAGCGGTCCATCGCTGGTCACAGTGCGACGCTCTTCGTGAGCAGATCATGTTCCTCGGTCAAGTCCCCATTTCAAACACAACCATCTATTGTGGTTTTAACGGCAGCTTACGCATGGTATGGTAATTCCTAATCCGCCGCAGGTAGTCTCCGACGAGTGGTGCGGGATGATACAAAATGTTCCAGAGAGTCGTTTGCTTGTGCTCGGATGGTAGGCGCAGACGTGAAGGGAATACGATGTGCTCGGTGCGCCGTACGCCTGCCCTCCCTTGTAGTCATCAGACGTCCTTGACGACAAGTTCCCATCCAGTCCAACATGGGGCCACTGTCACAGCTGAATGCATACTGCACGATTCGACCAGTGGGCCAAATGGAGACTCATAATGAGACCCGTTCAAATACTGTCAGGTGCTGATAACGCTGTCACACGAGTCGTGACAGTTACATGTCCTCGACAGTGATCACGCTGACGCCGTCCACGGCACTTTTCTACTTGTAGGTAGTGGGGAGGGGGAGTGGAAATTACGACGTCAAATACCCACTCGCACTCGCGTCACTTACTACGAGTACTTTTATTCTCGCAGCGCATACACAATTCGTGTAGCATATAGCGCGCACTACAGGGGACTAATCACAGTTGTTCTTTCTGCGGTAGGGCAGCGGTGTTATTGGCGAGTAGAGGCAGTGGTTGTGTGTCCCCACATGTTCTCCCAGACCTGCTAACAACACTAAAACACGTACGGCACTAACACACTCTTCTGTAAATACACAGTTGTTCTTTCTGCGGTAGGGCAGCGGTGTTATTGGCGAGTAGAGGCAGTGGTTGTGTGTCCCCACATGTTCTCCCAGACCTGCTAACAACACTAAGACACGTACGGCACTAACACACTCTTCTGTAAATACACAGTTGTTCTTTCTGCGGTAGGGCAGCGGTGTTATTGGCGAGTAGAGGCAGTGGTTGTGTGTCCCCACATGTTCTCCCAGACCTGCTAACAACACTAAAACACGTACGGCACTAACACACTCTTCTGTAAATACACAGTTGTTCTTTCTGCGGTAGGGCAGCGGTGTTATTGGCGAGTAGAGGCAGTGGTTGTGTGTCCCCACATGTTCTCCCAGACCTGCTAACAACACTAAGACACGTACGGCACTAACAAACTCTTCTGTAAATACACAGTTGTTCTTTCTGCGGTAGGGCAGCGGTGTTATTGGCGAGTAGAGGCAGTGGTTGTGTGTCCCCACATGTTCTCCCAGACCTGCTAACAACACTAAAACACGTACGGCACTAACACACTCTTCTGTAAATACACAGTTGTTCTTTCTGCGGTAGGGCAGCGGTGTTATTGGCGAGTAGAGGCAGTGGTTGTGTGTCCCCACATGTTCTCCCAGACCTGCTAACAACACTAAGACACGTACGGCACTAACAAACTCTTCTGTAAATACACAGTTGTTCTTTCTGCGGTAGGGCAGCGGTGTTATTGGCGAGTAGAGGCAGTGGTTGTGTGTCCCCACATGTTCTCCCAGACCTGCTAACAACACTAAAACACGTACGGCACTAACACACTCTTCTGTAAATACACAGTTGTTCTTTCTGCGGTAGGGCAGCGGTGTTATTGGCGAGTAGAGGCAGTGGTTGTGTGTCCCCACATGTTCTCCCAGACCTGCTAACAACACTAAGACACGTACGGCACTAACAAACTCTTCTGTAAATACACAGTTGTTCTTTCTGCGGTAGGGCAGCGGTGTTATTGGCGAGTAGAGGCAGTGGTTGTGTGTCCCCACATGTTCTCCCAGACCTGCTAACAACACTAAAACACGTACGGCACTAACACACTCTTCTGTAAATACACAGTTGTTCTTTCTGCGGTAGGGCAGCGGTGTTATTGGCGAGTAGAGGCAGTGGTTGTGTGTCCCCACATGTTCTCCCAGACCTGCTAACAACACTAAGACACGTACGGCACTAACAAACTCTTCTGTAAATACACAGTTGTTCTTTCTGCGGTAGGGCAGCGGTGTTATTGGCGAGTAGAGGCAGTGGTTGTGTGTCCCCACATGTTCTCCCAGACCTGCTAACAACACTAAAACACGTACGGCACTAACACACTCTTCTGTAAATACACAGTTGTTCTTTCTGCGGTAGGGCAGCGGTGTTATTGGCGAGTAGAGGCAGTGGTTGTGTGTCCCCACATGTTCTCCCAGACCTGCTAACAACACTAAGACACGTACGGCACTAACACACTCTTCTGTAAATACACAGTTGTTCTTTCTGCGGTAGGGCAGCGGTGTTATTGGCGAGTAGAGGCAGTGGTTGTGTGTCCCCACATGTTCTCCCAGACCTGCTAACAACACTAAAACACGTACGGCACTAACACACTCTTCTGTAAATACACAGTTGTTCTTTCTGCGGTAGGGCAGCGGTGTTATTGGCGAGTAGAGGCAGTGGTTGTGTGTCCCCACATGTTCTCCCAGACCTGCTAACAACACTAAAACACGTACGGCACTAACACACTCTTCTGTAAATACACAGTTGTTCTTTCTGCGGTAGGGCAGCGGTGTTATTGGCGAGTAGAGGCAGTGGTTGTGTGTCCCCACATGTTCTCCCAGACCTGCTAACAACACTAAAACACGTACGGCACTAACACACTCTTCTGTAAATACACAGTTGTTCTTTCTGCGGTAGGGCAGCGGTGTTATTGGCGAGTAGAGGCAGTGGTTGTGTGTCCCCACATGTTCTCCCAGACCTGCTAACAACACTAAGACACGTACGGCACTAACAAACTCTTCTGACAGTTGTCAGTGCATCAGTTAATAAATCCCGGATGCAGCCCCGATAAATGATGGAAAATAAAGTGCTGATACACTCGGGTGGCCGTTCTACCTGCCGCAGAAGATAGCAGTTCTAGTCATTCACATGTCCATCGATTGTCTTTGGGTGTAGGAAGTTACAGGGTGTTTCAAAAATGACCGGTATATTTGAAACGGTAATAAAAACTAAACGAGCAGCGATAGAAATACACCGTTTGTTGCAATATGCTTGGGACAACAGTACATTTTCAGGCAGACAAACTTTCGAAATTACAGTAGTTACAATTGTCAACAACAGATGGCGCTGCGGTCTGGGAAACTCTATAGTACGATATTTTCCACATATCCACCATGCGTAGCAATAATATGGCGTAGTCTCTGAATGAAATTACCCGAAACCTTTGACAACGTGTCTGGCGGAATGGCTTCACATGCAGATGAGATATACTGCTTCAGCTGTTCAATTGTTTCTGGATTCTGGTGGTACACCTGGTCTTTCAAGTGTCCCCACAGAAAGAAGTCACAGGGGTTCATGTCTGGCGAATAGGGAGGCCAATCCACGCCGCCTCCTGTATGTTTCGGATAGCCCAAAGCAATCACACGATCATCGAAATATTCATTCAGGAAATTAAAGACGTCGGCCGTGCGATGTGGCCGGGCACCATCTCGCATAAACCACGAGGTGTTCGCAGTGTCGTCTAAGGCAGTTTGTACCGCCACAAATTCACGAAGAATGTCCAGATTGGGTGATGCAGTAATCGTTTCGGATCTGAAAAATGGGCCAATGATTCCTTTGGAAGAAATGGCGGCCCAGACCAGTACTTTTTGTGGATGCAGGGACGATGGGACTGCAACATGGGGCTTTTCGGTTCCCCATATGCGCCAGTTCTGTTTATTGACGAAGCCGTCCAGGTAAAAATAAGCTTTGTCAGTAAACCAAATGCTGCCCACATGCATATCACCGTCATCAATCCTGTGCACTATATCGTTAGCGAATGTCTCTCGTGCAGCAATGGTAGCGGCGCTGAGGGGTTGGCGCGTTTGAATTTTGTATGGATAGAGGTGTAAACTCTGGCGCACGAGACGATACGTGGACGTTGGCGTCATTTGGACCGCAGCTGCAACACGGCGAACGGAAACCCGAGGCCGCTGTCGGATCACCTGCTGCACTAGCTGCGCGTTGCCCTCTGTGGTTGCCGTACGCGGTCGCCCTACCTTTCCAGCACGTTCATCCGTCACGTTCCCAGTCCGTTGAAATTTTTCAAACAGATCCTTTATTGTATCGCTTTTCGGTCCTTTGGTTACATTAAACGTCCGTTGAAAACTTCGTATTGTTGCAACAACACTGTGTTCTAGGCGGTGGAATTCCAACACCAGAAAAATCCTCTGTTCTAAGGAATAAACCATGTTGTCCACAGCACACTTGCACGTTGTGAACAGCACACGCTTACAGCAGAAAGACGACGTACAGAATGGCGCACCCACAGACTGCGTTGTCTTCTGTATCTTTCACATCACTTGCAGCGCCATCTGTTGTTGAAAATTGTAACTACTGTAATTTCGAAAGTTTGTCCGCCTGAAAATGTACTGTTGTCCCAAGCATATTGCAACAAACGGCGTATTTCTATCGCTGCTCGTTTAGTTTTTATTGCCGTTTCAAATATACCGGTCATTTTTGAAACACCCTGTAGATTGTCATCCAATCATGTTTCGTGCGTACTTCGCATTTTCTGTCAGTGAATGTATTGCCATAATGGATCCTAGATGTACAAAATTTCTGTTACTACCACTACAGTGATACAGCCTTTATTTATTTTCTTTTAGGTGTTATGCTTGTTACTTATGATGTCCTCTTGGTCTTAGCAAGCTGTTCGACAGCACCGCGAGCTGACTGGCCTCTCTCATGTGTATCAGTGACGTGAGCTTCTACTTTCTGCCAAAAAAAAGATAGATTACCAGTCAACAGACTGCAATAGAAAAGAATTCCAAATCAATAGAATACGATAGGAAATAAGAATAGAATGTAAGAACAGTATATAGAAATCCCATGCTGGAATAAGGAGAGTGCAAACAGAATCAAATGCGATAATCTAAGGCGTCAGAATTGCATTAGGCCATCAGTGCACCCGCCTCTCCCCATAAGGGACTGAGTAATTGCAAAAAAAAAAAAAAAAAAAAAAAAAAAAAAAAAAAAAAAAAAAAAGCTGGTCACCCAAGCGTAATCAATACCACAACCTACGAGGCCTCGCAGCCGCAGTGACCGCTGTTTCATAGGGACTATTTATTGTTTGCATCGTTGAATTCAAAATAGTAATACTGTGCAGCATTTTTAAGGCGCTATAAATAATGGATCATTGACATTAATTTATGTTTTCGAACGTTTGAAGAATATATTCGTCATAATCCTACATATTTTACATGTTACAAAGTGGCATACGTTTCATTTCCACACGTCATGTTTCTCTGTGGCATGCTGTGCATTGTTACCCACTTGCGTCAAAATATTGTTGACATAGATTGTTTGCTTTACATTGTTACCAGTGCTCACCTCAAACTCTTTTAAAGACGTACGCCATTAAGTGATGGACATGGACAGTGGGAACACTTTCAAAGTCTCATAGCTGTCCGTTTCGATTAAGATTAGTGAAAGTCAGTTCAGATATATATTTGCGTTTTTGTTTTACATATCTTTATCTATTTTTGAATTTAGACCTAGCGTGTCAAAACAGTACGTCTGCTACCACGTTTCAACGCACTGCTGTAAGCTTTCTGTACATGCTGTAGCCTTTAACCCACTCACAGTTAGGTACGCAAGTGTTCTCATTCTCTCGCGCCGAAAGCAGTTATTAGGTTTCCAGCTTTCACCGCTAAGCACAACGTAAATCAGACTTTGCCCTGTCAAATCGTCCAGGCAACTCTGACGGCCCGTTTTGTCATAGGTCAACTTTTCTTTATTGTTACTAGAGTCTTCTGTTTCCGTAGCTGTCTCCCCGTGCCCTACTTTAGATGATAACATATTCAATAATTCCCTTTTGTTACATTCTCTTATATTATCGTTTACATTGACGAACGAAGCGAGGAAGATTTAGAATTCAACGTCCCATCGACTACGAGGTTGCAGACGGAGCGCAATCTTGGGGCAGGGAAGAAAATCTGCAGTGCCCTTTACGAAGGAACACTTCCGGCTTTTACCTGAAGAGATTTAGGGAAATAACCGAAAACCTATATCTAGATAGCCCGACTGGAATTTGAACCGTCGTCCTCCAGAATGCTAGTCCGTTGTGCTAACCACTGAAGGCTCGTGGGAGCTTGGCCCACATCCGAGGCGACGTGTGGGAATTCAGGAGGTCCAAATGTGGTCCGCTCTGCAGTAACAGCCCCAGCCCCACATTCACTTCCCTTCTTTGCCCGTTCACCTCTCCTATGCAGATACATAGGGTAAGCCGCATGTCAGATAGGAAGATAAACTGGACCCTGCCAGGCGCGAAAGAATTTCATTTTGATTCTTTTTTTTATGATGGCGAAGAAGGAATGTACCCTTCACCCCGTTACAGCGATTTCCAAATCTTTATTTATGTGTAGACCAGATGTGCTTTAAATTAAAAGAAATGATTTCGACAGCAATTGAGACATTTATATCAAATAAATTGACAAACGACGGAGCTTATCCCCCATTGTCACAAAACAGGTCACAACCCTATTACAGAAACAACGAAAAAAGCATGCCAAATTTAAACGGACACGAAATCCCCAAGATTGGCGATCTTTTACAGAATCTCGAAATTTAGCACGGTCTTCATTGCTACATGCGTATAATAGTTTCCACAACGGAACTTTGTCTCGAAACCTGGCAGAAAATCCAAAGAGATTCTGGTCGTATGTACAGTATGCCAGTGGCAACACACAGTTAATGCCTTCTCTGCGCGATAGCCATGAAAATAATATCGATGACAGTGCTGCTACAAAAGGGTTACTAAACACAGTCTTCCGAAATTCCTTCACTAAAGAAGACGAAGTAAATATTCCAGAACTGGAAAGCTGCACAGGCGACGCCAGTATTCGAGAAAGGCAGTAGAAGTAATCCACTAAATAAGAGGCCCATATCATTAACGTTGATATGCAGCAGGATTTTTTAACTTCGAACTTATAAATTACCTCGAAGAGGACAATGTATTGACACACAGTCAACACGGACTTAGGAAACATCGTTCTTGTGAAACGCAACTAGCCCTTTACTCACACCAAGTGTTCAGTGCTACTGACAAGTGATTTCAAAGTGCTTCTGTATTTCTAGATTTTCAAAAGGTTTTTGGACGCCGTACCTCACAAGCGGCTTGTAATCAAACTGTGTCCTTATGGAATATCGTCTCAGTTATGCGGCTAGGTTCGTGATTTCCAGTCAGAGAGGTTACAGTACGTAGTAACTCACGGAGAGTTATCAAGTAAAACACAAGGTAGTGTGACAGGCCCTCTGCTGTTCCTTATACAGGGTGTTTCAAAAATGACCGGTATATTTGAAACGGCAATAAAAACTAAACGAGCAGCGATAGAAATACAACGTTTGTTGCAATATGCTTGGGACAACAGTACATTTTCAGGCGGACAAACTTTCGAAATTACAGTAGTTACAATTTTCAACAACAGATGGCGCTGCAAGTGATGTGAAAGATATAGAAGACAACGCAGTCTGTGGGTGCGCCATTCTGTACGTCGTCTTTCTGCTGTAAGCGTGTGCTGTTCACAACGTGCAAGTGTGCTGTAGACAACATGGTTTATTCCTTAGAACAGAGGATTTTTCTGGTGTTGGAATTCCACCACCTAGAACACAGTGTTGTTGCAACAAGACGAAGTTTTCAACGGAGGTTTAATGTAACCAAAGGACCGAAAAGCGATACAATAAAGGATCTGTTTGAAAAATTTCAACGGACTGGGAACGTGACGGATGAACGTGCTGGAAAGGTAGGGCGACCGCGTACGGCAACCACAGAGGGCAACGCGCAGCTAGTGCAGCAGGTGATCCGACAGCGGCCTCGGGTTTCCGTTCGCCGTGTTGCAGCTGCGGTCCAAATGACGCCAACGTCCACGTATCGTCTCGTGCGCCAGAGTTTACACCTCTATCCATACAAAATTCAAACGCGGCAACCCCTCAGCGCCGCTACCGTTGCTGCACGAGAGACATTCGCTAACGATATAGTGCACAGGATTGATGACGGCGATATGCATGTGGGCAGCATTTGGTTTACTGACGAAGCTTATTTTTACCTGGACGGCTTCGTCAATAAACAGAACTGGCGCATATGGGGAACCGAAAAGCCCCATGTTGCAGCCCCATCGTCCCTGCATCCACAAAAAGTACTGGTCTGGGCCGCCATTTCTTCCAAAGGAATCATTGGCCCATTTTTCAGATTCGAAACGATTACTGCATCACCCAATCTGGACATTCTTCGTGAATTTGTGGCGGTACAAACTGCCTTAGACGACACTGCGAACACCTCGTGGTTTATGCGAGATGGTGCCCGGCCACATCGCACGGCCGACGTCTTTAATTTCCTGAATGAATATTTCGATGATCGTGTGATTGCTTTGGGCTATCCGAAACATACAGGAGGCGGCGTGGATTGGCCTCCCTATTCGCCAGACATGAACCCCTGTGACTTCTTTCTGTGGGGACACTTGAAAGACCAGGTGTACCACCAGAATCCAGAAACAATTGAACAGCTGAAGCAGTATATCTCATCTGCATGTGAAGCCATTCCGCCAGACACGTTGTCAAAGGTTTCGTGTAATTTCATTCAGAGACTACTCCATATTATTGCTACGCATGGTGGATATGTGGAAAATATCGTACTATAGAGTTTCCCAGACCGCAGCGCCATCTGTTGTTGACAATTGTAACTACTGTAATTTCGAAAGTTTGTCTGCCTGAAAATGTACTGTTGTCCCAAGCATATTGCAACAAACGGTGTATTTCTATCGCTGCTCGTTTAGTTTTTATTGCCGTTTCAAATATACCGGTCATTTTTGAAACACCCTGTATATTTAAACGATTTAGGGGATCTTACGTTGTCTGTAGACGATGCTGTAATTTATCATCTAGTACAGGCATAAGAAGATCAAAACCAGTTGCAAAACGATTTAGATAAGTTATCAGTGTGGTGCGAAAATTGACAGTTGACCCCAAATAATGAGAAGCGTGAGGTCATGCACATGAGTGCTAAAAGGAATCCGTTAAACTGCGGTCACACGATCAACTAATCAAATCTAAAGGCCGTAAATTCAGCTAAATACTTAGGAATTACAGTTACGGACAAATTAAATTGGAATGAACACATAGAAAATGTTGTGGGGAAGGCGAAGCAAAGACTGCGTTTTATTGGCAGAATTGGTGGGTCCTCTTTTGCAGTACTGCTGCGCCGTGTGCGAGCCTTACCAGACGGGTTTAACGGGTTACATCGAGAAATTTCAAATAAGAGCAGCACGTTTTGTATTATCGCAAAATTGGGGAGAGAGTGTGACGGACATGATACAGGATTTGGGGTGGACGTCATTAAAACAATGGCGTTTCTCGTTGCGGGCAGATCTCACGAGATTGCAATCACCAACTTACTCTTCCGAATACGAAAATATTTTGTAGACGCCGACCTCCATAGGGAGAAACGATCATCATAAAAATAATGGAACTCAGAGCTCACACGGAAAGGTAGAGGTCTTCGTTTTTCCCGCGCGTTGTTCGAGAGTAGAATAATTCAGAATGATTGTGGATTTGGATTGGATTGTTTGGGGAAGGAGACCAGACAACGAAGTCATCGGTCTCATCGGATTAGGGAAGGATGGGAAAGGAAGTCGGCCGTACCCTTTCAAAGGAACCATCCCGGCATTTACCTGGAGCGATTTAGGGAAATCACGGAAAACCCAAATCAGGATGGCCGGACGAGAATTGTTGTGAAGGTGGTTCGATAAACCCTCTGCCAGGCACTTAAGTGTGATGTGCAGAGTAACCATGTAGATGTAGATGGCATCTTTAATTTTATTTCAGTTAGTTCGTGTTCCATATCAGCTCCGTCTAACTTCCCTTGTCATCGTAGAAAATAACGTCTGGTTCACTGTAATATTTTTAGTTCTGCAGTTATGATTCATTTTAAACTGCAGCCTGTATTCTGACGTCGACTCGTTAAGTGTGACGCTTTAAGTGCCTCGGACAGACTGAGTCGGTGTATTTTGTTGGGACGTCAAGTCGGTCGCCAGGCCCGTTTGTCTGCCTTGTGGATGTTTATGTAATGGAATGAGGTCGTGGATGCAGGCAGCTTTTAAACTTGGTGTACAAGAAACGTCAAGGCCGTGTAAGGCGGCACTTAGCGCTGTACATCTTCCGACTGCTCTAATTAAGATCCGCGCGATATGCAACCGGTTGTCGACTGCTGCTGCTGCTGCCGCCGTTGTTGTTCTAGGAGGCAAACTACTGGCCACAAAACTGCAATGATATATATTCATTTGAAGTGAAGAGCATGCGTCGGTTCCTCATACTTGACTACATTTATCATTTATCAACAGTACGTGCCCCCGTATGCAACAAATGAAGCAGGCAAAAAGGGAATACAAACGTTTAAAAAATGAAACTGACAGGAAGTGCAAACTGGCTATGCAGGAATGGCTAGAGGACAAATGTAAGGATTTAGAAGCATATTTCACTAGGAGAAAGATAGGTACCACGTACGAGAAAATTAAAGAGGCCTTTGGGGAAAAGAGAAGTATCTGTATGGATATCAAGAACTCAGACGGCAAACCAGTCCTAAGCAAAGAGGGGAAAGCTGAAAGGTGGAAGGAGTATACACAGGGTCTACACAAGAGAGATGAACTTGAAAGCAATATTATAGAAAGGAAAGTGGATGTAGATGAAGATTAGATTGGAGGTATGATACTGAGATAATATGACAAAGATGTGAAAGATCAAGTCGAAACATCGCCCCGGGAGTAGAAGATATTCCGTCAGAACTACTGACAGCCTTCTAGCCTTGGGAGAGCCAGCCATGACAAGACTCTACCATCTGGTGCGCAAGATGTATGAGACAGGTGAAATACCCTCAGACTTCAAGAAGAATGTAGTATTTCAAGTCTAAAGAAAGCAGTGGCTGACAGGTGTGAAAATTACCGAACTATCAATTTAATAAGCCATGCTTGCAAAATACTAACATAAATGGAAAAACTGGTAGAAGCCGAACTCGGGGAAGTTCAGGTTGGATTCCGGAGAAATTTAGGAACACGCGAATCAATACTGACCCAATGACTTACATTAGAAGATAGGTTAAGGAAAGGCAAGCCTACATTTATAGCATTTGTAGACTTAGAGAAACTTTCAACAATGTTGACTGGAACACTCTCTCTGAAATTCTGAAGATAGCAGGGGTAAAAAACAAGGAGCGAAGGGCTATTAACAACTTGTACAGAAACCACATGGCAGTTAATAAGAGTCGAGGGGCATGAAAGGGAGGCTTTGATTGGAAAGGGAGACAGAGTTGTAGCATATCCCCGATGTTATTCAATATGTGCATTCAACAAGCAGTAAACGAAAGAAAGAAAACTTTGGAATAGGAATTAAAGTTTAGGGAGAACAAGTAAAATAAGTTGAGGTATGCCGATGACACTGTAATTCTGTCAGAAACACCAGAGGACTTGGGAGAGCAGTTGAATGGGACAGTGTCATGAAAGGAGGATTTAAGATGAACGTTGACAAAAGCAAATCAAGAGTAATGGGATGTAGCTGAATTAAATCAGCTGATGCTAGGGAATTAGATTAGGAAATGAGTAAAGTAATAGATGAGTTTTGCTATTTGGGCAGGAAAATAACTGCTGATGGCTGAAGTAGAGAGGATATAAAATGTATTCTGGCAATGGCTAGAAAAGCATTTCTGAAGAAGAGAAATCTGTTAAAATCGAAGATAGACTTAACTGTTCGGAAGTCTTTTTTGTAGGTATTTGTCTGGAGTGTAGCCATGTATAGAAGTGAAACATGTAAATCGTTTAGATAAAATCAGAACAGAAGCTTTCGCAATGTGCTGCTGTGGAAGAATGCTGAACATTAGATGGGTCGATTATGTAAGTAGGGAGGAAGTACTGCATAGAATAGGGCAGACAAGAAATTTGAAACACAACTTGACCAAAAGAAGGGAACGGTTAACAGGACTCATTCTAAGACATCAAGGGATCACTAATTTAGTATTGGAGGGAAGTGTGGGGGGTAAAAGTCGTAGAGACCAGGAGGTGAATACGCTAAGCAGATTCAGAATGATTTAGGTTGCAGGAGTTATTAGGAGATGAAGAAGCTCGTACAGGATAGAGTAGCATTGAGAGCAGCATCAAACCAATCTTGAACTGAAGACCACAACAATAAGTTCTCAAGAAATTATTCCTGAGACGTGCGAAATGTGGCACGATTTGAACAAATCATCGATTTTTCTACTTCAGGTAGGCTGTCAGAGGCGTCATGTTGTTGTTGTTGTTGTTGTTGTATCATGGGAGCGCCTCTTCACAACTGACCTGCTAGTCGAAACAAATATTATAAGCAATTCGCAGCAATCTATAATTTGGATACGTCCCCATCGAAGTGTCCTCATTTCACGACTAATGTTAATAGAAAATTGCAAAAACACGAAGTGTTACTACAAATAAATTTTGCAAGCGACCTTCTTTCTGAAGGTAATGGGATTTTTCTAATGAGGTTCTACTGGGAATTATCCTTATCTAACCAGATTTGTATGTCGTCTCATTTTCATTCACTTACTGCTGGTTCTAGGAAGTTGTTACTGATTTTATTAATCGATCGCCAATGTTGAATATGAAGGAATACCGCTAGATGTCTCCGTGCGTAACGGAAACGAGATACGCACGTGCGCCGCATCCGCAAGAGCTGATCCGGGTATTACCCTTTTAACCGTTCGGTACATCGGTAGAATTCTCTCTGGCAGAAATATTCGACTGCTGAGGTCGGACGTCGTAAATTATGCAGGGACTGGAGAAAGTAAGTTACACGTTTCCCACGCTAAGACCGTTCCGCAACAAGAGTGGGTCGCATTGTGGAGAGAGAACGCTGCTGCAGTACGGGAGGAGACATGACTGGTTCTGATCCGCCATACAGTCCAGGTCTTGCACCATGCGATTTTCATCCATTCGGCAATGTGAAAGGGAGGAGGGGGGTGGGGGAGTAGCAAAAGATTTGCCAGCGATCAGAACGTTCACACAGCGGTTCTGAAATGCCTCTGCGACCAAGGACGGGTTTCTATCGGCGAGGAGGTAAACGATTACAGAGACCTGGTCACTGTGTTGAGAAATAGCGTCGGGTATTTGTGTACTGCAGCATTTAGTAGATGTTACTTGGCCTGCCTTGATAATGTGCAACTTATTTTTTTGAAGTCCCATTGATCATCGTCATATTTTAATGCAAAGTAGCCTGTCATATTCTTAAGAAATTGTGTAAGTTACAACTCACTACTGTTATTAATGAAACGGTTTTGTGAAATTTTCTACGGAACATTTCCACGACATTGAGAAGCAAAGTAAAGTCGTGATAAAAGATGTCGTGACATATTGCATACTGTTTTGCTGTTAGTCACGTAGTTCATTTACGTTAATGCAGATGCATCATAACGTTAACTCACAGTTGTGTGCAACAACTTGCTGCAACACTTGCAACGTACTCGGGACACACTGCACGGGTGCCGTTCGTGGTCAGGTACAAAAGCGCAAACTGTAGAGTCCCCTGATGAGCATGACTTTACTTCTGTGTGCTTCAGAGCACGTTACGGGGGATGTACTGTAGTTCATATTGGCAGTGTGGCACGGTTAAACGATGTAGCTTTGAAAGCGGCGGCATTATAAAGCACTGTGCCAGACAGGTAACTCTTCGAAAACAGACAGAAGAGCACATTAAGCAATTCAAAAGTATTTCCTGGTGATGAAAGGTTTTTTTTTTTTTTTAAGGGGCTTAACTTCTAAGGTCATCAGTCCCCTAGAACTTAGAACTAATTAAACCTAACTAACCTAAGGACATCACACACATCCATGCCCGCGGCAGGATTCGAACGTGCGACCGTAGCGGTCGCGCGGTTCCAGACTGTAGCGCCTAGAACCGCTCGGCCACTCCGGCCGGCTTCAAAGTAATTGATAGTGAATTGTTGGAACTTTATGACAATAATATTACCGATTTTGTTTTAAATTTTTAAATCAACCGTAGCCCGTCGTGCACTCCGCGTGCCTCCCCCCCCCCCCCCGCCCCCTCCCCCTCCGCTGCCCGCAAAAAGAAGCACGCAGAAGGGGAGGAGGAAACGAAATATAACACGGGTTTCGAGAGTGTGTGTGATTTTATTTCAGTAATTACAATATCGAGTGAAAACTACAAAGAACTTAACGCACTTATCTATGTGACGTTGCACCCCATCTGGCCTGAAAGCATGTACTGACTCCGGCCGGCCGGCGGTAATGAAATTCGGAGATCTTACCCCCATTGGGCGTCTGTGGAAGTACCTCTGTCTCTGTGCCTACTGTGTCAATTCTCCGGCACGCACCCTTCAAACTCCTCAGGGGAGGCATGTAAGCAGCTGACTCATTTCAGGCTCGTCAGTTTTTTCTTGTGTCTCTGGTCATACGCCGTGAGTCGACAACGAACATCTTGTGGCAGAGATGAAATCTGGTGATATTGGGAACGTTGGCGGAGATCGCCCATCAGCTAGAATTGAAAAACAAGCGGCAGGCAGAATACGATAACATCTTAACCGCTCTATCAGAGGTAACCCCTCCAGCGTCGGAACGCGCGTGTATCTGCGCGGCGGGCTCTGGAGGGAGCATTGCTGGAACTCCAGGCCAGAGGCGCCGCCTAACGAGCTCGCCAAGACGCGGCCGTCATTTGTCAGTCGGGCAATGCGGATCGCCTTTCTGGCCGCGGAGGGCAACGCCCCACGCACGTGGGCCAAGTGCTAAGCAGGGGACACGGTGGGGCTCTGTGTTCGTTCTGCTGTTGCGGAGTCGGCTCCTCTTTCAGTGCGGAGTACACGGCAGTGGAGCCACATACGCATGTGGCTTCGCAGGTACGGGCGAAGGAAGGCAACCGCGCCACGGAGACGCACGGGACCACAGTCGGAGGCTTCTGATCACCAAGGAGTTGGCTGTCGCCCACACGCAGCTAGCAACAAAATGGTTCAAATGGCTCTGAGCGCTATGGGACTTAACAGCTCGGTCATCAGTCCCCTAGAACTTAGAACTACTTAAACCTAACTAACCTAAGGACAGCACACAACACCCAGTCATCACGAGGCAGAGAAAATCCCTGACCCCGCCGGGAATCGAACCCGGGAACCCGGGCATGGGAAGCGAGAACGCTACCGCACGACCACGAGCTGCGGACAAGCAGCTAGCATTTTAATCGCGGGCTGTGGTAGGCACCATCACCATTCAGGGTGCTCGGAAAGCTCACAAAATGATACGAATTGAACGAAATAATCTATTACTATACAGACCAAGTTTGGCATTTAAGAAGGGATCCCCGACTGGCATCTCGGCTTTCGAACTGTGGAAAAAAAATGAAGCACATGCAGCAGCTCATAAACGTAATGTGTTTGCAAACTTGCAATGATTTACGTGATTGTAATGGTTTAAATTTTAAATGGACATAGAGACGCGCGTTTTTATTCGTCATTTCTCATACGAGGGTAACGCCAAAAGTAACGTCTCCTATTTTTTTAAGTACATAGACCTTTTTATTTATACAATTGGTTACATCAGTTTACAGCTTGAACATTTAGCTATTTTTCGACATAATCACCATTTCTGTCGATTCATTTTTGTAGACGCTGTGGCAGTTTTTGTATGCCCATGTCATACCAGCTCGCCGCCATTCTGCTCAGAAAGTTACGAACCTCTTCTTTCACCTCGTCTTCGGAGCTGAATCGCCTTCCGGCCAAATGTTCAGTGGACGCCAAGTCAGGACAATAGGGTGGGTGGGTGATTATGTTCCACTGAAACTGTTGCAGGAGGGCAACGATATGCCAAGCGATGTGTGGTCGAGCGTTTTCGTGGAGAATTTGTACGCTCTTGCTCAACATTCCTCTTCTCCGGTTCTGAATTGCCCGTTTGAGTTTTTTCAAAGTGTCACAGTACCTGTCAGCGTTAATTGTGGTCCCAGTGGGCATAAAGTTGACCAACAATACCCCTTTCCGATCCCAAAAAACGGTTGCCATGACTTTACCCGCATACTGTGTTTGTTTGAATTTCTGCAGCTTTGGCGACGAAGGATGCCGCCACTGGCGTGATTGTTGCTTGGTCTCAGGTGTAAAGTGGTATGCCCAGGTTTCGTCACCCGTGACAATTGAGTCCAGAAAGTTGTCCTGTTCGGCTGCAAGGCGATGAAGAAATGCGCGGGAAGCACCAACTCGTTGCCGCATGTGGTCCTCAGTTAGCATGCGTCGCACCCGTCTTGCGCACACCTTCCGGTAGTTCAATGTTTACGTTAAAATTCTGTGAGCGGTGCTTCGGGAAACCTCAGGAACCAACGTGCAGAGATCATCCAGGGTGATCCGCCGATTTTCACGCATGCTTTGCTCAACTTTCAACACTGACGGTTTCCCGCTCCTTTGTTCGTCGTCAATTTCGATCCGACCAGCTGCAAACTCTCTACACCACTTACGAACATTTTTGACATCCATGCACGACTCACCATACACTTCCGTCAATTGGCGATGGATTTCAGTCGGCGCAGTGCCCTTTGCGTTCAAAAACCGAATAACTGCGCGCAATTCGCACTTGACGGTAACATCCAACGGGAGCTCCATTCTCAACGGCTGCCAAGCCAAGACTGAGCGCCTCAGCGAGGCGTGGGCATGTTTACACACAGCGCGTGAAGCACTCTTCATAACAGTGTGACCAACTGCCACACAAATAGAGTTCTGTACTTATAAAAGAATAGGAGACCGTACTTTTGAGATTACTCTCGTACAACAAATGTTACACAGCTGCTTGAGAGAACATTGAGGAAAGTAACAGCGGTTAATCGTTTTTCCAATACAGATATACACTGATGGAAAAAATTAGTACACCCTTTTATAGGTTTCCAATTCGCACAATATTTATTGTTGCTACATTGCGTATGGAGTACATGAAATGATTACATTTACAGGGCGGTAGCACTAGCGGTTCTGAGCTACCAGGTATCGACCCTTGCTAAACCCCCCCCCCGTATTAGTACGCAGTGTATCCTCCACGGGTGGCAATGCAGGTGCCGGCTCTGCCATCCAGTCGACCGTACAGATGGCGTTTACTGAATTGTTCACTGACGAGTCGCACCAGTCACTTGTCGTCCCATCATGCCCCACGTGTGCTGGATCGGAAACAAATGCAGAGATCATGGCGGCCAGGGAATTTGCTGCACATCTTGCAGAGCATGTTGAAATTCACAGGCAGTGTATGGGCGAGCATTATCTTTTTGGAACACTTTATCGGCTTCCTGTTGCAAGAATGGCAACAGAACGGGTCTAACAAAATTCTGCACGTACCTAGCGCTGGTTAGCGTCCCCTCCAGAAACAGCAAAGACGAACGAGAGTTGTAGACCATCCTACTCAGTACCAGGGTGGGGCAGTGTGGCTTCGACGAATGCCCTCTACGAGACGGCGGACACCACGTCTACGTCGACGATCCTGGCGGGCGTCCGTGCTGCGTGGGCGTCCAGCACCTCGTCTGCGGGCGTCAGAATGTTCACGTGACCACTGATACCAGCATCGTTGCACAAATTACGCAGCACGTCCAGCTTAGGCGATGAATGTCCGAAAGCACTATCCTGTGCCACAGTTTGCCCTTTCAAAAATGGTTCAAATGCCTCTGAGCACTATGGGACGTAACATCTGTGGTCATCAGTCCCCTAGAACTTAGAACTACTTAAACCTAACTAACCTAAGGACATCACACACATCCATGCGCCTAGAACCGCTTGCCCGGCTTGCCCTTTCAAACTCGCTCGGTTGGCACTAGTGCATCTACATGGCATGGTTGCGTGCCTTCACACGTTTGCGACACACTGAGCCTTCTGGCTGTGAGCATTCCCTACTAAAGGGTAGACAGAGTTGGCGCTTTGGTAGCTATGTCAGTACACTATCTGTTGGTCGACGACGTTGAAACCGTTATCAGTGCGTCTACCATTCCCCGTGTGGCATGTGTCGTCATCGGATCAAAATCGACGTCGTCTTTCTTCTTGGTTGGCTCTACAGTCCTTGAAGAACCTTGGCCTCCTGTATCACCTACCTCTTCTCTATCCATCGCCTTCCTTCTCCAATTTCTTATTCCCATCGCCTTTAGATCTGCTTCCATATCGTCCAGCCACCTTTTCCTGGGTCCAGGTGGCTATCCGAATATCCGTGTTCCTTCTCTTTAACCGTTTTTCACGCCGGGTCGTCAACAGGCAATCCTTTCCGTTCCGAGGCAGTGTAGTACCCGCAACAGCACTTTTTTCCGGGGAGGGGTTGTTAGCCTCACGCCAAACCCCCGACTTGGAGGACCTGGATTTTTTTAGGGTGTACTCCTAGGAGGGTTGGCAACCCTACGCCTATAGAGCTCCCGCGGCCCTACGTTGTGGGACACACTTTGTCTGACTCCTCCATCGAGACCGATCCGGCTTGGGTGGCCCTGCCAGTAGCTACGCTACCGCCGGCACAGCTCTCGACTTCATCAGAACGCGCAAACCCTCCCGCCCAGCACTGAAGGGGCCTACGATAAGGCGGTGTCCCCTGGGAGGGCGTAGTCTTTCTAGGTGTATTAATTTTTCTCCGGAAGTGTACAGTCGTGTAAACAGTGGAAAACGTACTGTTTCACACATACTTTCATCCCACCCATTAGGTGGTGTGTGGAGCCACAGCGCCCTACATTTCCATGCCAGGGAACAGCCAACATCGGGGCAGGGATGTACCCGTCACTACGGCAGAGTACCTGCGATAAGAGGACAGTCCGAAACTAGGCGGTGACAGGGACTCTAGTTGTAACTATCACTACCTATTAAATTACGCTAAAAAATCTTTGATCTATTAAAAACTGTTGAACCAAAGCATTAGGAACAGCTGTTTAGTTACGTGTTGTTCCACCTTTGGACAGCAATACAGCAGCGGTTTGACAAGTTCTTGGTAGGTGTTCTGAGGTACGAGGCACCAGATGTCTACGCACGTATCAGGCAACCCTCGTAAATCACTGGCCTGTGGTTTCAGCGCGCGGCGATGGTGCCGAATAGTGTCCCAGATGTGTTTCATCAGGTTCACATCAACCGAATTTCGTGTCCAAGGTATCAACGTGAGTTTACTGTCATGTTCATCAAACCGCTGTAGCCTGATACTGTTCTCGTGACACAGGCAGCTATGCTATTGGAACATGCCATCGCCGTCGGGGAATCCATAAAACATGAAGGGATGCAGATATATGCAGTTATGTTCCCCTGGTCTTCACTGTCAAGGTGCCTTCGATTACTACTGTAAATCGTATGCAAGCCCAGGTGAATTCTTGCATAATACTGCTAACACCGGCCTGTGATTCTGGCTCAGTGCATGTTTCGAGTAACCGTTTCCCTGGATGGCGGCATATGTCTGCACGAGCGTCGACCTGGTGTAACAAAAAACTTGATTCATCCGACCAGACGACACGTTCCCATTGATCCACAGCTCAATCTCTGTGATCTCTTATAGCCGAAATCTCAACCAATGATGTACTTGGGTGAGTCTGGCAACAAGTATGCGTCGTCCGCTGCGGAGCCCCACCTTGAACAAAGTGCGCTCAGCGGTGTAATTTGAAGCCCCTGTGCCTGCAACAGCATCACAGATCGCCGCCTATCCTGCTTTACACCGCGATTTCCCTAAATCGCTTCAGGCAAATACCGGGATGGTTCCTTTCCAAGGGCACAGCCGACTTCCTTCCCCATCCTTCCGTAATCCGACGAGACCGATGACCTCGCAGTTTGGTCTCCTCCCCCAAATCACCCTCCCCCCCCCCCCTTGCTTTACAGAGCGGTAAAGCGTCTAACCTCCAGGTTCTACATCTACATCTACATTTATACTCCGCAAGCCACCCAACGGTGTGTGGCGGAGGGCACTTTAAGTGCCACTGTCATTACCTCCCTTTTCTGTTCCAGTCGCATATGGTTCGCGGGAAGAACGACTGCCGGAAAGCCTCCGTGCCCGCTCGAATCTCTCGTTATCTCCTCGGGAGGTATAAGTAGGGGGAAGCAACATAGATACCTCATCCAGAAACGCACCCTCTCGAAACCTGGACAGCAAGCTACACCGCGATGCAGAGCGCCTCTCTTGCAGAGTCTGCCACTCGAGTTTGCTAAACATCTCCGTAACGCTATCACGCTTACCAATTAACCCTGTGACGAAACGCGCCGCTCTTCTTTGGATCTTCTCTAATTCCTCCGTCAACCCGATCTGATACGGATCCCATACTGATGAGCAATACTCAAGTATAGGTCGAACGAGTGTTTTGTAAGCCACCTCCTTTGTTGATGGACTACATTTTCTAAGGACTCTCTCAATGAATCTCAACCTGGTACCCGCCTTACCAACAATTAATTTTATATGATCATTCCACTTCAAATCGTTCCGCACGCATACTCCCAGATATTGTACAGAAGTAACTGCTACCAGTGTTTGTTCCGCTATCATATAACCATACAACAAAGGATCCTTTTTTCTATGTATTTGCAATATATTACATTTGTGTATGTTAAGGGTCAGTTGCCACTCCCTGCACCAAGTGCCTATCCGCTGAATATCTTCCTGCATTTCGCTACAATTTTCTAATGCTGCAACTTCTCTGTATACTACAGCATCATCGGCGAAAAGCCGCATGGAACTTCGGACACTATCCGCTAGGTCATTTATATACATTGTGAAAAGCAATGGTCCCATAACACTCCCCTGTGGCACGCCAGATGTTACTTTAACGTCTGTAGACGTCTCTCCGTTGATAACAACATGCTGTGTTCTGTTTGCTAAAAACTCTTCAATCCAGCCACACAGCTGGTCTGATATTCCGTAGGCTCTTACTTTGTTTATCAGGCGACAGTGCGGAACTGTATCGAACGCCTTCCGGAAGTCAAGTTCTGTAACAAGGCGCAGACGTTCGACACCTTGTCACCTACAATTGTCGTTCAACCACTTTACATGGTTGCTCACGGCATTAACCTACGAAAGCCGACCAGTTTCCCCGTGTCCGAGGTGTTCATTCCCATACACCGAGCGAACGTCCGCCCCCGGTAGCTGAGTGGTCAGCGTGACAGAATGTCAATCCAAAGGGCCCGGGTTCGATTCCCGGCTGCGTCGGAGATTTTCTCCGCTCAGGGACTGGGTGTTGTGTTGTCCTAAACATCATAATTTCATCCCCATCGACGTGCAAGTCGCCGAAGTGGCGTCAAATCGAAAGACTTGCACCAGGCGAACGGTCTACCCAACGGGAGGCCCTCGTCACACGACATTTCATTTTACCGAGCGAACATTCTGCTCTTTGACAAAGTGCTTGTGTCGGTGAATCTCCCCATTTTTCGTCCGTACTGGCGTTAGAACGTTTCCCATTCCTCACTGCTGCACTAACGTACCTTTCTCACCGTCGCAAGTGGCCGCTGCGCCACCAGTCGCCATTATATCTTCGACTCCCCGCGCTGTTTGACCACCATACTTTTTCCCGAGTTGGTAGGAGATTTGATATGCCCCATACGACATCGAATACACTTTTGGTGCGATCGACACGGGTAGCATGTTATCATGTTGAAAGATAACGCCACGAAGACCTCTGAGATAGGACAGTGCCACCTGCCTTAACACGTCAGACATGCAGCGCTTGAGGTCCAAATAACCGGCTATGCGAACCAGAAGTGACAGTGTTGTTCACTCCATAACAAGCCGCTCCATCACGGCACGTGCTGGGCTGTATGACGAAGAAAGCGAGCTGGTAACATTCGTCCGCCTCGGATCCTCCACACACGCACACGTCCACTACGATGATGCGCGCTGGACCGGAACTCGTGTGCAAAGAAACGTGCCGCCACTGCCAGCCCAGTGTCGTTGATGGACGCACCGCTCTCGACGAGTGTCTCTCTGCTCCTGACAGTTCGTTGCAGCCGCGCGGTTAGAGGCGCCATGTCACGGACTGCATGGCCCCAATCGTCGGAGGTTCGAGTGCTCCATCGGGCATGGGCGTGTGTGTTGTAAGCTAAAGTAGTGTGTAAGTCTAGGGACCGATGACCTCAGCAGTTTGGTCCCTTAGAAATGCACACACATTTAAACATTTTGTTTGCTGCACTGCGGACTCGTCGCACTGTCCGTGTTTGTATTTGTGTGAGTACAAATGTAACGCCGGAAATGCATATCCTCGTATTTCCATCTATTGCACTGCAAATTTTTTTCCTTATTTTGTCACCTGAAGATATGACATTTCTGTCTCTTTATATATTGTAATTCTTTTACTGTTCGTATATACACTCCTGGAAATGGAAAAAAGAACACATTGACACCGGTGTGTCAGACCCACCATACTTGCTCCGGACACTGCGAGAGGGCTGTACCAGCAATGATCACACGTACGGCACAGCGGACACACCAGGAACCGCGGTGTTGGCCGTCGAATGGCGCTAGCTGCGCAGCATTTGTGCACCGCCGCCGTCAGTGTCAGCCAGTTTGCCGTGGCATACGGAGCTCCATCGCAGTCTTTAACACTGGTAGCATGCCGCGACAGCGTGGACGTGAACCGTATGTGCAGTTGACGAACTTTGAGCGAGGGCGTATAGTGGGCATGCGGGAGGCCGGGTGGACGTTCCGCCGAATTGCTCAACACGTGGGGCGTGAGGTCTCCACAGTACATCGATGTTGTTGCCAGTGGTCGGCGGAAGGTGCACGTGCCCGTCGACCTGGGACCGGACCGCAGCGACGCACGGATGCACGCCAAGACCGTAGGATCCTACGCAGTGCCGTAGGGGACCGCACCGCCACTTCCCAGCAAATTAGGGACACTGTTGCTCCTGGGGTATCGGCGAGGACCATTCGCAACAGTCTCCATGAAGCTGGACTACGGTCCCGCACACCGTTAGGCCGTCTTCCGCTCACGCCCCAACATCGTGCAGCCCGCCTCCAGTGGTGTCGCGACAGGCGTGAATGGAGGGACGAATGGAGACGTGTCGTCTTCAGCGATGAGAGTCGCTTCTGCCTTGGTGCCAATGATGGTCGTATGCGTGTTTGGCGCCGTGCAGGTGAGTGCCACAATCAGGACTGCATACGACCGAGGCACACAGGGCCAACACCCGGCATCATGGTGTGGGGAGCGATCTCCTACACTGGCCGTACACCACTGGTGATCGTCGAGGGGACACTGAATAGTGCACGGTACATCCAAACCGTCATCGAACCCATCGTTATACCATTCCTAGACCGGCAAGGGAACTTGCTGTTCCAACAGGACAATGCACGTCCTCATGTATCCCGTGCCACCCAACGTGCTCTAGAAGGTGTAAGTCAACTACCCTGGCCAGCAAGATCTCCGGATCTGTCCCCCATTGAGCATGTTTGGGACTGGATGAAGCGTCGTCTCACGCGGTCTGCACGTCCAGCATGAACGCTGGTCCAACTGAGGTGCCAGGTGGAAATGGCATGGCAAGCCGTTCCACAGGACCGCATGCAGCATCTCTACGATCGTCTCCATGGGAGAATAGCAGCCTGCATTGCCGCGAAAGGTGGATATACACTGTACTAGTGCCGACATTGTGCATGCTCTGTTGCCTGTGTCTATGTGCCTGTGGTTCTGTCAGTGTGATCATGTGATGTATCTGACCCCAGGAATGTGTCAATAAAGTTTCCCCTTCCTGGGACAATGAATTCACGGTGTTCTTATTTCAATTTCCAGGAGTGTATATATTTATGCATTTATGTTGGTTTGTTTTGTGAATATTATTTGTATTTATACGCTGGGTCTGGCCTAGGGAAAACTATGCTATCGAACGAATACATCGATAGGTCGTGTGGAGAACCAAAGTGTTTAGGATATTTGGTAGTGTTAACTTTGTCGCGTGGAGCGCGGGCAGAGGGAGAGTCTGGCTGGGGTAATGCAGTGGAGCAGGTGTGTTGTGTGACGCTCCCGCGAGTTGCCGCGCTTTCGGGGTTGGGCAGCATGTAATTGCGCTCGACTTGCTATGATAGCTTCTGACACGGTGTCGCGGACGGGAAGCATTAGCTGGCGCACATCAAGAGCCCGTTTCGCCTGGTGACCGTGTCGAAAAGAAGGTGCGTCAACATCCAGCTTCTGCAACAGCGACGGCCGACAATGAGTGACTGTCGCCACATCCTCGATCGACGGCTTCAAACCTTCAATCAACCAACAAGGAAGACTGGAAGCACGTAAAGTTTTAGAGATGTATGGCAGACCTCAGCTTTTCAAACTCTTCCGTTTTCATAACTAAATTACAGCAACGTAGCATGAACCTTTGTTGCTCATTGTCCCAATTGCATTACCAAGCAGGGTCCCTTCCTTTTCCGGAATGAACCCGAGTGTCGTTGAAATTCAAATGCCAGCATCATTCGATTTCACTGCTTTAATTTCAAAGTTCAGTTAAGGTATTCATAGCTGGCTACAATATTCAGATTACACAAGCACGAATTAAGAGTGCGAGCTTTGTTACCGTATTTTAGCTTACCTGTGACTGCAGCTCAGCTTGGTATGTACTAAATTTTACTATTGTTAATTGTTCGGAATCATTTAATTCAAGTTCAAAGTTAAATCTCTTATTTCTAAATTGCGTAGATTCAAGTAGCTTTTGAAATGATTGTTGAGGTAGTCCAAGACTAACCGTATTTTACTGAATTTCGATGTGCTTCAGAAAGAAAGCTCACTATTAACTTCAGTCACTAAATTAACTTTCGATTTTCCTGTTTTATTAATTCTTTTGCTAAATTAAGTCAGAGTGTAGCGAAATTTATTACTTCTAACAAACTCTCAGTTTTCACACTACTCGTGTCAACCTTTAGTTGCCGCATTTCTAGTGCTAATTATATGTGTAATAACCTTTCTTTTTCAGTTACTATAGTAATTGTCCTTAGGACTGGCGACCGTGATTTCCCCCAAATCTCAAATATCTAATTACCGCTGGTTAATTGTTAATGTAACGGCCGCACATTTACTATCTTTATTAACTTTACCCCTTTTCAAAATTAATTTCCACCAGTTTCATTTGCATTTTTCCTTTCGTTTAGATGTAACCCTTTCCTCCCTCTTTACCGACAGATGAAGTTCGGTGACGATTGCTTTTCCCAAATTTCCATTAAGTACAAGGTTACACAAACAAGTCCATTTCCCGATTCAAGGTGCGTGACGTGGATGAACAGTCGTGTACCGCCGAGCGAACAGTGCGACTGTCCTCTTGTGGAAGTAGTCGTGTGGAGCTGTTGAGGTCTTGAGTAGCGTTCAGTATGGTCGTCGTGAACTCTTCGAATCCATATTCTCATGATAGTCGCGGGATCCCGAGTATCGCAACATGTGGAACGGTAAACCACAGTGTCGATAGCTTGCAGTTGTCGAATTTCGACCATGAGTGGCATAATGTCTGTGAAAAAAAGAATTCCCCCGATACTGGAACAAAATCGTAATTATTCTAGTTAACTAGTAATGAGGCACACGTGCCATGAAAGACCATACACCGATCCATTGTGTACAAGATATGTACTGAAATTATCACCAGAAAAATAAAGAAAGAACTGGAATCTGATCAAGAAAAGGGACGACTTGACTTTGCAGGTGAATGTACCGCAGCTGACGGTCTGTGAATAGTGGATGAAATTACAGAACGAAGCGATGAGAAGGAATTACCATTTTGACTGGTATTCGCGGATTGTGACTCGGGTTCAAGAAATTCTCTAACCATAGTCGTTAAGAAGCGGGGCACTGATTCCACCTATGTTAGTGCGCTACCATTATATGCGCGGGAAGTCTACAGCCTAACTTAAACTTCATTAGATTGATTTGTAACAGAAAGAGTTGTGTGGTGAGAAGGTTCTGTATTACTGAAACTATTCTCAGTACCCCGAGACCATCTTTACAGATTCCTGAACTTGGAAAACGAAAAAAGAATACCTGTTCATGGAACGTACCTGAATCACATTCGTTCTGCGGATAACACAACGATCAGTTGGAAAGGAACATAAGTCAGTGTTACAGTGAAACTTGAGGGGGTTTCTTTTGGTAAACTGAATAGTTTCAGAATTGACTTTTTGAAATGTCTGAAAGGGATAGTTTACAGTCAATGTCGATGACCAGTTTTGACTCACACAGCTCACCAGTTTTGACTCACACAGCAGAGAGATAAGGAATTTCAACGTGAAAAAGGTAAAAAAGCTGTGGAAGATAGTGGAGTGCACTACGTAATCATGAGTGTGATGAAAAAAAGTGTAATGAAAAAAATGAAGGTTGGCGAGAGATGTAGCCAGGTGAACAGATGATAGATGCTCCGAAGTTCTTTGCTGAGGGCAAGAGATAAAGAATGATCGAGGTTACGGTCTAACGAAAGGTAATTAGATGGCATCAGATTGAAGACCGCAGCGCTTAGAAAAGTATGGAGGGGGCTCCATCCACCAATCTGTCTGTGATGCCTTTTGCTATCCAACTGTGCGTAGGTAGAATTAATGATGACTCGCACTGGTGGTGACGCAGAGACTGGAGCAACGAAAAGCCGGTTCCTGTGGCTGGTCTCGGCGAGGTTCACATTGTGGATGAAGATCAAAGTCAAGAGCATATCGAAAGTCGTCGAAAGCGTGAGCAAACGGTCCAGGGAGAGATCCGATTCGACAAAAAAAAAAGAAAAGAAAAAGAGGCAAGACGTCCCCTCCATATCTGCGAATCCCAATCACTGTCTGATGCCAAACTCCTGAGGATGACTACAGTTGTGACCAGACGAAAGTACTTTGGTTTTGCCATAATTGAGGGTTCTTTTATTGCTCTGGGAACTAGAACACACGAAATATTAGTTCACTTTATTACATAAATGAATGAAAGATTTACTTAAAGTTGGCACAGTTCTCTGCCGCAAGATTGTTTGTTAATTTACAACTGCTATTAACTATGAAAGCATCACTTGATGCACTAATTAACTTACTGTTGTCTTGGAAGTACGATGTTCGGCATTTACAACGGTACATTCCATCTCAAACTTTAACAATCGTCATTTTCATTACTATGGTGTTGACTGCTGTTGCTCAGGTTACGAAATCGGCTGAGGTCTTGCAAGCTCAACATTATATTGACCTCAGCGTGAGGGCGCTGCTGTGCTGAGGGGGGAAGCGTGGCCTTCAGGAGGACCTCATTAATGTCTGTGGTATCGATATGTGATGCCGACTCTGGTGTGACACTGCGATCTCTGGACGATACCACAACAACGATCACGATAATGCTCTTGAATATCCCCATGGTAACTGAGTAGGCGAAACATTACGAAGGGACATCCACACACTGTACTTTTTGCCGAGTAGTGCAGATGTTGGTAATACGTCCTTCTATGTAGGTAGCTAAGTAATTTGCAAAATGTCATACACTACTGGCCATTAAAACTGCTACACCAAGAAGAAATGCAGATGATAAACGGGTATTCATTGGACAAATATATTACACTAGAACTGACATGTGATTACATTTTCACGCAATTTGGGTGCATAGATCCTGAGAAGTCAGTACCCAGAACAACCACCTCTGGCCGTAATAACGGCCTCGATACGCCTGGGCATTGAGTCAAACAGAGCTCGGATGGCGTGTACAGGTACAGCTGCCCATGCAGCTTCAACACGATACCACAGTTCAAGAGTAGTGACTGGCGTATTGTGACGAGGCAGTTGCTCGGTCACCATTGACCAGATGTTTTCAATTGGTGAGAGATCTGGAGAATGTGCTGGCCAGGGCAGTAGTCGAACGTTTTCTGTATCGAGAAACGCCCGTACAGGACCTGCAACACGCGGTCGTGCATTATCCTGCTGAAATGTAGGGTTTTGCAGGGATCGAATGAAGGGTAGAGCCACGGGTCGTAACACATCTCAAATGAACGTCCATTGTTCAAAGTGCCGTCAGTGCGAACAAGAGGTGGCCGAGACGTTTAACCAATGGCACCCCATACCATCATGCCGGGTGATACCCCCGTATGGCGATGACGAATACACGCTTCCAATGTGCGTTCACCACGATGTCGCCAAACACGGATGCGACCATCATGATGCTGTAAAGAGAACCTGGATTCTTCCGAAAAAATGACGTTTTGGCATTCGTGCACGCAGGTTCGTCGTTGATTACACCATCGCAGGCGCTCCTGTCTGTGATGCAGCGTCAAGGGTAACCGCAACCACGGTCTCCGAGCCGATAGTCCATGCTGCTGCAAACGTCGTCGAACTGTTCGTGCAGATGATTGTTGTCTTGTAAACGTCCCCATCTGTTGACTCAGGGATCGAGACGTGGCTGCACGATCCGTTACAACCATGTGCATAAGATGCCTGTCATCTCTACTGCTAGTGATACGAGGCCATTGGTATCCAGTACAGCTTTCCGTATTACCCTCGTGAACCCACCGATTCCATATTCTGCTAACAGTCACTGGATGTCGACCAACGCGAGCAGCAATATCGCGGTACGATAAACCGCAATCGCGATAGGCTAATCCGACCTTCATCAAAGTCGGAAACGTGATGGTACGCATTTCTCCTCCTTACACGAGGCATCACAACAACGTTTCACCAGGCAACGCCGGTCAACTGCTGTTTGTGTATGAGAAATCGGTTGGAAACTTTCCTCATGTCGGCACGTTGTAGGTGTCACAACCGGCGCAAGCGTTGTGTGTATGCTCTGAAAAGTTTATCATTTGAATATCACAGCATCTTGTTCTTGTCGGTTAAATTTCGCGTCTGTGGCACGTCATCTTCGTGGTGTAGCAATTTTAATGGCCAGTAGTGTATTTAAAAACAGAAACGGTTGTGGTGAAGTGTTCTCACGGGGGGGAGGGGGGTGTTGACAGTTGTTGTTGGCGTCGTCGTCGTCGTGCATGTCCATCCCCACCACCACACTGTACCTTGGATCCGCCTGCATGACCACGACAGCCGCTTAAGTACCCTGGCGCTAATGATTCTGCGGCCGCGGCCGTGCCGCTGCTCACTGCCCGCACTTCGCGAGAGCGAGCCGCCTCAGCCCGGCAGTCGCGGCGCGGCCTCGGCTGGTACAAAAAACACTCGCTGGAGCGGCGCCGGCTTCCGGCGCGCCGCATTGTTTGCTAATGGCCGGAGACACAGTGTCCGCTCGCTCATTCAGCCGGTCCGGCGGCGCGCCGCTCGCCCTGTCCTTCAGGGCAGCTGCGGGCTACTCGGCCGCCATTCATGGACCACTCCCGCGGCCCGGCGTACACCCACCCTCCCGATTGATGCACGTGTACAACTGTATATCGCCGACGATACAGTCCGGCAGCATTGTTCGCCTGCACACGGGTGCAGTAGCTTTGACATAAGACCAAAATTTCTTAGGATTTTCTGCCAAGTCAGTACATAGAACTTTACTTTCGAATTCATTGAACGCCTCTCGCATAGCCCTCCTCACACTACATTTCGCTTCGCGTAATTTTTGTTTGTCTGCAAGGCTTTGGCTATGTTTATGTTTGCTGTGAAGTTCCCTTTGCTTCCGCAGCAGTTTTCTAACTCGGTTGTTGTACCACGGTGGCTCTTTTCCATCTCTTACGATCTTGCTTGGCACATACTCATCTAACGCATAATGTACGCGAAGGAACTTGTCCCCCTTCTTGCGGCGGTGTACCGTAGGTCTCTAGAAGAGCGTAGCGTTCCAAAGGATTGGAAAAGGCCACAGGTCATCCCCGTTTTCAAGAAGGGACGTCGAACAGATGTGCAGAACTATAGACCTATATCTCTAACGTCGATCAGTTGTAGAATTTTGGAACACGTATTGTGTTCGAGTATAATGACTTTTCTGGAGACTAGAAATCTACTCTGTAGGAATCAGCATGGGTTTCGAAAAAGACGGTCATGTGAAACCCAGCTCGCGCTATTCGTCCACGAGACTCAAAGGGCCATAGACACGGTTTCACAGGTAGATGCCGTGTTTCTTGACTTCCGCAAGGCGTTCGATACAGTTCCCCACAGTCGTTTAATGAACAAATTAAGAGCATATGGACTATCAGACCAATTGTGTGATTGGATTGAGGAGTTCCTAGATAACAGGACGCAGCATGTTATTCTCAATGGAGAGAAGTCTTCCGAAGTAAGAGTGATTTCAGGTGTGCCGCAGGGGAGTGTCGTAGGGCCGTTGCTATTCACAATATACATAAATGACCTGGTGGATGACATCGGAAGTTCACTGAGGCTTTTTGCAGACGATGCTGTGGTGTATCGAGAGGTTGTAACAACGGAAAATTGTACTGAAATGCAGGAGGATCTGCAGCGGATTGACGCATGGTGCAGGGAATGGGAATTGAATCTCAATGTAGACAAGTGTTATCTGCTGCGAATACACAGAAAGATAGATTCTTTATCATTTAGCTACAAAATAGCAGGTCAGCAACTGGAAGCAGTTAATACCATAAATTATCTGGGAGTACGCATTAGGAGTGATTTAGAATGGAATGATCATATAATGTTGATCGTCGGTAAAGCAGATGCCAGACTGAGATTCATTGGAAGAATCCTAAGGAAATGTAATCCGAAAACAAAGGAAGTAGGTTACAGTACGCTTGTTCGCCCACTGCTTGAATACTGCTCAGCAGTGTGGGATCCGTACCAGATAGGGTTGATACAAGACATAGAGAAGATCCAACGGAGAGCAGCGCGCTTCGTTACAGGATCATTTAGTAATCGCGTAAGCGTTACGGAGATGATAGATAAACCCCAGTGGAAGACTCTGCAGGAGAGACGCTCAGTAGCTCGGTACGGGCTTTTGTCAAAGTTTCGAGAACATACCTTCACCGAAGAGTCAAGCAGTATATTGCTCCCTCCTACGTATATCTCGCGAAGAGACCATGAGGATAAAATCAGAGAGATTAGAGCCCACACAGAGGCATACCGACAATCCTTCTTTGCACGAACAATACGAGACTGGAATAGAAGGGAGAACCGATAGAGGTACTGAAGGTACCCTCCGCCACACACCGTCAGGTGGCTTGCGGAGTATGGATGTAGATGTAGATGTAGAACATCGCCGGTCGCTGCTATCCTGCAATGATTGCGGCAATACATTTCTGCGCCGCAGGTGTTTACACGAGCCACAGTATTGCCCCAATGTGGACACACAGTCGACAAAGTCTCTAATGGCTCGCCGAGCTGTTCCGAGCTGTAACGGCTGTAGGAGTAAGCAGCGGGCTGCTACTCAGCTGTGACAACACCGAGGCGTTGCCGTAGAGACGTTTGAAAATCGCGTTACGTTATTGGTTGAGATAGGCCCGCGAAGCTGCCGCGCACAGCCCACTGTAACTGTCAGGCATCAACCCTTGCCGTGTCAACTTTGGTAGAAGTGAGTGCCGCCGTCTTGCTTTTGGATTCCATAAGGAGAAAACTTAACAGGAGGAAGACAAATGGGTCTTGTGGAGGTGTTCGTTTTAAATAAATTCCGAAATTTCTCGGGAGATGCGTGGCGGCTTACTCCGTGCGTCTGACGCTTAAAATTTTTCATTTCTGTCTAATTCTCTCGCCAGTGAAACATATATATCCACATTCAGTAAGACTTCTTGCGATGTGTGGAAGTGGTAAAATGGTTCAAAAGGCTCTGAGCACTATAGGACTTAACATCTGAGGTCATCAGTCCCCTAGAACTCAGAACTACTTAAACCTAACTAACCTAAGGACATCACACATATCCATGCTCGAGGCAGGATTCAAACCTGCGACCGTAGCGGTCGCGTGATTCCAGACTGTAGCGCCTAGAACCGCTCGGCCTCTCCGGGCGGCGTGGAAGTGGTACTTTTGGATGTTGTTGTTGTTGCGGTCTTCAGTCCTGAGACTGGTTTGATGCCGCTCTCCATGCTACTCTATCCTGTGCAACCTTCTTCATCTCCCAGTACCTACTGCAACCTACATCCTTCTGAATCTGCTTAGTATATTCATCTCTTGGTCCCCCTCTACGATTTTTACCCTCCACGCTGCCCTCCAATACTAAATTGGTGATCCCTTGATGCCTCAGAACATGTCCTACCAATCGATCCTTTCTTCTAGTCAAGTTGTGCCACAAACGCCTCTTCTCCCCAATCCTATTCAATACTTCCTCATTAGTTATGTGATGTACCCATCTAATCTTCAGCATTCTTCTGTAGCACCACATTTCGAAAGCTTCTATTCTCTTCTTGTCTAAACTATTTATCGTCCACGTTTCACTTCCATACATAGTTACACTCCATACAAAAACTTTCAGAAAAGACTTCCTGACATTTAAATCTATACTCGATGTTAACAAATTTCTCTTCTCCAGAAACGGTTTCCTTGCCACTGCCAGTCTACATTTTATACCCTCTCTACTTCGACCATCATGAGTTATTTTGCTCCCCAAATAGCAAAACTCATTTACTACTTTAATTGTCTCATTTCCTAATCTAATTCCCTCAGCATCACCCGACTTAATTCGACTACATTCCATTATCCTCGTTTTGCTTTTGTTGATGTTCATCTTATATCCTCCTTTCAAGACACTGTCCATTCCGTTCAACTGCTCTTCCAAGTCCTTTGCTGTCTCTGACTTCAATGTCATCGGCAAACGTCAAAGTTTTCATTTCTTCTCCATGGATTTTAATACCTACTTCGAATTTTTCTTTTGTTTGTTTGCGTTGCCATAGAGACGTTTAAAAATCGCGAACCTGCCGCGCCCAGCCCACTGTAACTGTCCGGCATCAACCATCGCCGAGTCAACTTTGGTAGAAGCGAGTGCGGCCGTCTTGCTTTTGCATTCCGTAAGCAAAAAAACTTAGCAATACGAAGACAAATGGGCCGTGTGGTTGTGTTCCTTTTTAAATAAATTCCGAAATTTCTGGTGAGATGCATGGCGGCTTACTCCGTGCACTTGACAGTTAAAAACTTTTCGTTTCTGTCAAATTCTCTCGCCAGTGAAACATTTATATCGATATTCAGCAAGACTTCTTGCGGTGTGTGGAAGTGGTACTTTTGTTATCACCATCAATGAATCCCTCCCCTATTACATTCGGGAACGGTGTGTAGGAAAGAGGACTGTCGATTAACCTCCCTACGAGCTAATTGCTCTCATTTTCTCGTAGTAGTCGTGTCGCGAGATATATGGGAGGAAGTACTGTGTTGCCCAACTCTTCTTGGGACGAATGCTCGCAGGATTTCAACATTTTAACCTCTCCGTGACGCACAACGCTTCTCTTGTTATGGCTCCCAGTGGAGTTTGTTCAGCGTCTCACGCTTACTGAATGATCACGTCAAGTATGCTGTTTGCCACTCTTCGTTGTATCTTCTCTCTCTCTCTGTTATATTGATCCAGCCTGGTAAGGGTCCCAGACTGATGAGTATAGTGGAGACGTGTGCTCGTTTACCCACCGTGCACGTATGCATACAGCACCGGAAACCATTCTTGCTACAGCGCTACCGACCATGGAAGATTAGTATTGCCATCTACTGAGGCCTCTCACAGACTTCACAGCACCAGTTGAGTGAACGTCTTAACGTGAAGAACATACTTGTGCTTTTGTGCAAGGTGACTTAAGCCTACATAAAATTATTTCGCACTCTTAAATTTAATGTTTACTTAGAAGTATATATATACCAAGTTATACTTTAACCATGTTACGAAATAAATGACTTTAAACACGATAAATCTAACCAAAAAACGTTTACAAATTTCTGAAAAGAAATACGCGTAAATTTGCTCGGTCGTCCCTACTCAAGAAACAGTCTTACAAATGTTTTATAAGCCACTTCTTTCGTGGATGAATTACATTGCCTTAAGATCCTTCTAATAAATCTTATTCTGGCACCTGCTCTTCCAGCAATTAGCTTTTACTTGCTTAGATTGTTTGATCGTTAGTATTATTTGATGATAACTCTTGTGAAGTTCATTGAGCACAAGTCGAAAGGTATCCTTCCATTATAGTAACGAAATCACGCCACAGAATTCGTATGAAACTTCAGCTTTCATGAGTGCCTCAAGTTTGGACGACATTGCCTATGTGCGAATTACTATTCAGTATTCTTCCGATATGTGACCGACCCGCCAGGTTAGCCGAGAGCATTGCCGGCACAGTGGCTCAGCGTGTTCGGTCAGAGGGTTAGCTGCCATCTGTAATAAAAAAACTGAGTTAATTGATCAACAACGAACTTAAACGTATGTCTTACGACGTCCGCCCCGAGCAGATGCAACGAAGAGAAGCGAACAAAATGAAATTAAAAAAAAAAAAGCACTAATGCGCTGCTTCCTGGACTCGGGTAGGCGCACCAGCCCCGAATCGAATCCGCCCGGCAGATTACCGACGTCGGTCGGTGTGCCGGCCAACCTGGATGTGGTTTTTTGGCGGTTTTCCACATCCCGCTAGGTGAATACCGGGCTGGTCCCCACGTTCCACCTCAGTTACCCGACTCGCAGACATCTGAACACGCTCGCACTATTCCACGGATTACACTCGACGCAGACATTTGGGGTACACTAATTCCGTCCCGGGGGGTACGGGGTGGCGGCAGGAAGGGCATCCGGCCACCCCTTTCCACTAACCTTGCCAAATCTGTTCCTAATAATGCCGACCCTGCGTCAGCGTGGGACATGGCACCAGTGAAAGAAAGAAAGAAAGATTCTTCCGACATGCGAGCGAAAATTTCAGTGCACCACTTGGCTCTCTTTCGAATACTTCCACCCACCGAGTGTACGTGATCGACTGCATCTTAAAACCTCCGCCGGCCGGTGTGGCGGTGCGGTTCTAGGCGCTTCAATCTGGAACCGCGTGACCGCTACGGTCGCAGGTTCGAATCCTGCCTCGGGCATGGATGTGTGTGATGTCCTTAGGTTAGTTAGGTTTAAGTAGTTCTAAGTTCTAGGGGACTGATGACCACAGATGTTAAGTCCCACAGTGCTCAGAGCCATTTGAACCATTTCTAAAACCTCCATATTAACTGCTGGCACGGGCTCAAAGACAAGCAATCTTAGAAATCACTCATGATTGACCGCGTGCTGTCGTACCACAAAAAGGCTGTTTTTCTTCTCGTGTGGATCGAGATTCAGCAACAGCCACCGACCTCTCATGTTTCCAGTGGATTATAGCCAATAACGTAATCGAGTAGTAATGGGCCTCTCCGCGTATTTACCCGCATTACTTTGCATTTCCTTTCGTTCCTCGCGCCAGTCCTCTATCCTCCGTTTCGCGGTAGTTATATGGCATTGCGAGCTGCTTATATACGATAGAGTCGTCTGCGAAATGTCTAGTAGAGCTTCCGACATTATTCACTAGGTCTTTAGCGTAAACTGTAAACAGTAACGACTCTATAACACTTCTTTATACTCCTTCCGAAATTACCTTTACATCTTTCGACTTCGTCCCTCTAAGAACAATGAATTGAGTTATGCCTGCTAGGAAGCACTGAATCCAGTGACAAATCTGGCACCGAACTCGATAAGCTCGTATTTTGTTCACTAAACAGAGTCGTGGCCATTCGCATCGCCCTTCGGTCGATGCACTCTGTTGGTTGGGCGTAAAATACTCCTCAAACACCCAAGTATTACTCATCTACGGGCTGTAGAAGTGTTTAGAAAGGAATATCGACCTGTCACAACCTCTCGGCTTTGAAACTGCTTACGTTTAAAAGGTGGGAAGACATTTACATTCATTCATTCATTCATTTATGTTATGTTAACCGGGGACCTAGAAACGACGGTTTGGCTCAGTCCCCGCCGCAGCCGAAGTGGTCCACAACCCCACGACGACTACCGCCGTCCACTTCACCCCTCCGCCGCCCCACACCGTGCGATTCAGCCCCGGTGGACTTCCCCCCCCCCTCCCCTACCCCTGGGAACGTCTCACACCAGACGAGTAAACCCCAATGTTTGCGTGGTAGAGTAATGGTGGTGTACGCATACGTGGAGAACTTGTTTGCGCAGCATTCGCCGACATAGTGTAGCTGAAACGGAATAAGGGGAACCAGCCCGCATTTGCCGAGGCAGATGGAAAACCGCCTAAAAACGATCGACAGACTGGCCGGCTCACCGGACCTCAACATAAATCCGCCAGGCGGATTCGTGCCGGGGACCGGCGCTCCTTCCCGCCCGGAAAGCCGTGCGTTAGACCGCGCGGCCAACCGGACGGGCCCATTCATTCATTTACTGAGGCCATCGGTTTACATTTCACGTTCCCTGGCTGCCTGTGATACGTCTCATAAAAACATGTGTTAATACTGGTTGATGTTATGTTTCGAAATTTATAATATTTTTAGTTTCGTACGATACTAATAATATCGTGATAATAAAAGAAAGACAGAGTGATGATAAAAAACGATAAAATCTTATAGTTACACCCCAAATGTAATGTATATATACCTTCATTAATTCTCAAAATTAGTTCTAATACAAAGTCTATTATATACTGGATCTGTGACGTCCGTGGGAAAACTCGAGTTGCAGCGTCCAAGGTGCCTGTTGACAGTTTCTGTTGCTTAGATCGGTATGCATTTGTAGGACTCTGTAGAAGCCTAGTAGCGGCGTCTCATTTGAGTTGCCAGGTGTTTAGTTATATCTACTACAGCATGAAGCACATGCCATTCATTGGTTATGAGCGTAGTGTACCTACAATAACAAACCGCAGTACTAGACATAAAGGACACTTCAATATATGTGTTTAATAATTAGGCAATAAAAATCGCTGTTACTGTTATCTGAAAATGTGAATGCAGTAAGATTTGACGAGTTTACGCTTCAGATGTTTACATTCCTTTGTGCCCTGAACCTTAGAAGTTCCCTGTGTGAGTTGGCGAGCAATGTTATTTACAGATGCCCTGGAATCAGTGCTTCTTAACGCAAGTCAGAGGTCCACATCTACAGCGATGTTTTCCTTGGTATCTCTTTGTCGACAACACTAGCACAGTGTGGTCAGGTGTACCAATCTCTCTACATTCGCATCTGTCTGACAGTTTCCGGTTTTATTTATTTGAAGTTTCTGCTACCAGTCACTTTTTATTTTATGCTTAATCTAACTTAATGCAACGCGTTTCGAACATGTTCTCTTCATCTTTAAGCGTTTGTACATATATACATGCCAGGTGATGAAAAAGTCACTATAAATTTGAAAACTTAGTAAACCACGGAATAATGTAGATAGACACACATGCTTGGAATGACATGGTGTTTTATTAGAACAACAAAATAAAAAAAAAACATATTGCCAGACGCTTGAAAGATATCTTGCGCGCGTCGTTTCGTGATGATCGTGTGCTCAGCCGCCACTTTCGTCATGCTTGGCCTCTCAGGTCCCCAGACCACAGTCCGTGCGATTATTGGCTTTGTGGTTACCTGAAGTCGCAAGTGTATCGTGATCGACCGACATCTCTAGGGATGCTGAAAGACAACATCCGACGCCAATGCCTCACCATAACTCCGGACAGCTTTACAGTGCTGTTCACAACATTATTCCTCGACTACAGCTATTGTTGAGGAATGATGGTGGACATATTGAGCATTTCCTGTAAAGAACATCATCTTTGCTTTATCTTACTTTGTTATGCTAATTATTGTTATTTTGATCAGATGAAGCGCCGTCTGTCGGAAATTTTCTGAACTTTTGTATTTTTTTAGGTTCTAATAAAACCCCATGTCATTCCAAGCATGTGTGTCAATTTGTACCTCTCTATCTACATTATTCCGTGATTTATTCAGTTTTCAAATTTATACTGACTTTTTGATAACCCGGTATATAGAGAAATGTTACTTAAAAATAAACAGTCTTAAACTAGATTAATCTTGAACACTTTGTTTTTTACTGTAGCTGCTGGTGTGGCATTTGTTCTAGATTAATCTTGTTTAAGACTGTTATTTTTAAGTAACATTTCTCTATGTATGTATGTATGTGTGTACGTATGTACGTATAAACGCTTGAAGATGAACAGAACATGTTCGAAACGCGTTGCATTATGTTAGATTAAGCATAAAATAAAAAGTGACTGGTAGCAGAAACTTGAAATAAATAATCATCCCACACAGTCACGGTTCACAAACATAGCCATTATGGCTGAAAATAATTAATTTTCCGGTTTTATGCACGTATCAATAAATAAATAAATAAATAAAAATACACAGGGTACAGTTGATATCCATGGATCGTAGCTCTCCTCGGGTTCGTATATTGGCAGCTTCTTCCTTTCTCGAACGTCAGCAAGGCATGCGCAGTGCGTGACTCGTGGTTTGGCGCGGACAGGATGACGCGTGACGCGTTGACGCGGCGCCGTCCGGCTGGCGGCCGGCCAGGTGTCGCCCCCTGTCGCGTCACCGACGGGAATACTCACAGTGCTGTGTGTTTGTTGGCCGCGGCACGGCGCCGCGCTGTGTCGGCCGCACGCGACGCTCTCCAGCATGGCGGGCTGCGTGCTTCCAGGCGCCCGCGACGCGTGACTCGCCGGGCCGCGGCGTGACCGGGCGCGACGGCGGCGGACCGCACGAGCTGCTTTTATTGCGAAACTAGTCCAGAAGGCAGTTAGCTCAACGACTGATACGTCCGAGACAACCATAAGAGCCATTTGTAAATGTTGTTAGGAACTGCAGCAAACAGGACGCGCAACATGCCATTCTTCCCGAGGGAGAGAAACCTTTAGACGTAAAACTAAATTGGGATAGACGCTAAGGAAGTATTTTAGGACACTCGACCAAATAGATAACGGAGGCATTTCCTCGAGGCTTTTCACCAAAGAATCTGTTGTTGTTGTTGTTGTGATCTTCAGTCCAGAGACTGGTTTGGTGCACCTCTCCATGCTACTCTATCCTGTGCAAGCTTCTTCATCTCTCAGTACCTACTGCAACCTACATCCTTCTGAATCTGTTTAGTGTATTCATCTCTTGGTCTCCCTCTACGATTTTTACCCTCCACGCTGCCCTCCAGTACCAAATTGGTGATCCCTTGATGCCTCGGAATATGCCCTACCAACCGATCCCTTCTTCTGGTCAAGTTGTTCCACAAACTCCTCTTCTCCCCAATTCTATTCAATACCTCCTCATTAGTTATGTGATCTAGCCATATAATCTTCAGCATTCTTCTGTAGCACCACATTTCAGAAGCTTCTATTATCTTCTTGTCTAAACTATTTATCTTCCATGTTTCACTTCCATACATGGCTACACTCCATACAAATACTTTCAGAAATGACTTCCTTACACTTAAATCTATACTCGATGTTAACAAATTTCTCTTCTTCAGAAACGCTTTCCTTGCCATTGCCAGTCTACATTTTATATCCTCTCCGACCATCATCAGTTATTTTGCTCCCGTCCGCCCCTTGTGGTCTCGCGGTAGCGTTCTCACTTCCCGAGCACGGGGTCCCGGGTTCGATTCCCGGCGGGGTCAGGGATTTTCACCTGCCTCGAGATGACTGGGTGTTTGTGTTGTCCTCATCATTTCATCATCATCCAGGAAAATGGCGAAATTGGACTGAGCAAAGATTGGGTAATTGTACGGGCGCTGATAACCACGCAGTTGAGCGCCCCACAAACCAAACATCGTCATCATCACATATTTTGCTCCCCAAATAGCAAAACTCGTTTACTACTTTAAGTGTCTCATTTCCTAATCTAATTCCCTGAGCGTCACCCGACTTAATTCGACTACATTCCATTATCCTCGTTTTGCTTTTGTTGATGTTCATCTTATATCCTCCTTTCAAGACACTGTCCATTCCGTTCAACTGCTGGTCCAAGTCCTTTGCAGTCTGTGACAGAATTACAATGTCATCGGCGAACCTCAAAGTTTTTATTTTTTCTCCATGGATTTTAATACCTACTCCAAACTTTTCTTTTGTTTCCTTTATTGCTTGCTCAGTATACAGATTGAATTACATTGGGGATAGGCTACAACCCAGTCTCACTCCCTTCCCAACCGCTGCTTCCCTTTCATGCCCATCGACTCTTATAACTGCCATCTGGTTTCTGTACAAATTTCAAATAGCCTTTCGCTCCCTGTGTTTTACCCCTGCCACCTTCAGAATTTGAGAGAGAGTATTCCAGTCAACATTGTCAAAAGCTTTCTTTAAGTCTACAGATGCTAGAAACGTAGGTTTGCCTTTCCTTAATCTTTCTTCTAAGTTAAGTCGTAGGGTCAGTATTGCCTCACGTGTTCCAATATTTCTACGGAATCCAAACTGATCGTCCCCGAGGTCAGCTTCTATCAGTTTTTCCATTCGTCTGTAAAGAATTCGTGTTAGTATTTTGCATCCGTGGCTTATTAAAATGATAGTTCGGTAATTTTCACACCTGTCAACACCTGCTTTCTTTGGGATTTGAATTATTATATTCTTCTTGAAATCTGAGGGTATTTCGCCTGTCTCACACATCTTGCTCACTAGATGGTAAAGTTTTGTCAAGACTGGCTCTCCCAAGGCTGTCAGTAGTTCTAATGGAATTTTATCTACTCCCGGGGCCTTGTTTCGACTCAGGTCTTTCAGTGCTCTGTCAAACTCCTCACGCAGTATCATATCTCCCATTTCATCTTCATCTTCATCCTCCTCCATTTCCATAATATTGTCCTCAAGAACATCGCCCTTGTAGACCCTCTATATATTCCTTCCACCTTTCTGCTTTCCCTTCTTTGCTTAGAACTGGGTTTCAATCTGAGCTCTTGATAGTCATACAAGTGGTTCTCTTTTTTCCAAAGGTCTCTTTAATTTTCCTGCAGGCAGTATGTATCTTACTGTTACATATAGTGAAATCACAACGCTAGAAAATTGTAGCGAAACGGAGAAACTCTTGCAGAGTGTCGACGCTTGCTGCAGGGACTGGCATTTCGGCCTTACCATTAACAAATGGAGTGCGGATAAATGGACGGAAATGATTACAAGATTGCAGAAAAATCAGTGGGTGCAGTCACATCGACTAAGTATCTAAGACTTTGCATAAGGGCGGGATTTAAAGTGGAACGATCAGGTGAAACGAATTGCAGGTAAGGCAGATGCCCGACTAAGTTTCATTGGAAGAATCATCAGGAAGTGCAGTGCTTCCAAAACGAGGTAGCTTACAAAACGCTTGTTCTTCCAGTACTTGAATATTGTTCGTCAGTATGCGATACGTTCCAGATGAGATTGGTAGAGGGAATAGAAAAGAATCCAGGAAGAACAGCGATTTTAGTCACACATTAATCTAGTAAGCGCAAATGTGTGACAGATGCTCATCCAAATCCTGTGGCAGACGCTGTAAGAGAGGCGCTGCACGACGCGATGTGCTTTACTGTTAAAACTCCGTGAACGTACGTTCTTAGAAGAGAGAACCGATACATTGCTCGCTCGTATAGGGATTTCCGAAAAGATCATTAAGGTAAAATTAGAAAGAGTCGAGTTCCCGCGGACGCTTGTCAACAGTCTTGTTACTGCAGGGCATTGGTGACTTGAATAGGAGAAACGGTACACAAAATGTCCTCCTCCACACACCGTAATGTGGCTTGCTGAATAGATGTACAGACAGACCTATTATACTCACTGTTGGCCTCTGTTCTCATTTTAGTAACAAATCTCCTAGTGTAAAAGGTAATTACATTACCGATAATTGTGTTGCTACTCAAAGCTGCATCTCTTATCGACTTAAGTCCCTTGAGCTGCCTGTACATTTTAATTGAAATGTTGTTTAGGTACTACTTTATAATGTGTAGCAGTAACGGTTCATTTAAGAAACATATAAAAAATTACTAAGGGAATTAATATACTTGTGGTGTAGCGTACGCAGCTTATGAAATCTTGTATTTTCCCGCAATCCCTACTGTCTTTGCCTCATCATTTCCCTACAAAGCAGTACTAAAAAAAAAAAGTCCCTAAACAAAGGCACCATTTTCTCCCTACCAAACAAAAGGAATGGTTGTCTGCCACTTCAGGTGCGACTTCTGTGTGCCAGTACTATTCCCAGTATTTATAACCATATAAATTACAAATGTATATGTCCATAGCTACCACATAAAACGTAGGACAGAACAAGTGCTGCTGTTCCCCTATATTTTAGCGCTGTTTTGCAGTACGCATCTGCTACAAACGACCATGTCAGATCCGGATGGTGGACACTCAGCTTCTCCCAGTTCGTTTAATCTGACAAATGCACAGCGCTTGTCCTACTTTCCAGTAATCACAAATTCAAATTTTACACGTTTATGAGTAAAAGAAAATTAAGAAACACTGCAAAAGAAATGAAAGTGAAGTGAAACCACAAAAGGCACGCTTAGAAATCATTTTTCCCGGCTGTTCAAAACCGCCTTTCCATGAAGTTAACACTGTTATTTAATCGTACGACAGTGTTAATTGAACAAGAAAAGTTAGTCTCTTGTTACTAACAATCTAGATAAGTCGCAAAGTTACTTCCGCAGACTAACCCTAGAGCTTAGAGGGTGATCGAACTTTTATGGATATGCTGCACAACTCTGTGTCAACATCGAGTGTTACACATTACGACCGAGAACATAAACCTGATTTGTGGATATTAAATGACGTTAGATAAGACAACGTAACAATATTACGTCGTACGTAGATATCATCAATTTTGCCGTCTGCCGAAAGTAAAGGTCTTTAGGTGCTTGTGATCTTTTGCATGAAAAAATTCCACAACCTACACACCTTAAAGTGGCCCGGCCGGTGTGGCCGTGCGGTTCTAGGCGCATCAGTCTGGAACCGCATGACCGCTACAGTCACAGGTTCGAATCCTGCCTAGGGCATGGATGTGTGTGATGTCCTTAGATTAGTTAGGTTTAAGTAGTTCAAAGTTCTAGGGGACTGATGACCACGGATGTTAAGTCCCATAGTGCTCAGAGCCATTTGAACCATTTTTTAACCTTAAATTGGCCTGATAATCTTACCCTTGTCAGTATTTGATGTCATCCAAATGTCAACATTACGGGATTGCTACGAAATAACATCTGCGTGTGTGAAAAAACTTTCTTGGAGTAAGGGACAGATAAGAGTACTTCCCCATTTTTCCCGAGTAACTGAGTGAACTCCAGGCTATGGAGTATATGTGCCCACCAAACAAAGTACACTCGGTCACTTATGACACCCTTTACGTCTTGCAGAGACAGGGAAAGGAGCTGTTTCCCTGCTGGGTATAGAGTCATACGATCGTACGGAGATAAAGAGGTTTCACAGACTACAGCCAAACTTCATTGTTAACGGAGCCTTGTCAAACTACGTCCCGTCCAACAGACTTTTGTTTCCATCTAGAGTGCAGTACGTGTGAAGTAGTGGTTGCAGTACGGCATATCATAACCTCCTGATCCTCATATCCTGTAAATAATCGTTCCCAGGGGTTTTGGCGATGAATGGTGAAATGTGCAGCGTATATTAATGCCGCTCTGGATGCAGATAAGTTGTTCAGGCTTGGTCTGTATACTCCGCCGTATTTGAGGAAGTCCTGCGGACTGCAGATGCAGAACGAGAAAAACCTTTTCTACTCGCCTGCAGGATGGTATTGTACTTTTGAACCAGCAGTATATGCGTCCAGCCTTCAATCTGCCTTGATGTTTTATACGAACATCGGATGTGTCTTTCTGTTGTCGGTGAATCTTATGATGTACCGTGGATTCATGGAGGAATATTAATTTTAAAAACAAATGAGTTCGAGCATTTACTAACGCAGATAAGAAATATCATGATAAAAGGAGAGAGAGAATGTTAAAGACTTTTAATAAAAGGGAGGAAAACTGAAAAGAGTGCCACGAAGGGTGATGTATTCAAGAAGATGAATAATATTGGAAACACTTCCGAAAAGAAAGATAAACCATAAGGAAACACTTAAGTCAGGAACCTCAGCTGGCTACATATAGAAGTCGGAGATATGGAACTTGCAATTGTTGAAGTGACATTTTTATTGTCTCTCGTTTTGCCCCTATAAGTTCCTTTGCTTTTTGTGTTTTTTTTTTCCTTTGCCCGTAACTGACGGGTAGAAATGGCTTCCGGAGTAACTATTCTTTTCTCATAATTAAAGGCATGACCATTGATAGCAGATGGAAATATTTGTTTTCGTCCATCGTCAGCTAATTATGAGAAATATTTTTTGATGGGGAGGGAGGGGGAATTCGATTGTTGTTTCCAGTAGTCATACCTTTCACGCTACTTTTTTTTCCTCGCGTTTTCTAGCGATCCTTAACGTCCGTACCGAAAAAGGAATGTCTTATCAGACGTCACCATCATCACAACATGTGACACACACGAAAATCGTGAGGGTATCCTGTGAGCAATGGTCCGGTCGAGGAAATTCTCAAGGCCGGGACTTGAGACATATTTTTTTAAGACTGCGTCTGTGTTTTTAAAAAGAATTCTGGTTGAGACCAATGCAGGGCTTGGTTCCTCTGGAAGGGCGTGGCCGATTTCTTACCCATCTTTCATTTACCAGGCTTGTGCTCCGTCTCTAATGACCCTGTGGACGGAACGTTAAGCAATACTCTACGTTCCTTCCGTCCATCTAGGTATATAAGAAGAGCTTCTGGTTGAATAAATCCTCAGGGCTGTTTCCTGAAAGCAAGGCAGGACCTCTTCGGATCACAGTGGGCAGGAGCAATGGCGGATTTACACATTTTCCGCCAGCAGGCTGTTCAAATTTTGCCCCCCCCCCCCCCCCTGCCCACCTCTACAGTTCGATACCCTGCTTCACAACCATATTGATTACAATGTTTGTCAGTGAAATTGTAACTTTACTATTTCTGAACTATCGTCCTCATTACACCATGTTATTCCAGTAATTAGTATGATTGTGACCTAGGGAATCGGTGGGTCAGTACCTAGATCATTTTTACAACCTAACGATTTAGTTAAGATTGCACAAGAAATAGTTTTTGAGTATATTTATGAGCTAATAAAAACTCAAACATGCGCTACTAATAAGGCGGCGTAAGGTATGCCTTACTACTACTTACACAATCATGTAGGTTGGTAAATGAAATTAATTTTTATTGCTCTTACTTACAGTTTAAAACAATATTTTCAATTACTTTGTAACAGCCTGCCTGATGATGACGATAAAATTCAATTAATGAAGTTATGAAAGTTTTACAATACCTTTTTGCGTGATTTTCTATCCGCAAAATCATAAATTATATCGTCATATGAAGTCTTGTTCTTTAGTTCTTACTATGCACAAAAGAGCTAAGGCGTGTAACTTTTCTTGGCTTAAGGTAGAGCTTAAATAATTTCTCACCCGTTTTAAGCAAGAAAGGCTCGTCTCGCCCGAAAATTTTTTCGCTAGTGAACAAAGAGCCAATCCGACTGCTGTATCCAAGTTTGGATAAACATCTTGCAAATTCTGTTTTCGCAGGAGCGAAGATAGACTTTTCAATGATGCAGAATCTGGTTTTACCAAAATTCTTTCAGAAGAAAGGTGGCACTGAAAAAGTACACACTCTTGAACTAAGTCAGTCTCTAAATTATTACGACACATTTGTTCCGGGAAAAGGGCTTTTTCCAGAGGGGTTGATTCCAATTCACTCATTTTGATCAGAAATGAAAACTTTTCATTGAACCTGTTGTAGGCCTTCTCCCGTTTTTTTTTTGTTTTTTGTTTTTTTTTTTTTCATTCGGATACGATTCTCTCAGTGAGGACAAGAAATGTGTTAACCCTGAAAGTATCACTCGCAGTCATTCCTATTTCTTCACCGGGTGTTTCATCATAAATTTCTTTCCTTTTCGGTTGGCTTTTTCCCATGTGTTCTGTATACTGCTTCGGCACGCTCAATTTCATAGCTTTCTCTTCGAAATAATTAAAATTTTCTCGTTCAGCTACGAAAAACTTACAAAGAGATTGATGAAGATCGTCAACTGTGATCAAATCTACGGCAGAAGCCTGAATTTGAACATTCACTTCGATTATTCTTAAAAAAAAAAAAAAATTCTACACAACAACCTTTACTGCCGTTTCCAGATTTTCTAAATTCAAAAATATTCCTGTCGCCTCATTTCGCATTATAGGCTTTTTCGGAACAGTCATCCTTAATTGATTCTGAAGTTTTAAGGACTTTGTGCCAAGAATCGCTCGAATTTCTACGTGAGTCCTCTGTAGCTGATCAACGTGTCAGATTTACTCTCTTTAGCGTTTTCCTTTACTCGAAAAAAAAAGGAAAAAAAGTAGATTTCTTGAAGCCACAGGAAGAAGCGACAAGCTTCTTCGCAAGATTCAGCAGCCGTAGTTGCCACTAAATTTAAAAAGTTGGCAGAGCAAGGAGCGAAAAAAGCAAACGGTGCGTGGCTTTGAATTTTAGCCTGTTAGCCATTGCACACATCAGACATGTTCGCAGCATTATCATGTGATTGTCCACGACAGTCTTTAAAATTTATGCCCAGTGTTTAGAGTTCCGAAATACTGGCAGAAAACATTTCTTCAGCTTTATGTCCCACTGAAGGCAAAAACTTGAGCAATATTTCACACGGTTCGCCTGATCCCAAAAGCGTATCTAATGATGAGAATAATTTGGTCCATGTGTTATACATCTGGTGTTGAATCGACGATTAAGAAAAAATATTTCGCTGTTGTTATCTTGTCTCCAGTCTGTTTTAAGAATTTATGACCCGTGAAGAGAATAGTTGATAAGTAACTGGTACTTCTACTTCCTTGATTCCCGAGTCATTACTTAACGTATGATTCAGAGACGTATCTTCATGTGTTATACTTACTGATGTTTCCTCTACCGCCTCTTCGGTAAAAACATAAATACGGGGTGATTCAAGAGTAAATGTACACTCTTCATGGGTGCAATGTATGGATCAAAATAAGAGTCAATTTTTGGGTAAAGTTTTATCTAAAACTACTTCGTTTGCGAGTTATGATGCGCAATGCCATTTGTGGTAGGCATTACATCAGTGGCCAGTACAGGCTTTGGCGTGACGTCTTCGCCTGTATATCGACTGATGTTGCTTTGCCGGCCGCGGTGGCCGAGCGGTTCTAGGCGTTTCAGTCCGGAACCGCGCGACTTTACGGTCGCAGGTTCGAATCCTGCCCCGGGCATGGATGTGAGTGATGTCCGCAGGTTAGTTAGGTTTAAGTAGTTTTAAGTCTAGGGGAGTGATGACCTCAGGTGTTAAGTCCCATAGTGCTCAGAGCCATTTGAACCAATTTGATGTTGCTTTGTCGATGGTGCCCCTGCACGTTTCACCCGGGAGGCAAGAGTGTGTCTCAGTGCTGCTTATCCCGATAATTGAACAGGCAGCGCAGAACCAGCTGCTTGGCCCGATAGATCTCCATCTCTTAACCCGTGCACTTCTAGCTTTGGGGCCGCCTCAAGGAACTCGTGTACGTTGTTGCAATTGAGAACGTAGCACAACTACAGGAGCGAACTGAAAATGGTTGTGCAGCTGTACAGAATGAGATGAACGATGCCTGTTACATTTCGAGAGCTGTAATAAATCGAACACGTCACTGTCTTCGCAGACATGGGCATCATTTTGTACATTTCCTGAGGCAAAAGTACAAAACGTAGCTGAGTTGAATTTTAGATTCCTTCGTGTCTGTGCTCTCTGAGAAGAATTAATTTTGTGTTGTACTTGTGATCCCTATTCGACTGCATTACTCTGAAACATAGCAATTGCAGACAAAATTTTATTTAACGTTTTAGTCTTATTTTGATACATACATTACACCCGCGAAGTGTGTACAGTTACTTTTGAATCACCCCGTATACATTTTTTCAAAAGTAGATTGTTCGACAGATAACCGTTATTGTTCGCCGCAGAATTCAAATTCGTTTCGTCTTTTCCAGATTGTATTGTGTCAGCCCATGTTGTTGAAGTTCCTATCCTTTCAACACTACTTCCACCTCCACTTTAAAAAGAAAAAAAAATCTCTCAATTTTATCGTTTTACGGGTAATGTCTTCTTGTTTTTCTTTTTTCATTTTGGCCTTCTTTTTATACTCAGCTCCACAAAGTCGCTTTCTCCCACCACTCGTTCTAACAATTTTTTATCCAAGAACTAAAATAAAAAAGATTACATTGCGGGTTTTATTTCTCGTATGTAGTTAGCAGTATGCTTTGTTCAGGCTACAGACATTGAATAATTACCTAACATACGAATAAGAAATTTATTTAAGTATCATACAGCAAAAGAACTTTCTTTCCTCAGCTTCCGAAACAGCTATTTATCAAGCTAAATTACGTCATACTGATTCGTTAAGGATCATTTACAGTAATACATTATGACTACTTACCTGGAGGGCAGCGCGGAGGGTAAAAATCGTAGAGGGAGACCAAGAGATGAATACACTAAACAGATTCAGAAGGATGTAGGTTGCAGTAGGTACAGAGAGATGAAGTTTGCACAGGATAGAGTAGCATGGAGAGCTGCATCAAACCAGTCTCAGGACTGAAGACTACAACAACAACAACAACAACCTACTAGAAGTTTGTACGCACCGATGTGTAGTGTTATGAAATTATTCGTTCAATCCACGAAACACTTTGGAAAATTACAGCATGCCAGAAAAATGTGCCGGAGAAATGGATGGTTGGAGACACATCATTGTCACAGTCTACGGAACCAGTCCATAGATGATGGCCACTGATGGAATCGTGCATGCGTGAAGATGGTGTATTGAATCACAGAAACCGGGGGACAAATAATAAATAATACCGAAAGGGCGCCTGTAGGTGTTCCATTTTATTTCATTACTCATTCAAATTTCGTGAAAGTGTGGCGACACAACGAGAAACGCCTCTCACGCCATTACAGTACGAGAGACAATTCAGCGCCATGTGGGAAGGATTCCACAGTCAGTGAGTTCTTTTGATGTTCAACAGATCAGAACGATTAGTCGTAATAACGTAGAACCACTCAGTGCACCCGACTTATTCAAAATCTGAATCCTCTTTTTGTAGCGTTTCAGGTGTTGCACACAGTTTCCGATCCTGTATCACTGTTATTTTTCTTATGGATCGTATTGTGTGAAACATATGTACGCCTGTCAGCTTACATGTTGAAAGACGTAGTTTTTATTGAACACTGCCGCAATGCTTTACTAGACACGGTCGTATTGGAGGTGGTACGGTTACCTTTCCCCGACCTTTGAACTGACTCACCCAGCCGACGGCACGCAACGCTGCATGTTGTCATCTTTTTCATTCAATCTCTGTATGCAGAACATATCATGGGGAATGCCGGGCTAGATGAAGAAGAAACCGGAATTAAGATAGCTGGGATAAATAAAAATAATCGTAGATATGCAGATGATACCATACTGAAGGTAGAACATTAGAAAAAGAGGAGTTAAAGGTCCTCTTACTGGAAGTGAAAGGAGAAAGTGCAAAGGCCGATCTAATGCCGAAAGTCAAGAAAACAAAAATTGTGGCAACTGCACCTACCATATGACACATAGGAGGATAAATAATGGAGGTAGCTTCTGTGTCCAGTTGTCTACCTGATTTCTGCTGATGGTAAATGCAGCCACGTGGTAGAAAGGCAATGTCCAGCAATGTTTTAAAGAGTAGAGACACAACTTTAACAACAAAGATCAGCATAGTAAGGGCTATCGTCTTTCTAGTTGCGATGTATGAATGAAGTGAGACCTGGACTATAAGAAAAACTGGACGACATAAAATAAACGCCTCTGAATTGTGTTGGAGGAAACTTCTTATAACTCTATGGTCCGCAAAGAGGACAAAAACACTACTGGCCATTAAAATTGCTACACCACGAAGATGACGTGCTGCAGACGCGAAATTTAACCGACAGGAAGAAGATGCCGTGATATGCAAAGGATTAGTTTTTCAGAGCATTCACACAAGGTTTGCGCCGGTGGCGACACCTACAACGTGCTGACATGAGGAAAGTTTGCAACCGATTTCTCACACACAAACAGCAGTTGGCCGGCGTTGCCTGGTGAAACGCTTGAAACGTTGTTGTGATGCCTCGTGTAAGACTTTGATAAAGGTCGGATTGTAGCCTATCGCGATTGAGGCTTATCGTATCGCGACATTGCTGCTCGCGTTGGCCGACATCCAATGACTGTTACCAGAATATGGAGTCGGTGGGTTCAGGAGGGTAATACGGAACGCCGTGCTGGATCCCAACGGCCTCGTATCACTAGCAGTCGAGATGACAGGCATCTTATCCGCATGGCTGTAACGGATCGTGCAGCCACGTTTCGATCCCTGAGTCAACAGATGGGGACGCTTGCAAGACAACAACCATCTGCACGAACAGTTCGACGACGTTTGTATCAGCACGGACAATCAGCTCGGGAACCGTGGCTGCGGTTACCCTTGACGCTGCACCACAGACAGGAGCGCCTGCGATGGTGTACTCAACGACGAACCTGGGTGCACGAATCGTAAACCGTCATTTTTCCAGATGAATCCATGTTCTGTTTACAGCATCATGATGGTCCCATCCGTGTCTGGCGACATCGCGGTGAACGCACATTGGAAGCGTGTATTCGTCATCACCATACTGGCGTATCACCCTGCGTGATGGTATGGGGTGCCATTGGTTACACGTCTCGGTCACCTCTTGTTCGCATTGACGGAATTTCGAACAGTGGACGTTACATTTCAGATGTGTTACGACCCGTGGCTCTACCCTTCATTCGTGCCCTGCGAAACCCTACATTTCAGCAGGGTAATGCACGAGCGCATGTTGCAGGTCCTGTACGGGCCTTTCTGGATACAGAAAATGTTCGACTGCTGCCCTGGCCAGCACATTCTCCAGATCTATCACCAATTGAAAACGTCTGATCAATGGTGGCCGAGCAACTGGCTCGTCACAATACGCCGGTCACTACTCTTGATGAACTGTGGTATCGTGTTGAAGCTGCATGGGCAGCTGTACCTGTACACGCCATCCAAGCTCTGTTTGAATCAATGCCCAGGCGTATCAAGGCCGTTATTACGGCCAGAGGTTGTTGTTCTGGGTACTGACTTTTCAGGATCTATGCACCCAAATTGCGTGAAAATGTAATCACATGTCAGGTGTAGTATAATATACTTGTCCAATGAATACCCGTTTATCATCTGCATTTCTTGTTGGTGTAGCAATTTTAATGGTCAGTAGTGTAGTTCAATGTTGCAGCACGTAAAACCAAAATGCTCCTTGGAAGGTCCGATACTGAAACAAAAGCTGACTTACTTGGGGCACATTACTAGCAGACATGATTCGTTGGAAGAGACTAATACCGGGAAAGATCGAATGCTCAATGAGAAGAGGGCGGCAAAGAATGAGATGGATCGATAGCATCAGAGAAGTAATGGATTGCACCCGTGAAAGTCTGCGCGGGAGAAAGTGTAAGACAAAAGAAATTGGCGTGTTTTAGTTCAGGGTATCATGGGGAGTCGGAATCGAGTAAACTATTACACAGACAAAGAGAAAGAGAGAGAACCAGCCGCAGTAGGTGGACGTACAGTGTAGCGGGGACTCCAGACCAATGTGCTGCTCGACATTTTTCACAGTAACAAATCCTGCCAGAGGTGAAAGAAATGGAAAGTGACATATAACGATACTAGGATTGCCTGCGGATCGAACCCGAGATCTTTGGTTCATAATCTGCGTTGCAAGGATTCTAAATGGGATTTTTTGATCCTTGACTGGAGCGATTCATTGGAGCTACAATATGTATCGCGTTCAAGTTGTAGCACTTCTGTCATTTGTCGTAAATACGCTTTCCTTTCTAGCGGAAATGATTACAACTGTCTTTTTGAGACTGACGTATTATATTTCATCACTTCAGATAAAAAGACTCTAAGGAGTTCCGCGACCATATTATCACTAAATCGTGTATTCAGTTTTATAAACAAATTTCACCTAAATTGTGTTAATAAATTTGGATGCGTGTCGTGTTACTGTTTGTCGCACGCCACTTAACAGAATCGGTAAATATGATTGCGAAATACTACACACCATTACAAATATACAGTGAAAGTGACAATAAGATTAATTGTTGTACTAAATATATTACCAATTGTTTTTACGTCTGAAGTTATAACTGACTTGTTTTGGAGGCAAGTTTTCATCTTAAAACAAAAATAAGCCCTGCGCTTTGTTCGTGGGTAATGCAGATGGTAGAATATTGGGGAAGTGCAATGAATCTACAAAGGAGATTTCTTACAAATCACTAGTGCGACCGATTGTAGAATACTGCTCAAGTGTGTGGGGCCCGTGCCAGAATGTACGAACTATATTGAACTTTACAGAGACAGGCAGTACGAATGGTCACAGATTTGTTTAATCCGTGGGAGAGTGTCCCAGAGATTCTGAACGAACTGAACCGGAATACTCTTAGAAGACAGAAGTAAACTATCCCTAGAAAGTCTATTAAGAAAGTACAATGAAATGAAAACCCTTAGCTGCTTACAGGCGTTGACATACGTCAACGGGGACAGATGAAAATGTGTGCCCCGGCTGGGACTCGAACCCGGGATCTCCTGCTTACATGGCAGACGCTCTATCCATCTGAGCCACCGAGGACACAGAGGACAGCGCGACTGCAGGGATTTATCTCTGGCACGCCTCCCGCGAAACCCACATTCTCAACGTATTGTCCCGCACTACGTTCGTAGTGCCCTCGCCCATTATACTCATTACTCGCGGCGCGTTGCCGATTCCCGTAAGAGTTCGGGCACTGTTTGTGCATTCGCACAGAAGAAGAAGATGGTCAACTGGCCGGTGAGCCTTCACTATATATATACTAAGGTGGTATCTGTTCTTTCGGGCATGTCCGAAAGAACAGATACCATTTTAGCATGTACTATTAAGAAAGTTTCAAGAACCGAGTTTAAATGATTACTCTAGGAATATACTACAACCCCTTAAGTATCGCTCACACAGGGATCATGACGATAAGATTAGAATAATTACTGCACTCACAGAGGCATTCAAACAATCATTCTTCCCGCGCTCCATACGTGAACAGGGAGAAATCGTAATAACTGGTACAATGGGACGTACCGTCTACCGTGCACCTCACGGTTGTTTGCAGAGTATAGATGTAGATGTAACTACAGGTATTCTAAAAGCACAGTAATTTATTCCACTGTAGTGCTGCAAGTTAGACTTGGAAATCGGTCAAGAACCAGGTTCACCGAAACGCATTCGTATACATTGCGGTCTTCCTTCTACGAATCCTGTACCGACTAGTAGACGTGTTGACAAGTTCTGACTAGTCGTGCTATCGTCAGCTTTTAAAATAGCTGTCTGCACACTTGGCGTTTCCGCCTCAAGCCGCCGGCGGCGGCAGCCGCTGTACATACAGGGTGTTTCAAAAATGACCGGTGTATTTGAAACGGCAATAAAAACTAAACGAGCAGCGATAGAAATACACCGTTTGTTGCAATATGCTTGGGACAACAGTACATTTTCAGGCAGACAAACTTTCGAAATTACAGTAGTTACAATTTTCAACAACAGATGGCGCTGCGGTCTGGGAAACTCTATAGTACGATATTTTCCACATATCCACCATGCGTAGCAATAATATGGCGTAGTCTCTGAATGAAATTACCCGAAACCTTTGACAACGTGTCTGGCGGAATGGCTTCACATGCAGATGAGATGTACTGCTTCAGCTGTTCAATTGTTTCTGGATTCTGGCGGTACACCTGGTCTTTCAAGTGTCCCCACAGAAAGAAGTCACAGGGGTTCATGTCTGGCGAATAGGGAGGCCAATCCACGCCGCCTCCTGTATGTTTCGGGTAGCCCAAAGCAATCACACGATCATCGAAATATTCATTCAGGAAATTAAAGACGTCGGCCGTGCGATGTGGCCGGGCACCATCTTGCATAAACCACGAGGTGTTCGCAGTGTCGTCTAAGGCAGTTTGTACCGCCACAAATTCACGAAGAATGTCCAGATAGCGTGAAGCAGTAATCGTGTCGGATCTGAAAAATGGGCCAATGATTCCTTTGGAAGAAATGGCGGCCCAGACCAGTACTTTTTGAGGATGCAGGGACGATGGGACTGCAACATGGGGCTTTTCGGTTCCCCATATGCGCCCGTTCTGTTTATTGACGAAGCCGTCCAGGTAAAAATAAGCTTCGTCAGTAAACCAAATGCTGCCCACATGCATATCGCCGTCATCAATCCTGTGCACTATATCGTTAGCGAATGTCTCTCGTGCAGCAATGGTAGCGGCGCTGAGGGGTTGCCGCGTTTGAATTTTGTATGGATAGAGGTGTAAACTCTGGCGCACGAGACGATACGTGGACGTTGGCGTCATTTGGACCGCAGCTGCAACACGGCGAACGGAAACCCGAAGCCGCTGTCGGATCACCTGCTGCACTAGCTGCGCGTTGCCCTCTGTGGTTGCCGTAAGCGGTCGCCCTACCTTTCCAGCACGTTCATCCGTCACGTTCCCAGTCCGTTGAAATTTTTCAAACAGATCCTTTATTGTATCGCTTTTCGGTCCTTTGGTTACATTAAACCTCCGTTGAAAACTTCGTCTTGTTGCAACAACACAGTGTTCTAGGCGGTGGAATTCCAACACCAGAAAAATCCTCTGTTCTAAGGAATAAACCATGTTGTCTACAGCACACTTGCACGTTGTGAACAGCACACGCTTACAGCAGAAAGACGACGTACAGAATGGCGCACCCACAGACTGCGTTGTCTTCTATATCTTTCACATCACTTGCAGCGCCATCTGTTGTTGAAAATTGTAACTACTGTAATTTCGAAAGTTTGTCCGCCTGAAAATGTACTGTTGTCCCAAGCATATTGCAACAAACGGTGTATTTCTATCGCTGCTCGTTTAGTTTTTATTGCCGTTTCAAATATACCGGTCATTTTTTAAACACCCTGTATGTACTGCGTTCGTAATATATTGTGTAGACACGTTGCATGCGGTGCAAGTTTCCGAAATGGGTATTACGGTATGGAAAGCAAGGGCGGAGAGTCTCATTCGTACGTGACTTGTTCCGGAGCGAGGTCTGTGCGACGTACCTCGTCATAATAGGGACTTTTACGACTTTCCTTTAGATTTTTTTGAAGTAACTAGGAGATTCAGGCGTTACGATATTTTCTCAAGCAGTGACTTATCGAACGACCAAACGGTAGCGGGGAGACTGTTCCCCAGGCCGTAGAGTTGTGACAAGCCTTACACGTGCGGTATGACGTATGGTGTGGTGCTTATAGCAGGTCACTAGTGTAACAGGCCAGTCACTGAGTGTGAAGGAGATATCATGCACGTAGGTATATATCGGCGGTGACCTGAAAACGGGTACCAAGCTGTTATAACTTTAATTATAAATACTAGTAACAGTAATTTATTTCTGTTGATAGGGGGACCCTAGATAAGGTAATCCGTGAATTTGTAGTTGAAACTAAGATGGGAAACATAAAAGAGAAGCTCTGACAGATACAATCTCAAAAGCAAAATTTACGAATGACGTACCTCGACCGTACATGTGTCAGGCAAGGCAACGATTTATCTCCGCTTCTTTTCAACTGAGTCGTGAACAGAATTCTAAGAATTCGAATGAACAACCGAAAGAATAAAAAATATTACCGCTCTTGCTAGGAAGAAAGAAAGACGTTACAACTAATTGCAACCATTTGCAGATGGTTTTTCTGTACCTTGTGACACCCTGACTGGTGCACCAGTGCGAGTCGGTCTTCTGGAAGCGACAGCCAACAAGACAGGCTCAAGAATCTCTGTGCAGAAAACTAAATTTATGGCAAATGTAAAAAACGTTCCAAAATATTTAGTAACAGATACTGGGCAAATAGAAAACTTCGAATATTTGGATGAAACTATTGAAGAAAACGCTTCAGAAATATCCACTTTAGAGCAAAGCATACACAAGATGGAAATAGAGTGTGGTGTAACGAACGATATCACCAACAAGAAGCCCTTATTTTAAAAAATTAAAGGAAACACTACAAGACAGTAGTGAAAGCAGAATGCCCGTGTGCTAGCGACTGTCTAGTATTAAATTATAAGATTGATAAATTAGAATTTTAGAAAGAACAGTTATATGGAAAATATTAGGACTTCAGAAAAATTCAGCATTTTCAGAAAAATTCAGCATTTTGGAAATTAAGAAGTTCATCAGAACATAAAAACATAAGAAACAATAAGGTAGAGGATATTACTATTTTTGGACGTATTTACAGAGTGAGTGACAGTACACTCACCAAGGAATTGGTCAAATATCTTAGGGAAAAGAAATTAATAACGCCCGGTTCATATGGCTCAAATGACTCTGAGCACTACGGGACTTAACATCTGAGGTTATCAGTCCCCTAGAACTCAGAACTGCCGGCCGGAGTGGCCGAACGGTTCTAGGCGCTACAGTCTGGAACCGCGCGACCGCTACGGTCGCAGGTTCGAATCCTGCCTCGGGCATGGATGTCTGTGATGTCCTTAGGTTAGTTAGGTTTAGGTAGTTCTAAGTTCTAGGGGACTGATGACCTCAGAAGTTCAGTTCCATAGTGCTCAGAGCCATTTGAACCATTTTTTTTAAACTTAGAACTACTTAAACCTAATTAACCTAAGGACATCGCAGACGTCCATGCCCGAGGCAGGATTCGAACCCGCGACCGTAGCGATTCCAGACTGAAGCGCCTAGAACCGCTCGGCCACTGTGGCCGACTAACCGCCCGGATTCAGGATGTTAGGAAAGACACGGAAAAGTATTACACATGTCCCCGGCGTGTTTAAGGTAAGGTTTGCAGCGAACGTAAAAATGTTTGTGGTTTTTTTTCCCTGTACTGTAGCTCTCAATAGCTGAATCGTACCGTTCTTTGACCTGTAGGTACACACAACGGTCCCCACAATTGTGACGAAAGCAGATTTAAAAGTATTTTAAAGTAAGTTCTGTAGCAAGTGTCCGCCTCCATAGTTAACTTCCATGTGGGGGACCCGGATTCGATTCCCGGTGCTGCCAGGCACTTTTCCTCGGTGTGAGGACTGGTACGAGGTGAACTCAGCCTCGCGAGGCCAACCGAGGAGGAGGTGCTCCACCGAGCACTAGCTGTCCCAGCGTCAAGAACCAGACAACGACCGGGAGAGCGGGGTGCTGACCACACGCCCCTCCATTACCGCATTTGATGAACCCTTTGGCCGAGGATGACACGGCGGCCGGTCGAGCCCTATTGGTCTGTGTAGGGCCAGAAGGCGGAACTTGGTCTACCTTACCTCACCTCACCTCTAGCAAATCTTTTAAATTCCAGTATAGCTTTGTCGGATAGGACCATACACTGACAAATACTGTTTTCTTTTTGCACTGGAGGTATGAATTAAACGACGCCTTCAGTCACAATTTTTCGTGTTTTATTGAGTACACAATGTATTTCGGGCGCTGTAGGTCCATCACCAGGTGTAATTCGTCTTAATACATGCTTTATTTTTTCTCTTGAATGAGGTGAAATGCGTATGCCAAATAATCCAAGAAAAGCGCTTTTAACGTTTTAGCACCAACATACGTTCTTTTCTCCATGGTTTTCATACATATCACTTCATTCAAGAGGCACATTCCTATACACATGTTTGTAAGCACTTCACAGATGTTTTTGTACGTATACGGAAAAAGAACGTATGTTGGTGCTAAACCCTTAAATACGCTTTTCTTGGATTATTTGGAATACGCATTTCACCTCATTCAAGAGAAAAAATAAAGCAAGTATTAAGACGAATTACGCCTGATGGTGGGTCCACAAGGCCCGAAATGCATTGTGTACTCAATAAAACACGAAAAATTGTTTTTTAATTCATACCTCCAGTTTATTGAATACAGTCACGTTTGAAGCTGCGAGATATGGATAAAATTAAATTGTCTTTTTTGTTTTAGATTTTCTGCTGTTGCCCCAGAAGGGCGAAAGTCCTCAATAAATGTATTGCTTCCTCTATATCCAAGACTGTTTTTCTTTCTAAGTTGTAACATAAGAGAAGAAGTAGTGGAAAGGGAGAATTTTTTGGGAAAAGTTTTAAAACTGAGGGGATTTCAAGGCAGGAGGGAAACGGAAAAGGGCACAAAGTGGTTAAAGACACACAAAGAAACAAATAAGGAATAATGCAAGAAGAGGAAAGAACGGCAAAGGATTCAAAACTGAAATTGGAACGTGATCTCCGAGGACTTAAATGCAAGAAGAAGAATTCATTTTTGACAAAGAAGACGTGAGGGGAAGTTTTTTCAGTGATTGACTAGAATTCTGGCATTGTTACAATACAGTAAACTTCACCCGAGAATATGCGACAAGTTACGAAATTTTACAAAGTTATAAGGTACGTTTTGCAGTACGCCAGGTGTGACATTCGGCGCACATACGTGAAACACAGTGGTCTCCAAGTTACCTAAGAGATTAAACTTTATACGTTTTCGATTTAGGCATGTTTAATGATGTCAGAAGTGCATTTTCTGTAAATTTCACGGTGCTTAATTACACTCCTAGAAATTGAAATAAGAACACCGTGAATTCATTGTCCCAGGAAGGGGAAACTTTATTGACACATTCCTGGGGTCAGATACATCACATGATCACACTGACAGAACCACAGGCACATAGACACAGGCAACAGAGCATGCACAATGTCGGCACTAGTACAGTGTATATCCACCTTTCGCAGCAATGCAGGCTGCTATTCTCCCATGGAGACGATCGTAGAGATGCTGGATGTAGTCCTGTGGAACGGCTTGCCATGCCATTTCCACCTGGCGCCTCAGTTGGACCAGCGTTCGTGCTGGACGTGCAGACCGCGTGAGACGACGCTTCATCCAGTCCCAAACATGCTCCATGGGGGACAGATCCGAAGATCTTGCTGGCCAGGGTAGTTGACTTACACCTTCTAGAGCACGTTGGGTGGCACGGGATACATGCGGACGTGCATTGTCCTGTTGGAACAGCAAGTTCCCTTGCCGGTCTAGGAATGGTAGAACGATGGGTTCGATGACGGTTTGGATGTACCGTGCACTATTCAGTGTCCTCTCGATGATCACCAGTGGTGTACGGCCAGTGTAGGAGATCGCTCCCCACACCATGATGCCGGGTGTTGGCCCTGTGTGCCTCGGTCGTATGCAGTCCTGATTGTGGCGCTCACCTGCACGGCGCCAAACACGCATACGACCATCATTGGCACCAAGGCAGAAGCGACTCTCATCGCTGAAGACGACACGTCTCCATTCGTCCCTCCATTCACGCCTGTCGCGACACCACTGGAGGCGGGCTGCACGATGTTGGGGCGTGAGCGGAAGACGGCCTAACGGTGTGCGGGACCGTAGCCCAGCTTCATGGAGACGGTTGCGAATGGTCCTCGCCGATACCCCAGGAGAAACAGTGTCCCTAATTTGCTGGGAAGTGGCGGTGCGGTCCCCTACGGCACTGCGTAGGATCCTACGGTCTTGGCGTGCATCCGTGCGTCGCTGCGGTCCGGTCCCAGATCGACGGGCACGTGCACCTTCCGCCGACCACTGGCGACAACATCGATGTACTGTGGAGACGTCACGCCCCACGTGTTGAGCAATTCGGCGGTACGTCCACCCGGCCTCCCGCATGCCTACTATACGCCCTCGCTCAAAGTCCGTCAACTGCACATACGGTTCACGTCCACGCTGTCGCGGCATGCTACCAGTGTTAAAGACTGCGATGGAGCTCCGTATGCCACGGCAAACTGGCTGACACTGACGGCGGCGGTGCACAAATGCTGCGCAGCTAGCGCCATTCGACGGCCAACACCGCGGTTCCTGGTGTGTCCGCTGTGCCGTGCGTGTGATCATTACTTGTACAGCCCTCTCGCAGTGTCCGGAGCAAGTATGGTGGGTCTGACACACCGGTGTCAATGTGTTCTTTTTTCCATTTCCAGGAGTGTATAATGAACACACTGTGATGACATCCTGTTTTCTCATTTTTCTATCCGCAATCTCATCATACAGCAAAGTTTGCAGCATAATAGCGCTGCCGACTGCAAGGGACATCGTCAGAGAGAAATGAAACACGGAGCAGGTAGAAGATTGTCCAACCTGTAAATCGTTGCTTACGAGGTTAACTCATGGCCGAGTCAAGCTCAATTTTAGACCCTCGTCAGTGAAATGGATTTGCCTGGTGTACTTTTACAGCACCAGAGTCACTGCTCACACTCGAAACATCTGCTTCTGTATAGCAGCATTAGGGTTTGGAAAAGAGAGAAACTTACCAATGTGGTGTGCTGGTGTATCGTGCTTTGTTTTTATTACAGTCAAATTTATGCCAAGTTAAAGCTGCATGCTGTAGCGGGGCTCGAATGGGATGCCTGCATTTCGCGAGCTGTATGGAACCAGTTGCTTTATCCGAATATATCAGCCGACTAGAAGGAACTGTCTACTACCAACTGGAAGGATTCAATTGGCCAGCGAGGCGTGCAGCCTAGTAAAACGAACTATAAAATGTATTCGCAAATTGCGAATATGGTATTACATCAGCTCTATGGTTTACTATAGATACATGAAAATTTGTGACGCATCGGGATCAAACTCAGATATCTCGCTTATCGCGAACGGTTGCCTTAACCACCTCGGCTATCCGTGCACGTCTTCAGGGCCGATCCCAACCTCCATAGCGCTCGCATACCGTTCGTGTGATATCCGCATAGCGAGAGGGAATGTTTTGTCATCTGTCTGCCTTGCTTTGGCTTGAAATACATTTAGTACAACGTCTGTAAGTTAAATGCAAATAACTTTAAGATATACATCGTTTCAGATTTGACAGCTCTGTTGACTAAATGTTGAATTTTTAAATGGTTCAAATGGCTCTGAGCACTATGGGACTTAACATCTATGGTCATCAGTCCCCTAGAACTTAGAACTACTTAAACCTAACTAACCTAAGGACATCACACAACACCCAGTCATCACGAGGCAGAGAAAATCCCTGACCCCGCCGGGAATCGAACCCGGGAACTCGGGAGCGGGAAGCGAGAACGCTATCGCACGACCACGAGCTGCGGACTTGAATGTTTAATTTCAGTTACATTTACAGGAATATATCTTACTTTAAACACTCGCGTAATGATACAGACTATGTTATGTGAAATGTTATCTTCAAATGTTCAAATGTGTGTGAAATCTTATGGGACCTAACTGCTAAGGTCATCAGTCCCTAAGCTTACACACTACTTAACCTAAATTATCATAAGGACAAACACACGCACACCCATGCACGAGGGAGGACTCGAACCTCCGCCGGGACCAGCCGCACAGTCCATGACTGTAGCGCCCAAGACCGCTCGGCTAATCCCGCGCGGCGAAATGTTATCTGTTTTGGTGTGATCATTATTTTTACCTATCCCGACAAGGTTTAATCGGAAATCGTGTTTTCAGCAGGAAATAACAGGCATGGGGCAATCCCGCCTAAATCGGAATAGCTGGCAGTAGCATGCGGCTGTGACTGCCGTACGTCCTCAGGAGATACCACAACACTCAGAGATTCGAAAGTATAGCTGCGTTACTGATATACACTAACGAGCCAAAACGTTATGAATCCAATATCGTGTTGGTTCACTTTTGGAACGCAATACAGCAGCGATTCTGCGTGGCGTGCATTCGTTAGTGGTACGCTCCCTGCTATATGGGTGTACGCAGAGGTCACGCAATTCCCATAAATTATGACCGTGTAGTTACCTGAACGTGAAGCAGGCGACTGATAGCGTCCCAGATGTATTCCATCGGGAGAATTTCGTGTCCAAGACATCAGCGTGAGTTTACCATCATGTTCGTCAAACCACTACAACACAATTCTGGCCTTGTGACACGGGCAGTTATCCTACTGGAAATGCCGTCGCTGTCGAGGAATGGATCAAGCATAAAGGGAGGCAGATGGTCCACAATAATGTCCACGTGTTGCCAAGGTGTCTTCGACTACTACTACCACTACTACGACGGGTCGCATAGAAGCCCAGGTGAATGTCAACGCATAGCATTGTATTGCTCCCACCAGCCTGTGACAGTAACGAGGTATATGTTTCGAGTAGTCGTTCGCCTGGATGATGGCGTATCCAGACACGACCATCGATCAAGTGTAACAAGAAATGTGATCCATACAAACATTGCCATTGGTCCACGATCCACTTTCGATGGTCCCCTATCCACTACAGTCTTAACGGGTGATGTTGTTGGGTCAGTCTGGGGAACACACCTACAACAAGGCGCCTGCGCCAACGTTGTACTCTGTTGTCAGATCTGTCACAGATCGCCAGCTATTCTGCTTTACAGAGCGGACGTGCCTCTGACCTCCAAGTTCTGTGACAAGGCGTGGATGTCCAACATCTTGTCACTTATTCGTGTTTTCGTTGTCCTTCCGCCACTTTCCACAGAGGCTCACGGCAGCAGCACACGAACAGCCGACCAGCTTCATCGATTCCGAAATGCTCGTTCACTTACATTCTGACGCAGATACGATGGTGATTTGAAAAGTTCTCGGAACGGAACAGAAAACAAGTACGTACATCACTGAAACTTTTTAATTTTTCAGTGTAGTCTCCTTGTAGATTAATGCACATGGTCCAACGATGGCCCAGTGCCTTGATCCCATCTCGAGATGAGTTTCCTAGAGGCCTGCAAAATAGTTGCCGACTCCGGCTATCAATTCTTCTTTTGAAGAGAATCTTCGTCCACCAGTTTTGGGAAGAGATGGAAGTCTGACGGAGCCATATCAGGTGAATAAGGCGGGTGTGGTAATAATTAATACCGTAGTACGCTTAATTTTGCCATGGCGACGGCACATGTGTGCGGGCGCGCATTGTCTTGATGGAAGTTGCCTTTCTTTCTTGCTAAACCTGGCCTTTTTTTGCGTATCTTTTGTTGCAATTTGTCCAGGAGGCTAGCATAGTATTCTCCAGTAATTATTTGCCCAGAAGGGAGATAATCTACAAACAGAATCCCCTTCGCATCCCAGAACACTGATGCCGTGACCTTTCCCGCCGAAGGAATTGTCTTGGCTTTCTTTGGTGGCGGAGAATCAGCATGTTTCCACAGCTTTGACTCTTTCTTCGTCTCTGGAGTATAGTAGTGCGCCCAAGTTTCATCTGTGGCCACAAACCGGCGCAAAAAATCTTGTTAGTTTCTCCTAAAACGGGCCAAACATTGTTCCAATATGCCCATTCTCATCTGTTTTTGATCCAGCGTCAAGAGTCGCGACACCCATCTTGCAGATATTTTTTTCATTTCTAATTCTTCAGTTAAAATGTGATATACTCTTTCAGACGACATCTGGCAAGTGTGAGCAATTTCACGCACTTTCAATCGGCGATTCTGCATGACCACTTTGCGCACTTTTGCAATGATTTCTGGACTAGTGACACATCTTGGCCGACCACTGCGCGGATCATCATCTAAGCTCTCCCGACCAAATTTAATTTCTTTTGTTCACTTGGCAACAGTTGAATGTGAAGGAGCATAGTCCCGCAGTGTATTCTGGAAATCGGCATGAATGTCCTTTGATTTAATATCTTTCTTTACGAAGTCCATAATCACTGCTCGAATCTCGATTTTTTCCATCTATGCAAATCACTGCGCGTGAACAATAACAGAACCACGTCACCGCCACAGCTTTCTTCCAAGAGCACTGACGTGGCACATGTTTACAGGGAACAGTCCAATGGATATCACGTGAACAACTCGTTAGCGTCGTCCTCTCGTCGTGATTCCGAGAACTTTTCAAACTACCCTCGTAGCAGACGTTTTCTTGTTTATTGTGGTTCCGAGGGACTAGAAATTCAGAGAACGGCGAGAGTGTCTAATTTTACAGCTGTCTTTTTGAGTACGACACACATCTTCGTAAGAGTGAATTTTGTGCATAACGGGCCTGGTGTTTGGTAGGGCTGAAGTGAATTTCGTTGTCTAACTCGCGCGTGAAGATGTCTGTTGATTGAAATCGAATTTAAGTAGTTTGTTAGCTTATTCTTAAGCGCATGAATAAATACTTAAATAAGAAGCAGTAATCTCAATAAAATTAATAACAGAATACATATTTTTGTCTGTCGAAGTAACTCGCAAGTTGACGTGATTTTCCTTCAGAAGGAATTAGTGTACGGTCCCCCCCCCCCCCCCCCCCCGCCTCCCCCCCCCCACACACACACACTTTTTAACAAAATTGTCATGAACGTAATTCTCATTTTGGTAAAAATAAAAAAATTATTTTCGGGTTAGAAACGCAACAGTATTCATACAAAATGCCTCACTACGTGGTAGGTAAGGTATACTGTGACAAAGTAGTTCGCTCTTTTTCATGAACTGAGCGCCTCCTGCTTTTTCTCAGCGTGTCCTAAGATAGTGCCGGAAATACACATTTCTAGCACACTTCTACTTAGCATTTCCTTCTCTTGCCGTCCCTGCTTAGTCAGAGCGCCGGCATGCGTGTGACCCCATGCCATTTCTGCAGATAATCAGAACCAAGGCTAATCGTGAAATGAAACCAGAGAGAACCAGGATACTTTAGTCTGTACGCAAACCCACGACATTCGCTGCTTGACAACCGTGACGAACAAATTTACAATCTACTAGATACTAAAGAAGGTCGATGGCCGACGCGTCTTGGACATGCAAGCTATGGAAGCAGGACTACCCGTCATTTCTCGATGAAGGCTTGCACACTCCTCGCCGCATATGTCCTGCCGAAATGTGACCTACGCATTGTTTGGACGAGGAGCATTGTCTGAAAGTTGAACACCTACTGACATAGCTAGCGGCTGCTGTTCATATTGTCCCCGCTACGTAGGAGCCGAGACCGCTATTGTATCCAGCGGCTCCCCGATCCACCATACTTGCCTTAGTCTGTCGCATCCCTTAGCAGTGAAGTGAGGGCAGGGGGGGAGGGTGGCGGGGGTGGGAGTTGTCCGTAAGCACTGCGCTGTGCTATCCAGTACACCATGGACGGCTGTCATGTGATCATCGTAGTGCGGAGGTGGCTGTGGTTTCTGCCAAGACAACGGCAGCATGCGTTGGTGGCGGCGTTCACTCGTCTATGAAGACATGTACCCACGCGCTGTATCGCTCCCGTGTCGTGCCAACACTTTGGGCGAAGTTGTACAGACCAGTGTGGTGATAGTAGTGATTCTGTGCTATGGTCTCTTTGCAAGGTCCGCTTGCTGCTGGGCACGCTCCCATTCTGTCCACTGGTCCCACAAACGCGTTAGCGTCGTGACAGCATGCCCGTACGTATCGAAATGTCGCGTTATAACAAACCTGATACAGTATCTCCACAGTTTTGTTTGCATGTAATCAAAAATGGCTCTGAGCACTACGCGACTCAACTTCTGAGGTCATCAGTCGCCTAGAACTTAGAACTAATTAAACCTAACTAACCTAAGGACATCACACACATCCATGCCCGAGGCAGGATTCGAACCTGCGACCGTAGCAGTCCCGCGGTTCCGGACTGAGCGCCTAGAACCGCGAGACCACCGCGGCCGGCTGTATGTAATCGCAATGACTTTTCGCGCAACGCTAGGGACAGTTGATTTCGGAAAATGAAGCCGAAACCTGCTGTGATGCGCAATATTCGGCCAGAAGGCTGCTTTTGTCTTTACAAGTTACCATGAACTTGAGAAAGCATACAGTTTTCACATTGTACGTTGGCACTTCCTTACCACATGTTTCCCCAAACTTGTGCTGAATTGAAACAACAGACTGAAATTACACCAGCTGCGATATATTCGCGTAGCCAGTAGTAATAATGACTGTGTGGACGATGTGGCGTATTCTACACCTTATTTTAGATCTATGTGACGATGCTGTGCTAACTATATTTATATGTTTTGACGAAACCATTATGGCCTTATCACTTTAGGACACGGTGTGGAAAAGACCTGAGGATGGTCATCACGGACTGAAACCGGTCAGGCCGGCCGGAGTCGCCGAGCGGTTCTAGGCGCTACAGTCTGGAACTGCGCGACCACTACGGTCGCAGGTTCGAATCGTGCCACGGGCATGGATGTGTGTGATGTCCTTAGGTTCGTTAGGTCTAAGTAGTTCTCAGTTCTAGGGGACTGATGACCACAGATGTTAAGTCCTGTAGCGCTCAGAGCCATTTTTTTTTTTTTTTTGAAACCGGTCATCGTCAAAAGAATTGATATTGTGATCAAAGACTGGAATAAAAAACATTGGACTGAAATTAGATTAACCTAGAGATGGGTGAGGCTGGTAATTTCGCCGAAGTCGGGGCCAGCAAATGCTGATGACTGGAATGATTGGACATCGCATAATGTAAAATTTCATTCCCCATTAAAAGGAACAACACCTTTATTTCGAACTCAGAATTTAAAAGGGTTGATAATAACCATTTAGGATCTTTACTATAGCGATGTAGTTCGGAAGTATACTTGTTACACAGTATGATAGGGTTTTCTGTTACTGCACTTTGCAGGTAATCAGCGGAGACCGCGAGACCGGTAAATAAAATAATAACTCTTACCTTAGTGTAAACACGTAACTGTCACACGCAGTGCAAGAAACACTACCTGCCAGACACAAGACTCGAACCCTGGGCCACACGCGCTGAAGTCGCGCCGGTAGGGCCAGGAGCGGCGCCGACGCGAAGGCTGGGATGATCGGGTGCAACAGACCGATACTTGTTTCCTGCACGTGCGGCGAGGTACCTCATCTCATGACGTCACATGCGCAACATGTGTCATCCACTTTTGGGATATTTCCAGACATTTGCGGCCCTATATGTCTTGCACCAAATTATTTGTCTCAGGGTCATCTAAGTCGCTTCGGGGGTTTTTAAACGTTAAGGGGCTCCGGAAAGGCTCAAAATCATGAAAAGTTCAATTTTTACTTTTTTGCGTTTTCTGAATCTGCAGACTATTACCTTTTAATAGATATATAATTTATTCAATTCCGAAGACTACAACTATTTTTAAATTTTTTTTGAAATGTGTTCTACATGGGCGTGACCCACTGTGGCGCTGTGCGATATGTTAATTACCTTGGTGACGGTGATTCTAAAAGTTTCAAACATGTTCAAGGACTGAAGTCCTATGGTGATGATGTTGTAGTGCAGAAATTTGAGTGTATTGGACACGTACAGAAGCGAATGGGAACAAGACTTTGGCGACTGAAAGCTTCGTACAAAAAACAAAAACTCAGTGATGGTAAAGGGTTGGATGGGAAGGGAAGGTTAATTGACAGTGTAATTGACAAAATACAGAAGTATTATGGAATGGCTATTAGGCAAAATACACAAAGTGTCGACGAAATGAAGAAGGCTGTTTGGGCTCTTTTTTTTCATACTTCTTCAACCGATGAAAATCCCCAACATAGTTTGTGTCCCAAAGAAGAAGACAGTTGGTGTAAATATAACAAAGGATTGCTCACTGGTGAAGTGTACACTCATAAGCATAGTCTGCCTCATGCAGTAATGGAGGTGATAAAACCTATTTTCAGAGACTTAGCAGCACCTGAACTGTTGAAAAAGTGTATTCACAGAAAAACTCAAAACCCCAATGAAAGTGTAAATAGTGTTATATGGTCGAGAATCCCCAAGACTGTATTTGTTGGAATAGAAACACTTCACTTTGGTGTGTATGATGCTGTTGCGACTTTCAATGATGGCAACATTGTAAGGTGCAAGGTATTTAGAAATATGGGAATGAAGATAGGTTCTAACATGGTACGAGCGATGCTTGCTTTAGACAAGGAACGCCTTCGGGCTGCAGACGGGGCTGTAAAGAGTCTAGAAATACAAGCAAGAGTAAACAGGAGGAGGAACAAGAGGAAGCTAGAGGAGGAGTTTGCAGAGGATAAAGATAATCCATCCTATGGACCTGGAATGCACTAAAAAGTTAATCCAATCTTTGTCGCTCGATTCCCAAAACTTTTATTTTCTCATACTACTTAATGTTTTCTAAGGATCTTCCAAACATATTTGTTTCAAACTTTCAGTAAATGTTACACAGTACCTTCTGCATAATTTAACACAGCCTTTTTCCAAAAAACTGTATATTTTTGAATATATAAATAAAAAATTGCAAAAAAAATGTTGTGAATTTTCATTACAATTGAAAAAAAATAGATTTTTAATAACTGAACTAAAATTTTGTAAAATCCCTGTGTTAAGTTGTAGCCCATATTCCAATAAATAATCTGTAAAAAGTTCAACTTCCTACCTCAAATACTTTGTGAGGAAAGATGTAATTTATAAGCGTTATTTTAACATTGCAAGTATAGGGCGTTCCGGAGCCCCTTAATCGGAATCACCTTGCATCATAGTTGCTAACGTTAATATTGGTCTCATTGTGTTAAACCTTTAACATAAGATTACACATCTTATATATAGATAATGACAGCATTTAACTTTTTTTTAATTCGGTCGATAATTATATGAAATACTGGAAATAAAATCTTTGATGCCGTAGGAATCCATTAGATAGGCAACCAGGAACTGGATGACCGTTTTAGCGACTTAGTAATATAGATATACGAATGCAGGATTTATTTATTTATCGTACTGCTTTTTGACAAATTGAAAAAAGTATATAGAGTGCAGAGCATAATATTTACAATATAAAATATTATAAACAAACATCTAGAGCATTTATATAATCTGGCGACTTTGGAGTCGGCACCAGGAAGACATCTGGCCTGCCATCGTATGAATAAATCAAATGGCTCGGAGCACTATGGGACTCAACATCTTAGGTCATAAGTCCCCTAGAACTCAGAACTACTTAAACCTAACTAACCTAAGGACATCACACACACCCATGCCCGAGGCAGGATTCGAACCTGCGACCGTGGCAGCCTCGCGGTTCCGGACTGCAGTGCCAAAACCGCACGGCCACCGCGGCCGGCCATCGTATGACCTTATGGGACATTCTTCTGTGATTTGTCTGATGGTCTGTGGTTCTGCACAGTCGTAAGTGGAGATGTTCGCTTAGGCCATTAGTGTAAAAACTATGCACATCTGCAGTAGTGGGTTCTAATTATGATTAGCACTGGTCATGTTTCGCGTGGTTCAAATGGCTCCGAGCACTATGGGTACTTAACATCTGAGGTCAGCAGTCCCCTAGAACTTAGAACAACTTAAACCTAACTAACCTAAGGACATCACACTCATCCATGCCCGAGGCAGGATTCGAACCTTAGGCGGTAGCGGTCGCGCAGTTCCAGACTGTAGCGCCTAGAACCACTCGGCCACTCCGGCTGTCGTTTCGCGTGGCAAATCGAATCCACGGCATCGGCGATCCACGGCATATTATTTTGTTGTCCGGTCCGTTCTTGAGTCCATGCATTATAATGTTGAACTCATCTTCCACAGCGACCTTTTCTTTTATTCTTGGTGTTCATCTGGAGCTCAGTCGCTTATGGTTTGCATCATCGGCGTCTTGGTGGGCTGTAGATGTTTATTATCCATGTTCTTTTTATACTCGTTCGTGAGAGCATTTATACGTCCTAGGTGAGGGGGTCGAATGTGGATTAGTACTGGCAGCCATACTATAGATGTTGATTTGATAACGCCAGCGATCATTGTCACAGCGTTATTTAGTTGGATATTATCTTTTGTAGATATGGCCCGTTTAGTCCAACAATTCAGCGGTTAAGAAGACAAGACTCATAAGAGAAGAGTGTGACGTGGATGGCAATGCTCCCCAGGTTGGTCCACAGAGCTGTTGAATGATGTTTCTTGTCTCATAAAAAACTTCAAATGGCTCTAAGCAATGACTTAACATCTGAGGTCATCAGTTCCCTAGACTTAGAACTACTTAAACCTAACTAACCTAAGGACATCACACACATCCATGCCCGACGCAGGATTCAACCTGGGACCGTAGCAGCAGCGCGGTTCCGGAATGAAGCGCCTAGAGCCGCTCGGCCACAGCGGCCGGCTCTTGTTTCATATTTGGACCTGTTTTTGATAGACACTCTTAGAAAGATAGAATTCTACCAAATGTCACCAGCAGGTCCTTTGTTGTTCTATTATGAATGAATGTAGTGTTTCCAAACTGTATGATGTTTTTCTTTCGCGGTGTGTGTTATGTAGGTGGAAGCAAGAAATCTCCGTTTTGGTGTCGTTTGGTTGGAGTCTCCATTTGCGAAAGTACTTTCCCACTACATCTTCTCTTAGGACTTGAGTTACACCATATTCCAAACACCCAGTCGCCGATCTGACCAAACTTCCTTGATTTTATTTTTGACATGTCTGCAGTGTATAAGATGAAGAGAAGTGAAGCAGGGACCGAGCTCACTGGTAGAACGCTTTTAATTTTCTTGGGGAGCTGACGTTGGATCCGATGAGATCTTGGAACAGTTGGTCAGACAGTATATTGTCGAGACTAGGCGAGCGATTGGTTTGCAAGCAGTTATGGGAAGAAACTTGTGTATCAAGCTTTCCCTCCACACTGTATCAAAGGCTGCTGTCAAGTCAAAGAATGCAACTGCGGTTTTAAGTTTGCTTTGAAATTCTGCTTTAGGTGGTGAGTGAAGGAACCTGATCTGTGTTGCTTCGTTCTGCCCGAAAGTGTTATTGTATGAGGGGTATGCCGTATAGTACTTTGTAGGTCACAGATAGCAGAGCTGCTGGTATGTGGGTCCTGGGGCTATCAGCTGGTTTGTCAGGTTTTAATATAGCGATTATTTTAGAGTGTTTAAATTCTTGTGGTATACTTCTTTTTTTAAAAAAGAAAATGGACGTTTAGATAAGAGTAAGAGGTGGACCATCATGTTAGTCGCTTGCTCAGTTAGTGAAGCTCTTCGCCTTGAATGAATCAACCATTTTTTTCTGAAATTGTAATCATTTGTGTGGTGTACATACATATCAGGTCAATTGATTTCCGTCCCATTCGAATAATTCCTTCGAAGTACGTCGATTGCCGGTTTGCTTAAGGATACAAATGAGTAAAAGGAAAGGACACGCCTTGTTCTAAGTTCTGCTCTTGAGATGTTGCTTCTTGGACTGATAAAATCTGCCGTCTGTTCTGTAAGGCCGGTATTACATTATCAGATTTCTTTGTCAAAGATTTGATCAAAGCTGTGATCAAATATTACGTCAAATACATTTGACAAAGACCTTTGACGTAGCGCTAGAAGTCAAAGTTCAAGATGGCTGACAAGAACAACTTGTTATTAACCGCAGCAGTTGCATGTACCAGAATTGCACTGTGTGCACATGCGGAAGAGAAGCGGGGGAAAAAAAGGAAACATACCTGGGTGAAGCCGTGCGTTTTAGGACGACTCGATAAAAGTATTCAACAAAAGTTGTTACGTGAGCTTATAGTGGAGGACGTCAAGCCATACATCAATTACTTAAGAATGGATGAGCATACATTTCTGTATGTGCTCAGGGAAGTGTATCCTCGTATCACAAAGCACAATACTCACTTAAGAACTGCTACATGTGCAGAAGACAAGCTCACTGTAACACTCCGATTCCTTGCTACAGGAGAGGGTTAGGTTAGGTTAGGTTGGGTCAGGTCTCCAATCTTCTTAATCTGTTTTTGTATTCAGGGTGCCTCACGTTGTAAAGCGCCTGATCAGCTTCATACATCTCTATTAATTTTGTAGTTGTCGGCACACACCAATTGTATTTACCGGCAATGTTTATAAAAACACTACAGACGACAGAACGCTGCAGCGATGCTAGCGCGTCACGTGGTAAGATGTCACATTGCAGTGAACAGAAGACAAGCGACTTCTTTGATCAAATCTACGGCGAGGCCCTAGATTTGATCAAATATTGGACGACATTTGACAAAGTTCCCTATGACACCATCAAATATCTTTGACAAAGAAATTTGATAGTGTAATACTGAAGAGCAGGACTCGGTTGTTGTTTTTGTAGAATCACCTGGAAGCCGTGTCGCTTGTTTTGGGTGGTTGCACTGTATGTGTGTGTGGTGTGTGTCGGCAGAGCAAGCAGAGCCCGGTGGAGGAGCTGCTGCGGCAGGCGGACCAGGTGATCAGCACGCAGCGGCCGCGCGCAGAGGTGTACGCCGCCATGGCGCAGTCCCTGGGCCGCGCCTGGGCAGACGTCAACGCCCACCTCGACCTGCGCCGCCAGCTGCTCGACCTCAACGTCAGCTACCACAGGTGCGTCCGTCGGCCAGTGTGTCGACGCTTATTTCAGTCATCTGTTTCGTGGTTTAACTGCAAATATGGTATTGTGATCTCGATGTGTCTACAGAACTGTTGATTTCCGTAACGCTTGTTGTAAGTTATATGAGTGAGAGCTAAATGAGATAGTAAGGGGGTTCAGTAATGAGTATAGCTGTAGAGCAAGCACGCCGTAAACATTTAAATTAAAATGTCCACTTAATATTGCCTCATTCCTCTGTAGAAGTTAAGAACTTTAATAATGCGTACAATTGTTTCATAAATCTATTACTTGACAAAAGCAGTGAGGCACCCAGAAGGAGAGGAGGAAACGAAATGATACTTCATGGGAATTGACACCTTGAATGCTGCAGGGCAGTCCATAAATCCGTAAGAGTACGAGATCTCTTCTGAACAGCACGTTGCAAGGCATCCCAGGTATCCTCAATAATGTTCATGTCTCGGGATTTTGGTGGTCAGCGGAAGGGTTTAAACTCAGAAGAGTACTCCTGGAGCCTCTCTGTAGCAATTCTGGACGTGTGGGGTGTCGCATTGTCCTGCTGGAATTGCCCAAGTCCGTCGGAATACACAACGTCCATGAATGGATGCAGGTGGGCAAGATGCTTACGTACGTGTGACCTGTCAGATTCGTATCTAGATGTAGCATTCACTCCAACTCCACACGCCCCCACACCATTGCATAGTATACACCAGCTTGAACAGACCCCTGCTGACCTGCAGGGTCCATGGATTCATGAGCTTGTCTCCATACCCGTACACGTCCATCAGCTCGATACAATTTGATACGAGGCTCGTCCGACCAGGCAACATGTTCCTAGTCATCGACAGTCCAATGTCGGTGTTGAGGGGCCCAAGCCGGGGGCAAAGCTTTGTGTCGTGCAGTCATAAAGGGTACACAAGTGCGCCTTCGGCTTCGAAAGCCCATATCGATGATGTTTCATTGAATGGTTCGCACGCTGTCACTTGTCGATGGCCCAGCACTGCAATCTGCTGCAATTTGCGGAAGAGTTGCACTTTTCTCACGTTGAACGATACTCTCAAGTCATCGATGGCCCCGTTCTTACATAATCTTTTTGCGGCCCCAGCGATGTCGGTGATTTGATGTATTACCGGATTCCTGATACTCACGGTACACTCGTGAAATGGTCGTACGGGAAAATCCCCACTTCATCGCAACCTTGGAGATGCTTGTCCCATCGCTCGTGCGCCGACTATAAAATCACGTTCAAACTCACTTAAATCTTGATAACTTCCAATTGTAGCAGCAGTAACCGATCTAACAACTTCGACAGACACATGTCTTATATAGCCGTTGCCGACAGCAGCACCGTATTATGCCTGTTTACTTATCTCTGTATTTGAATATGCATGCCTATACCAGTTTCGTTGGCCCTTCAGTGTAGTACAGCACAGCCTTCAAAATGCTGTATGGGACCCTTACCAGTTGGTTCTGATTCAAGAGATTGAGAAGGTCCAAAGAAGAGCAAGATTCGTGACTGGTACATTTAGCCATCGCGAGAGCGTTACAGATCTCATAGAAAGTTTGAAGTGGGACACACTTGCAGATAGACGACGCGCTAAACGGAAGGGGCTGCTCACTAAAATCCGAAACCTGATCTTCGCCGAGGATGTAGAGCATATATTATGACCAACTTTCAAATCGCGCAATGATCACCATTCAAAGATAAGGGAAATTAGAGCTCGTACTGAGGCGTTCGGACAGTTGTTTTTCCCTCGTGCGAACTGCAAGTGAAACAAGGCGAGGGGAGGAGGGGAGGAATATGACTTTGGCGAGAATAGTTCCCTCCTCCACCTACCGCTTGGTGGCTAGCCGAGTATACAGGGTGTTACAAAAAGGTACAGCCAAACTTTCAGGAAACATTCCTCACACACAAATAAAGAAAAGATGTTATGTGGACATGTGTCCGGAAACGCTTAACTTCCATGGTAGAGGTCATTTTAGTTTCGTTTTTCCACCTACCCTCAATCGAGCACGTTATCATGATTTCATACGGGATACTCTACCTGTGCTGCTAGTACATGTGCCTTTACAAGTACGACACAACATGTGGTTCATGCACGATGGAGCTCCTGCACATTTCAGTCCAAGTGTTCGTACGCTTCTCAACAACAGATTCGGTGACAGATGGATTGGTAGAGGCGGACCAATGGCACGGCCTCCACGCTCTCCTGACCTCAACCCTCTTGAGATTCATTTATGGGGGCATTTGAAAGCTCTTGTCTACGCAACCCCGGTACCAATTGTAGAGACTCTTCGTACTCCTATTGTGGACGGCTGTGATACAATACGCCATTCTCCAGGCCTGCATCAGCGCATCAGGGATTCCATGCGACGAAGGGTGGATGCACGTATCCTCGCTAACGGAGGACATTTTGAACATTTCCTGTAACAAAGTGTTTGAAGTCACGCTGGTACGTTCTGTTGCTGTGTGTTTCCATTCCATGATTAATGTGATTTGAAGAGAAGTAATAAAATGAGCTCTAACATGGAAAGTAAGCGTTTCCGGACACATGTCCACATAACATATTTTCTTTCTTTGTGTGTGAGGAATGTTTCCTGAAAGTTTGGCCGTACCTTTTTGTAACACCCTGTATATGTAGATGTAGATGCTAATCTCTCCTAAACCTGAGGGAGTCATTGTTTTACATACACGTCTTAAGATAAGTGACTACTCCAGCTTCGTCTTACTTTTCAGACCGATTCGTGCCTCCTGAATTACAATAAATTTTGATTTAAAGGGCTCACTTCACTCGGGCAACACAAAAGGAAACAAAACCGCACGAAGAGCTTCAATAACTACACAAAGGACTGGCAGCTAGGGAGTCGTGTTGCTACACATGGGTGATGCGTCGCAAGCGATTCATCAGATTGTGTGGGAATTCCGAGCATTCAGCGATCGACCGTTGCACTATGTGGTTTGCAGGCACACGTGCGTTCTGCGGGCAGATATCTGCCATCCGTCGTTCATCTTTGCAGCACTTAAGGGGACATTGTATGTCCTATGCGGCCAATGTTAAATTATCGAATTTTGTGACCCATTATCTTGGAAATTTTTTAAGACACCAACTTACAATTTTCCATAATTATTGAATGCACCTTTCTAGATACACTGAACTAGAACTATTACTAAAATTGTATTGTGGGGGACATGTTATCTTTTTTTTAAACACTCAATTTTTTGACATAATTTTGTAAATAAATGAACATAAAAACAAAACTACTCAGGATATTTTAATTATTCTAGTTCCATATGTGTTGAATCTCAGACTTGGCATGTTGCGAAAATTTCATGTCTCTACCATCAGTACTTTTTTAGAAAACGCGTCACTTATTGCAAAAAATGTTGTTCAGAGATATGGAGGTTTTAACCTTTTTTTATTACAAATTCTTATACAGACTTACATTTCTGCGACTTTTACGCACTATAATTGCCCTGGCCCACAGTATGTGTCTGCTTCTGCGTCACAACAGGCCAGCGATTGCCTCCTCCTTTTCTTCCTTGCTTCTTTTGTCATTTGCTGAGCAGCATACTCTGCTTCACGTACACGACGCTCATCCAGTTCCCGCAGTCCTTTAGCTGTGTTCTGTCCAAATCTTTCACCTAACTTCTCCAGAACTTGAAGTCTTTCATAGTTCCCACCCTTAAAAGTTATTACAGCATCGGACACTGTTAACTTTAGAGTCATAAGACCAACAAATACATTTTTAGGTACACGGCACCACACAACATTATTAAAGGACTCATTCACATTCTGGGTCTTCCCATGTAAACACTTCTTTAGTAGCTCGGAATTTGCCCAATCTCTGTAAACAGGTTTGATTGCCTCCATTACTGCCCAAGGCAGAGAATGTTTATGTGTAAATTCATGCAGGGTGCCAGAAAATTCAGCTTGCCTATATTTACACCACGTGTTTGGTGGATGTGGACACAAAGCATGACATGGCTTTTCATCGGTTGATATTCGATGAAAGAAAGTGCTCCACACAGCTCTTTTTATCTTCTCTAAATTGTCACAGTTATCTCTAATGGCCTTCCCATAATGTTCCTGTAACTCATCAATTACTTTGTCCGTTAGTCTTCCGCACATTTTATTGTCTGCCCATCAGACAGTTTTGTGTTACTCAGCTTGGTTTTTAGGTTACGCAGACGTGTTCCCATCCTTTTCTTGACATGTTCTACACACTCAAGTTTTTGTTTAGGAACATCATATGGCTTACTGTTTTGTACTGCAATGAAAGTGGTCACTTCAGAAACATTATCTTGGTTTCCTTCACTGCTAGCACATGTGTTTTCAAGTACTTCAGAAGAAAATGCAGGTCTCACATATCTGTTACCCGCAAATTTGCGTTTCTTGAAGTTACTTTTACGCTTAGTCATTTTATTTACGTATAAAAAGCAATAGAAGTTAGCTTACTACAAAAATAGCCGATAATCGCACTACTTTCACGAAAACTAATTTCAGAAACAAAGGACTGATTTGTTTATTCGTAATTTAGTGATGGGGAGCTCGTGAATGAGTCGTTCAAATGAACGCTTCACTCCAATGAAGTGTGAACTAACCACTCAATTTCAATGAACTGGTACTTCAAACTCTTCACAGATAGCACACTCTACACTTTTTTCTAGTTCACTCACTCTCTCCCCCTCTCCGTCTCCCACTACATCGGTGCTACGTCATTCATCCTCCCGTCACTTCAGTCCTCCCTATACTGCCTGTCGAGTGTCGACGAATCGCGCGGTGTTTGTGGGGTACGATAGGCTTACGATGGTTAATGGTGGTGAGGGGCGAGGGGAAAGCAGCGTCAGTTGCTTCCTGCAGTGCTGCCATCATTACCCGTGACTATCCCGTCTACGGGTAGCCTACCTTTGGCAGCGCTTGCAAACAAATGAATATTAAAGATACATACGAAGAGGCTCGCTGGGTGAGCACACACAGCCAACTAGAGATGGGTCGAACTCGTTCATTCCCGTGAACTACTTCATTCATTTCACTCTACGCCGTGAAGCGTTCAAATGAAGTAGTTCATTCATGAAGTATGGAAGCCTGGCGAAGTTGCCCAGTTCGCCGCTCAGCCGCGGCTACGCTAGCTTCGCCTCGCTCGTACAATAAAGCTTCGTAATACTTCATAATTTTACCAACAGATGGCCGAACTATGCAGTAATGTACACGCAACGTTTTACGCTCTTACAGCGTCTGAGTTAAATAGAGCATGGTGGAAGGGGACAAAGGAAAGATAAACGGAGAAGCCTGTCACATATAAAGAAGGTATTACATTTAATCTTGCTCGACATTTTCTCATGAAGCGCCCAAATAAGTCTATCTGCCAAATGAAACATTATTTGTTGTATTCATGGACTGAAAACTAGGGCTACCAACGAAATGCAGTCCAATTTTATGTTCCTTTTAAAATTCAATTCAAAATAGAATGAGTATGTTTACCAATGTCACAAAGTCTAAAAGGTTTGTTAATAACACTGAAAGAGGGATTTTACCTGAAATCGTACCAATGACTACAGGTGACAGTTTACGTTTTGAATCTGGAGGGTTATTATTCCCAACAAAAATAAAATCTACAGGAAAACTTCTGAATAATTACTTAACGTAGGTATATAGACTTTGTGACATTGGTAAACATACTCATTCTATTTTGAATTAAATTTTAAAAGGAACATAAAATTGGACTGCATTTCGTTGGTAGCCCTAGTTTTCAGTCCATGAATACAACAAATAATGTTTCATTTGGCAGATAGACTTATTTGGGCGCTTCATGAGAAAATGTCGAGCAAGATTAAATGTAATACCTTCTTTATATGTGACAGGCTTCTCCGTTTATCTTTCCTTTGTCCCCTTCCACCATGCTCTATTTAACTCAGACGCTGTAAGAGCGTAAAACGTTGCGTGTACATTACTGCATAGTTCGGCCATCTGTTGGTAAAATTATGAAGTATTACGAAGCTTTATTGTACGAGCGAGGCGAAGCTAGCGTAGCCGCGGCTGAGCGGCGAACTGGGCAACTTCGCCAGGCTTCCATACTTCATGAATGAACTACTTCATTTGAACGCTTCATGGCGTAGAGTGAAATGAATGAAGTAGTTCACGGGAATGAACGAGTTCGACCCATCTCTAGTTGGCTGTGTGTGCTCACACAGCGAGCCTCTTCGTATGTATCTTTAATATTCATTTGTTTGCAAGCGCTGCCAAAGGTAGGCTACCCGTAGACGGGATAGTCACGGGTAATGATGGCAGCACTGCAGGAAGCAACTGACGCTGCTTTCCCCTCGCCCCTCACCACCCCTAACCATCGTAAGCTTATCGTACCCCACAAACACCGCGCGATTCGTCGACACTCGACAGGCAGTATAGGGAGGACTGAAGTGACGGGAGGATGAATGACGTAGCACCGATGTAGTGGGAGACGGAGAGGGGGAGAGAGTGAGTAAACTAGAAAAAAGTGTAGAGTGTGCTATCTGTGAAGAGTTTGAAGTACCAGTTCATTGAAATTGAGTGGTTAGTTCACACTTCATTGGAGTGAAGCGTTCATTTGAACGACTCATTCACGAGCTCCCCATCACTACAGCCAACATGAAAATAAACGGTTTGTTAATAACACTGAAAGAGGGATTTTACCTGAAATCGTACCAATGACTACAGGTGACAGTTTACGTTTTGAATCTGGAGGGTTATTATTCCCAACAAAAATAAAATCTACAGGAAAACTTCTGAATAATTACTTAACGTAGGTATATAGACTTTGTGACATTGGTAAACATACTCATTCTATTTTGAATTAAATTTTAAAAGGAACATAAAATTGGACTGCATTTCGTTGGTAGCCCTAGTTTTCAGTCCATGAATACAACAAATAATGTTTCATTTGGCAGATAGACTTATTTGGGCGCTTCATGAGAAAATGTCGAGCAAGATTAAATGTAATACCTTCTTTATATGTGACAGGCTTCTCCGTTTATCTTTCCTTTGTCCCCTTCCACCATGCTCTGTTTAACTCAGACGCTGTAAGAGCGTAAAACGTTGCGTGTACATTACTGCATAGTTCGGCCATCTATTGGTAAAATTATGAAGTATTACGAAGCTTTATTGTACGAGCGAGGCGAAGCTAGCGTAGCCGCGGCTGAGCGGCGAACTGGGCAACTTCGCCAGGCTTCCATACTTCATGAATGAACTACTTCATTTGAACGCTTCACGGCGTAGAGTGAAATGAATGAAGTAGTTCACGGGAATGAACGAGTTCGACCCATCTCTATCGTAATGCCAACTTCTGAAACGTAGCAGCAGGCACAAAACAGAGCAATTCACAGCCTTCTAGACTGTGTAGTTCCCAAGATATGACTGCTCAGCTGCAGCAGTATATGCGTAGCCACGAAATTTGACAGTCCACGTCAACATTCAAAATATTACTTGAAGGTCTCACAATTGTCTGATTTTAATTTATTATATACCAAAATGTTCAGGAAGTCCAAAGTACATTATGGAGCAGAAAGCAGAAAATGTCAAATTTAACGAATTTCACGTACAATGACCCCCTACCTCTATCAGGACCACCGGTGACAGGCTGTTTCTGCACCTTTTTTACTCTCTTATTATTATTATTTACAAGTGACGTGTGCGGAAAAGTAACAGAAATGCCTTCAAGTGATACAGCAGTTTAAAGAAAGCAACACTGGGTTAGCAGGCACCGTTGGGCTCTCGGTCATTAGAGGTTGAGTTTATCACCGTATCGGTGACGAATGTGGCCGGAAGTCGGGTATGCGCCAAAGAAATCGTCGCGACGTCCTCCAGAGGTTATTTAGAAAAAAAGACATACGTTCCAAATCTAATGGCCGTATGGGGTTTGGAACCTCGTTCATTTCCAGTAGAAGTCCAGTGCCTTAACCACTGCCCCACTTCCCTAGGTACACGGTCGTTCCGTTTTATTGATAACTTCGAGAGGAAGACCATAGTGGTAGTCGTGGCTGAACATTAGAGTGTAACACTGCAGCTGCGAGAGTTTTATCCAGTGGAGATTTTGGTGTTACACCCCGAATCGAGCCATCACTTTGAAAACTGGTTATTCAGAGCTTATCGTGCTCATGTAGGTGAGTAGGAAGGGTAGTACAACAATCATAACAACAATCATCCTTAATTGCGACATATTCTGCATTCAGTTTTTAGAAAGCAACAGAAAACGTATATTAAGCAGTGAAATCGGGAGGAAAGAGTGCACTATCGTTCAATATCAAGGTCATTTGTTATCAACCCCCAGTTACAATAAAAGTGACGGAAATGTAATCTGTGAAACCCACAGGAAGTTGAGACGACCAGGAGAGAGAAATGCAAACAATGGGGAGCAGTGACGGCCGGTCATCACGTGCTAATGTGCTCAGTACACTGTAAATATCTCACTGAAAATGAAATGTCGTGTGGCTAGGGCCTCCCGTCGGGTAGACCGTTCGCCTGGTGCAGGTCTTTCGAGTTGACGCAACTTCGGCGACCTGCGCGTGCTGATCAGCCGCGCTAAGATCAACTCAGAGAAGGGACGCTGCAGTCTGTTTTTGACTGCGCACGCTCTGATATGACGTCATCCCTTCCGGCACTGAGTGGTAAGTTGCTCACAGCACCAGGTCAGTATTTTTCTTTGAAACTACGTGTAAAGTATTGTGCAAGAGTAGAGTATGAGGGATTTTAGAGGAGTAGTAGTCGTTATGGCGCTCTGACTGAGTGATCAAATACATTGACTGGCAGTTTGTTGGTCTGGGTTCCATTCCTGCAGCTGCAAACATTTTTTTTTAAATTTTATTTTATTCCTCGCAGTGTTAAACTATTGATTATAAAATCTAAGTACATCTAAAAAGTTAAATTTATGTATGTAAAATTATATTCAATTTAGTTACGATTAGTATTCTCGTAAGCCAAAAAGGCTATAGGTCACCACTTTGGCGTCCACCTCCAAAAAGGAGCTAAGACCTTCACAAGAAAGGAGACCTTACATGTGTGAAGGCTAGGGGTTAGAGATTTGGAGGGGGGGGGGAGGAATTGCTGTTTATGTTAGGTGAAAAATGTGATGCCTCACTTGCCACCCTCACCAGAAACTTCCAAATATTTGAAGTCAGGCTGTATATTGTAACTAAGACCAAATGACTCTGTGGACCGAATATTATGATCAATTCCTGCAACTGTTCCTTCTTTGGGGGTTGTTTATACACAAAACGTGCTCCTTGAGTATGGAATGGTGGTTCAGGGCGAACTATGGAGGAGGGCAACGACATATCACCATGCCAAGTAAAGGTAGCGACGTACACTCCTGGAAATGGAAAAAAGAACACATTGACACCGGTGTGTCAGACCCACCATACTTGCTCCGGACACTGCGAGAGGGCTGTACAAGCAATGATCACACGCACGGCACAGCGGACACACCAGGAACCGCGGTGTTGGCCGTCGAATGGCGCTAGCTGCGCAGCATTTGTGCACCGCCGCCGTCAGTGTCAGCCAGTTTGCCGTGGCATACGGAGCTCCATCGCAGTCTTTAACACTGGTAGCATGCCGCGACAGCGTGGACGTGAACCGTATGTGCAGCTGACGGACTTTGAGCGAGGGCGTATAGTGGGCATGCGGGAGGCCGGATGGACGTACCGCCGAATTGCTCAACACGTGGGGCGTGAGGTCTCCACAGTACATCGATGTTGTCGCCAGTGGTCGGCGGAAGGTGCACGTGCCCGTCGACCTGGGACCGGACCGCAGCGACGCACGGATGCACGCCAAGACCGTAGGATCCTACGTAGTGCCGTAAGGGACCGCACCGCCACTTCCCAGCAAATTAGGGACACTGTGGCTCCTGGGGTATCGGCGAGGACCATTCGCAACCGTCTCCATGAAGCTGGGCTACGGTCTCGCACACCGTTAGGCCGTCTTCCGCTCACTCCCCAACATCGTGCAGCCCGCCTCCAGTGGTGTCGCGACAGGCGTGAATGGAGGGACGAAAGGAGACGTGTCGTCTTCAGCGATGAGAGTCGCTTCTGCCTTGGTGCCAATGATGGTCGTATGCGTGTTTGGCGCCGTGCAGGTGAGCGCCACAATCAGGACTGTATACGACCGAGGCACACAGGGCCAACACCCGGCATCATGGTGTGGGGAGCGATCTCCTACACTGGCCGTACACCACTGGTGATCGTCGAGGGGACACTGAATAGTGCACGGTACATCCAAACCGTCATCGAACCCATCGTTCTACCATTCCTAGACCAGCAAGGGAACTTGCTGTTCCAACAGGACAATGCACGTCCGCATGTATCCCGTGCCACCCAACGTGCTCTAGAAGGTGTAAGTCAACTACCCTGGCCAGCAAGATCTCCGGATCTGTCCCCCATTGAGCATGTTTGGGACTGGATGAAGCGTCGTCTCACGCGGTCTGCACGTCCAGCACGAACGCTGGTCCAACTGAGGCGCCAGGTGGAAATGGCATGGCAAGCCGTTCCACAGGACTACATCCAGCATCTCTACGATCGTCTCCATGGGAGAATAGCAGCCTGCATTGCTGCGAAAGGTGGATATACACTGTACTAGTGCCGACATTGTGCATGCTCTGTTGCCTGTGTCTATGTGCCTGTGGTTCTGTCAGTGTGATCATGTGATGTATCTGACCCCAGGAATGTGTCAATAAAGTTTCCCCTTCCTGGGACAATGAATTCACGGTGTTCTTATTTCAATTTCCAGGAGTGTATTTTGGGTTATCTGTGTGGATACTATTTTTGTTTTTCATTTCTTGTGTGTTCGCGTGCTTACTAGATATTGTCTTTCGTTTTAATAACAGTGTAGTGTAAAGTACCACCGCTTGTAAGAACCCTCGTATCACACAGACTTTTCTTTATTTGATTTGATTAGATCAAGTCAGAGACGGCAAGACCGTCAGTGAGAGAGCACCTTACATTTCTGTTGCAATAAACAGGAGCGACTTATTTTCACTTATCTGTTTGGACACAACTTTTTTTTTATTTCTTGCGTGTTCGTGTGCTTGGTAGGCTCAGTCTTCCGTTCTTATAACTGTGTTGTGCACAGTTTTACCGTCTGTAGTATGGATAGGGACTCTGATTGTTGTGTTCAGATGCGAGCTCCTGGCGGTGTTGGCTTCGGTCACACAGCTTGAGGCTGTTGCCAATGGGCGTGACTGGGGATCCTCGGGGAGTCCAGCACGCCCCCCTTGTTCCCCGATCGCACGCTACCGTGACCGTGCCGGGTATTTCCCACAGTGAAGTTGCCTCCTTAACTGTGGTCGGGTGGCAGATCCCTCCAAGGTGTGGCAGACAGCGAAAGACTTCTGGGGAGGCCGATCTGACGCTCTCTGTGGCTGACGAAGTTCCTGAGCCAGATGCAGTCTCTCATCCTGTTCCAGAGGAAGCATCTCGGCCTGCGAGGTCTGGGCGTTGACAGAGGTGAGGTGGGTTTACTGGTAGTTGGGAGCTCCACCATTAGGAGTGTAATGGGGCCTCTTAGGGATATGGCTGCCAAGGCTGGGAAGGAACCAGTGAGCATTCTGTGTGCATACCGGGAGGAGTCATTCCAGATGTGGAAAAGCAGCTTCCAGTTACTGTGGAGAGCACAGGGTGCAGCCAACTCCAGAGGGTGGCTCATTTCGATACTAAACGACGCGTGTCGCTTTGGATCGGGAGAGATTCTCTATGGTTTCGGGCGGCTAGCTGAAATGGTAAGGATTGCCAGTCTTTCTTGCAATATGAAGGCGGAGCTCAGCATCCGTAGCATCGTCGACAGAACTGACTGTGGTCCTTTGGTGCAGAGCCCAGTAGAAGGTTGAACCAGAGGCTTGGACGGCTCTGCGACCGCGTAGGCTGCAGATTCCTCTCGACTTGCGCCGTAAGGTGGTGGGTTTCTGGGTTCCGCGTAGTAGATCAGGGGTCCACTACACAAAGGAAGCGGCTACACGGTAGCATCGGCCGTATGGATGGGACTGGGCGGTTTGTTGGGTTAGAGGGTCTCGAAAACTACAGAAAGGTCTCAGTCTAAAAGGGTGCAGTACAGACACTGGAAGGTAGACCTAGAAACGAGCGGTACTGTAGTCGTACATTGTCGTAGCTGTGTTGGGAAAGAGCCAGAGCCCAAGCGCTAACAGAAGTGAAGCGCAAATTGTTATAGGTACGAAATTTTTGGAAAAAGACCTAACCGTATTCAGAAAGGGTAGTGGTGGTGGTGTATTTATTGCTGTCAGTAGTAGTTTACCTTGTTGAGAAACTGAAGTAAATAGTTCCTCTGAGTTAGTATGGGTAAAACTTGTTCAAAGCGAACTTGAGTCGCATTTGAAATAGGTACATCACTCATAAGATTATAGTTGGTGCTGACTACAGTGTACCCTCGATACATTGGCGAAAATACATCTTTAAAGTCGGTGGTAGGCATGAAACTTCGTCCGAAATCGTTCTTTTCGCGTTCTCTGAAAATTATTTAGAACAATTAGTTCAGGAAACCACTCGAAATGTAAATGGTTGTGGAAACATACTTGACCTTTTTGCAAATCGGGAGCATCATGACCGATACAGGGATTAGTGACCACAAGGTTGCTGTAGCGAGACTGAATATCGTAACATCAAAACCCACCAAAAATAAAACCAAAATACATCTATTTAAAAAAGCAGATAAAAAGTCGTTGGACGCCTTCCTAAGAGACAGTCTCCACACTTTCCAATATGATTATGTAAGTGTAGGCGAGATGTGGTTTAATTTCAAGAAAGTGCTATCGACGGCAATTGAGAGATATACACCAAATAAACTAATAAGAGATGGTGTTGATCCCCCAAGGTATACAAAACCGGTCAGAACACTGTTGCAGAAGCAACAGAAGAGCATGCCAAATATCAAAGAACGCAAAATCCGAAGATTGGCAAAGGTTTACGGAATCTCGATACTTAGCACGAATTTCAATGCTCCTGGTGTAACGGAGCAACTTAAACCACTTAATAAAAGCGAGCCTCCAGTCCCGAGTGTATACCAGTCAGGTTCCTTTCAAAGTATACTTAGCATTCATGTACAACCGCTCGCTTGTTTTTACCTAAAGAGTGAAAAAATGCACAAATCACACTAATATCCAAGAAAGGAAATAAAGAAAATGATGTATTTTCAAACAGTCAACAAGGATGCAGCCAACATGGTTCTTGTCAAACTCGACTAGCTTTTTATTCTCACGAAGTAATGAATGCCATCGATAGGGGATGTCAAATTTATTACGTAATTTTAGATTTCCAGAAGGCTTTTGACACTGTTTCTCACCAGCGACGTCAATAAAATTGGGTGCCTATGGAGTATCACCTCAGTTATGCAACTGGATTCGTGAGAAAGACAATTTTCGTTGCGGCAGGATTTTATCATGAAATTTCAATCACCAACTTTCTCCTCCGAATGTGAAAATACTTTGTTGTAGCCCACCTACATAGGGAGGAATGATCATCATAATAAAATAAGATAAATCAGAGATCACAGGGGAAGATTTAAGTGTTCATTTTTCGACCGCACTGTTCGAGGGTGGAACGGTAGGGAAATAACTTGAAAGTGGGTCGACGTCCCCCTGCCAGGCATTTAATTGTGAATTGCAAAGTAATCGTGTAGATGTAGAAATAACTATGATGTTCAGACCAACCGTCGGTTGGTGACATCTTTACTTTTCCTCCACCATTGATCTGTCATCATACATTACTGGCCATTAAAATTGCTACACCACGAAGATGACGTGCTACAGACGCGAAATTTAACCGACAGGAAGAAGATGCTGTGATATGCAAATGATTAGCTTTTCAGAGCATTCACACAAGGTTGGTGCCGGTGGCGACACTTAAGACTTGCTGACATCAGGAAAGTTTCCAAGCGATTTATCATACACGAACAGCAGTTGACCGGTGTTGCCTGGTGGAACGTTGTTGTGATGCCTCGTGTAAGGAGCAGAAATGCGTACCATCACGTTTCCGACTTTGATAAAGATAGGATTGTAGCCTATCGCGATTGCGGTTTATCGTATCGCGTCATTGCTGCTCGCGTTGGTCGATATCCAATGACTGTTAGCAGAATATGGAATCGGTGGGTTCAGGAGGGTAATACAGAACGCCGTGCTGGATCCCAGCGGCCTCGTATCACTAGCAGTCGAGATGACAGGCATCTTATCCACATGGTTGTAACGGATTGTCACTTCTTGTTCGCATTGACAGCACTTTGAACAGTGGACATTTCAGATGTGTTCCGACCCGTGGCTCTACCCTTCATTCGATCCCTGCGTAACCCTACATTTCAGCATTATAATGCACGACCGCATGTTGCAGGTCCTGTAGGGACCTTTCTGGATACAGAAAATATTCGACTGCTGCCCTAGCCAGTACATTCTCCAGATCTGTCACCAACTGAAAACGTCTGGTCAATGGTGGCCGAGCAACTGGCTCGTCACAACACGCCAGTCACTACTCTTGATGAACTGTGACATCGTGTTGAAGCTGCATGGGCAGCTGTACCTGTACACGCCATCCAAGCTCTATTTTACTCAATGCCCAGGCGTATCAAGGCCGTTATTACGGCCAGAGGTGGTTGTTCTGGGTACTGATTTCTCAGGATCTATGCACCCAAACTGCGTGAAAATGTAATCACATGTCTGTTCTAGTATAATACATTTGTCCAATGAATACCCGTTTATCATGTGCATTTCTTCTTGGTGTAGCAATTTTAATGGCCAGTAGTGTATTTTAGATCCGCCCGCAGTTCGTGGTCTAGTGGCTAGCATTGCTGCCTCTGGATCACGGGTGGGAATTTTCTTTGCCCGGGGACTGGGTGTTTGTGTTGTCTTTATCATTTCATCATCATTCGTGACCGTGGCGATATTGGACTGTGTAAAGATTGGGACTTGGTACGGGCGCTGATAACCGCACAGTCTAGCGTCCCACAAATCAAACATCATCATCATATTTTCGGTCCCTTGCAAATCCTGCTGACTTAAGCTACTACATCGACAGGTGGCTCACTTGTGGTCACTGAAGGTAAGTCGACGGAGCACTTACTCAGCAGGGCAAACTGAGCGCTGTGCAGCGAGCTGGCTGTGTTTGAAATCAGACACAGCGCCTAACACTAGGTTATCTCGTCACAAGAGCAATCCATCAGGCAGCTGACGCAGCGTGTCGACGTCTCTGTGCTAGCTCAGGAAGAACCGTTCCCTTGGCGAAACGACGATTACTGCACTGCTATCAAAGAGAGGCAGACAGAGTTAAGTTCAAACGAAGACCATCTGCAGAGAACTTCTGAGCATTATTTTTGCAAGGGTAAAAACAAAATGAATCATTAAGAAGAGTAAGGAACTCGGTTAAACTATTGACGAGTTCCACTGTAGTACTGGAAGCCATTAGGCTATTACGGGAAAGCTGTGGACACTGCTCTAGGTCGTGATCAGGTTCGTTATTAGTAGTTGCGACAGTTTAACGACCAGCCAGAGCAAGCGCTCCTCCTTCTTTTAAATCAAGATTGGCAGAAAGGACAATTTCCATTCTGAGAGTGATGAAATACTCATTTCGTTTTTTTGGAACGTGGGAAATACCTCACAAACCTGTGTAGTTATTGTAGTGTTATGTTTACGATCTGTGAGAAGACCTTGGAGTGCATGGTGAACCTGCCCTTAGCTAGATTGTAAAAACCAGTCGCCTGCACTATGAGTGGATATCATTCGACTGTTTATAATCTGACCCCACTGAAGGCGTCTACACAGCAGCCGTTCTAACGCTGGTAGCACCTACAGGCTGTTTTTTTCCCGACATGGACAAAGCATACGCTCTCACTTGAAGGCTTAACACCTTACGAAAACTTCATGAATGGGGATTCTAAGGTCGACCAACCCTATTCGTGTAACCCTATGTGAAACGTCAACCACGACCTGCAACAAATGATGAAGCCCAAGTTGGTGTTTTAGCTGCTGTCGCGGCTAATCCGCACATCAGTAGCTGACAAATTGCGCGAGAATCGGGAATCTCAAAATAGTCGGTGTTGAGAATGCTACATCAACATCGATTACGCCCGTACCATATTTCTATGCACCAGGAATTGCATGGCGACGACTTTGAACGTCGCGTACAGTTCTGCCACTGGGCACAAGAGAAATTACGGGACGATAACAGATTTTTTGCACGCGTTCTTTTTAGCGACGAAGCGTCATTCACTAACAGCGGTAACGTAAAGCGGCAAAATATGCGCTATTGGGCAACGGAAAATCCACGATGGCTGCGACAAGTGGAACATCAGCGACCTTGGCGAGTTAATGTATGGTGCGGCATTATGGGAGGAAGGATAATTGGCCCCCATTTTATCGATGGCAATCTAAATGGTGCAATGTATGCCGTATTCCTACGTAATGTTCTACCGATGTTACTACAAGATGTTTCACTGTATGACAGAATGGTGACGTACTTCCAACATGATGGGTGTCCGGCACATAGCTCGCGTGCGGTTGAAGCGGTATTGAATAGCATATTTCATGACAGGTGGATTGGGCGTCACCATACCATGGACCGCACGTTCACCGGATCTGACGTCCCCGGATTTCTTTCTGTGGGGAAAGTTAAAGGATATTTGCTATCGTGATCCACCGACAACACCTGAAAACATACGTCAGCGCATTGTCAATGCATGTGCGAACATTAAGGAAGGCGAACTATTCGCTGTTTAGAGGAATGTCGTTACACGTATTGCCAAATGCATTGAGGTTGACGGACATCATTTTGGGCATTTATTGCATTAATGTGGTATTTACAGGTAATCACGTTGTAACAGCATGCGTTCTCAGAAATGATAAGTTCACACAGGTACATGTATCACGTTGGAACAACCGAAATAAAATGTTCAAACGTACCTAGTTCTGTATTTCAATTTAAAAAACCAATCTGTTACCAACTGTTCGTCTAAAGTTGTGAGCCATATGTTTGTGACTATTACAGCGCCATCTCTCACAAAGCGAAAAAAGTGGTCCAGCTAAGACATTCATATTTCTTTACGTACTACACGAATATGTAATAAAAATGGGGGTTCCTATTTTAAAAAAACGCAGTTGATATCCGTTTGACCTATGGCAGCGCCATCTAGTGGGCCAACCATAGCGCCATCTGGTTTCCCCCTCAAGCTAGACAAGTTTCGTTCTTTGTAGTTTTTTCGTTTGACGCTTATTTCGTGAGATATTTGGCCCGGTCACGATCAATGGACCACCCTGTAGAATTGGTAACTCTTAAATCGCTAATATATCATTACAAATATTCACGATGTGCAATTGATTGTGAGGCATCGTCTTTAATATTAGCAACTTTATATTATTACGTAGTCATGTGTAGCCCTCAATTCCAACAATTTGGTCGCAGATATCATTGTGAGGCCTTCTTCGCCTTTCTTCAGTTAATGAGTTACTATGTGATGTATTAGAGTGTAGCTTGTTCGTTCACAACGTCCTGATCGTTTCCAGGGAGTGGGGGGTTAGGAAGCAAGCTCCCCTCACGAAGTACATCATACAGCCGCAAGGCGAGTGGTTTACTATCCCCGTTTCCTTTCTTTTACACAAATCATCTTCTGATGAAGTGACAAAAGATCATAGCCAGTCACGGTATCGCTTTGTGATCTGAGGCTGAAATATATACCGGTAATTGAAAAGAAAGAAAAAAATGCGTTTATCACCAAATATACTTTATAATAAATGCCCACGGCCTGCAGTGTATGTAAATGAGAATATAGTTTGTATAGCAACCATATAGGAAAAGACGATTGCTACTTACCGTAAAGAAGACATGTCAAGTTGCAGACAGGCATAATTAAGACATTCACATGTATCTTACGGCCACAGCCTTCGTTAGTAACCACAGCTTTCGTCAGTAAAACACACACACAAACACACACACACACACACCATTCTGTCTTGTCTCTCACACACACCACCCGAGATGCTGGAGTTGACCACCATGTGTGCGTGAGGTGTGCTTCCTTGTGTGTGTGTGTGTGTGTGTGTGTTTTACTGACGAAAGCTGTGGTGGAAAGCTATATGTGAGTGTCTTTTAATTGTGCCTGTTTGCAAATCGACGTGCCTTCATTACGGTAAGCAGCAATCTGTCTTTTCCTCCATTGTTGATATTCCTACCTGGAGTTCCATTGTAGAATGTAGTTTGTCGTACGGCAGTGGTACAGTTTTAGTGTGACGCAGGTAATTTTCAGATATATGTGAATACTTTCTATTTATACATTTTTAGTAATTTTTAACATTGACGGGAAACACAAGGACATACATCTCGGACTAAAGGTGCAACACTACAATCAGTTATTGAATGCGAACAAGCTGGCATTTACAGATGCAAGGAGATTAGTGGCAATAGAGAAAATAGCTTTGAGATTTCATCACAAATGGCTCTGAGTACTTTTGCTAATAGTCAGTATCCATGTGCTGGCCTTCTTCAAACTGATACAAATGTGTGTGTGGCATGGGAGGATACAAGTATGACCTGCAAAGCTTTATTTATTTTTAAAAATCCCGTTTTCCGTCTCTTGTTGTGTTTTTCCTGGTGTGAAACAGTCACTGAGAATGCCATGAAGGTAAATTAGTTTTTTATAACACAATGTCATGACTGTTATCTTAGCCAAAGTCTTAGAAGCTGCCCAAGTAACGCTGTACCTGCCCTCTGTACTGTAGTAATGCAGTGACCACCAGTTCACATGCAGAATGTATGTTGTTTATTTTCAGAAGTTGCTCTTTATTTTCAGTGAACTGCCATATGCATTCCCTCCTTTAAAGAAAGTGTGTGACTTGGTAAAAGTGGTGTTCTGCTCACTATGAGAGTGACCTCCTGAACATTGTTGTGGCATCCGGATCACAGAGGTGTCACAGATTAGCCTGCAGAGTGACTCTCCCCCATCTGTATATATGTTGTGGTCTGGGACACCTCAATGGACTCATCAATATTGCAGCCGTGTCCATGTGTTGACAAATAAAGCTCAACAGCATGGGTCTGGCGTGGTGAAGAAGTACCTGCAGTGTGAGGACAAACCTGTTTAGAGGGGACAAACTCATTCCCCGGACTTATAATCATGTATGGAGTGCATTAAGCTGAAACAGATGCTATAACACCACCTTCATGGAGTATTGCTAAACCCAAGACTGCAGTGCTCCATTAGTGGGAAGCATTACCACAAACCATGCTGGATGGTCTGATCTACTGCATGATGAGTCATTATGTATCCAGTGGTGCTATAAAAATCGGTGCATCCCACCCAGTACTGACATTCTCTATGCCACTATTGGAGGGACATCACATCTAGTAAATAGTAAAAGTAACCTTATGGTGTATCTTGTATTCTTATTACTGTGTCACTTGTCATAATGTTGCAACATTGCCTTTCATTGCATACTCATCATTGTGCCACAAGTTGTTTTGTAAACCTCAAAGAACTCCAACTTAAGGACATGTTCAGTAGTTTGCAGTCAATATATCTTCGACAAATTATTATGAGGTAATGTAGATCAGTTTGAATATTTGTGTTTGGAAGAGATACTGTAGCCGTGGTCATAGTTCAGTGAGAACATTTTTTAATTCATCAAGTCAACTGTTGTATCTACACTTCGTTTGTAAAACATTTGGAGATACATGCAGGTTTCCAGCATGTACGCTGCACATTAATGTCAGACTAAAGAAATCTGAAAATTTTACTTCAAGTCATATCCAGAAGAAGGAGAATTCGGCTATGGTATGTAGAATTGACATTCTTTCACAGGCACATTGATAATTGTCACCTGCTTTGGTAACTCTCTTGGGTTTCACGTATAGGAAGAACACTTACAGGAATTACAGTCAGAAGCGAAATAAATTGTGGGGGCTAAGTGATGGACATTAATTAAATGTGGACACGATTGCAGGCATGCAGCATCGTGCTCGGAGGCAATGCGGGTCCTAGAAGTGGCGTGCGACGAGGCTTCAGGGCTGCCGACAGACGCAGAGTCGGCCAAGGAGGCGCTGTCTGCATTGCACGAGGCGCGCCGCGTTTCCCTGGAGTCGCTGATGCCCGCCTTGCAGGATGGCCGTGCGCTGCTCGACAAGTTGCGCGAGTTGGTAGCTCTCGGCACTCTCGATTCGCGGCCGAATGCCATCCGGGTCGCCGCCAGCTACGGTGAGTTACATCACAGTAGAGCCGTTGGAAGTAGTTTGTCATTGTGTAATTTAGTGATTATTTTAACTCAGTCTTAGCCCCCAGTGTGGGTGCAGTTCATTTCCTCATCAGGAACTTCATTTTCATTAACGTTTTATGGTGGTCAATCTGTTGTATAGAGTCATTAAGCTTGTTTGCCAGCTTGGTCCTGTTGAAAGGAATAAGTCATGAGTGTGTTTGTTGACCTGTTAGTTGAGTTCCTTGGAAGTCGTCCTCTTCTTGTAGATGTCAAATGGTAGAAGCTTTAAGAGAACCTTAAATAATTTTGAAAACACCATCAGTGTAGATTCTCAGGTTTATGCACATCTGTTTTCACTGTTTGTCTCAGTGATGATCAGTTTTTATTTAGTAAATGACACTTGTAATAATACAGATCATTGAAATTACATAGACTACTATGAGTGTAAATTAAACAAACAAGTGACATTAATACATGGTCTATACTCTGAAATGTCCAATTAAATTATGCAACTCATCATTCATTGCTATTACTCAGTGCATACTAATGATTAATGAGGTAAATTTCACTGCATGCTACTGCTCGCTGCAGAATGTTTAATGTAGTGATTGTTGACTCAGAAAACTGTGGACTGCGCAACACAGAGACTGTAGGTAATGAAAGAATATCCAAGATTTGCTGATTTGCAGCTTTACAAGATGAATGCTGAGTACTGACTGCCTACATAGAACTTTGCAACATGAACGCTGATTATTGGTTGGCTGCTATGTCTGCAGATGTTAATAAATGATGATTAACTGCATAAATACCAACTAACAAGAGCTCTACTGTAGGTTATTATAGACCTAATGTGGTTTCATGCACACAAGCTATTTAAAGATGAGTGTAGGACAGTTATCACAAAATGTTAAAATACCAAGGTATTACATCTTAAATAGTAACATAAAAGAAAATAAAGCACACACACACACACACACACACACACACACACACACACACACACACACACACACAGTAGGCAGTGAAGCTGTACTGAGTAACGTTTGATTAAATATCCTTAAAAATAGTAAATGATAAGTTCTGTTTATAATAGCAGAATTTTTGTCATGGGGTTTAGAACAATCTGCCAAGAATTTTCGGGAAACTCAAATTTTCTAATTGAATATTTCATGAACATGTTACTCCAGAAAAATTATGCATTTTGGGAAATAGAAAAACCAGCACTGCAAGTCATTAATACTTAACTTTTGAAGGGATTGCGTTTTGAGACTCAAACATTCTAGAGTCCAAGAATTTTGTGTAAACTTAACTTTTAATTACAGTTTTCAGAAAAGATAAATGTCCTTTAGATAAGCTACATGAATCATAAAACAAACAACTATTGGTAGCATTGAATTTTCAAGTGCTCATAGTTGTAATGAATCATAAATTTTGAATGTTTCACTAACGAAATTTATCTATGTGAACCATTTACATTGCTGGTGAGCAGGAAAAAAAAAAGAACAGAAAAAAACAACATTAATATTGGGAATGGAATCACATAGGTGAAGGTATACCACCTTGCTACACTTCTTGTGTACTAGCACTGGTTTCACCCTCCCTCTTCTTTTTATTTCATTCATAACAATACGTGCACGACACTACCCTGTATATCATAGTCTTATGCATGATGCGTATACATACTTGACACATTATGCTGAGGCTATAAGTGGGACAGTGTCTTAGTATTTCAGCACAACATTTTCTGTATGAACTAATGACAAAGCAAATGATAATGAGCTGGTAATGCTCTTTCATTTTCTCACTGTGATGCTGGGGCGCAGGTCAAGGCTCCGGAGTGTTGTCATTGTGAAACATCCCCTCTGTGTAAACACGGCATGACTCCTTTTCATCATTTGTACAGTCGGATTTGTGGGTCACCTCCTTCAATTTTTGTTCTGAAAAGTATAATTTGTGAACTGAACATGTGCACCCATTGAGAACATCTTAATTCAGTTGTTCCTTTATTCCCATCACAATCACATATTTGACCATATGTTTTGCAGGAGAGATTATACATCCATTAAAAAAAAAAAGTTCATGCTTACTTTTCACATGAAGAGAATGATAAATGGGTTGTTGCCAGATTTTTTTTCCAGTTATTCTCTGTATGACCTATCATATTTCACTAAGGAAAAACTTACAGTCTAGGAAAGAGGAAAAAAACGTTCACCATGAAGAAATAATCCAAATGAGACAGAAATTAGCAGATGTGGTGTGCATCTCAGACAAACAAATGATTACAATTTCAGAAAAATTGGATTTTGATTTAATCGTGTCAGAAGCTTACAAGTTATACAAAATGTTCCAAAACATGGTACTATAAGCATTACAATTACAATTAAATGTGGTGTGACCAATATGCAGCAACTTTGCATGCTTCCTTGGTGGCATTGATTACATTCTGTGGCGAGCATGATGTTGGGCATAGGCTACAGACAAGAAGATGACTCATTGTCTGTTCTGCACCACATTCCCATGCTGTGGAGTCGCATGCAAATCCTCACTTTTTCAAGTTGGTCTTCATTCTTCTAACTCTAGAACGCAGCCTGTCAAGGGCCTTCCATATTGACCAGCTTTCTTCGTGACCTGGTGGGAGGCTTTTGGTCGGGATCATCCACCCTGCAAGGTGGCTGATCTGGAATGCCATGAATTGACTCTGAAGTTCGGAGGTGGTTCAGTGAGGCTTTCAGTTGAATGGAGAAAGCTTTTCCTTGACTTGAGCCTTTGTACTGCTGGCTGATACCCGTTTAATGCGTGGGTCTTCAGATTCAATGCCTTAGACTTTTCCAGTCTGGATGCACATTTACAACGGATATCTGGAGGTGGGATACCCGCTAGACAATAAACTTTATCAAGTGGTGTAGATCTCAAACATCCCGTAATGAGTCTGCAGGTTACATTCAAGGCGATATCCACTTGTTTAACGTGACTAGATCTGCACCAGACAGGGCAACCATATTCTGAAGCTGAATAACAAAGAGCTACAGCAGAAGTTCTTAAGATGTGAGGATGCGTCCCCCAGGTTGTACCTGATAATTTCTGGAGAATGTTGTTCCTTACAGATACCTTCCATTTGGTGTTCAAGCACTGTTGATTTATTTTGGATGATTTATTCAGGAGAAAAAGGTTCACAAATTGAGCAAGTCAATAAAGCATTGGTCCACCTCCAGCTCTTATGCAAGCAGTTGTTGGGCTTGGCATTGATTGATAGAGTTGTTGGAAGTCCCTCTGAGAGATATCGTGCCAAATTCTAAATGGCGCATTAGATTGTCAAAATCCTGAGATGGTTGGAGGGCGCTACCCGTAATGCTCCAAATGTTCTTAATTGGGAAGTGGTCTGCTGGACAAAGTAGGGTTTACCAAGCATGAAGACAAGCAGTAGAAACTCTTGCCATATGGGGGTGGGCATTATCTTGCTGAAATGTAAGCCCAGAATGGTTTGCAACAAAACGGGGCATAGAGTGTCATCGACATACTGCTGTGCTGTATAGGTGCCATGGATGACATCAAAGTGTTTCTGCTATGAAAGGAAATGGGACCCCAGACTATCACTCCTGGATATGTTTTACAGAACATCTGTGCTATCTTGGCTTGATTATGCATGCATGGTGTATAGATCTGCAAGTTTGATGTGTTGCACCGTGAGGGATTTATGCTGGCCACTGGGGCCTTTAGAACTAGCCTCATACCGTATGGCTGTGCTGTGGTGACAGCTCCTGATGGATGGTGTGACTGGCTTATAAGTCTCTAACCATGTCAAACACATCTGCATTCCCTACCATTGCTTGGCCACAAATGGAAAGGCTTTTTCATAATCAATCCCTATGGAATTTGTGGAAAGGATTGCCTTTTACAGTTTGGTTCAGCTGGTTTTAAAGCTTTACACCAAGATAGGAGCAGGTTTTCACCTTGGCTTCTACAGAGGCCCAGAGTTATTTTAGACTTTATGAATTACAAGAAAAACTGCACTCCAGATTTTACGTTTCCGTTTGTTTTTTTACATTTTAGACAGGCATCACCATTTTAAAGTTGTGCATACAGATGGTTCTAAACAAAGGGATTTCATTGGCTTTCAATAGTTCTTCCCAACTCCATCTTCAGGATTTGCCTTCAAAGTGGATGTAGTATAATTACTGCAGAGCTCTATGTGATGGTGAAGATCTTAATCAGACAAGGCATCTTCAGGGCTAACAGTTTCTCATCTGCTCCAATTCTCTTAGTACCCTAAATCTTTGCAGAACATGCATCCATCAGAGAAAATCATTCATCTTGTGCATGACCAGCTGTACTTCCTTCAGCTGTGGAGGAAAGCAGGTATTATTCTGCTGGGAACCAGGGCTTGCAGAAATCCGCTTCCGAATTGGACATTGTCCCCCTGACTCTGGGGAGAGATCCCCAGTGTTATGCGTGGGGCATGCAGATCACTGTATGTCACATTTTAACCCAGTGCATTTTATAGCGTGTTGATGAGACAGAAGTGAATTTCATTGGAGATCTGCCCTCTGTTGTTGCTGATGATGAGATGAGTAGTCAAGGTTTCAGAGTTTTGCAATGTGTCTGAAGTCAACCGTAAGATTTTAGGATGGAGATTTTAATGTGTTGCAGAGCGGCTGTCTCATCCTTTTTATTCCAGTGATCAGCCAGCCACAGATCTCTGGTGTGGTATTTTAATTCTTTTTCCTCTCTGTTCTCAGTCTGACACAGTGGGTGATTTTTATAGTTTTGTTAGTTAGTTAGTTAGTTTGTGTGTGTGTGTGTGTGTGTGTGTGTGTGTGTGTGTGCGCGCGCGCGCTCCAGTGTGCGTGTGTGCACATAGTTTTGGAGTGTTATTTTATGTTTTTCCTCATAGTTCCAGTTTTTAATAATGTTGCACACATTATCCACACTCGTCTCAAACTACTTTAGTACGGCCGCTAAAGACCTTGCTGCCGTGCGTTCACACCTGTCATCTCATCACTTCTCTCAATATATCAATAACAGTTTAGCAAAAGAATGTGTATAATACATAAATCAGAACCTCTGATGCCTTCATTGGGCTTATTTTTTAGACAAACATACATGGTCACTTTACGAAGAAACAGCTGCTGAGTTGCAGATAGGCACAACAAATAAGCTTGTGGCCAGCAAGGCTTTGTCAAAAATAGACGACACACACACACACACACACACACACACACACACACACACACACACACACACAAATTCAACTTGCACACATATGACTGCAGTCTCTGGCAACTGAAGCCACACAATGAGGAAATTGATGGCACTGTACTGAAAGGAATGTATATTATAAAAGAGAAGAACATCCTGCTTTCTACATTATTTTACATGTACCATTAGGCAGGAAACTTATTAAAATGTTAAATGTTGCAGCAAACTCACAGGTGGAGCACTGGATGGAGGCATTACACGATCGGCGGCAGCAGCTGGAACTGGCATTCTCTCGGCGGCGCGAGCGCCTCGAGCAGTGCCTGGCTCTCATGCTCGTCGCCCGAGACCTGCGTGCTCTCGAGGACGCTGTGGACAGGCGGCGTCACGAACTCGCTGACGTGCTCGGTGACTCCGCTGCCAGTGCTGAGATACTGCTTGCAGAGCACCGTCGCCTGTTGCCAGAAGCCAAGGTATGTGCATCTGTGGACAATCAAATAGAGCATCCAGACTGAAGTGCTATTTCTGCACCCCCTTCCCCCCTCTCTGTGTATCCCCAGTAAATCCCTAGGGAGTCAAGGCTTGATAATTGCATGTTAGTATTTTAATATTATAGACTGTTTCTACCGATTTCACAAGAAGATAGCACATGTGTAAAAAATTAATGTATAAGGCTTGTTAGCACAAATTTTCCTTCATCTCATTTATGAATGGCTTCAGAACCTTTCAGGGGTAATGGAAATCATAACCTCAGTCGACTATATCATTTAGCGTTTTCACAGCAGTATAATCTCTTTCCACTCTTTTAGGTTTATGAGTAACCAGCCTGCCTGACTGATGTTTTAGGATGATATTTTTATTTGTGGGAAGAATATTGACAGCACAATGCCATCTTTATTATACACACTTCATGACAAATATTGAATTTTTACCATTTTCAAGTAGTACCTTTATGCAAACAAACACTGTAGTACATGTTGCAGGTTGTATGTTAGGGCAAAATCTACAGTTGGATGACATGTAATGGAACTATTAAAATAACACTTTTATTTAGCTACACATGTTAAGCATATTATATGTTCCATACTGGACCAATTAAATTTTACACAGGATTCACCAACAGGAAAGCAAGTTTCCTCCACTCGCTTCATTTTTGGATTGCAGTCAGAGAACTATTCAGTTATTGTTACAGTGTTTTCTTCCTTGTGTTAAAATTTCAGTAATTTTAAATGAATTGATACCATTTGTGCCTTGTCACTAAAACAGACCACCTCAGAGTTATTACTTGCAGATAGCTGCACATGGCCAGGGTGTTATTCATATGCCTGGAACATATTCATGCCTTCAGCATCAACAATGTTTTCATTTCTTCACAATATGTCGTCGTAACATTCTGTGTGGCAGCCGTGACTCATTAATAGCTCTGCCTGGACAGTTATTTGCGGTACATGTTGGATATTCCACTAGTAGGGTGCAAGTCTGCCTACACGCACATGAGGTGATGCATCTTGCTTGCAAATAGGGCACCATTAAATCTGATAATATTAGTATTCTCATATAGGGAATGTTAACATGATGAAATGAGTTCCTGATCTGTCGGGCATATCTCTCACTGGTGAACGACATTATATGTGCTTGACCACTCCACATGTTATCATGCATTCAGCAAGACATTGCACAAGCCCTCACTACCAAATTATGTCACTCCGCAGATGTGAGGGTGCTTGTGTAGATCTCAAGTCACCTGACCTTTATCCTTGCGAGAATATCAGCAATCCTATTTGTTTTCGTTGGATCTGTAGACAACATACATTGTATGGATCAAGTCAAATTTGTCACAAGAATAGAAGTAGTACAAAATGCTTAATAACTAGTGTTTAGCAAATTATGACTGTATACTTCAGCATTCTAGTGTCATATCATAATTTTAATTACAATTTGCTTACATCACCTGTACTGTGTGCGTGTATATATATATATAAATATAATAGAGGGAAACATTCCACGTGGGAAAAATATATTTAAAAAGAAAGATGATGAGACTTACCCAACAAAAGCGCTGGCAGGTCGATAGACACACAAATAAACACAAACATACACACAAAACTCTAGCTTTCGCAACCAACGGTTGCCTCGTCAGGAAAGAGGGAAGGAGAAGGAAAGACAAAAGGATTGGGTTTTAAGGGAGAGGGTAAGGAGTCATTCCAATCCCGGGAGCGGAAAGACTTACCTTAGGGGGAAAAAAGGACAGGTTTACACTCGCACACACACACACATATCCATCCACACATACACAGACACAAGCAGACAAACCTGTCCTTTTTTCCCCCTAAGGTAAGTCTTTCCGCTCCCGGGATTGGAATGACTCCTTACCCTCTCCCTTAAAACCCAATCCTTTTGTCTTTCCTTCTCCTTCCCTCTTTCCTGACGAGGCAACCGTTGGTTGCGAAAGCTAGAGTTTTGTGTGTATGTTTGTGTTTATTTGTGTGTCTATCGACCTGCCAGCGCTTTTGTTGGGTAAGTCTCATCATCTTTCTTTTTAAATATAAAAACATAGATGATGTGACTTACCAAATGAAAGTGCTGGCAGGTCGACAGACACACAAACGAACACAAACATACACACAGACACAAGTCTTTAAATATGTCTGCTTGTGTCTGTATATGTGTGGATGGATATGTGTGTGTGTGCGAGTGTATACCCGTCCTTTTTTCCCCATAAGGTAAGTCTTTCCGCTCCCGGGACTGGAATGACTCCTTACCCTCTCCCTTAAAACCCACATCCTTTCGTCTTTCCCTCTCCTTCCCTCTTTCCTGATGAGGCAACAGTTTGTTGCGAAAGCTTGAATTTTGTGTGTATGTTTGTGTTCGTTTGTGTGTCTGTCGGCCTGCCAGCACTTTCATTTGGTAAGTCACATCATCTTTGTTTTTAGGTATATTTTTCCTTCATGGATTGTTTCCTTCTATTATATATATATATATATACCCAACAAAAGCGCTGGCAGGTCGATAGACACACAAACAAACACAAACATACACACAAAACTGTAGCTTTCGCAACCAACGGTTGCCTCGTCAGGAAAGAGGGAAGGAGAAGGAAAGACAAAAGGATTGGGTTTTAAGGGAGAGGGTAAGGAGTCATTCCAATCCCGGGAGCGGAAAGACTTACCTTAGGGGAAAACCGTTGGTTGCGAAAGCTAGAGTTTTGTGTGTATGTTTGTGTTTGTTTGTGTGTCTATCGACCTGCCAGCGCTTTTGTTGGGTAAGTCTCATCATCTTTCTTTTTAAATATATTTTTCCCTCGTGGAATGTTTCCCTCTATTATATATATATATATATATATATATATATATATATATATATATATATAGTGCACACTATTACTTTGCAATTTGTCTTACTTTAGTACACATCTTACATCTCAAACTCTTGTCCACACCTATTTTTGCACATGCTATTACAATGCTAATTTTGGATTATTCTGCTATGTGCACTAAATCATTTATACTATAGTACCAATTTTCTATCAAAAATATTTTGAGAGACTTTTTGAAAATATTTTTATTGTTTATCTCAAATATGAAGGAAGTTTTTCAAGGGCTTTTGGACCTGCATAGGATGGCATTTTTTTTAATTTCATGGTGTTATGTCTGGGTTCGTGGAAGAAGTTCCACTTCCTACTGTGATGGTTGTGCTGGGGCTTGGTATCTTGAGTATCTTCATAAAGGTAAATGTTTGCTAGCGTTAGCATTTTGAGTGCTTTGAATGCTGACCGAAAAGATTCGCTCCACTTAAGGTTGGCTGTTATTCTTATTGCTCTTTTCTGCATTCTGAATACTCTATTTAGGTTTGTTTTGGAGGCGTCTCCCCACAAAATTATGCCATAGCTTAATGTGGAACGAATTAGTGAGTAGTATGTAATTTTTATAATATTTCTTTCTCTCAGGAAGCTGACTTTGTGGAGAACATATAGGTTTGACCTGAGCTTTCCACTCATGTATTCAATGTGCTTGTCCCGGTCTAAATTTTCGTCGATTGTCATCCTAAGGAATTTTGTGTATTTGGAATTTTCTGCTAGGCATCCATCTATACAAATGTTGAAATCTTCAATGTGTTGGTTTTTTAGTCTGAAATTTAAATGAAAGTGTTTTAGCAATGTTGTTTTGCAGATTTATTTCAGGAAAGCTTTAGATAACGTTACTTATTTCCAAGTTGGCTTTTATTTCCAGATTTTCTGTATTATTTTCCTTGAATAGCAGGATTGTATTATCTGCATAAGTAATCACATATCCATAATTTACAGTATTTGGGATGTGATTTGTATATAAAATGAAGAGCAATGGGCCAAGAATGGATGCCTGTGGGACAGTGAAATGTGGAATTCTTGCTTTGGAACTTATTTTCTCTCTTGTCATTTTTGTAATTTCTGTGTATTGGTTCCTGGTTGCCAGGTATAACAGGATCCAGTCTCATGCCATCCCTCTTACCCCGTACGCTCCTAATATTGCTACTAATGTCTTATGGTCTAAGCAGTCAGAAGCTTTTGTTAAATCCATAAATACCACTACACATTTGTTACTACTCTCTAAGTTGGTTATGACATTTTCAATTAGATCTATGATTGCATCTATAGTACATTTAGCTTTCTGGAAGCCAAATTGGTTTTTAGTGATTATCCCATATTTCATCAGAAGTGCAACGAGCCTCTGAGCATAGGCCCATTCAAGTATTTTTGATATGACGGGTAAAAGAGCTATGGGTCTTTAATTTTCTGGTTGATATACATTTCCCTTTTTACACATTGGTTTTATCAATGCTGTCATCAAACAGTTTGGAAAAATTCCTTCCATGAATGACTTTTTGATTAGTTGTGTAAGTGGTTTTCGGAGTTCCTACATACAATATTTAATTTCTATGGATGATAGTCCATCAATTCCATATGATTTTGTCTGTTTTAGACTTTTTATTATCTGCAGTGTTTCTTCTTCTGTCACTGGAAATAGAGCCATAGTTTTTTGAATGGGATGAATATACATATTCCATGTGCTATTGTGTCTACAGTATGTTTTTTCTCTTAGTTTTTGGCCTATGGTGGCAATATGGTCATTGAAGAGATTGACAGTGTTATTCTATTCTTTTATCATCTTTTTACTTATCATAAACTGTATTTTGCTGTGTTACTGTGGGGTTGATGATATACAATTTACATTTATAATAGACCAGCAAGCTTTGCTTTTATTGTCAGCATTGCTTATGTAGGTTTATGTTTCTTGTTGTTTGGCTGCATGCAGTACATTGGCATATATTTTTCTGTATTTTCAAGGAAGGTTTTTCATTCTTGGATACAGGAGTGATAAAGCTTCACGATTTGTGAGTGGCCATTGAGTGTTAGCTGGTAAGTGTGGCTTCTCAACTCTTTCAGTGTCTCTGTCAAGATACTTCACTAGTGTCGGAAGGGTAAAAGGGTATGCTACATTCAGAGGAAGTTCGAAAATGTTTTTCCACACAAACGACATATCATGTAGCACCCCCACTCAGTATTTCCACAGAAGTGGCATATAGTTTGGTGCCCCCCTTTCTCCTCTTCTTTTCCTCCCCCGGGCGTTAGTTGCCATACCTTGAGCTGTTGATAAGACATTTAAAAATAAATCTAAATCTAGTGAGTGTAGAATTGGGGTGCTCTTTATGTGCAGATTTTGCACTAGGGACGCATTTTGTTCTCATCTCAGATTGGCACCCCAAGCAGTTCTGGTTACGTACTACTAAATTGGTGTCTCCTTAAGTTGCTCATGACTGTATGTGTTTTCATGTAACAGTGAAAGATCACACTTTTTAATAGGTAATTAATTTATATTAAAATCAGCATCATAATTACATTATAATGGCTGAAATACAGAAACAAAACTTTCAGCAAGAAGACAAGAAAGAGGGCTGAGAAAAAAAAACTGGGGAGAGAAAGGGAAAAAGGAGGCCAGAAGTTTTCACATTTTAAAATGTGAATACTGGTACTGCAGATTAAAATGTAAATACACTCAATGAGAAGTAATGGGAGACCTACTATTATTTTAAGGTTTATCTTCAGAACTGAGGAAATGAGTAACCTCTCTGATGTTAAGTGGTAGTTTATTTCTTAGCCAAATGTTTGCAACACAAAAGGATTCTGTGCAAACATATATGATATTAAGGGAAAGGGTAACTTAACAGTGATTTAGATTGGGAAGATTAAAAGCCATACGAGTTCTGCCATTATCAAAATGCTCCATTTGCATAAAAATATTTTATATTGTGGTTGCTGAGGGGCCAGTAAAGCAAATAAATTGTGTGGCAATCATACTATCTGACTATATGTAATCATTCCCTGTACCAAGGAGTAATGTGATTATACAGGGGCTAATCAACGAAGACTGAGACTGATTTTTTCACCGATGTTAATTACGCTGTTTCAATGTTTATATGACCTTCCTTCCTACTTGAATGCACTTGTTATAGCATCCCTGCCACTCCTCAAACATATGGTGTAGGCCATTCTGTGTCAGATCCTTGAGGAATGCCTCACTTTCCTTGAGCACTGCTTCAGAGTTGTCAAATCAAATGCCCTGAAGCTTTGCCTTTAGTGATGGGAATAGAAAAAAGTCACAGGGCGCAACATTAGGGCTGTAAGGCAGATGCTGTGCACAGATAATGTTGAATTGAGGCAGAAACTGCTTGATTCGATTTGCGACCTGAGGCCGCACATTGTGGCGATGAAGTTGCCACCCAGTCTGAGAAAGATCCAGTCGTTTCCTTGCAATGTGCTTCCTCAGTTTATCCATTACTGACATTTAGTATGCTGCTGTAACAGTAGTGTGAGGGGGAACTGGATGGTGGTAAATCATACCATGATCAAAAAATGTGATCACCATCACTTTCCCTGCAGACAAAACAATTTTCACCTTTTATGGTGCTAGAGAACATGGCAATTTCCACACTGTGCTGACTCATTTTCCTCCACGATCATAGTAATGCAACCATGACACATCACTGGTAATAACTGATTTCAGAAATGCGTTTCCTCCATCATCAAAGAGATGTAGCATCTCACAGCTATGCCCCATTCGCACAGCCTTTTGCGGGAGTCAGCAGTTGTGGCACCCAACGAGCACAAACACAGGTCATGTGGAGATGATAATGCATAATCGTAAAGACACTGCCACATGGAATTCTCAGCATTTCACTGAGGTTATGTAATCTTCATGGCAATCACAGCAGCTGTGTTGATGTTGACTTCAGTCACAGCAGAAGTCATAACGCCTGACCAACCTCACTAAACACAGATAAGTTGGCCTTCTTTGAAATCCTGGAACCACTTAAACACTGTTGCACAAGATAGTGCATCTTCACCCTACAGTTGTTGCAGTTTCTGTAAGGTTCAGTGACTGTATGGTTCAAACAAACACAGAATTTTATTGTGCTGTACTGCTCCTCTCCCATCACCTCCAGTGTTAGGTATGCAAAATGCAAAGACCATCTACAAGATTGAGCACTACTGCCAACCTACTGATATGAGAGTGCTGCCACCTGTGGACAATATATATAAAAACTCACACTTTTCAAATTTTCATGATGTAGATAGGAAACTATCGTGAAGTTGCAAGAAAAAATCAGTCACAGTCTTTGTCGATCAGCCCTTGTACACTGAAGTGTCAGTAATGTATCTCACTAGGGCAAGGTCAGGATACTGGTAATTTCCTCTGATTGGATGCTGCTGTAGGAAATAACATCAATTGAGGATGTACAGAATTAATTCCTGAACCATATTCTGTTTGATGTCTCCAACAAAAAAGCCTTCTCTGGTTTACAGTGATGTACCTTCTGGCCCACATACAGCATAAAACTAATATATCTTTTTAAGGAATTGAAAGGGATATCCCTATTACTTAGAATGATGTGTGAAAGGATTTTGCACAAATGTGAACTAATGATTTATTTGTGAGCTACGCAAATTGTGTTGCTATTGAGTTTTCACTTTGTGTTTTGGATTGGCTATTCTTGTGTTTATAATTCACGCATCTGTGAGAAAACAATTAAATAAAAAAAAAACAGAGACAGGTACATTCAGAAGAGTACATTGGGTGAACATGAGCTTATTACCAGCGTTTTCCCTATTTTGATGCACACTGATCAAATGTGTCAATTTACCATGACATGGACCCATGTGTGACTTTCCTGGAAAAGTACATTTGTCTCCCTTTTGCTGTAGGAAAAAGTCTTTTGTTTCAAAATTCTATGTCATTGTGCTTCAAAAGTAGGTGTGTCTTTTATTTTTGCTGCAATTACATAAATGACCATGGAGGGGTATGACATGGCATTGGTACAAAGTCAAATCTACAGTTGAGTGCACTTTTTGTTGAAATCAGGTGATAGTATCTGTTCTTCCTATAGGCAAATTCCCTAGATATGTCTATGAAATTTGATGCATTTGTGTGTAACTGCAACTAGTCTTTCATTATACATAACTATTATGAAGCCTGCAAATTTTAATGTGTTTCTGACTGAATCCCTTTTGCTAATTGTAGGAGTTTCAGGATCGTGGTGTGAAAATAACTAAAGCAACAGAGCAGCTTGTTTCCTCTGACCATTTTGCTGCTGAGGAAGCAGTAGCACAAGCTTACAAAGTTCTCCAGCAGTGTGCTGAATATTCTGAAGCTCTTGACAACAGAGAGAATCTACTCCAAAGGGCAATCAGCTTCTTCCGCACTGCACACACCGTGAGTAAGAATAACAGGAGTGAAATCCATGTACTGCCGATAGTCACATTTAAAAGGTGAAGAAACTAAAACTTACTTTTGGAACTATTGACTTCTTTTCTTTTGACCCCCCCCCCCCCCCCCAATACTCACAACATACTTTGTACAAGTTCATCTCAGTATGAGTTCTGAGTGAGCTGCCCCTCCTTTCCAACAGTCTTCAACCTATCCCATTTTTCTCCTCAGTAGAAGGAAATAACAGTATCAAAAGCTAGGTATGCTTCCTCTTATTTTAAATGTGTCTACTGACAGGACTTGGAACTTCACTTCCTGAAGATAAGTTATGGCAGACCCTTGTGTCTACTGTAAATCATTATCATAATGATTATATTATTATTGCAATTTTAAATATCAATTGATAGTTTAATTTTAGTCAGCAATCAAAAGGAAACATGTAGTGTGCCATTACTTTGAAGATTGTTACTTATCTAGAATTGCATGTTTGATGTTAAGTGTAACAATATTCTGAGAAGGAAAGTTGCTACTCATCATAGAGCGGAGATGCGGAGTCGCAGATAGGCACAACAAAAAGATTTTCACATTTAAAGTTTTCAGCCAATGGCCTTTGTCAACAGTACACACACATACGTACACACAAACACACTCACACAAACACTACTCACACACAGGACTGCAGTCTCAGGCAACTGAAACCATTGGCTGAAAGCTTTAAGTGTGAAAATCTTTTTGTTGTGCCTATCTGCGACTCAGCATCTCTGCCATATGGTGAGTAGCAACTTTCCTTCTCAGAATATTGATGTTGTTAAGTGTGATTCATGTAACGTCATTATCTCTTAGACAATCTTCAGCTTATTGTAGTGAGTCATGTCTGACAGAACAGACATCTGGGTAAATAAAAGCCTTATTTTTATTACATTTGTTCCAGCAGATGTTTACAATCACTTCAGTGAAAAGATAGAATGAAGCACAGTTATAAAATGATCATTCTCAAATGGGTTTTCAGGCAATGCAAAAACTCGACCAGCTGGAACAGCAGCTGAAGATGAATGAACTGCCTGTCACTTCTCCTCAGCTGGCAAAAATGCATGCAGCAGCTGTACAGACTATAGAAGATGTAACAGATGGACCTCTAAAAGAAGGTTACGCCCTTCTTGATGCAGCTGGTCACAGTATGCCTGGATCGGAGGTAGGTTCTATAACTTCATTTAAATTTACAAATTTCATCTAGAAAATAATAGGAAACTAAAAATATAAATTGATACGCGGCATCATCAGTCTATCTATATACTAATTTCATAAAGATCAAAATGTTTTGTTGGTCTACTTGTCAGCTACTGGTTCTTTGCTCTCCTCCATATGTTAGCATTATAAATAACAATTAGCAGATAATTCTCAAAAAATATAGAAGTATAAAAACAGAAACTTTGACAAAAGATGAAAGTTTAAACACTGTAAATAAAAATAACAAAAGCTCTGCTTGTTTAAAAAAGGGCTACAGAGAGACCTTTCCAGCTGCTGGATCGGTAACGATAGTAGCTTCAGTGACATTACTTCTATATATATGAGGATGGTATCTGTTCTTTCGGACATGTCAGAAAGTTCTACTATCAGTGACCATGCAGCTCGTTAGAATGAAATTACAATGAAATGAATACCGCTAGTTGCATACAGGCGTTGATATAAGTCAACTGGGGCACACATTTTCAACTGTCCCCGTTGACTTATATCAATGCCTGTATGCAGCTAGGGGTATTCATTTCATTGTAATGACATTACTTCTTATAGTTTTAATCTGTGAATGGATGGGACTGCAAAGTTTTGGATGATTCAGATTCCTTAGTAGTGTTCGTGTCATAAGTTCAAAAGCCATAAATATAACTTCCCTCTTTCCACTTAAAATTGTCTGTGAAGAAGAAAACAAACAGCACACTGTTGTGTGTACAATTTTTTGTTAAAATTATAAATAAGGAGAAAGTAATGTAAATGGATGGATAAAAACTCTACCCACCAAGCAGCAGCAGGGGAACACACACACAAAAGAATTTAACTTTCACAAGCTTTTGGAGCCAGTCGCTCCCTCTTCTGGTGGAAGGGTTAAAGGGGAAGGAAGAGGGATGAAGGAAAAGGACTGGATCAGTTTACGGAAAGGGGTACAGTTCGGGAAAGTCACCCAGAACACCAGGTCAGTGGAGATTTACCAGATGGGATGAGAAGCTAAGGAATAGGAAACAAGGAAAGAAATAGTTCATCCATCCTGTCCCTAAAAGTTGATACTGTCAGACTTATTCTTGATTTCTAATCTCAAAAAATGGCTTGAAAAGCAGACAGATTTGTTGAATAAAGAGATTATCTATGTGGTAAACAAGTACTATGAAGAGTTATAATAAAAGTCTGTTCTACTGAAATCTAAAAACTAAAAAGTTCAATTGAGGTTTCTTATTTACCAAGAGTTGGTAAAGTACACTGAAAAATAATGCTTTTATATGTCAACTGGAGCCACCATAATCATTCTGACCAGTCATGTTTCATCCAGTGAAGCAAAATATACAAACAGAATTTAATTATCCAGTTCAAATGCTGACCAAATAAATATGTGAATAAAAATACATTTAAAAAGCTTTGGGATTAAATGTTGAAACTGGAACAGGCAGGAACTGGATCAGCTTAACCCTTGATCATACTGTGCAGTTTCAAACAAATTACAGGTGCTAAGGTACACAATGGATGAGGCTCAACAAGTCAGGTGTGAAATTTGAAGACATCTAGATGGATAATGAATTAAGGTGACACCAGCATATGGATAAATTAATCAGAAAGCCCAGTTTTGCCTGCTTTGCACTTAGACATTTGTCTCACTGAGTTGACCTGCAGATGGGTCTACCTAGCGAACATTGCATACTTTCACTCGACACTATCCTGTGGCATAACTCAACAAAACTGTCTTCCTTTCAAGCCATTTTTTGAGGTTAGAAAGCAAGAGTAAGTCTGATACAATAAACCTCAAGGAATAGGACAGATGAACTATTTCAAAGCCAAGCCATCACAACCCTCTCAGTAGTTGATGTGTGAGTAGTTGAATTCTCCTGGTGTCATAGAACTGTGTTACTAACTAGTCTTAGTCATTTGTACTTTAGCTTGCCACCAAAATAGCCTAGTAACATTGTGTAATAACAGTCAGTCATTGATTTCACCTTTCACAGATAGTCAAACATGATGAGATCTTATGTGTCCCCAAAAACACTTGCTATCACTCTCTTCATCAACAAATCAGTTCCCTTAGTGTACTTTCACATTCACCAAACCATTGCTTGGACTGAAGATTGAAGAAAACTGTTACAGGAGTCACATTTACAAACAGTCAGGCTAATAACAAAATTTTCCATTATCTCCTTCAAATTTATTAGACTTGTTAATCCTCTTTTATACCTATTTTTGCTTGTGGTTATGATGGAGATTATTTTATAATACAATATATAATACTAGTAATGTTCTTTTCACTTTGTTCCAGGGAATTAAAAGAGCAGTGGAAGAACTGGAAAATCGAAAAATTTCTCTTAATGGATTGTGCATAGCTCACAAAGAAGAACATCTTAGAGTGTCTCTAGCTATGCAAACGTACAAAGAAAAAGAAGAGGAGGTGAGGACCATTTCAATATTTGTTAGTACTTGTTTCTAAGCCTTTAACTTCAGTTTAAAATGGTCAATCGTCTGGAGGAAAAAATTGGAACTTGCAGTTGCTTCTTTAAGGAAGCAAGAGGTATAGTTGGGAAAGGTTGGAAAGGAACTGCAGGTCACTCATGTCCCAGGAACCAGCCTATTATGAGGAGGACAAGGGTAGGCAAAATTTTATTTCCACTATTGCATTTCTACACAGTCCAGTGACTCAACAGGAACATTGACGTGATGTGCACGTGGCTGCGTGTTTGCCGACTGGATGCAGCTTCACAGGTCAGGGCAGGTTGCACCAGAAGTCGCAGTATCCCACTGTGGACTCTGTAGAGGAAGACAACTCTCAGCAGTAGTGCCGGTCCTTTCAGACAGAGGAAGACAGCGACAGTGTGCCCGCAGAGGCCAGTGTGGCTGAGTAGCTGCCCAGCCCTGATCTTGAACGTGATAGTTGGCTGGCAGCATATGGAATTAGGCGCAGGGGTGGCCCACTGGCTGGAAGGTGCCAAGTCTGTAATGTCGCACTCATAGCTAGCAGGAGGCCTGTTGTTAGTGGAGGGCAAGTCTTGTGGGGCAGCTTGGAGATTCATATTGACTCGTAGACTGGCATGGACCTCTCCTCAAAGCTTGCGGCTGCCAGACTACATGCGTCTGCATCTCCCTAAATATGGACGGTATTTATATAGGCTTGATGCATATTTGTTTTGCCAAGGCATCGAGTTCCATCCTGTGCCCTCAACAGAGCTTGTGGTTCAGGCTTCAAGTAATTGGTCACCATGCTGCAGGTTCTCTGTCTTTTTGCTTTGTCATTGTTATTGTGCCATTGGCCCCTCAGCAGGGCCGACGCCAAATGTCGTGGTGGCAGTGGATAGCCCCTGAAGTATCTGTGTCTGGACGGCTCCAGTCTGACCCAATTCTGTGGCCTCTTTGCATTAGCTGTAGAAGTGTCTTTATTTTATTCAGTCGCACCAAAAAAATAGTGGTGATGCTACACACTTCCTGTCTCCCATACATTCAGCCTCCAAATCTCATCTCAACATAATTCTGTGAAGACTAGACATACATCCTATAAATTGATAACTCTGTACAGTACATTTCAGATTTTCTTTTACAACAATCACCTTAAACCACAAGGTTTGTTGGCTGTGTACTTAATCTAAATAGTACTCTCGTCTCCTGTGCTTCTTCCTTCATGCCCCTGTCATTAGTCACTTTCTTTCCCTCACCTCATCTTTTGTCCTTTTCCTTCCTTCCCTGTCAATAGTTTATCATTTTATGAATGTTGTAGTTCTCTGCTTTAATGTGGGATATTATTGGTTTTAGTTAATCTCAGGTTGGAGGGACTGATGACCGCATAATTTGGTCCCTTCTCCAACCAACCAACCAGTACTCCTGTGATTAGCTCACAGGCTTCTCTCATTTTCACAAATGACCAATTATAAACTAGCAAGTGTTATTACCAGATTCTTTACTCTCACCTCATCCCTTAATCACTACTTAACAACAAATAAATTCACACAATAAATTCGTTATGCCTCTCAAAACAGCACTTACACGAAATTTCACTTAACTATTCCTTATTGGGTATGGCTAATCTGATTAAACTCTTGTAACTGTAAGTTCGCTGAAGTTTCCTTGTTTTTCATCCAAAAACATTAATTAATTGACCCCACCATCAACAAATTAAAAAATAATAATGGAAAACTCGTTTCCTCTTAACAAAGTACATTAATGTATCATCTTTTCACAGCAAATGGTTGTATTCAATTTATCTCTTATGTTCGGAATTTCTTGCTATAAGTTCAGTGGCTTCTTTGCTCACCACTTTGGAACTTTGTCCATGCAACATCCCCTAAAATTATGCTCACACATGAACCACATATGGTACTACCACACACACACAATAGGTTGCCAGCTAGTTCCACTGATTTCATTTGCTGTAATGCTAATCATAGACTGAATCCTTGCAGTGTTATGTTTCCTTGCGGCTTACAGTACTAAATCACATGCATTGAGCCTTAGTGATTTTGCATGCAGTTCAATTGGTTTTTCCATAATGGAAGATGAACTGTGCAACAGTTCCTCACTTGTGATGGTTTTGATCAGCTGGACTAATGTTCCCCCAAGTTCCACCTCACATCACCAAACAACATTTTTGCATTATGCCCCTTCTTACCTTCAGTATGCAGTACACTGCAAGTGTCATTACTTTTGCAAACCTGATTGTCAGGCACACCCTCTTGAAAGATTTTCGCTTTGTCAACCCCACCAGTAGTTTTATAAGCAGTTTTCCTGTTTCTTCTCCTACCTCCTTCCTGCTTCTGAGCAAATGGTGTCACTATAGATGGTGACAAATCTGCATCCTTTGTAAATTAATGTGCCTTTTTCACTTCATTACCTGTAACATCTGCAACATAATTCAAATCACCAGTCGCTTCGTCTGCATCCTCCACAGTGTCTTAAAACAATTATAATCTGCAGTTCCTCTATGCATGACACAAAAATCGTTGGGTACACGCTAAACATTTATAAAGCTTTTGTTTTATAAAAATGATTGAAAAAGTGTATAAAATTGGGAGTATTGCATACAAATCTAATGACAATGGAAGAATTAGAGAGGGTGGTAATATGATTAACCAAGTATAATAAGATGGCAAATTGCACCAAAAATTATATGCAAAAAAAATAATGATAAACAGAGAAAAATGGCAAAATGAAATTGACTGAGTATTCTGTCTGGGTTCTTAATATTCTTTGAATTCATTCCACTCATTTCTGCACCTATAACATATTCTTATCACAAATGCAGTGGAAGTGATTCAAATATATACCATCTATTAATATTTCCTGTTGATTGAGTATGACATAGAGAATAGTTTGATCAGCAGCAGCTTTTGCTACAAATTCTAAAAAATCCTATAAAAATGGGAAAGATAAAATTAAAAATTGTCAGAAAACATGATGGATAAAAGAGTTAATTTAATTGAGTAATGAATAGCGTGTACAGTAGCAGGGAAAAACCATGTCCAAAACAAAGAGTGATCTTATCTTGTTAGATGAACATAAATGTGAATTGTTTACCATAGTTTCAAAGTGGTGCTGTACTAATGGTCTTCTTGGCCTCATGTGAGTATTCATCAGTGAGATTTGCTTCTCTTTTAACTGAAATTTTACCAAACGAAAGTGCTTGCAGGTTGATAGACACACAAAGAAACACAAACATACACACAAAATTCAAGCTTTCGCAACCAACGGTTGCTTCATCAGGAAAGAGGGAAGGAGAGGGAAAGACAAAAGGATGTGGATTTTAAGGGAGAGGGTAAGGAGTCATTCCAATCCCGGGAGTGGAAAGACTTACCTTAGGGGGAAAAAAGGACAGGTATACACTCGTGCACACACACACACACACACACACACATATCCATCCGCACATACACAGACACAAGCAGGTAAGTCTTTCCGCTCCCGGGATTGGTATGACTCCTTACCCTCTCCCTTAAAATCCACATCCTTTCGTCTTTCCCTCTCCTTCCCTCTTTCCTGATGAAGCAACCGTTGGTTGCGAAAGCTTGAATTTTGTTTGTATGTTTGTGTGTCTATCAACCTGCCAGTGCTTTCGTTTGGTAAGTCACATCATCTTTGTTTTTAGATATATTTTTCCCACGTGGAATGTTTCCCTCTATTATATTCATATCATTGAAATGAAATTTTTACATACATAATTTTTAAAGAAATTTGCTTACATTCACAGATTTTCTCCTGGATTGTGCAAATTGCTGAAGCATTCCTGCAAGGTCACCAGGACATGGGCAGCGTTCTGGCAATGGCACAAGACTTCCTCCAGTTGCATCAGCAGCTATTGGGGGATGTACAGGTCAGCAGTTTTATCTTTTAAGTAACTAAGCTGTGGAAATAAATGTAATCAGCTGCCATGATTTTTAGTTTTCAGTGAAAATAAAAATATTTATAACATATTGTTTCATTTTAGCTGACATGTTTAGCTAAAGATTTTGACACAGCAGAACATTTACAGTGTATAGATTTATGATATATAAGCAAAACATAATAGTTTCTAGTCAGCCTATCATGATGAATTCAAGTGACTATGCATCTAAGACACAGATATCTGGATATGATATTTGAAAATGTTAAGGTACAAAAGACATGAATACATATTTGGGAAATTAACTTATCTAATCTCTAAATGTTCTTTGCAACAGGAGAAAGGTAATGAAATCAACAATCTGCTGCTAACACTCCCACCTATTCTGGAGGTTGCAACAGATGAAGAACGTGCCAAGATTGATGAAAAAGTGGAAGCATTACATAATCTGTGGCTGAATCTGAAGAATGTTGTTGAAGCACGTATATATCTAGCACAGATATATGTCAAGTTCCATACAGTTGCTGTTGATCTTGCTAATGAATTTGATGCTCTTGATGATGAACTCAAGAAAAGTTCAGAAAAAATATCAGATGAAACAATCAGAAATGTAGAACAAAAGTGGCTCTACATTCAGCAGTTATATACACAGCTCCAAAGTATAGGCAATAGTGTGAAGGATGAATGTTCAAAGGTGAGTAAAGTTTCCTGTTCCAAGTATTTAGTTTAAATACTGATTTATAATAATTGAATTTACTAGCATCATGTTAAATCAGCATATTACACCTGCTTACCTAAGGCAGGGTCCAATAGATACACTCCTCATCCACTAATCACAAAAGATTGAAGTATTTTGACAATAATAGCCAGTAATTTAAATGGGTAAGTATAGAGTAAGATAACTGGCCAATTTTCTAAGAAGTGTGTTCTCTAATTTTCAGTGTGACAAATATTGTTTGCTAATGCCCACAATGGCCCACAAAAACAAGCCCTGATAAAGAATGATGATATACCTTTAATTTTAGTGTTATAATATTTCACAAATACAGGGTGTTTCAGCAGAGCGGCTACAAATTTTCAGGAGAGGTAGAGTACAACTAGGCAGTGGAAATTCACATAGCGGTGCATGTTCGGAAATGCTTTCCTGGAATGGTAGTGATGAAAAAAAAAAACACAAGAAAGGAAGGACATGAATAGAATGAGGAAAGATGTTTATTATGCTTGGTACAGCAGAAACCAAGAAATAATAAGAAAAGCAGACAACAATTGTCATCAGAGGAGATGTTCGACATTACAGTCCCAGACCATGATGCAGACCTTACATCTGCGGCACAGTGGCCATCGAGATCAGCAGACCTCACTTGCCTTGACCAGTTCCTCTGACTGCAAGATACTGTTGTACTAAGCTGAGGAACTTGTTACACACATTGTGGCAGCTGCTGGGGAATTCTGGGACATGCCACGTATTTCCACAGATGTGAGGCCTGCACCAGTGTCCTTCTTTGATGACAGTAGTTGTCTGTTTTCGTTATTATTTATTGGTTTTTGCTGTACTGAGCATAATAAACATTTTCTAACACTGTTTGTATCCTTCATTTTTACTGAGTGAGGTGACGCAGTGGCTAGCACACTGGACTCGTATTCGGGAGGACGACGGTTCAATCCCGAGTCCTTCCATCCTGATTTAGGTTTTCTGTGCTTTCCCTAAATTGCTCAAGGCAAATGCCGGGATAGTTCCTTTGAAAGGGGACGGCCGACTTCCTTCCCTGTCCTTCCCTAATCCGTTGAGACCGATGACCTCGCTGTCTGGTCTCCTCCCCCAAACAACCCAACCCAAACTTGATTTTTTATATGTTGTTTCATCACTGCTGTGCCAGGAAAACGTTTTCAACCATGAATTGCTATATGATTTTCCATCATCTAGGTGTACTCTGTCTCTCCTGAAATTTTCTATCCACTTGCTGAAGCACCCTGTACATCACAGAAAATGTCCATGTTAGTAAACTTTGGTATCTTCTCTACACCATACGAAGTTACAAATCTTCTGCAGCTTGTCAGCAGCAAACTTCTGGTCCCTAGTTGCATTTTCCATTATTCAGACAGTCTGGGCAGTGTGGTGAATGTTTAAAGAGACCAAATTTCAGATTAGATATTTTATTCATTGTGTGCGCATCAAACGGTATACTTTGTGATGAAGCTGCAGTACTTTTTGTGAGAAAGCTTCCTAACATGTTGGTCACATTGAAAGGGCTCAACAACGTTAACAACTCACTGTAATTATTAGTGACAGTATGGCCTTTTCTTGAAATTGTGTCAAACTACTCCTGACATCCCAAGATATCAGCAGTAGTACCTTACAAATGTTTGATTGTGACTTAAATGAGTGCTTCCACTCTACTGCTTATCCTGTGCTTACTTCTTTGTAGTAATGCACCTAGGACATGTTACATTTTAACCAAGAAAAGAATTTTTGTTGCATGGATATTGACTCCAATTGCTCATTAAACATTGCGTAGTGTGCATCTAGTGAATGTAGCACAGTCTCCTTGAAATGCATCATTTACACACTCTCCTGAAGGCAAGCTTATCATGAATGATTTAGTGTATGGATTTGGGTAAATTCTTAAATTCCATTGCAATTTCATTTATGATGACATGCCCATTAGCATGAATTCTTGTCTCTGTGTCATAGTTCACATGTCTACTGGTCTTCCATTCACCGGTTTGTTACTGACACTGTGTCATCTATTTTTAACCTTTCCGCCCTATCATACACTCGCCCTTTACTTAAACCAGTGTATCTATAACAAAACTTCTTTCCTCCGTAGATTTCAGATGGTTGCATTCCTTTTGACAACAAAAAAACTAACCACAGTTCTGTGTTCTTGTATGTTCTATGTTGTGTCATCAACAGTGATAATGACATATTAGACAGACAGCACAGGTGCATAAATCCCAGTTAGCACACCACATTGTTGGTATATTGTTAAGGAAACATTTTTGCTCATGTAACACAACATTTCATTGTGCATAAATCTTGTTGAAAGTTAATAATAGAATTCCTCTACTGTAATAACTCATGTTCATACACAATCGTTATTTCCAACTCTCTGCCAATTGTGTCCAGTGATCTATTCATTTAGTTGTGCCAACTGCATAAAAGTGCATGGTATAATAAATTAGTAGTTCGACTTAGTTACAAACTATGAATGTGTTATTATTCCATAACAAGTTTTTGAATATAATTACAAATGGTATGGGAAGGATAGATTGCTACTCACTACATAGAGGTGGCATGGAGCCACAGACTGGCACAATGAAAAGGATTGTTAAAATATTAAGCTTTTGAAGAAACTCCTCTTTCGGAAAGAGAAAACATGCTCACATTAATACAAGCACAACTCACACACACACATGGCCACTGTGTCTGGGTGCTGGGGCTCCAAGGTGGTGTATAAAAATCTGTCCTTTCAGTGTCATTGTTGTTCCATCCTAGACTTTCCATTGTTTTGTGATACAAAGGAAACATTCCGTTCCATAATGTTTATCATATGTTATGGAGGACATGTAACTGAACTGTAGAATTGTAAAGTGTGTTTGTTGTATCCAACAAGAATACTAATTTGTAACAGTACTAACAGTTTTCTGAGGTGATGGTTTTTAAGCTGTTCATTGCCTTATTTCATTATTTGACATTTTCCATGGTTCTTATAGTATATCAAATTGTAACAGTTGTATGGAGTATGAAAGAGGAGAAATTATAAGAAATTAATATGCAGAGTTAAAGTATGTGGTTTTTGGACCAAAAGGAATACTACATGTAATGCAGAGTTATAAACTGGGATCCAAAATAGCATTTTCCTAAATGATACTGATGTCCATACTTTACCTATATGCTTACCAAAGGTTGAGTTTTTGCAGTGGAGGATTGGCTCAGTTTCAGTATCTTCTTCGGTTACAGATTGGAGACCCGTATCTAGACACAAAACGTGCAGCACTATGTGTGGACACATTGCTGGAGCACTTTGGCGGCCGTCAGCTGACACTGACGCAGAGCTGGCAGACGTGGCAGAGCAGTGTGACAGTGGAACGTGAGACACAGATTCTGTGGGAGAGGAGTGTTATTGACTGTTCAAAGGTAAGTTATGGGTACTGAGAATTGGCAGTGATAGAACTTTTATTATCCTGAGTACAGCCATTTTATTAGCAGCAGAGCAGATTCAGTTTTTAATGTTTATTTTCTTCTGATTTCACTAATATGGTGGCACACAAAATTCTAGTGTCCTTCATAAAAGTTTTGATGTGCATTATTCCTCTCTTAATTTATTTAGCCAACTAGAAAGTTATTGTTAAATGTTAATATGATATTACAATTACAAATCTGCATGAAGCATTTATTTATTAACTCTGCTGTTAATGACCATACACTACTAAGCATATAATTCCAGAAGTTAAACAATTTTGTGCAGGAAGTTTCTTATTAATAAAAGTTTACATCAAATAATTTGGTGATGTGTGCACGTGAGTAACAATGTATGTTGGTATGAAAAGTACATTCACAGTTATGTTCTGCACAATGAACTGATTGCAGTTTTAAAGAAAACTAAGTTGTGCACAGTTGTTAGATTTTTCTACTTTATATCTTTATTCTATAGTATATTATTTGACTACATATAAACAGATTTAATGTTTTTATTGTTATTTTTACAGACTTATGATTGGGCATCCAAACTAGATGGCCACTTATACCCTGTCATGACAAGTGAAAGCTCATCATCAAAAGTGATAGTACGAGAATTAGAAGACAAACTGCAAACAGTGCTGCCTGAACTAAAAAAAGCACAAACTGAAATTGAACTAAGGGTGAAGACAGCTGAAAATCTTGTCTTAAAAGGTACTGAGGTTATACAATCCATTAGAACTAATTTTTATGCTTTATCTATGCAGTAGATACTCCCAAAATCATATAGACTTAAGTGAGTGATTCACTAAAATTATGCTGCAAATAATAATCATTATTTTAATGATAATTTTTATGACTAAAGCTGTCTAGATTGTTTAACGTATTTCATTACGTATAATGGCATTTAGGTTACTGCCATCATCAGATCAGAACAGTATAGTACAGAAGGTAATTGAAAGAAATTTGCAACCAGACAAACAAAAGACAATAATTAAACTGTAGTCACCATGATTTGTGATGATTTCCTGGACATTTCAAAAGGCATGATGTACTTCTTAATTGGGTGTGAGATCTCCATGAATGGCAATACATGCTCTGCAATGTTCTCCCATGCTGGCTACAAGATTAGTAAGGACTTCTTGTGAAAGGGCATCCCATTCATCCACCAGTGTGCTTGACAGTTGTTGGATGGTCATTGATGGGTGTGGATGTGCTCACAAACTTCTTTCCAACACCCCACACGTGCTCGATGGGATTTAAGTCAGGCAAATGGGCAGGTCAGTCCATTCACCAAATATCCTGTCATTCCAAGAGCTCCTCCACCTGCTCAGTTCGATGGGCTCACACATTATCATCTGTAAAAATTAACTTAGTGCTGGATGCACACTTGAAAAGATGCACATGGGGAAGAAGTAGTTTCACAGTAACATTAACTGGGGAGTGTTCTGTGTTCAAAGATTTTGAGTGTAGTACACCCATACAACATTATGCCTCCCAACACCAAAACATCTGGACGACCAAAAGGATTATATTCAACACATTCCTGGGTGCATTGCATGTTCACACTTCTTGCCATATGAGGGAACATAATACACCAGGAACAATGTTCAATATGATCCTTTTGTTGGGCCAGATGTTTGGTGTGGGAAGGTGCATGGGCATATTGACCTCCAAATCTTTGAACACAGTACACACACACTGGTCAACATTATTGTGACACTGTATATCTCCCCCTTGTGCATCTGTCAGGATTGCATTTGGCTCTGACTTCCTTTTTATGGATGACAGTACATGACCTCATCTAACTGCACAGGTGGAGGAGTTAATGGAGTGAGAAAATATTCTATGAAAGGACTAGCGTGACCATTCCTGTGACATAAAACCCATCAAGCACTTGTCGGATTTGTAGGAAAAACGTATAAGTGTATCAATGGCCATCCAGCAGTTGTCAACCACATTGGTGGAGGAATGGGATGCCCTATCACAAGAAGTCCTTACCTACCTTGTAACCAAGATGGGAGTACGTTGCAGAGCATGCATAGCCATTTGTGGTGATATCACCCCCTATTAAGAACTGTGTTCTGCCTTTTGTAATGTTCAGGGAGTCATCACAAATCGTGGCGACTAACCTATTTTATTAAGCAGGTAGCTTTTATCATTATGTAGTTATTTTACTTTGTTATTGTTGCATGTACACATCGTAATGTGAAGTATGGGTGACAGAGAGGACCAAAAATGCTAGGCAATCAAAACCAAATGCTGTGGATGATCGTAATGGAAATCGTACAAAACACTCACATTAAAAATTATGTGCCACCAAAAGTGCAACTTGTTTTTAAAAGTATGGTGGAAGGGTGGCAACTTTATATACTAAAAAGACCATTTAAATAAAATCCATGAAATGCAGTTTTACATAAAATGTACCAACATGCTCTACATTACACATATACCCCCTCGCAAGATGATAGGCAAGATAAAAAGATATTTCAGGAATTTGGCCTTTACACCTTAAGCAATAAACTCGTTAACACCGAATCCGACAAACATGACAGAGGCAGCTATTAATGTATGGCAGATTGACAGGGGATAACTGAACAACCCGAACCGCAGATTGCTGTAACCCGCCCCAACTCCACAAGGGAAAACGGACCACCCAATTCATAAATAACCACCTTCCTGCGGGTGGGCAAACAGAAAAGAATGGTGGGACAACCCAAAAACAAAGCAGCTGGCGACCTCATCAAGAAAACAAGTAGAATTTAACAAGTAAATGAAACAACGTATCTCCAATCACTTAACTTCTAATAAACTGCGATTTCTGGCGAAGACCTGGCACAGCACCACCAGAAACGGAAGGCGACTGCTGTACACTACGCGCTGCGGTGCGCTCTTCAAAACAGCAAATTTTACCGCGGCTCAAAGAGTAAAACTGTAACACAGGAATGTGTGGGTTACACAGTAACGTAGTTTGAGGTGAAATGGCATAGTAGTGGACAATACTGGAACCTGTGGTAGCACATTGGTCCTTGATGACGCACATCAAACTAATGTATGACCCTGATGTCAATGGGATGCTCAACTCTTAATTTCTCCCTGTTCTAAGCCTGTGGTAAAGATTAAAACTTCAACTGAAGAGTTTCAAAGCTGGTTACACACCTATTTCCAGAACTACCACCAGTTCTTCAAATATCATATCCATCTTTCTCTGTTAATCTATATTTTACATTCCCAGAGTATAACTTTTCCATATTCCCTCAATCAAATTTTCACCGGTAGGCACACCAAAATACACAGTCCAGTCATATTAATGTGAGCGCCACCTATGTTTGATGTCAGCGTGAAATAACCACTCACAGACAGCAGGTGGCAGCACTGGTTGTGGAGGGTATAAAATCGTGTTGAGGGGGACACGGAATACAGTGCAGGATAATTCCACGTCAGATCACCCAGGTCATGTCACTCATCATCTCAGATTTTCATGAAACTTTGTGTATTTGCTTATACGTATAACACAAGTACTTCCGGAAATTCTTTTCGATCTAGTACTAAAACTCTTTTTACTCTAAATTTACAATATAGCAATGTTCTGATGATTGGCCTCTGCAAGAATGCCCATGCAAAGTGGTTCTTATCTACTGAAATTCTCTTAACCCAAGTGTGTATCAAGTTTTTGATTTGGAATTTTTTGAGAAGTTAAGAGAGGCATATAGTTAACAAGAATGTATTTATTTAAGCAGTAAAGTTACAAAGAAAATTACAAGAAAAAATGGTTAATGTATGTCACTTTCCAGTTTCCGGAAAAATTACAAGGACACTGATAAACACTTGTATCACATTTCTCCAACTTGCTGGGAAGCTAGTTTTGGTCTTAAAAAATTCCTAACGTTGTAAGCTTTCTAATAACATAAAAATATTAATGGGTTTTCTTTGAATGGACACACAAATAAATCAGAAATAAAAGAGTTTTTTATTGTGATGAAAAAGGAATCATTCCAGGTAAGTCCAACCAGTTCTGACAGCTACTGCCTCAGATGCAGGGGTCTCAAATTAGCATAGTTAAATATCAATTATGAAGCATAAAATGTGATTCGTGTGCAAGGATCACCTATCAGCACTCAGTGGATGTCCAGTGTTGGCATGCAAATTCCAGCCTTCATCGCCATTGAACAGCAGTCATTACGAGTACATGAACCTGATGCCTGCTACAAAGATTCATATGCAGCAACTCTTGCTGAACGATAGTTACGGAGACTCTGTTGATAGCCCCTTGCCTTACCTGGATTGTCAGTCGCTCAACAGTTGCACTTCTGTTCACATGTACATATCTTTACAGATGTCATTCATCTCTGACATCTACAGCCCATGAAGCATCACAATTGCCTTGATGCTGGTTTTGGATAGTGCCATTTTGCCATGCCGAGTAATCTTTAACCACAGTGGCACACAAACAGTTTACAAACTTAGCCATTTTGGAAGTGCTTCTTGGTGTGGCCTGAAAGTCAGTGATCATGCTTTACTGGACATCAGATAAATTGCTCCTTGTCTACATTATGACAACAACTGCAGGGTCATTCCATGTCAAATCACCCAATAATTCCAGTGTTTGTAACCCCCTGTCCCAGATTTTCATGAAACTTTGTATATTAGCTTTTAACTATAACATAAGAATTTCTGGATTTTCTTTATCTCAAACCAGAACTTTTTTTGTATTGAATAAACTACATAGTTACAAAGAAAATTATAAAAAAATATTAATGTAGGTCACTTTCAGATTTCTAGAAAAATTAGAAGAATATTTAAAAACACTTATTTGGCATTCGCCCAACCCGCTGGGAATCTAGTTTTGGTCTGAAATAATTCTCCAGATTGTAGACTTTCTAAGAAGATAAAAATATTAATGGTTTTTCTGGGAATGGGCACACAAATAATCTGGAAATCTAAAAACTTTATTATGATGAAAAACTGGTCACTCCTAATAAGTTCATACGGGCCTGACATCCACTGCGTCAGATTTTCAGAATTGTTTTTCTCTTGTTACTGTTGCCATGGTAACAACCAGTGTAAAATTTCTTTCATGTATTTAATGTATTTATGTATTGTCTCTGACACCTTGTAGTGTACAGTGTACAAAGTTATAGGACATTGCTTAAAGTAAATGTGTGGCGATTGTTTCATTTTTTATAATACGTAATACAAACAGTATTAATGTTAAAATTTTCAAGTGGCTAAGCACTGTATGAGGGCATAAGAAACTGCTAAAAAGCTAAACAAACATAGGGGACAGTTAATATGTATGATTGAATTAAAAACTGGCGTAAAGTTAAATACACATAGGAGACAGTTTACATATTTATGGGGATGCGTAGAACACGAAGTACCGGTGACAGTAATATAAACCATGCATGATGGGTACTAAGAAATAACTATAAGTACAAATCACTGGCTTCATGTGAAGTCACTGCTAAATTCACATTGAAATTAGAGCACACAATATTTTTTTTTTCTTTTCGAAATTTAATAATTAATTGCAGATTCTAGATTTTGTAGAAAGTGAGCCACGTTTCCATCTGGTGATCTATAGCTGCAAACAATGACTGTTTGCTGTTGTTTCAGTTCAGTATACAGTATACAATGTTCAAAGTGTTTTTTTCTACATTTAGATGATATGTTTAGTTGATTTCACTGTACTGAATGCCGTATCTTTCATGTATTAGGCAGCCACCACCCCTTTTACCGGATCTGCAGTAGCTAGCACCCATGACATACCTTGGAAAATTAAAAAATGAGAGCTCATCAGCTTTTATCCAGTGTTCAGCGAGGCGTGTAATGTCTACAGTCAGAAGGACACACAAGCAATAAATTACAAATTTTAGGAATTTATTCCGTATAGATAGGATGTTTTGATAAAAAAGATATGGAAGGTTTCTTTAGTTTCATAATGCCCTCACACTTACTCAGAAAAAACATTTCCACACTCTGAAGGCCAGCTTAACTTTATTGGTTCTGTATTACTTCAGTCTACACACACACACACACACACACGGCCAATTTGGAAGGTCATAATGGCATGGCACACCAATGAATATCACATTAGTATGTGGGAATTTGCTGAGACATAACTTCAAAACATGTACATTGTTAGTTTCATTTTTGTATATACCATTAGATCCACCAGCAAGTATCACAGCATCACAATTGGAGAGACATTGTACATCTGAAGAATCAGCCAGATTTTGTAACTGATCTAGACATGCATCGGGTTTGAAAAATTCCTGTAGCTTTTGTGTTTACTTTGTTTAACAATCTACTTGCAGCTCCTCAGCCATGACTATCGCCACTACAATTATTTTTCTCTGTTCAGAATCTAGAGAAGCCTTGATATTTTTCACTGTCAAGTTTTCATCTGTCTGAGAAGTGTTGTTCATTTTCTATGGAAGTAGGATTATTTTCTTGACAAACATCATTTGATATAGTGTTTCTGGTTGTAAAGTTTGTAACAGTACTGCATTTTTGACAATAGTCACAACTTGCTTTTGAGGAATACCATTTTCCAGGTCTGAATATCGATCACAAAGAACTGCACACTTGATTTTTAGAGCATCAATTTCTTTTTGCATCACGCTGCTTATTTCATTTTTGTTTTTAACATTTAAAAATTTGCTTTCACACTTCACAAGTCCACAAAAAGTCCTCTGTAACAAGTTTTAAGTTTATTTTACTGCAATTTTCGTGAAACTAGTACTTGCGACTGTTACAGTGGGTTTCTTTTCTAACTTTCTTGTTACATATTCTACAATGATAAATACTTTTTACTTCACTATTAGTAGCCGTATTTAAAACGTCTTCTACAAGTGATGCCATCTTTATCTGAACTTCATTTAGTTCTTGAAGGAAAATATTGTAAAGTTTTCAAAAAGCTTCCCATTTGGATTCCATTACTTTAGGGGATGGTGGAGGAGGAAATAGGACTTTGCAAATTTTCAACAAAGCATCATCATATTTTCCCAGATACCAGGAAAAGTGTATCTTTCTGGGAAAAATGTTTAATAACTCCATGCAAGTTTTTTTAATTGAAACTCAAATATCATGTGATTAAAAAAAAAAAACATCATGGGTTTTGAGAAACATTATATGTTAAAGTATTTGGAACATTGTTCACAAGGTCTTTTAATGCATGTTATGTAGACTCCTAAGCTTTAGTACATATCTCATGTTTTGTTAAAATAATAAAAGTGCAGAGCTAAAAGTTATAATTTAAACTGATATATTTTCATTACTAATATTTACTTTATTTGGGGTATCAAATGAGCATATTTAAATGACAAGTATTCGAAACAGACAAATGTTCAAATTTAAACATGTTCAGCAGTGAAGATTCTTGGAGTCATAAAGTGAAAGATTTAATAGCATCTCTTTTTTGAACCTACTGCAAGAAATTAGATTCTGTTAACTTCATACTGTTTTCATTAAAGTTATACATTCTTCATAATGTGCTTGATTCAGGTACATAAACAGAACATAAAATGTTTTCCAAAGGCACAAAACAAGAGTCTTCCTTCTCAGGCCAAAAGAAAGACACCGACAGTCCAGATAGGTGGAAAAAAAGTAGATCAGCATCCCCTTCTTTGTCACACACATTCTTGATGAGAGAAAATCAAGGAAGGCTTTGCAGAACAAGTTACTTTTCTAATTTTTAATGAATCACAGGAAAGTGTTTTGTTATTGTGAAAATTCCTGGTACCATGCGTTGTGTGTATCATCAAAAATCTCTTCTTGGGTTTCTTCCTTGGGAAACTACATTGATTTTCTCTAAGGAATGGAAAAAGCATTCATCAATAGTAGTCTTGCAGAAATTGAAAACATCAAATGCAGTTGTTACTTGTACATCATCCTCTAGCTGAAGCTTAGCTTTTTCTCAGTACATGTTTTTCAGTTTCTCCCAGTCCATCACACATAGATTTACCGTGGCTAGTAGCAAAAAAGGAGTATTCAGAGTCAATGGAAAAATCATTTTTGTGTTCACACAAGTTTTTAAAGCTTTTTCTATTTTTATATTGAGCAGCTCATCCATCAGTGAAATAATCCAGTTTCTTGACTCATGGGTAGTGTTTGGCCAATCACTTAACCATTTAATTCTGAACAGCATTTACAAATCCTACGTCATGATCAATATCATCAATTGTAAAGCAGTAGTTTGCTATTATCAATTTATTTGCCTCATTTATCACATAACTACGGACAGGGTGGTTTTACAGCTGCTTCTTGTCCAGTGGTAACTCTGGATTTCATTTTGAATTATAAAACTGTAGTTTTCAGCAAAGTCTATTACCAGAATTGCTTTTTCTGTTGTTAGATTTTCTTTCAAATTTTTCAGGGCCATTGCCTGACACTTCAGATATGAATGAATGTGGTAAAGTGCCTATAATTTTGTTCCAACAAATCAGTGTATTCAGCAACAGTTGCATATTCTTTACCGCTTCAGTCTGATGGTTTGTTAATCCACTGGCTGAGCTCAATATCATCATTAGCATCTTTGTAAGCCAATTTTTCTTTCAAAACTTCTAACAATTTGTCATCACTGAGACAATCATCACAGTGACTAAGAATGCAGTTATAATATTCCAAGTCACATACAAGAAATTTTATAAGTTCTTTATATGTTTCTTCAGTGTGTTCCACATCGAAAAGCAGTTTTAAATTTTGGTGGATACCACACTGAATGAGTGCCTCCAGCACCAGCTAAAATACATCATTTTGGTCTAAGTAAACAAAATTTAGAAAAATCGATTTTATAGTGAACAAAATTTAGAAAAACTAATGTTAATGTTTGGTTACTCCCATTTAAAACAGTAATATAGTTCTCTTAGGTTGCAGAGAGTAAGTCTTTTTCACATATACAGATTATTCTGAATGCTATCTTTGTCTTTTACCCCTGGTAACATTCAACTATATTCATCATTTAAGTAAAGACTTCATCAGTGATCATTTTACCTCTTTTTGGCTTAGAAATTGATAAAATACCCATATTTGTTTTCAGTTTCCTTGCCTGTCAAACTACATACTCACAAACTTCGAATTCTGCCTTTTTTTTCTAATTCTGCCTTTTTTTTCTATTTTTTTCACTAAGACGGAGGAGCTAGTGTCAAAACTTTTATTCTTTCAAACCTCCTTACACCAGCTACTTTTCTGTCATCAACAGTATTATGGCATCAAAATCTTTGGCTTTCTTAACATTTTCATCATCCATTCTATTCTCTCCACTGCCAGAAATTTCAAGGTTGCAATCCAATGCCTGGTTCACTTTTTCTTCCAAAACATGCTTCACTTTTTCTACCTTCCATTTGTCATTTCAGGCCTTCCTGTGATTTTGAATGCAACGAAGTTTCAAGGGAAAGCACTGCAAGGCATTTAAAGTTTTATTTCCATCCTTGATACTTTGACTTTTTAGAACTGATTCATGGAATGTCACCTCTGTGTCACTGGCATCACTTTCATTTCCATCACCGATTTTAGTTTTTTGTTCACAGGTCTTATAACATGTTGTATGAAGTTTTTTCCCTGGTTTAACTTAGATTCTCCTAGTGCACAATGACTTCAAGAACTTTTTAACTCTGTGCCTGTGTATTTTGAAATGATCTCAACACATATTTTTAGGGATTTCAAAAACCTTTTAGTAATGGTAACTGTGATTTCCACATATAGTTCTTTGTTATTATCTGGAAAGTTTATATTGGGTCATAATACTACCAAATTTTTTGGTTTTAACTCAGCTCTGAAAATTTTTGAAGAGTTTTTACTGAGGTGTAGTTCACCAAAGGACGTGGTGTTGTAAACAATTTCCTGATGTGGCACAAATTCATATCTTCCATTGTAAGTAACTGAGCACTACATCAGTTAAAATATACTACCTTACAAATAGAATGATAAATGACTGTGCCATAAACAAGTATGACCTGCCTCACAGAAAGAAAAAGAGCAACTGAGACCAAATGGACTGATTTTGCACGTCAGTGATATTTAGAATTTCAAGTCCGTGACAATTGCAATGGTTTCATTCATACACGGGTTTCAAGCAAGCTACTGCAAACGTACAGAATACTGATGTTTAGCTGCATAGATAAATACGGTATATATTATATTCTTTCAAAAATCACTTAATTAATAAAATAAAATAAATTTGTCACACATAAGATTAATTTGTCTGCCTAAAATAATTTGTATTTAAATATCAAACAATGGAAACTCCAGGTAGGAATATCAACAATGTAGGCAAAGGCAGATTGTTTAACTTATTGTAAAGAAGACACATCAAGTTGCAGACAGACACAACTAAAATACACTCGCATATAGCTTTCCGGCCATAGTCTTCATCACCCAAGCACGCACGCACACACACACACACACACACACACACACACACACACACACACGACCGCCAACTCCAGCATATTAGGCCAGAATACATCACAGGGGATGCAAGCAACAATCTGACGGGACTGGGAAAGGGGTAAGGGCAGGGGAAGGGGAAGGGATACTAATGTACGATTGGGAGAGAGGCAAATGCTGTCTGGTGGAGTGTGCAGAGTCTAGAGTGCAAACAGGTGCAGTGTTAGGAGGCTGTGGGGCAGGGAGGTGTGGAAAAAAGGAGCAAAAAAGGAGAGGAGTGGGGGAAGACAGGTGTGTATGCATTGGCAGAGGGCTGAAAATAAATAGGGTGTGGGTTGAGAATGGGGAGGAGATGATAGGGCAGATGGGGTGGGAACTGTTGGTTGGAGGGTGTAGGGACAGTATGTTATTGTAGATTGAGGCTGGGATAATTATGGTAGCAGAGAATGTGTTGTAAGGATAACTCTGGTCTGCACATTTCGGAAAAGCTGGTGGTGGAGGGAAGGATCCAGATGGCTTGGGTTGTGAAGCAGCCATTGAAATCAAGTGTGTTATGGTTAGCTGCATGCCGTGCCATAAGGCTGTCTACTTTGCTCTTGGCCACAGTTTGGCGGTGGCCATTCATCCTATTGAACAGGTGGTTGGTAGTCGTAACAGGATATAAAGATGTGCAATGACTGCTGCAGAGCTGGTAAATGACATGGCTGCTTTCACAGCTGGCCCCAGCCTCTGATCAGATAGGATAAACCTGTGACAGGACCGGAATAGGAAGTGCTGGATGGGTAGATTGGGCAGGTCTTACACATGTGTCTTTCACAGGGATATGATACCTATGGCAAGGAATTGGGATTGGGAGTGGCATACGGATGGACTAGAATGTTGTGGGGTTGAGTGGGTGATGGAACACTACTTTAGGAGGGGTGGGAAGGATCTTGAGTAGGACGTCACTCATTTCAGGGAATTATGATAGGTAATCAAAACCCTGGCAATGATGTGGTTCATTTGTTCCAGTCCTGGGTAGTATTGGGTGATGAAGGGGACACTCCTTTCTGGCTAGTTCTTGGGAATGGTGGGAGGTTTGGGGGTGTGAGGGGAAATGGCATGCGAGATCTGTTTGCGGACTAGGTCTGGGGGATAGTGTCTGTGTGTGAAGGCCTTGGTGAGACACTCAGCATACTGAGCAAAGGAGTTTTTGTCACTGCAGATACACCATCCCCAGGTGGCCAGGCTGTATGGAAGGGAATTTTGGTGTGAAAAGGATGACAACTGTCAAAATGCAGGTACTGTTGGTTGTTGCTGGGTTTAATGTGCAGATGGAGCCATCAGAGAGGAGGTCGTCAACATCTAGGAAGGTTGTACGCTAGTTTGAGGAGGACCACATGAAGTGGATGGGAGAGAAGATATTGAGGTTGTGAAGGAATGAAGACAGGGTATCTTGGCCCTGAGTCCAGATCATGAAGATATCATCAGTGAACCTGAATGAGACTAGGGGTTTGATGTTTTGGGAGGCTAGGAAAGTCTCCTCAAGATGCCCCACGAAAAGGTTTTCATAGGAGGGTGCCATGAGGGTGCCCATGGCTGTGTTGCAGATTTGTTTATGTACCTTCCCTTCAAATGAGAAGTAGTTGTGGGTTAGGATAAAGTTAGTAATGTGTATGAGGATGAGGTAGTGAGTTTGGAGTCTGAAGGATGTTGGGAAAGGTAGTGTCAGTAGTGGTAAGAGCATGGGCATGAGGAATGTTGGTTTATAGGAAGATGGTGTCAACAATGATAAGTAGGGATCCAGGATGTAAAGGGGTGGGGATGGTGGAGAGTCGAAATTGTTTGTGTCTTTGATGTGAGAGGCTAGATTAGGGGCACTTGATTTGAAGTGTTGGTCAATGAGTGCAGAAATTCTTCCAGTGTGGGCACAATAACTAGCCACAATGTGGCCACCAGAATTGTTTGGTTTGTGGTTTTTGGGGAGCATGTAGAAGGTGGGTATGTGGGGTTTCATAAGGCTGAGGAGGGAAATGGATTCAGGGGAGATGTTCTGGGAAGGGCCTAAGGCTTTAAACAGGGACTGGAGTTTGTATTGGACTTCCAGTCTGGCAGAATTTGTAGGTGGAGGTGCCAGATAATTGGCGATTCATAACAACAGTGGTGGAACCTTTGTCTGCAGGTAGGATGATTAGGTCAGGATTTGTTTTCATGTTGTGTATGCATTTTCTTTCTTCTAGTGAAAGGTTGGTGTTCTGAGGAAGGGATCTGGGGAAGATGGTGAGGCTAAATTGGAGGTAAGGAATTCCTGGGAGGTGAGCAGCAGGTGGTTAGATGGGATTTGGGAGGATATGGTTGGATGGTGGTATGAACTGGATGAGGCAGGGTTCATTGTTGGAATTAGGGTCGTCTTGGTTGAAGAGATTGGCAGGAAAGAAGTGCTTCCATTGCAGGGGTCAGGAGAAGGAGAAGTAGGTCTTAGACAAGTCCAGCATTGTTAAATTTGGTGTAGAGCTAAAGGTGAGGCCTTTGTATAGGACAGAAACTTCTATGAAGCTGAGGGTATCGGTGGAAAGGTTAACAACAGTGAAACAGGTATGTTTTGGCGCTGGATTTGGATTTAGTGGAATGCGGGCAGGGAGTTTTCGGGGATGTGGCAAGTTCAAAAGGTCAGTTAGGCAGGATTTAGCTGTTATGAGGGGTGGATGAGGAGGAACATTGTGAATACGCTAGGTCTTGGATATTGTTGGATATTGGTGCTCTGAGGTGGCAGTAGGATATCAAAAGGTTGGATAACTTATGGAGATGGTGTCTGGATTGCTCCTCCAAGTACTGGAGAGCAAGGGACTCAATTTCAGAGATGTGATGTGTGTAGTATGGATTACAGAGTAGTAGTGTCTTGTGGAGGGAGCAGAGGTGGTTCTGGGATGAGTGTGCCATGGAGATGTGTTTTTACAGTACCACATTTGTGAAAGCCAGGGATTGGCAGAATCTGAAAGTGTAGAGGTAATTGCGCAAGGAGGGGTAGGATCCAGAGGAAGGAATCTTTAATTAGGCTTTTTGGGGGGGGGGGGGGGGGGGAGGATTCCATGGTTTGGCAGCATTTGAGAAACGAGATGTGTGACTAGGTTTTAGACAAGGAAAGGGTACTCTTCTGAACTGGTGAAGAAACATGGAGCAAGGGTCCGTTTTGGCAGGAATGGTGCAAAGAAAATGGGAATGATGCAGAAATGGGCAATATGGGTGTTGATGGTTGTGAGAGGTGATGTATAAGCGAAAAGACATGTAAAGGTGCATAAAAATACACAAAAGACACTCAGAAACATGCATAGATACGCAAAAATATGCACAGATACACAAAAATACACACAAATACACAAAAATATGCAAAATATGTGAACCATGTGGAACCGCTCCCGTAATTATTCCATCCTCAACCTACAGTAACATAGTGTCCCTACAACCTCCACCCAACAAGATCCACTCCTTCTCCCCTATCATCTGCTCCCCATTATCATCTTCCACCCTGTTTGTTTGCGGGCCTCTGCCAATGCATCTGCCCGTCTTTCCCTACTCTTCACCTTTTTTGCTCCATTTTGCCCCACCTTCCTGCCCCACAATCTCCTGACACTGCGCCTGTTGGTAGTCTAGTCCCTGCACGCTCAACCAGACAGCATTTTTCTCCCTCCCCACCCATACACTACTGTCCCTTCCCCTCCCCACCACCTCCAGATTGCTGCTTGCATCCCATGTGATGTGTTCTGGCCTGAGATGCTAGAGTTGGCAGTCGTGTGTGTGTGAGGTGTGCTCGCTTTTTTTATTTTATGTGTGTGTGTGTGTGTGTGTGTGTGTGTGTGTGTGTGTGTGTGTTTTATTAATGAAGGCTATAGACAGAAGCTATATGTGAGTGTCTTTTAATTGTGCCTGTCTGCAACTTGATGTGTCTTCTATGTGCTAAGTAGCAATCTGTCTTTCCCTACATTGTAGATATTCCTACCTGGAGTTTGCATTGTTTGATGTTTAATTATCAATTATTTTAGGCAGACAAATTAATCTTACACATGAAAAATTTATTTTATTTTATTAATTAAATGATGTTTGAAAGAGTATAATACCACTTTTATCTGTATGTTTGCAGTAGCTTAATTGAAATCTGTGTATGAACGAAGCCACTGCGGTAGTCACGAGCATGTATAGTTGAACATCACCGACATGCAACAATCCGTCTGTTTGGTCTCAGTTGCTCTTTGTCTTTCTGTGAGAGGGGTCATATTTTCTTTGTGATGCAGCCATTTATCATTCTGTTTGTAATGTGGTATGTTTTAACTGATGTAGTGCTCAATTACTTACAACATAAGATATGAATTCATGGAGTGTTGGAAAATTACTGACTACTAGTTTTCAGAGCTGAGTTAAAACTAACAGATTTGGTAGTATTACGGTCCAACACAAACTTTCCAAATGATCAAGAAAGAACTATATTTGAAAATCACAGTTGATTTTGAAAGCCCTCAAAATCAAAAGCTTAATATACATCTGAGTTATGTGTATTTCTTTAGATGAGTACCACTTTGAATGAACATTCTCGCAGAGCGAAATTATCAGAACAACACCATATCGAAATGCCAATATATAAAAAAATTATCTGTCACCAAAAAGAATTTCCAGAAGTACTTAAAAAAATTTGAGCTGGAGGGTTACAAATCATAGAATTATTGGGTGATTTGACATGGAATGGCCCTGCAGTTGTCATAATATAGAAATGGAGCGATTTATCTGATGCCCAGTATTTCATGATCAATGACTTTCAAGACAAGCCTGTAAGCATTTCCGAAATGGCTAAGTTTGTAAAATGTTTGTGTGCCTCTGTGGTTAAAGTATACTCAGCATGGCAAAATGGTATTATCCAAAACCGGCATCAAGGCAACTGTGACGCTTCGTGGGCTGTAGATGTCAGGGGTGAATGATGTGTGTAAAGATACGTACATGTGAATTGACGTGCAACTATTGAGCGACTGATTGTCAAGGTGAGGCAAGGAGCTACCAACAGAGTCTCCTCAACTTTTGTTCAGCAGTAGTTGCTGCATATGGATCTTTGCAGCAGGTGCCAGGTTCATGCACTTGTAATGACTGCCGTTCATCAGCGATGAAGGCTGGAATTTGCATGCCAACACCAGAACTGGACATCCACTGAGTGGATACAGGTTGCTATGCAGATAATCATGTATTATGGTGCATCGGACAGATGGCTGTTGGCATGTAAGGTGTGAAATGTCTTTAAACTACCTGCCACATTTGTCAGAAGGATCCAGGCCAGAGGATGGAGAGTTGTGGCTTGGGAAATTTTTTCATGATATTCTGGAAGGCACAGTCAACAAGTATGCACCTATCCCTGGGGACCATGTCCACCCATACTTGCAGTTTCTTTTTCCTCAGCACAGGACAGTGCAATGTGCCATACAGCTCACAGTGTATGTGCAACGGGATTAGTATATCATACTCCCCCGGCCATCAAACTCCCTGAATTTAAATCGAATTGAGATTTTGTGGGAGCATTTCGATCAGGCTATTCGCATCATGGAGCCTCAAGGAGTCCCTGTCAGTACGTTCCAGAACCTTACCGACTCTCTTCCTGCATTGTCTCACAGTGGTCCACAGTACAAAAGGTGGTAATTCAGGCTTTTGACAAGTGGTCACATTAATGTGACTGGACGGTACATTTGGATCATTGTACACTATCTTTTGATTCCCATTCATGTGCTACAGTAATTGTTGGTGTTATTGTATTTGTTGTACAGAAATGATTATACTGCTTTTTTGTAAACTGTTTGTTTGGCAAGAAACCTCATTAATTCTCTGAGGGACATTAACAATTTCTTAAAATATTATCTCTAATCATATTAATTAAAACACTATCGTCATGTGGAAAAATCAACTGTGATGTATGTTATGTGGAAGATGATTCACTCGTACAACGAATAGAAATAGGCTCAACATTCAGCCCTCTGAGTCAACATTCCTGACATCTCCCAAATCACTAAGATTTTCCCCCTTTCCTGCATCATTTAGATTATGCATCACCACTTTCTGTACTCATGATTCAAACCAGTTATTTGTAACATGATTAAGTCCACAAAATTTAAGCTTTTTAAAAAAAGAATGTGATGATCTACACAGCCATTTATTCTTAGTAGATAAAAAAAAGATACAAATTGGCAATGGTTGGGCAGGGAGTGAGACAGGGCTGTAGCCTCTCCCCGATGTTATGCAATCTGTATATTGAGCAAGCAGTAAAGGAAACAAAAGAAAAATTCGGAGTAGGTATTAAAATCCAGGGAGAAGAAATAAAAACTTTGAGGTTCGCCGATGACATTGTAATTCTGTCAGAGACAGCAAAGGACTTAGAAGAGCAGTTGAATGAAATGGACGGTGTCTTGAAAGGAGGATATAAGATGAACATCAACAAAAGCAAAACGAGGATAATGGAATGTAGTCGAATTTAGTCGGGTGATGCTGAGGGAATTAGATTAGGAAATGAGACACTTAAAGTAGTAGATGAGTTTTGCTATTTGGGGAGCAAAATAACTGATGATGGTCAAAGTAGAGAAGATATAAAATGTAGATTGGCATTGGCAAGGAAAGCGTTTCTGAAGAAGAGAAATTTGTTAACATCGAGTATAGATTTAAGTGTTAGGAAGTCGTTTCTGAAAGTATTTGTATAGAGTGTAGCCATGTATGGAAGTGAAACATGGACGATAAATAGTTTGGACAAGAACAGAATAGAAGCTTTCGAAATGTGGTGCTACAGAAGAATGCTTAAGATTAGATGGGTAGATCACATAACTAATGATGAAGTACTGAATAGAATTGTGGAGAAGAGGAGTTTGTGGCACAACTTGGCAAAAAGAAGGGACCGGTTAGTAGGGCATGTTCTGAGACATCAAGGGATCACAAATTTAGCATTGGAGGGCAGTGTGGAGGGTAAAAATCATAGAGGGAGATCAAGAGATGAGTATACTAAGCAGATACAGAAGGATGTAGGTTGCAGTAAGTACTGGGAGATGAAGAAGCTTGCACAGGATAGGGTAGCATGGAGAGCTGCATCAAACCAGTCTCAGGACTGAAGACCACAACAACAACAACAACATTTTATTGTTACAGCTTATACTATTTGTATCAATGGCACTCTCAGTTCAGCAACACTTCTGAAACCCAAACTGTGATGCATTAAATAAACTGTTTCTTCTTGCGTGTGATACTACACTGAAGTGAGACATCAGTTAATGCGATGGGTATATGAAGTATGTGACACACTGTCTGTGTAAACACTATTCTTTACTACTATGGGTAAAAACGCTTCTGTGAGAAATGAGATAATATTTGTAAAATTACACTATTCATTTTCTGATGTGATACAGTTTTATTCTGAATGAACACATATAACTACTGCAGATGTGGAAACATTTGAGAATATCAGCCTCATTGGCCCTGAAAGTTATGTGATATGCTGCAGACGGGCAGATTACCAGGGAACCACCAAACTTATGCACTGTAACATTTGAATGAACTTTGATTTTTATGCAGCATAAGACCACTTTCTGTTTGTTAATGGGTGATCATTAATGAGAAATTATCAGTTTGCATGGAATTCAGCTATTCCTGATTGTCGAAGTGTTATACTCTTCACTGTCCTCTATTTTCCATGTAATTATGTAGATGTAGATTAGGTTTGTGGCTAAAAAAGAGCAAAGAACAAAAATTTTGCAATTAATAAAATTTTTCATTAATTAGTAAGTGGTAATAGCATTATTGTCCAGATAAGTCTTAATTTCCCTGATTCATAGTGATCAGCCAGTTTCCAGCAAGAAGTGCAACTCACTAATAATACACCTCTCCATCCGTATACTGACCATTGTTATTTTAGGGCCAGTAAAACCTAATAAATGTGGCATTGGTGGCATAGTGATACTGCCACACCCCATTTAATCAGTTTATGCCCTGAGGAAAGCTGCTGTAACTCAGCTGAAACATCAGTAACTTTTAGTATTTTAAATATGTTACAAAATAACACAGCAGTATATGCCCCAGGATGGTTTTAATGAGATTGACACCGGCTGCAGAAGTTTACACACTTATAACAATGCAATGATATTAGGAAAAGGATAGATTGCTACTCACTGTAAACATGGCCCATTGCATTGCAGACAGGCACAACGAAAAGACTGTTACACATTGTAGCTTTCGACCAAAGCCTTCTTCAGCCAAAACACACACACACACACACACACACACACACACACACACACACACACACCTTATGCGCACATAATGGCTACCAATGGCAGCTCCGACCAGAAAGCGACTGTCACCGCCGGTGGCGGAGGTCATGTGTGCCTGACATGAGCTTCCTTGTATGTATGTGTGTGTGTGTGTGTGTGTGTTTTCTTTGCTGAAGAAGGCTTTGAGTGGAAGCAGTAACAGTCTTTTCATTGTGCGTGTTTGCAACTCAGTGGGTCATTTTTACAGTGAATAGCAACCTATCCTTTTTCTAATAATGTTGATATTCCAACCTGGAGTTTCTATTTTTTTTAACAGTGCAATAAGGCTCACAGCTACAAATATGTAAAAGTAATTGTTAGAATAAATATATGGTTTCCATTTAGTGTCCCTAGACATTAACAAACTTGGTGACATCATGCCAATAATCATGTTCAGTGCGTGAATCCTCATCTTGTTATTTTCTGACAGTTGTGGAATATATTATACATGACAAGGTCCCAGAGACATGTTATAACACATCAGTACATTTTTCTTAATTAAACCCAATCTGTCATTCCAGTGTACTGTTTGCCCCTGGCAAAGGCTTTGTATACTAATTGATGATTCAACAGTGTTGATGCTAGTCAGTTCTTACCACATGACAAAATAGTAATTCACCCTTTCTCATATCAAACTCTTACTATTTGGAGCACAAATTCTCTCTTTTATTATATTCTTTTTACAAGATGTGCTACCGTGTTTTCTATTCAGCTGTGCCCAAACTTTCAAGAATAACTCTGTCCCCCCCCCCCCCTCGCATTTTTACTTCTTCAGTTTTGAGAGGAAAAAAAGTATTTTTCTTTCATGAGTTTTGTTTAATGTTATATGCTGTAATCCAATTGAGGCATACATTTTGTTAGTTGTGTAAACTGTTGCAGGAGAGTCACAGGGCCAGAAAGAAGAAATGACTGCTAAGCTCATAGATCTACATGGGAAACTCCAGGTTATTGCTACAGATTATCAGATATTACTACAAATGCTTATCGCATTCTTCAAGAATCTGGCGGAGGTAATCACATTTGAGAAAGTTGCAGTGTTTATTTGTGTTTCTAGATATACAAATTGCTAACTTTTTCTGTATATTGACACAGCTGGAGAAGACAATAGAGAACCTGGAATCGCAGTACAGACACACACGCCTACCAAGTTCTGTGTCTGACATTGAGCTATTGTTGAAAGAACATGAGGCATCTCGGCAAGCTGTCCTTGAACTTTTTAAATTCACACAGAATGAAAAGGAACAAATAGTCATTAGAATCAAGCAACAGGTGGGTAAAAATCCTTGAACATGGCATCTATAAACATGTAATTTACTTTCATTGATCTTGTAATCCTATCTTTAGTATTTGGTATCATGCTGAAATGTTACTTGAACCTAAAATTTTATTTTTTAAATGACAGTTTATCCACTTTTAGCTGTTACTGCTTTTATCTCACTTTCGCATTTTAGCTACTTGTGCCATTTTCAAGCTTGAAAACTCATTTGAACCTGCTTACTGTTGTCAAACCTTGCCCCTCCCCTGCCACCTCCCTCCCTCACACATAAACTTTCCTGTGCTGTTACCTCACTGTCCATTCTTTGGTACCTCAGGATGAATCCTATCAATGGATTTTTTTTTTTTTTTTTTAGTCAAGTTGTGCCATAAATTTATTTTCTCCCAAATTTGGTTCAGTACCTCTTCTTATCCAGTCTGCTCATCAAAACTTCTGCATTGTTCTACTGCAACACATTTCAAAAGCCTTTCAGAATGATCACTGTCACCTGCTTGCAGAAGTGATGTGTTTTGGAACATGGTTATTTCAATTATTTTAATAACCTTCTGTACATGTGCTTATGTATGAGATTTAACTTTTCAAAATTTATAACAGATTTTGTTCTTTATGTTAGGAATTTGTAATAATTTGTAACTGACAAACCATAAAACTTGTAGCAGATCTTTGTTAAAAGATATAATGTGGTATAACAATTGTCAGTCTCAATCAGGGGTTGCGCTGCTTTTGCAATTCATCATTTCTTTTGAAAATGTTCAAAATTTGACTCAGTGTTTGTATTCAAATATTAAATACTTCATTAATACGCACTTTCACCAAATGCATGTTTCCTTTCATTAAATATTTATATTGTCTATAAATATATTCAACAAGGTGTAACACTGCTATATAAAATTTTGTCATTTGTTCCTAATGAGGTAGAGGTGTGGTATTTTAAATAACAAAAAACAAACAAAGGTTTTAAGTAATTAGAAGAAAGATTAATAGATATTAATAAAATACAAGACCGTTTTTTGATCTGTTTCTAAATCTGAAAAGTTTCAAAGTGAGTGAACTGCTGACTTGCAAATAAACTTGTACTTATGGTATATAAAAAAAAAAGGCTAAGAACTATATATTAATGAAGATTCTAATTTATCTGTTTCATTTTATTTGTAATACCATGATGTAATTCTTAGTCTGTCCAAAACCTTTAGAATTGTGTTTGGATAGCTAATTGTTTACCTTAATATATATTTTTTAAATTTTCCTCAGTGCAACAGTTTCTTATCATAGATTTCTCTTGCTCAGTCTCGGGAAAACATGTGTGCTAACAATTACACATTTTTGCAGGAACCAGATACAGCTGCTAAGCATGATATTGACAGTCTGACAAGACTATTGGAAATAAAACGGATAGCATGGGAATCTGCATGGACAGATCGAAAACTGCAGATTGAGCAACATCGTCAACTTTGTCAGTTTGATAGTGATTTACATCAAATTAATGCAACCTTAAATGATCTCAGCAGACAGTTGGATGCTATAAAGGGACAATATGGAGAATCTCTTGTCAGTGCTAAAGCCACATCACAGGCATTTGTTTATTTTGAAAAAACTATTGAGGTGAGTTAATTTTTTTTAATATCCTACATAAGAAGCAGAATTTTATGAGATAAAGAAGAAATTGTCTAAAAGATAAATAAGAAATTGGCTAAGCGAGTAAATGTTACACAGCTTTCAAAGTTGCTTTTTTTTTTTTTAGTTGCATATTATTTAAGCACCATTAGCAGTAATATCCACAACATTTAATAACATACATGTCATCATAATTGATGGTTTATTAATCTGATAAAATGGACTTATTTAAGGCTCACTTAATCTGTTTTCATGTGATCCTGAATGTCACACAGCACCTCACAGACAAAAATGCCGATTAAAATAATGTAAATTTATAAATTGTCATGCTCCAATAAATGTGTACAAGAAAAGGAATCCAGATGAAGTTGAAAGCTCCTGGGAATCACTGGAACACAAACCATCAAATGTTCCATTGAAGAATATTAAAATTTTGTTAGGGGACTTCAGTGTGCAGACTGTAAAAGAAGGTTTAAATAAGGTTTCCAAGACAAGGACACAGGATTAAAAAAAAAGATACAGGAACTTTGAAAGTGAAGAAACAAGAATGTCACAAATGGCCAAATATATACTCAAAAGACTGGGAGGAGATTAAAACAAAATTAGTCAAACCAGCCCTTGAAATAGCTCCACTCAAAATACACAAAGAGCACAGATGGCGGGAAGAACAGTGTAAAAAAGCATTACCACTTAGAAAACAAGCCTGGCAGAAATGGTATTCCACAAAAAGAAGTGAAGATTTTATCAGCTTTGAACAACAAACGTATCAAACTTCAAAAATGGTAAGAGCAGTCAAAAGGAAGTTTGAAAGAAACTAGTGGTCACCAACTGAGGAAGACTTCCAAAAGAATAATTCTAGGAAATTCTATAAAACTTTTAAATGAGAATGAAGACAGAAAATTAGCCCTGAAGAACAACAAAAACTGAGAAATATTATCAAGCTATTTCAGTAAGTTGTTAAACTGTGAGAAAGCAAGAGCAACCTTTCCAGAAGAAAATCCAGAGTACATTCACACAAACTCAGAGCCACGCAGCCTGGATGAAATCCAAAATATCATTAAAGATCTGACGAATGGCAAGACCCACGAGGAAGATTCACTAACTGCTGAAATGTGGAAAATTTCAGGTGTGGAAACAGTCAAGAAGCTACATAGAGTCTTTCAAAAAATCTGTGATACAGTAGCTATACCAGAAGATTGGAAAACAGCATTAATTCACATAATCCACAAAACAGGAGATAAAACTGACCCCAACAACTATAGAGGACTACCCCTCCTTCCAGTGATTTACAAAATTCTTTCAAAAACAGGCTGGAAAGCCAGCTGGATAAGCAATTAGGAGATTATCATCAATGATGTAGAAAAGGATGATCCTGTGTGGAACAGATGTTAAATCTGAAGTTCATTGTGAGGTATAGAAGAATGAGATCTAAAAGCATTTATATAACATTTACTTCAAAAAAGCATATGATTCAACTGACAGGAAACAATTATTCAACACCTTAAAGGAGTTTGGAGCTGACAACATATCAGTGGCAATCATAAAAAAAAAAAACATACGAACAAATACAAAATGCAAAACTAAATTTTTAGGCAAAACCTCCTAGGCTTTTGAGATCAAAACTGGCTTAAGGCAGCGAGATGGACTGTCCCCACTGTTGTTCAACTGTGTGCTAGAAAAGATAATCAGGGAATGTAGGAAAAGAACAGAGGAAGAAGCTATTAGAATACTCACAATTGGGAGAAAATGGGATAATCTGAGTTTTGATTGTCTGGTTTTGCTGATTATATTGCCATTTTTGCTGAGTCTGTAGTAGATGCAGTCCTATGCATCTCTTTTTAAAAAACAGGGTACATGACAGATGTGAAGGAGGTACTGAAATACATGGAAACTGATTATCATAGAATAAAAAAAGCCACAAAATTCAAATTTCTGGAAAAACAGTACAACCAAATGCTTTAGACAAAGAAGCTAATCTAGCAGGGGCAAGGAAAATGGAGGTGGCTTTTCAACTAGCAAAAAGCCTGTGAAACAAGAAAGCTGTTTCCCTAAATGCAAAACTTCGGCACCACAGTACTATCGTTAAACCAGAATGCCTGTACAACAAAAGCAAACTAGTGCTTTTCATTTATCAGAATGCCTTTATGCATCAGGATGCCTTTTGTTAAATACAGCCAAACAATAAGATGAATTAGAAAAGAAGGAAAGGAAAATGATCAGGGAAATTTTGGAACCATGATATGAGAATGGGAAATCAAAATTAAGAAGTAATAAAGAAGTTTATGAAAAAAATAGAGTGAATAACAGATATGATGAGGAAGAGAAGAGTTGCATTTTATGGACACGTAAAATGGCTAGATGAAAACTGGATAACAAAAAGAATTTTAACTTCTTTGACAGAAACCACCAACACGTAACTTACGCGGATAAAAGAAGTTAAAACAGACTTGAGGGAAATGGAAATAATGGAGGAAGAAATAGGAGAAAGAGAAAGGTTCAGAGCAAAAGTAAAAGGTTTCAAGGGCTTTCAGGAGAAAACAAAGAAAAAGCCAGGTGCAATATGGACAGAAGAAAGAAGAAAAAAACATAGGAAAAAATGGAAAAATTACAGGAAAGAAAGAAAAGAGAAAAAAAATACATAAGATATTTTATGTAGTTGTAGTAGGCCAAACCAGTTTTAAAAAAATGTAAATTAATTCAATAGCCAAATAAAGGCAGAAGAAAAGTGTACTTGCCAGATAGCAGCAGAAAGGTGTGCATTGTTGATTTTGGTCCTTTTTTTGTCATACTTTGTATGCCTCAGTGTTGGGTCCTAGGAATTTTTTCCTCCCTATTCTTTATGAAATCCCATCTTATCTGACCATTTTCTTTGTTTTGCATTATGAAAAAAAATGTAATTATGAAGACTGTAACTCACGTTGTTTCAGTCTACTGGTCCATTACTGCCTATTATGCTGACATTTTTTCTGTTTTTGGTTAGTTGTAGTTTCATTCTTTTGTTAATGGAAATAAGCGAGTGATTTGTGACTGTATAAACCTTTCAGGCATATTAACTGAAAATGATCTTTTCGGGTCTGCAGCCAGATCATAAAGTCATCTCGATGCAATATTCCAGTAGTCCATCTGGCTGCGATATTCAGGCGAGAATGCGGTTTGCTAAACATCACTGGAACTGATTCCCACTGTAGGCAGCAGCCTTTTATATGCCACAGAAAAACAACAGTACACGCCAAACGCCACTGTGTTGCCCCTAATGCAAAGTGGAGGTACAGCCCCGTAGTGGCGAAAGCTGGCAGAAACAGTAAATTGCTACCAAGTCAATAGATCGATACGTTCTGCTGGCCAAATCAAAAACTGTTATTTTTTAGATATAGGTTATTAAGACACAGTCCCAATAATAAGACACAGGAGCAACTATATGGGTCTCATCGTACAGCTTTCAGTGTCCCTGCTTTAGACAGAACTCAGTTATAGTGATCATATGTGGTGAGAGTCGTTGTATCCACACTATGACCATATTGTCAGCATGCCTTCAGAAATGGGTAGGTATTTAAAAAAGTAAAAAAAAAGTTTTTACTGCTCTGCCTTCAAAATTCTCAATAAATGAATTGGTGACTACGGGGGTAACAGACTCCCCATAGCCATTCCATCAGTGTGTCCAAAATACTTGTCATTGAATAAAAAATAAGGTGACATCAGGACATGATAGCAGAGTTTAATCATTTTCATGTTTAATTTTCCACTAATTATACTTAAGAACTCTTCAGGAGGAAGTAAAAAGAGATACTATATCAAAGTTGACTAGAAAGTCTTAGGATCAAGGCACAAAGACTTCAAATATGGGAGAAAGCCATGCAATTAGAAATATAGTATTACCTTGTATGACCTGAGGTAAGAACTGAGGCTAAATATTTTGCAAAGTTGTAAGTAGGCATATACAAGGTACACACTGTGGGATGTAGTGTTACACAGCATTGACAAAACCTCCAAATTAAGATAAAATAAATCCTTAGATATAACACCCTGTTGTGTGAAATTAATACAGATGTGCTAGGGCAATAGTAGCATACTTATTAATACTATTGGTCAGTTTGGTTCCAAAACAATGAACAAACCTTGCAAATATTAATATAATATCATCATTACAGCATCTCTGCAGAAAAGCAAGGGCTCTCAACAGCTTACCCTCCCATACTCAGTAATAAGGGTGTGCCCACCTACAAGTGGCAAAATATTTAGTGTGTATTCTTAGCCACCATTTCAGAAAATGTGAACACCATATTTCTAATTTTTCTGGTTTTTATCAAGTGTAGGAAATCTATATTTCATGATACGTTAGAGATGCTTATTAGATATTATGTTGTGTCTCTTTTTCCTAGAGTTCTTATTGAAGATTCCTTGAGTTTAGCTAGTGGAGAACTGAGTGTGGAAATGTTGAAAATTTGTCATCATGCACTAATATCAGCTTATTTTATATACAGTGACAAGTATTTTGAACAAACTAATGGAGTTGATTTAGGGAGTACACTGTTCATCTTAGTCACAAACTAATTTGTAGAAGATTTTGAAGACAGTGCACTGAGGATGGATTTTTTAAAACCTATATATTGATCATACTTTCATGTTGTGGCCACATGGAGTAGATACTCACAACCATATCTTACTAAACTCCTCCCAAACATGCCATGAAGGCCCAAAGGTACTATCCGGCTCCTGTGTCATCCTCAGCCTATAGGCATGTGGTCAGCGCATCGCTCTCCTGGCCGTATGTCAGTTTCCGAGACCGGAGCCGCTACTTCCCAATCAAGTTTGCCTCACAAGGGCTGAGTGCACCCCGCTTGCCAACAGTGCTCAGCAGACAGTATGGTCACCCATTCAAGTGCTAGCCCAGCCTGACAGCATTTAGCTTCAGTGATCTGACAGAATCTGGTGTTACCACTGTAGCAAGGCCATTGGCACAACCATTTTAAGTGCTTTACTTTCAGCATTAAGTTCAAAATGGAGATGGAAAGTGGTAGATAGCTTCCATTTCTGGATGTATTGTTCTAAACAAAAGGTGATGGGATGCTGGGATACAGAGGTAATAGAAAACCAGTAGATGTGGACTGGTATCTTCAGATGATGAGTGGTCATTCACCGTACCAAGGCTGGGGGATCCAGAGGATGTTGTCAAGGTGGCTTAAGTCGTTTCAGATGCAGAAACTTCGACACAGGAGTTAGAACACCTTAAAGTTTGGGTTGCAGAGGACACTGAGAAACAGGTCCAGCATGCTTTGCTGTTTGGACATTGTGTGAACCGCTAGAAGAGAAATGTAGATCAGTTGCTTTCCTATGATATGCTGGAAGTGTATCTCAAAGATGTGAAAGATTTTAAAAAGATATAAAATGAGAAGTATACCAGCAAACCACATGTGCTTTAAGCACGTAAGTGAGAACAAGTTTAGCAAAGGTTTGAAATTAAAGTTTGTTAGAAGTTGCTAAGTGCTATTTTTATGAAAAACTGGATGAATATAAACTGGGTGATTTGCACTACATTTTAGGCAAAATCTAGTCTGTCATGCATCTCAGTGTTTATGATGTCATAAACACTGACGTGACAAAAGTAGTGGGATAACGATATACACATATGCAGATGATGGTAGTATCATGTACACCAGGTATAAAAGGGCAGTGCATTGGTGGGGCTGTCATTTGTACTCATGTGATTCATGTGGAAAGGTTTCTGACAAGCTTACAGCTGCATGATGGGAATTAACATAATTTGGAAGCGTAATAGTAATTTGAGCTAGATGCAGAGGACATTCCATTTCAGAAATCTTTAGGGTATTCAGTATTCCCAGATCCGTTGCAGCATCCCTGAATTTGGAAGTTAATAGGAATATAAAAAAAGGGCGGAAGGTTTATCTGTTTAGCAAGAGTAATAGAAGGCAGATTTCAGACTACCTAACAGATCAAAATGAAAATTTCTGTTCCGACACTGACAATGTTGAGTGTTTATGGAAAAAGTTCAAGGCAATCGTAAAATGCGTTTTAGACAGGTACGTGCCGAGTAAAACTGTGAGGGACGGGAAAAACCCACCGTGGTACAACAACAAAGTTAGGAAACTACTGCGAAAGCAAAGAGAGCTTCACTGCAAGTTTAAACGCAGCCAAAACCTCTCAGACAAACAGAAGCTAAACGATGTCAAAGTTAGCGTAAGGAGGGCTATGCGTGAAGCGTTCGGTGAATTCGAAAGTAAAATTCTATGTACCGACTTGACAGAAAATCCTAGGAAGTTCTGGTCTTACGTTAAATCAGTAAGTGGCTCGAAACAGCATATCCAGACACTCCAGGATGATGATGGCATTGAAACAGAGGATGACAAGCGTAAAGCTGAAATACTAAACACCTTTTTCCAAAGCTGTTTCACAGAGGAAGACCGCACTGCAGTTCCTTCTCTAAATCCTCGCACAAACGAAAAAATGGCTGACATCGAAATAAATGTCCAAGGAATAGAAAAGCAACTGGAATCACTCAACAGAGGAAAGTCCACTGGACCTGACGGGATACCAATTCGATTCTACACAGAGTACGCGAAAGAACTTGCCCCCCTTCTAACAGCCGTGTACCGCAAGTCTCTAGAGGAACGGAAGGTTCCAAATGATTGGAAAAGAGCACAGGTAGTCCCAGTCTTCAAGAAGGGTCGTCGAGCAGATGCGCAAAACTATAGACCTATATCTCTGACGTCGATCTGTTGTAGAATTTTAGAACATGTTTTTTGCTCGAATATCATGTCGTTTTTGGAAACTCAGAATCTACTATGTAGGAATCAACATGGATTCCGGAAACAGCGATCGTGTGAGACCCAACTCGCTTTATTTGTTCATGAGACCCAGAAAATATTAGATACAGGCTCCCAGGTAGATGCTATTTTTCTTGACTTCCGGAAGGCGTTCGATACAGTTCCGCACTGTCGCCTGATAAACAAAGTAAGAGCCTACGGAATATCAGACCAGCTGTGTGGCTGGATTGAAGAGTTTTTAGCAAACAGAACACAGCATGTTGTTATCAACGGAGAGACGTCTACAGACGTTAAAGTAACCTCTGGTGTGCCACAGGGGAGTGTTATGGGACCATTGCTTTTCACAATATATATAAATGACCTAGTAGATAGTGTCGGAAGTTCCATGCGGCTTTTCGCGGATGATGCTGTAGTATACAGAGAAGTTGCAGCATTAGAAAATTGTAGCGAAATGCAGGAAGATCTGCAGCGGATAGGCACTTGGTGCAGGGAGTGGCAACTGACCCTTAACATAGACAAATGTAATGTATTGCGAATACATAGGAAGAAGGATCCTTTATTGTATGATTATATGATAGCGGAACAAACACTGGTAACAGTTACTTCTGTAAAATATCTGGGAGTATGCGTGCGGAACGATTTGAAGTGGAATGATCATATAAAATTAATTGTTGGTAAGGCGGGTACCAGGTTGAGATTCATTGGGAGAGTCCTTAGAAAATGTAGTCCATCAACAAAGGAGGTGGCTTACAAAACACTCGTTCGACCTATACTTGAGTATTGCTCATCAGTGTGGGATCCGTACCAGATCGGGTTGACGGAGGAGATAGAGAAGATTCAAAGAAGAGCGGCGCGTTTCGTCACAGGGTTATTTGGTAACCGTGATAGCGTTACGGAGATGTTTAACAAACTCAAGTGGCGGACTCTGCAAGAGAGGCGCTCTGCTTCGCAGTGTAGCTTGCTCGCCAGGTTTCGAGAGGGTGCGTTTCTGGATGAGGTATCGAATATATTGCTTCCCCCTACTTATACCTCCCGAGGAGATCACGAATGTAAAATTAGAGAGATTAGAGCGCGCACAGAGGCTTTCAGACAGTCGTTCTTCCCGCGAACCATACGCGACTGGAACAGGAAAGGGAGGTAATGACAGTGGCACGTAAAGTGCCCTCCGCCACACACCGTTGGGTGGCTTGCGGAGTATAAATGTAGATGTAGATGTAGATCCACAGTGTCCAGAGTGTACCGAGAATACCAAATTTCAAGCATTACCTCTCACCATGGGTTATGCAGTGGCCAATGGCCTTCACTTAATGACCGAGATTGGTGACCTATGCATAGAGTTGTCAATGCTAACAGACAAGTAATGCTGCCTGAAATAACCACAGTAATCAAATCGGATGTATGTCGAACATATCTGTTAGGACAGCATATTTGGTGTTAATGGGGCTATGGCATCAGGTGACTTACATTGAGTGCCTTTGCTAACAGCATGACATCACCTGCAACACTTCTCCAGGACTTGTGACCATATTGGTTGGATCATAGATGACTGGAAAATCATGGCATGCCCAGATGAGTCCCGATTTCAGTTGGTAAGAGCTGATGCTAGGGTCTGAGTGTGGTGCAAAACCCATGAAGCGATAGGCCCAAGTTTTCAACAAGACACTGTGTAATCTGGTGGTGGCTCAATAATGATGTGGGCTGTGTTCATATGGAATGGACGGGGCCCACTGGTCTGACTGAACCAGTCGTTTACTGGAAATGGTTATGTTTGGTACTTTGAGATGTTCATTGACGTCACTGGGTCACAATTGTTTGTGATTAGTTTGAAGGACATTCTGGACAATTCGGGCAAATAATTTGGCCACTCAGATTGTCTGATGTGAATCCCATCGACCATGTACAGGGCTTAATTGAAAGGTCTGTTTGTGCATAAAATCCTGCACCTGCAACACTTTTGCCATTATGGACAGCTATAGAGGTAGCATGGCTTAATATTTCTTCAAAGGAGTTCCAACAACTTGATGATGTCATGCCACATCAAGTAATTGCACTGCACCGGGCAAAAGAAGGTCCGACACAGTATTAGGAGGTATCCCAACATTTTTGTCACCTCAGTGTCATTTTTTAGGGATATTCAGTAGTATACATGGACACCTTCTGCAAAAAGGATTGTGAATAGAGTTAGTAGTAAAGAAATAATAAATTAGAATATCATGTCTTGTGTTGAAATTTTAGTGTGATCCTTTTCAAGGAATCTCTAATTTTTCATGCATCTAAATGTTTATGACTTCATATCTTCTGAAGCACAGGTCATACAAGGATATAATTTTGCAGGTACATTAAGTCGTATATGTGGATAGTGTTTGCAAACTTTGTTGCTAATAGAATTAGTAGTAAAGAAGTAGCAAATTAAAGTGGCATGCCTGATGCTGCCATTTTACTGCATGGACATTGGAAATATTGTAAGCAGTAAACTTTTTTCCTTTCATCATTTTGTGGGAGGTGTGAGTAACAAAAAGTTTCAGGGCCAAGTTATCGTACCCTTAGTCCTCCGAAATCTCAACACTTTCTCTCCCGTCTGCTTCACCTGGTCCTCCTCAACCCAGTGCGCCACCTTCCTGGAGGCACCAGATGGTTGTTATCCTTACAATGCATTCTCTGCTCCTGAGATTATCCCAGCCTCAACCTACGCAACCTACTGTCCAGACACTCTACACTCAACAGTTTACACCCTCTCTGCCCTATCCCTCCTCCCTAATCTTGTTCCCTCACCCTCCTTGTGTGCCACCTTCTTCCAACACAACTGCCTGTCTTTCCCCTTCCCTACTCCTCTCCTTTTTCCACACTCCACCTGACAGCACTCTTCTCTCCCCCCACCTGCAAACTGCTATCCCTTTCCCTTTCCCTTCCCCTTGCCTGCTCCCTACAGATTGTTGCTTTCATTCTATGTGACAGTTTCATTCTGGTGCGAGCTGCCAGAGATTGTGGTCATGTGTGCATGTGTGTGCTTGCTTGTGTGAATGACTGAGTGTATGTTTCCTTTTCTGATGAAGGCTGTGGCTGAAAACTAATATGTAAGTGTCTCTTCTTTGTGTTTCTCTGCAACTCACCATGTGATGTTTATGGTGAGCAGCAATCTATCTTTTCCTTATACTGTTGATATTCCAGCTGAAGTTTCCATTGTTTAATTTTGTTTTAAAGTTTCAAAAGGTTTGAAATTATGTGTAATGTTTGTTGAAAGTGCACTTATTCTCAAACTAGCTGTTACCTGTGGCTGCACTTGTGTATCTGTAGTTTTGTTTGGACAGTGATGGTGAGTGAGTGCAATGTCAGCTGTTCTCACATGTCTACCTATTCTGCTAAGCACAGCTCCCACCCCTCCACTGCCTTGGTGCATGATGTGGCATTGATGTGCTGTGGAGCAGTGCATGTACAGAGGCATGGGCAGGAACACACAACTATTCATTGTGCTACTGAAGTTACTACACATCACACAATGTGGACATCATGCAACAAATTTAACAATTTTTTTAATGTAGTTGTATGTTCACTGACGTGAAAAAAGATGTTCTGTCCCCTAATTCACACTTTATTGTCTAATCAAAATTGGTGCAGCAGTTTAGCCATGAAAATATAAAAGACAGAGTTATTCTCACAGTTAATAATATTAGCACAAAAATATGCTTTAAGCAAATTCAGGATTGTATAGGCAAATTCATTATATTGAATTGTATTACGTAGAATATATCAATCAATAGAAGCATTTTTACAAATATGATAGAGTTACAATGTCAAAGAGTAAAGAGCTTTTTCAAAGAGTAAATTTGTTTGCCTATGACATCTTGTATTCTTCAAACCAGATAAAATTTTAATTTATGATATGTTTTTTCCCCATGATCTGATTTTCATGAAGGAAAGTTTACATGTTGCCCCAAGCTACACTCATGTTGCCTGTGAAAGCCCCATGAAAATTCATGTATTAGTTTGGAGATTAGCATGGTCAAACAGCCAGAAATGACGGTTTTACAGTTTTATTGTTATTGTAGATAGTGGTTGAATACAGTCTGGCCATTTTTGCACCATCAAACACACAGTTTCTATCTGTATTACATTTTTTGTGGAGATTATACCTTTTAATGAGTAGATTATGACAGCATTTTAAATTTTTAAATTCAGTCATAATTACGCGAAACATTGAAAATCAAAGTTTGCTGCCCGTGGAAGGTAGCCATTTTGCAATATAGATTTTGTACAACAGCAAAGATTAGAGCTCTCCTAGTCATGGTTAAAGATGATGTAGGACCCAGGATGCCTGGTGTTTACAAAATCCCTTATCATTGTGGGCAAACATGTATTGGCCATACAATACACAGAGTACATGACAGATGTGATGTGCACCATCGGCACACACAATTACTACAACCTGAGAAATATGTCGCTGGTGTGTGCTATATATAACCTTGTGTCACCAAATGAGTATCCGGATAAGAAAAACAAACTGTGACGTACAAGTGTGATGGTACTGTTCGAACAAGCGCATGTCCACTCACACACACGAATGTACACCCAGATACACGCACACATACACAAACACACAGCTGGACAAATGCACAGCTTGATTTGAAGCATTAGCTTAATATTGTCTTAGGCTTTAGCTGCGCAACATCAACTTTCATGTCTAGCAGCTAAACTCGCTGCAAAAGTTTTTAACTTGTGATCCTGCAGTCTAAATTATCTAATTTTTGAATGGAAACTTAAGGTAGGAATATCAACAATGCAGGAAAAGACAGATTGCTACCTACTGTTCTTTAAATTCTTCTTTAGACATGTCAAGTTGCAGACAGGCACAATTAAAAGACACTCTCGTATAGCTTTCAGCCACAGCCTTAATCAGTAAAAGAGATACACACATGCCCCAAGACACACACACACACACACACACACACACACACACACACACACACACACACACACACACACACACACACACACATATATAACTGCCAACTCCAGCACCTCTTGCTGCAATGCATCATGAGGGATGCAAGCAGCAATCTGCAGGTGGTGGGGAAGGGGAAGGGATAGTAGCGTAAGGGTGGGGAGAGAGACAAGTGCTGTCTGGTGGAGTGCGCAGGGGCTACATTGCCAAAAGGTGCAGCGTCAGCAGATTTTGGGGCAGGGGGGTGGGGAAAAAAAGGGGCAAAAACGGAGAGGAGTGGGGGAAGACAGGCGGGTGCATTGGTAGAGGACTGCAAATAATCAAGGTGGCAGATGAGAATGGGGAGGAGTGACAGGACAGAGGAAATGGATACTGTTGGATGGAGGGTTTCTGGACAGTATGTTACCATAGGTTGAGGTGTTGGTGGGAAGGATCCAGATGGCACAGGATGTAAAGCAGTCATTGAAAGGAAGAACATTGTGCTGGGCAGCGTGCTCAGCAACAGGATGGTCCAGTTGTTTCTTGGCCACAGTTTGTTGGTGGCCATTCATGTGGACAGAAAGCTTGTTGGTTGACATGCCCATGCAGAATGCAGCACAGTGGTTGCAGCTAATCTTGTAGATCCCATGGCTGGTTCCACAGGTAGACCTGCCTTTGACAGGAGAGGTGATGGCTGTGACCAGACTGAATTAGGCGGTGGTGGGAGGATGCATGGGACAGATCTATTGCAGGAATGTGTGGGACAGGTCTATTACAGGGATATGACCCATGAGGAAAGGGTTTGGGAGCAGGGGTTGTCTAGGGAAGGACAGGGATACTGTGTAGGTTCACTGGGCAGCAGAATACCGTTGTTGGAGGGGTGGGAGGGATAGTGGTACATTCCTCATTTCAAGATATGACAAGAGGTAGTTGAAAGACTGGTGGAGAATGTGATTCAGTTGCTCCAGTCTTGAGTGGTACTGAGTCATGAGGGGATGCTCCTCTGTGGCTCTACGATGGGACTTTATGAGACGTTGAGTGACTGGAAAGAGAAGACTCGGGAGAGCTGTCTCTGTACAAGGGTTTTTTTTGGGGGGGGGGGGGGTGTTAATTATGGTGTGTGAAGGTGTCAGTGAGACCATTGGTATATTTCAAGAGGGGCTGCTGATCACTACAGAAGCGATGGCCATAGGTGGCTAGGCTGTATAGAAGGGTCTTTTTGGTATGGAATGGGTGACAGCTATCAAAGTGAAGGTATTGCTGGTGGTTGGTAGGTTTGATGCGAACAGACATATTGATGTAGCCATGTGTGAGGTGGAGGTCAACATCAAGGAAGGTGACTTGTTAGGTTGAGGAGGACAAGGTGAAATGAATAGGGGAGAAGGTGTTGAGGTTCTGGAGGAATGTGGATAGCGTGTCCTCACCCTTGATCCAGATGACAAAGAAGTTATCACTGAATCTGAACTAAGTGAGGGGTTTGGGATTCCCAGTGGTTAGAAAGGATTTGTCTAGATGTCCCATGAATTGGTTGGTGTACGATTTTGCCATGTGGGTGCCCATAGGTGTACCCCGGATTTGTTTGTAGATGATGCCTTCAAAGGAGAAGTAATTGTGGGTGAGGGGTGAGGATATATGAGGGTTGTATTTTTTACAAATAGCAGACATTGTTTATTGTTATTAATTTATACATTGTTGAAAAGATTATACTTATGTTTATTTTTCAACATAGTCTCAATTTTTTTTCAACACACTTTTGAAGACGGTGCTCCAGCTTTTGTATTTCTAAGTGGAAGAAGTCTCCCACCAACCGATTGAGGAAGCGTGTGACCTCTGATCGGACTTCATTATCATTCTGGAAGCATTTGTCACCTAAGTGTTCCTTTAGCTTGGGGAAGAGGTGATAGTGTCTGGGGGCCAAGTCCGGGCTGTACAGGTGATGGGGCATAACAGTCCACCCAAATTTCTTCAAAAGCTCCTGTGTTTGATGAGCAACATGGGGATGAGCATTGTCGTGAAGAAGCACTACTCCCTCAGTCAGTCGTCCTCTCCGGCAATTCTGGATTGCTCGCTGGAGTTTGGTCAATGTTTCACAATATCTGTCTGAGTTTATTGTCATCCCAGGTTTCATGAAATCAATGAGGAGTACCTCCATCTGATCCCAAAACACGGTCACCATAACCTTTCCTGCCGACTGCATTTGTTTGAATTTCTTTGGTGACAGTGAACTGGAGTGACGCCACTGACGAGATTGTTGTTTTGTTTCTGGGGGTGTAATGAAACACCCACGTTTCACCTCCCGTGATGATAGAGTCCAACAACTTCTTGTTACCATGCGATAACCCAACGTTTCTGTTAAAGTTCTTTCAATTGTGCTGTGGGAAGCTTCGGGAATGCGTTCAACAAGTTCACGGACAGTGACCCTCTGATCTTCAAGCGGCTCACTGTTGATCTTCTGGACAATCACATCCAAACCCGGCGGTCTTCCATTCCGTTCTTCATTGTGGAGTTCAGTTACACTTTCTGTCTCAGTCTATTCTATATATCTTACAGTAAGAGATATTATTGTTTCATCAAGGTATTACTTTCAGCTGTTGTCAGTTGTATGTCTTAAACGTCTTTATTTTATGTTCACTGTTTTGCAAGATATTTTCATAAATGACTGATAGAGTGGCACTGGGAATCTTTTTCTGAGTGCCTTTATGCACAACACTTCAATGATATGGATGTCTTTCATCATTGCAGGTTTTAGAAAAAGCTGCACTTACTTTCTCTTCTTCTTCTTCTTTGGTGTTTCCCCATAGGAGTTAGCCATTTTCGGACTCCACAGGCCTGTCTTGTTCCAGTCACCCAGTCGTAGATGTCAGTCTTCCATTGCTTCCTGCATGTATTTTTGCTGTCTGAGCACTGGCTTTCCTGTCCTCCTTTCTAGCAACTACAAGTACAAAATTTCTCTTGGCCACCTGTGGTTAGGCATTCTTTGTAAATGCCCTTACCACTGAAGTGCTGTATTCTCCATAGTTTTTGCTGTGGGGCACATTATCTCTATTTGCCTCCATACCTTCTCATTTCATATCCTATCTTGCATGCCTCATTCTGTTTTGATCTCAAATGTTTAATATTCCAAGTACCAATAGAAATGGTCTTCATGTGTAGCCAAAGTTGTCATCTGTTAATACTCCTGTCTGAGGCCTGTGTGTGGGACTGAATGCAAACATGTCTTTTTCCAGAGTAGGGAGAGCAGGCCCTTTGCTCCAATCCCCTTCCAGGAGAATCAGCTCTTCATCTTCCCTTCCCCCTTACATTGACTGTCTTCTGGAACTTTGCAATTACTAGTTGGTTGGTTGTTTGGAGGAAGGGACCAAACTGCAAGGTCATCGGTCTCATCAGATTAGGGAAGGAAGTCGGCCGTGCCCTTTCAAAGGAACCATCCCGGCATTTGCCTGGAGCGATTTAGGGAAATCGTGGAAAACCTAAATCAGGATGGCCGGACGCGGGATTGAACCGTCGTCCTCCCGAATGCGAGTCCAGTGTGCAATTACTGAGTGTTTTTATTTTACAGAGAATGCAGTTATTTAAGCACTGAGTGTACTAAGTGCTTGTTGTGTAGTATGTCACACATATATGCTTATTTTGAGGGCACACATAATTTCGTTTTGATACAGTAGCTAAACAGACATAGTTGGTTGAGAGAAAAGTGCTATTAGTAATACACACTTATTGGTATAATTATTTATTTTCCTGTTCTCATTACAGCTCCTGGAAGTCCGCATACAGACTTTTGTAAGCACAGCAGAAAATATGCTTTCTACAGAACATGTACCATCACCACATGTAGAACATGAGCTGAAGCAGCTACAGTCCCGTTGGCAGCAATTCCACAATCAAGTAGTTGAGAGCAGGCGGCTTATTGATCTCAGTATGCAGTATTTCACACTAGTGGAAGAGGTAAAGTAAGAGTATGACTGTAACTTTTATTGTTTGACCAGCAGCCATGTTGACTTCCCGTATTTCTGTATATATTTTTTGCTACTAAATGTTTGTTAGTGATTTACATCTTCAGCACATTTCTTTCAAGCTTTTTGATCTAGTTGTATTGTGAAGATTAATATTTTGTGACTTACCAAAAGGTCTCAAGAAGAGTAGAAAAGAATGTACGTGTTCACCGCATCACTGTCTCAGTGCTTGCAGATGAATTAATAAATTCTTGAAATAATGAAACTCTCACCTCTGTCTTGTGCATTCTTTTGAATTATCACTGTTGCCACAAATTGTACATATTTTATTGTAATATTTATGTTTCGTACATATTTCATTGTAATGTTTATATTTCATTTACTATTTCTTATATTTAAATATGGAAATATGACAGTACATTAGTAACCAATTCATAGAAAATCAGCTAATGATTGATGACACTGTACAACAATTAGAGGAAATAAGTATTCTTAAAGAAACAGTAATACAGTTTCTAAAATCAATTTAAAGTCATCAACATCTCTGCCTTATATAAATGTTTAGAGGAGTTGGTGAGTCCATAAATTGCTCAGTACTTCTGATCATTTACATTTATGTCATGCTATCAATATTTTGTAAATTTTATATTAGTGGTGGTTATGCAATTTTCACAATGATTAAAATGTTTTCTTCTTTATTTAGTGCAATGTATACAACTTAAATATTACAACTAGTTCATAACTCTATTTTTAATTGTGTGTGTGTGTGTGTGTGTGTGTGTGTGTGTGTGTGTGTGTGTGTGTGTGTGAGAGAGAGAGAGAGAGAGAGAGAGAGAGAGAAGGGGGGGGGGGGAAGAGAGAGAATGATGTATTTTTGTATTTGCTAACTGATACTACTTTGAGCTCGTTGATGATTTAAGAGGTGTGATCAAAAAGTAATAGGAATCCTTTATTTCGCAGGCTTTATACATCCGATTATATATCATTGGTACACATGTTTCTGGTGTATGTTTGCATTTTCAGCTGTTTTGAATACTTCCTTTATTGTTGACAGTCGAAAGTGTTACATGCCTTTTCGAGTGCCCAGTGAATTTTTAGTTTTGAAAAAGATGAATAAAAGAATTTGCATTAAATTTTGCTTGAAAACTGGAATAAAGTGCAGAACCTCATTCAAAATGTTGAGTGTGGCTTTTGGTGAATCTACTGTAAGTAAGACAAGAATTTATGATTGGTATAAATGTTTCAAAGGGGGTCGAGAAGACATTGAAGGTGATGACTGTCCTTAATGACATAACACATCAATTGTTGGCAATAATATGGGAGAAGTAAAGCAAATGTTTCTGGAAAATTACTGAATCACCATCAGACAGGTTGTTGTTGATGTTGGCACATCCTTTGGCTCATGCCAAGCAATTTTTTCAGATGTTTTGGGCATGAAATGTGTAACAGCAAAGTTTGTTCCAAAATTATTGAATTTCAACCATAAATGATGTCGCATGGACTTTGCTCAAGTATTGCTGAATGAAGTTGACAATGATCCAGAAATTCTGAAGCAGGTTACAACAGGTGGTGAAACATGGATATGTGGATGTGACATCGAAACCAAGGCCCAATTATTCCATTGAAAACCGCCTGAATACCAAAAACTGAAAAAAATGTGACAAGTTCAATCACATATGAAGGTTCTTCCGGCTGTTTTCTTAAAGTACAATGGGATACTGCATCATGAATTAGTGCCTTATGGCTGTACAGTCAGTAAGGAATACTGCTTGGAGGCTATGCCCTGTTTATGTGAAGCAATCTGAAGAAAACAACCGGAATTGTGGCAAAATCACTCATGGAAATTGCATCATGACAATGCTCCCACTCACATCTTAATGGTTGGTTGTGATTTTTTGCAAAAAGCAAACCCGTTATGTTGACTCAGCCACCATATTTGCTGGACATAGCCCCATGTGACTTCCTTTCAGTTCCAAGGCTGAAGAGAACCATGAAAGGACATCATTTTGCTACCATTTATGAGATAAAAACAGAATAGCTGAAGGAGCTGAAAAGTGGGTTCCAGAAATGCTCCCAAGCCCTGCCACAAGTGTATTATATCTGAAGCTGATTACTTTGAAAGGAATAATGTTGATGTTGATGAATTAATATAGATTCTTTGAAAAACAAAAATTCCTGTTACTTTTTAATCACACCTCATAAGTGGGCAACCTCAAGAATAGAAGATTTTATTTAGATGAGGCCATGTATAATGTTTGAACATTACTGATGAGCACATAACTTTATACTTGTATATTATATAGATTCTGTATGTTTCACTCTGATTTTCATTAATTTTTTCTTGGCAGGCAGAGGAGTGGTTCCGAGAGGGAAGTAAACTGCTTGTAACAATTGCCAGGAAATCAACATCTGTGAAGAAACCAGATGAGGCCACACAACTGCTTGCAGAAGTAGATACCTTCCTAAAACCTGGAGAACTTAGACAAGATGAGAGGATAAGGAAAATTTCAACGCTTGCTATTGAACTTTATGGTAAGTTTAATTTCAACACTACTAAGGATTGTGCCCATAAGTATTGTGTTTGAATTATCTTATTATGGTACTGCACTAAAAAAGATATATCACTATAAAGGGTGTACAAACTCAACAATGAAATGGTAACTAATCCTGAAACTGTGGTGATGACTTTCAACAGATTCTTTAACAGCATAACTGAAGAATTGGTTAAAAACAAACTGAACAAAGTATCACCAGTAAAGCAGAAAATTCACTCATACATAAAGTCAGTAGTCATTACTACAATTTTTAAAGGTAATTTTGTAAAATCCCTGTGTTGTGGGATTCACTGTACCCATTTTTACAGAACACTTCATTGAGTTATTGTGTAGTTTGGCTGGGAGGCTTTCTTTGTCACAGATGTGTGTGGGCTGCAGGTGCTAAATGAAAAGGTTATCAGCATTTGTCACAGATGACATGTGCACCCCCCCCCCCCCCCCCCCCCTGTACTGGGTGATTAGAACTGTTTGCCTTTGTGTTGGATGGTGGCATCCATTGCATGTGGATACAGCTCTGTGTAGGTTTTCTTCTTATAAATTGCATCCTATAACTCCTCCTGAGAAAAGGAAACTCCCTATCCACAGAAAGGGTAGAAAATTGTTATAAGATGTGCTACATCTGCACCACTCCTCTCCATATGGTCATTGGTTTTACCTACACTCTGCATCCACATCTAAAATCAACCAGTTTAAAATGCATACACTATACTTATAGTGCTTTTAAAATTAATTCCGACTTTTGACATATGGTTGACAGGAGGAGTATGTGACGCCGTTGCCCGGGTAACACCAATGGCGAGACGGCTTTCCCTACCACACTGCCAGCGGTTCTGCTGGTAAAGCACCCCTGTTGCCACGCCACGAGTAAACAGTACCACTTGATGTCATGCATTAGATGCATCAGCGTTCGTCAGCTCTCGTTAAAAGTCATATTTTTGGCGTTAAAGTGTTCTGTAGTCGTCATGTATTGTGAACAAGTGTTTTGTCTTGGCATTGCAGTACATCTGAACACAGGATTTACAATAAAAGTGTCATCCAAGAACACATTCACCAGCTGGGAAGATAAAGTTCTGCTGCAAAACATTCCTTGGGATTCGACAATAGTAACGGACAAACCGCCATACCACTTTGATGTGATGTACAAAGCTCCAACAATGCAGTGGAGGAAAATGGATATTTTGCTCTGGGCACAAAGAAATGTTCCACGAGATAAAGTTGAACCTAGCTTGTATACGGTGAAGTTATGGAGCTTGTATTATTGTATAAGACAAAATTTCACACTACCAGGTCTACGAACAGATTAAGGGTAAAGAGCATTGTTTAATCATGCTTCGTCTGTATCATGCTCATTAAAATCTGACAGAGAATATATTGGCCTAGGTGAAAAGCAATGTGGCAAAAAACAGCAGGAAGTTTTGGCTCACTGAGGTAGGAATGCTGACAAAAGAAGCCACTGCAAATTTTACACAACAGGAGAAGACACTGATTCATGAAGGACTGTGATGAGTTTTGAGGAATACGTAGCTTCTGTTGTTGCCATGTTAAAATCTGCTTCTTTTGTCAAAACACAGCAGAGGTTAAAAAAATTCATCTCACTAACATTCTAATGCAGTTGAAATTATGACAGAATCCTTGAATAGAGTATTATTAAACTATCAACTGAGTGTGAGTCAGGTCAATAGTTTATGAAATGACCCATTCTCAGTACAAAAATAAATGTGTAACTTCTTCATTTATATTGTTGCAAAACCCGCAGCAGTTCTCATTTCATCAGCTATCAATTGTCCTCAATAATTACATTATTTCATTAAAAAAATCTGTAGTAGCTAAAATAGCACAGTAGATCTGAAAGTTTCGCATATTAATCATATGGTAAGACACTTTTGTCTTTGCGCGCTAACATTTGCCAAAATCTTGTTTCGATATCTTACACCATTATCACGAGTTCGTGGCAGAGCACTTTACATACATTCCATTTAATCGAGATTGGAAATCAACAGTGATATTGCTCCAAGTTTAAAGAATGATTCAATATATTATCTTCATTTCATACACAGAAATGTGTAACCTAACACACACCAAACACAAATTCATAGTGACACGTATTTTTCACTTCAAACTAAGAATTTCTAGCAATAGTTACCTACTAACAAAATATCACAATAACTGTGGCCATTAACGAAACCATAGGCTTTTCATCATGAAGCTATTATTAAACTTTAAGATGTGCGAGAATGAGAGTTTGTTACTGATTGGGTTCTTTAAAAAGTGTTTGAGAAAGGTCGTAGCATGCAGCCAACTTGCCAAGTGAGCCTGCCATTATACTGTGGTCACCTGCTGATGCGCCTAGCACATGCTGGCAGTTATGCTTCCTTCCACTTGTTCCACAATAAACTGTCAAAAGTCGCAACTAATTTTAAATGCACTATAGGCCTATGTTTGTAAATGACTTGATTGATGGACTCCTTGCTTCTGAACTGACAGAAATTGGAAGATAGCAGGTTACGAATGCATTTTATCTCACCACTGAAATTAATAATAATAATAATCTGTGTAGGCTCTACAACAATGTAGTAGCCATTATATAGCTACTGTAGTGTTGTGCTGTCAATCATTTCATGTATCTGTCACCAGAGGAATAATGAAGCAATTTCTGGTCTGTTGCGAGAACTACATACAATTTGTAGAAGTAATTTTCATGAGGTATTTAATTATATGTGATGTATGTCCTCAGTTTTACTGACATGGGTGCCTGGTACTGCAAAGTACAAAGAATGTGTGGACATGGGTGGACTATGTGAGGATGATGATGTACATACATTCATTTCATGAGCTGTAACCTCCACCACATTGTGTCACGCATTGAGGCCAGTATTTGAAAAAATTATTGGTAACATATGTAATCAGCATTCTCCTTACAGATTAGTGATACTGAGTTCTAAAAGCAGTTGAGTTTGGTGACCGAAAGCTTATTGAACATCCCTCAGAAAATTTCATTTTCTCCTCAGTGGGGAAATACGCCCAGGTTGAGAAGCACTGTTCTATAGTCTGCTTTCAGAAAAATTAACTTGATTATTACATCTGATTTTAGTGCTATACCACACACTTCAACTTTTGGTTTAAAGAAACAGCATACCTTCAGATAAATAACTATTTAATATCCTCATTCATTTACAGGTGAAGAACGTTCAAAGCAGGTCTCTCTTGTACTCAGTGAGAACAAAGAAATGTTAGACTCATTCACTGTCATCAGTGAAGAACTTAATACGCTTGCAAGGAATCTCAAAGCTGCAGAAGAACAAAGAGAAAAACAAAGAGAGGTAAAAAATAATTTAAAAACACTGTGGTGCAATTTTTTGTATGCTAAATATAAAGTCATGTTGCTAACTATGTAGTGTTGAAGTATTGTACTGTCATCCTGCTGTTGTAGAGTGATAAATGCTTATAGGCTAGTAGCAGCAGCAGTATGTATACATGTTTGTATGCACACTTTCAGCAGCTTGTTAGTCCATTTTAAGTAGATCACGAAGCATTCTTCATCCAGTCCATCAGAGCATTTCCAAATTCTGTTATTGTTTGAATACTGAGGTACAGTTGACGAATAATATCAAGTTTACTATTAGTTTGTAGATAATAACAAATAATGCTCTCATTTACAACTGTCTGCATTTTGACGACCCCCTAAATTCTTATGTTTCTATATCTTTTAAAACAATTCTCATTACTGTTGAACCTCTAGAATTCCATTATTTCTCAAAATTTCTTTGGCAATATTTTACTTTAGTTTGTAAAGGAATTCTAATACTTGCTGTAAAAGGAGGTTGTAACAGGAGCCTGCAAAACATCACATTTTAACATCAAAAGATGTATGTTTGTTTTTTATATAAAAAATTAAGTGTTGATTTGCTGTTAAGACTTACGTCTTGGAGGTGCAGTGTATGGTAACACATTTAAAGTAGAACGAACTAGTCGTTAAGTGACTTTCTAGTAATTGTTTTATTCCATTTGTTTCTGGCCTGAGAAAGATTTGTCTGAAAATACCTCCATCAAAAATTAAACAAATTAGTAATATTTTATACAAAAGGTTTTTTCCTACATAAACTTTATCCCACCTTGGTTTTTACAATTCCCTGATTATGTCACACATTCATGTATGAAGCACAGGAAGAAAGATTTTTTAAATGCCTCTCTGCATGTTTTAATTAATGTAACCTTTTCGTAAGAGCCCTATAAGAATGATACACAGGGATTGTAGCTAGTCAATTAAATTTCGGGCATTCAGCTGTGCAAATAAAATTTCTTCCACTGATATTTTGGCCGTGTATCGTCCAACCATCCTCAGAGTAAGTTGCAAGACTGACCACAAGGTGCCAAGTGTGGCCTTATATGCTCCACCATGGTGGTATGCACCTACGAGTCACAGATGCTAGTCGGCAGCAAAGAGATACGCTTACACATGCCGCCTTTGGTGAAGGTGTACAGACATTCGATTCGCTTATCAATGTATGTTCGGCGGTGATGACACCATGGCAACTTCTCTGCAGTTTAATTATTCCAAGAGCCAGATTCCATGCTTTGTCCAAATTAAAACCATTATCTCTATTTCAAATTATTAGCTAATCTACTCTCTATAGCTTCCTCGAAGACAGAATCTCGAAAGGAAGAGGTGGATGTTAGCATCTTCACATCACTAGTCCATGGAATGCCCTGTATCAGTGCAATGTTTGGTCACAGCTGACTTGTTTGGCAGTGATAAGCTTGTGTATCTTTGATGTTCCACACATCTCTCATGTACGGTGCATTTGTTTGATCTATGTATGACTTCTCACAATTACTGCAAGGAATCTGATACATACACGACTTACAAAGCAATAAATTGTCCTTTGCAGAGCTGAGTTAAGTTGCAATCTTCGTGGGAGGCTGGAAGATCACCTTAACACAGTGTTTCTCAAAAATACGGCCTATCTTCAAGGAAAGGCAACCACATAGGGCAAAAACGCACTTGATCTGAAGGAATTACTATCTTCTTCCCCATCACATACGAGGTGCTATCCAAAATTTTTGGGACTGGTGCTGCCATCTGTTGAAAACTTTACCTTTGAACTAATGGTCACCATCATCCTCGAAGTAGTTCCCATCAGCATGTACACACTGGTTCGAGCGCTTCTGCCACTGGTCAAACGTTTTCTGGAAATCCTGTTCTTTGAGGGTGTTTATCACTGCCAGCAATGCTTCTAGAATCCTCTGTAGAGTGTCAAACCGACGGCCTTTCAACTTGAGTTTCAGTTTTAGGAATAGCGCGAAGTCGCAGGGTGCAAGATCTGGTGAGTACGGTGGGTGGGGTACAACCGCCATGTTTTTTGCCAAAAAGGTCATGATGAGCAAGGACGTGATAGGGTGCGTTTTCATTATGCAGCAGCCAGTTCCCTTGACGCCAAAGTTCGGGACATTGTCACTCCATGTTTTCACGGAGCCCCGCAAAACGTCATAGTAGTATGTGGAATTCACTGTTTGCTTGGATGGGATGAATTCTTTGTGCACAATTCCCTTGATATCAAAGAAAACGATGATCATACTCTTCACTTTGCTCTTCACCTGTCTCGCTTTTTTGGGTGTTGGGGAGGCCAGGCTCTTCCACTGGGACAATTTTTGCTTTGTCTCTGGGTCATAACCATAAATCCAGCTCTCGTCGGCGGTGATAACTGGTGAGAAGGAGTTTGGATCATCAGATGTGGTCTGACGAAGGTCCGTGCACACTTCAACGTGCTGTGCCTTCTGATCAGCAGTCAAGATCCTTGGCACAAATTTTGCGGCGACATGATGTGTGCCCAATTTATCAATCAGCATTCATTGACATACCCCATAACCAATAACCCACTTCATCCGCTAGGTCTTGAATGGTTCGATGTTAATCCGCACAAACTAATTGTTGAAGTTTGGCAACAACGTCTGGCATTGTGCGGCCAACGGGCTTTCCAGTGTGAGCATCGTCTTCTATGTCTGTACGGCCGGCCCTGAACTGAGCATGCCAGTCAAACACATGCATACGGCTCATGCTCTGTCCCCCAAACACTTGTTGAATCATTCCAAGGGTCTCCTTAGCACTTTTTCTGATATTCGCACGGAATTTGATACACACGCGCTGTTCTGTTCGCGGAAGCATCTTAAAATCGCCACACACCAAACACAGAGTATTACGGAAATCACTGTGGACACGCAACTCGTCCTCCCAGCTGAATGACACTTCGCACACTGACTCGTCAGATATGCAGCTCTTGCCACCTAGCGGTGCAAAGCTCTACTACTCCTATTTTCCAGATGGTAGCACCAGTCCCGAAAATTTTGGATTCCACCTCGTACCTGCATTCTATGTTTTACATTGAATGCTCTATGAATTTGTTGCAGAGAAAATCCATTCACTTTAAAAATGCTCTTGAGGTATGTGAACTCTTCTTGCAAATGATCTTTATTGGATATACAGTGCATCCTGTGCTCTAAGGTCGTAAGGACACCTATGGTCTGTGAAGGTGATGGCAGGTACAGGCATGTAGATATAGATTTGTATATTTAGGTTTACAATATATATGGCATGTATAAAAATCTATATTTACATTTCAGTAGCCACCATCATCCTTCGCAGACTACTGTCCTTAAGATCTTAGTGCATAGGGTGCACTTTATATCTGATAAAGATAATTCACAAGAAGAACTCATATACCTCAAGAGCATTTTTAAAGTGAATGGGTTTTCTCCACAACAAATTCATAGAGCATTCAGTGTAAAGCCTAGAATGTAGGTATGGGATGGGGAAGAAGATAGTAATTTCTTCAGATCAAGTGCGTTTTTGCCTTATGTGAGTGCTCTTTCCTCGAAGGTAGGCCATACTCTCAAGAAATACCGTGTTTCACTGATCCTCCGTCTTCCCATGAAGATTGAAACTTTACTCAGCTGTGTGAAGGACAATTTATTGCTTCTTAAGCTAGCTTCCTTGCAGAAAGTGTGAGAAGTCATACCTAGGTTTAGGAGGAGATGTGGAATGTACATACATATATACATTTTTATAATTAGTATGGATTATGGCAGTACTGAGTACTCCAACTATGACTGTTTACACTAGCACAGTTTGGCATAAAGGCAACCTTTTTAAATGGTACTGCTCAAGGAAGGAATTTGTGGAATTTATTGATGATACCAATAGAGTGTGAAACTCTTTAAAAAACCATTGTTAAAAAAATCCCCAACATGTCTGCATGTACAGTTCAAATGTGTCAGTTTAGATTAGATTAAAGTAGATGTACCTTTTGTTCCAGTTGATCCTTAGTGAAGAGATCCTCCGGGATATAGAACATTTCAGGAAAACAAGAAATGCAACGCTGATTTTGTGTGTGTGTGTGTGTGTGTGTGTGTGTGTGTGTGTGTGTGTGTGTGTGTCATGACCTCTCTGATATGATAAACTTGCAAGCTTATACTTTTTATGTGTTGTTTATGGGATGTGTAGTGAAAAACTGAAAAGAATATCATCAATGACTTACTAAGAAGATTGCAAAGGGAATTCAAGATTATGAACGAATACATTTATCAGGTGTGGTGAAGATGGATTTGTTTTAATCAGTCACAATACTTAAGCACCACATTACTCCAACAATTTAATTTGGTGGAATAAATGCTGTATCAGTATTAGTCAAGAAGTATGTGTTGTTGTTGTGGTCTTCAGTCCTGAGACTGGTTTGATGCAGCTCTCCATGCTACTCTGTCCTGTGCAAGCTTCTTCATCTCCCAGTACCTACTGCAACCTACATCCTTCTGAATCTGCTTAGTGTATTCATCTCTTGGTCTCCCCCTACGATTTTTACCCTCCACGCTGCCCTCCAATATTAAATTGGTGATCCCTTGATGCCTCAGAACATGTCCTACCAACCGATCCCTTCTTCTGGTCAAGTTGTGCCACAAACTTCTCTTCTCCCCAATCCTATTCAATACTTCCTCATTAGTTATGTGATCTACCCATCTAATCTTCAGCATTCTTCTGTAGCACCACATTTCGAAAGCTTCTATTCTCTTCTTGTCCAAACTATTTACCGTCCATGTTTCACTTCCATACATGGCTACACTCCATACAAATACTTTCAGAAATGACTTCCTGTCACTTAAATCTATACTCGATGTTAACAAATTTCTCTTCTTCAGAAACGCTTTCCTTGCCATTGCCAGTCTACATTTTATATCCTCTCTACTTCGACCATCATCAGTTATTTTGCTCCCCAAATAGCAAAACTCCTTTACTACTTTAAGTGTCTCATTGCCTAATCTAATACCCTCAACATCACCCGACTTAATTCGACTACATTCCATTATCCTCGTTTTGCTTTTGTTGATGTTCATCTTATATCCTCCCTTCAAGACACCATCCATTCCGTTCAACTGCTCTTCCAAGTCCTTTGCTGTCTCTGACAGAATTACAATGTCATCGGCGAACCTCAAAGTTTTTATTTCTTCTCCATGGATTTTAATACCTACTCCGAATTTTTCTTTTGTTTCCTTTACTGCTTGCTCAATATACAGATCGCATAACATCGGGGAGAGGCTACAACCCTATCTCACTCCCTTCCCAACCACTGCTTCCCTTTCATGTCCCTCGACTCTTATAACTGCTATCTGGTTTCTGTACAAATTGTAAATAGCCTTTCACTCCCTGTATTTTACCCCTGCCACCTTTAGAATTTGAAAGAGAGTATTCCAGTCAACATTGTCAAAAGCTTTCTCTAAGTCTACAAATGCTAGAAACGTAGGTTTGCCTTTCCTTAATCTTTCTTCTAAGATAAGTCGTAAGGTCAGTATTGTCTCACGTGTTCCAACATTTCTACGGAATCCAAACTGATCTTCCCCGAGGTCGGCTTCTACTAGTTTTTCCATTCGTCTGTAAAGAATTCGTGTTAGTATTTTGCAGCTGTATGTACTGTATGTACAGTGCAGCAATTTACATGTATGGCAATTAAATCTCCTTATTAAGAAACGATGTGATGACTGTGTCTAAGATCTGTTTTGCTGTGAACTATATACCACTGTTCCTGGTAAAACTATGAAGTAGTCAGTGGTCAATGCTGAAACATATCTTAAAATATGTCAAAGTAACAGAGCTGCTATAAATAGTTTCAGAGCTTCATGTGAACTGAAGTCATTTAGTAGTGTTAATGATGCCAGTGAAACAACCACTGATTATTCTGTGACTGAATTTCACTACAGCTTTCGTGTAACAAGGTCAGCCAGCAGGTGCTGAACCTGTGAGGTATTATCAACACATGAAACTCAGTTTGTAGTTGCCAGAGAGGCAGCAAAAGAATTCCTATGGTTGGCTCGCCCATTAATTGAACTTGCACCATTGGAACTTTATCCACTTATCGAGTCTATTTTGCAAGCACAGTTGGTAGGCTAGGAATTGTGAAAGTTGCAAGTGATCAAAGCCTATTTGTGTATGCATTTTCTCCTTGTATTGGAGTCTCAGGAACGTAAATTTTGCTCTGAAGGTTTACAGACTGAATATAAAGTGGCTGATATCTTCACAAAGCAAGTGACTTAGGGATCTGAACTTGTTTTACTTGTGATGGCATAAAAATTAATATTTTAAAATGTCATCAGTAATCAAAGTTTCAAGGGAAATTTGATTGCAAAACTTTTATAGTTGACTTTTGCGTGAAAACTGTGCAGATCTGTTTATTCTTTGATCTTTTCAGCCATGCAGAAAATCTCTTTCTTTTTAGAAGTATGTGTTATTGTGCCTATAAAATGTCTGTGTTGATGTAATTTGGAAACATTCAGATGCTGGTTAAAGCCGAGTGATGTCTCCAGCAATTGGGAGAAATGAATAAAGAGTTGTCAGATAAAGATGAAATCATTCAAATCAAAACGTTACATTGATGTTGTATGTTATGCTTCATTTAGTACTATTGATTATTTTCCACACACAAAACATTACTATTCTGTTGTAGGAGCAACAGGCTGTGGAGGCAAGCTTAGCAGCTGCTCGAGCAGAGGCGGCAGCTGCACAGGCAGCGGCAGCAGCTGCAGAGGAAGCACGCAGAGCTGCGGAGTCTGCTGCGAAGCTGCTTAAGGAGACATCTGTCACTGTGCACAAGGTGAGGATAAAGAATTGTAGCTGGTTTCAATAATAATCAAAGAATCTGAACTATCAGTCATTTCAATATTGTAAAAACACAAAAGAACACTTGTTTTCAACTCACCTTCCTAGCAGCAGGTAGATTACTTTTCTCGGTAATGACATTGTCAACACATCATTGTCTGGAATCCAGAACACACTGGGATGCTTCGAAAGTCATCAATGATGCACCTCACTATAATGATTTGTGAGTGAGGGTTCAAGATGTGCTCTCAAGTCCCGGCAGCATCCTATACACGTTGAATAAGAGTGAGATCAGCTGATCTTGGGGACAGGGTGTCGATTCTCCATATAAATACCTTCTTGTCCATGTAATGTTTATCATACCACTTTACACTTATATAGAAAATAACAATATTATGAAGAAAATAATTGCTACTCATTGTGTAGCGGAGATGCTGAGTCACAGATAGGCATAACAAAAAGACTGTCAGAAAGTGAGCTTTTGGCCAATAAGGCCTTCGTCAGAAATAGATGACATATAGTTCTGGCCTCAGCGGCCAGAGTCCGCAGTCATGTGAGTGTGAGTTGTATTTGCATGAGTATGTAAGTGTATGTTGTCTATTTCTGATGAAGGCCTTGTTGGCTGAAAGCTAACTTTCTCACAGTCCTTTTGTTGTGGCAATCCTGGACTCAGCATCTCCGTTATATGGTGAGTGGCAACTGTCACCTTCATAATTCTGTTACGTTCCATTCTGGATTTACCATTGTCATGTAGAAAATGTTAGTGTTGTGCACAACTGAGCATTGATAACACATGGTAATACTGTGGTGTTCATTCCAGAGTTTTGTTTAGGTCCTAGAGGATGGTCTGTGCATTGGATTGTAACATTTAATGTTAGGTCTGACAGCACAGTAATAGTGTGCCTTACATAATTGTGGCAGAAGTACTATTTTTCCAGAATAGCAGCTATTTCTAATTCAACTGCTCAACCCATGTGCGATCAACAAATATATTCCCAGATGCAGTTGCAATAATTGTTTATTTATTTATTTATTTTTATTTATTGTGTCCATACAAAACTATTTGTTTCTAAAAAATTTTGGCTGTTATGGCCATGTCACTAGCCAAAAATAGATCTTCCTTAGTGTGACATATGCCCAGCAGGTTGTATTTCACCTGCCAGTCTGCATTACGTGCTGCAGCACAGTAGCAGAGCGTTCCACTTAAGGTGGGAGGAGACTCCATCTCTGCATGTTGCTCAGGCATTGAGACACTTGCGTGCTCATCATTTTCAGTTTCCATCACACAAAATTGGGGAAGTTAGAGTCCCTGGAAGGCCCCTCTTCTGCAAGGATGTCCATTTTTTAATTCTTTCTGTAACCTCTCTAGATAATGGTTCTGATGGGCATAAAATAGTACATATTTGAGTCTATCAGGAATCTTTTCCTGAAACATAAGTGTCTCTTAGTTGGCTAAAATCAGATGCTGTGAGGAGGAGTCTCCAGAAAAAATTATTGAGGAGGAAAATGTTAACGCAGTGCAGGAATTGTTGTTGTGAAATATTTCCCTGCTTGCTCACTTTTATATTGTAAGTCTTTGCAGATATTGAAAATGGAAGACAGGTCTTGATAAAAACATGAGGAGGTATAGAACAAACATTTTTTTATTTCCAAGGGACATAATATTGGTGTGAGGCATAATAGGACTTAATCGCATGGAGACTCTGAACTTCATTGTTTAACAACATTTATTATATTGGAAAAACATTAAATAGCAAATGCTTAATATTATTTGCATACTTAATTTTTTACTGTTTTGTTAAGTCTTAGGTTTTCTTCATCTTCATATTTTCTTGTATTGAATTTTAAGTTCCTATCATCAATATCAACCTATTGTTGTAGGGACTGGAGATTTAGTGGTAATGTGTGTGTCTCTAACCTAAAGATCATAGGATTGAATCCCATTTGTACCCTGAAACATTTCAACTTGGTTTTAATCCAAACTTTACCTCTCAGTGATGTGAACATTAGCCAGGAATGACATGAGGTTCTAAATGTTCATACAAACAATCCATATGATACCTGCAAATTAATAATTAACTTCAGAGTGAACCGCAATATAATATTACATTTGGCTGGAATCATATAGCTGACTGACAATACATTTCAGTTGGGAGCTATTGTAAGATGTTAACCAGTTGATAACTTAACTCGGACTGAGTGACTCAAAGAAGTTCACAAAGATATTTGCAAAGAAATATTTGCATGCTTGTGGCTAAATGAGAATTGCTTGATGCATTGTTCTGCACAACTATTTATAGAAGTATGTATGAATAAAACTACACATTTGTTGTTATAGTTTACTTTATCACAGGAAAGCTAGCAAAATTAGTGAACATGAAAGTACAATGATCAAAGGAGCAAGTCAGTTTAAGTATGGGTTGTGTAACAGGAAAATCGGCAAAACTAAAGATACTATTTGATGTAAATAATTTCTGCTGCTGTAGGGATTCCCAGGTCCTGCCAAAATTCGCTAAAACATAAAATTTTCTGCATTTTTAGGGAACTAAGAACTTGGAGTGCTGCAGAGGACAGGCTAGGATCATGTTACAGTGACCTGAGAAAGGGTTGTGAATCAATGCTGGGTGTTAGGAATTGTTGGAAAGGGTGTAAGGGGTGTTTTTGTGGTAGTGGTGGTGGTTCAAGTTGGGATTGTGGTCATAACTGTTTAAGGCATGGTTCAGTGTCGGTTTGCTGTTGTAAAAGTTCTGGGATTCAGTTGCAGAATGATATTTCCAGTTGACATTATGTGTGAAGGAAAAAGGTCGTTCACCAAAGCAGCATGATTAAATGCAGATTTAGGGCTAAAAACTGATGACTCCATCATTATTCTCCCAGCAGACAAGGGCTCTGTCACTGTGGTACTTGGCTGATGGTAGTATGTAAATGAAGGTCTGCACCAGCTGTCTGGCTCTATTGACAGCACCTGACATCAAGATCCCATCTCTGTGATTCAAACTGACCTACAGTCCCTCAGGCCCTCACGAGGACTCCTCAATCCATAGAACTTCTTACCACACCCAAACCACACATCCTCACTTTTTACCTTTTTCCTAAGATCCACAAACCTAATCACCGTGGCCATCTCATAGTTGCTGTCTCCAAAGCTCCCACCTAATGTATATTTGCCTCAGTTGATCAAAACCTGCAGTCTACACTCAGATGACAAAAGTCACGGGATACTGAAATGCATAAACACAGGCAGTGGTAGTATCACACACACAGATTATAAAAGGGCAGTGCATTGGAGGAACTGTCGTTTGTACTCAGATGATTCATGTGAAAAGATGACCAATGTGATTATGGCCACACAATGGGAATTAACAGAGTTTGAATGCAGAATGGTAGTTGGAGCTAGATGCCTACGACATTCCATTTTATTAAGGAATGCTGTATTCTGAGATCCTCAATATCAAATGTGTGCCGAGAATATAAAATTTCAGGTATTACCTCTCCCAACGGACAATGCTGTGGCCAACAGTTTTCACTTAACAACCAAGAGCAGTGGCATTAGTGTAGAGTTCTCAGTGCTAACAGACAAGCAACACTGTGTGAGATAACCACAGAAATCAGTATGGGATGTAAAACAAACGTATCCGTGAGGACAGTGTGGCAAAATTTGCCATTGATGGAGTATGGCAGCAGATGACCAATGCAGGTGTCTTTACTAGCAGCAACAAGGCACTGCGCAAGGTGGTGATGGCTCCGTAATAGTGTGGTCTGTGTTCACATTTAATGGTCTGTTTCTCTGGTCTAACTGAACTGATCTTTGGCTGGAAATGGCTATGTTCAGATACTTGGAGAACATTTGCAGCTATTCATGGACTTCATGTCCCCAAACAAGTCACCAGGCTACCATTGTTTGCAGTAGACTGAAGAACAGTCAGGACAATTTGGGTGAATGATTTGGCCACACAGATTGCGTAACATGAATCCCATCGAACATTTATGGGACATAATCAAGAAGTCAGTTTATGTACAAAATGCTGCGGGGGACTTCCAACAACTTGTTGAGTCCATGCCACGTCGAGATGCTGCACTGCCAGGCAAAAGGAGGTTCCCGTGGCTTTTGTCACCTCAGTGTACAGTACAAAGACATCACTCCTATCTTAAAGACACCAACCATTTCCTAGATCATCTTAAACCTATGCATGCACACTTTGTTTGTCACAATTGACGCCGCCTCCCTCTACATCAATGTCCCTCATGTATATGGTCTGTCAGCTGCTGAACTTTATCTCAACCAGTGCCCTCCTGATTTCAAACTTATTATGTTTTTCCTGTTCAACTTTACACTTACCAACAACTATTTTATCTTTGAGGTGTAGACATACAAGCAGATCAGGGGCATGATCATGGGAAACAGGATGGCTCCTTCCTATTCTGACCATATCATGTTATGGAGAGGGCTTTTCTGGGATCCATAAGCCTTTCCGTGACATTTTTACCACATGGACTCATGGTGAGGCTGACCTGCTAAACTTTTTGCAATCTCTAGATAAATTATCAAAAGCAAATTTCACATGGTGATATTCCAGATACTATGCTACTTTCCTTGAAGTTGACATCATCCTCAATGAGGGTCAGCTACAAGCTTTTGTTCACATTAAACTACTAACAAACAACAGTACTTACATTTTGACAGTTTCCATCTGTTCTATGTCAAATGTTCCCTCCCATAGAGCCCTGGCATTTGAGGCAAAGGTATTTGTTCAGATGCAGACTCTTTACAGCAATACAGCACCATTCTCACCTCAGAATTCGCTGGAAGTAGTTATCTCACAAGCCTAGTTCAAAAGCAGATTTCCTGGGCCATCGCATCCAATCCTAATACAGCTGATTCCTCCAATAAATAACTTAGGTGTACAGCTCTTGTCACTCAGTATTATCCATGTCTTGAATATATTAATCCGATATTTCAAGAATTCTATGACTTCCTAAAATCATGCCCTGAAATGAGATCCATTCTAGCCAACATTTTGCCCACCATACCTAGAATAGCTTTTTATTGTCTGCTATCCTCCACCCCCACTATCCACAATATCCTAGTCAGACCCTATGCTCCTTCTGCACCATTTCCTTACCCTATGGCTCCTACACCTATGACTGCCCCCAGTGTGAAGCTTACCATATGAATTTTCATACCAACACATATACTATACTTGTATCAGGCAAGACATATACTAACAAAGGGAAACGTAACAGGCAAGACATATACTAACAAAGGGAAACGTCACACATCATGTACCAGCTGTTATGTAAACTCTGTTTGTATGACTACCACCAAGTTATCGGTTAGGATGAAAGGACATAGGCATAGCTGTATACTGGCAGCACACAGTATCATGTTGCAGAGTGTGCTCTACTAGATCACATTAATGACCTCTGTGCCTGTATCATCACACATGCCGTCTGGATTCTTCCCCCAGACACCAATTCCTCAGAAATCCACAGGTAGGAAGTGGAATTGCAACATGTCCTTGGTTCTCAACACCGACCTGTTCTTAATTTACATTAATTTCTTCGGTCTCAGGATTGCTTCTCAGTAACTGTTGTTTTCATCACTCTCGCATAGTTTTTTGTATCTTTTATTTTCTGACCTGTCTATTTTTCGCCACCCTTCACCTCTGCCACATACAATGCACTTAGTTATCTGCTCATATTAACTGTTTCATGATGTGCCAATAATCTCTATCTTGCCTATTACCCTATCTTCCACCTTTAAGTGCTCAGATTTTCAAATCTCGTCCAGTGCAGTCACCAACAGTCAGCCTCTCCTTCTCATCCTGTCCAGTATGTCTCCCCTGACATGCGGTTCTGGGTGACTTTTCCAAACTCTCCCTATTTTATAAACCTCACCAGCCCTTGTCTTTCATTTCTCTTCCTTCTCCTTCAACCCTTCTGCCAGAAGAAGGAGCCACTGGCTCCAAAAGCTTGCACATTTACTTAACTTTATATATGTTTTCTCCTGCCACCACTTGGCAGTTTGGCTGTATGCATCAGTAATCAGGAAATTACACTGTGAACAATAAAATTTGGCAAATCTCTGCTTGAACAACAAAATTGTTAAATTGTGTAATAGCTTTATGTGTGTTATTTATACAACTAGGTTGTCTAATATGGCATTTTAACTGGTTGGATTCTGTTCCTTGTATATGCCTAATGCCACCATGTGGTTTCAGGTATTGTGATATTCATCAGTTTTCCATTTCCACTTCTTTGTTATTAACAAATCCTACGATGTTGTTCTTGTCAGTGGTTTCATTACTGCTTTTGTCTCAGAAACATACATTATTATATTGAGAACAGTATTTTCCGAACTTTGCAATGCTTATTTTAATGATGTCATATTTAATGAACGTAAGGTGGAAGAGATGACATTCTATGATGCCCAGCTGCAATTTATGTCTAGTTTCTTATCTCTGTATGAGCTGATAATGATCGTTTGGACAGGTGTTTTCTGGCTAGTTCATTTGCAGGGAGGTTCACATTAAAACGTAAATGCCGAATCCTTCAAAAGAAACATACATAGTTATTTCTGCATTTTTGTCAGAAATGAGTGAATTTTCTTGTTTGTAATAATAATCTCATCTTGGTCCATATAATGAATCATACTGTAATGTGTATAAAATAAACAATAAACTAACCATAGTCACTGAAGTACAGAACAGTCCCCCCCTCCAAAGAGAAAAGGTGAACTTGTTCTATGAAAGTTCTCCAGTAACATTCTGTTTCATATACATGCCATGTATTAAAAAATGTATTTCCATATTTATTTGACTGTGCTCTGCAATTCTGAGCTGACAACATATCTTTTTTCATAAATGAATCAGTTCCCCTGAGGCTACCAGTATTTATAGTGTGCACATTCTGTCACACACTTGTTGATTTTTCAGTATCTTTTAAGATGAATTTGATGTGTCATTTATGTGAATAATTTTAAAATTATCGTGAAATGAATTTATTTCATTTAACATGCGACACATTTTTGCAGTAATTTTACATTGTATATTACAGTCTTAGATAGACAGATGGGATGTACTTGGAGTGTAGTTATTTTCTGTCACATACTATGCCTGTGAGTAAGTAACTATATTTATTCATGGTCATTGTAAGTGCCAAGATTCTATTGCGTCATAGTAATGAGTCATCATTTGTTTGTAAACAGGTTGATGTCGAGATGCAGGTTGCTATGCCAGAGACAAAACAACTGGAGAGACCACAGAAGTCACCAAGTCCACCACTCAAAAAGGCAAAAATTGTTACTGCATCACCCAAAAATGTTGGTCCTGTGTTTTCTGTGCCTTTGAATGATGCTGTAATACAAGAGGGTGAAAAGTTTACATTTCGTTGTTGGTAATAACCTTACTCAAATGCATTAAATTTGATTGCATTTTTATTATTGTAGAGACCCTAGAGTTCATGTGAGGCACTACAAGCATGCTACACTGGCCACACAAATTATGTATCATTAAATTCAGAGGTCTCCCAATAATTTTTCATTCACTGAGTTAAAAAATTGCCATAAAAAAGATATCTGCTGTATGTGGTAAGGGGCCTACTATATTCGTAAGTGTGCCTTGACAGAGTTACCTATATATCATTGGACAGTTTCCTTAAAAATGTGAATCACTGGATGCAATAAATATCTGATAACATTCAAGAAAAAATATGAGTACATGGAAAAATATTTTTCATTATCTTTGCTGTCATGCTACATCACAAGTCAATGAAACCTTAATTTTCTTGGAGAATATTCGAAACACATACCATGTCTTTAAACTGAATAAATAATTTCACTGTTGCTACTTATGCATATACACTGCAGAAGCCACTGTGTAGTGCGACAGTGCAGGGTATTTTGTACTAATGTAATACTGTAAAACTTGCTCAAAACTGGATCACATGGGACTTAAATAATTTTCCAAATTGGACAAGTTTCCAGATTACACAAAACTCACTAGTCTACATTTGTCAGGTATCATGCACAATAGTATAAATTTGTAATTCTGCACATATTGATGTACCTTCACTACTACACTATAGGTGTTTACTTATTGTATATTATGCAACAGATCACTAGACTGTTACAATAACTTTAAATAATAAACCATTTCTGTATTGTTACTCCAACTTTAAATTTGTTTATTGTTGGAAGTACATACATATTATTCCTCTGTCTACTTGCATTGAATTTCACTTTTTTTTTACCACATATCAAGAAGGGTATCCTGTTTGAATTTCCTGTGCAAAACTGTTTTTTCTATGCAATTTTTTGCACTATACAGCTTGAGAGAATTTGTGCGTGCTGAAAATCTCGTAACATTGTTTATGCATGCCATAGCTTCTTTAGGTGTACTAATTTTTCTAGGAGCATCATTTTGCTCCTCTTCTTCTTCCTTTGTTTCTTCCTGTCATCTCCAGTATTGCAGATTTCTATTAAATCTGTTGCTGAAGTAAAAGTGGAGTGAGTTGACAGAAAGTTGTAAATTCGAACATAGTCATCTGCACTACATGAAATGTTATGCATTTTAATTAGTTCAGCAATTGGTGCTGCATTTTTTTGAACTTCGATGGCCACAGAAGCATCTTGGTCTCCAATCCTGCTTTGTTGAAGCACTTGTTAACAGTTTCGGGCTTTATTTCCTTCACTGCCAAACCAATCCTATTTACTGCATCCAGTATAGAAACTGATCATGCAAGAGCGAATGCACTTTCAGCCTGTTGAAATTAAATATAAGAGACTGCATCAATAATCGCCTATAGTGAGGCTTGAATGTGTTTCCTTGGTTGTGTGAGGCTGGTTGAACATGGTAGGGACCAAGCCAGTTTCACATCTAATAACTTGAGTTTTGGATGGCAGGTTGCATTGTCTAAGAAAAAGAGAAGTTGGTGATTTTCTTTTTTCATTTTGAAGTGCCCAGCCCTACTTCCATAAGATCACTCACTATCCACAAGTTTTTATTGTTTTGCCATGTGACTGAAAGCTTACTAATGTCCATGTTTTTGAAACAATGTGGTTTTGCCACCTTCGCAAATCCCCAGTGGCTCCTCCATTTCACGTAACATGTTTCCTCACAGCAGTACAATGAGTCTTTCCTTGGACATTTTTTCACAGGCGCACTTTTCACTTGAGTTGTTAGAGATATCGAAGGCAGTGCACGAAAAAACAGTCACATTACATTGGTATTAAACTTGTCTTTCGGGTCATAATTCTTGATTAGATGGTACAGCATTATCTTCCTGCACATCCTTAAGTTCCCCACACACTTCATGACACAAAATGTTGTGCCCAGCTTTGAAACACTCTAGCCATCCTGTGGGTGCCTTAAACTGCGTACTTCCAAGCTCTGTACCGACTTTCAGAACCTAACTCTGGAACAGGGGTGCAGAAAAAGGTAAGTATTTTCCCTCACACTATCTTGTCAATCTCTTCACCTTTCTCTTCTTCTGCCAGTTCCTGTTCATCCGTTCATCCTGTGTCTTACCCTTGTTCTTAAAGTATAGTAAATTTTTGTTTTAGCACATTTAAAATGCAACACTATTTTGCACACAGGAAGTTCATCTTTCTCACTCACCTTGATTACTTTATTCTTTTCATTAAGTGTCAATGACACATACTTTTTGTTCGAAGTCATCTTGTCATTTAAAGTGCTACTAGTTAACTAAAACTGGCAGAAAATAATGCAGGTAGTGCACTTCTTTGGAATGCTTGACCTTGACTGGCAAAAACCATTGTTTAATGGAACAACATCCTCCTCTTTCATTTCACACATTGCAGCAGAGTATTGGAAGGTATGCAATAATGTTCCAGTGTGCACCCATGTGCATCAATAATAATGGGAAATGAGAAACTCTGACAAACAGTGTCCGTACGAATGAACCATTTCCTTTGATGCACCTACACTGCACGTAACTTGTTCACTGTTGCAGACAGTGGCACTGCTTCATCTCCACACCCGAGCACCATACTGTGCTGAATCACTTTTCTTGGTTTTGTGCCACTTAATGGCATTGTCAGGGTTGTACAGCCATTGTGTAAAATGCAGCGTTCTTTTAATGGCGTGAATAACTAACTTATACTGTAATACGGTACTGTACAAGCTCTTTTCTGCATTATACAATGAGCTATTAATTAAGTCATAAAATTTACATTCTATTTCTGCATCGGGCACATTTCACTTTTTACAAAAAAATAGCATATAAAAGTGTACTGAGTGTGTCAGGACTGATATAATTGTTCTGTTTGGGCAGATTTCCAGACCTTAGATGTTCCACTTTGATCAAGTTTTACTGTGCATTGATAACTTGATAACGCTTCTGTGTGCAACATGAAAGCGAGAATATCTTTTTTGTAAAGTGTCTTAATAGGTGTCCAGTTGATTCAGAACATTTTAAATGCCTAATGCATAAGTGCAATACATGCAGTAATATGAACATATACCTTAACTGCACTGAACATCTTGTTCTATAACTTACAGTTCTCTCTATCTTTCTCTCCCCTTCTGTCTGTCTGTGTGTGTGTGTGTGTGTGTGTGTGTGTGTGTGTGTGTGTGTGTGTGTGTGTTTTAACCCTGCCCCCACCTCCCTATGGTCTGAATGCAATAATGTTACACTCATCGTTTTTGTGTCGTACGCTAATATAGCTACTGTATGAGTCATATATGTAACGCATCACTTGCACAAAGTATCTTTTCAGACAGAGTAAAATAAAACTTCATTAGACCATTCTCTAAAAAAGGTACAGCGGATATTAATAACTATTGACCTATTTCAATATTAGCTTCCTTTTTTGGAATTGGTAATGTTTTTATGGATGGTTTAATATGTCTGTACATTTAACATTCTGACCCAGTCACAATTTAGATCTCAGAAGCATCTCTGCACTGAACATGCTATCTACCATTTCACTGATCATGTACTAGCGATAATGAAGTTTGAATTACCAGCTTGAAAAAATCAAGCTGTAACCATGAAACCTGGGAATGTTGTAAGGCTTTCTCTTGTATTTAAATTTCAATGACTCATTTTTTCCAATGATGAATGACTTGAAGGAGACATTGGTTGTAGACGTCTGATTTTGGCTGTTCAGGAAATGTTCCCTCTGTAAGACCACCAGGCTGTCATTCTGGACATACATGCCACACTATGGTTTCTTCATCCAAGGAAAGATAAAGGCACTGGGTGCCATATCAGGAGAATATAGGGAGTGTGGCAAACTTTGACAACCCATACAAGGAGCAAGTGTGACTGTTCTGTGCAGAATGAGCTAGGATCTGGTTGTGGAGCAAAGACACTCGATCAGACAGCTTTCTGTAATGCTACATCTTGATAGTTTCCTATACCCTCATCATAAGATTTTGATAGTTTGTTTCTTTGACAGCTTGCTCCTCACGAACATAATCCGTTACCACCAAACCGTAGCAGTCCCAAAAAATACTCAGCATCACCTTGCCAAAAGATGGATGGGTGATGAATACACTTGATTCCACTGTTAGCGTTGCTCCTTTTTGTAAGGACCTTGACTATATGCCCAACACTTGTCCATGGTTATTTGGTTGCTAAAGAAGTCACCTGAATTAGCCTGACATAGCTGCAACATTTCCATTACTGCCTCACTGCCTCGATTCAACTGAATTTTAGAATGGTTGTCAGCAGTTGCAGAACCCGACGGGTGACAACATTTACTGTGTTCAAAATGTCCTGCAAGCACTTGAAAACTAATCCAGGGCTTATTTTCACTTGTCATGTTCTGGTCTTAGAGCAGCAAAACCTTCAGTTATCTTGCAATCCCCAGTTCTTCAAAGAGAGATGGTCTGCAACTTTGTTCTTTGTCATTCAGACTTATTTAACCACACTGGAAGCTTCTGTCCCTCCTAACCACTGGGTCATATGATGGTGCATTGTTGTCATTCACTTCTACCATCTCAGCATATACTGTCACAGCAGTGTTCCACATGAAATGCAACAAAATGAATTCCCGCAGGATACTGCACTTTATCAATAGGCTGTGCTACTTTGTTTGGTTCTTTGGGTGGCAAAATAAAAATGGTTCAAATGGCTCTGAGCACTATGGGACTTAACTGCTGTGGTCATCAGTCCCCTAGAACTTAGAACTACTTAAACCTAACTAACCTAAGGACATCACACACATCCATGGCCGAGGCAGGATTCGAAACTGCGACCGTAGCAATCGCGCGGTTCCAGACTGCAGCGCCTAGAACCGCTCGGCCACTCCGGCCGGCTTCGGGTGGCATGCTATGGTACTGTGTCACAGGGATTTCACTGTAGACCAGGGCTGCAGACATGTACCTACAAACAAACAAAAAACTAAACATGTAACTTCGTTTTTTGAAGGTGATAATTAAGATGTTAGACTGACCCTCTTATTAAAATGTGAGAACTACAAGATGATTTCATCTGTCGAGGTTTCTGTGATCTGTCCAAGATGTTTATCTGTGAAAATCACAGAAACTTAAAAGTTTGTGGCTTAAGAAGTACTGTGGGTAAGTTTACAGTGTATGTAACTGATAAGAGTGCTTTTAGTTAACTCATTCAGCTCTCATGAATCTCTTCTGTTCTGATGCCACTACTGTTATTGATATGTATAAATGACCTTCCATTTTACACTTTTAAAACAGAAATAGTGCTCTTTGCTGATGATTCACTCATCATAACCAAGTTCAACAAGGCTGTCACAACAGAAGGAAAAATATATGAAACATTTAAAGGTGCTGGTTGGTTCTTGGTAAATTGTCTATTATCTGACTTAGAAAAAATTAAGGTAATTCAAATTTGTACAAGGCAAAATATATCATCATCATTAACAATACATAATGGGGTAAAGTGCTTATATGAAATCGATTGTTCAAAATTTCTGGTTGTCTGTATTATAGGTGTTCTCAAATGCTTGACTTCAGTATCATTTGCTGTATGTGTAAAGGCTGAAATTTTTGATGAAAGCATTAGAAAATAAGCTTACTTCCCATACTTCGACTCATTGATGTCACCATCATCAGGATTTCCTTCCTTTGAGCCAGGTAGGAACTTTGTGAAGACATGCCTCCATTGGTTTTTGTCCTGGTACAGCTTTTACAGCTTTTCCCTCTCCAATACATCCCACATTATTCCTCTCCTCTTGAGTTCTTCATTAACCTCATCTGCCCATCTCGTCTTAGGCCACCCGCTTGATCTGTATCCTGGTACCTCCAGCTCCAAACACCGATGTGGAGTTTGAGTTTGGTGCACTCACTTCACATGACCTAAGAACTTCAATCTCACAGCTTTCATTCTTTCCTCCATGGTCAAGGTCACATGTGGGCCTTCCTAGATATTGGTTCCTGACTCTGTGTCTCCTGGTTTTTTATTTCACATTCTTGCATTTCACTCTTTGTCTCTTACTTATGACACAGGTCTCCATACTGTACGTCATGATTGATGGGAGACAGATTTTACGCATGATCTGTTTATATCTTAGATGTTTCGTACTTGGTGGAAGAAGCTGGATCCTTTTGCTACTGTGTCTAAAACTTCTAGTTTTGCACTTCCATCACTTGATATGACACTACCCAGATAATTTAAACTTTTCACACTTTCAACCTTTCTCCTTCCAGTGTGATGTTACAAGGTACAAGTGTCATAATCATCTTCATTTGACACTGTCTTAGCCTTATTCACAGTCAACTTGAGTTTTTAAATTTTTTACTCGAGTAATGCAGTCTCCTCTGACCTTCCATTCCACCTCTTCCCAGATGCTGTGGTCATCAGCAAAAGCAAAAGCTTTGAGGTCTTCTTTTTCAGTTGTCTTTTCTGTATTTTATTATCATATTAATAGTTCATAATGAGAAAATATGTGACTATCACAGTTGTAGGCTGTGAAGAAGTGTGAAATTTATATAATGCCCCTGTATTGCTATAAAATTATAATTTATTGAAAGAGCGACAGTAGAATGCATATTTTGTTGAATTTTGTCATATTTGATAGTACTAACTATGGGAATTTCTGCCAGTAATAAGTTGGGTCTCTGATGTGAGAATACAGCCTAGACAAGACAGGAATATTTTAAGTCAAATACTAAACAACACAAACACTGTTATGCCAATAATCATTCGTAAACAACTGCTTCACTTTTAAATTTTTATGAACTGTTTTGATTTCCTGATCTCTGGAGGTAATCAGAGATAAGCCTGAAGTTGCTGAGATTATTTTGATATGTTTTTTTATGTAAAACATCTTTAGTTGTACACTCTTTATTTCTTGCTACATGTTTCTTTGCATGTTTGCATAATAGTCACAAATACCGGTTATACATCATTAAATATTGTAAAAAGGTAAGAGTTAATTTTAATATATCCATGGTCTAGTCACACTAATGTGACCACCGCCTGTGTTCAACATCAATTGCAACAACCACTCACAGATAGCAGATGGCAGCACTGACAGTGGAGGGTATATAAAATGTGTTTGGGGGGGGGGGGGGGGGGGGATGCAGAAAACAGTGCAGTCATTGTCGTAATGTGGAAATGGAGTGATTTTTCTGATGTTCAAAAGGGAATGATAATTGGCTTTTGAGCCAAGGGTGGGAGCATTTCTGAAATGGCTATGTATGTAAACTGTTGGCTTGCTGCCGTGGTTAAAGTATACTGTGCATAGCAAAATGGCACTATCGAAAACTGGTGCCGAGAAAACTGTGATGCACCATGGGCCATAGATGACAGGGGTGAACAACAGCTGTGAAGATGTCTATAGACAAATAGACATGCAACTGATTGCCCAGATGAACCATGGGGCTTTCAAATGTGTCTCCTCAGTGTCTGTTCAGTGAACGCTGCTGCGTATGGACCTCACAGCACATGCCTGGTTCAGGCACCCTTACTGACTGCTGTTTGTCGGGGGGGCAAAGACCGGAATTTGCAAGCCAACATCATAACTGGATGTCCACTGTGTGGCGACAGCTGGTTGTTTCTGATGAATCACTTTTATGCTCCATTGGACAGATGGCTGTTGGCGTGTATGGCGTGAAACCTCTTACAGCAAACACGCTGCAACAGGAGGGAGCATTTCATCTAGGGATCATTTTTGTGGCATTTCCTGGATGATGTAATCATACTATTGTTGTGGACCACATCCAACCCTACATGCAGTTTGTTTTTTCTCGGCATGGTGACATCTGTCAGCAGGACAATACAAAGTGTCATGCAGCTTGCTGTGTGTGTGTGCATGATTGGAAGAGTGCCAAGATGTGTTTTTTGTACTCCCCTTGCTACAAAACTTGCCGTATGTAAACCCAGTTCTGTGGGACCACCTCGATCAGGCTGTTCACACCATGGAGCTGTAATCGAGAAACCTTGTGCACTGGAGTTGATGTGGCTCCACAGCCCTTTCGGTACCTTCCAGAATCTCATTGACGCTCTTCCTGCACATTTTGACTCAGTCTGCAATGCAAAAGTGGTTATTCAGGCTTTTGACAGGTAGTCACATTAATATGATTGGACAGTGTGTAACATCTCATTGTGCAGAGTGTTCTCACATAATCTGGAATATTTTGTTAGTGTAACAGGTACACCAATGCCAGAAGTGATTTGGTATAAAGATGGAATATCAATTCAGAATAACCCAGATTATCAGACCACATTTAAAGATGGAAACTGTTCACTAACTATAGAAGAAACGTTTACAGAAGATTCAGCCAAGTTCACTTGTAAAGCAACAAATGCAGCAGGGACAGCAGAGACCAGTGCAACACTGTCAGTAAAAGGTGTGTAACATTTAAAATTCACTATGTATCATAAACTTGAAATCAGTCTGACCACTGTGGTGATCATCAAAACCTTGTAGATTACAAAATGTCAGGAAATGAGTGGTCTGTTTAATTCATACTATAATTGAGAACTGACGCTATATTCCTAGTAGCTTTGTTAAGACAATGACCATCTGCAAAAAATAAGTGCTAGAAGAATGAAGCAACTTTCTGACAAAACATATGTGCAGAGTAAGACAACATTGAAGTATTGTTTCTGAATGTGAAACTTGCTGTGTAATCTTTCTCATATACAGAATGTAGATTACATTACTATTGTAGGCAAAATGAAACAATCTGATTTCACATGGCATCTATGAACATAAGAGTCCCAGTCCAGAACACAGTTGCACTGAAATGCTAATCATTTGCATACGGTAGCATGCACTACCCTTCAGGCCAATTTAAGGTTTGCTGCATGCCACATTCAAGCTGTTGCAATTTTAAGGGGCAGCAGTGTACTTTGATCTTGTGAAATGGAGTTCATAATTAAAAAAGTATTCCACTGCCAATTCTTCATGCATATTTCTTAAAATAATTCATTCATTACAACTAATCCAATAACACATTTATCTCTCTCATTGTTGTAGATATTTTTCAAAATGAGCGAACTGGCAGAGTTTTTCTTTACATTACGATTCATAATTATGTATCAAATTTTTTTTCCATTATGCAGTTTGATATCCTTGTGTTGGAACTTTGGCAGAAGAATATGATTTTTGCTGTAAGAACAGTTTCACAAGTTTTCTATATCTGCTGACCCAGATATTGGTGTCTAAAATTACACTGCCTGCCCATGATTCAGCAATAATTTCAGACAAAATCTTGCAACACAATTTCATTGGCTAGATTCAGTGTAGCCTCAGTCTCTAACTTGTATTCATGATGACAGCAGTCTCTCTTCCTTCTTTTAGACTCATTCTGTTATTGGATTATGTAGGCAGCAATTATCAAGATCTGTGGCATTACATCAAAAATATATTGTTTCTAGAAACTCTATCATTTGTGTGAAGATGTTCTGTTGATACGCCAGTTTCAGTCATGTTCCTCTGTGAAAATTCCTGACAGATTAAAACTATATTCTGGACTGGGACTCTTATGTTTATAAATGCCATGTGAAATTGACTTGTTTCATTTTGCCTGCAGTAGCATTTGCATTCACTTTACCTGTAAAAGAAGAGTCCCTTCACCCCGAATGGAGGAATTGTAGCATATTTATTGTTTACATAAATTTTATAAAGAAAGGATTTATCCATTTTGTTGCGTATGGTTTGTTGTTTTTGCCTCAATTTATAACTTCAGATATGTGCCCTGTGGTGCCCACAGAAGCCGAACCTGAGGAGCAGTTGTCTCCACCACATTTCACACAGCCACTGCAAAACAGCTCTGCTCGTGAAGGATCTTCTCATGAACTACGCTGCCATGTTGAAGGCATTCCATTGCCAACTGTACAGTGGTTCAAGGATGGAACATGTGTTGATGCTTCTCCAGATTACGTCATAACATTCAATAATGGAGAAGCGTTACTGCGATTTGAGGAAGTTTTTCTAGAAGATCAAGCTGAATACAGTTGCCGTGCCACTAACCCACTTGGTTCTGATAGCTGCTGTGCTCGTCTCACTGTGGAACGTAAGTAACACATCTATATTTTGCTTGGAAATGATTTTATTTATTTATTGTAATTGTAAAACTTGTCTTCCTGTGTGTTTAAAGTGGGCCATACAGTACATCCACTACACTGAAAATTTTCTGTGTAATAATGCACATTTTTTCTTAACTGTAATAATATGATATTAAGATAAGACTGGAACTAGTTATATATCTATTCCTTTTTGAACTCATATAGATAAGCAAGGCTTAAAATTAGTGTGCTGCAAATTTCTGTGCTACTTGTGGATGTCACTGAAATGTTGTCCCTGCTATTTAAGACTCTGTAGCACCTTAACTCTTTTTACCATCTCTAACGTATTAACTTATTCAGGCCAGACACTTCTGATGAAGAATTCCTAGACATGTTTACACATACTGACTTTGATGTTTTGGCCATTTCTGAGATTGACAAATATCTCATCGTTGTTGAAATGTAAAGCTCAAATCTGTAATGTTAAATGAACTGATTCTATTTTTAAATCTTCTGTTGATCCATCAGTATTGTATTTAAAGAGTTCATCTGAAGATGAAGAGAATGAGAGCCAATAGACTGAACCAGAAAGAAAATAAGTACTTGTGAAAAGTGTTCTGGGAAGAAATATACTTTTTTGAAACACAGACTGGAATGAATTATTATTTTATGAATGATCGGCTAATTGAAGATTATCTTTTCTTCTATTTTAAGACACTTTCATGCGTGATATGTGTAAAAAATTAAACAAATACTGTGTGTTTGTAAGAAGAAATAGCCCGAGAGAATACTACTACAATGTTTTCATATTCAGTGAATAAATTCTATTCAGTCAGGGGCACAAATAGGATACAGGTAAAAATTTAGCCAAAGACATGATGAACTTAGAGAAACCAAGAGTGTTAAAAGGGTATTGTCACAGGAATAAGCACTTACACTTAAAATAATAGGGTACCTGAAATAAACTTCCATGATGCATACTCAGCTGAAATTAGGCAGTGTGCTCCAAATTATTGAGGGGTGAAAGAAATTAATTTCAAGTTGTAATTCTAAATGTAGAAATACTACTGTGCCCATGATCTAATGCAAACCACTGCTGTAATAATTTTCTTTCTATGTATAATGTTTTATAGTAATCACTGTTATATTTCATGTGAAGGATTTGTTTAACTCTTTATCTGCTCTGGTCGTGTTAACGCACGCAGCTCTGTACCTGTCCCTGTGTGCTCTGAATGTGTTTATGCGAATGTAGACACGTTCAGAGTACCAGGTAGAAGGACTGGTGGCATGCGTAAACACGTTCAATGCACACTGGGACAGGTACAAAGGCACGCACGTTAACACATCCAGAGCAGTTAAAGGGTTAACTAACCAATTCTAGAAATGTAGTGGGAGCAACGGAAAAAAATTTCAGAGAGCCAACATACATACACACACACAATGCTCCAGCTCAACATTTGTATTAATGAACAGTTTTCATATATTCACTTTCTATGAATCTGGAAAGATTGTTGCTACCAGTACTGTAGAGAAGAAAAAATATGAAGATATGCTGACATAATTACATGTCAGCCATAAATTTTATCAATTGAGTAGTCAAAAAGCAAAAATTAGGCAAAACCATCATGATTTTTCAGTTGCAACCAGATAAATCACAAACAAATTGAATGTCACAAAAAAATTACCTTGCATGTTAGTTATTTTGTGGAACAAGGAGAAAATAAATTTGCCTCGGTATTGTAGCTGCACTAATTTATTCAGTATCTTCAAGTGTTAGTTATTGTTCTTAACTTACAGGCAAGAATGAATAAACACGACATTTGTTAATTACAATGAACTTTGAAACTGTTGCTTTTTATTATTATTATTCACTGCACATTTACATGTATTTTGATGTGTTCACAGCTCTTGAACCTACAGAAACCCCTGCTTTCATTGTGCCATTAACAAATGTTATGGCTAGGGCTGGACAGAAGATAAAACTGGAATGTGAAGTTACTGGACTCCCCTCACCACAGATTAGTTGGTCTCATAATAATAAGCCTGTAAAAGAAACTAGGGACTTAAAAGTAAGTTTTGTTCTTAATAAACAATATTAGCTAAGCATGAAAGTAAAAACTGATAAAACATTCTTTGTTACTAAAAAGGAATGGGTGGGGAATAGGAAAACCACATAGCAGTAGCTAAAGAATCTGGAAGCACAGACATAGACACACAGTGCAGGAGAGAAAATGGTAATGACCCTGATCCACTTGTTCCCATTACAGCAGCAGGTAATTGGACACACTTGTCTCAAATGGTGTTGTCAAGGAATTTAATCAATAGTCAATGGTATATTTACAATAGCACTCTGTTCAATTGAATAGCATTTCTCTAAGTCTGTTGACTGAACAGCACTTGGAAAAACACTTATTTCAGATAACAAGTTTATATATTTCCTAAACACTTTTATTACACATGCTGCAATTGCTGAACATATGAAAAACCATCTGCCATTTCATCTGGGTAATACAAAGAAACTGTCTTTTCAAGACTCTGCCATATGGCTCATGCCCACGCCCATGCAGTTTTTGTTTAACTTGGAAACAGTTCAAATCAACAGAAATGCTGCCCACTAGTCCCCTCCAACACAAGTTAACAGTTGGCTAAAAATAAATGGACTGTGCACAGAGTGTAGCCCAGCAGTGAAATATGGTGGGCAGCTGGCTGCAGTTGCTTCTCCTGCTCTGCTGACTCCTCACACAATCCTTGGTAGGTTAGAATGCATTGAATCCTCACATAATTTGTTACCAAGATATTGCATAATTTGTCAGTACTGGCTGAAAGTAGAGCATTAACTGATGATACCTTATGCTTCACAAAGAACCTTACAATTATTTGAACATATTGCATAGTATTTGTACTACTTGAAAATGTGTTCAGTGAAATTTGCAAGTGACAACACTCATGTGTTTTCTAGTGTTGGCATGTGGAAACATCATTATATTGTTTGAAGATCATATTATAACACTAAAAACATTTTTATATGTTAAAATTTAATTTTATTTCTATGTATGGAAAGTATCTTCCATGTTTATGAGTCATTGCCTTCTTCACTCTTTGCAAATGCTGATCTCACATTTATTTTCAAGCTTTTATGCATGTCTGGACCACTGAAAATTTAATTTTGGTTTTGAAATACAAAAATCACATTCACGTGTTCCATTGTTTTATGACTAAAAAGAAAAAAAATCGCTTGAGTGCTCCTATCATCTTCACAATGTCCTATACTAAATAAATGCACAATTAATTACCGTCAAAGGCAATATTGGTTTTTCACCAGTCAGTAAATAAATTGTTGAGTAATCAACAATCATGATCAATGATTGGACATTCTGTTAACACTAAACAGTGCAAAATGTGTTTTAATGCTATGATAATGCTACTACATGAAATTCCATAGGATTTTGGTGACAATTGTCCACCTACTTATCACATCTTTCATTTCTGCAAACAAGCTGATGAGGCATTATGGGGTTTCATAATAAAATGGCAGTGCATGGTGTAAGTTTTAAATAAAATTATTGGTGTAATGCTTTCAAAATGCCATAGTGAGAAGCAGATGCCATAAAATATTAAGAAATATTTACACTATTTAAGACTGGGACTGTGAGTACCAATATATTGTAGATGTGAATCGCTTATTTACTTTGACCTACTTCATTTCATTCATTCATTCATTTCAGTGATCATAAACAGGACAAGATAAAAATACGTTTATTTTGAGTTTCCTGGAGATTTCCACAGATTACATTTATTTTTAATTTTTGTGTGTAGCTTACATGTAATCAATTGCAAAAAATCTTTTATTTTCTCCAATTTTAATGGTTTTCTAACGTGTGAAAAGTAATACTTATGTATAATATGAAATGAAATGTGGTAAGGCTACAAAATTCTGAATTACTGACCTTGTGGCTTGACATACAGATGACACTCTTATCTAGATATCACAGAGAGATGAATTCAGAAAGAAAACACAGTTTTCTAATAAGGTTCTCTAATCTAGTTGATTTCATTTTGTTTCTTTTGTGGAATATTATGAGCTTTTTAATTGTAAATTGATGTACTAAGCAAGGCTGTATTCACATTAGCGCCTGATATATCTAAATTATGTTTTTGAAAACCAAGTAGAGAATGACTGTTAGTATAACTTCATGTCATTCTTGCTTCTAACGAAAAGGAATTAATCTGCCCAGGGGAGGGGCATGGGATTTAGAGAATTAGGAAAGAGGGATTGTACTGCACCTGATAATCATTTTGTTCCTCTCATATTGTAAGAGAAGTCGTAATTTCTTCACTGGTTTGCTATAGACAGATTCTTGTGCTACATCTTTACATTCTAAGTCAACTAGTACATCAGAATAATTTATCATTTACGAAAATTAGCTCAGTTTCATAATGCACATGACGGAATTGAGCAGTAGGAGAAGAAATTTATTGTATGTTTGTTATATGTAGGTGCAGTATGAAAACAACAAAGCAACACTGGTCATAACAGAAGCTTTTCCAAAAGATGCTGGTATTTATGTAGTGACGGCCAAGAATATAGCAGGTGAGGCATCAAGTTCTTGCAATGTATCTGTAAAAGGACGACTACCAACTGAAACATCAGACTCTGAGCTTGCAAGTGACATGGAACCAACTAAGCCATCCATCCAGGTGCCCCTGAAAGACATTATTGTATTTGAAGGAAAACGAGCAAGACTGGACTGTGTGATAGTGGGACAACCAGAACCAGAGGTAATATGTGATGTTCGAACTATTCAGTATAACATATAAGTCAGTGAAATGTTCTGTTTATTAATAGTTGCTTACTTGTGTATGAAGTCAATTATACCCAATGTAGCTATATGAAATATGGGTGATACTGTCACTTTGAATTCAACATAATGTTGTTGTCAACAATTAAGCTTTCAACTGCATACTTGAAGTTAGTACAACAGGATATTAAATCGGTAATGTTTGACTCCAGGGACTACATTTAATTTCTGTGTATGTGTTATTAGAGGAACCAAATGTTTGTACATCGGTGTTGCATGAGCAATTGATCACTTCTCTAGATTTCTGGCTTCTGATACAGAGATGCTGAAGTTGTGTGTCTACATGATTGTTTGCTGTAAGCAGACTTTTGTGGAGGATGGAGTGAGAGGTCTGTTTAAGGATTAAAGATTTCATAAGCAGCTACCTGTATCAAGCAGCAGCTACAATGAAAAACATGCTCCCCAAATCATGTCAAACCATGATTACTATAGTGTTATCCAAATTTATTTACACTGTGGTTCAACTGAACCCAATTAGGGCAGAAAATGAGGAGCTCTCTCTTCCTGCATTTTCCATGACAAAGGAAAAGTCCTTAATGTCTTATTTATGTTCCTATCAACTATTCAGTATTTCTTTGCATGATTAAATTCAGCTTTCATCATATTATCATATAAATGTTAAGCGGACTTTTTAACCTCTTACTCTGAATCTGAAATTTACAGGTGATTTGGTATCATGACGACCGACCAGTAAAAGAATCAACAGATATTCAGCTACTCTTCCAAGGTGATCGCTGTTCATTAATCATTCAGGAGGCCTATTTGGATGATGCTGGGGAGTATAAAGTAGTGGCAATCAACTCTGCAGGAGAAGCTAACAGCAAATGCAGTCTTTCTGTCAAATGTGAGATATGATGACTGTTACAATTAGTAATCACTAATAAGGAACTAGAACATAATAACAAGCCATAATCATTTATTTTCTAGAAATTAAAATCACCTAGATATTAAGAGGAAACATAGAGTTTGGCTAAAAATGGAAGTTTTTACTGTTTTAATGTACTGTATTTCCTTGTCACATATTTTGGCTCAAGAGTTGTTTGAAAAATGACAACAAATTTTGCTTGCTATGTCTGAGTGCACCTGGGACGCTATATATTGGTATTAAGGTCTTTGATGGACTAACTACAGAGTTAGATGTAGTTGGGGTATTCAGTACCTTTTATTAACCCTTTTATTGGGTCTGTAGAGAGAAACTATAAGGCCCTGACCTTCTAATCACTGAACTGGAAGAGAGATGTCATGTCTATCCAGTATTTGGCTCAAAACTTAGAAAAATTGGAAATGTAAATAAAAAAATGATGAAAAGAAAGAAAGAAATTTGTGAAATGAAATGAGTATCTCACTACTACTGAGAAGTATCAAGTATAATATTAATTAATCATGAAAAGCCACATTGATGGTTTGGGAATAAGACAGGATTGTGTGTGTGTGTGTGTGTGTGTGTGTGTGTGTGTGTGTGTGTGTGTGTGTGTGTGTGTTATCCCATAATTTTATCAGTGATGAATCTCCTTAGCATAGCCTGTATCCCAGTGCCTTTGACATCTGCTGGAGGTATGAAAGGTCATTATTTTCAGGTATAAACAGCACAGTCACACCCTTAAGTTATAGTGTATTAGAATCTATTTTATGATTCAGTGCCTGGTTAATCAAGAAACATTATTAGTAACTGTGATAGTCACACTCAGAGTGACCTGAAACACTATATTCCATGTTAAAATCATCATATTCTGAAACAAAAAGTAAAGTTTCTGGAATTAGAAGTTCATCCTTCAGCATCTAATGGGGGAAATGAATATCACATAGATAAAATCTAAACTCAAAAGAAATAGCAAGGTTACATGAAAATGAGAGATAAGTTAACACAGAAAAAAATGCCTTCAGTAGCACTGACAAAGTCGAAACTCAGGACATGTGAGGGGCACTCCAATGAAAACTGAACACCTGCCGTAATACACAGTCTGTGTGACTGGTGGCCCCACTGTTGTTATGTTTTTATGCTGTCACTGCTGTGGTAGGGGAAAAGCATAGTGCCACATCGTAGGTGCACACAGTTATTGAGTTATGATCTTGGTTGTTGGTGAACTGATCTAGTGTGTTCATCCACCTGTTGGTAAGCAGGCAAGCAAGGAAGAGCAGAGACGTGTGGTTTGTTCTCTGGTGACTGAGAGTGCTTTAGTATGCGAAATTCATCATCACATGCCCGCTGTGTAAGGTGAACACTGCATGTCTCTGTTGTGTGTGCACAAATGCCAGAGGAGATTCCAGAGAAGGGGCACATCACTGCAAGGCAATCTGCACACGGGACAGGCCCATTGAGCCATTACCCATGATATGATCCAGGGACACCGATGAATTACGGAGAATAAAAGTAATGTTAGGTTGGCATTAGCCATGGCTCCGTGCATGCCATCATCAAAGAACACTTGCATTACCAAAAAATTTGTGCTCAACGGGTGCCACATTGACTGATGGAGAGACAAAAGATCAATAGAATTTGTTAATGAAGAGTAGGATAGTAAACAATAATTTTGACGATTGCGCTATGATACTAAATAAAAGCACTGAATCAAAAATTCCCAAATTTTACCCCTTCAGAAGACATTCATCTAGTACCATTTCTAAAATCTTTTGAGGATGTGTTACCAGATTCTTGGACAGAGTACAATAACATACGATTTGTAACTAGCCATATGACAGGTGACACAGCACAGCAGGGCATGCTAAAATTAGAAGATTTTACAACTTATCATGATTTCAATCCTGCTTTCAAATCTAAATACTAGAACAAAATGCACAAAAGAAATTATGACTTTAACTTTTAGGTTCCAAACCTTATAACAGTAATTCGTGGGAAAGCTGTAGAGATTTTGTAGAGGGGCACATTAACAAGGCAAAGTAGTTAGATGATCTAATAGGAGAAGAACACTTACTGGGGTTAGGAATTAACCGATTATCATATAGAGTAAGGAACAAACTAATAGTAAAGAATTGAACAAAAGTTACCAGTTTATTGGCATGCTTAGAACAACTTGACACAGTGGAAAAACAGTCGTAGATGGCAAACAAGTGAAGTTAGCAAATAAATCAAGATTTGCTCTGTATTAAACTGTCAGATGAATTATAAATGGCCAGTAAACTGTAAATTTTTTTTAATGTGGTTTATATCATTTTTCTTGATGAGAGCAATCTGTTGTCATACCAGTCTTCTTCTCTTGGCAAGAATCTTTGTAATTAGTTTTGTCTTCTTGATTTTTAATTCTCAGTTTAGTCTTCTTTCCTTCAAGGTTTGTTTCACTTCAGGGTCACCATGTGTGAGAGTTTGGTAATATATGTGTTCGAGATGAACTTCCGACTAGATGAAATTTTCTTAAAATCTTGATCAATGTCAGTGTCTGCTAAACAAGAACTCTGACAACTGGGAACTGCAGTCAGATTGCATTACGAGTTGACTATACATCAGACACCAGATTAGTATGTGTCTTCAGGTTTGACATCCAGTTCAGGTTATAAGATTCAACCAATTAAACAAAATGCTATTATGAAAAGATTCATTATATACTGTCATTATTGCTTATATACACTGAAGCACCAAAGAAAGTGGTATAACATGCATATTCAAATATAGAGATATTTAAACAGGCAGAATACGGTGCTGCAGTTGGCAACGCCTATGTAAGACAATAAGTGTCTGGTGCAGCTGTTATATCAGTTACTGCTGCTACAGTGGCAGGTTATCAAGATTTAAGTGAGTTTGAATATGGTGTTATAGTTGGCGCACTAGTGATGTGACACAGCATCTCCAAGGTAGCAATTAAGTGGGGATTTTCCTGTACGACCAATTCACGAATGCACTGTAAATATCAGGAATCCTGTAAAACATCAGATCTCAGACATTGCTGTGGCCGGAAAAAGATCCTGCAAGAGCAGGACCAACGACGACTGAAGAGAAGAGGAAACGTTCAATGTGAGAGATGTGCAACCCTTCCGCAAATGCTGTAGATTTCAATGCTGGGCCATCAACAATGGTCAGCATAAAATCATTCAACAAAATATCATCAGTATGGGCTTTTGGAGCCAAAGGCCCATTTATGTACCCTTGATGACTGCATGACACAAAGCTTTATGCCTTGCCTGGGCCCGTCAACACCAACAGTGAACTGTTCATGTTGGAAACATGTTGCCTGTGCTGTCAAAAATCAGCAGCTAGTTTTGTGTGAGCCGCTGCAGACCAACACTCTTGCCTGGTGCCAGCTGCATAGCTGGCTGTGGCTCCCTACGCGAGCTCAGAGTTGTGCCTGGAGACCTTGTGTGCCTGCTGCATGGTCTGAACACACACAACCTGTGCCTGCACAGTGTTGATGTCTGGACCTGGCTCGGCTCTTTGCTTGGTGGAGGGGGCAGCTTTACACCATGTAGACTGTTAGTTGCACTTGCTTGTGCTGTTGCAGCTGGCTCTTGATGTGTCGAAGGCGTGAAGCAAAAACAAACTGCACCTAAGGATCTGCCATAAGTTCAACCTCTTAACCTACACTTGAGCACAAACTTTAACCCTGTATTGGGAGCCCTGCTCACCTTATTTTCTTCAGAAGCAATCTCTTTTGCCTTGCTGTTTGATTTGGTCCAGAAAAGGGGTGTGGAATTCCTTTCTCGCAGTTAGGATGCGTAGCTGTCATTGCCATCCTGTACTACTACATTTGCTTCTCTGGTCTACTGTTTCTTGACATTGCAAGACATCAATTAATCGTATCGTCGATATCCTTAACCATCTTGCGGTGGTGCAGTTCTTATGTCTGTGCTTGCTTTGAAAATAGGACGACGAATTCTGCCTTATGCAAGACACCTTTTCAGTTTCGTTTTACCCAGACATGTTTCAGCACTTTTTGTGCTATCTTCAGTGGGTTATTTTATTTTGTTACTGTAAACTTGTTGTTACATATTGACATTTAGAGAAACTTCTGGTACAAAATATTTGTGATTGTGAATGAATAATTGTTGTAAATGTTATTCATCATTTGTTTACAGTTTACAGTTGAGATATGTATTAATTATCTGGTGCATTGTATGTTCTTTATTACCTTATCTCTTGAGTTTTAGTTATAGCTTAATTGGCAAAAGAGTGAATGTATGCATTAGTTTACATACCTTACATGTAGCTACTGGGTATTTATGTTGGTAGGTAGTCTGATGAACAATCTACAACTTGTCATCTGCAAACAGCTAAACATAATTTTTATTTTTCTGTTTATTATGCATTTACGAATGGAAATGAGTACATATCACATTTGTTTGTGTATGACTTGTGGCTTTGATGTAGTATTTTCTCATATGTTTTGGCGAGGTGAATATCCTGATTTCTGTGACTTAATGTTCATTTGACAACACACTTTCTACAAATTTTCAAACGTGAGCACAGTTTTCTCCACTGTTACGTGTTGTTGTAGCTGTGTAGTATTCATTTGTTTTGTGGCGTGTTTGTCTGGGTGAGGCATGCAAGTTTGAAGTGTGTGTGGTGTGTGTGTGTGTATGCGCGTGTGTGTGTGTGTGTGTGTGTGTGTGTGTGTGTGTGTTCCGGACTGGGGTAGAGAGAGAGGTGGGGGGTGAGAGAGAGAGAGAGAGAGAGAGAGAGAGAGAGAGAGAGAGAGAGAGAGAGAGAGAGAGGGGGGGGGGGGGGAGGTGTATTCATTTAGCACTTTCTTTCCTTGGGCTATTGATTTTTGGTTGTGACAGTTTTCTTCTATAATTAATTTTTGGTATAAGCTGCTACTCGTTTTAAGGATCTATAAGTCATTTTCAATGTTTGTTTGGTGGTGATTGTGTGCTATTAGGTGGTCTGTGAATGTTAAGTGTGAGCTATTGCTTTTCAGTGCTCTGTGATGTTCTCTATACCTGGTTCTGAAATTCCTGCATGTTTGACCCACATATACAGATTGACAACAGTTGCAGGTATGTTGGTACATAACGGACTGGCTGTATTTGTCAGTGTTGGTGGTATTTCTTCCAAGTCTGCTTTGCATTGTGTTGTTGGTTCTGTATACTATGTTGAGTCCTTGTTTGTTTAGTATATTATCCACCCTGTGTGTGACTTTGTTGTTGTAAGTCATTATGTGCCATTTGTTGCTTACCATCTGCTGATTTGTTGTGTGTTGTGTTGTATTTGTTTGTGTGTGTGTGTTTCTTGGTTATGTGTTTCTTGTTTTTGTATTTTGTGGTTAATTTTATTTACTCTGTGCAATAAAACCATCTTTGTCACAATTGAAGACCTATACAAATAACACCCACACCGTAACTACTTGTGGAGGGAAAAAAAGTCTGGAACACACACACACACACACACACACACACCACAAATGTCAAATACACTTAAAACTTGCATACCTCACCCAGACAAACACGCCACAAAACAAATGAATACTACACCGCTACTACAACACATAGTGGTGGCGAAAACTCTGCCCATGTTTCAAAATTCATAGAAAGTGCGTTGTCAAATGACCATAAGTCACAGAAATCAGTGTGGTCACCTCACCAAAACATATGAAAAAATACTACAACATCAAAGCCACAAGTTACACACAAAAAACCGGTATGTACTCATTTCCATTTGTAAATGCATAAAAATTACATTTTGCTGTTTGCAGATGACAAGTTGTAGATAGTCCAGCAGACTACCTACCAACATAAATACTCAGTAGCTTCATGTAAGATATATAAACTAATGCATACGTCCACTCTTTCACCAATTATGCTATAAGTAGAACTTTAGACATAATGTAATAAACAGCATACAGTGCATCAGGTTGTTAATACATATCTCAACTGTGAACTGGAAACAAATGATGTATAACATTTACAACAATTATTCATTCACAGTTGTAAATATTTTGTGCCAAAAGTTTCTCTAAATGTCAATATGTAACAACAATTTTACAGTAAGAAAATAAAATAACCCACTGAAGACAGCACAAAAAGTGCTGAAACATGTCTGGGTGAAACAAAACTGAAAAGGTGGCTTGCATATGGTGGAATTCCTTGTCCTGTTGATATGCTTTCACATTGAATTTTAATTGCACTCCTGAACCTTTCTTTTATTTCCATCATTGCTTCTTTGATGTATAGATTGAACAGGAGGGGCAAAAGGCTACATCCCTGTCTTACGCACTTTTTAATCCAAGCGCTTCATTCTCTGTCGTCCACTCTTATTATTCCCTGTTGGCTCTTGTATATATACATATTACCTGTCTCTTTCTATAGCTTACCACTATTTTTCTCAGAATTTCGGACATCTTGTACCATGTTACATTTTCGAAAGCTTTTTCCAGGTCGGCAAATCCTATGAACGTATCTTTATTTTTCTTTAGTCTTGTTTCCATTATCAACTGTGACGTCAGAATTGCTTCTGTGTTGCCTTTACCTTTTTTAAAGCCAAACTGATCGTTGTCTAGCACATCCTCAATTTTTATTTCCATTTTTGTGTATATTATTCTTGTCAGCAATTTGGATGCATGAGCTGTTAAGCTGATTGTGCAGTAATTCTAGCACTTGTCCACTCTTGCAGTCTTCAGAATTTTGTGGATGATGTTTTTCCAAAATCTACATGGTTACTCTGCAATTCACACGTAAGTGCCTGGCAGAGAGTTCATTGAACCATTTTCATACTACTTCTCTACCATTCCACTCTCGAATGGCACGTGGGAAAAAGGAACACCTAAATCTTCCCGTTTGAGCTCTGATTTCTCTTATTTTATTATGATGATCATTTCACCTATGTAGGTGGGTGTCAACAAAATGTTTTTGCATTTGGAAGAGAAAGTTGGCGATTGAAATTTCGTAAATAGATCTTGTCGCAAAGGAAACTGCCTTTGTTTCAGAGACTGCCACCCCAACTCGCTTATCATATCAGTGACACTCTCGCCCATATTGCGTGATAACATGAAATGAGCTGCCCTTCTTTGCACTTTTTTGATGTCCTCCGTCAATCCTACCTGGTAAGGATCCCATACTGCGCAGCAATATTCCAGCAGAGGACGGACAAGTGTAATGTAGGCTGTCTCTTTAGTGGGTTTGTCACATCTTCTAAGTGTTCTGCCAACAAAGTGCAGTCTTTGTTTCACCTTCCCCACAGTATTATCGGTGTGGTCTTTCCAATTTAAGATGCTCGTAATTGTAATTCCCAGGTATTTAGGTAGTTTGACTGGAATACTCTCTTTCAAATTCCAAAGGTGGCAGGGGTAAAATACAGGGAGCAAAAGGCTATTTACAATTTGTACAGAAACCAGATGGCAGTTATAAGAGTCGAGGGGCATGAAAGGGAAGCAGTGGTTGGGAAGGGAGTGAGACAGGGTTGTAGCCTCTCCCCAATGTTATTCAATCTGTATATTGAGCAAGCAGTAAAGGAAACAAAAGAAAAATTCGGAGTAGGTATTAAAATCCATGGAGAAGAAATAAAAACTTTGAGGTTCGCCGATGACATTGTAATTCTGTCAGAGACAGCAAAGGACTTGGAAGAGCAGTTGAACGGAATGGATAGTGTCTTTAAAGGAGGATATAAGATGAACATCAACAAAAGCGAAATGAGGATAATGGAATGTAGTCGAATTAAGTCGGGTGATGCTGAGGGAATTAGATTAGGAAATGAGACACTTAAAGTGGTAAAGGAGTTTTGCTATTTGGGGAGCAAAATAACTGATGATGGTCGAAGTAGAGAGGATATAAAATGTAGACTGGCAATGGCAAGGACAGCGTTTCTGAAGAATAGAAATTTGTTAACATCGGGTATAGATTTAAGTGTCAGGAAGTCGTTTCTGAAAGTGTTTGTATGGAGTGTAGCCATGTATGGAAGTGAAACATGGACAATAAATAGTTTGGACAAGAAGAGAATAGAAGCTTTCGAAATTTGGTGCTACAGAAGAATGCTGAAGATTAGATGGGTAGATCACATAACTAATGAGGAGGTATTGAATAGGATTGGGGAGAAGAGAAGTTTGTGGCACAACTTGACTAGGAAAAGGGATCGGTTGGTAGGACATGTCCTGAGGCATCAAGGGATCACAAATTTAGCATTGGAGGGCAGCGTGGAGGGTAAAAATCGTAGAGGGATACCAAGAGATGAATACACTAAGCAGATTCAGTAGGATGCAGGTTGCAGTAGGTACTGGGAGATGAAAGAGCTTGCACAGGATAGAGTAGCATGGAGAGCTGCATCAAACCAGTCTCAGGACTGAAGACCACAACAACAACAACAGGTATTTAGTTGAATTGACAGCCCTTAGATTTGTGCGATTTATCGTATACCCAAAATGTATCAGATTACTTTTAGTACCCATGCGGATGACCTCGCACTTTTCTTTGTTTGGTGCTAATTGCCACTTTTTGCACCATACAGAAATTCTCTCTAGATCATTTTGTAATTGGAATTGATTGTCTGATGATTTTACTAGATGGCAAATTACAGTATCATCTGCAAACAATCTAAGGGGGCTGCTCAGATTTTCACCTAGATCATTTATATAAATCAGGAACAGCAGAGGGCCCATGACACTACCTTGTGGAATGCCAGATATCACTTCTGTTCTACTCGATGATTTACCATCTGTCACTACGAACTGTGGCCTCTCTGAGGAAATCACGAATTCAGTCACACAACAGAGACGATACTTCATATATACACAGTTTGATTAATAGTTCTTCTGAATTTGGCATACTTTTTTCGTTGCTTCTGCAACAGTGTTCTGACGTGTTTTGTGTACCATGGTGGGTCAGCCCCGTCTCTTATTAACTTTGTGGGATGAATCTATCTATTGCTGTCAATACTGTATCTTTGAATTTGAACCATATCTGGTCTACACTTACATAATTAGCTTGGAAGGAATGGAAACTCTCTCTTAGGAAGGCGTCAAGCGAATTTTTATCTGCTGTTTTAAATATATATATTTTGCATTTATTTTTAGTAGTTTTGGGTGATATGGTTTTGAGCCTCACTACAATGACCTTGTGTTCACTAATCCCTGTATCCATCATGACGCTCTCTATTAGATCAGGGTTATTTGTGGGTAAGAGGTCAAGTGTGTTTTCGCAACCATTTACAATTCGTGTGGGCTCATGAACTAATTGTTCAAAGTAATTCTCAGAGAAAGCATTTAGTACAATTTTGGAAGATGTTTTCTGTCTACCACCGGCTTTGAACATGTATTTTCGCCAACAACTCGAGGGTAAAGAAACTTCCTGGCAGATTAAAACTGCGTGCCGGACCGAGACTCGAACTCGGGACCTTTGCCTTTCGCGGGCAAGTGCTCTACCAACTGAGCTACCCAAGCACGACTCACGACTCGTCCTCACAGCTTTAATTCTGCCAGTACCTCACCGCCTACCTTCCAAACTTTACAGAAGCTCTCCTGCGAACCTTGCAGAACTAGCACTCCTGAAAGAAAAGATATTGTGGAGACATGGCTTAGCCACAGCCTGGGGGATGTTCCCAGAATAAGATTTTCACTCTGCAGCAGAGTGTGAACTGATATGAAACTTCCTGGCAGATTAAAACTGTGTGCCGGACCGAGACTTGAACCCCCAGGCTGTGGCTAAGCTATGTCTCTGCAATATCCTTTCTTTCAGGAGTGCTAGTTCTGCAAGGTTCGCAGGAGAGGTTCTGTTAAGTTTGGAAGGTAGGAGACGAGGTACTGGTAGAAGTAAAGCTGTGAGGACAGGTCGTGAGTCGTGCTTGGGTAGCTCAGTTGGTAGAGCACTTGCCCACTAAAGGCATTGGTCCCGATTTTGAGTCTCGGTCTGACACACAATTTTAATCTGCCAGGAAGTTTCATATCAGCGCACACTCCGCTGCAGAGTGAAAATCTCATTCTGGAAATCAATGGTAGGTTGAAGTCGCCACCAATTATAACTGTATGAGTGGGGTACTTATTTGTAATGAGATTCAAGTTTTCTTTGAAGTGTTCAGCTATTATATCCTCTGAGTCAGGGGATCAGTAGAAGGAGCCAGTTATTATTTTGGTATGGCTGTTGAGTATAACCTCTACCCCCAGTAATTCACAGGAACTATCTATTTCAACTTCACTACAAGATAAACTACTACCAACAGACACAAACACACCACCACCTACTTTATTTAATCTATCCTTTCTGAACACAGTTTGCGCCTCTGTAAAAATTTCGGAAGAATTTGTCACCAGCTTTAGCCAGCTTTCAATAACGATTTCAGCTTCAGTGCTTTCTATCAGTGCTTGAAGCTCTGGTACTTTTCCAACACAGCTATGATTCTCAAAAGAGCAGCTCTATCGCTGAACTGTTTACTGTAACACACTATTTGCCCTACCTTTCTGTTCATAACTAATTGTACTCCCATTATACGAGGGTTGTACCAAAAGCAAGGTTCCCATATGTTTAACAAATAGAAAACATTGTTTATTGTCATTGATTTATACATAGTTGGAAAGCTTACACTTTTGTCTGTTTTTCAGCATAGTCTCCATTTTTTTTGACACACTTTTGAAGATGATGCTCCAGCTTTTGTATTCCTAAGTTGAGGAACTCTCTCGCTGACCCGTTGAGGAAGTGTGTGACATCTGCTCAGACTTCATCGTTGCTCTTGAAGTGTTTGCCACCTAAGTGTTCCTTTAGCTTGGGGAAGAGATGATAATCACTGGGGGCTAAGTCCAGGCTGTACGGGGGATGGGGCATAACAGTCCACCCAAAGTTCTTCAAAAGCTCCTGTGTTTGATGAGCGACGTGGGGTCAAGCGTTGTCGTGAAGAAGTACTACTACCTCCATCAGTTGTCCTTTCTGGCTCACTGGAGTTTGGTCAATGTTTCACAATAACTGTCTGAGTTTATTGTCGTACCAGGATGCATAAAATCGATGAGGAGTACCCCCTTACGATCCCAAAACACAGTCGCCATAACCTTTCCTGCTGATTGCATTTGTTTGAATTTCTTTGGTAGTGGTGAACCAGACTTAGTCCCCAGCAATTATCACCTCTTCCTCAAGCTAAAGGAGCAATGATGAAGTCTGAGCAGAGGTCACATGCTTCCTCAATGGATTGGCGGGGGACCGTCTTCAAAAGTGTGCCAAAAAAATGGAGACTATGTTGAAAAATAGACAAAAGTGTAAACTTTTCAACAATGTATAAATTAATAACAATAAACAATGTTTTCTATTTGTAAAAAATATGAAAAATTTACTTTTCGTGCAACCCTCGTACCATTTTCTGCTGCTGTTGATATTATCCTATACTCATCTGATCAGAAATCCTTGTCTCCTTTCCATTTCACTTCACTGACCCCTACTATATCTAGATTGAGTCTTTACATTTCCCTTTTCAGATTTTGTAGCTTTCCTGCCACATGCAAGTGTCTGACATTCCACACCATGAGTCATAGAACATTATCCTTTCGTGAGTTATTCAGTCTTTTTCTCATGGTCACCTCCCCCTTGGCAGTCCCCTCCCTGAGATCTGATTGGTCGACTATTCTGGAATCTTTTGGCAATGGAGAGATCATCATGACACTTTTTCACTTACAGGCCACACCTCCTGGGGATACATGTTATGTGTCTTTAAATGCAGTGGTTTCCATTGCCATCTACATCATCATGCCGTTGATCATTGCTAATTCTTCCACCTTTAGGGGCAGTTTCCCACCCCAACGACAAGAGACTGCTGTGAAGCTCTGTCTGCTCCTCCTCCCTCTTTGACAAGTTTTGCCAGTCTTTATCCTGTGATATATATGGACCCTACTTTGTTCCTCTCCAATGTGTATTTCAATACCTTTGATGTGAACGGCATCCCATTGTCAATATCTGCTCAGATATATACACTTTCTCAAAATAGCCCTTTCTCATTCTCTCCACTCTTGTCCTGCTGGTTGCTTGACTAAGTGGGTAAAAATCTGTCTTACTTCAAGAGTAGTTCAGTGGCTGCTGCCCTTGAAATTGATAGGGGTCCAACAGATCCACAGCTACTATTTATTTCAATCCAATTGTTATTATTGGAGGCATATAACCCTTGTACGTGAGGGTGGTAGTTTCTGTTTTCTGGCATAAGTTGCACATTTTAAGAACCTTTCATACTTTCTAGGCCATATCGTTGAAGATACAGTCCCTATGCATTTTTCCTACTCATTCCTTTGCGCCATTATAAGTATTACTCAGATGCACATACAGTATAATCTTTTTTTCTGCTGGCTACAGTATGCACAGTCCCCAATTTTCCCTGTCCACATGTCTTTGCCGATAGCTGATACAGGATTCCCTCTTATGTCAAGTAAAACATTCGCAGTTTTTTGTGTCTCTGACAGTCATATTTTCTTTTAGCCATTAACAGATATTCATCTGCATTCTGCTCAATGTTTTTCAGCAGTTTAAGAACATTTTTTTCATGTTTCACACTGCATGTCATATTGAGTTGCTCTTCTTATAATTGTGGTTGAACAGCATTCTTCCCTTCTAGACCTGTGGGTGTGGGCAACATAGATAGTGGATCATATATTGCTTTCTTTTAGCCTGGTATGCAAACAGTGTTGAAATCAAATTCCTGGAGCTTAAGCATCCAGCATCTGAAACAACTGTGGCATAATTTTCTGCTATTCAGAAAAGTTAACCCTTTTTGATCAGTAACATGTTTGTTCTTCAACATGTCAAATAGTATCTGAACTTAAAGAAACTGAGTATCACAGCCATTGCTTCTTTTTCGAAAACAGAGTATTTTCTTTCCCATCTTGACAGCCACTGACTAGCAAAGGCTATTGTTTTGATCAGTTTTTTTTTCCTTCTCCATTTCTGGAACTAGGTTAAGATGAACACAAAGACCAAATTCTAAACTGTTACACCCTAAACAAAATTCTTGTGTTGGATCTGGGTGGGATAGTTTGGGTTTTTGGTCAGTTTTTGCTTGATTTCATTGAAAACTCTAACTATTGTGTCAACTGCATTTTTTTTTTTTTTTTTATTTTTTTTTACCTTCCAAACTTTCATTATACAACTTTTGGTCCCCAACAAAAGTCTGTAAAAATTGTGTGTATGTGAAATTTTATGGGACTTAACGGCTAAGGTCATCAGTCCCTAAGCTTACACTCTACTTAACTTAAATTATCCTAAGGACAAACACACACACACACAAGCCCGAGGAAGGACTCGAACCTCTGCCGGGACCAGCCGCACAGTCCGTGACTGAAGCGCCTTAGACCGCTTGGCTAATACCGCGCGGCCTGTAAAAATTGCAGTTCAATGATCAAACATCGTTGTTTCTTCATTTAGGTTTAGGAAAAATGCAAGTTTCTTTCATTTTGTCCATGCCAGGTTCAATACTCTACTCTGTTGTAATGTGGCCAAGAAGTTTTATGCTACTTCTACAGAATTCACAGTCACTCCTGCTGTCTTGATATGACCTAATACTTCCTCAGTTGTTCCAATGTGCTCTTCTCATGAACTTGAAGTGATTAGTTTATCATCAACATATACTGCAACTTTGCTAAAAAGTTGATCCTGTAAAATGAAATCCAACGTCTGTGTGAAAGCAGACGTAGATATATTTAGTCAAAATAGTAGAAAGTTATATTGAAAGCACCTACCAATATAGAGGAAAGCAATTTACCATCGAAATTCATGCAGCTGGATTTGATGGTAGATTCACACTGTTAAATATTGTAGTTCATTAAATTTCTACAGGACCTCTTCTACATTTCCTGGATAGTCCATAGTCCAATTCTGGTTCAAAAATACAGTTTACTTTCCATGCATCTAACCTGATTCTTACTTCTCATTAAGTTTGCCTACTACAAACAGTGTACTATTATATAGGATAATAGACATTTCTATTATACGCAGTTCAAACATCCCTCACTGCAGCTTTCATGACTTGCTGCGTTGGGTACAGTTTCTTAAAGTATGGTTGGTGTGGCTTTTGTTACACCCAGTTTCCTGGAAAATACTTATTTATACCCAATTTGTAGAATGGCTAACTGGTTTTCATTGTATTATACATATTTTCTATTGCAATTTTCTGAATAATTTCCTGTTCTTCAGTTGTTCATTCTTCTTCCTCTAGATGCTGTTTCGAACTGCTGTATTTTTATTTGTTCCTGCTTCTTCAGTCATAGTGCAATATATAACCTCAGTATCCTGTAGAGTCTTCTTCTCTTTAAATGTAACCCTTTGCTCTCTTTCGATCTTCTGAATCTTCATGGTGTTTTCGTCAGAATTAACCTCCATCTGACATTCCGTCATCCAGTTTGCACATCCCACACACAAATTTGGCACTACCAAATGCTCCATTGTATACATTTCTGCCTCTATTTCCACATTCAGTAATACTTGGCATTTTATGGATTTGTTTATAGCCCCGATTGCACTTAATATTTTTTATCCATTTATGGAAAACTTACTAACTGGTGTCCATTTTCCCATAGTTTTCCTTATAAATTTTTGAAAATAGAAAATACATCACTTCCTGAATCTAAAATGGCTTGCACTTTTAAATTCTCTATTTTTATGTTTGTTATTGGTCACCTCTCTTATTTTTCCTGTACTTTGATCTCTGACATCAGTTCCTGTTGTTTTTCTTTTATTTCTTCCATATGAATTACTAGTATTTGTGCTGACTGTTCATTTCCAGTTCCAGATTGTGTCTGCTCTAGAACTATGCACGGTTTTCTGACTCCTGAGTACAATCTCCTCCTTCCACTATTCTTTGTGTGTTTGGTACTTGTCTTCATCCAACCAGTGCAGCATTCAATATCCTCTGCCATGCTGGAAGTTCTGCATCATGCCTCATGCCCTCATTTGTATTGTGTGCATTTCTGCCAAGCTCGTAGACCACCCCCACTTATTCTGTTCCCATGTTGATTGTGATCTTCTTGTTGATTGTTCATTTCTGCTTCCAGGAATTCCCATACTGCACATTATATTCCTGTTGCGTGGTCTACTGGGCGTACATTTCTTGTTTGACCTGATCAGTCTGTTTTAAAAATCACTGTGCTGCTCAGTGTATTCTGCCACTGTTCCTGCTAACATAGTTTACACATCCCACAGCAATCTTTTATTAAAGGTAGAACAAAAAATCCTCTTCGAATGGTTGACTCAGAGGTAGATTTTTCTTCCATTCCTTATCAACGAAACCCTTTAGTGCTCTGTGCTTTCTTCAGTATCTTTGTTCACTTACTTATTTTGATCAGTTTTTTCTCTGACCAGTAGCCCTGCAGAAATTCCGCCTCGAAGTCTGCATAGCTTTTTACCATTACTGCCACATGTGCACCATCGTATTGTGTCATCCGCTAGCTTCCTTGACACAAAACTGATCTTTTCCTCTTCCATCTAACAGACAGGCCAAATTCGTTTAAAATTAGATGAAAATGCCACAGGGTGTATCAAGCCTTTGGGATGAAATTTGTTGATTCCACTTAGCCACATGTCATTATATCCTACTATGAGTGTTCTATTGTGTACACTACACTACTGTTTCTTCGATCTTATTATTCTCTGTGATTTCTTTCTTTGCAGTTTCCACTTGTTATGTAGACCACAAAACTTTTCACTTGTGTCCATTCCAATTTCCCCTATTCTCGTCAAATTACTACATAGAATTTGAGATTTTGTTCTATTCCCACATTTTCTTCCTTAGATGGGTTTGCATCTGCTCTGGTCTTCTCCCAAACAGAAATGATCAATTTAGACTGCTCTCATAATCCTGTTTCAGACAGTCTACACTACATGTAAGGTATTGGTGTGGGTGACTAAATACTGAAAATTCAAATGTGAAGTCACTCATTACCTAGACATTTGGCACAATAAATTCTTCAAATGTTACATTTAAAACAAAAACTATTTATTGCACAGATAAGCATTCTGGATTACCAATGAACACAAACATACAATTTCTCTTCTTATCTGCACTCAGGTTTTTTCTATATATTTCAAAAATAACATTACTTATTTGGCACCCCAGCCTCTGCAACCTATCGTCACATGCTGACACCCAACTCCACATAAACATAACATCCCATAAAGACAAAGATACCTTATGCTGAGTAAGTTGGAATGATTGTAGCTTACATTTCTGCTTCCTCAAAAGAGAAAAGCTGTAAAATTTTTCTTTGTAATGTGAATCATATGCCACTTAGTGATCAAATGTAACCTAACTGAATGTGTTGCAGGAGTCGTACACCCACTTTACTGCTATTGTATTTTGACTGTTAGTGAAATTCTTGTGAAAAAAAGTAGGTCATTGATGCTACAGCCAGTGAAAATCGAACTCCTTGCTAACATCTTGAACCATCTGGGTTAAGGAAGAATTATCAAAAATTATGTGCTCTAGGTTCTCAACTGTTTGTGTATTTGTACTTGTTTGGTACTCTTTCATTTATTTTGAACAGTAATCAACCAACGTGGCACAAAACTATCACAATCATTTCTCATTCCTTGTTTAAAATTAACTACTCTTATGTATTCCACACCTGCAGTGGAGTGAACATTGGGGCAGTTTTTAGACATCTTGGTCACACACATCATAAGATCCACTAATAGTCCTTTCAAGGCCATGATAAAACCCATGGACAGACCACATGCTGTTTACTGTTAACATTATCTATGTTCAATTTAATCCCCTCTCATGTGGGTAACAGGTGTACAGTGAATCAGGAACATGCTGAGAGCTGGGATTCCGGTAAAGGTAACCCACAAGTGTTCTTGGTGGCAATTCACCAAACACTGGGAGATAAATTTTGCTGTTGTGAGTATGACATGGCTGTGGGTAAAAGCTAGACAGTCATTTGAGATGTGTTGTATCTGAGGTTCTTACATGGCAGTGGCAAAGTTCTAAGTCGATCCCATGGCATTAGCACCACAGATGTTCCAATCCGCCTTATAATGGCAAAAAACATACACTGGCAGCACCTGGATTTGACAGTGGACAGGCCTGACAAGTTCAAATCCTGAGTCTACACTCATTCTATAGATGATGTTACCGTATTGTCACGCCTTCATTCCCAGTGTGCAATGGTCTACAGTTTTCTTAATGCTGGAAAGTAAAACCATGCTTTTCATCGGAGCAATTAAGTGATTATTTCAGGCTAGTTTCCAAGTAGGTGTGTGGAGTTGATAGTAGGTACCAGCACATATAACTACTGACGGACTGATTCATTAAAACTGAGAAAATATGTTCTTTGACTGTGAGACTTTTAACTTCCAGGTACTGTTCAGATGAACCAAGCCCATCCAAAAATGGGACAAAATGAATATGCCTCATACTACATAAATCAGCAATTTTCCAATACCAGTTTCTGTTCTATCTTGGTTGTTTATCTGTAGTTATAGTTTTCAGAAGTCTTTTCATATCCATTATCTTCAGTTTCTTCAGTTTGTTAACTGTTGATAATGAATTCGGCAATTCCTTGTAAGTCCTCACCTACTTCATAAGAATTTCTGTTATGTTAAGACTGCCTAAACCAGGAAATTTTATGATGGCTTAGTATTCAAGTTTATCTATTCGCATGAAATGAACACAACAAGACCTCTCTTTCAAAGCAATATAAACCAAACTATTCCCCATATCTTATGCATATTTGACTTTGCACAACACGTATCAACATAATGAAAATGAAATTTCGTTGATGCCACTGCCAGCTCAGTGCAAGTTGAGAAAATTTTGACTTGTCTTCTGAAATATTTCACACCAAGAAGAGGAGTCGAGACCAAAATTTGATTTTTGTAGGGCACTAGTGCAGGGAATTTTATTGTTTGGTAGTGGTATACGGCAATTTTATTGCTTTCACTGCAGCACTATGAGCGGGGTTGTCTTTCTGTTCTACTGTGATACTACCATTTCGTATCTCGAATAATACTTCCTTTCTGTAATATTATGAACAGAAATTGTAATAGCTCTTCAAACAATGGAAACTCCAGTTTGTAATATCAAGAGGAAAAGATAGATTGCTACTTATCATAAAAATGACATTTTATGTTGCAGACAGGCACAACTGAAAGACATTTACATATTAACTTTCAGCAATAGCCTTCAGAAAACACACACACATTCATTCACACAAGCGAGCGTGCATCACACGCAGATGACTGCCAACTCCAGCAGCTCGTACCAGAATGCAATTGTCACGTGGAATGGAAGCAGCAATCTGGAAGGGGCAAGGAAGGGTAGGCATAGCAGAGTGTGGATGGGGGGAGAGAAGAGCACTGTGTGATGAAGTGTGCAGAGCAGAGACTAGACAGTCAAAGGGCACAGTGTCGGGTGACCATGTGGGAGGTAAGTGGGGGGGGGGGGGGGGGGGGCAGGGAACAAGAAAGGAGAGGAGCGGAGAAGGAGAAATATGGGTGAGTGCATTGGCAGATGGTGGAACACCAGGAGGTTGGGAGATGAGAATAGTAAGGTGGTGATAGGACAGAGGGGATGGAAATGTTGGGTGGAGGGTGGGTGGACAGTATGTTACCACAGGCTGAGGCTGGGCTGATTTCAGGAGGGGAGCACATGTTGTAAGGAAAACTACTATCTTTGTTGTTCAGAAAAGCTAGTGGTGGAGGGGAGGATTCAGATGGCTTGGGTAATGAAGCAGCTATTGAAATCAAGCATGTTGTGTTCAACTTCATGTTGTGCCACAGTGTGATCTACTTTGATCTTGGCCACAGTTTGACAGTGTCTGGACAGCTGGTTGGTAGTCATAAAAAAAAAAATTAAAAAAAAAAACTGTGCCCTGACTGCATCAGAGTTGCTTTATAACATGGCTGCTTTCACAGGTGACCCTGCCTGTGATGCACTAGGATAAGCCTCTGATAGGACTAGAATAGGAAATGTTGGGTGGGTGGACTGAGCAGTCCTTTCACCTGTGTCTTCACAGGGATTATCCCTGTGGTGAAGGGCTGGGATTGGAGTGGCATAGGGATGGACTAGGATGTTATGGTGGTTGGGTGGGCGACAGAACACCACCTTAAGAGGTGTGGGAAGGATCTTGGGAAGGATGTCCCTCATTTCAGGGCATGATGATAGATAATCAAAACCCTGGTGAAGGATGTGGTTCAGTTGTTCCAGTCAGGGGTAGTACTGAGTGAGGAAGGGGGCATTCCTTTTGGCTGGTTCTTCGAGGCAGTGGGAAGATTGGGGGTGTGGCACAGGAGATCAGTTTGCGGTCTAGGTCTGGGGGATAGTGCCTGTGTGTGAAGGCGTTATTGAGATCCTCAGCATACTGGGCAAGGGAATTTTTGTCACTGCAGATAGGAGTTATCCTTACAACACATTCTTCACTCCCAAAATCATCCCGGCCTCAACTTATGGTAACAAAGTGTACTTACACCCACCACCCAACAGTTTCCACTCAGTGTGTCCTGTTACCTCCTCCTTATCATCATCTCTCAACCTCTTTGTGTGCTGCCCTGTACCAATGCACCTGCCCATCTTTCTGTGATCCTCTCCTTTTCTGCTCCCTGTTCCCTCCTCTGCACCTCCATGTCAGACAGCCAACCAACGCTGCACCTGTTGGCACTCTAGTCCCTTTGTGCTCTGCCAGACAGCACTCTTCTCTCCTCCCACCTGTACACTGCTATCCTTTCTCCTTCTTTGCCACCCCCAGATTGCTGCTTCCATTCTATGTGGTAGCTGCATTCCAGTCCGAGTTGCTGGAAATGGTGGTCATGTGTGTGTGAGGTGTGCTTGCTTGTGTGAATGAATATGTGTGTGTGTGTCTCTGTTTTGCTGATGAAGGCTGTGGCCAAAAGCTAAGTGTAATTATCTTTTAGTTGTGCCTGTCTGCAACTTAATGTGTCATCTGCAGCAATCTGTCTTTTCCTTATATTGTTGTAATCGCTCTTTTCAGACATAAGTAAACAGCCTGTTCAACTTAAATTTCTACTTAAGATTTGGTATAACCTTTTGCAGAGTAAGCTTGAAAGATACTGTGTAAGCTAAAATAGATGTAGTGACTGTGACACTTGTCTCTTTTTTGCAGTACTGAATTTTGCATTTCTGGTTTCTCTGTGTTGCAGCTCTGGCTGATACAGAACCAAAAATTCAGCCAAAGCCACCAGAGGTGACAGAAGAGGCTTCAGGCAAAGCTCCAAAATTCACTAAGCTACTTGCAGATGTCATGGTCAGTGAGACAGAATCTGCAGTCCTAGACTGTTGTGTGGAAGGAGATCCATTACCTGAAATAAAGTGGTTCCTCAACAATTGTGAGATAAAGCCAGATGCTCACAGAGTGGTAAGTACACAGCTTCATGGTATTACAATCTGCATCTCAAAACTAATGCTTGATTGGCTAGAAGATATAACTAAGAAGATATAACTATTTGCAGTAATCAGCTAGTACTTGCACCGTAACATAGATGGATCATTAATACCAAACAGATAAATTTTCTTCATACTTTTGACACCTGTTCACAGATTCAGTTTTTAAATGAGAAACAGCAGAGTGCAACTGAAAATCACAAGCAATTTGTGACAATCTGCATCTGTGTGTACATCAGTGCTCCACTAGCCATTTGACAGTTTGTGGTGGAGAATACTTCTGGTTCCACTAACTGATATCCCCTTCTCTGTTCCATTCATGAATGGCATATGGGAAGAATGATTCTCTGTAAGCCTCTGTATTAGCTCTAATTTCTCAAATTTTCTCACTGTGGTGATTTTGGGAGATATACTTGGGACGAAGTAATATGTTGTCCAATTCTTCCCTGAGAGTACTCTCCAAATTTCATCAGAGAGCCTCTCAATGATGCACAACACCTCTCTTGCAGTGTCTGCTGCTGGGCATCTCTGTATGCCCTTGCACTTACTAAACAATTCCATGATGAAATGCACTGCTCTTTGTTGGATCTTCTATATCTCTTCTACCAGTTGTACCTGGTAAGAGTCCCAGATTGATGAACAATACTCAAGAATTGCTTGAACAAATGCCTTGCAAGCCACCTCTTTATGGAATGAATTACATTTCCTTAAGATTATTCCCTTGAATCACAGTCTCACATCTTCTTTTCCTAGCATTTGTTTTCTGTGGTTGTTCCACTTAAGGTCACTTTGGTCAGGTATTCCTAGATATTTTACAGTAGATCCTGTTTCCCGCAATTTGTCATCTGTAGTGCAATTGTGCATGGTAGATTTCTTTACCCATGTATGCACAATATGGTACATTTATTTATGTTTGGGGTCAACAGTCAGTCCCTGCATCATTCATCCATCCTCTGTAAGTCCTTCTGCAAATCATTACTGTCTTCTGGCATTGCTACCTTCTTATAGACAAGCACATAATCTGCGAAGAGTTGTAAAGAGCTTCTGATGCATTTTACTGATCATTTATATACATTCCAAACAGTAACAGTGGTCACTGAATGAATGAATAGCAGATTTCGAATCACTAACAAACCTTCAGACATTAGAGAACTAAAACAATTTATTTGGAAAACACAACTGTAATAAAGTAAACATTACACCTCTAACAGCAGTTATACAGTATACCTGAGGAGGCAGCAGCCTGTTTCAGAGTACCAACTTTCTTTTTAATTTACTCAGTTTCATTTAAGTAGGGTAAATGTGTACAGCATTAAGCAGAAAAGTGACAATTTCTTGATAATACAGTACACAGGTTAAGTTCATATGATTTTTTTCTTTTGTTGACTTATTCTGCATCCCTGAAGGTTTTTCCACTGGATGGTATCTATGGATGTGATGAATGAATCAATCAATCAATCTGTCAATCAAACCTTAGAACTGGTAGTTTTGGAAGCTGAGGTCTAGAATTATCTTCCATCATGACAATGCATGTCTACACACTGTGCCCTACATTGTCCAAACTTTGGTTTGGTATATTTCCAGATCCATCTTATCGTCACCTCACACTGTTTCTCAAAGAATGACCTGCTTCATAATGCTGATGAAGGTTCCTCGGGTCTCCAGCCAGGTGGTAGTGCTAATATATCACAATGTTTTGGGAAGTGTCATACTACCCATCTTCTGGCGAGACACTTCCTGAAACGTAGTGATATATCAACACTACCACTACCACTCGGCCAATCAGCAGAATACTCCGGGAAAGCCTACAGTCACATACGCTTCATAATGCTTCAAAGACTGTGAAGTGTTGAAAACTTAAAAGCTTGTTAAACTTATTCCACATTATTGAATATGCTTGGGGAGTAACTGTGACTATGTGAAAATGAATAGATTAGATTAGATTTACTTTCATTCCAATTTATCCGTAGTGAGGAGGTCCTCCAGGATGTAAAACATGTCAGAAAAACAACAATACATGACAAATATTTACAACTCAAACAAATAAGCTAATGTACCATTCCACAGGTGCCAAGTGGCATGGTCGTCATTTTTTAATGAACGCTATATGAAAGAATCACTTTACAAATACTAATGCAATGAATTTAAAATAAAAAGTTTTTTATTTATATATATATGAATATAATAGGGGGAAACATTCCACGTGGGAAAAATATATCTAAAAACAAAGATGATGTGACTTACCAGACGAAAGCGCTGGCACGTCGATAGACACACAAACATACACACAAAATTCTAGCTTTCACAACCAACGGTTGCTTCGTCAGGACAGAGGGAAGGAGAGGGAAAGACGAAAGGATTTGGGTTTTAAGGGAGAGGGTAAGGAGTCATTTCAATCCCGGGAGCGGAAAGACTTACCTTAGGGGGAAAAAAGGACGGGTATACACTTGCGCGCGCACACACACACATATCCATCCACACATATACAGACACAAGCAGACATATCATGATATGTCTGCTTGTGTATGTATATGTGTGGATGGATATATGTGTGTGTGCGAGTGTATACCCGTTCTTTTTTCCCCGTAAGGTAAGTCTTTCCGCTCCCGGGATTGGAATGACTCCTTCCCTCTTTCCTGACGAGGCAACCGTTGGTTGCGAAAGCTAGAATTTTGTGTGCATGTTTGTGTTTGTTTGTGTGTCTATCGACCTGCCAGCGCTTTTGTTTGGTAAGTCTCATCATCTTTCTTTCTTTTTAGATATATTTTTCCCACGTGGAATGTTTCCCTCTATTATATTCATATCATATATATATATATATATATATATATATATATATATATATATATATATATATAAAAGCGCTGGCAGGTCGATAGATACACAAACATACACACAAAATTCTAGCTTTCGCAACCAACGGTTGCCTCGTCAGGAAAGAGGGAAGGAGAGGGAAAGACAAAAGGATTTGGGTTTTAAGGGAGAGGGTAAGGAGTCATTCCAATCCCGGGAGCGGAAAGACTTACCTTAGGGGGAAAAAAGGACAGGTATACACTCGCACGCACACACATATCCATCTGTATATACACAGACACAAGCAGACATTTGTAAAGGCAAAGAGTTTGGGCAGAGATGTCAGTCGGGGCGGAAGTACAGAGGCAAAGATGAAAGACAGGTGAGGTATGATCGGCGGACGGTGCCACCCTCCACCTTAAAAAACTATCCAATCTCCTGGTTTCCCACCTCTGGAAAGGCAACTCACTCACCCTTCACAACCTTTCCAGCAAACCTCAACCTCCTCTCATTGCACACAAACCCAGTCTCTCCCATCTACTCAATCTCCCACTTCCAGCTCCACTCCCTCCAAAACCTCAAAATTCCAATCAACACAATCTGGAACCACAACACCCCAATTCAGTAGTTAACCTTTCCTCCAAACCTCTCTCCCAATCCGAAACCTCTGTCCTATCCAAAGGCCTCACCTTCAGCACCACTCCCAGATTTAACCAAACAGCCCTCGTCAAAGATTTACTGTCCTACACCCGTACTCTCTGCTGGAAATATCACTTTGCCACGAAGAAAAATGATCCTAATCCTACTCCTAACGATCCAACTCCCCAAGACACTATCCAAATTGAACCATGCCTGGAACAGTTCCGTCCTCCGTCACAGCGGGACCCACCTCCTCTTCCTCAAAATCACCCTCTCCTAACCTTCCAGGAATTTCTGACTTCCAGCCTTGCCTCTCAATCCTTCTTAAGAAACCTTAATCCTACTCCCAACATCACCACTGCTGAAGCCCAGGCTATCCGTGATCTGAAGGCTGACCGATCCATCATCATTCTTCCGGCGGACAAGGGTTCCACGACTGTGGTACTTGATCGTCGGGAGTATGTGGCTGAGGGACTGCGTCAGCTTTCAGACAACACCACTTACAAAGTTTGCCAAGGTAATCCCATTCCTGATGTCCAGGCGGAGCTTCAAGGAATCCTCAGAACCTTAGGACCCCTACAAAACCTTTCACCTGACTCCATCAACCTCCTGACCCCACCAACACCCCGCACCCCTACCTTCTACCTTCTTCCCAAAATTCACAAACCCAATCATCCCGGCCGTCCCATTGTAGCTGGTTACCAAGCCCCCACAGAACGCATCTCTGCCTACGTAGATCAACACCTTCAACCCATTACATGCAGTCTCCCATCCTTCATCAAAGACACCAACCACTTTCTCGAACGCCTGGAATCCCTACCCAGTCTGTTACCCCGGAAACCATCCTTGTAACCATTGATGCCACTTCCTTATACACAAATATTCCGCATGTCCAGGGCCTCGCTGCAATGGAGCACTTCCTTTCACGCCGATCACCTGCCGCCCTACCTAAAACCTCTTTCCTCATTACCTTAGCCAGCTTCATCCTGACCCACAACTTCTTCACTTTTGAAGGCCAGACATACCAACAATTAAAGGGAACAGCCATGGGTACCAGGATGGCCCCCTCGTACGCCAACCTATTCATGGGTCGCTTAGAGGAAGCCTTCTTGGTTACCCAGGCCTGCCAACCCAAAGTTTGGTACAGATTTATTGATGACATTTTCATGATCTGGACTCACAGTGAAGAAGAACTCCACAATTTCCTCTCCAACCTCAACTCCTTTGGTTCCATCAGATTCACCTGGTCCTACTCTAAATCCCATGCCACTTTCCTTGAAGTTGACCTCCACCTGTCCAATGGCCAGCTTCACACGTCCATCCACATCAAACCCACCAACAAGCAACAGTACCTCCATTATGACAGCTGCCACCCATTCCACATCAAACGGTCCCTTCCCTACAGCCTAGGTCTTCGTGGCAAACGAATCTGCTCCAGTCCGGAATCCTTGAACCATTACACCAACAACCTGAAAACAGCTTTTGCATCCCGTAACTACCCTCCCGACCTGGTACAGAAGCAAATAACCAGAGCCACTTCCTCATCTCCTCAAACCCGGAACCTTCCACAGAAGAACCCCAAAAGTGCCCCACTTGTGACAGGATACTTTCCGGGACTGGATCAGATTCTGAATGTGGCTCTCCAGCAGGGATACGACTTCCTCAAATCCTGCCCTGAAATGAGATCCATCCTTCATGAAATCCTCCCCACTCCACCAAGAGTGTCTTTCTGCCGTCCACCTAACCTTCGCAACATCTTAGTTCATCCCTATGAAATCCCCAGACCACCTTCCCTACCCTCTGGCTCCTACCCCTGTAACCGCCCCCGGTGTAAAACCTGTCCATGCACCCTCCCACCACCACCTATTCCAGTCCTGTAACCCGGAAGGTGTACACAATCAAAGGCAGAGCCAAGTGTGAAAGCACCCACGTGATCTACCAACTGACCTGCCTACACTGTGATGCATTCTATGTGGGAATGACCAGCAACAAACTGTCCATTCGCATGAATGGACACAGGCAGGCAGTGTTTGTTGGTAATGAGGATCACCCTGTGGCTAAACATGCCTTGGTGCACGGCCAGCACATCTTGGCACAGTGTTACACCATCTGGGTTATCTGGATACTTCCCACTAACACCAACCTGTCAGAACTCCGGAGATGGGAACTTGCCTTTCAGCATATCCTCTCTTCTCGCTATCCGCCAAGCCTCAATCTCCGCTAATTTCTAATTTCAATTTGCCGCCGATCATACCTCACGTGTCTTTCAACATCATCTTTGCCTCTGTACATCCGCCCCGACTGACATCTCTGCCCAAACTCTTTGCCTTTACAAATGTCTGCTTGTGTCTGTGTATATGCGGATAGATATGTGTGTGTGTGCGCGAGTGTATACCTGTCCTTTTTTCCCCCTAAGGTAAGTCTTTCCGCTCCCGGGATTGGAATGACTCCTTACCCTCTCCCTTAAAACCCAAATCCGAGGTGGGTCCCGCTGTGACGGAGTACGGAACTGTCCCAGGCATGGTTCAATTTGGATAGTGTCTTGGGGATTTGGATCATTAGGAGTAGGAGTAGGATTAGGATCATTTTGCTTCGTGGCAAAGTGATATTTCCACCAGAGAGTACGAATGTAGGACAGTAAATCTTTGACAAGGGCTATTTGGTTGAATCTGGGAGTGAGGCAATGGTGAGGCCTTTGAATAGGACAGAGGTTTCAGATTGGAAGAGAGGTTTGGAGGAAAGGTTAACTACTGAATTAGGGTGTTGTGGTTCCAGATTGCGTTGATTGGAATTTTGAGGTTTTGGAGGGAGTGGAGCTGGAAGTGGGAGATTGAGTAGATGGGAGAGACTGGGTTTGTGTGCAATGAGAGGAGGTTGAGGTTTGTTGGAAAGGTTGTGAAGGGTGAGTGAGTTGCCTTTCCGGAGGTGGGAAACCAGGAGATTGGATAGTTTTTTGAGGTGGAGGGTGGCATGCTGTTCTAATTTGCGGTTGGCCTGTAGGAGGATGTTCTGAACAGCCAGTGTGGATGTGGGAGAGGAAAGACTGAGGACTTTTATTAAGGATAGGAGTTGACGGGTGTGTTCGTTGGCTGAGTTGATGTGTAGGTGAAGGATTAGGTGTGTGAGGGCAATGGATTGTTCAGTTTGGAATTGGTATAGGGACTGATGGAAAGAAGGATTGCAGCCAGAGATGGGAACTTTAAGTGTGAGGCCTTTGGGGGTAATGCCAAATGTCAGACAAGGCTGAGAAAATAAAATATGGAAGCGTAACCTGGCTAGGGTGAAGGCATGTTTGCAGAGGGAATGTAAATAAAACTTAATGGGGTCGTTGTGGGGGTGACATGGTATTAGAAGGTGGAAAGTGTAACATGAGGCTGAAATGAAAATGAAAATAAAAATATATGGGGAGAGATAAAGGTGAACTAAAAAGCAGCTGGAGATCTGGTGATCTGAGGAGTGTCCTAAAATAATCAATTTTTGGCTTATTGATTACCCTCTTGAGCTCTGATTTAACAGATTTTATATCCTGTTCAGTATTAACATTTAACAGAAGGAACTGCATGTCATGATCTGAGAGGCCATTGACTGTTGGTTTTGTAATATAATTTTGTTCATTGGACTTTTCTACAAAGATATTATCAATGGCTGTTTGTGAGCAATTGGCTACCCTAGGGGGGAACTTTACTGTGGGAATTAAGTTCAATGATGGTGTTATTAACTCAAATAAGTTCTTATTGGGAGATTCTTTAAGGAAAACTACATTGAAATCACCAGCAACCACTATTTCTTTGTTTTTGGTTGTTAAATGGGCCAGTACAGCTTCAAGGTGGTTTACAAACAGATTAAAGTTATCTGCAGGTGCTCAATATACACTTAATATTATGAAGGATTTTTTGTGAAATTTTACTTCTGTTGCATATGCTTCCATATGCTGTTCTAGGCAAAATTTATGAATGTCTATGTTCTTAAATTTATGACAGTTCCTGATGAATGTGCCAACTCCTCCTTTTGCCATTTCTGATCTACAAAAGTGAGATGCTAACCTAAACCCTGTAACACTTAAAAGTTCTATACCAGTGGTCACATGATGTTCAGAGAGGCAGATTATGTCAGCTGGGTTTGAAGACTCTAATTCATCTATGCAGATAATTAATTCATTAATTTTATTTCTCAGTCCTCAAATATTTTGATGCAATGAAGATAGCTGACATTTCACACTGACTGAGTTAAAATTTGGTAGAGTTAAAATATCTGCTGACTGTTGAAAATTCTTAACCAAAAGCTGTTTATGCTGATGTAATAAGCTAGAATTATGTTTTTTTGTTTCTTTCTCAAACTGAAAGTTTGTCTCAATCCTAATCTCTCTTAAAATTTGGTTTCTTTCTGTCCTCGCTACCCTAAAAAAGGGTCTTTTCTCAAACTGAAAGTTTGTCTCAATCCTAATCTCTCTTAAAATTTGGTTTCTTTCTGTCCTCGCTACCCTAAAAAAGGGTCTTTTCTGAACCCTATAACCACTGGTGTTTTATCACTCATGACAGTGCCTCCCCCCTTTAACTTCCTGCTATTTTCCCAGCCAGTTTACCATTCCCCTTCCTGTTGAGGTGAAGGCCATGCCTAGTATAATCCCACCTATTGAGAGAATCAACAGGAACCACACCAATGTGTGACCCTGCACCCGACATAAGCAACCGTTCCAATTCCAAATTAACTCTCTTGACAGTAGATTTCAAATGAGGTTGGTCATGGCGCCCAAGAACAGATACAAACTCCAAACTCAACACTAGTATGCTTTGACGCTGATGCAATCTTTGCCAGGTCACACTCTATACTGTACCCAGGATCTCTGTCAATACTATTCATGTATGTGTTTTTTAAGCAAATAAATAAAATATTTCAATATATGATAACCATGCTGTAGTGCCTTCAGTTTGCAGAATATTTAGAGAAGAACTGAATTTTTTGTGTTCCTTTTTAGTTTCAGCATGACAAAGATGGAAATGTAAGCCTGACTATTAAATCTACATCTCCTGAGGACAAAGGAGTTTATACAGTGAAGGCCACCAATAAAAATGGAGAAGCAAAATGCTTCTCAAACCTCATAATTAAATCCTCTGGAATAACGGAAGTGAGAAGCAAAGTGGATAAACAAGTTTTCCCTGCGTTCAAGGAATTATTTGCAGACAGGACAGCTTATGCTGGAGATTCAACTAAGTTTGAGTGTATAGTCACTGGTAAACCTACTCCAAAGGTAGGCAGTATATCTTTGTGATCTGTTTGTATTCTACTTCAGTTTATATCATGTAGTGTAATTTGTTATGAGAAATGACTTCTCTCTTTCTGTGTTGGGGGAATAGCAAACTGTTCTCTTCTGAGTACGTGTTTGAATAATTGATAGTCTTCATAAAAAGGGATGCCAACTGTGTAGAAGTACAAAATCAGCCATAGTAGAATTAAAAAAAGTGACACTTTGTCCTCTTGACAAGGATGAGAGGATCATAGATACATTCTTAGATCTGACTTAAAGTGTTTTCATACCGTTGACCATAAGATTCTACTAAATAAGGTAGAATAAGATGTTTTTTATCGAACAACTTGTTCCACTCATGCCTAACTGATGGGGTACAAAAAGTCGAGATAAAATCAATTTCAAACAAGGCTAAACTTTTAGTGAAACACTTATCGGAACCAAAACCTACATCTACCACTACATCTACATCTATACTCTGCAGATCACCATGAGATGCATGGCAGGGGATATGCCCCATTGTACCAGTTATTAGGGTTTCTTCCTGTTCCAATTGCATATGGAGTGCGTGAAGAATGAGTGTTTGAATTTCTTTGTGTGTGCAGTAATTATTCTAATCTTATTCTCATGATCACTATGTGAGTGATGTATAGGGGATTGTAGTGTATTCCTAGGGTCACCGTTTAAAGCTGGTTCGGATAGTTTAGTTGTATCTGCAAGGGCAATTTTTTTTTAGATAGTGCTTCATTATAGATAACTGCATCATCTGCAAAAAGCCTGATGTTACTACTGATATTGTTTGCAAGGTAATTAATATACAACATGAACAGCAATGGTCCCAACACACTTCCCTGCAGTACACCTGAAGTTACTTCTGATGATGACTCTCTGTCCAAGATAAGATGTTGTGCCCTCCCTATCAAAAAGTCCTCAACCCAGTCACAAATTTCACTTAGTACCCCGTATGATTGAACTTTTGGCAATAAGCATATATGCTTTTCAGAAATCAAGAAATACTGCATCTACCTGATTGTCTTGATCCAAATTTTTCAGTGGAAGTTTGGCTTCACATGATAGATATTTTTGGAATCCGTGCTGGTTGGTATTGAGGATATTCTGTTCAAGTTAACTCATTACGTTTGAGCTCAGAATATATTCTAAAATTCTATAACAAACTGATGTCAAGGATACTGGACGGTGGTTTTGTGGGTCACTTGTATTACCCTTCTTGTAGATGAGTATCAATTGGGCTCTATGACTTCAGTAGTATGAAAAGGATAGATTGGTACTCTGCATACAGAGGAGATTTTTAGTCAGAGACAGGTTCAATGAAAACATTGATACACATTTTGGCTTTGGCCAAAAGGCCTTCTTCCAAAGTAGAACTCACACATACACTCACACAAATACAGTGCACAACACATGGCCACTATCTTTGATAAACCAGACAGAAACAGGGTAGTCATGCATCATACATGATAGAATTAGTGAAATAGAAAGAACAAGGTGCTGTGGTGCAGAGTAGCATTTTGTTTTCTTTTTGTGATAATGCTCTAACATCTCAATTAATGTGTGAATAACGTGGAAACTTGTAAAGACTCTCATTGCGCACAGCAATACAGTTTTATCGTGTGAGCTATAAAACATAATTTTCTATGAAAAATATGCATAATATACATATACTTATCTTCAGATACAATCATTATATGTTTTCCAAACACGCAAAGTTTGTGTAACTCGAGCCTTTTGACTCTTAAATGAAGCAAAAATGTGCTGATAAAAGAAACAGGATTGAGGGAGTGTATGTATGTTCCGTTACTTGTCCCCTCTTCTGTACTGTGAGTATTAACTTTTCTTGATCAAACTGTAATGTACCAGTTTTCTTTCTGTGCGGAATGTTGTTTACATTAAGTTTGCTTTTTGTGGAATAGGTAGTTTATCTACATTGAAGTAAAAAGTAAACCTTGCCATATTGGCAGCCAATGTGCCATATTGGCAGCCAATGTGAGTGTAACTTTTTTGGTGTTGTCCACAACCATCCAGAAAAAAATTCTGAGCTAGACCATCTCACTTTCAGTTTTATATTTTTGCAAATGCTAATTATAGTAAATATACTGTTGGCCATTAAAATTGCAGCACTGGCAAGGATAGAAAGTAAAAAAAGAGATCCTTATTGTGTGTATAGAGTGTAGCAGGGTGCAATGTACACAGAGCTGCCGTCCCTGGCAATAGCAGCAGCTCTAACATGGTAAGGTATCGAGTCAGACTGAGCCTTGGCAGCAGATACGGTCATTATTTCATGCTGCTCCACCTATATGGAGACAATGTAGATTGCAGACTGCCAGTAAATGACTAGCTGTGTGGTACTGCTGTGCTGGTGAAACTTGCATGGTGCAGAGGAATTGGATGTCCTCCTGATACATCTCACTGTATCAATCTGAAAATCCAGTTTACTACAGGGACGGAGAATAATGACCAACTGAATTTTTTGAATGTCTCTGTTATCAAGCAAGGGGGCAGGATTTTGGGCTTTAGCATACATATATAGTGAAGTCACACATACTGTCTGTTACCCTAACAAAGATTCTAATCACAACCCCAGACGAAAGGAGGTGTGGTTAAAACCTCGGCAGACAGGGCATATAAAATTTGTGAACCTACTTATTTAAAAGATGATGTTGAACATTTGTGGTTGGCATTCAAGAAGAAGGGATATTGTAACTAGGAGATAGATTGAGCACTTCACCCCACATAGAGAATCAGGATCAATGAGGAACGAAGGCTGCCTGAGGGGAAAGTTTTTCCTTCTGTTCATTAGTAAGATTACAGATCACATTGGGAAAGTGTTGAGCAAATATGGTGTGGAGGCTATCTTGAGGCTCACCAGAAAAATAAAATAATCTTTAAGCTAAAAGGAAAAGCAAAAGCAAAAGCTAAACAACATCTTTCGGCTACACTAAGTGTATATAAAAATCATTGTAGGTATGGACTGGTTTATATTGGTACCACAGAAACTGGTGTTAACACCAGTCTGGTTGAACACAGGAGGAATTGCCAGCTGGGACATGCAGACAAATCAGCCATAGCAGAACATGTTTACCAAGAGGGTGCTCATGAAATAAAATTCAGTGAGACAAGCATCACATCTAAAACATTGCATTACCATGCACACGTGTATAGAGGGGCTATCCAGATTTACAAGCACCATAATAATTTTGACAGATAAGGGGAAGGTGTTAAATTTGATATTTGATTCAATTTGGATGTCAGTGTTGCACCATATGAGTGATGATTGATTACTTTCAATCAAGAATGTTGGCATCACCAGAGATAATCTCGCAGCCAATGTCATGTGATGCACTGTGGTGTCCTTGACACTGCCCATATATTCAGTGTTCCCTCAAGTTCTGGATTGCAGTTTGCTGCTTTGCCCCAGAAGATGTCTCCCGCAGATGGAGATGACACTTTAGGAGAAAGTTTTATGCATTGACCTCGGCCTATCAGCTCAGAAGTTTTAAGTGAAGGCTATAGCAGTTCTTTAATAATGAGTTATTTAAAAAACTTTAATCCACTATTTCTCCACATTAGGGGTTGACTTTCCAAAAATGCTGAAACACTGTATTTTTATTTTTGACTGAGCCACCAAATATCAATTTTCTTGGTTCAAGCATCAAAATCACTTTAATACCAACATATTTTTAAAAAATAGTTTCATCACCTATTTCAGCCCCTTAGGGGTGGAATTTTGAGAAATCCCTTCTTAAACTATGGCTACAGTATAAGATCAACACCCTCTCAAAATTTCAAGTTTCTGTCCTTAGTGGTTTGGGCTGGACGATGATGAGGCATTGAATCTTTCAGCAAATTTCCTTCTATATATAGAGATTACATACGTAGAAGCGTAAGATCAGATGAATTTATATTTACATAATTAAATAATTAATTAGATCTTTGAAACTGATGCTGCAGAACTAAATACTGGATATTTGGCTCAGTTTTGTCAGGAAGAAATGAAGATCTGATCTCTCAGGTTTTTGTGGTGTGGTTGATTAATAGTGAGCTTGCGAGTGCTCAGCCAAGTGGTTGTTTCTGTTTTCTGCACTGTATTTTGACAATTGACCTGGCCACCTTCTTCAGATGCTGCAAGTTTGCTATTATGTGTACCCATTTCCTGGATTCCAATCAGACTGTTAGCCAATGTTGGTCTCATCTACTGTTTGTAGCAGATTTGTATTCCCAACATCCATGTTGCCCTTTGAAGCTTTTATGTTTTACAGTGCTCCTACTGATACTTCATGAAACATGAATTCCCTCAGCATTTTCCAACTCTGATGGTTGTAGCGGTCAGCAAGATTTTAGTAAATTGAGTGCCGTACATCAAGAATTATTTAATTTGAAACCTCCATCCCTATTTATTAGGTTTTATAACATCTTTATTTCGATAGAATTCTTAATAATGCTGTCCCAGAAACTTGGCATTTGCACTATGACACTGGCCTCATCATATTTCATTTCATGATTATATGTGAGGTAGTGTTTGGTGACAGCTGATTTGTTTGGTTGCAAACTCAGTGTGAAGACTCTTCTCCGTAGAGCTTGAACACTTTCAGACAAGGAGAGCCTCGCCAGATAGGAAAGACTGTCAGTACACTTATTATTATATTCCATATATTTGGAGATAAGACAAACAGTTTTTTTTTCTTTTGACACAGGTTTTCAAATTTATGTTTGCTTTCTTCATCATATTACAGCATATTTTTCCTTTCTGGCAGATCAAAGTAAGAGAAATATTTAAATCTTACAGAAATTATAAAATGCATGAATAAAGGTTTACCTTGCAAAAGGCATGTGACAAATCCAATGGCACAATGTGGTTAATAATATGACACACATCAAGGAACAACCAAATTTTCCGTTGTACTGAATTACTGTCATTAAAAACCTATACCATCACGCATCATGCTCTTTTGATGTATCGGTCCCTTGGGGCTATTTAACATCATCATTGTTGGCCATGAAATACTATTATGAACTTCCACATAAAGGTAGTAATGAATATTAATTCAGACTTTATAAAAATAAATATGCAGGTTTGACTTTTTGAGACTGTGATGATTAAGATTAAATGTTTCGGTGTGATAAGCAAATGGTCGTTCTGCCTTCAAACAATGTGGGCACAATTTCCTGATACATCTTCTGGAACACATGAAATCATGAGAATAAAATTAATATGATAATGCCAAAAGGTTTCTACAATGAACACAGACACCAGCAATTATGGATAAAATTATTATTATTCAGGAGATCAGATATCATACTCAGAGATGATAACATATACCTCCTAATGTCTCGGAATAAGGAAAAAAAAAGAGTAAGTAGCCAGAAGGGGAAGACCTCACTTCCTAAAAAGTCATTTGTTTTTACCCAAAAATAAATAAATAAATAAAAAATAAAAAAATTAAATGAGTGTAATACAGAGTTTGCTTATATGCCTTATGCATACTGTCTATGAGTTTTAAGTGACGTTGGTTATTCAATCTTTCATATATTCATTTTGGAACATAAAAGTTCTTACAATATGATGGTTTCTTCATAAAAATAATTCAAAAAATAAAATATACCTCCCTCTTTGGATAAATTTTGGTATCTAATTTCTAGCAGTTATTCATGGCAACTTGTATCAGCCACTTCAGTATTTGCAGCAACTGAAATTTTCATCTGGTTGTACGCCTTCAATTTCAAAATATCTTCAAATCACTTTTCAATGTTCGGTTTAAGTTTGTTGATGGGGTTACCGAATCTGTCAACAGCTTCAGGAGTTAAATCATCTTTTATGAATGATAATTCATAAAAGTGATTAATTCTCTTTTCAGTGGACTGTAATGGAGTAGTTACAGTTTGTCAATAAATAATGACAGAAGACTTTGTTGACCTATAAGAGTTTTATTAGTTCCCTGAAGCTACAAATTGGGATCATTAAATTTCTTGAAAATATGTGCCAAATAAATTCATTGTTCTTTATTGTTTTTAACTGTTGACCCAGATTGGTCTCATTATTACTTTCAAAAAATACTACAAAATGCTTTGACAGCCACCAAACTTCTGTGTGCAAAAGTAACATAATGAAATCTTCATTACTCTCGTGGAAAAG